>NC_051070.1:56478046-57678046 GCF_004664715.2 Peromyscus leucopus
TTCCAGTCCACCTGCGGCTCCTTTCACCCGAGACCCCAAACTCTACCCCCTCCTCCTTCCCTTCACATCCATCCACATGTGAAGGCGGTCATTCCTGTGGATCCTGCCATGGGCATACTGACTGACTGTGCCACCTCGGCACCATGTAGGAGACAGACCTCTGTGTGCCTCTATGAGGATGTTTCTAGATTTGGATAACTGAGGTGAGAAGACCCACACTGAAGATGTAGGGGGCGGGCACCATTCTAAGGGATGGGTTTCTGGGCTGAATGAAAAGGAGAGAACAAATATGAACATTCATCTCTCTGCTTCCCGACCGCAGGCACAATGGAACCCCATGCCTCATGTCCGTGCCACCACGGCTCCCTGACTATGATGGACTGTAACCTCGAACTGTGAACCAGAGTAGACCCCTTGCTTCCTTACATTGCTGTCTTAGTTGGTTTCTATTACTGTGATAAAACACCATGATCCAACCTGGGGAAGAAAGGGTTGCTTCAGCTTGTGACTATTAGGCTACAGGCCATCACTGAGGAGAGTCAGGGGAGGAACTCAAGGCAAGAACATGGAGGCAGAGACAGAAGCAGAAGCCATGAAGGAATTCTGTTTACTGGTTTGCTCCTCATTGCTTGCTCAGCCCACTTTCTGATACAATTGAGGACCCTTCTAGGGGTGGCCCGGCCCCTAGAAGTGAGCTAGGCCTTCCCACATCAATCATTAATCAAGACAATGCCCAACCGTCTTGCCTACACGTCAATCTTTTTTGTTGTGTTTGTTTATTATTTTTTCAAGACAGGCTTTCTCTGTGTGGTTCTGACTGTCCTGGAACTAGCTCTCTGTAGACCAGGCTGGCCTCAAACTCAGAGATCTGTTTGCCTCTGCCTCCTGAGTGCTGGGATTAAAGATGTGCGCCACCAGTGCCCAGCTGCCTGCAGGCCAATCTGGAGACATTTTCTCAGTTGAGGAACCCTTTCCATGTCCTGAATGCTATACAACCTGAGATGGGACTTTGCTGCCAATGAGAACTCTTTCCCACTCGGCGTGGAGTCTGGCAGGTTACGGATGACCTCAGGTGACCGCCACAGTGCTCCTGTGGCTTTCTTTCCCTCTGCCCTTGTTGCTATCTTTGACAATTGTCTTTTTTTTTTCTCTTATCAGAATTTTATACTATCCTAAATGTCTACTTCTCTCAAACCTCAGGTAGATTATGTTTGTTGTTCTGTTCCTTCCTTCCAATTGCATCCATGTCCTAAAATTCATCTCCTAGCCCTCCTTGAGAAATGCCCAGTGTCTTTTATTCATGATTTCCCCAGTGGCATCAGGAACAGGGAAATGGGTTGCTAGCTCTCTCCTCCTCAAAGCACTGATATTGGTCCTGATCTCTAAAGCAGTCTTACCCAAAAGAACACTTCGAGGAGATGGACTATTTATCTCTATTCGGTCCAATATGGGCGCCACTAGCTCCATGTAGAGATGGAACACTTGCAGTGTGGTGACGCTGACTTTTAACTTAATTTAATTAATTTAAATTTAATTCATATGACCCTTGGGAAGTTCTTAGACACCATGTGTCTAGGGGCATCTTGTAGGGCAGCACTTATACAGAATAATATTGGTTGAATATTATCAAAACTCAAGGTCTGCTGGGGCCACCTGCTTGCCCATCACCTCTACCTATGTAGTATTCCACATGGCCCTCCACCCTTGAGGATCAAATTCCACTCTGATCCTCCCATATGTGTGTGACCTCTGACTCCTACTGATCTGCCTTGAAATGTTTCCACTCTCTTCCCGGTCTTCTGTGTCTCCCTGTCATATCTCTGCCATTAAAATCTGAGAATCAGCCTGAACCTCTCATCTCCACACATGCTTCTGAACTTACTCTAACCCTGTTTCTTTATGTTTCTTAGCTGTTTGCAAATTCTCAGTGGTTTCTCACTTCTTCTTGGTTCAAGACTCAAATGTTTATCTGGTTTTCAAAAAGACTTTAAGAATAATGTCCCACCTAATTGGATCATTGTTTACTCCATGACTCTTTCAATCTATACGACACTTACACACACACACACACACACACACACACACACACACACACACACACACTCTCACACACACACACACACACACTCACACACACACCCCACTGATTATCTCACTAGGCTATTCTCATGCATCTCCCATGCCTGCCCTTGGCATTTTGACCAGCTTTTCCAATTCTACTCTTCAAGACCCCATTGAATTCCTTTTCTCCAAGGAGTATCTTGTGACTACCTAAGCTCTCCCTCCCTGCTCCATCATATCTCTGAGCTTCTGGACCATTCCTAACACACATGATTTCGTCCCGATGACTGTTGTTTCGTTTGCAGAACACTGTTTCTCAAAGTAGGCCGTGGGTCTTCTTCCAAGTACCTCACGAGACTCAGCTCAGGACTGAGGGGGCAGTAAATACCCCTGTGCTTCCTAAGAACTCATGATTAATCAGCAAGTTCAGGGTCAGCACTGGATATGAACAAACCAGAGAACCCAGTGGACATTAGACCACAGAGTTAATCATTTGCTCCCTGCTTCCCCGACCCCCTGCTCCTGGTGCCTTTCTCTGGCTTGGGCTCCTTTGTTCCTCCCCTTCGTGCAGGGGACAAGAAGAGCTATTAATATCCGGGGTGGGCTGGAAAGTGTGGGGTTGTCTGTTTTCTCCTGAAGTGACTGCCACAGTTAATGCTGCATTTGCCAAAGAAAATTAACGTGACAAGGAAGAAAACAGCAGCAGAGCTTCTTTCTCGTAGTAGCTTGGTAGCATCAGCTAAATTATTTATCATCTACGAACCCCATTAACAGGAGCAGAAAATGCGATTAAAAAAAATACTCTTCAAGTCCTATCAGCAAACTATAGAGTGAGTAAAATAAGCTATGATCTTGGACTGGTTATGCCCGAGGCAGACCATATGCACCTCAGGGATGGCCTGAGCTTGTGATCTGAAGAGGTAATCCAGAAGGGCGACGCTCAATCAAAGAGACTGATTAAGGTACAAATTTGAAGACTGTAAGCGAAACAGAAGGAGGAGAATTGTCGGGAAGCACAGTGGATCCAGGAGTAACCCAGAAGCGCGCCATGCCTTAGCCAGCAGAACTCAGGGGTGCCATCAGTGTTAGCTGCACAAACCAAATGTGGCTATTAATCATCTCGGTGTATTTCTAAGTGGAGACCGGAAATCCTCAGAGTTCTGAGCCCTGTGAGGTAACTACCTACAATTCCTTTCCCAAATCTTTGGAGTTAAATGTGTTTTGAAATTTAGATTTTCATAAAGGTAAAGAGTTGTATACTACATATTGTATAATATTTCTAGTGAGGTATGTGCCCAAATAAAATATGAACACTTGTGAAACATATTGTATGAGTTTAAAACCCACAAATAGGTTCATGAGTTCAGATTGCATTCTCTGCCAAGAGAGTTCTCAACAGGTCAGGCTATGGTCCCATTATTATTTTAATTATAACTATTTACGAGGTGCCTCTTACTCACTTACTATGTGTAGACACTGAGTAATCCTATCAGGAAGATTAGCATCTTCATATCTTGGAATATTTAAAAATAATTTATCAGCACCACAACTTGTTAATATTGAACCTTCTGTCGTGGTAGGTTTTGGAATTAGACATCCCAAAGAAAATGTGATTCTGTACCACACTACACAATTTTCTATAAGAAGTAATAATCTTTGAAAGCTTCCATTTAGTATCCAGAGATATAAAAAATAGTGAGTAGCAATTTCAAAACTTACTCCAAACTACAATGGACAGAACAGTGTGTTGCTAACGTAAAGATAACATACCTGTGGGATACGCAATTGGACTCCACATAGTGGGGTGGGAGCCCGTGAGATGGTTCAGTCAGTACCGTGACCGCCAAACAAGCATGAGGACCCCAGTTCTGACCTCAGGCACCGATGTTAACAACAACAACAACAACAACAAAAGAAAACAAAAAAGAAAGAAAAGAAAAGCAAGCTGGGAGCCGTGTCTCATGACTGTAACCAGTGCCCATGGGGGCAGAGGCAGACACAGCTGGCCATCACTGAGTGGTGAGCTCTAAGTCTACTGAGGATATGAGAAGATGGTGGACAGCAGACGAGAACACAGTCACCCTCAGGCCTCTATATGGGCATTATGAGCAATGTGTCCGTGTGCCACAGCTGCTCAGTGGGGGGGAGAGTGGTCACTTCAGTCATGGCGCTGAAACAGCTGGATCTCTCCATGCTGAAGAAAAAGGGTGGGACCGTACCTGACACCAAATACAAGAATCAATTCACAGCTAACCGTGAGAGCTAAAGCATGAGATTCTTATAAGTAGAGGTAGGAATAAATCTTTCTAATTTTGGGTCAGGCAGTGTTTCCGATATAAACCACAAACCACAAAAGGAAAAGAAGATGAACTTCATCGTGTAAAAACTCAAGACAGGCTGGGTGGCAGTGGTGCATACCTTTAATCCCAGCACTCGGGAGGCAGAGCCAGGCAGATCTCTGTGAGTTCAAGGCCAGCCTGGGCTACAGAGTGAGTTCCAGGAAAGGCTCAAAGCTACACAGAGAAACCCTGTCTCAAAAAACTGAAAGAAAAAAAAACCCTCAGTGTCCATGGCTGCAATGATTGCAGGCAAGAAAAGAAGATGTGGTGGCTGCGGTGACGGAACTGGGACCCTCGTGCATTGGGTGGCTGTAGACAGTGGGCCAGCTGTGGGACAGGGCTGTCCAGACCCTCTGCAAACCAAACATGGAAGCCTCAGACAATTCAGCAATTCCACTTCTGATCATGTATCCAAATGAACTGCAACAGACACTCAAACCAAGACTGGTACATGAGTATTCATCTTGGCAAATATCCAAAACTAGCCCAAAGGTGGAAACCATTCAGCTGCCCATCAGTGGGTGGAGAGGTAAGTAAAACATAGTATATCCACAAAATGGCATATTAGCCAATCACCAACAAAGCGACTACATGCTGACAAGTCACGACATGGTGACTTTCAGAAGAGCAGGCTAAGGGAAGGGCATACAGAGGGCCACACATTGTGTCATTCCTTACAGATCTGGTACTAAGGACAGGCCAGTTATGTGGACAGAGAAGGATGGATGACTGCCAGAGGCAAGAGAGGAATCACTGCTGATGGATACAGTTCCATGTGGGTGATGGAACCACAATACTCAGTGTACTGTCCAATGCTACTGAACTGACGCTTGAAAATGGTTAAAACAGCAAACTGTATGTCATGTGAATAACCACAGGTAAACAAACACAGACACAGGACGATGGAAAACCTTTTTAAGAACCTCCAGGAATCCGGGGGTTTAAAAAAGTCATTATTTAAGATGTGGGAAGCACAGTGGGCTATGGTGGCCCATGCCGGTCATTCTTGTAGCACTTTGGAGCTGGAGACAGGAGGGTCAGAAGTTTAAGGCCATTCTTCACTCCATAAGGAGGTTGAGGTCATCCTGATATGCATGAAATATGGCTCAAAAGTTTTCTCTTTCTAAGATTGCCAATTAGTAATTGGCCAGTGATAGTGAAATCATAAGAAAAGACAAGCCAACACCATTGTAGACCGCAGGGATCCTTCCAAAACATTTCTCATAACAAGGGACAGATCTACACAGTCAGCTCATGAATTGTAGGTTTCTAACTTGCAACTAGATGCCTGGCAATAAGCTGAATGTGAACAGCACATTTAAAAAAAAAAGTGAGTGTGCAAACTGTTCCTTCTCAAACCCTTTTTGGGCAAAGGCTACTGCTCCGCGGGCATTCCAGAATAAGGACAGCCTGTGAGCCCAGGTCAGCTCTGTCCCCTTCCTTCTGGAGAAGGCAGGCAGGCTGCTCTTCCTACAGCAGTCCTCTCTCGGCCATTTATTGAGTCTGGAATTTGACACCATGGGTGAAGAGCAATCTGTGTTCTGATCCTCTGGCAGGGCTGCCAGCAGGAAGCGGCAGGGGGTGGGGTGGCACCTCGTGCCCAGGCCTCAGGGTTTCCAGTCTGCTGTCACCAGCAAGGCACCGCTTGTATCCAGTTTATAGCTTGGGTATAATTTACACAGGATTCTGAAACTCGGTTTGAAAGCTACCAGCCTAACGCCACGCTGCTCCTCCTCCCCACTTCCCCGGGATAAGCAGGCAGAGTACAGAAGATGGGCAGTGTCCTGTGGGTGAGAGCCTAGGGCTTGGATTGAACAGAGAGGCCCTTTGCACTGCCCCAGGCAAGGCGGCCACCCAGGGCAAGCAGGAAGTCACTGGCTCCCAATTGTATCTCAGTCCCCTCACTTTCTGTCAGTGTTGCAGCTTCTATCCTGAAGTCTAAGGATTAAATTGATGCCATAAATGACGTACACACATACACACACACCAATGGCACAGAAGCACCCGGTGCTCATGCTCCCCACGGGTATGCCAAAGCTCCTGTCTTCAGTGTGGCGGGGTGTGGGCAGATGGGTAGTTACTAGACCTCAATGAGGTTGTGGGGTGGAGACTTATGAGGGGACCGATGTTCTTATAAGGAGAAGAGGGTTTAATTCTTTTGCCATGTGAAGACACAGGGAAGGTGACGGTCTGTGAGTCTGGAAACTGATCCTGCCTCCTCCTGAGCCTGAGCCCAGCCAGGAGTCATCACAGCCTCCAAAGCTGCGAGGAATAAATGATGCTATTTAAGCCTCCAGTCTGTGCTACTCCGTTACGGCAGCCCTCAGGCTGACAAAGACAGCTTCCCATCAGGCCACACAGAAGTACCCACAAGCAACTCAGGAGCAGCGGGAGTGTACCAGCCCTCAGAGCGTTCGGCAAACTAGATCATGGATAAGGGTAAAAAAGAAATGAATCGTCAAGAAGCATCTATTAAACACTAAATCTGTGAAGCATACGAACTATTGATCATCTATTAATTCTAAAAGCCTCAATTATTTCCATAGCTAAAAAGTTACTGAGTTTACATTTTCTGATCAGAATGGAGTTAATTAGAATTAATTTTAAGAAACTAGGCAATAAAATACCAATTATTTTCAAATTAACCACTACCAAAGGACTTCTTTGACATCTACATAGAACAAAAGAAAAACCAAAATTAGAAATATAGACCAAGCAGATGGGAAAAGAGGAGAGTAAGACATTAGGGGAAGAAATGAGAATTTGCTTAGAGGAAGGTGAATAGCTTTGATTGTTTTCAATCTTCAATAAGAGAGAACCAAAACACACAAACATTGTGGTCAGGCCAAAATTGAAAAACAAAACTGTAACCAGGAAATGAAACTGGTAGAGATGAAATTAACTAATTGGAAAACAGATGAAAATAATAAACCCCGAATCTGAAATTGTTGAAAGAAAATTAAAAAAAAAACTAATAAAATTGACAGTCTTCCAGTTTGTCACAGTGAACAGGAATGGTGTCAGAGAAAGAGGTCGCTGTTGTCTAACGAGGAAGATGAGAAAGGTGTCCAAGAGAGGAGAAATTATAGAATGCCATGCATAAATCCAAACTGAAATGTTCAACGTCAAGGCGAAGGGAAATGGAAAATAAAAGAAAAATTATCAAACCTGACAATCAGGATAGATCAGTATCCATGGAAGGAATAGAAAGGAGCCTCAAGGACTTACATCCATAAAAGGAGCCGAGCCCAAGTGTTTTATGGGGCAAATTTTTCAAAGCTTCAGGGCACACATAATTCTTACACTAGTTCAACTGTTCCTGATGGTCGGAAAAGAAGATGAAAAGTGTCACAGTTTTCTTCATAAAGCTGTTTCCCAAAAGGGGTAAAGATGATTGACTGCGCATGGAAGCTGAAATACAACTACAAGTAAGTATTTAGTGGGGCGGCTTCCTAGTCCATCAACACCTAATCCAAAGATGTAAGATAGGACAACAGGATAGGAGAAAGTTACGTCAATGTCACCAAAAGAGACTGAGGATAGGAGAAAGTTACGTCAATGTCACCAAAAGAGACTGAAAAGAAAACCTGTGCTTGATGAGGCTGTAGATCCAGCTCTGATGAAACAGCGTTCAAAGGGAAATAAATTAAAGTGCACTTGCTAACAGGACCTGAATAGTTCTATAAACTATGCAAAGGTCCTTCCTCAACTTGATGAGGTGTACTGACCCATAACCAACAGTCAGTGTCGTGTGTGTGTGTGTGTGTGTGTGTGTGTGTGTGTGTGTGTGTTGAGAGTATCAAGGCAGAACCTCCTAACACCATTGTCACAAATGGGTTTTGGGAGACGTGTGCCTGAAGCCGAGAGACAGCAACAGTTGTTAGGTCCAGAAGCACAGTGATACCAAGAGCCAGAGGTTTCTGGGAAGAGTAGACACTCACAACTGCACGGGATCATTTTGAAAAGAATATTCACTCAGGAGTCTTAAACCAGGAGGTCTTAAACGGATCATCGTCCCTTACAAACACGTAGGGAGCTGTGGAGGAACATAGGGAAATAAAGTGATACAGAGGCACAATAATTCAGTTAGTGTGCCACCAACACCCAAGTACAGAGACTGAGGAATGGGAGAGAAGCAAGACAGATTCACGGTCCCTGTCACAAGACAACCAGCAGTTTCAAAGTATGATCCGATCCGATAGATTATTCGATAAATCTATGGGGACGGATCTAAAACCATTTCAAAATTAATACAGTTATGGGTCGTCTACCAAGATACAAACAAAAACTTCCAGATAGAATATACACCACGCTTTGGAAGAAATCGGCTATCTGACTCACACTGGGGAAGCGCCTCCAAGTATCCCCAGAGGACACATTCCATGAAGAAATGGATTAAAATATTTGACTGCATAACTATTTTCTATGTCTACATGACTGAAAAAAAAACCCATAAAACGCAAATAAAAATGGTCACCATGTATAAGGATTAGATAAATATATCTCCAGTCTTCTCTTTAAACCCATTTTTGTCTCTCAGCAGTCCGTTAGCTATGGTTGTTCTATAGAAGCTGGGTGCCCCCTGGGAAGTTGGGGGTCAAGATTCAAAGCAGAATCCTACTTATTTGCCAAAGGAAGAGTCCTTAGCCCTGTCTACTCTGGGGGACTGTGAAGAGAGGGAAGGAGATGTTCTGAGCTCCCTCCTCAACACAGCTCCAGGAGTCAATAAAATGACAAAGGAGGGCAGGGAAGGTTCTCACACTCTCCATTCCCGGTGTGTGGGGGAAGGCAGTCTAGCGCGGAGGGCTGTGCAGCTGACCAGAGACAGAGAGCAAGCCTGGGCCGGTACACACGTGCAATAGACCTCTCCATGCTGGGACCAGGATGCAAACACTACTGAGAATTTGGCTTGGGAGTTAGCAGAGTGGGCAAGGGGCTCTTGGGACAGAGTGACTCCCTGCCTAATGGCAATAGAGCAAGTGGACCCTAGCCAGGGCTGGTGGGATCACAGTCAGGCCTTGAGGGTCTATAACGGAAGGGAGGGTAGAGTGTGGCTGGCTCACCAGGTGATCAGCTTGAGTTCCTCAGGTGTAAGAGTCAGAAACTAGATACCCACGGCCAGCCACTGTGCTAACCAACCTCTCTTTGCAGGAGACTGAAAAACCACAAACTAACCAGACAAACTTAGGGTCATCGTCTGTATACTAAACATCTTGTAATGGGTTCCATAAAGCTTGCTCCCAGGACTGGCAGTTTGGGTGACACTGTGGACCTTCAGCGGGTGGGAACTTATAGGAAGTCCTTATGTCACTGAGAGTGAGCTCCAGGTGGATAGGGGATTCCTGTTCTCTCATCTTTGGTTGATTTTCTGGCTCACGAAGTTAAGTACTTGCTCTGCCATAATCTCCCATCATGGTGCACTGTCTTTATCAGAAGTCCAAAGCAGTGAGGCCCTAAACCTTGGACTGCAGTCTGCTGAGCCATGAGCCCAAACAAGCCAATCTCCTTGGGTAACCCATCATAGCAGTGGTTCTCACCTCTGGGTCACGACCCCTTTGGGGCTGAATGACCTTTCATGGGGGGTAGCCTAAGATAATCAGAAAACACAGATATTTATATTTTGCTACATAACAGTAGCAAAATCAAAGTTATGAAGTAGCGATGAAATAATTTTATGGTTGGGGGTCAGCACAACATAACTATATTAAAGGATTGCAGCATTAAGAAGGTTGAGAACCGCTGTCTTATAGTGATGGAAGCTGACTAACACAAGCCCCTATTTCCTATCTCTGACAACCTGGAGTTTTACAAGAATTTGGCATAGTCAGCATGTTCGAGGAAAGTTCTAGAAGGCCAAGTCCTCTGCTCTGAGAGCTCTCTGCTCCATGGGTATATGTTGACATCTCAGCCTTCAGTAGAATGGTGTTAGGAGGTAGGGGCTTTGGAATGGGATGAGGGAAAAGGCCCCCAAAACTCCCTTCTTCCATCATGACAGCTAGAACAATGTATGAACCAGAACATATGGCCTTGCTACAAACCCAATCTGCTGGTTCCTTGATTTGGACCTACAGTGTCAGAGCTTTGGGAAATAAGTTTCTGTTGTTTGGAATGACCTGGTGTAGAATGTCAAAGTGGACCAAGGCACTGAGTCACGTGAAGGAGACGGGCAGGTAGGATGAGCCGATCTGAAGGAGCTAATTTGGGATGTTATTAAAAGTGTGAGTAGCTGTGTGTGTATGAATGTTTGTGGTGTGTCTCTGTGTGTGCATTGCTGTGGAAATGGAAATAAAGCAGCTCCAACTCCTCAGCCCTTGCAGAAGGCAGGCAAGCCAGTAGTTATGAGTGATTACCATCTTCCATGGATGGAAGACCATAAAGAAACAGAAAAATGCCCTCAAAGCACAGACAAGCAATTTTGCAAAGGGAAAGAAATATAAGTGACCAATACAACGTGCAAAGAAATGTCCAAACAGCAGAGAGATCTGCTATTAAAAATGAAAGGCACTATGTAAGTGTCAGACTGGTGAGCTAAATTGTAGGGTGGGAAGCAAGGAAATTCATTAGACAAAGAAATGCCTCTGAAAACATCCTCTTCCCACCTAAAACTCTGAGGTAAGGCTATCGCTGTGTTCCTTACATGGTGCCTACAGAGTTAGGCTTCCTAGGCTAAGACCTTGCCAGGCTAAGCAAGTGCTTTGAAAGAGCTAGTTATTGTTCAAAGCACTGCAGGAGTCACGGCCAATAGCTCCCAAGCCAGCAATGCATTCTTTTGAATATGACCGTACGTCTTCAAGACGGATTGGTCCTGTGGAGGGAGCCGGCGTCAATTTAAAGCCAACTGCGGGTATACTATTTGTGAGGATGAGATATGTCCTCTTGTAAATCAGAAACACAAGAGGCGCTGGCCCAAGAGGCACCCCAGAGCCGTGCAGAGGCTCCCGGAAAGAACATGTGATGCAGATCACACCTGGCAGGCGATAGCTCGGCCTGTCCGAGGCAAAGTCTCACAACTGGTCTATCCACAATCTTGCTTTCATCAAGGCTGTGAGATGTTGAAATGTGAGCTTGTCATCTTCTTGCCCTGGCTGTCGCTGGATTAAAAACAACTTGTAAATGGCTCTCAAACCTTGCCTGATCTGGTACCTCTCTTTGCAGCTTCATCTGATACCCACAGGAGCATCTGGAGAATCAATGTGAGCATCAGGATGGCCCTGCCAAATTCTGTGTACATTCTGTTTTTTTGTTTTGTTTTGTTTTGTTTTGGATAAGGTATCATGTAGCCCAGGCTGGCCCTTGAACTCACTACATAGTGGCTTGAACTGCTGAACCTCCGGAACCTCCTGCCTCCACCTCTGAGTGCTGTGATTCCAGGTGTGCACCACATGCCTGGTTGATTCATTGCTGGGATGGAGTCTAGTGTGCTTTCTGCCTGTTACATAAACGCTCTACCAATGGAGCCACATACCCAGCATTCCCACTCATTTTTAAGCACTAATGATCAAACAGTTATGTAGATCTTGGCTCAAAGGTTAGGTCATTCTGTGAGAGAATTTCGATCTTTGATGCCTAGGACCATCCTAGTATTACTGTATGGGTCTTTAAGCTACATCTAGACCCACTTTCTAGCATTGTATATGGTTTGGGGTTGTTCGTGTGTGTCTGGAAATTGGAAACCTGCAGGAAGGACAAAAAAGATCTTGAGTGTTATGCAAAGTACAGCTCATGAGAAATTCTCAGTGTAGCCAGTAGATAAAAGAGAGAGGCTATTTGACACACCCATGATGAGCACTTGGCAGGAAGACCACAATTCTCCTTCCTCCCTATGTGGATTCACTCCTCCCATATCAAGCCACTGACTGATCTGCTTCTCTTTGGACTAAGGTTGAGTCTTCTCACTTGCTTTGATCCAGAAAAGAGGAAGCAGTGATGTTGGGCCCGAAGTAGATGTAGCTTGTTCCACAGAGCCTGGTAATACTCTATCATGGAGACAAATGGTCCCACTATAAGAAAATTGATTTAGAGCATTGGAGGAATGGAGGCCACCATTGAAGGCCAGCCAGTTCTGATCACTATCCAAGCTGGGTTCTGACTTACATCCACAGACTCACATGCGGTTACAGTGGATGCTGCCTTGTGGCACTGCATTGGGGTGGTTTGTGATGAAATACTGGTCTTTTATCTTAAACCCTGATCATGATTAGATTGTCTTCACACTACTGGGAAGCAATGATTGACACCTGTTACCTGGGCACCTATTGAGGAACCAGTCTTTATGTGACATGTAGAAGTCATTCTATGCATCAGTGGTATATTTTATGCATCTTGGTATATTTTCAGCTGTCTGAAGCCTTTGCTACATATTCAGTTGTCCTGATTTTCAGGGGTTTGTCATCATTATCTCCAGTGATTCTCTAGCCACCTAAAACATAGTAGATAGTCTATGAATTGTATTGAGTAAACACATCGTTTTCTCTGTTCCCATTTGGTAAGCATCTCGCCAACTCTTCCTTCACCCCAACACCCCAGCTTAGAACACATTCCCCTCACTGCCGCTGTACATTTCTGTCTTCCGGGAAGCACAATTCTCAAATGTTCTCTGCCATATAAGTCAAAATCCAACTTATTTATTGTCTCCTTTGATGCAGAAGCAACCATATGGGTCCAACGCAATGGCAGGATTGGGTTAAAACAGGGTGCTAAACAAAGAATTCAGGCATGTAACTATATGCTTGATAAATGGTGCCCCCTCTTGTTTTCCAATGCGCTCTCCCTCTCATACCCCCAGGACATGCACCATCCATGGCAACAGCCATCCCCCATGACAACAGCCATATGTCAACATATCCATAATAATTTGTAGCTCGTATGAGTCCTAATAAGATCAGTATTGTCATTTGCTCTGAGCTAGGCACTACATGGAAAGCTGGTTTGTATGGCAACTGCTGTTTTATGAGAAAGGGAGCTAAGTCTCAGCCCTCAGGAAGTGGTAGGTGACAGACAAGGGTTAAGTACCAAAGATGATCTCATGCAGCTGCTGGACCTTCCTAGGGACAGTCTCCAGCCTTCCTTCTTCCTTCACACAGTTGAAGGCTGACACCTTCCTAGCCTCTCACGCATCTCTACCGTCGTCCACACTCACGTTTTACAAGCTGTCACGGCAACCTCAGGATGGCTGACAGCAGCCTCCAGTGTGACCTCCTCAGCTGAATGGCTTCTGAGTTTCAGCCCAACAATGGACTCGCAGAAAGGAAAGAGGACAAGCAAGACTTGGTTTGAAAGCCGTTCAGTTGGATTCTCACCTGCAGACACACTATTCAATCCGCACGCATCCAGGCTCGTGGGGAGAAGCTTGGGGAAAAGGGCTTGCCCTAGCAATGTCAGAGTGACAAAGCCTCCTCCTGGTCTCCATGGGGACTTTTGAAGGACAGATCTCTCCTAACCCAGGCTACTCTCTCACTCACTGTGGTCTGAGTGTAGTGGAGCGGAGGGTGATCTTGAACTCTTGGTCTTCCGGCCACCACCTGTCAAGTGCTGAGATCACAGGTAGGAGCCATCATACCTCAGTGGTCAGAAACCTTTGGTAACGAAAAGTATTCCCTCATTTGGTTCCCGTGGACAGTGCACATGTGGGTGTTTCAGTCTCAGCTTGCCACACCCCCTTCCTTCAGGACCCAGCTTTCTTTCTATCTTTTCATTCTCGGATCGCCTAATGCAGATTAATGGCCTCTTCTCTTGGGCTTGGAAACATAATGGCATATTTATTTTTCTGTTCACATCTTGTGTGAAAAATGCATTTGAGGCTGCTAATGAAAACAAACAACATCTCACTGATGGCTCAGCTGAAGCAGTGCTGTCTTAAGAACCTGCTCCATCAGCAGTGGTATTCTAGAAGCTTCTTCAATGATTTCCAGATGACTACAACCACTATATTCCTCACCACGAGGTCCTAATACTGCTTGAGCATCAGTCTCTTGGGCCCATGCTAATTACTCACTTTGTCTCTTTAACTAGCTTGACAGGCCCTGGGAAAGCAAGGGCATGCTGTATGCATCTTTCCTTTCTTTCTGCTTTGGTATTTGGGATTTATCACCTGTCCATATCTCCTGGGAGAAACATCTTCGTATTCCTTTGGTGTTAGAAGGAAATCGCCAATCACATATTGGTGAGTTTAGGGATCTCCCACCTCACTGAGCAGCCTTCTAACACACTGTCAACTATAGGTTTTCAATTTTCCTCTTGATTCTGTGTCCTTTTATTTTTTACATCACAAGTTCCCCTGTCACAACACCTTTACCCAAGCATTCTCACTCCTCGAGAGTGCACGTAAGCCCAGGAGAAGACTCCATTAAGTCCCAGGCATCCACCTGTCCTTCAGGACATCAGGACTTGAGTCATTATGCTCCATCTCTTTAGAACCTGTCACCAACACAGTCCTGAGGTCCAGGCATCCATCGTCTCTAACCCTTTCCACCATCCGCTCTGTGTGGGCTGTGATCTGACCCAGTCCATGTCCATCCATCACAGATGTGCCCTCTCTACCCTGCTCCCTAGAACTCCTATCTATCCTCAGCCACACCCCTGTAGCCATCAGCCACTTAGCTTTGGGAGAGCATCATGTAGCCTTCTTCCCTGCTCTGTTTCATATTCATGATCATAAATTCCGAATGGGCCCTTGGGACTTTACTGTCTTGACTAAATTTTCATAATACACAGACTCCTGTTCCTAAGATATTTCACGTCTTTTCAACAGACACGTTTCTCATTCCTTCTCCTCTCTTCTTCTCAGCTCACTGGGGATATTGGAGCTTTCTGAAGAGATCTCTAATGCTCTCCTCCACTCCTTCTTGCTATGGTGCTCACATCCTTGGCTTCTTCATCGTTTCCTTCTCTTGGACACTCCTCTCTGCTCTTGCCTATGCCATTGCTGTCCTGCTCTATCCGATCTTTCCACCAGAATACAAACACCATGGCCTGTCTTCCACTTTTGAGAACTGCCTCTGGATCTCTCCAGCAACATCCCCTTCCCAACTCCCCTCTAGCAAACTCTTCTAAGAGCTGTTTTTCCTCACCCCCCTTGATCTTCCGTTCTTCCTCGAAGATGCCCAGTTGGGCTTTTGTTCCCATCTCTTTGCAGGAGTGACCAGACCACCTGACCACTGTCCATCAGTTAGGACTGCCTCATCATCAAGGCCACTGCTGGTGTCCGGTCCTCCACTTGCTCTGCCCAGGAGCTGTGTGTGACGCAATTGACTATTCTTATTTTTGTTGTTATTTTTCGAGACAGGGTTTCTCTGTGTAACAGCCCTGGCTGTCCTGGAACTCACTCTGTAGACCAAGCTATTCGTGTTTTAAACATTTATCTTCTGCCTCGGGGATTCCACATTCTCCTCATTTTTCTTCCTACCTCCTGGGCCACACTCCTCCTCCCTCCCATCTGCTTTCTTTCCTGCCTGACACATGTCCCTTCACAGTTCAAGTTAGCACCACTACCCACCGTGTAGATACTCAAATGTCTAATAGATGTTTCCAGCATAGCAGGGAAGCAACGCTATGATGTCCCACCTTCTCCAGCCCTTCCCAGCTCTCTCTCTCTCTCTCTCTCTCTCTCTCTCTCTCTCTCTCTCTCTCTCTCTCTCTCCCTGCCCCCCTCAAATATATCACCCTTTACCCAGTTATTCAGGTTCTGAACTTGGAAATCACACTTGATTTCTCCTTTTTTTTTTCTTTCCCCTGTCCACATTTGTCCGCTCTGCCTTTGAGGGAAGCATCCGGTGTGCTCCCTCTCCATTGCTTCCACTCGCCCAGAGTCCAAGGCCTCACAACCTCTCTCCCAGACCTTTCCAAAGCCTCCTAGCTGGTCTCCCTGTTTCCACTCTTGCTTGCAATCAGCCATTCTTCACCCAGCTACCACAACAATCATTACAAAGTACAAAGACGAGCCACTGAGTTGCTTAAAAACCCGCCAACGGCTTCCAACAGCTTCCAACCGCAAGTAGACAAGTACACGATTTTTCCTTGACCAAAGAGACCTCACATGACGTGACCTTATCTGCCCTCAGCCTCCTTTCGCCCTTGCCTCTTGCCCTTGCTTGAGCAGACGAAACTTTCCTATCTCTGCATTGGCTGTTGCCTCTGCCAACCTGCTCTTCCTTCTGGATTTTACAAGCTCAGTTGAGTCAATGCTCTGCTTGAATGTCTCTACACTGCATAGAACTTCCCAGACTGATCCATCGTCCTTAGGCTCCCTGGCCTCTCACTCTGCTTGCTCTCTGATAGCTCTTATAAATCCTTAACCTTTAGGGCACATTTGCACATGTCTACTTCACGGGCAAAGGCTTTTCTGCCTTGTTCCCCGCTAGCAGCTAAAACCAGGGGCCGGCAAGCATTTGTAGAGTGAGCAAGTACAGCTGCAATAGTGTACTCTTGGGGATGCAAAGGGGAGGAATGTGGGAAAAGAAGTAAACAGAGAGGCTGAAGAGTGTCCTGTAAACTCAAAGCTCCAACATCCTTCCAGGAGAAACGTTAGGAACAGTGATAGGCAGGCACAAAGGTCATACGGCGAGTCAGCCTCTCCAGTAGCCTCGCTCTACAGAAATCCCACAACGGTAGAAATCACCTGTGTCCCTACTGTCTCAAAATGTAGCTCCTGGTCAGAGCTTGTTGTTGAGCACTTGAAAAGTGGCTAGTGGCCGGGCGGTGGTGGCGCACGCCTTTAATCCAGCACTCGGGAGGCAGAGGCAGGCAGATCTCTGTGAGTTCAAGGCCAGCCTGGGCTACCAAGCGAGTTCCAGGAAAGGCACAAAACTACACAGAGAAACCCTGTCTCGAAAACAAACAAACAAACAAACAAACAAACAAAAGAAAAGTGGCTAGTGGGATTGAGAGAGGGAATTTGGGTATAATTTAATTTTAATCTACACTTGAACAGTTACACATGACTGGTGGCTATATCATTTGATGGAACTTGAAAAGTGTCTTTCTTCCACCTGTGGTGGCAGGATGATAGTTTGGTTGAAAAGTCTGGTCAACATCTGGGGCACCGCTGGCACTCAAAAAAACTAGACCTATTATTTTGACGCAATGTTGCAAAGTATGGTTCTGTAATTGACACTGGCCTCATAGGAACTTTGGAGGGGTTGTGTTATTGTCGTTATTTGCTATAATTTATGTTTGTTAGAGTTCGTGGTAACTAGCCTGTGAGTCTGGGTTTTAGCTTACAAACTAAAAATAGCCAAGAAGTGCTTTGGGATTGCATCGAAGGCCTCTCAGAGACAGGGGACTGTTCTGAGTGGATCAGCTCGTTGATACTTAGAATGAGCTAATTCATTTTGATAACAGCTAATTTTGCATCTGCAAAAATTGGATTTGCAACATTATTGTACTGTTTTCAAGCTGTTTTCTGTAACTTCCGGGATGATTTTGGGTAAGAGTGATGTCTGCTTTCAAACTTGCTGCTGAAAATGAAAGAGTATTTGCTTACTGGGATTGATATGGTGGATTCTTAACAGTTTTTAATTGGTTTGGATGGAAAAAAAAAACATTTCTGTTGTCATGGGTGGCTTACCATATTCTCTTCCGTAATGAATTCAGAAAACAAAATGGGCAGACAGAGCCTAGGCAGACGCTAGAACTAACACAATGGAACGAACCATCTAACCCGATCCTGCTGTCACACATTTGCCCAGAATTCAGCGTGGTGGTTATTTTATTTACAAGCCAATGGGACTTTCTTCCCCACCCATCCTAGAGCACAAGCAGTATTCAGCAGTCTGCTTTGGGGACACTAAAGGGAGTGAGTAGATTTTAAAATAAGCAGGCGTAAAAGCATTATGAAAAGTTGACATTCTCGATAAAGAGACCAACGAATCTGGAGCAGCCAGGAGGAGCCTTCTTTGCTGCAGAGGACCAAGTGACCTAGGACCCAGTGCAAAGGAGACCGGAATAGAAAGAGAGAAAACTCTAATCCCCACCAGGGAGTCCTTCTGTGCACTTTGAAATGCAGACCCCCTCCTCCCACCCTAGGCGAGGTCTCCCGTGGAGACTCCTCTCCCTGTAAACCTTAAGCAGTGGGCTGAGAACACTCACCAATGGGCATCACTAGGAAGAAAGGCAGCCAGCAGAGGACGAAGCAGCCCACCACGATGCCCAGAGTCTTGGCGGCTTTCTTCTCTCGGGAAAACTTGAGCAGCCTCACGGAGAAGTGAGTCTTATTCTTGGCACCGTTCACCCACCGCCTCCTGCCGGGACATTTTTCCGGTGGATACGGAGCGTCACTTGCTCTGAGTCCGACTTGTCGGTCTTGAGGCCGGACTTGAGGCCTCGGCTTTCTCTCTTGGCCACCACGTAGACTCGGCAGTACATAACCAGGATGATGGCCAGTGGCACGTAGAAAGAGCCCAGCGCGGAGAACAGCACGTAGCCAGGTTCCTCATTAATCTGGCAGATGGTCTCATCCTCAGGGGCCGGCTGCCTCCAGCCAAACAAGGGTCCGATGGAGATGACCAGGGAAAGCGCCCAGACGCAGAGCAGAGCCCTGACGCCCCTCCTCTGGGTGACAATGGTGGGGTAGCGCAGCGGGTAGCTCACACCAATGTATCGGTCGATGGAGATGATGCAGAGCCCCATGATGGACGCTGTGCAACATAGGACGTCCACTGCCGCCCAGATGTTGCAGAAAGACCCTGCCAAAGGCCCAGTAGCCCAGGATCTCAAAGATGGCCGAGAAGGGCAGCACGGTGGAGGTGAGGAGAAGGTCTGCCACCGCAAGGTTGACGATGTAGTAGTGAGTCACCGAGTGCAGATGCCGATGACAGGCCACTGAGAGGATCACTAAGATGTTCCCCAGCACCCCGAATAGGATGAGTCCCCCAAGATCACCCCGAGCAGAATGGCCTTAGAAATGTTCACCGGTGCTGGTGGGTGGGTGCAGTTGGAACCTTCGGAAACATTTTCAGCGAGAAGCACCATGGTCCCAGGGAGGGGGGCCAGGTCCGGCTCTGGACCGCCACCCTCTGGTGGGGGGCGGGGAGGGCGCGGAGGTGGGAGTAAGGAAGCCAAGTCAAAAAACCTCAGCTTGGGGGAATCCTGCCAGCTGGGTTGGGCTGGGGAAGGGAGAGAACACACCTGTTGGAAACCACCGTGGGTAGCCCTGGCAACCCTCAGAGGGCCACACTAAGTCACAGATCATTAACGGTGACATGGCCAGGAAAGCGCTGGACTGCTGGGGACACCTTCCCTACCCTAAGCATGCAGCGAGGTTCAAGGGGACACGCTGTGAACGCAATCCCAGAGATTACAGGAGCTCACTTTTCTGTGTGGTCTGATCCATCCTGTGCATTCACAGGTAAATTAGAAATTCACAAGTCTATTGCCAGTCTTTGCCGAAAGGGTAGCAGCTAAGTGTGGCTTAGCCGTCGAAGTTCAAAAGGAACATCTGGGCATCTGGGCGCTGCAGCTGGCCGGCAGTTACTCTCAGCTTGGTCGCCCAACTATGGGCTCCTGCTAGCTCCAGCCTCTAGGCGTTCTGGCGAGGTTGCATGGGTCTGAAATATTTGCTGAGACCGAAGCGGCCCTGGAGCTTCGTTCATTTGAATCCAGCTGAAAATAAAAAGCGCAAAGAAAAGGCGGATGGTGAGCCAGGGGCCTGAGACAGCCAGGCCCTGCTGAGCTCGCCCAGTAACCAGACTCCTGCTGGGAGCCCGCTGCTCTGCAGTCCAGGAGTGGCTTTGTGCGGCCTTGACGCAGGCGATGAGTAGACACAGGAGGGGATCGCGTGCTCTGTCCCTTTTCTCAGTCCTCCCCAGTCCTCCCCTCTGGGAGGCTGCCTTCTAGTGCTCCACCTCCCCGTGGCTGACCAAGTTCAATACCCAAAACAAAAATCAAGCAAACAAAACAAAACAAAACAAAACCCCCTAAACAAACAAACAAAACAACATCCCACCTCAAATAACGACAACCAAACCCCAAGCTGCAGTAGCTGGAAGCTGGATTTCCGAGAGCCAGGATGGAGAAAATAAAAGCCCCGAAACGCCCCCTCCCTGCACCACCACCCCAGCTCCACAGCCTCGTCTGCGGCGGCGGGTTGTCGCACAGAGTCAAGCGGGTGGAAATCTGGAGGATCCTCCGGGTTGCCTTTTGAACAGGTTGCACCACAGTCACCTGGAGAGGGCGGCCTGGGAGAGCGAACCTCAGAGAGCACGGAACCGCAGGGCCACGCGCACGCTCACTCCCGCGGAATTGGCGCTCGTGGGAGCAGAGCGCGCGAGTCTGTCTACCTGCCAAGCTACCCGCGCGCGAGAGCCAGGCTCTCAGCAAAGCTGATCCCCAGGGCTAAACAGGGCCCTGATGGATTCAGGCAGGATCTCCAAGGGGCGCCCGCCCTATGGATTCCAGCCTCTAGCCACACCCGGGCTTCTGGGGAGCTGAATAGGAGCGCATCACTCCTTGGACCAGGCTTTGCGAGTAACAGTCACTGCGGATTCCCCAAGGGTCTAAAAAAAAAAAAAAAAAAAAATCAAACCTGCGTGCCAGCAGTCGGGGATGTCTGGGACTTTCTGGGCCAGGGGTCATGATCTACCTAAATAACCCGATTTCTACAACTGCAAAGGACTAGGAAACGTGGGACAGGAGTGCCGGGCTTGGGGACGTGCACACTTGGTCTTTTGAGGCTGAGCCCCAAGGCAGGGATCTCAGGCGAAGGCTGCTGTGAAAATCCCAAGTTCAAGCCTTCACAAGCGATATCAAAAACACGCCACTGCGGAACCCGCTTTCTCCCATCTGGGGTCTATAACTGGGTTAAAATGACACTTGTTAACTAGAAGGTAACTTCTCATGGCAAATCAGGAAAACACAGAGCTCTGGGGTGCTGGTATTCAAGTCGGGTCCCAAAGCGAAGACGCAGGGCTAAGTGGAGGTCCAGTGTCAACTGGAAGCCAGGCACACCTGCCCACCCCCACCCGGCCCTGCGGGATGCCTGCGCCGGGCACCGCAGCGCTACTCACCTGCTGCGCGGATGCGGAGGCCCGGGCGTGGGGAAGAGCGGACCTTCAGTCCTTGCAGCGCCGGCTGCTTCTCTGCAGGGAGGAGAGGGACGGTCTCCAAAGACCAAGTCCCAGTCCTTAGCACCCGCTGACTCACCCACCACTGCCGAGCACCTTAAACTCCGGGCTCGCTTCTGCTTCTCCTAGATCTTTTAAAAATAAAGACTGGTAACAGAGAAAAGAAAAGACAAATATAACGAGCCAATAACTCCGGGATCACCGGTTTGATATTCGGTTCCTGGACACCAGAAAAGAGAAGCGAGGAACTTTGCGGCTCTGGTTGACGTAGTACAGGCAGTAGCCCAGAGAGTACCGTAATCTCCAGCTGTTACCGTATTCCTCTGTGGCAACCCGCACAATCTCGTAAACCTCGGAGTTGGTGTCTTTCTCCTTCCTGCCTGGAAGTGGATTCATCTTGCTCCTCTCTGTTTCTCTGTCCCTCTGTGTCTCTCTTCCCCCTTTCCTTTTCTCTCCTCCCTATCTTCACTCTAGATCCCTCTCCCTCCTTCCCTTCTCTGGGTCTCCACCTATCAATGGGCTGATGCATACATTAAAAACAAACCAACAAACAAACACAGATATCCTTTCAAGTTTTTACTGAATACACCATGTGTTTACATAAATTTCCCAAAGGTTACTTTAAAAAGTTTAGTCACAGCCCAGGTTTATTTAAGTCAGGAAGTGGTGTCAGAAGTGTAAGTGCACGGCATTGTCTGCAGATGTTTAAAAAGTACGCAAACCAGAGAAGACTGCCTAAGCTTGATTGCAATAGTTTCAGGAAAAAAAATATGATCCAACTTTCATTTGGTTAGATGGCGTTTTAAAAATTGTATACTCTCAAGGCAATTTCTACCACAATGTAGTATCTTTAAACCAATCTGTTTCCAATTCTCAAAAGAAAATGTATCCTCAGAGGAGAATTTCTTCTCTTCCGTTTTTTTTTTTTTAATAGTTTTTGAGTGGAGGGCTCACACAGTCTTATTTATTTATCTCTTCCTGACAAATTCTGTGGTCTGCTTAACTTAGGACTACTCAGAATATTAAGGACAAACAAGAGTTTGCCCAGAATGGTGCCCATTTCTGAGGCCATCCTCTTTTGTCGTTATTGACTCAGACAGAACATAATTTTTTTTTTGAAGTGCTTTCTAGAATCCCTTAAGTCTGGTAATATGAAATTAGCCTTAGGAGAACACAGGGCTTCAGCTGCGTGTAGTAGTAGGCGGAGTCTTTGCTTGCATGCATGGATGAAAGCCTGGGTTGGATCACTAGAGTGCTGTACCTGTATTCCCTCTCCTGAGCAAAAATGTGTTAATATTATTCATTTTCCAAAAAAGAAGTTTATAGGCTTTTTTTTTTTTTTTTAAATAGCAGTATTCCAAAGTGTGCAGAGACACAGTCATGTGGTGAGATCAGGGGTCCCTTAACACTGAATAACTGGTACTTAGAGTTCTTTCTCCTCTATACATAAAATCCCCTAACCCCGTGGCTGGAGACATAATACCCACACCTACTACGTTTGATTGGATTTGACATCAATGTCATAGAAAGAGTGTGTGCAAACGGCTTGCTTCTTCACAAACTGACCCTTGGAGTCTGGAAGAAGCCTAGTGAATGTGCAGACAAGAAATTCGGCTCTTTCAACACTAGCCCATCAATGACTAGGTTATATGCTTTCTGAGATTCCCCTCCCCATTTGGAGGAGGCTGCTCTACAACCTCTAAGACTTTCACCCCATCTGGTAAATGTGTAAGAGTTCTTTGGGAATCTCGCCCCCTAGAGGGAGAGCCATTGTTCAGATTTGTATCCTTTTACCCTGCATCATGAACATTCATTCTCTTTAATATGTGATCCACAGTAGAGAAGGGAAGTGGTTTTGTCTGCAAGAAAACAAGCTCTGGAGGGAAAAATGAATGAAGGTCTTTGGAATTCCTGAGTCTCTAAGCCCGACAAATGGGAACATATCCATCCCAACCACTAACTACCTGTTGCCCAAGTCCAACATCTACCTCTGCAACCAAATAGGTCTCAGCTTTCAAATGTCAGTCTTTACAAAGAAGACTCTCAACACTAGCCTTCTGGTTGCTAACCACCAATTCACAAATGGGGAACTACTTACTCTTAGCTGTTTTTTTTAATCAGCTTATATTTATTATACAAGATGATAGCTTTAAAAATGATGTTTTTATTCAACTATGTCATGCACTTTGACCATATTCACCCCCATTATGCTCTCCCACTAGTTCCCTAAATCTTCACAAATAGTTCCCATTCTACATTCGTGTCATATATAATATTTATGTATTTTATACTCATATATGTATAGATTAAGTTGCACACATGAAAGAAAATATGCGATGTTTGCCTTTCTGGGTCTGGCTTATTTCACTTAGCACGATGGTTGCCAGTTCCATGTCTTTCTTGTAAATGACATAATGTTGTTCTTCATGGCTGAATCAAACTCCATTGTGTGCACACTACACATTTTCCTTAGTCACTCTGTAATGCATGGTTGACATCACAGAGTCCTGGAAGGTGTAGTGAAGAGACAGTGGCCATGGAGACCTGAGGAGCAAGCCCCACCTCCTGTGAGACTTTTCTGGGTCTTGATTTTCTAATTTTTACAGGGAACAGTGAAACCTAGCAGAGTTGCTAGTGAGTTCGAATGAAATTAACTCTCTGAAGAATATTGCTCCTAGTCCTAATTGGCTCTCACTACTAATCTTATGAATGAATTAATCTTGTGAATTCCTTTCTCCCTCTGTACATTTTGGATTACTTTAAGTTGAAATATGCATCTAACCTAACATAGACCATGGATGCTCAGCTTGAAAAGTCACTTGGAAAAATGATGACATCAAAAGGATCCAACATGGCACATTTGGACCTGATCTTCTTCTCTCCCTGTGTCTGCAGGGACCATGCAACTTCATGTGAACCCCTTAGCCCAGGCATCCTGAGAGCCACCTGTTAGCAGTGGATCTTAACAAGTACAAATCTGTGATGTCTGTTCAAAGAGGATGGAGGCAGATGAAATTCCTAAAGGCTAGAGAGAGAAAACTGTGACTATTCAGAGTTCAGGTGTCAATAAGACAAGACTTTAGTCCCTTGGACCTTTTATAGCAAGGAGAAGTCTGTGGCTACAGGGAGTCAGAGCTGGATTCTCTAACCTAGAAACCCACCCCAAGGAGAGGCTCCTCTTGCTCCACTCTGAAGTATGTGTGACCAGGTGTGATGTAGGTCAAGAAACGCTGTTGATGGTGAGGTTCTGGGAAAGCCTGTGGGCGATGCCACTTGACTGAAGGATCGCAGGATAAACCAGATTCAGTTGATAGATAGAAATGGGAAAAACAACTGGATAGAGCTGAGTCACAAAGTGTGTGTGTGTGTGTGTGTGTGTGTGTCCCCTCAAGCATTCCGTAACATTGGAAGAACCATTCTGATTGGAGAAGGACCAGCCAATCAGCACATATCTGACACCATTAGCTGGTAGGATTGTGTTAGTGATTAGGGAGAAAGTAAGAGTTTGAGGTTTGGAGGATAAAAAAAAAAAAAAAAAAAAAAAAAAGGCAATCTATCAACCTGCTTCTTAAAACAATGCACAACAGAATTGGGACCATTTTCTGGGATTTATGATTTGAAGTGGCAGAGTAGATGGCTTAACGTTAGTATCCACCATAGCGACCTGGCCTTATCCATCAATTCTCTTAAGGCTTAGCAAGTTAAAGCGGGAGGAAAATGAAAAACATTGCTCAGAAGACTGTGGACGAAGCAACAAATCACACTTCCCCAAACGAGCATTATGTTCCAGTCCTCTGACAACCCGTGTAAACTTCACAGTGCACAGACAGTGTGGGAGGAGGCTTCGTGAGATCATAATTCTGACTTTGCCATCATTGCCCCAAACCGCAGCCACCTGGGAAAATAACCTGCTGCCAATGGCGTGAATCCAGCCTGCCATCTTCGCCTTGTAGAGCAGCGCAGTACAGACAGGGAAGTCCAGACAGCCCTTTGCCGCTCAGGCAACTTTGCACTTGCAGAGCACCTCTGGCTTGATCCATGTCAATCAAGTGCTCTTGGTCCCTTGATCAAATGACATCTGAAGCCTGCTAAGACTGAGCATGCCTGACACTCCACTAACTACCCATGCTTCATTCCTCTCCACGTCCTGGCGGGATTTGGATCTGCCTACCTTCTCCATTTCCATCTTCCTTTTCCCATCACAGGTATTCCCTCAGCAAGCTACTTCTCTGCTTAATCACACTCTCTTCTCTGCTTCTTGGAGGAGTGAAATTAATGCATGAGATGACTTTCTGTGAGATGTATTCATTCTTCTCCTCACAGGCATTTAAAGAAACATGTTATATATGTGTTTATATAGAGAAACTCTCCACGTTAGCTATGCTCTAACCATCACAAAGTGTCGCATGTATGCCTAGGTCACCGAAGAACTGCATCTGTCTGTATTTCATGCACATGATGCAGGAGTTTATGAGATCCTCCTTCTGTGATGAGGAACAGTGATCTCGTGGAAGAGCTTGCCTTATCCTCTCTGAATTTCCCTTTCACGTTTCAGACTTATTTTAGGACTGAAATTAAGTCATGTGAGCCAGATGAGGACTGACACTAATTTTAAAGGTTCCCTGAGGGACAGAAGAGATGGCTCAGTCAGCTAAATGCTTGCCTTGCATGCTTGAAGACCTGAGTTCAATTCCCAGAACCAGAAGAAACTGGGCATGGTAGCACACGCTTGTCATCCCAACACTGAAGAGGAGAGATGGAAGGATCCCTAGAGATAGACAGCCAGCCTGACAAAACCAGTGAGCTCCAGGCCAGTGAGGGACCCCTTCTTAACAAATGAGGTGGACAGTGACTGAGGGACATGTGAGGTTCATTGACCTCTGACCTCCACAAACACATGCACACACATTTATATAAGAACACACATAATTCTTTTTTTTTTTCTTCCCTAGACAGGGTTTCTCTGTGTAGCCCTGGCTGTCCTAGGACTCGATTAATATGCCAGGTTGGCCTTGACTCAGAGATCTACCTACCTCTGCCCTCCAAGTACTGGTATTAAAGGCATGTACCACCACTGCCTGGCTGAACACACATACTTCTCTAAAATCTCTTTGAAAGTCTTTCTGAAATGAAGACCCGTAGAGCATTGGAACAGAGATGTTTCTTAGTTCCCTCTTGCTTCAGTTCAGTAAAAATATGACATCATCTGAAGACTTGAAACAGCAGAGGCTTTATTCTTTTTATTGAAGGCTAAGCTTGCACTCTGATCAATATCCAGTCCTCTATCCAGTCTTGTTAATTTAACTGCCAACGATGCAGCCCTTCTAGAAGTCATGAGACATAAATTGGTAAAACGGTCTTGTTCCTCATATCAGCAAAAATCAAGGTACAATAAATTGTACTGCTTTTAAAAAGTTCTGAAATGGGCTTTATCATTATTGCACTCAATGGGAGCAATCAATGGCCCCAATGGGGAGGACTCTAATATGCTTAAGACAGGGGAAGAAGGAGAAAAGATAAGTTTAAAAGTTGGCTGATCTGATGATCACACCAACAGTAACTAGAAGCCACCGAAAACCCACTGGAACTCTAAGCCCCAAATGTATTCTTTCTTCTATAGTTGCCTTGGTCATTCATGTCTTATCACAACAATCGAAGAGTAACTGAGGCAGGGGTGTACATAATCAGCTGAGGAAAAACAAATAAGATGAGGTCTTGAAAATAGAGACTCCCCAGCATTTATTTGCTCTTTTCAGTCAATTTCTAATGAAGTAAGTTAAATGCTATTTCATACTAACATGGTTGGGGTTGATGTTCATCAACCTTCTGGAGATGACTGCACCAAATGCATCACATTTAAGTTAAAATGAAGTATTCATCTTTTAAACCAAGCTTCAAGGTTAGATATCCATCTGTTCTTCCATAAAATTTGTTCCTTAGTTCCCATCTCCAAACATCCTGCAGCTAACAGTGGTCTATGGGGAGAAGAACAAGATGGATGGATAGTCAAATTATTGATTAAGATGAGTCAGTATGTGAGATTCTAAAAAGTCCAGAAATGACTGTTGTCCTTGGTTATAAACAAAGGTGAGTTAAGTCAGTTCCTTACTTCAGTGCAGGTCCAGATGCTGAGGGAGTAGATCGGACCCAGAAGGGCTTCCCTGGAGAGGGTGGTGTAGGTCCTATCGGCGGCTGCGCTTGGGATTTTGGATAATTGGGATTAGGGAAATGTTTTTAACAAGACACCAAAACCTCTGGGTTTGTGCGGTGGTTCAGCCACAGAGGCGCTTGCTGCCGAGCCTGCAGACCCGAGTTTGACCCCTAAAACTCACATGGTGGAAGAAAAGAATCAGCTCTGCAAGTGGCCCTCTGACCTCCACACACAGGCTGTGGCACACACAGGGCACACACACAATAAATAAACATTAAAAACCCAGAACTTGTTAAAAAAAAAGTCAGTGACTTGAGCCACATGAATATCCAACATGTCATTGTAATAAAAAGGAGAAATTGGCAGTGTTGAATCACAACTTTAATTGGGAGAGAAATATTTAAAATACTTTAACAAACAAGATTATTTTTGAAATGTGTATATTCTCTGGTTTTCTGGACACCGTTGTCCTGGGAGTCTGTCAAGTGTCCATCACCAAAGGCAGCAGACGATGTTTCTCTTCTGGTTCTAGCATTTTCTCTTTGACCTGTATCTGCTCGGCTAGGATGCCTGTGTGGTTTTATAGTGGTCTCGTCGAGCTTCTGGTTCTGGACATTTCGTTTCTCTTTTGTTTATTTCACTTTGCTATGTTTATTATTCTTTATTATTTCTCCTTCTTATTTGTTTATTATTCTTTCAGATGTATCTATAGTACCTTGACTATATCCCTCCCCCATTACCTTTTCTATTCTCTCTCTTATTTTCTCGTTAAGGTCACTACTGCACCAGTGCACACATGCTGCCTGGCAAGTTGGCACTGGAGTTCTGGTTATCAGACTGTGTGTGAGTGAGTGTGTGTGTGTGTGTGTGTGTGTGTGTGTGTGTGTACATGTGCATGCGTGCACACGCATGTGCTATTTTTCACTTTTAATGAGGAGAATGTCTGGGGACAATAGAACAGCCTGGAGAGTTCTCATGTCTTTGAGGCACACAGAAGACCCAGGGAGTAAAGGAACTGGAAGAATCAAATTTTAAAATGTCAAGTTGTTGTTGTTGTTTAAAGCTGTGGATGCCAAATGCTACCTATAAATAATGATAAAGCATATTAAAGATAAAAAGACAAAGTATAGAATAGGAGATGGCTTCTAATACATATTTTATAAACGGTCTTACTTTGCCATCAGTACACCTTTAGAGGGTTGTAGGAAGAAGATAAAGTCAGCTTTTGTCAGTGGCAGTTCAGTGATATTTAATACTGTTTAATACCTAAATGTGTCAGGCAGGGAAGCCTTGCAGTTACTGTTATTATCCATTTGCATGGAACTTTTTTTAATGAGGTATATTATGCTAATTATCAGCAAGATCTAAATTTTTCTCAAGCAACGAGTCTTCAGGCGTTTTATTTTTAGGAGGATGAAATCTTTGGCATTTATAATTGACTTCTCAAAATATTTGCTAGAAAAATAATTTTTTCTTTTGTGGTTTTTAATCCATCGAATGCAGAAAGTCAAGAAACCACAACTTTTCCCCCAAAAAGTAGTTTCCCATATAAACAAAATAACAGCTTCTAAGAAAAGCTCGGAGCTTCCTAATAATTTATGATTCAAACCAATATTTCTTTAGGATTTTCCCACACTCTATCACTGGAACCAAATCCACACAAACTAATCCATGATGTCTTCTGAGAATTAATATCTTCTTGGAGTTCAGTGACCTTCACAGTCCCCAAAGCAAGGCTTTACGTGCAGTTTAGAGTTGGTAAAGAATTTTCACATTCCTTCTCTAAGGCACTATGGATCATGGTTTTAAGACAATTCTAACTGGATAGAAGAACCTTATTCTTATTAATTATTTTTGAATGTTTACATTTATTTATTTGTGTATGTGTGCCCACTGCACATGTGTGGAGTCAGGAGACAGTTTTTCTGAAGTCAATTCTCTCCTTCTACCACGTGTCTCAGGGATCAAACTCAGGTGGTCAGGTTTGGTGGCAAGCAACCTTAGCCATTGAGCCTTCTTGCCAGCCCGGTGAATTTTTCATACTCAAGTAAAGTGGCAAGTTTCATCATAGTGTTTTCGGCATATGTGACATTATATGCTATAGGAATGCACTCCCCCTCCCCCACCGGATTCTCCCACGCTTTCTACACCCCCCACCCCCAGCTCAGTTCTTCCCGCAATAACCTTCCTTCTGCTTTCATTTCTTCTCTGTTCCATTATCCTCTCCTCCCTAGGTTCAAAGCTCTTTCCCCGCTCTCAGGATCCCCTTTCTAGTGTCCTGACCCCCACCCACACATATAAACAAACACATGTATACACACACATATCTCACACACACACACACACACACACACACACACACACACACACACACAATTTAAACTCTATGTCTCATAATGGGAGAAAATGTGATAGTTCTCATTTTGAGTCTGCCTTATTTCACTTAATATAATGATTCTGGTTCCACTTATTTTTCTGCAAATACCACAGTTTCATATTTCTTCCCAGCAGTTTAAAATCCACTGAGCCTAGACTACCTCACTTTCTTTACTTTTTTAATTTTTGATTTTAATTTTGTTTTTGTTTTTCGAGACAGGGTTTCTCCTTGTAATTTTGGTGCCTCTCCTAGATCTCACTCTGTAGACCAGGCTGGCCTCGAACTCACAGAGATCTGCCTGGCTTTGCCTCCAGAGTGCTGGAATTAAAGGTGTGCACCACCACTGCCTGATTTACACTTTCCTATCTGTGTGTTTGTTGACGGCCGTCTAGGCTGGTCTTCTCCCTGGCTATTGTTACTGGTACAGCAATGATTGTGAGTGTGCTGTAGAGCATCATCCTGGAGCCCCGTACAGTCTAATGTTTTTATGATTCTCCAACTAAGAATGTTCTATATATTTTTTAAAGTTTATAAAAATAGCGAGCAACACTCGCCCCACAAAGAACATGCAACTGAGATGTTCGAAAGCCATAATGGCTAAAATAACTTTGTTTTAGTTCTTTTTCAGATTGGTTTTCCAGAACCCTGGTCTGTGGTGGTGTAGGTACCAGGGACAAGAGGAGTAGGAAACCTGTTTGCTGGCAGACGTTCTTGGAGGTTGACATCTTTGCGGGGAGGATTGCCTGGAGTGTTTTCAATGCAACACTGAAGGTGATATGCATAGATAGATGTATCTCATGGAAAATCTCTAGAAACCAATGTGCCGTGCAGTTTTGGATTGAGATTACTGGACTTCAGTAGGAAAGGTCATTCGTTCTGTGACTGGCTCCCCCCTGGGCTTCTGAAAAAGGCTCAGGCTGGCTGTGCATTTGTCCCCATGAGTCCTTTGGGTCTGTGTATGAGAGAGCAATCATGGAGCTACTGTATATTTCAAGCTTGTCTAGCAGAATTCTGAGACACCTGATGCAGTACCCTGCCTCAGGGTACCAGAGAGGATAGTTCTCAATGGTGAGTACAAAGGTTACCTCATTCACTTCTGTGTGAGAGATGATGTAGAAGAGACAATGATAACCTCACTCACCATGGTGAAAAAGATGATGTAGAGGAGACAGGGCTCGAGTAGACACCCTTTCACTCAACATATTCATCTGAGTTTATTGCTTCTATTATTTAACTATTTAACGTGAGACAAAGTTTGCTAAGGATGTCTTTTTCAACAGACTTTTATTTAATACCTGTTTTGAAAAGTATTGAGCCAAACTTTAAGAATGTGAAGGTGAGAAAGATAACTGAGGACTTCAGAGACACACGTGTAATGACATTAATATATTGTAGTAATACTGAAGGGAAGTTTAACACAGACATGACCATATTTCAGGCCTTGAATATAACTGGGTTGTGACACTTATTGCTCTTGTATCTTCTTTATTAAAGAGTTTCCTACTATCAAAATCTTGTCAGTGAAGGGGTACTAAAGTCTACAATCACTCACCAAGTACCCACTGTCACAAGGCAACTCCCAATGAGTTCACCTAAGAGAATTTAATAAACAAGGCAACAATCAACTCTTCAGTCTCCAACAGAGTGTTGAACCAGAGATCTCACCTCTAGTTAGAACCACCTCAGACAGGCACCACCAGATATCAAACCTATGTGCCATGTTGCAGAGGGCACAGGACCTTGTGTTCATGAGCAGGCACTAGGGAACCCAGGAATGTTAAACACATAGAGTTGTCTCTTCAATGAGAGATGTAGGTCCAGGTTTCCACCCAAAAGGCTGGGAATGGATGTGGTTAATAGCCTGGTGAAATCTGCACTATCTATATGACTGAGACCATGACTGCCTCCCCATACTCTCACAAACAGGACTGGAGATGGTAAATAGCTTGGTGGCCTTTACACTATCGGTATGACTGAGAACACAGCAGATCCTCTCGTAGGCCCTTAAGATGACACATGTAATCTATCTACAGAACCATCTTTATGGAAGAGGTGACGTGTACTTTGAGAAGAGTTTCAATGCAATTATGCCTTAAGCTGCATTGTGCACATGGGATTATGTTACAGAAGGAAACTTCTTTCTAAATTTTACTGTACTTAATATGCCTAAAATAAACTACCCTATGCCAGACTAGAAGTTTGGTCCAACACAGTCTACTGAATTGTGTTGAACTGAACTTCCTCCTTGCCTCACATGGATTGACACTGTACTGGCCACGGTGTTTGCAGAGACTCCCACACCATGTCTGCTTGGTGACAGTTTATACAGCAGTTCTCAACCTGTGGGCCATGACCTTTTGGGAGGTCAAATGACCCTTTCATAGGGCTTGCCTAAGACTATTGGAAATATCAGATATTTACATTATGATTCATAACAGTAGCAAAATCACACTTATGAAGTAACAATGAAAACAATTTTATGGTGGGGGTCACCACAACATGAGGAACTGTGTCAAAGGGTCACACTTTAGGAAGGTTAAGACCCACTGGTCTATAATGTATAGCTGACCATCGGAGCAGGTTTGGTACAGGGAAGTCTCCATTACATGAGTTCATGTTGCTAAATGGCAGTTCCTTGGAATGGCTCTGCCCTTGGTGTTTTGAGTCACATGCAAATGTGATCTTCATCTGCTGCCATCACTGACTGGCTCTATTTCCCACACAGCAGTTTGCCCATTCACCTCAGCTTCTACTTTGCACAAGAGCAAAGTCATTTTCCCTGCCACTATCCTCGTAGCTCATCCTCCCCTGGGTCGGCAATTCCCAAGGGAGATTTCACCGCAGTGAAAACAGGTCTCCCGGTTCTGTTCACCAAATTTCCCTCACACTCTGGAGTTAACTTGGCCATCGAGGCGTTTTTAGCCATTCTAGGCTTCAAGAGGAACTGTGGGAATCAGCAGTGAGGAAGGGTTGATGCCAGACCAAATTCAGATAGGGTGATGTCAGTCATTCTCCTTGGAGACCCTTGCAAACTTGGGATTGTGCAAAGTACACACAGGAGGCCTTCCTGTCCTGTATCACCCAAAAGACATGCATAGGCTGCTGCTCCCAAGTCACTGCATCCAGAGGGACCAGAAGATTCTCTTCTGCAGTAAGAGAGGTCACTTGGAGCAAAGTCAGCTGGAAGAGTAAGAGGATGCAATTGCAAAAGGCGAAAGCGAGACTTTTCAGTTTTTGTGTTTGTTTGAAGAAATGCATGTGTCTGTAAGAAAGCCCATGCCACATCCATGTTGAGTCATAAACAAGGTGTGCAGTGGGGAATGCGTGACAGCTGCTACAGATGGGGCAGAATTTTCAGTGGCAGGGGCGTGAGGGTAGGGATGCACTTTTAACGGTGATGAATTCAGAGGAGCCGAGTGAAGGATTTCCTGTCTTCAGGTTGCGTCTGACTCAAGACCACTTCTTCCAGCTCATTTTCAAGGTGCTTAAGTAAGGAATGGCTCAGCAGTGGAGAGCAGTTAGCTGCTCTTCCGGGGGAGGGGGGAGGGAGGGGAGGGACGGGACCAGAGTTTGGTTCCCAGCATCCGTGTTGAGTGGCTTACAATTGCCTGTAACTCCAGTGCCAGATCTGATGCCCTCTTCTGGCTTCCATGCGCATGTGCACACAAATGTGCATGCACACACACACACACACACACACACACACACACACACACACAAACAAAAGTCCCCAATCTTTATATCTCCAGAGCCGAGTACCAGACAGTGGGGTAAACCAAGGGGGCAGGCAGATGCAGTTAGTGGGAATCACCTCAGAAGCCAGCAGAGCGGGTGATGTGCTTTGTGGATGGAGTCTGCCTGGCGTTTTTGATGCTTTCCTGTGGATACATCTTTATCTGCTTGCGGCGAATCTGGGGATAGGTACCACATGGAGCTAGAAAGTAGCAAGAACCTAACAGGAGAAGCTAATTCCCAGCTGAGGTAAGGAGACTAAAGTTTCTTAAACAGAATACGAAACAGGCAGATGAACGTGAGAGAGCAGAGTCCTTTTAGGGAAGTGAGGTTTTAAAGTTTTTCTCTCTCTTTTCTCCCACCTCCCCACTTCTCAGCCTGGAGCATTTTGCTTTACCTTTCCACCCATCTTGCCTTCAGCGACTCTCCTCATAGAGGTGTGAAGGGGAGGTAAAAGTCAAAGAGGAGATGGTTTCACAGCACAGGGCTGGGGAGCTGAGGTCTGGGTCTGAGAGGCCGTCCACAATCTCATACCATATGCCGCAGATTTGCAGCCATGAGAACAGAGAAGGAGGTGACTCCGTGGGGTGATCCATAGGTTCAGTTCCCTGACTGTAGCAAGCATCTCACTACTTGACCGTGTGTCAGAACACGATGTTACACACTCTGAAGTATAAAACAAACTAGGGCTGGCATCCTGAAGTTCAATGGCAAAAAAAAAGGAAGAATGGGGGGGAGGGGCAGAATGAGGATTTAAATGTAAATATGTTAAATCTAGAGTAGCGTCTGAGAACTGAATTTTCTTCATCAGGGCCAGTGAGATGGCTCTCCCAGGAAGGAACGCTTGCTGCCAAGCCCGACTCCCCGAGTTTCATCCCCCAACCCCAGACCCCACACGGTGGACGGGGAGAACTTCCTGATGGCTCTTCTCTGACCTCCACACACGTGCTGGCCACTGTGCACACCCCCTCAAATAAATAAATGCGACATTTAAAAGTTTCTTCATCAGTGTCACCGGTGTGACCATGTTCAGTTTTGTTTTTACAATTTTGGACATTTCAAAATTCCTTAACCCATCTTAGCAGGGTCTTCCGGCTGAGGAAACAATACATTTAACCCCTGGAACCACCTTCCTGCTCACGGCTAATGCGTTTTGAAGATGCCCACCCCCCACCCCCACCCCCAAGGCAGAATCACTTCTTTAGAGAATTGCAAAGTTAGCTCATTTCGTGTATCTCATGGGAATCAAGCCATTTTGGAGGAATTTTGCCTTACTAAAAATGACAAGGAACCCTCCCTGGACTCTGGCGGAACCTTGGTGATCCAAGATGGAAGCAGTCCAAGGTTTATACGGAAGAGGGGTTCAGCTAGCTGTCCCACCGTAGAACTGCTGCTAGGGATGGCGCCTAAGATGGACACAGAGGTCGTGGTACTTCTGTCCCTGGACAGTGGCAGCAGGAACAACCCTGGTGAAGATGCCTGAGACGACCGCAGGTGGAGGGAAAGAGGTGGAGTCGATGGCTCCACAGTGGCAGCCATGTTGGGTGAGTCTCAAGCCTGTGGTGGGCAGGGCTGACTCTAAGAAGTAAACTGCAGCTGCAGAGCTGAGAATGTAACTGTCAGGAGAGGAGGCCTTGCTTCTCCTCTGGGTTCTTCCATCAGTCTATTAGGTATTCTTGGAGAACGTTGCTATCACTGGAAGCAGCAATTTCTACATCTTTAAAGTGAAGGTACGGGGACACGTGTTCTTTGGGTGATGGGAAGGGCTCCGGGGTAAAGCAGTTGCTTTGCAAGCGCAGGGACCTGAGTTTGGTTCTCAGCACTCATGTAAAGGTTCCTAGGCACCATGATGTGTTTTACAGTCCCAGTACAGAAGGTGAGAGAGTGGAGATGGAGGAGTTCTGGAGGCCTGTTGCTTGGTCAGCCTAGCCAAAATTGTCTAAAAAGGAGAAGAGGAGGAGGAGGAAGAGGAGAAGGAGGAGGAAGAGGAGAAGGAGGAGGAAGAGGAGGAGGAAAAGAAACAATTGAGGGAGTGGACATCTAGACATCAGCCTCCTGGCACACACACACATGCACACGCACACGCACGTGCGCACACACGCACACACGCACACGCACATGCACACGCACATGCACACACATGCATGCACACATGCATGCTGTTCTTTCAGTTCTCCTGAAGCTTTAAAAGTCTCTGATGTGTTCTACATTACCCTTGAAACCTAAAGAAAAGCAGAACAACTGCTATCATAATCATCCACAATCTGTCATCTTTATTCAATAGCAATTTACATCTTGCCACATCTGCTTTATCTGACTTTTGACTAATTTAAAAAAAAACAAAAACCACGCATGTCTTGACATTCACCTCGCTAAATGCTTTAAAGCGCTCTTCTGAAAAGTGGTTACTTTTGCTGAAATAAACACAGTTTTATTATCACAATGAATACGACAGTAAACTCCGTTCTATTGGTTTATGCCCAGTCTGTAGCTGAATTTCCTTAGTTCTCCTCAAAATATTTCTGACTTGTAGCTGGAAACAGTTGTTGATACCCACACATTGCATTTGATTGTTGGTACATTAAAATGTTCTTTTAACAAAACCGGTACTGGGGCTGAAGAGATGACTCAGTGGTTAAGAGCACCTGCTGTTCTTCCAGAGGACCTGGGTTCGGTTCCCAGCACCCACTTGCTGGCTTACAGTCACCTGTAACTCCAGCCCCAGGGGACTCAATGCCCTCTTCTGGCCTCTGAGGGCACTGGACGTATGTGCAATACACAGACACACAAGCAAACAAAACACCTGTTCACATAAAATAAATACTAAATCAACTAAAAGCAAGTTCTTTGGATTTGGATTTGAGAGATATCTGGGCTTTTAAAGTGATTGCTGTGCAAGCTTGAAGATCTGAGTTTGATTCCAGAACCCACATCAAAAGTCTGACTATGGATTATTAGCTCATGCACGGACACACACACACATGCACACACATACCCTATTTGGCCAGTTCCAGACCAACCTCTCTCAAAAATACAAAGTGGATGGTCCTTGAGAAACAAGTTCCAAGGTTGACCTCAGTATTTCACATGCATATATGTGCGCATATCACACATGCACCTAAACACATATGCATATGCGCGCACACACACACACACACACACACACACACACACACACACACACACCTCTTTTTCACCTTAAAAAAAAACATTAACTTATTGAGGAAAATATAATTTCGGTGACACATAAGCAACCAGCCTGCGTCCTCCTCCTTGCCACAGATGCTGGGCTGCATCTGACTGGTTTATAAGCATCACTGGACTCAGAGTGCTGTCTCCAGGAACCTCGCTCTAAGTAAGAAGCAAACAGAACAAAACTGACATCTTCGGCTCAGACAACTATGACTCAAAGCGACGAGCTCCTGTTCCCAGTCTCTGGAGTCACAGTTCGTCAGAGAGCCAGACGGGGGTGCAGAGGGTCACGGCTGGTAAATGCACATGGAGACAGAAAGAAAATGTTTTCCTTGCAGAATGGGGAGACATTTAATGGGAACATTAAACCTGCAATATCATTTTAAGGAGTTTCTATTTTATTAAATACGAGCTTCTAGTTCCTTCGCTCCCAGGGGAATTCTTAAAAACATCCAGCTATGCTTTTTCCATTACAAAAGCTGTAACTTTTAATTCACTTCTTGAGGATAATTTAGAGAATGATTATGATTTTTTTTTAATGTTATTGAAGAACACGAGGTTTGGGGAGGGGAACTTTATCTAAACACTGATCAAACCATTTGGAACCAGACTGATCCTTCTGTAGATGTCTCGGCAGAGTGCCCTATGCCAAAGCTCTTTTCAGTAGAGTGTGAAATGTCCATGTTTTGGCATTTGTTACCATGTGAGCACTTGGATCTTTAATACTAGCTATCCATAAGCTGCTTAAATGCTGGTCCCTCGGGAGCTGGAGTTACAGGTAGCTGTGAGCAGGCTGATATGGGTCCTGTCTTCTGCCAGAGCTGCTAGCCAGTGCTCCTGGCCACTGAGCCGTCACTTTAGCCCCGGGGCTGGGATTTTTAACTAGCTTGAGAGTGTGATTCTTGTTCCCTTATCTTCATCAGAAGGCTTGTTGGTTTGGATGAGGTGTTGCTCATCTTCTCGGGCATTCGAATACTGGGTTCCCAGGTGGTGGCCCTGTTTTGGTAGGTTTAGCAGGTGTGGCCACACTGGAAAAACTAAGTCACTGGGGGCAGACTTTGAGATGCCAAGTACCACTTCTAGTCAGCTATTTCTACTTCCTGTCACTGCTATGACAAGACACTTGATCAAAACAAGGCGGGAAAGTGTATCTGCGCTCACACTTTCAGAGGTTTCAGTCCAAGAAAGCAACTCAGTTGCTTCCAGGAGATGTTCAGATGTCACTACGGGAGGGTGTGGTAGTGAGGAGCTGCTCCCCTGTAGCACTGGAAAGACAGGAAGGAAAGAGATAGAAGATACAGCCTTCAAAGGCACACCACCTGGAAACCACCTTCCCAGCTAGGACACACCTTCCCTATTCCCCTACTTTCACACAGTCTATTCCAACTTTGAATCTAGAATGGATTAATCTCTTGATGAAGCCATAAACTGGGGCTAGAAACTTAGAGGTAGGACCAGGCTAGAGGACAAAGGAGCATGGGGGATGCCTCCGGAGGGTTTGTCTTATCTGTCCCTTCCTGTCAGAACTTCTCTGCTTCCCAGTAGCCATGGGGTGAGCACTTGGCTCCACCAGGATGCTCTGCCATAATAAGGGAGCCAGTGGACCAGGGGCTGAAATCCTTCAAACCAGGAGCCAGAATAAATCCATTCCTTAAGTTGCTTTGTTAGGCACTGTCACAGCAAAGAAGACACCAACTGATACCACCCCTGGAGTCAAAATTTGTGTTTACTAAAACTCCATGGGTCAGCATTGGTGTCGTCCATCAGTGAGAGGCAATCTTCCATGCTACAGGGACCAGGGCCACAAACGTTTCATGATCACGGTAACACTAAATCTCACATCCCGGGCACATTAAAGAGGATTACATAGTTACCTTTACAGCTCTTAGGGTGGGTCAGTGACACCAGCTTCTGTATCACCAAGCTGCAGTGGGAGGGAGAGGGTGCCCTCTGTGCTTTGGGAACCTCTCCTTGCCTTATGGTGAACTTCAGCGTCTTGGGGTCCCATCCCTAACCCTTCACGAACTGCAGTGCCTTCCTGGACTCTGTGTCTGGATTGACCTCGGTGGGATCCCTGTTAAACGCTCACTTTAGAGTCTCTCGTGCTCTGTGCATCTTTCTGGCACTCTTCCCATGCACCCCTAACAGTGTGAATTAGTGAGGTCTGTCATTCTTTTCAATGTTTGTTTACTTTTATAATTTTGTTTGTGTATGTGTGTGTGTGTGTGTGTGTGTGTGTGTGTGTGTGTGTCCATCTGTGTTTGTATGTCAACATCGGCTCTCTCCCTCTGTCATTCTCCCTTGTAGTTTTTGAAGCACAGTCTCTCATTTAAACCGGAGATCGGTGACTCAGCTACGCTAGCTCGCCAGGGTTTCTGCTGTCTCTGCTCCCCAGTGCTAAGCTCACAGGAGTGTGCCACAGTGCTTAGCTTTTTAACACGAGTGCTGGGGGTTGAACTCGGGCTCTTGTGCTTGCATAGGACTGACCGAGCTGTCCTCCCAGCTCGTGGATATACCATGCTTAATTAAAGCCTGCAGTTACCATCGGGGGTAACTCTGTTAGTCTGAGTGACAGTGCAATGACAAGTATCCGTATAACAGGGTCATAGAGGACTTTACCAGGCCCGAACGTCCCTGAAGCTCCACCTGCTCGTCTCCCTTTCTCTCCAGACCCTGGCAACCACTGGTCTTTTGTCTCCCTAGTTTTGTCTTCTACAGAGTAGCGCATAGCGATGCTATACATTCCTATGTTGTGCTCCAACCCTGCACAGTGCATTGCACCTGGCACCCATCTTAAAATCGCTAGTCTTGTTCTCAACGCTCATTGCCCCAGCTGCCTCAGCTTCTTTCTTCCTGAGTTGACTCACTCACCATTCTTAACCTTTTATAATCTGTCTGGGGGGGTTTCTGTGCCCACCAGGTGTGTAATTTAACTCTTGTCCTGGATCAGCACAGGGAATGAGGTAGATAGAGATTAATCTTTATCAGTGTTGTTCATCACTGTCTAGTGAATGCTGAACAGTGGGGCTGAAGGTAAGCCAGTGGTGTGATGATCTCAGATTGCAAGTCTCCAACTTGGTGTGTTATTTACCAATCTAGTCTGTTCCAGACACTATGCCAACTGAGAGGGCCAGTTGAACTCTTCAGTGGGTCCCCCAAGAATCTCGTTTTGTACATTTTATGTCACATCCATCTCTAGCAATAATACTTAGCTACTTCTTAAAATGAAAACTTTAAGCAATTTAAGGGTGTTTGGGACACTTTTAAATTGCTGTGCAGAGACACCATAACCATGGCGACTCTTACAAAGGAAAGCATTTAATTGGGGCTGGCTTACAGTTTCGGAGGTTTAGTCCATTATCCTCATGGTGGAAAGCATGGCAGCATGCAGGCAGACATGGTAGCTGTGAGTTCTGCATCCAGATCTGAAGCATCAGGAAGAGTCAGCCACTGGGCCTGGCTTGAGCTTTTGAAAGCTCAAAACCTGCTCACATTGACACATTTCCTTCTACAAGACCACATATCCTAACGCTTTCAAACAGAGCCGCTCCCTGGAAACTAAGCGCTCAAACAGATGGACCCTCGAGGGCCATTCTTATTCAAACCATCACAAAGTGTGTGCACTTCCTTTGAAGGAGAATGAGAGAACACCAGGAGTGGTGAGCTGGCCATGCTCCCCTATGGCATAATTGCTTGGGTTTCTTTCTTTCTGAGTGCTGGCTTCCCTGCCACGATTCCTCCCACTATGGTGCCATCCACCATGATGTGGTGCAGCCCTGGGGGTCCTCCGCAGAACCAGTGCCGCACTGACTGAATTTTCAGCCTCCAAGAGAGTGAGCTACACAACCTCTCTTCTTTGTAAGTCTCCAACCTCAGGAACTTCATTAAAGTAACAAAATGTGGACCAAGGCAAGGAGTTACCTGTAATGAGGACTGGGCAGTAAGTTCACTGGTTGAACAGACAGGACAAAATACAACACAGGCAATAGCCTGTGAGGTGTTTATAAAACAAATGGGCACAGTCTGAAGTCTTTAACCCTGCATAGTAATGTAAGGATACAACCATAAACAGCTCGTTCATGTGCTGCTGCTGTATAAACTGAAACACAGAAAGTGATCTCATATACTGTTATTTTATAACATTATTTAAATTGTTTTTATTTCTCCTAAAAATGCCAGGGTTTTTGCAATACACTAATATAAGAATGGTACTGGTTATTAGTTTGTGAATGTTTTTATGTACTGAATATTACTTCTCTAACTATTTAAATACCTATATTGATACTTTTAGACCTCTAATGGGACCACCATAGGTATTTTCTTTTTGCTTTGATGATGTGATTTGCGTGAATAGATTTCCAAATATGAAGTCTTCTTTCTTGTTTTTCAGATCAGGATTTCCTGATAGAGTCATTAACTATTCTTTAAGCAACCTAACCATATTTTCTGTGGTCTTTCTAGAGGCATCATTTTAAGGCCTGGATACTAAAGTATGTTAGCTTCATAAAACACATTGGGAAAGGTCATGGACTGAGGCATTCCTTTGCTATGCTCTGTAGTTGTCTATATCACACAAGAATAATTTGTGCTGTGAAGTTTTGAACACACATTTGGATGTAATTTTGTATGTAAATTTTGTAGTTTATAAATATGTGTATTTTATAATCCCAACAGCCTCTGATGTAGTATTTATCCTTTTCTTAGCTTTTGAAGATTTCTCTTTGTTTTTTAATTTGTGTATGTGTGTATGTATTTGTGTATAGGTATGTGCACAATAGTGCAGTGTCAGTGGAGGCCAGAAGAGGGTGTCAGGTCTCCTGGAACTTGCTGGTTCAGGTGGTTGTGAGTCACCCAATGTGAGTGCTTGGAACTGAACTCTGGTCCTTTGCAAGATCATACAAGCTCTTAATCACCAAGTTACCTCTCCAGCCCCTATATTGGTCCTTGTTTTGATCCCGGAACATTATCCAGGAGTTTGAAGATACTTTGTATATATAATTCTCTCTCTCGTTTTTGCTACTAAGTTTAACTTTCTTACATCAGGCAGGGGATCATCACTTGGACAATTTCTACTCTATCCTTTTTCAGTTTGTTACTATTGCACTAAAATGGTGCTTGAAAGTGTGCCAGTAACTTTTGCATGCTCAGGAAAGGCGATGTATGGTTTAACGGCAGTGTGTCATAGAAAATGATTCAGTCGTTCCTACTCTGTAGATTTGTTTGTCATGGACCAGGGACGTTCTGTATTTGAGGGCTGGCCAGCATCATTTCATCCCTGCCATTTTCTTTTATCTTTGCAGCAGATTTTGCTGCACATATTTTGGTACAAGTTTCTGGTGCAGAGAAGTTAGTGATAATGACCTTTTCATTTTAATCATAAACTTAGCAGTATAATGTAATCTCTACCCGAGCCTCTTGTTCCACCTCCTTAGTGCTAAAACACAGGTGTGCCCACCATGCCCGGCTTTAGCCTTCCTTTCCATGTCCTAATTCATATATGTGTTTCAATCATTTCTTCTGGCTTCTAGATTATCTCTGGGTTTCTTGTCTGTATCCAATGAGATCACGTACAGCATCCCCGGGAGGTCAAGAACACACTGCACCTTCTTCTGCAGGGTCTTCTATAGTTTGTGTCTAATGATTGATCACCTGCCCTGGTCTCATATCCAAAATTCTTCTTTAAACTGTTAACAAAGATGACACAACTTCCTTAAAATTCCCCTGTTTTGGCTGGCTGTATCAGAACATGGTCTCTTCTCCTCTTGATACAAAGCATGGAGGTTTTAATGGCTTTCTGCTTGTCCTCCAGAAGGAAGGTTTGCCAAGTGTTGGCTTTTAGACTCATATTTTATGGCATGTGTACTTTGAGACTAAATTAAATAGGGTCTGGAGAGATGGCTCAGTGGCTAACCACCACTGCGCATATACATATGCACACATGTGAATACACATATGTGGATGTGGCACTGGCTTTTCCTTCCTCTCAAACCAGAATGTTCAGTGTGTGTACTCATATCATCTGTACCTCTTGGAATCATATTGCTTTTGGATGTTTTCTGAGAGTCTCATGCAGCTTGCTCAGCAGCTAGCAGAAAACTGAACACAGACTTCCTTACATTTCCCATGGTCTAAGAAGCACATTATAAGGCAGTTACGTTTTACTAACAGGCGATGCACTGAATTCTAATACAATCTTCTCCATCTCCCCACCCCCCAAATCCAGGCTTGGAATATCAATATTTTTTTGTGGGTAGGGATTCTTAGAGAAGCAGGTAAGAGAAATTTTCCGTAATCCATTTAATAAAATAATTGGGTTAATGTGCCTGAGCGTGCGGCATTGTGGATAAAGCTCACGCTTCACCGCTCCTGCAGTGACTGGATTGCCCAGGGAAGCTGATAGATTCTGGTGAGAATAGCAGCCTGTCTCCCTGGTCACCCCTCCCCCACCATCATCTTCTGCTTGTGCCCGAAGAGCAAGACAATAATCCAGAGCGGTTTAAATCTCTTCTGAGATGTTTACAAGGCTTGGATGCTGGTAGCTGCTGTGAAAGTCAAGGCTAAGCCGGTGAATTACTTGGAGACATCATCTGTGAAGGCTATGTCTGCAGATGTGAGCCCACTAACGATGGCTGGCCTCAGGAAGGACGTCAGTCTGAAATGACAGACTGCCTTCTGGCTCCTACCTTAAAGATCGGGTAAAGTAGTGTGTTTACTTGTGTGGGAGTGTGTTTGTTTGTGCAAGGCATGCCCATTGGGGTTAGAGGGCAGCTTGCAGGAGTTGGTACCCTCCTTCCACCATGTAGGTTCTTGGGTTTGAACTCAGGCCATTAGGTTTAGCAGCAAGCTCCCTTACCCGTGGAGCCATCTCACTGGCTCTGGTCTTTTCTTACAAAGGCTCTAATCCCACTGTTACAACGGGTCCCTTTAATTACCTCTTCACAGGCCCTAGGAGAGGTTAGGGTTTCACATACCTGAATTTGAAGGACGTTATTTACCCTGCAGCAGCTAGACTGATGGGATGTTTCATATGTGGAGAGAGTGGGATTGAGATCCCAAGAATTCCTTTGCTTCTCGAGGAACTGTGTGCATTCCACAAGTCATCTCCTATTTTGAGTCTCCATACTGCCATGTGAAGGACATACAGCCTTCTCCCCTTCCACTGTCCAGGACAGTCTACCTCATTGCCTTCCTTGACTTTTCTTCATAGCACAGATGACTCTCCGGGGTGTTGTGGGTTTTTTTTTTTTTTTTTTTCATTGTCATTTCAAACAGTGTCCCTGCCACTCATGGACCCCAGCTAAAGACCAAGCACCAGTGGGGGAGGGGCACCTCCCAAACCCACACCATCACCTGGACTGAAACAGTAGAAAAATTACAGCGTGAAAGAGACTGAGCAAGTGTCTGGTGATATTTCATTTGTGCTGAGATGTGATTTTATTTGTATGTTTATAAATAAAGTTGCCTGGGGGGTCAGAGCTGAGAGCAAGCCATAGCAGAAGCTGGGCGGTGCCGGCGCATGCCTTTAATCCCAGCACTTGGGAGGCAGAGCCAGGTGGATCTCTGTGTGTTCTAGGGTATGGCCAGCATGGAGACACACACCTTTAATCTCAGCACCAACCACAGAAGACCTGGAGGTCTGTATAGACGGGCAATGACGAGGAGGTCATGTGGTTGGGTTTACAACCAATGAGAAGGCAGAACACAGTCTATAAGAAGACAGACACACAGGAAGTAGGTCTCTTGCTGAGGGTAAGGACAGCAGCGGCAGTGAAGGGTAAGAAAGGGTTTTTAGCTCTTAGCTGATGCTCTGACCTCTTGGGCTTTTAACCCTGCAATTGGCTCTGTGTTTCTTATTTAATAAGACTGTTCATCTACACAAGTGTGGTGTTTCTGAAGGATGAGGGAGATCTCATTTACCACATAACAGCAGGGCCTTCTGGACACAGTGATTTCTGTGCACAAATGAGGAATGGCTCATCAAAAGCCATCAATGCCGGTGTGTGGGGCTACACTGCTCTGGAGGCCAAGGTTCTAGGGTGCAGAGGTAACAGGTATCCTAATCCAACCGCTCTGTACCTGTGGGCTACACACTGGAGAAACACAGTGGCTTGGCCCACGATTACATAAAGGGAGGTGGAGAGGAGCTGGGAGGAGGTGGGGGAGGGGAAAACATGATTAAACTATGTTGTATGGAAAAAACATTTTTTAATTTTTAAAAAAAAGTTCCTATGCCTCTAGAATAAGAGAGAATGTTTTCAAATAATAAATCTGATAGAGGACAGGTAAGTGAAATATGTAACTCAGTTCCTTAGGAAGAGAAATGACCTGGCCTGGCATGGTCATGCACACCTGTAATATAAACACTTGGGATGGCTAAACAGGCCACATAGTTAGACTTTGTCACAAACATCAAACAAACAAACAAACTTCCTAATTAACGTATGAGGAGTTACCTAAATAAAGAGATAAATAAACACCCAGAAACAACATGAAAAAAAAATCCCTCACATCATTACCCATTCAGAAAATGTGGATGAATCCAGAGTGAGAAGCTTCCTACTTGCCAGGGTTGCTGGAAGCTTCAGTTTATCATGAAGTTCAAATAGTCTTGTAGTTGAAGCAAATAGTCTTGTAGTTGTGTCCAAAGCCTGCATCTGAGTGCCTGGTATACAAATGAACTGCTCATTCAAGACATAGCACATCTCAAGTGACAGTGGACTCCTGGCTCATCAGCTCACGCCCTTTCCCATACCTCCACAGCCTCCTAGTCAAGGCCAGCAGGAAGCTCAGCAGCTGTACCCACAGAGACCTCTACATTATCCTGCCCCACTTGGAACCCTTTTCGGTTTACTTACTGTGCAGTAGACAGTCATTGTTGGGCACTGAGCTATCTTTGGTTTAATGCACCACCTTTTTTTCTGTTGTCACAGGTATAGTTGTTGTGATTTATTTATAATACATCCTGTGTGCATATAAATATAAATTTCAAGTTGATTTTTTTTTAATGGTAAGAGAATAAGGCATGGGTGAGGATGCACAGAAATCAGAACCTTCATGTGCTGGTGGTAGACAGTTTTCAAAAAACAGTAACAGGAGTCTAGAGTTGGGGATGTGGCTTAGTTGGTAGCGTGATTGCCCAGCAGGCACAAAGCCCTGGGTTTTATCTCCACATTTCACGGAGCCAGATGTGGTAGTGCACAGCTGTAATCTCAGCAATTAGGAGGTGGAAGCAGGACATCAGAAATTTGATCCTTAGCTATCTAGTGAGTTAAATGACAGCCTGGGCTGCTTGAGACCCTGTCTCAAAATAAAACACGTTCCCATTACAGTAACACCCTAGGCACTGCTAAAGAAAGCACATATAGAGTTATTTACTCCACTAAACACACTCCTAAAAATAGACACAGCAATGAGAGCAGGTGTTTACCTAGAAGCTGTGTAAGGATGTTCAAAAAAGCATTGGCTCTAACAGCAAAAAGAATGAACAAACCCAAATGGCCATCGACTGATGGATTGATGCAACAGAGTCCCTCCATAAACTGAATATTACTCAGCTATAAGAACGGAGTACTGATACGTGGAGAGACTTTGGATGGAAAATTATGCTACATCAAAGAAGTAAGTTACACAAGGCCCCTCGTTAGACAAGACTGTTTGCATGAAATATGCAGGTGTGTACAGTCGAGAGATGGATGTACAGAGTCTAAGAGAAGATTAATGATGGTCCAGGGCTGGAGGGTGTGAGCAAAGGGAGTTGATGAGCAATGGCTAACAGCTACTGAATGTGTGTGTGTGTGTGTGTGTGTGTGTGTGTGTGTGTGTGTGTGTGAATATGTGTGTGTGGGTACAAACATGTTCTAAAACTGGGGTGATGGCTGCATGACTCTGAAAATACTGAGAACACTAAGTTGGATGCTTTATGTGGTGGACAACACAGTATGTGACTAATAGTTCAACAAGTTACTTTTAAAAAGGTCCTGAGGTGACGTTAATGTTCAGCTAGAATTGAAAATTTCTTTCTGGAACTGGAGAGATGACTCAGCAGCTTAATCTTGCAGAAGACCTACAATCTATTTATAGCACCCATGTTGGATGACTCACAGCCACCTATAATTCCAGCTCCAAGGGGATCCCATTGTCTCTGGCCTCTGTGGGCACCTACATGCACGTGTATATGCACATACATAATTGAAAACAATACAAATAAAATATTTTTTAGAGAAAGAGTCTCTCTTCCTCCATGCTGAGCTGGCCCTGGTTTCATGGAGTCCAGGATGGTAGAGTGCAGACTGAAATATGCTCAGCCCTTAGGCTGTGATCTTGAGAGACCAGATCGGTTTGGATATTAGATAGTCATTACTGAGAGTTACACAGATATGGTGGCTATGGTCGTCCCTGCCTCATGGCACTGTGACAGGCTTGACAGGTTGCTGAGCCAGCGGGAGAAGAAGGCTCCATCTGTCCAAGGCCACTTCCAATGCAGGGAGGACAGAGTGAGCGACACTGGCCCCTCACACACGCTGGACACCCTGCCTTACAGACTCACTATGCCTTGTCCATTGGCTACTGTCCAAAGTGGACTATCCTTCAAGGAAACATGGATGCCATTTACGGGCCGATCATAGGACTCAGGGGATGGGCCTGTGAGAAGAACAGGAGACAGAGCACGGGCTAACCTGTGGGCTTTATTGAATTTAATGATGCTGACATGGTGTTAAACCAACAGGCAAAAGTCTATCTAGTGAGTAATGAGAAAATCAGTCACAGAATCTTAAATACGGATTAGTCTTCAAGGAGCAGTACATCGGAGTTATATGTTTCTGATGACCAAGCAGGGGGCACACAAAGGCTGGTTGACCACCCCAGCACGTCTCAGGCATTTCCAAAGCTGTGTAGGAGCCTCCTTCCCTTGGGGCAATACCTGAAACCCCTATAGGGCTATGTGAAGCTGGAGTTTCCAGGAAAACAGCACCAATATGTTGGAAATCTGTGTTGTGTGTACAGTCTCCTCAGGTGTCTAAGATTCCCTGAAGGATAGAACCAGATGCTCATCTCTCGTATCTAATGGTACCTTAAAAATATGTCTCCTATGCACATCTTTCTGCCTACCCTAAATCATTTCTAGATTACTAATGCAATGCAAATACTAGATTACATAAATAGCTATTATGGTTTGGGGAATAAACAAATATTAATTCAGTCAATAGAATAGTTGTGTTATTTAGGGATTGATGACAAAAGAGGTCAGGAATTATTGGGTACAGGTGCAGGTCTATCCCTGGAATCTTTGACCTGTGGATGGCAACGAGGGGCTGAATGAACATGACGGGTTATGGGTTATAAGGAACTGGCTCCTTTGGTCCTAAGGTCTGCCATAGGCAAGCTGGAGACTGGCTGCTGCTCAGTGTTGCTCACATGAGTTCAAAGCCCCAAGAACCAAGAGATTTGATCACGAGTTCAAGCTTGGGTCTAAAGGCAAGAGAAAAACCAGTATCCCTGAGAGTGTATGTGGGTGTGTGTAGTGTTTGTGATGTATATGTCTGTGCATGTGGGTGTGCATAAGTGTGTATAGTGTGTGTGTGTGTGTGTAGTGTATGTAAGTATGTGACGTGTGTATGTGGTGTGTGAGTGTAGTGTATGTGAGTGTGTGGTGTGTTTGCAGTGTAAGTATGTGGTGTATGTGGGAATGTGATGTGTGTGTATGGTTTGTGTGTGATGTGTGTATGAATGTGGTGTGTGTGTGTGTGTGTGTGTGTGTGTGTGTATGTGTGTGTGTGTTAAGTTGAACATGCAAGCGTTGAGATAAGAGGTTGCTTTCACGTGTCTTCCTCAGTCTCTCTTCCCCCATATTTTTTTGAGACAATCTTCACTGAACCTGAAGCTTGCTGTTTTGTTAGACTGACTAGCCAGTAGTCCCTGGGATTCTCCTTGCCCCTCTTTTTTTTTTTTTTTTGAGACAGGGTTTCTCTGTGTAGTTTTGGTGCCTGTCCTGGATCTTGTTCTGTAGACCAGGCTGGCCTTGGATGGCCAGAGATCCACCTGGCTCTGCCTCCAGAGTGCTGGGATTAAAGGCGTGCGCCATCACCACCTGGCCCACCTGGCCGTCTCTTTCCTCTCAGTGTTGGGATGCGGGAATGGGCTTGGTTTTTCTGTAGGTTCTGGGGTTCTGAACTCCTGTCTTCATGCTCTTACAGCAAACACTTGACCCCTGAGGCCCCATTTTCATCCACTATTTAATTTAGATCTTCAACAGATGGGATAGGGCCCATGAGCATTGAGGAGGGCAGCTTGTTTACCCAGCCTACTGATTCAGTTATTAACTCTGCCTAGAAACAGCCCCACAGACACACTCAGACCATTGACCAAATGTCTGAGCACCCTGTGGTTCTGACAAGTGAATTCACAAAATTACCAGTCCCAACTCTGGGTTCTGATGACATCTGGCCTTACACAGCAACACCAGTCACTTTACAGACTGTGGGTTTGGAGTCTCAATGTTGACATCTCCATACCCTCATGGTGGCATGTCTGAGCAAGACTCTTGCGTGGGGCAGAAAACTGGACAAAGGCTGGGGACACAGGAGGCGACTGTGGCACTGTAAGTGGAGAGAGGATCTCATGATGGTAAGATCATTGAGGTCCGGAGTGGATGGAGGAGCCTTCATGAACCAGAGAAGCTTTAAAATGATTGCACTTTTTCCAGGGACAGAAGAGAGAGGTGATCCCCGCTGAGGAAGCAGTGTGACCAGGTCTGGGCATTGTTGTGAAGGAATGGATGGAGCAGCAGGCAGGAAACAGCCTAAGCAAAGCAGAGCGTGCTGGGAATCAGAGAGAGCCACACAGATGAACGGGGCATCTGAGAAATTCTAAGGAAGAATTGAGACTTCCTGCAAATCGTACATCGCCAAGCCAGGGATTCCCCTGACACCTTCTAGGAAAAGGTGTCTGCTTTTTTCAGCTCAATTCTTAGCCACGAATGGCTCCCACAGTTAGTCACCTACGCAATCATAATTAAATGTATGTCACTAAAATACAACAATGGGAATGAGGGCAGTAATAACAAAAATTCTATTTTTTTATTCCAATCTTCATGTACTGAAAGAATTCAGAATAAACTCTCCGGACTTTGTGTGACATTAAGAAACGTATGCCATTTTTACATATGGGAAGCGGAGGCAGAGTGTAGTGTATGGAGTAATAGTGTAGACTTTCTAAGCCTGATGTAGTAACTATCATTTTTAGAACTCACCCTTAATAGTCTGCAACAATGTTGCCATCAGTCCTGGAATATAATTGACTCTGGGGGATATTTCATTTCCTTTTTATTTGTAGCCCGACATTACAGGATAATGCTCTCTTAATTATTGAACAGCTGTAACATGCTCCTGGCTTACATTTGACCAGCGTAGTTTCCCCCAGCGCCTGCTCAGAAAGCAGAGCTGAAGAACTCCCGTCTTCTCCGTCAGCGCTGGGAGCCAAGCAGAGGAACGTAAACATTATTTTGCAGCGTGAAGTTCCCGGATCTTCCATGTGCAAGGAACATTCCTAGGTCACAAGATTCGAGAGCTCCTCCAACCAGTCCAGGGCCATCCCCAGCTATGTAAAAACAAACAAACAAACAAACAAACAAACAAACAAACAAACGGTGGACCTCTGCGAGTTCGAGGCCAGCCTGGGCTACAGAGTGAGTTCCAGGAAAGACGGCAAAGCTACACAGAGAAACCCTGTCTCAAAAAAAAACAAAAACAAAAACAACAAACAAACAACAAAACAAAACAGAGAAGCTGTGTCATTGGCTCTGTGTTTATAATTTCTGTAGGGTGAGATGATTGCCCGCTGGTATTTGAAGATAGATCTGAATGGGAATGCCCACCTTACAAGGCTGATCTCTGTTTCATTAAGGATGTTCACCTTCCCCTGTAAATGTCAGTATGGACCCCATTAAAGACACGAGGCAGGAGGGCAGGGGCAGAATCTGAAAGACAGCCGTGTTCCGAGAGGATAGTCTACTTGCTGGTACTCAGGTACACACTGCAATTACCTAGATTTTTCAGACCTTCCCTTCCCCTCTCTTCTTGCCCCCTCCTTTCTTTCCCTTCCTCTCTCTCTTCCTTGAAAGTCCTCATTTCTTTTTTCTTTTCTTTTTTGGTTTTTCGAGACAGGGTTTCTTTGCGCCTTTCCTGAAACTCACTTGGTAGCCCAGGCTGGCCTCGAACTCACAGAGATCCGCCTGGCTCTGCCTCCCGAGTGCTGGGATTAAAGGCATGTGCCACTACCGCCCGGAAAAAGTCCTCATTCCTTTTTAATTGACATTTCCTAATCATGTCTATTCATTGGCTACGGAGTGATGTTTTGGTTTATGTGTGTTAAAAGATTCAGTTCAAGGGCCATACCACCCTGAATGTGCCTGATCTTGTCTGATCCCAGAAGCTAAGCAGGGTCTGGCCTGGTTAGTTTTTGAATGGGAGGCCACTTGAGAATACCAGGTGCTGTAGGTATGGTGGGACACACCCTTAATCCCAGCCCTTGAGAGGCAGAGGCAGGTGGAGCTCTGAGTTAGAGTCCAACCTGGTCTACAGAGTGAGTTCCAGGACAGCTAGGGTTATGCAGGGAAAGCCTGTATCAGAAAAAAAAAAAATGGAAAAGAAAAATTCAGTTCAGCTGATTAACTTATCAATTACTTCATAAAGGTAATAGTACTTTGTCTTTAGGACTGCCATCCCACAAATAACAACATGGAGACTTCTTATTAATTATGCAAGCTTGGGCTTGCCCCCAGCTAGCACTTATAACTTAAATTAATCTACATTCCACCTTGTGGCTTTTTTAAACCTCTTTTCCGTTTCTGTGTGTCCTACTTGTTCTGCATCTTCTCCACACCTAGACTCTTTTTCCCAGTTTCTCGCTCTCTGCCCGGAAGTTCCACCTATACCTCCTGCCTAGCTATTGACCATTCAGCTTTTTATTGCACCAATCACAGCAATACATCTTCACACAGTGTACATCAACTTACTTATTTTTTATTTGTTTGTTCGTTTTTGAAACAGGGAGACAGGGTTTCTCTGTGTAACAGCTCTGGCTGTTCTGGAACTCACTCTCTAGATCAGAGTGGCCTAGAACTCACAGAGATCCTTCTGCCTCTGGCTCCCAGGATTAAAGGCATGTGCCACCACTGCTCACAACTTACTTATTTTTGTGTTGAGGCTAAAGACCTATTTTTTTCCAGGGCTTGAGCAATGACTCAGCTGTTGAGAGCATTGGCTGCTCTTGCAGAGGACCCAGGTTCAGTTTCCATCACCAACATGGTAGTTCACAAGCACCTGTAACTCCGGTCGCAGGGAATCCAGCACCCTTTTCTGGCCTTAGCAGGCACTAGGCATGTGGTGAATATGTGGACAGGGAAGCAAGCGCTCACTTACAAACAAAAAGCGATTTAAAAATCTATTTTCACTGCAGGGCATTAGGTCCCTCTAACCATACCTGTCACCCTGCAAAATCCCCACTTGTCTGCTGCCTTTCCATGAGACCAGCACTTTTGAGACTTTCTCTGTGTGGAGGATCACAGAGTCTTCGCCTTCCTGGGCTTGGCTCTTCTTACTCCTGAAGCCTTGGCCTTGGGTCCCAAGATTTTGTTTTAACTGTTGTGGAGTGCAGCCTTTCCCAAGGCCCCCAGGTGACATTCATTTACACCCCAGGCTGAGACACTGAGGAGTCTTAAGTTCAACTTAAGCAGCCTCAAGTTCAAGTGGAACCTTAGCTGTGGGGTATTGGAAGCACCACATGGTCTGTGTGAACCCTCTCTTTCTTGTGTGTGAAAAGCAGTAAACTGTCTTTTACAGGGCCATGGCGAGCATCAAATGGAATATTGCTGAAATATAAAGAACTCATCAACAGGTGAGTGGATAGTGAAAATGTGGTCCATGTTCACAATGAAATTGTGTGTGTGTGTGTGTGTGTGTGTGTGTGTGTGTGTGTGTGTGTGTGTGTGATAGGGTTTCTATTGCTGTGAAGGGACACCATGACCACAGCCACTCTTATAAAGTACACCATTTAACTAGGTGGATTACAGTTTCAGAGGTTGAATCCATTCTCCTCATGGCAGAACATGATGGCATGCAGGCAGACATGGTGCTGGAGAAGGAGCTGAGAGTAGGGGAAGGAGCTACATCTTGATCTTGCAGGCAACAGGAAGTAGTCTGAGACTCTGGGCGTTGCTTGAGCATAGATGAGACCTCAAAGCCTGCCCCCATAGTGACACACTTCCTCCAACAAGGCCACATCTCCTAATAGTGCCACTCTCTTTGGGGGCCATTTTCTTTCAAACCATCACTGTATACATACACACATTACACACACATATATATATATGTATGTGTGTGTATATTATATATCATATGTCATATATTATACATTATATATTACATATATAGATAGGTATAGATATAAATGCACCCAAGAAAGGCAAATGTCTTATTTCGTAGACACCCAGTCATGTATGAACATCAGCGTGTGAGGCCAAGACACAAGACAGGAGACCATGAGATGGGAATAAAAAGAGTTTTGAGGGAAGAGGGTGAGAGGGTACTAGGACCAATGTGTTCTGAGAGTGGAAAGGGAGGCATACCGGGGAACTGAGGGTGGTGGGGTACAGTGTGGATGGGGGTCAGAGAGATGGAGAGACGTGCAGCATGTATGAAATACAAACTAAGCATCATGAAAAGTCATAAGGAAACTTGTTACTTTGTATGCTGATTGAGAACTAAATAAATTGGGCTGACAAATGGCTCAGCTGGTAAAGGTGCCTGCCATCAATCCTGACAACCTGGGTTCGATCCCCAGAACCTACATGGCGGAAAGAAAGAACTGACTCCTTTGAGCTGTCCTCTGACTGCTGCATGCATTCTGTGGTGTGTATGTGAACACACACACACACATACACACACACACACACACACACACACACACACACACACACGCACACATGCACATGCACACATGCACACACACACACATGCACACAATGTAATATAAAGAAAGAAACAAATTAAAAAAAATATATAAAGGACTCCGCAATTTTACATCCCTAGAGATCCTGAGGTGTGTTTTTCCATAAAGACATTTTATAATTTCTATAAAAGCATTTTAACAATCTAATTTGTATAAGAAAACTGTGACTCAGTCACAGTAGCAGGAAATAAATGTCCTACCAGTGGTTAAGACTCATCTCCCTGGTAGATTTCATACCAACAAGAGAATATTTAAATACTATCAATGAAGTAGATATAGACACAGTTTATAATTCTCTAAAATTTTCTTTTTCAAAAAATAATTCCCCTTAGTGGGAAAAGGGAGGTAAGTACATTGGCTGCAGGATTTTATTTTGACATAAATTGGATGTAGATTTAAAAAAAAAAAATCACAGGTAGAATATAGAAAATGAGCTGATGAATGTGAAGAATTCTCAAAGGGCAGGAGAGTTCTGCAAATAAAAATTGGTGAAAATGAAGACAGAGAGGCGGACCGTGCAACCCACACACAGAGGGGACTTGAGATACATGTGGGGATGGTGTCTACAAAGAACTGGTTGATAAAATCCAAGGCAAGTGCAGAATCGCCAAAAAGACAGATGGAGGTGGGGAAATGCGTCACGTGAAGGACATTTGAGGTCAAGTGAGGTTTCCTCATAAGATCCTGGAAACCAATGCGGTGATGTCTGGAATTAAGGGCTGAGGCTGAAGAAATGGGCTCCCTGTGGGTGAGGTCTTCCAGAGGGGCGGTGAGGAGCCGCTTCAACGGGGAGGTGTTTGATAGGAAAAGGGCCCGCACATCTGCAGTAAGAGTGGAAGCAGAGGCAATGGGTACACTCTCTGCGGGGCGTGAATGGGAGGACCCAAAGACTGAGCCTGATGGGGGAGGTGTGCTGCAAGACTGCCATGTTGGGGCGGGCAGGAGGACGCAGAGAGCAGGAGGCAGGAGACTGTAGTGCTAGAGTGTGAGAGCAGACACGTTGTAAAGTGAAAAAGGATGCTCGTGAGTGTTTAGTGTCAGTTTCTTAGTGGTGGTCATGAGTGTATGAGGTCAGCCGGTCCTTGAATGGCTACATCAGAGCAGGCATGGAAAATGTGGATAGTCGGGTTCCTACAAGATGATGATTTTGACTGGTAAGTGTCATGAAGGAGTTACAGTGTCAAAGGGTTTGCCTCCAGGTGATATTTAATGATGACTTGCTGGTGGTGGAGGGTACAGAATGATTCCTGATAGAGTTTGCGTGACGAATGTCTCCCGAAGGTCTGTGTGCCAAAGGCTGGGTCCCTGGGGTAGTGCTATCGGGAGATGGTAGAATCTTTGGGAGGTGGGTGCTGGGGGAAGGTCCTTAGATCATAGAGGTTCTGTGTGGGTGCTGTGGGAAGGTGCTTAGATCACGGAGGTTCTGTGTGGGTGCTGTGGGAAGGTCCTTAGATCATGGAGGTTCTGTGTGGGTGCTGAGGGAAGGTCCTGAGGTCAGGGAGGTTCTGTGTGGGTGCTGAGGGAAGGTCCTTAGATCATGGAGGTTCTGTGTGGGTGCTGTGGGAAGGTCCTTAGGCCATGGAGGTTCTGTGTGGGTGCTGTGGGAAGGTCCTTAGATCATGGAGGTTCTGTGTGGGTGCTGTGGGAAGGTCCTTAGATCATGGAGGTTCTGTGTGGGTGCTGAGGGAAGGTGCTTAGATCATGGAGGTTCTGTGTGGGTGCTGTGGGAAGGTCCTTAGGTCACGGAGGTTCTGTGTGGGTGCTGAGGGAAGGTGCTTAGGTCACGGAGATTCTGCTACCTAGGTAGGATTGTGGTACCCCATCTGCTCTCACTTGCTCCTTTCACAGTTTACTGCTCTCACCAGAGGCCAAAATCAATGATACCACATACCATGGACTTGAATTTCCACCATGGACCCCAAATAGATCTCCTTTTATTTCATAAGTGGTTTGTGCCAGGTGTTTCTTTATAGTGCTGGGAAGCTGACTGGCATACTATCATAGAAACTCCTCTTTCCAGTGTCTCCTCCTTAAGTCTGTACACAACATTTATTGTTTCCCTAGCAATAGCTAGATTTGGGGTGGGACTAGCTGGATATGCTCAGAACAGGCAGTGGTCTCCAAGGTGCTCTAAAGCATTAACATGCATCAGAATACAGGAGCAGCCAGTTCACATTTCTATGTGGCCTCCTTACCTGCCATTATTTGGTGGAATGGCGACTGTCTGGAAGATATGTCACCAGAACCTGCACATATGACCCTTCTTTAGAAAAACAGTGTTTGCAGATAGAATTACAGATCTTGAGATGAGATCATCCTTAAAGCCAATGACAGTGACCTTATAAAACAAAGCGTGGGGAGAACACACAGGGGAGAGTCATGTGACCGTGGAGGGGAGGTTAAGATTATACAGCCATAAACTGAGGGGAACCCGGAGCCACCAGAAGCTGGCAAAGGCAAAGAAGAAATCTTCGGAGCCTCTGAAGGGCTCATGGCTTCACTGATACCCTGACCTCAGGCTCCAGACTTCCATAATGGAAGGAAAATGAGTTTTGGTTGTTTTAAGCCACTAAGTTCATAGCAGTTTGTTAGAGGCTCCACGCGGTACACTAATATAACTGTCAATGTAAATGGGCCCTGCTTCCAAGAAAATGAACAGAGTCCCCAATTAAATAAGAAAGTAATAAAAATAGTAAATCTTGCCTGGTCTCATCTAGGTGGGTCGCGTGGCCACATGGCGTACATTCTGCAGCTTCTAAGACTCCACACGAATCCTTAGCTAGTGGGTTGACAGTGTCTGATGACATCAGCAGAGCCATCGAATTCTGACACGACACACTACACAGCGAGAGCTGTTCTCCAGGAAGCCGGTGACTCATCTCCTCAGTGCCAAAAATGTAATAAAATTCCATCTGAGAATTTTGTCTTTCAGAAAAGGGGAAAAAAAACCCCAATAACTTTTGAAATCCTCAAAAAGAGAACAGTGATGAAAGAAAAGGTATGTCTCAGCCTTTTCATTTTTTTTCAGTGGAAAAAAATTTAGCAAATGCTCTTGTTCCTGCTTCCCTCTCATGGGTGGGGTGGATGCCAAGATGGTAGCTAAAGTCAGATTGGAGTAGAGCACTGCTCTCCCCCACGCCAAAGGAAGATGTCTCTCCACTGTGCTACCTTCAGCATGAATATCTTACCGCATGGCCCAGAGCCTGACAGCCCCTGGAGAGTGGGAACGGCACCAGAGCAGGAGTCCAGGTTCATCCCTGTTTTCCTACTCTGGCTTCCAGAATGTGGGGAGGAAACATAGCATAAGATCTGGGAACCAAAGTGCCAGGTGTGCTGTACATGTGTGTGTGTAGAAATACGTCTATGATACATGTATGCTTGTGTGTTGAGGCTTCCTTAATCTGGTGTCTTCCATCATCATCATCATCATCATCATCATCATCATCATCATCCCACCTCTACTTATGTTTTCTAGCAGGGTCCCTCTCTGAACCTGGAGCTCAAGGATTCAGTTAGACTGACTGGCCAGCAAGCCCCAGGAATCCTTCTGCCTCTCCCTCTGCAGTGTTGGGATTAAGTGAGTGTAGGGTTTTTGTGTTTACATGACAAGCTCTTTACTGACGTGTTCTTTACATGACTGCTTCTGGCCCTCCCAGCTACCTACAGCTTTGATATTGACAACCCTGCCTCGGAGAACGGCTTGACCCAAGGTGCAAAGGGGGACATTTCTGTCCTGCCTTTGAACTCATTGTTAGATCTCACTGAAGAGGTAGCGTTGGCTAGACCTACCCACCTAGAAGTAGGAACAGAAGGACCCAAGGCCAGGCTGAGGTAGTCAAGACCATGAGAGATGGAAATATTTGGGTTGCTGACCACAAGTAAATAGGATGGGCTCACCCAGAAGCCCAATAATGGAATGTGGACAGCCGGAGAGCAGAGCTGGGAGGCTTTATAAATTGCACACACCTTTGGGCTGGGAAGATGGATCAGTGGGTAAAACACTTACCATGTAAGCTGGCCTGAGTTTGGGTCCCTGGAAACCATATAAAAGCCAGGCATGGTAGCCAGTATGTAAACCTAGCACTCTGACAAGAAGACAGAATGTGGAGACAGGAAAACTCCCCAACGTTCACGGAACAGCCAGGCTGGTGTCCTGAGCTGGGAGACCCTACATCAAACAAGGCGGAAGTGTGGTTCAACACCCGAGGGTGTCCTCTGAGCTCCATACACATGACCATGCACAAACAATACACTCAAATAAGCAAACCAATAAATAATATAATTCTGATTATAACATAAATAAATTATATACTTAATAAATATGAATTCTATGTAAACACGCATTATACCATATTACTTAGGAGCTAATAGCAAGAAAAATATAGATTAATAACAAAAAATCTATAGATCTGGAGATCTATAGAAAATCTAGAGATCTGGAGGACCGACTGTGTATACTCCCATCTCCCATCTCCAATTTCTTTCACTTAACTTACTGGTGGAGGTGAGGCTGGGGCCTGAGACCTTCCTAGCATGAAGTACAGGTGAGGGAAATATAACACCTATTTTCAAGCATCCAATAACGGCTCATGGGGAAAATGACACATTTGTCTTATGGTTTAACAGCCTTAAATGGCTAACCCATATTTGTGATCACTGATATCAAGCGGGGGTTTGAATTTTTTGTTGGAGCTTGTCATCTCACAGTGCTCCTGCAGGAACAGCGAGTATGCCAGAAAGTCCAAGTATCTTCCTTCCCAGCAAAACAGAATAAGAAAGCAGGTTTGTCTCATCTTTAGTTGAACAACAAACACGATCTAGTTATGTGACGACAAACAGAGGATGAGTGAGTCTAGAAAAGCGAGTCTTCTCCTTGGCACAAGCAGCCAGTGCCTCTGTATAATGATGAAAACAGTCAGACTCCAGCCATCCCTGGAGCAGCTTCTGGACACTGCACACTGACTTGGCCCTGCTTGTTCTTGATGAGTGGAGTGACAAAGCCATTCCAGAGCCTGTGGTCTAGGAACATAACAGGGAAGGAAGAGAGGAAAATGAGGGTTGGTGTGTGTGATTCCGTGAGACAATATTGAGTTAAAACACAATCATATTCCTGTGTATTTAAGGCCCATTGAATTTCCTTAGAGTAAATTTCATCACTGGAGTCGTAGTCGAGCCTGTGAAGTGAGGGCCTTGCGAGTGGAGAGATCTGAAGTCAATGTTCCATCGTTCATCCATGCAAAGAGAAAGAAACAAACCAAAAAAAAAAAAAGCACAATATTAAACAAAACAAAGGCACAGTGACTAGGACTTATCATACCAGCCCTGAGAAGGTAGAGACAGGCAGATCCCAGAGCTCAATGACCAGCCAGGCTAGCTACATGGTGAGCTCCAGGCCAATGAGAGACTCTGTCTCAAAATCACATCCCCAAACAAGGTGCGGCTGAGGCTGGTGTCCTCTGGCTTCCACGTGCACCTGCACACACACACACACACACACACACACACACACACACACACACACACACACACACACACACACATCTTTACACACATGGACACATGGATTCTTCAACCATTCCTATCATCTTAGTGATTATGAGTTCTTCCACACACCCACCTCCCACTGACTCTTCGCCATCAGAGAAGGAGTTTCTGACGTCCAGTTAAGAAGACTATCTTAGTCTTCCTTCAAGGACACTATCATTTATGGAGAAATCAGAGGGGAAGAGCCACGTGCACGCACATATGTATTTCAATGTAGTCAGTCCCTGGGTTTAATAAAGTCACTTCCACAACACTGGAAAACGTTAGTGGTGACTCTTCCTGGCTTAAGAACAGACCACAGGCAACACATTTTCAAGAGCCCAAATACATTAGAATTAGCAAAGCCCCTGAGATGATATCTCAGTCACCTGGTCTTCTCTCCCTTTCCCTTTATGGTACCTGCTAATGAACTTGGAGCTACATGCTGGGGACAAGCTTTCTTCAGAAGTGTGTGAATGGGAACTAGTCCCCATCATGCTCATTAAAAAAAATGGCATCCCTTTCTTTGAGAATTATTGTTTATTTGTTCCACCTTGGGGATCCAGACACTGATATGACTGCTCTGTGGTTAGTAATTTAACTTTCATGATATATCATACACAGAAGGAAACCACCCTGATCTGATTTTACGGAGAAGCAAATGAGGGCTGATCTGCTCTTCTGTATGCTCTTAGCCACCAGGCTGTCCTTCTGTTGTCCTGCCTCTTCAAGGGCCTTGTTCATGAGGACTGTCTTGAGTACTCTCTTGCCTTGAGTCTTCTTCCCATAATTTTTTTTTTTGGACAATTCTCAGAAAGTTGAATGGTTTTCAAAACCCTAAACAGTGAGTGGGGCTGAACTCCGAATCTGATCCCAAACCTTATTATCTTAAATGACATCACATGACTGGATATAGCTAAAGTTTTCAGCTTAGGAAAGATTGGCTCTCAAGCAAAATAGCTGGCACTATTTCACTTTTTTCAGAAATACATTCCAGATGGATTTAAGAATTAAATCTTGTGAGGGAAACCATAAAAGTACTGGGGGAAGTTTGGGTGAATATTTATGTAATCCTGGGGTGACAAAGGTCATTCTAAAAATGGCCCTAAAGTCAGAAAGATGGATATATTAGATTTCATAAATATAAAAAAAAATCCAGTCTGTGAAAACACTATAAATAAAAAGGAAAGTTGTCCAACTCAGTGTGGGTGACTTTCTTTTTGTTGACTATCATTGATTTATTCCAAAAAAGTTGGTCATGGGGTAAAATGGAGTTCAAAACAGACAATATCCCAGCCTTTCTTCTCGTGTATGTGTGTGTCGTCTATGACCAAATGCGTCCGTGCACACACATTCATGCGTATGGACATGTGGAGGCCGGTGGTTGACATCCAGCATCCTCCTCAATTGTCTTCTGCCTTATAGCTCAGGCTTGTCTCTCCCTTGAACCCAGGGCTCCTGACATAGCCACTCTACTCAGCCCTGTGCACCAGGGACCTCGGGCCTCTGCCTCCCTTGTGCTGAGGTTACCTTCGACCTCCACAGCCACCCACCACGCATGCTGGGGATCTGAACTCTGGTCTTCATACTTGTGAAGCAATTACTTTACCCACCGTGTGGTTGATATATTGTGCACCCCAATAAACTTATCTGGGGTCAGAGAACAGAACTAGATAGACAAAGAAGCCAGGCATGGTGGCACACACTCACCTTTAATCCTAGGACTTGAGATCTCAAGTCTTGCTAGGGAAAGACACACGCCTTTAATCCCAGGAAGTGATGGCAGGAAGCAGAAAGGTATATAAGACACGAGGACCAGGAACTAGAGGTCTTTTTAAGCTTTTAGGCTTTTAGCAGTAGTTCAGCTGAGATCCATTCTGGTGAGGACTCAGAGGCTTCCAGTTTGAGGAAACAAGATCAGCCGAGAAGTTGGCGAGGTGAGAGGTTGGATGTGGCTTGTTCTGTTTCTCTGATCTTTCAGCGTTCACCCTAATAACTGGCCCTGGAGTTTTTAATAATAAGACCATTTAAGCTTTGTGGTACACCACTGAGCCATCTCCTAAGCAGCCCTTCATGGAGCCTTGCAGTCCAGAAAAGTCAACACGGATTGAGGGATGCACAACAATTACACGAGGCAGTAAGGGATGGTTTCCTGACAGCAGAGATCAGATGAGCCTAACAGCACCAGGAAAGCTGTAAAGTAGTGTTCAAGGAGTTAACTCGGCTTGGGAAAGGGCAGCAAGGTGTAACCCAAGAGAGAATATCATCCCTTTTGGAGAAGGAAAGCAGAGTCCAGCTGATGAATGAGAGAAGGCCAGTGTAGGCCAGAAATATAGCTCAGTTGATTGAATGCTTGCCTCTATCTGTGAACCCTGGGCTGAGTTCCAGAACTGCATAAAACCGGTTTTGTGGTGCATGCTTGTGATCTCTGGCTGCATAGCAAATCTGAGGACAGAGTGGGCAACATGGAACTTTCTCTCAGAGGGAGGGGAGGGATGGAGGAAGGGAAAGAGAGAGGGAGAGGGGGAGAGAGAGGGAGGGAGAGAGAGAGAGAGAGAGAGAGAGAGAGAGAGAGAGAGAGAGAGAGAGAGAGAGATCATTTTAACCCAAAGCCAAGTTCATGGTATGAGATAAGGGAGAGAGAGGTACGTGCTTATCTTAGTTAGGATTTCTATTGCTGTGATGAAACATCATGACCAAACTCAGTTTGGGGAGGAAAGGGTTTACTTCGGTTTACAGCTTGTAGCCCATCATCCAGTGACTCAGGACAGGAACTCTGCAGGAACCTGGAGGCAGGAGCTGATGCAGAGGCCATGGAGGAGTGCTGCTTACTGGCTTACTCCCCATGGCTTGCTCAGCTTGCTTTCTTGTACCAACCAAGAACACCTGCCCACAGGTGGCACCACCCCTGTGGGCTGAGCTCTCCCACATCCATCATTTATGAAGAAAATGCGCTGTCACAGGCTTGCCAACGGGCCAATCCAGTGGAGACATTGCCTCAGTTGAGCTTTCTCTTCCAAGATAACCTTAGGGTGTGTCCAGTTGACAAAAAACAAAACAAAACAAAACAAAACAAATCAGTGAGCATAACCCTTGATTCAAATAGGAAGCAGTTTGGGACAGACAGAACCCTAAGACTTTGACCTTGAACACATTTGAGGTATCCTTCTGGAGGTATCCTTTAACATGCAAGTGGGGATGTTCATCAACGTCCAGAGGAAGAAGTTCTGGAGTGTGGGCTAGGAGCCATGGGTCATGGGTGTTGTGAAGCCTCCATCATAGATGAAAACATGCAGGGAGAAAGGATAGGACAGGAAGAGTGTTAAGAATGAGGTTCTGAAGAATGCCGGTATTTAATGGCCAAGTAAAAGGTGAACCTACAAAAGCAACCGTGAAGTCTGAGCTACAGGGAAGGCTGGGAGGGGGCAATATCACGGGAGTAGATGGCTTAGTTCTTTTTGCTACTGCAGGCAGTATGCCCAGAGCTTGGTAGTGTATAAACAGACATTTATTCAACCCATAGTTCCAGAGGCTGAGGAATTGCATCTGGTAAGAGTCTCATTTTTATGTCATCCCATAGCAGGAGGGTAAAAGGACAGATGCCGGGGGCCACCAGGGAGAAGGGTGTTGTACCCATCCTTTTCTTTTTAAAAAATAATTCATTTTCATTTTATTTGCATCAGTGTTTTACCTGCATGTATATCTTGTGTGAGGGTATCAGACCCCGGAGTTACAGACAGTTGTGAGCTGCCATGATGGTGCTGGGAATTGAACCTGGGTCCTCTGGAAGAGCAATCAGTGCTCTTAACCACTGAGCCATCTCTCCAGCCCCAACACCAACCCTTTTCTGAGGAATCCACTTGATCAATATCTAACCTGCCTCACAACAGTGGCATTTGCCATCTCTTAGCGGTCTCCTCTCTCTCAACACTGTTTCATTAAAGAGTCAATTGCCAGCACATAAACTCAGAAAGGTGCATTAAAACCACAACACGAAGAAGGCAGGGGTTTAGGAAGGGAGACAGCTCAGTATCAATGTGTTTACAGATGAAAGAAATACTGAGAATGCCCCAAGGGCCCACTGTATTTAGGAGTGTGGTATGGAATGATGGGGGAACTGTGTTGGAGCGGGATGAGTTGTGAATGGGAAGAAACTGAAACAGCAAGATAAGGGTAGAAAAGTCCTGGGAAATCTGTCCACAAAGGGAGAAGAAAATGAGTAGCAGCAGAGGGAAGATTTTTAAGAATTAATTTCTTATTTTTAAATGGAAGATATATGTGGCTACAGCGGTGTGAATCTAAGCCTACAAATTCAGTAGACAGGATAGAGAACTGTGGGCTTAACTTTTATTTAGACACCTCACCACCAGAGGGTAGAAATTGAAGTGCGGGTGTTCACAGCAACACCTCGTCCCTCAGGGGCGCAGCTGGGTTCAGAGTAGAGCCATAAATACCAGCTGTGCGTCCACAGTTCTTGGCCAAGGGAGGTCTTATGCCTGAGATGTAAGTCCCCATTCTCCTCTTGTGCTGAGTCCAGCTATTTTCTGAGCTCTTCAAGAAGTACAGGGCCCTTTGCTCTGAAGCCCATTAGACACACCCTTGTACCATCTCCTCTTTCTGGTCTTCTCTCATATCGGCCTATCTCGCTTTAGTCCGGGGAACATTCCTGTCCCTTTGATTTCTCTAACACTGCATGTCCCATACAACCCAGTGGTTTCCAACTACGAAGTTTTAAAGACATTCTATTCTCTGACCTTCCTTATCTGTCTATGCAGGGCAATTCTGCAAGAGGATTGCAAGCCCCTGGGAGGCAGAGGATGGGCGGTCTTCTGGACCCTTCTACCTCCAGGGCTGAGAAGCATGTCGGGCACACTCTCGATGGCTGTCGGTGAGGGAAGGAGGAGATAAGTGAGAGCAGGAGAGAGGAATGAGAGAAAGAAGAGGAAGAGATCAGTGAAGTAAAGGGAGGGAGGGAGGGAGAGGAGGAGGGAGAGAGAGAGAAAATGAAAGAGGAAGAGAAAGTGATTGCAAGAAGGACGGAGGGTCCAGGAGAAGGCCAGGAAGAAGGGTAAGCAGTGTCTCAACACCTTGGTACCTCACTTCAGCAAGTCTTTGAGAAATCCTGCCTCTGCAGCGCCTGTGAACTGATGCTTTATGTGGGACAAGCTTTCCGTTGTCCTCTACCTGTAGTCCGGGAGACAGCTAGGCACCCTCCCACGTGCTCTGTGTGTATATGTTGGGGAGGTCCTATGATGTCTCCCAAGCGTTGGTCCTTTCTTCAGTCCAGCCTCTTATTTTATGCAGAAATCTACAGGCATGTTTCGGCACCGAGAAGTCCCCCAGCACAGTTTCCAGAGCCAATGCTGTCCTTTATGTGTGCTGCATTCCTTGAACTACCCCAGCTGGGAATGTGGAAAGGGAGGGAAACCAGCATAGCGCTTCTGTCTTGAGCTGGGTCCTCTGGAATGGTAGCATCTACGCACTGGGAACATGAAAGAGCGTTGAAAAGGCCTGCTGACCCACCGCAGTCAGTGACCTCTTTGGAAGAGTTGAGTCGCTCTGACCAGCCCCAGGTTATGCCATTGGTACTAAACAGAGCTTGGGCTGCACAAAGACTGACAGCATTTTCCACTCAGGGATATTGGGAGCTTCTCTCCTGCCAACCAGAAAGTGACCTCAGGGAAGAATGGAAGCTAGAAGGAATAATGGGTTAAAAAAAAAATAGCTAGCAGGGACAGGATTACTCTTGCTACGACTCTGTCCAGAATGACATGGCCATTAGAAATGCCAGATTCTCAGGGCTCGAGCAGAAAAACCAGGATCTTCATGTAAGAGAAGCGCATGGCTGACGACATGTTCCAGATCACCTTTGCTGTCCTGCGCTCCTGAGAGAAGGGATCTGAAAAAGAAAATGACAGGAAGGGTGCTCTTATCCTTCACCAGCTTCACGCTGGGCTGGCTCAGTGCCAGCTGGGCTATACCCCAGCCATGCAGAATAGCTGTAAGGGGGCCAGGCGGTGGTGGCGCACTCCTTTAATCCCAGCACTTGGGAGGCAGAGCCAGGCAGATCCCTGTGAGTTCGAGGCCAGCCTGGTTTACAGAGTGAGATCCAGGATAAACACCAAAACTACACAGAGAAACCCGTCTCGAAAAACAAAAACAAACAAACAAACAAACAAACAAACAAACAAACAAAAAGAATAGCTGTAAGGGCTGAACTGACTAGTTTCCTTTCTGTTTGTTGAGGAAAGGAGGGCTTTTGATTTTATTTCTCACCTATTTCACTCAGATTTTTCATAGACTTCACATGTGAAAGGGTAGTAAGAAGCGTTAGCTGGTGTGGTTTCCGAGCGAGAGCTCACACTAAGACAGTAGAGAAGATGAGTTAGGCTCTCTTGTCTCCATCTTCCCCTTCTCTCTCTTTCTACCTCTCACTCTATTTATGTCTCTCTCACCCTCACTCTGTGTCTGTCTCCACCTCCATCTATCTCTGTCTCTCAGTCTATCTCGATTTCTCGCTCTATCCCTGTCTCTTTCCCAATCTTTACTCGAAAACCAAGTTCACGTCGTTGGTAAAAACAAAACAAAACCCTGTACAGTAACGCATCGTTTAGACACTTTGCTTTTTAGCTCTACAGCATTCTGTATTTCCCCACTGTGTTCTAACTTTCTATTTTTTTTCTATCTAAGAGGTTTTTTTACCCCAAGAATAAAACTATACTGATCTAATATAACAGTATAAATTTTACTATTGACTGTATTTCAACTTACGCACCTTTTATTTTCATGGCTAGGCTTGCTTTTGAGAATTAACTTATGTGGCTTTATTTAACCTCACAGATGTTCAGAAGAGCTCTCAGCACCTGACATAAAGGGGACTTTGAGTTACCGGTGTGTGTTTTCCTGCATCCTCCCAGATTCTTTCCTAAGGACACCCAGCTGGCTTGGAAGTTTTTCAGTCGGGGATTCCTAAAGGAATATGGTTACGTGTCCAGCCTTTTAAGTGCCCTGATTCTTTATAAGATAAATGTGCCTTATTGCTAGCAATTGCATTTGGCCCCAACTGACAGGAATGAACACAGGCTTAGGATAGAGTTTTACTTTATTTTTTTCCTCTTGTGTAACAGACCTGGAGACAGGCAGTCTAGGACTGATCTGGTCGGGGCTTTACAGTCATCACGTTTCTGGATTTGAGCTGCTCTGTGCTCCACACATGGCTTCTGTATTCAGGGTCTACTGGAGTTCAAGTGGAGGCTGGACCTGCAGCCTCCACCTGCACATCCCATGTCAGAATCAGGAAGGGAAGGCCGGCCATAGATGACCTGGCTTTTAATTTTTTTAAAAAATTATTTATGTCGTCAGTTTGGTCTTTTAGTGTACAAAATAACAGGTGTACTTCTGGCATGTTCGCTCATGTTTGGTTGCTCCCCGCCCCCCAGCTCCTTGCCTCCCATTCCCTCGTCCCAGATGTACTTTCCACCTCCCACTGTTCCCTTCCCGCTTTCACATCACATGTGCACCGTTCCCCTTCCCACTCCCTCCACTAATCATCCCCACAGGCCCTTTCTGGTTTCCTCCCCTCTATCCATGCTCTCGCTCTTCGCCCCTTACACACACACACACACCAATTGGAAGCTAGGATCTGCATGCAAATAAAGAGCGTGCAGCATTCGTCTTTCTGAGCCTGGCTCATCTCACTGATATGATGCTTTCTGCTCCCATTTAGGTTTTTTTTTTTTTTTTTTCAGACTTCACAACTTATCTCTCTTTCTGGCTGAATTACGCTGTGTGCACCGCATTTTAATATCCATTCGTTTGCTGGTGGATATTTAGGCTGTTTCCATTTCTCTGCTGTTCTGAAAAGAACAGCGATAGACATGGATGTGCGAGTATCTCCATGGTGGATATCTCTGTGGAGTCCTTTCAGCAGATGTCCCTAGAGTGGTGCATCTTTGTCTATGGAATTCCTATATTTATTTTTGAAAAACACCCACACTGACTCCAGCAGTGGCTATGACAGCTTACATCCCCCTTTCTCAGTCCTTGCCAAACTTTTCTGTCATTTGTTTTCTTGATGGGCAGCCATTCTGACTGGAATGAAAGTAATTTTAATTTTCAGTTTCCTGATCAGCCTCACTTCTTAAGGAGCCACCCCAGAAGTCTAGTGATGTGGCACCAAATGGAACTTAATCCCCATGGGAGAGGCTGGGCCATGCACTCTTTTAGCTATGGCCATGGTTGTATCAAGAGACTGGGATTCTCTTACTAATGGCAGGGGAGGGGTGCTAAAAATTATATAGGCAGTTAGCAGTCTCTGCCACGGGTGTATTCAAACTGTTTAAAGTCAAGCAATCTTTTTTTTTTCCATTCAAAAAGAAATTCTCACTTGTGTATCCATGCATTTTTATTGCTCTGTTCCAACATGCCTTCCCCATCCCATCCACACCCTACCTTCCTCCCCTATGCCAAGGTGCTAGGGAATGTAATTAGAATCCTAGAAGTTCCCAAAGTCTGAAGAACATTGACTAAGATAATCTCCAAGGGTTCTCACATTAAAAAAAAAAAAAAGTAATTCTTTAATTTTTCTGAGTGGTCAGTCATAGCTAAAAGATCACATCTCTTGGTGATTATTATATTATGCTTTTAAAATTGTGTACCAAAAATAGACGTCAAGAAGTGATGCCCCCATTGAATTGTCTCCATCTGAGATGCCATGCATGGGGACACACAGCAGCTTCCTTCCCAGAGTCATGAAGGTCCAAACCGATAAAGATGGCCTGAAGTGGGGCTCAAGATGTAGTTGAGGTAGTTTCTTTCTTTTTTGGTTTCCTCTCCAAATGCATGAAGCCAGTAGTATGGGGAAGGCTAATTGTTCTAAATTTATTCAGCTGCTTTGATTCTGTGCTTTTTTCTGAGTAACTTGTAAGCAAGTATTGTTCCACACACAGCCCAGCTCAAAAAACAAAACAAAAGCCCGAGTCCCCATGCTAACTTTAGAATTTAGAGAAAGAACATTGGTGTTGGGAACACACATCCTTGTCCTTAAATAGCATTTCTGATTCTTCGCTGTGGAAATGGAAGAAAATCAGGTCTTTTTCTTTTTTAAAAAATGTCTTTATCAAACCAACAGGTACATCTATCTTGTTGGCTTTTAGAGTGGAAAGAGGCAGGCGAGCAGAGAAACTCCACAAATGCTAGTGTCCTTGGGGGACGACTACAAGCTAGTCTTATAACCGGAAGTCGGAGGCTCCTTGTCTGATGGCAAAGGGTCAGAGGGAGATGGGTGTGTGGAAAGACCCAGAACCACCAAGGTGACGGGTGTGGTTGAGGAATCCGTATAGACGAATCAGGGAGGCAACCATTATGGGATACATGGTAGGATGTTCAGTCTCACTTTGAAGTACCTACCATCCATCTGTGTGTGTTCATGAGTGTTCATGATTGTGTGCACATACCTGCACAATGGTTCACACAAAGCACAAAGAATCACCAAGAGAGGTGTAAGAGCAAAAGAGAATTTGTGTTTTCCAGAATCGCACTGAGGTTGTGAGCCTAAATTTCTTGGCTTCAGAAGGTGGGATTTGTCTCGTTCAGGATTATTCTTGGCACTTACATGAAAACATAGGCCTAGCCAAAGGCTAAATTAACGAGCCTTTCAAGTTTGACTCTGGCAGGCCTCCTCCTTTCAACACCTTCCTAATCCAGAATGGTGAGGGGAAGGGGGGAAAATGTGGAGGTAATGACCAAAAAAAAAAAAAAAAAAAAATGGAATGCGAAGCTCCTGCCTTGAGCAATGCCTTCTTGAAGAGCAGCCCCTGTCTGTGAGCTCTTCAGGAGCCTGCAGCTGATAGAACCTCTTAGCTGAGACCCAGTCCAGTCAAGAGCCCACAAACAGTGCAGGAAATGTCGAGAGCACTCTGCTGAGGACATCACAAGACACACTTCCTATTGGGGACGCTGAGTGGTATACTCTCTGCCCATCCCTTCCCTTCATTTGTGAGTCTTTCTTGATGCAATCCACCCCAGGGGCATTGGTTTCAGCATGGCTGTGTCCTCCAGCCTTGCCAACTGTGGGCAGTTAGTGTTTCACCTGGTTCAGCCAGCTCCAGTCTCCAGCTCAGTATCAGAGACCGGAAACCCTGATTCTTGTTTCCTGGTATTCAGTGCTTAGTTTGGTAACTCTGTGCTTTGATATCTGTCTTGGTCTCATGATCCGCCTTGCAGTTCCTCTCAAGCACTATCTTGAATTTCAGGGAGTTGTGCTGAGGCCTTGTCACTGAGGACCAAGAATAGATCCTTTTTCTAAGGACATTTCCATCTTTCCCTCATCTGGATATTTTTACATCATTTGTTTATTAATGTCTGTCCGTGTGTATGTATGTGTGGGTGTGCATGTGTCATTACACACGTGTGGAGGTCGTGGAGGTCGGGGGGGGGGGTCAGTTCTCTCTGTCCATCATGTGGACTCTGGCAATTGGACTCTAGTGTTAGACTTGGTGACAAGTGCCTTCTCCCTTTGAGTCGTCTCCTTGGCCCCTCCTCTAGCGATTCCGGACTCGTGGCTTTTGAGCACCTAACTCTTCAGTTGTCTGACATTCTTTTGATATTACAGTTGCTGTAGGCAGGAATAATTTGGGTGAGCCTTCTGAGCCCAGTCATATGCATGCTTCTGTATTGTGGATGCACATGTTTGGTTAAAACCCATATACTGGAAATGAACTCCAAAGTGATGAAAGCTTCCGGGAAATGATTGTGTTGTCAGTCTCCTTCATGGCCAGATTCCATTTTTATAAAGGAAGCTCTTGGTGCTTTCTGCTAGGATGTAGGTTTGTCCCTTCTGGAGGGGGCAACAATCAGGTATTGTTTGGAAACAGAAATAAAACCAAAACACCCACCAAAGTGATGCTTCCATTCAGTTGTCTCAATCTGAGATTCCATTCATGAAACAATACAGCAGCTTCCTTACTAGCGTCACCAAGGTCCAAACCATGAAGATGACCTAAATTGGGGGCTGTCTTGTTTATTCTGTTTGGCACAGTCAACTGTGGCTTGATCTTGGATTGAGTGTTGACAGATTGGCAGGGGGATTATTGGAGGGCACTTGTTGTATTTTATAGAATCTCATTATGGAGCTTCCTGCTTCAGCTCCTGAGGTCTGGAATCATAGACAAGTATGACCATGCCTACGTCAGGGTGCTAATTTAAATCCTATCTCATACACATAGTGTGCTAAGTTCCACCATTTTCAAAATTTTCTTATTTAATTGATCTTCAATACATTCATGTTTTTTTTTCCTTTACAAAGTCTCATTTCATAACCCTGGTTGGCCCGCAGCTTTTTAAGTAAATCAGGCTGATCTCAGACTCTTAGGTGATCCTCTTGCCTCTGCCTATGAACTGCCAGGCTTACAGGCCCAAACCTCTACTCCTCGCTTCCTGAATCCTTTTTACACTATTACAATTATTGGAATCTTAACTGTGTGATAGAAAAACATTCTGTTACTTTTTTCTTGATTAAGTGGATTTAGTCTGATTTAATTATTTTAGGAAATACCTTTAAAATCGTTTTATGCTTGTGACATTTTTCTCTGGGTACATGTGAGAGCATGTGAGAGCATCCATGATGGAATAAAGAAAGATGGAAGACAACCTAACTGTGCTATAAACTGATAAAAGTCTTAGTGAAGAGGTTGTTGTGGGGGGGGTGCATTAAGTCCCTTTGAAGGAGTGGAGTCTGTGGGACTGTCATACAAAGGAACTGTGTATAAACACTGTTCATGTTGATGAAATTGCTTATTATGACATACAGATGGTGAATCTGGTCCACTGTACACATTGGAAATGAACAGTTGTGTGCGTGTGGCATATGGTGGTAGCTGTGTTTCTCATATTGGTGTAGAAGCTTGTAGACAAGGAAAGGAAGGATGATAAAATAATTCGTGTGGTAATCAATTAGGTTTGTAGACACAGTATCGCACTGTGACTTCTGGGGAGACATGGGCACATGTCTATTCACCCCGTGGAACCATCTATGAAAGAGCAAAGGCATGATCCTACCCAAGTCTAGCTTTGTCAACAGATGGGTTTAGTAGGGTTACTTACAGGAGTATGGGTAAGGGGCCACTTATAGGAAAACAGGCAACTCAAAGGCAGCTGCATTGCCAAAAAAGCCCACTCTACCATGGATAAGAATGCACATCACCAGAGCTCTAGGCAGAGATGGCAGGCAGCACCACAAGAGATCCACTGGCCCTCAGAATCTGTTTACCGCTATGCCACCTTGGGGAGGAGCCTTGAGAATCTTGTAAGTTTCTTGAGCTTCCTGAGTCTAGCAAACCCACTGTCAACTGCCCCCTCCCCAGAAATGTTTCAACATCAAGGAATCAGCTGTAGCACAAGTATCCACTCATGTTTAGCTTAATACAGACACAGATGAGCTGACATAGATTACAGATATGTGTATTAACACGAGTTAGTAGACGCACATATTTTCTTGCAAGGTCAGCTGTGGGGCACACGAAACAATGGCGCCCCAGGAAAGTGAGCTCACTTCGCACCTGGGTCTTGGTTTCAATTCTTCCATAAAAGGAATACAGGCTATGTGGGGAAACAGCCAGATTGGGAACTGGGAAAGGAAATATATAAGAAGACAGAAAAAAAGGAAGTGGTAGTTAATTTTTTTATTAAGCTCTGCAACAGTGGAGATATGGCAAAAGAACTGAAGAATCTAGAACAATTTGGGAAATAAAACAACATAAGATCTAAAAGAAGTAGTGCTAGGCTAGAATCAAAATAATGTCTACAAGTTCATGCTGACCTAGACAAAGAATCAAAGTAAGTGATTGAGTATGTGGAAGAATATTCAAATTGTTTATGCAGAAATCCAAATAATTTGCATATGTAGTGGGGGAGGGGTAGCCAGAGCGATGACTCAGTGGTTACGATCACTTGTAGCTCTAGCAAAGGACCTGGGCTCGGTTCCCAGCATCCATGTCTGGCAGTTCACAGCCATGTGTAACTTCAGTTCCAGGGGATAGGATACCCTCTTCTGGCCTTCCTAGGCACTCATGCATGTGAGCATTCACACATGCATACACACACAAATAAAAATTATATATATATATATATACATATATACATACATATACCTATACATAAAACACATGGTTGAATGCCCAAATGCAGCCAGTCAGGTGCCCTCTGCTTCTCTGACCAGCCTGTGGAGTTCACTGCTTCTGCTCCAGGCCTGAGCTCACATTCACTCTTGTAGGGAGGCTGCCTGACTCACAAGTCATCCTCTGTTCAAATAAACGCCATTCAATTTAATTTGTTTGTAACTCTTTTATTCTTTGTAACAAGCCGTCTCCGGCTACGCCTCAGTCAGTTTTCCATCACCCTGACTGCTGCCTGAGGAAAACGAGTTAAAAGGGAGAAGAGGCTCCTCTGCCATGGTCTTAAGAAGTTTAGTCTATGGGTGGTGGACTCCATTGTTTCCTGCCTGGATCGAGACAGAATATCACATTGCGCAGTGCCTGGTGGCAGCCAGGAAGTAAAAATAGAGAGAGAGCACACCAGCGTCCCGATATCTGCTTCAAAGGCACATTCCCAATAACCTACCTTTCTTCTATGAGGCCCCACTTTCTAGAGATCCTGGCATCCCCCAACATGGCTATGAGCTGTGGCCAAGCCTGGAATCCATGAGCACCGGGAGGCATTTAAAGTCTGAGCCATAGCAATCTATGTTGTGCTGTTGTTAATCTTGGGCAATTTATAACGAAGACGGTCATGGCTCTTTAAGCTGAAGTCTAAGATCAGGGATTGACATCTGATAAAGGTTTTCTTGCTACATCATCCCATGATTGAAGGTGAAAAGACAAGAGAAGGGGAGAGGGACAGGGAGCAGACTCTCTTGTCCCTTTGTAGAAGACTTTCTCCCATGAGCCCACTCCCGGGGTCATGACATTCATCGGTCAGGAAGGCAGAGCCCTCAGGGCCATTCCTCTCCTATGAGCCACCATTTCCAACACTGTTGGACTGGGGACGTGTGCTGTCGGGGACACATTTGCACCATAGCCCAGCTGGATATAAACCGTCGATGGCCTGGCGGGGGAGGTTCTTGAAATGATGCTCACAGTTCCTGTATTCTATGCATTTTGTTGGAGAAGTTGCATGCCAGCCCAATTTTCTTTTATTGCTTGTTTGTTCTCTTTGTCTAGAGGCCAGAGGGCTTGGCTTTTTGTTTTTGTATTTTTGTCTGTAAGATCCAATTGCTTTTCTAGAATATGTATCGGAATTATCATTTAAAGTAAATTTTCTGAAACACACACACACACACACACACACACACACACACACACACACACACACGCCTGCTCGAAGGTTCTCTTAGTTAGGTTAACTAAGTTGGGAAGATATACCCTGAATGGGGGTGTCACTAGTTGACAGGCAGGGCCTTGCACTGTGAGAGTGGAAGGTGAGCTGAGCAGTAGGTGGACATGCCTTGGATTCTCTGTGTTCCTGACTGTGGGTATAACCCTCTGTTTCAGGCTCCTGCCTTGATGGCCCCACAATGATGGACTGGACTGCAATCTGCAATTGTAAGTTGAATTAACCTTTTCTTCTCCAAGTTGCTTTTTATCAAGGTATTTTATCATAGCAGCAGAAACAAAATTAGGAATGCGTGTATACACACACACACACACACACATGCAAACACACACATATATATGCATATGAACATAGATACAAAGAGAATCAATATCCTCCATCAAACAACTGAGAGAGATTATTTTTTAAGTCCTTACAATTGTAATAAAAATTTAAGATGACAGATGTACAAAACTCAAAAACTTTCTGGCCTTTTCAACTACTTTGTTTACATATTTTTCCCTTGTCTTATTTTTAGCCCTTGTGGTTTTAACCTGCTTTCTTTATTATCTCTCTATACTTTTTATTTGACTATATTCCATCGACGACGACTCTCTAACTTCTTTGCATTTCTGTGACGATATGTTGCTTTTCCTTCATCTGCCTTCTGATCTTGATTAGATCTTGTTCCGTTTCTTTTTGAGTTTTGTACATCTGTGCTCTTAATTTTTGATTATAATTGTAAGGGCTTAAAAATAATCTCTCTCGGTTGTTGGATGGAGGATATTGGTTCCTTTTGGGGTGATGCTCACTCACGCTCCTTTCCCTGTCTTGCCTGTAACCTGATGGGAACTTTCATCTGCTACTTTCTTCTCTCACTTTACATACACAGTAGGTCTGACCTTTCCTACACTCCCCCATCCTGTCCGCCCATCCCCCACCCCCATGTCTTTCTTACCCTTCATCACCACATCTTCTCTTCCCAGAGCCTTCTCTGTGTCCCCCTTTCCTGGGAGCAATGCTTCTGTGTATCTGTCTCTACCACTGGCCCTCACTTTTAGCCTCGGGTAAGCTGGGCATTTCTGTGTTGGTTTGGAGAGGAGGTCTTGACTGTGTTCTTCTCTATTCTCTTGGCAGGCTCCCTTAAGGCTCCAGCCCCCAACCCTGCTCTGCATGGGGCAGCCGCTGTGGCTCCAGCTCTCTGGAAGCTTGAGGTCTCAGAGGTGGCTTGGCTTCGATATCCTATCTCTGTAACGCTGAAGACAAGAGCTGCTTATGGTGTTATTTAGTTCCAGTGCCTGCTAGTCTGAGGTATTTGAGCAATGTTGGGTGCAGAGATGTCTGGCAAAAGCCTGCCATAGAAAACCAAATTGCTAGTACTGACTCCCTTCCCCCTAAGGCTCATTCAAGTCCCTGATTCCTCCTCCTTCCCCTTAGCTGTAGAGAACTCCACTGGTACCAGACTTCCTGTGTAGTTGTCACCTTAGGTCGTTGCCTCTAAAGGAGCATCTTCAGACCTGTTTTTAATTCTCCCCTTCATCTCATCCTAAACGCATCATTATCTGAAACCAGTTTCTCAAGCCTGTGCTGAGTGGGCACCCCATCTGTGGCCCCGGCCCCTAGGCAGCTTCTGCTGAGCACCCTGCCTCTCACTGTACGGGAGAATTGCAAGGGGGTGGGTGGGGGGGTGGGTGGGGACATACTGCTCTGCAGTCTTTTTCCAGAGCCCAATCCAGTTGTTTTGTGTGGATTGGTGGAGGTGGAGTTCATTGCCTACAGGGCTGCTAAGCACTTCTGTAGACACTTTGAGTGCCATCTCATTCAGTCCCCTAAACCACTCTGGAACCACTCAGGAGCTCAGTGCTGAGAGAAGAACACAGAGCACCAAGTCTGGCTTTGTTTAGCTCAAACGCATCTTTCCCACCTACACTTCATGATGAGTGATCGTTCTAACTCAGTGAAGGGTATTCACCCAGGGTCTGAAAACTGAGAGATCCTTTTTACATAGCATGTCCACTATCATGACCTGATCTGATCACATCACATCACACACACACACACACACACACACACACACATTCAGTCACGTGGCACACAATCATGTTTTAGCCAACAGTGGACCATGTGTACAGCACTGGTCCTTTAAGATGATATTTCCCACTGATTTTGCAATCATTTCAGTTTCTGTCACTGGATGTTGTTATGTTTGCACAGTGGTGGGGTTCCTCAGGACATGTCCTTATTATTAAACAATGTGTGATTCTCTCTCTCTCTCTCTCTCTCTCTCTCTCTCTCTCTCTCTCTCTCTCTCTCTCTCTCTGTTGTTTGACTTAAATGGACTGTATTTTCCAAAAGTCTTTACCTCTCTCTTTTCTGGTCTGTGTAGGTATGAAGAAGTCATTTATTTTTTCCCCTCTACTGAACAAACAAAGAAAGAAACACTAAACCTCCCCCAACCCAAAGGACAAACTTCCTTGTTTTGCTTGCACTCAGTTGACTTGGGAGGAAGTTGACTTGGCGTGGAAAAGGCGTGGAAGGTGTTCTGGGTGAGCCGAGTGCTTCTGAAAGGACATTGACTACCAGCTCATCTAATCCTGAAATGTATCCATGTACAGGTATTAGACTGGATGCCTTCTAGATTTCTCTTGTCCCTAATAGGCCCTTACAGTCACCTTGGGGCCACCTACAGTATGCACAGCATCACCCACATATACATTCTTGTTCTCCACCACATTCAGCTTTGTGCTGAACCGAGTGTGAGCCTGTTGTTTGGATTCTACTTGAGGTGGTGCTTGGAATGAAGATGAGTCTAAACCTTTCTGAGCGTGGGTTGCTGGAGATGCTGACAGGGTTTTCTTGACAAGGATGACAATGCTAATTATGCATTGGCACAACTCACCACCTAATGAGATGATGGCGCCTGACGCAGCCGGGCCTGTGAGTACTTGCTAACCTCTGGCTCTGATGAGTTCCTTTTGTCTCCTGCTGAGTCATGTTCTCCTAATGGCGTGAATCAGCTCTCCTTTCAACTCTTCTGTCCTTTTCCCCGCCTAATTTTCTTGTTGGTCACTTCCTTCCTGCAACTCCAAAGATTGGAGATTTTTACCTGGAGAATTGCTGGATGACTCGGCAATTAATTGTTGAAGGGTGTGCCCAGAGTCATTGGAAATATAATTGCCCCCAGATTTGCAGGAAGGGACTGGATGACACACAGTGTCCTCTGCAATGACGACAAATGGAGTCTTCAAAACCTTGACTCAAAACCCAGGAGTCTATACTTTTATTGTGTTAAGCCTGCCTTGAAATCCAGTTTCAGTTTGGTTGATTTATTGCTCAATTAAGAATATTGAAAAATGGCCACTTCTCCTTTCCTATTTTATGGGAATTATGTTAGTGATGGCTGTAGACAGATAATATGCCCTAAATATTATTGCACTTCTGTATTTTAGAAGCATTGGCCATCTATCCTCTTCTGAGGATAGATATTAGAGTTGTCAGAAAAGAAAGCCAATGTTCTCTTCCAAAGCAAACAATTCTAGAAATAATAAAGCCTTAGAGATGTTAGCATCCCATTGTGCTGGTAAGGAAATGACAGTTGACTGTATCAGTATTCAGGTCACAGATATTTCCAATCATTTTTCTTAGTGTATCTTAGATTGAAAATCAGATAATCTCTAAGTAGTGATAATTTTGCTTTCCCTATTTTTACTTTATTTGGACTACACTGAATTGATATTTCAGGATGATGATAAATGTTACTGTGATCCATGCTTTATTCTTAATTTTGACTAGACACCCTTTCCATACTAAACAGAAGATTGGCCAATGCTATGGTTTTAAAACTTCCATCACGCATTTATATACTTAAAATGTAATCCCAGATCCAACAGGGTTGACAGGTACCAGTAAGAACTGCACTGTTACAAGTGATACTCGACAAGTAGTCTCATCTCTGTCTCCTGGGAGTCCAGAAGGTGGAGGTCCAGAGCTACAGACTAGGCACATTATCATTACTGCCAATTCCCTGCTCCGGGAGAGCAGAGCCCTCGTGAATGGGCTGATGTCCTATTGTGGGAGTGGGCTTGTTGTAAAGGCAGTTTCTTGTGACATGCCTCCCTCCTTTCATCCAGTAGGGCCCGATACAGCAAGGAGACTTTTGCCAAACACCATGCTTGTTTCTAGACTTCTCAACCTCTAGAACCAGGAGCCAAATAAACTACAGATTATAAATTACCCAGGCTTGAGTATTCTTTTACAGCCTTGCAAAATAGAAGAGGGTGGCCATCAATATGAACTATTATTCTTCATTATGCTATAAAAAAAGAAGTCTTATTCTGGTTGTGTGAAGAGAGATTTAGAAATGAGACTAGACACTGAATTTGTCCAGTGAGATTTTCTATAGCAGGAGAAGTTGTGGTTGGTACAGCTTGTCCTCCAAAGGTTCGTTCATACTCTGAGAGCTTGGTCCCCAGTGGAGCAGTATTGAGGCAGTGATACTTTTAAGAGGTAGGGTCTGACAGAAGGTAACTGGGTCATGTGGTTTTACTTTAATGGCTAAGTTAAACTATCATGTAGGAACTAGAAGTAGATCCGTACCCATGAGAACAGGTTGTTTTTGAATGGCTCCCTCCTCACTCTTGCTTCTTGGCAGACATTGTCCTTCTGCATAGACTCTGCTTCTGCTTCTCTGCTGGGTTGTCATGAAGCCAGCAGCCCTCACCAGGACACCAGCACTTCGCTCTTTGTACCTTCTGACTACAGAGCTGAGAGTCGAATAAACCTGACTAGTGTCAGGGATTTTGTTATAACACGAGGCAATGAATGAAAACTTTATTTTCTGCCCTAGTTCTTGATCAATGGCCAATAATTTAATCAGTATTATCTCTTTCATAGAACCTCTATAACTCTTCTAGACAATGGTGGGTACTAGAGGGTCTTGCTTGGCAAATACATGGAGTATTTGATTTCTAAAGTTGAAGATGCTGAGAGGATGGAACAACTAGAGAGAATGAGGACAGCATCCTCCACCCTACTGTGTCCCACAAACCTCTTCTAATTCTGTTTCAACTCCTACCACGTGTAATAAACTAGCAGTAATAACTAAAGTAAGGCTCCGAATTCTGTGAGCCATTCTTACAAGCTACTAAGTCTGAATGGGGTTTGTAGAAACCCCATCTTTCTCCTAGCCATATAGCCAGCCATTATAGGGAGGCTCCAGTTGAAGATGGCACTTAAAATTTGGAAGTTTTGTGGGGGATGGAGGTAGAGCTCAATCTATGGGCAACTGTCTGTACTAACTCTAGCTAGCTCGTGCCAGAGTTGAACTGAGGCAATGGATACTCAATTGGTGTTCAGAGAGTTAGAGAAACAGTTGTTGGTGTTTCATATTTGACATCAGATGTTCAGTGGCTAACTTCTTGCAGTTGGGGTTTGGAGGAGGCTATGAGTAGCCCTTTGAGGGACAGATGATACTTTGTCTCTACCGCTCAGTTTGTAAAGGGAGTGGGGTATCCTGACCTATCATCCCTGAGCCAAGTGCATCCCTCCTAGGCCACAGGAAAGGGAAGTAACATTACCAAGAGGAGGAGAAAGGAACCTGCATAGGTATGAACAGTGAAAATGAAGAGGACTGTGAGCCTATTACTGATGGCCTCAGTGACCTTCTTGATCTATTATCCACAAGCTGGTGTGTTTGTAGTATTGTTTTTAGTTTTCTAGGGAAAATTCCATTTTTACATTGAGTTTCCTTATAGTTTGGAAATAAAATGTCTCAGTTCTATTCCACTAGATAGGACATTGAGCTTCTAACTATGTTGACCCAGTTTCCCCTCCCTTATCAATGTTATGATACATGGTTTTCATTTGATTCCTCATACCAGGATGTAAGAATTTTTACTTCTTATGTTTCTTGTTGTTTTTGAGAGGAAGGTGTGATCTTAGATATTAGATTCTAGATAATTACCATAAGAACATTTAAAAATGTATTATTTTTTAAAAACAGTATGCTTAACAACAATAAAAATTAAGTTCAAATTAAAAAAATGGGCAACGGTATCGAATAAATGTTTTCTGAAGATATATAAGTTGCCAGTAAGCACAAAAAGATGCTTGAAATATCACCCACTAGGGGAATGCCCAAAAAAACAAGGTATTGTTTTCCCAGTATGAAGAAGGCCATTACAAAAACAAACAAACAAACAAACAACAACAAACAAGAAGAAAATAATAAGTGTTAGAAAGTATTGAGAAATTGGAACTCTTACACATTGCTGGTAGATGAAGATGATTGGACAGCTCCCCAAAATGTTAAACATAGAATCAAATGATTCAGAAACTTTACCCCAGGAATATTCTCAAAAGAACTGAAAGTGAGGACTCAGATATGTGTAGACTGTGTTTGTAACAGCAGTATCCCTAATGGTCCAAAGAAAGGCAACCCAAGTGTCTATCACATGGATGGACAGGCAGAACAAGGGACAGGCATCTTTCTTCCAGTCAAGAAGAGAGACTCTGGAAGAAATTAGCATCAGTGGGATCTTGCCCTCTGGCCCCTAGAATGACAAGAAAATGACTTTTTGTTGTTTTAGTTATACCACAGTCCCTTGGTTAAGGCAGCATTCAGTGAGTGGTTCTGTTCTCCTAATCATCAGGGCATCTGGTAGTCACATTCTCCTGCACAAATGACCTTGTGTCTCTGTCACCCTGCAAGTTAAGATGGGACCCACATAGCTCAATGGAGTTGGAAGACCAGAAGCATGAGAAACCCTTGAGCTCCACATTCTCCCATTATCTGTATACATGAAGTCCTCTCATTTATTTATTTGTTATTGTGCCAACATGCAGGAAGGACTAGAATTGGAATCTGAGAAGCTCTGCAGGCGAATCTGCATCCTTTCATCACACCCACTAACTCTTCTGATCAGCTATGCCAGCATAAGGGATAAGGGAGCAGAATACCCAGAGAGGAAAATGGCTGCTGGATGAAGAAGCTCCCTGAGGCCTGGAGCTCCCTCTGCATTACAGCACTCTGCCATGATCGAGTGCCCAATCCCCCCCACTCCCCCCCCCGGCCCCGCACTGGAGCACCCCTGCACTAGAGTGCCCCTCTGCACTTGGGCGCCCCTGCACTGGAGCACCCCTCTAGAACACCCCTTCCTGGCCAAGCAAGGCCTGAAAATGTTTCCTCTGTTAGTTTGCCTATTGCATTCCATGGTGAAATTGTTCTTAATTGAAAATGATTTTCAGGAAGGAAAACCAAGACCAGGGGGTAGGGTGAAGCTCCCAGAGGTGGTTTGGGGCAGGGTGGGGTTCCCAGAGGTGGTTCCAAGGCTCTAGGAGTAGGTTCTGGGCCTGTCTCTGAGCTCCTCACTGACCCTTGGCCTGTCCCGTCATTTATGTCTTTTGCCTCATTCCTGACAACTGGAGACACTTTCTCTAATAAGGCACTGTTTTCTTCCTGACGTACACTCACTCTTTTTCTCTGCATAGCCCCTTGGCTGGTGTCTGCCTTCCTCCCTGCAGTGAGGGGCTGTGGCAGGGGTGGGGGGAGAGGGGGTGTGTCCACCGAGATCCCGGTTCTGTTACAAAGGAAAGTTCACCTTCTTCAGGGCAGAGCAGCCATGGCGGCCAGCGGCGCCCCTGTAACTGCTATGAATCTGGCTGGTTTTGATCCAGGAGGCATCTGAGGTCCTGTCAGGAGCTGCAGCAAGACCTGCATCGTTCTTTTCACCTCCGCAGCAGCAGCAACAGAACAGGAAGGTTCTCCAGTCATTTCCAGGTCACATGGGGACTGCAGCACGAGACAGAGTCACTTAGTAGTGACCCTCAGACTGACAGGTTTTTTTTTTTTTTTTTTTTTTTTAATTGTCCTTGTGTTGGGGTGAAGGAAAAGTGGAGTATTTTAACCGCAGTGAAACATGGCATCCTTAACTGACTTCTGAATGAACTGTTGGCACCTGTGGGAAGGACACGGGAGAATTTTGAAAGAAAATAAAATGACAGTTCATTTTTACCTAAGAAAATTGATAGCCCCGCCTCACGATCTAATCCTCAGTCCTTGGGTGGTTTTCATGTCTGCAAGAATCACCTATGTAAATGGTTGGTTTGATGTTAAAACTTAGAGCTATGATGTGGCCAAACCAATGAATTCAAAGTTGTCAGGTATTGTTTGTTTTTAGTGTGTGTGTGTGGGTTATTAAACAACATCACTATTAACATTTTTGTATTAACAGGAGGTACCTTCTATGAGGATTTTTTTTTTCCATAATCAATTTCTAAAGGGAATGGGGTGTGGCTCAGCGAGAGAGCCCCTGCTGGGTATACACACAGCTCCTCATTCTCTTGCCCAAGACAAATAGTTTACCCACTGGCTACAGGAAAGAGCCAATCTACAGAGCCTGTGCCAATCAACGCACCCTCCCTTGAAGCAGGCTGTCCTTGACTTTGTCAGGGGGCTTATGAGCCCTTATTTGAATGGTTATGTTGAGAATTTTCTTCTTTCTAGAAAGAAAAGAAAGCATTTCTCTTCCTTGATAGGTTTAGAGACACGCAGCTGCCTAACAAGCTCAGGAGATGATGCGTGTTTGACCCCACGTGGGGATTTTATGCGGTTTGGATCCAGAACGAAAAGCTTTGGCAGCTCCACAGTCTGAAGCAGGACTCTGTCTACGGAAAGTGCATTCTCATGCTAATTCTAAATTCAGCAGCCATACTTCTAAACTGCGGCAGAGAGCAAGGACCTCCTTCAGGTTGCACTAATGCTACAAGATCCTTGCTTCTGTGAATGTCAAGCACACAGGGTACCACCTTTGGAGTAAAAAAACTGTTCCTTTCTTCCTTTAAGTCATCTAGATGCTGAATGCCCCCCAAACTGATGAAAACCAGTTGATTTTATTTGTAACTGGAAAATACACAGATGTTCTGACCTCCAGGCTGGGCTTCTCAGTACTGTGGAAAACTCATCTGTCTATTTTACTATTCATGGAGGTATTTAAATCATATTGCATCTGCTCAGAGCTGAGAGAGATGGGAACTGGATATTATAGGTCAAGAGTATTCTACCTCAAGGAAAAAGTGATGGGCAGCTGAGAAAATCCCCCACTGGCTACTTGAAGCCTAAGATAGAGACCAGGGGCGCAACCTCAGGAGAAAGGGGGCGGTATTGTTTACACAGGGGGTAAGGGGGTTGTTTCTTTGTTTACATTTCCTCCAACCCTCTGCACCAAGACTCCTAAGTGGGCATCTCTGAAGCACAAATTGAGAGAGAGAGACAGAGAGAGACAGAGACAGAGAGCAACCGTTTGCCATCTCCCCCTTCTGAGAGACCCACAATGCACATCTTCATGAAAAGACTGAAAAGCGCTAGCGATGAGGAATACCATTGCTCTCAGTTCACCCAGCGTTTCCACAGACTGTTAAGGAATTGGTATTTCGTGAGATACATGTTAGAAAACACGGCTCTCTGCTTACCCTGCTATGTTGAGCAGGAGACTAGAGTTCTCTTTAGTACCTCCTCGGTCATGCTCATTGAGAAGCTACTGTCATGAGCTCCTTTATGCTGAATTCTGAAACCACCATGGAAAATATGACTTCTGTTTTGACCCATTTTGTTGATTTTATGCCCGTAATGCAAAGGTGGTCTTGTCACAACTTTTAAACTCTTACCAGACACCTGACATGCTTTCCTGCCTTGCTAGATTTTGCCAATGCTGGTTTTTTGTTTGTTTGTTTGTTTTGCTTTGTTTTGTTTTTTTCTGTTCTTAGAAAAGAATATTTGGGGATTCATAAATGCAACTTTTGGTTGCACTTTTAAGTTAATTCATGATATGAAACTCTGTTTTCAGGAGAGGATAAAAATATCTCCCAACCCGCTGTACCCTGGCAGCCCTTGGCCTCTCCCAGCTGTGTATCAGTAGCCTTTTCCTCATGTCCTCAGTGTGGTCTGGTGACCTCAGGGTCACAGGCTTTGCGAGGCCACCTAGTCCAAATGCTGCTGGGGTCCTCGGACCTGCTCACTCCTCATCTCACTCAGCTGCCCATGCCCCATGCATTTCCTATCTGCGGATTCAGTTTTGTGCCATGGGCCTCCAAACTCCTTGAGAAACTAAAACAAAACAAAAGGTAAAAAAAAAAAAAAAAATCAAACAAGCAGTGACAAAACCAGGAAGTGACATCTAGCTGTCACCATCCAAACGACCCCCTTTTGGAAGCCGGGGATGTATATTGTATTTTTAAACTTGAAGTTCTCCAGGTGTTTTCTAGGGGAGGGTGACTTTCTAGTGCAGAGGGCCACTGAGTTAAAGATCACATTACCATCTTTTCAGCGGAGAATTAATAGCACTCCTCTGCTAAACTGCTGTGGAGGAGTTAGAGCCTTCCGAAGCTCACCAGCAGAGCATCTGGCTTCCCGTCGGTCCCCCACCCTGCTCCGTCTTACACAGTCGCCCCGCTTGCTTCCACGTACGTTCCTTTTCCCTGCTCTTACCTTCTCTTGGTGGCTTTAGCAGTCCACAAACCCAGTCTGCGTGCTGACCTCCTCTAGAGACACCCTACACAGCAAAACTACGCCTCGTCACGGGACACAGGGGAGCCACAAGGCCCCTGCTGAACTACCGCCCTCTGTAAGTCCTCCTCCATCACTGTCTGCCGGAGCTGGGTAGCACACACTGCCTCTCGTGCCCAGTTCTCTCGAGGTCCTTTCTACACGCTTTCCACTCCTCACTGCTTAATTCATTCCATGGATCCACAAGGGGCTTTCGGGTAAAGATCTCATTTGTCCTCGTCCTTCTGTATCCCCAGCTGAGAGGAACAGCAAACTACTTACTCCTCCATCTCTTCTCCTGTCTGCAGTTTACCTACCAAAGCAGAAGAGTCCTCTCCTCCCCTCCCCTCTCCTCTCCTCTCCTCTCCTCCCCTCCCCTCCCCTCATCTCCTCTCTTCTCCTCTCCTCCTGGTCCTCCTGAGTACTAGGATCATGGGAGTCTACCACTAGATCCCGTCCAGGTTGCTTCGCTCTGGGTTAATCAGTGGGCAGACCAGCAGGTGTACATCGGGGGGATTAGCTTCCAGTGATACCTTTCCATCCTCACCCTGGGATTGTTATTCTTAAGAGCTTTCTTGTTCTCGTGAGCTGGGATTCCTGCATTTTCCTATTGTCTTGGTTAGCCATTGGTTTGATCGGGAGCATCTTCTAACAGCTCTATCGGGTATTACCTTTGCCTAGAGAGAGACAAATGTCTACTCACCTCAGGTAGGGAACCAATGATAGACCAATGTACTGATTCCACTGAAGTCCATCCTGGCAAACCTATGACATCATTGAGGTTGCTTACAGGAGAATGGGTAACAAGTGCCCTGGTTAGTTTTCATCAATCTGGCACAAGCTAACTGACAGGAGGAATCTCAATTGAGAAAATGCCTTCATCAGATTGGCCTGTAGATCATTTTTTTTAATTGATGATTGGCGTGGAAGGGCTCAGCCCCCTGAGGACAATACCACTTTTGGGTGGGCTGGGGTGTATAAGAAAGCCAGGAAGCAGCATTCCTCAATTAATCTGCCTCCAGGTTCTTGCCTTGAGTTTCTGTTTTGTCTTCTCCTAATGATGGAGTGTGACATTTAAGTCAAATAAACTCTTTCCTCCCCAAGCTGCCTTTGGTCATGGTATTTTCATACAGCAGTAGAAAGCAAACTAAGATAAGGGATTACATCCAGGAGCATCGATGACCGAAGGCCAGCAACATCACTCCAAAGTCCCTCAGCATGGGTGATGACTTGTCAGAGCTGTATCCCTGGAGCTCTGGTACCTGCAGGCAGCATGACAGGTCAGAGCATCTCTTCCAGGCCGTGTGTGGGGTCCTAGGGTCCCCCTTCCCAGCAGTTATTTATTGCACCTCTAGCCCTGAGGAGGAGCCTTGTGAATCGTGCAGGGCTCCATCTGCAGGGCTTGTAAAATTGTTTAGCTGCATCTCCTGAGTCTCCTTCCTCCTCACAGGAGGAAATTGCTATACAAGGGGTGCATGGGCAGTAAGGGCTTCTCAAGCATAGGATCATCTCACCAAAAAGGCTAGTCACGCTGGCCAGCAGGCTCCAGGGATCCGCCTGTCACTACCTTAGTGCGGGATTACAAGTGGAAGACACACTGCTGCTGCTGCTGCTCCCCTCCTCCCCCATCTCCCCACCTCCTCCTCCCCCTCCTCCTCTTCCTCTGCTGCCTTCCTTCCTCTCCCTTCTCCTACTCCCCCTCAACTTTCTCCTCCCCTTCCTTCTTCCCCTCCTCCTGTACCTCTGTACAGTATATGATTAAAGCTTAGCACACAGACCTTTTTTGGTAGGGGGCTGGATGGGTTAGACAAGGCTAACCTCAGAAGAATAACTATTAATAAGCTTCTTTATAGACAACGTGGAAAAAGTGAGGGGGGAAAAAAAGAAAATCACTCATAATTCTCCTGCCCCACATGACCTCTGCTAACATTTTGGTACATGGTTTGCACTTATCTTGCAATGGAGCATCTTAAACTATGGCTTTGGTTTTACATAGTTTTAAATCCTATTTTATGTGTCTATGCATGTATATTTGCAAATCACATCACAAAATGACTGTTGTAGAATATTATTTTAACTAGGCAAAGATGTATTTACATTTGTTTACGCTGTAGACTGTTACTTTTAACTGTGTCCATGCTGCATTTGCTTAATGATGCAAGGATGTGTGTTTAATTAGGTAAAGATGTGCTGCATCTGTTTCGCTCTGCCTGCCTAAGACCTCGGTTAAGAGCTGAACAGCCAACAGCTAGGCAGAGAAAGGATGGGTGTGGCTGGCAGGCAGAGAGAATAAATAGTAGAAACCTGGGCTGAAGAGAGAAAAGCAAAAAAGACTAACGAGAAGAGCATGAGGAAAAATAGCTCAGTGGTTAAGAGGACTGACTGCTCTTCAGGAGGAGAGGGGAGGAGAAGGGGGGAGAGGAGAGGAGATGGGGGGAGGGGGGAGGAGAGGGGAGAGGGGAGGAGAGGGGAGGAGAGGGGAGGAGAGGGGAGGGGAGTCCATGCCCAGTCCACCCACTTTTGCCCTATTCCTGCGTTTGGATCTATTACTCTTCTGTCACTTCACCATTCAGCTCGCACTCCCCTCAACGAAATGGAGCCTCAAGACAACCTTACAGGGACAACCTCCCCAGTCTTGACCTCTTCTGATCTGGGTTGTTGTCTTGTTCCTCAGTTTCCCCAGGTAGTAAGTATGCTGGCCTCAGAGTTACTGATGTGACTTAAAGATCCTGTGCACTGTGTTGGTCCTAGTGTGGGCGTGTTTGGGAGGTGGTGCCTTTAAGGAGTGGGAACTAGTTGGGGCGGATACTTAGGTCAAGGGAGCAGTTGGCAGGGATTGCAGAACCCCTGTCTCTTTCTGGCTTCCTGTTTGAAGATGTAGGCCCTTGGCAGAGGTGTGCCCTGCTGATTGGTCTTTCCAGCTTTAGAACTATGAAGCAAATAATCCTCTTTAAAAAAAGACAGTTAACCTGTATGGTTGTTGTCTCATGACCATGTAAAATGAACGAACATCATTCACCCAACATGCTCTGCTCCTCCCTCAAAGACCCCTACAGATGTGGGAAGGAAGGGGGCTCCTCTCTCAGTCCCCTACTGTGCTGGCTCTGATGAGGGTATATGCCAACTCACTGCCATCTTGTGTCCCCTCAGCAACTGCAGCACTTGTCCATTTCCAATCCTTACAAATGGTTTTGAGTGAACAAGTGATTTGAAATTATTCTGCATTTAGGAAGACACTGTAGGATTAGTGAAAATTCCACTGGAATTAAAGACAGACCACCAAGAATCTAATCCCAACATTACAATTGGCTAAGTTCTCAAAAAACACACTACCTTCAGCTCTGTGCTAAATGAGAATGATGTCAACCTTTTGCCAGATCTGTTGAGGGGAAATGAGCTAGCTGGTGTTGAAAACTGAATACTCTTCATATGGGAAGTGGTTTTCTCAACATTATCTCTGTCCCTCTGTGCGCCTTTGGCTCTTATGTGAGTCATAAGCTGCCAGGGCATCAAAATCTAAAGTCAGAGAGAGGATGGTGGCCCCCATGAGAGAACCACGGACTTGACAGTTTCAGGCGAAGTTTTGCCACTTTTCAGCATTAGCTCTTCTTATTCAGTGCACTTTCCCATCAAGCCAGCTAGACTTTACTCATTCAGAAAGAGGTCAAGTGAACATTTTATTTAAAGTGAGTTTCAAGAGCCTTGATATGGTTTTTCTTTATGAAGAGCAAGTTAACTAGAACCATCCCAGGGGAGATTTCAGCTATTGGTCAGGCCTTGAAGAGAACTGGGGTTACATAGACATCTCTTTTTAAACATGGACATATCGAGGTTTAGATTGACACCTGTCTTAGTTAGGGTTTCTATTGCTGTGAAGAGACACCATGACCACGGCAACTCTTTTATAGTTTCAGAAGTTTAGTCCATTATTTTTATGGTGGAAACATGGCAGCGTGCAGGCAGACATGGTGCTGAAGAAGAAGCCAAGATTTCTACATCTTGATCTGCAGGCAGCAGATGGAGACTGTGTGCCACAATGGGCGTTGCTTGAGCATATGAGACTTCAAAGCCCGCCCCCACAGTGACAAACTTTCTCCAACAAGTCCACACCTACTCCAACAAGGCTGCACCTCCTAATAGTTCCACTCCTTATGGGCCAAGCATTCAACCGTCAGTCTATGGGAGTCATACCTATTCAAACCACCACAACACCTACACTTTACAGATAAGGAAATCAGTTCATTGATGTGCATTCAGTGGATTCAAAAACTATAAATCAAAAGAATCCAGGTTCGACACCTGTGTGACTCAAAAATTTATTCTCTTGTCCTCTCTTCCACATCATTTCACACTTTAGACAATCAGGGAAGCAAATGGACCTTGGATTCTTCCTTCTTTCTTGGGGTTTGAGTTGCCAAGAAATCAGGTCATGCTAGAGTCCTAGAAAGTTCCAGTAAAGAATACTGGAAAAAACTGGTATCTAAGAGAGAGTAAGTGAGTGACTAGGAGCCAGGGATCTATAAGGGACTGCTTGGGTTCTAACTTAGACATTTGACACTAATCTGTGTCTTCAGGGAGTTAGCTCATCTCTCTATATTTCCATTTCCTCCTTTACAAAATGGAGATCAACACAGCACAGGCCTTCCAACTTTGTGTCAGAATTATGAATTCCAAGCTTTAACAGACTGTCGGATAACTCTCTTTCTATTTCTTTAGAAACTGAGTCCTTCTGAAACCTGATTCCACAAGCAAGCTTCAGGGCATGTTAAAAGTGAAGGGCCAGATTCATCTTATTAGACATCTAATGTATGTGCTACTGGGCTTATTCATTTTTTCATGTCCTACTGACGAAGCTTTTGAATATTGTATCTCAATACTGTGTTTTATATGAGGGTTTTCACTTCACAGTTTTGTATACTGGAAAGATTTTTTTTAACTACACAAATATCACCAGCTAGCAGAGCTGGGTATCCTGAGGTCTGTGCTATGTGTGCGATGCAACTCTCAGTAAGCTATAACTATTATTGTGCTTACCAGAATCCTTTGGGGCAGGTATTTCATCTGTTGCCTTTCATGTGGATGTATGAAAAATGTCAATGTACTGTAGAACACATGGATTCCATCATTTAATAGTCATTTAACCTTAATTACAAGATGTTCATGTTCGTTTTTATTGTCAACTTGACACAGCCTTGAGTTACCCGAGAAGAGGGTACTTCAATTGTAAAACTGTCTCTATCAGATGGACTTGCTGACATATCTTTGAGAGAGTATCTTGATTGATCATTGATATGGGAGGTCCAAGTCTACTGTGGGTGGCACCACCCCTAGGCAAGTGGGCCTGGTCTATATAAGAAAGCTAGCTGAGCATGCACCATTGAGCAAGCCAGAAAGTAGCATTTCTCCATGATACTGCTTCAGGTCCCTGCCCTGACATCCCTCAATGATGGGTTACGAATTAGATAAGTCAAGTAAAGCCTTTCTTCCCCAAGTTGTTTTTGGTCATGATTTTTTACCGCAACAACAGAAGGCAAACTGGGACACAAGGTATCTGGCATTGGATTGGCTGGACACCAAATTAAGTGAAAGGGCACCGTTGGTGTCCTCATAGAACTGAAGGTCTACCTAAGGAGTGAGCATTCAAGAAAGCAGAGTCGGGGTGTGGCCAGGGCACTGCAGTGATAACCCAGTATGAGAAAGTTTCCTGGAGCACATGGCTTCTAGTTCAAGTTCTACAGAGTGGAGAGCTTTTCCAGAGAGACATTACAAATAGAGGGAGTGGCTAAATCGAGGGCTGAGGATAGAGATCTCATGCCCATCAAAGGAAGCTCCTACCCTTGCTTAGGGTGAGACAGAGCAAGGATGTGAGTTAGGAAGCACCCAGTCACCTCTGCTTAGGATTTTCTCTTTGTTCTGAAGATATTTGGGGGTAACTGGAAGCTTCTGAGAAGGGGATTCAAGCAGCCACCAAGCCTTTAGATGCTCCCTCTGGCTTGAAGTAAATGGGGAGGAAGAGGTCAAAAGCTTTCAGGAGGTCACTGGACTAGTGAGGACAAGAAATAATATTGCACAGGCCGAGGGAAGTGTAGTATGAAAAACCTGTCTGCAAAGTAGAATGAACAGGATGCTGGTTGGGGGAAGTGAAAAGGGATCAGAGATCCTCCCAGGTCCTGCCTTGAGCAACGAGAGAAAGTGAACTGCAAAGAGAAAACCATGCTTGGAGGGAAAAAGGAGGTCTGAGCACAGTGTATTTCTTGCACAACAGCTGAGGACTGAAATCCATGTACAACACAGAGTCACGGGCTCAGTGTATCCCTGACACTCAGCTGGCTCAACCAATTTCAGATAAAGTGAAAACCTGGTGAACATTTGAATTCAATTATACCTCGGAAGACCTGACTTTTTGTCTTCCAAGAAAACATCTACTAGAATTAAGACCAAGATTCTGGAATCCAGGGTTGCTTGTGAGCAGGAGTGCTTGGTTTTGGTTGAGCCTATCCAAGGTCACGCTGAGAAAATTCTTGACAAGTGTAAATAACTCTGAAAATAAGGTAAATGTTTACATGACCTCTTAAAAAATGACAAGAAAGAATGTTCAGGCCAAGGGACATTCTGGGTCTCTCTGAACCCCACATATTTTTATAGAGGTTATAGAATAGATAAAAACAGCCAACGTGAGGTCTATCCAACCTCGGTTATAACCAGGATAACTTTAAAAGGAACCAAAGATAGATCCCCACTGGTTTCCTTGAATGGTAATAAAGCCTGCTGTAGTGAGGAGAAAAACTCCATATTTTTACTTTCTATGTCAGTGAGCACCAAACTCTAAGTGAATGAGGGAGAGGGACATCATTCTGTCAGTCCTTAAAGGCATTACTCTTTTGTAATGTTATTCCTGCCTGGGATTAACTTATGCGACAAACTGGGTTCTGACTCTACGGTTTGGATTTTCAGCCAAACTTGGTAATGAAGAGGGAACTACAGTGTGGTGATGTATTGTGCATCCCAATAAAACTTATCTGGCGATCAGAGGACAGAGCCAGCCACTAGATTAGACATAGAGGCCAGACAGTGGTGGCACACACCCTTAATCGTATCACTCGGGAAGGCAGGGATCTGTCTGGATCTGTGAGTACAAGGCCACACTGGAAACAGAGCCAGTCAATGGTGGCACACACTTTAATCCCAGGAAGTGATGTCTGGGCAGAGAAAGGTATATAAGGCATGAGGAAACAGGAACTCAAAGTCTCGAGACTGAGGATTTTGTAGAGTTAAGAACATGGCTGGCTTGCTCTCTAATCTTTCAGCTTTTACCCCAATATCTGGCTCTGTTTTTTTTTTTTTTTTTTTTAAAATAAGACCTTTTAAGATTTGTATTACACTACAGCATTCCTGCAGCCGTGGCCTCCTAGTGTGCGGAATTTGGATACACTGTGTCACTACACAGTGTGTGTAAAACTGAGATACACACCGGGTTTCCAGGCAGGATGCTCACCAAACAGCTAATTGCCATTTATTTGTTTTACTGGTGAGACATACCTTGGCATATATGCCAACAGGCTGCTTTTCTACCTAAAAATCCTTCCAAAATAAGATTTAAAAGAAAGAAAGAATGAAAGAAAGAACGAAAGAAAGAGAGAGAGTAAGAAAGAGAGAAAGAAAGGAAAATTTACAATGGCTAAATGGAACTACACTCTAGCTAATTTGTTGTTGAAAGAGCATGGCCTGAAAGTAGATTTCTTTTTACTACTGCAGTCTGGTGAGCAGATAGAGACGAGTCACTTGCAAATACACCCAGGCATGCTGTGGGGATGCTTTAGTCAGCAGCAGGTCTAGTACAGCCTGAGTGTGCAGTAGGCGAAAACCATGTGGGCTTGTCTGTGTATGTGCTAAGAGGTTTGTATCTCAATAAAACAGCCAACAGCCTTTCCCCCACAGATATCCTTATTGGTAACCAGTGTGTAAGAGTCTTAAAAAAATATTGTCATGAGGGTTTGTTTTTATTTGCAGGTTTCAAGTATGAGAAACACATCTGCTTTTTTCACTTGTTTGGGAGCACATGAAGGGAGGGCTGAGCATTGCAAATGGCGGGAAGGGGAAGCAAGAGGCAGGGAGGCAGGCTGCCGAGAGAGAGCAGAACTGGGCCCCTTAGCTACCGAGCTCCTAAGCATCAAGGAGCAAACATGACCACGGGCAAAGTGGGCAAGAGGAAGGCCGGGCTGTGAGTTTCTCAGAATTTGAATGTTCTGAGACCCAGGGATTCCTTATCATCAGAGGGCCGGCCTACGAGAGAAAAAGATCATGATTCCTTGCTTTGCGGTCTTCTGTCACGAAGGAAGCCCAAACAGGTGTGAGTATGTGTGAACACAGGCGTGGTTGCAGGTGTACGGTTTGCATGTGGTGTAAGGTGTGTAAGGGGTAGAAGGGTTCAAGAGTGGGGAATAAGAAATGACCAAATTTAAATGTCAGAAGATATACAGATAGGAACTGTGTATAGAGATAGTGAGGTGCTCCCTAGAATGTGACCTATTATCTCCTAGATGAAGGAGACTGGGTAGTGGACAGTGACCAAGAACTTGGAGTCTGTAGCCATAATTCCCAGGGCAAAAGTCATACCAAGAATTTAACAAACAGGATGTGCTTCATCAATGTAAGTTACTATAATGCCCATTTCTATTGGTATTATTAAAATTGTTTTTACTTCTATCAAAAAAAAAAAAAAAGATCTTCTGAGGGGATAGAGAGATGGCTCAATGGTTAAGAGCACATCCTGCCCTTGCCGAAGACCCCAGGTCAGTTCCCAGTAACCAAATCAGGTGGTTCGAAACTGCATGTAATTCCAGCTCCAGGACTTCAGCCCCTGAAGCTGAGGGCAGAGGTCTGGGAGTGCCCTGGGGAGTCGCTGGTGTTAGCACTGCAGAGCAGAAGAGGATGGAGTCTGATGCTTGGTCCTAGTGAGGGCTACTGTTACTGCGAAGAAATGCCACGACCAAAAGCAACTCAGGGAGGAGAGGGCTTACTTCACTAATGGTTCTATATAAAACTGTTCATCATCAGAAGCAGTGAGGGCAGGAACTCAAGGTGGGCAGGGATCTGGAGGCAGGAGCAGATGCAGAGGACACGGAGTGGGTACCGCTTACTGGCTTGCTTCCTATGTCTTGCTCAGTCTGCTTTCTCATAGAACCCAGAACCACGGCCCAGGGGTGGCCCCACCCACAATGGGCTGGGCCCTCTCCTACTGATCACTAATCAAGAAAGTGCTCTAAGGCTTTCCTACAGCCTGATCTTTTTTTTTTTTTTAATTTATTTTTATTTTTTTCCTTTTGCCTCTGTCTGCTGAGTGCTGGGCAGAGTTTCTTTCTCTCTCTCTCTTTCTCTCTCTCTCTTTCTTTCTTCCTTTCTCTCTCTCTCTCTCTCTCTCTCTCTCTCTCTCTCTCTCTCTCTCTCTCTCTCTCTCTTTAATGCCGAATGCCATTTATTGAAGGAGGGAGGAGGTCTTAAATACAGGCTACAGCACAATAGGAGAGCCCCAGAGGGCAGAAGTTCGCTACCTGATGTTTTACAATCTTGCATCTAAGCTGTTAATGCCCATTATGGAGGATACACAGACAAAGAACTTCCCTTAAGCATTCAGGAGGGTGGAAACCAGCATGGGATTAGCATAGGGAGGATATCAAGGTCAAGGTCAGCAAGCATGGCAACAGTTACCCAAAACGGGGGCTAGGGCCCTACAGGTCCCCCTTTTACTAAAAAATGAGCTCTGACTTAGGTTGCATGGGACATCAGCAGGTCACCTTACCCATCATGGAGATGCCTGCCCAGGCCACACAGGTGCTCTGTCTTAGGTTGGTGAGTGCCCTCTCAGGCATTACCTGTCTCTGAATACTCATTATCATACAGGCTTAATCATGTGTGAGCTGCAGAGTTAACTGCTGCCAAAGATCTCAAAGTGGCACTGGGCTTGCAATCTGTGTGTTCGACACAGAAAAGACCGACAGAAGTCTTAATCCATCCATGGCCAGTAGGCTAAAGGCAACTGAGCCATTCCTTTCCATAACAAACCTTAATGCAAATTGTAGTCCTTGTAAGATGATATCCCAAAAGCAAATGGAACTTGAGTTTATATTTATAATTTTCAAAGCCAATTGAACTGTATATAACTATTGAATTAAATTTATTATGCCCAATAGAATAAAAGATTAACTAACTGTGGTAGCTACTTTTATTTATTGGCCTCCTGAAATTCATTTAGCCCCTTTTGAAGATACCTTAAAATTTATGAGCCTGAATGTAGCCATTATAAAACCATTAATTATGCTCCATGTGAGCTGCCTGTTTTTTTTCTTTATGGTTCTTAGTTGTTCTTTTGTAGAGCTGCCAGCTTAAGTTGTGCTGGGATCAAGAAAAATGGGCCTTGGTGTTTTGTGTTCCTGGAGTTGTATCCATGCCAGTGGATGTCCACATGCTCCAGAAGAGAACTTGACATTGCTGCTGCCGTTGTTGCTGTTATAGCAGTGGCAGCCACCGCTGCTACTGTTTCTGGGATTACCATTTCATAATTGCTTACTACAGCTAGCACAGTGGAGACCCTGGCAGCAAAAATACCTACAGCCTGATCTTATGGAGGCATTTTCTCAGTTGAGATCCCCTCCTCTCAGATGAGTACAGTTGGTGTCAAGCTGACATAAAACTAGCCAGCACATGTTCTTAGTCAGTGATGGCAGCAGAGGCATTGTACTCTGGAAAGATGGAGCTGCATCCTCAACAGGCTTCTTCCCTCTTCCTCTTATTACTTTATCCCTGCTCCTAGCTTATTGGACGGTGCTCCCTACATTACTGGCAGGTCTTTCTCCCTAGTGCGCTGACCCATCTCAGCCCTTATTCCTAGCTTCCAACTTCTTGAATTGACCAGCTACTGGTTTCCTTGGTTGTCCAACTCCAACATGGTCATTGTGGTACCATTCAACCTCTGGTGGAGTGTGGAGTGAACCAATCCCTTTCACAATCATATATTCATTCTTTTTATTCTGGATCAGTGAGAGGGCATATATATTAAAATAGAGTGAGAATGCTATATTAAAATAGACATACAATACTGACACATAAACAAATAAACAAACAAAAGTCACACAAGATTAATCTGCTGTCTCTAGGAACAGCCTAAAAAGGAAGGCAGAATTCGCTTTAAAGAAAGAGAGTAGATCGAGATGGAGACAGGCCATGACTCTTTACCTGGGTGCCCATAACCCTTTAAGCCACATATTTGTTTTCCAAGGCCTTCTGTATTCATGTTTGTCCTACAATAGAAAATGTTTTTAAAGTCAACATTATTTGGGAAAAAACTTGAGATCTTACTGTTCTTCGAAAATAAAATCTCTGAATGTCCGCCCAAATTTTCCCTTTTGTATGTTATTTGCATTGACAGAATGTGCTCTTGCACGTTTCAGAGGCAGTTTTTAAAAATTAGCCTGTGGTTAATAAGAAGGCTGCATAGAGAAACACTGTGCTAGACCTAAGAACTGTCTAGGTATCACTTGCTTCCTGGGCCGTATTTGGAGTCTTCATTAGTGTTTATCACCAATCACATTGAAAATGCTCAGCTATGGAATTCCTCAGGTGGGATAGCCAGGAGGCAGTTAATCAAAGACAGTCCAGGAATTTCATCAGTGCCTCTGACAATTTGAGCTTTGTGCCTGCAACAGAAGACATCCCCACAGCCCCTGCAATTAGACTTCTAGAAAATTCTCTGAACATGCAATGAATCTACTCTTACGAGCTGATTCCAAAAACCAAATGATGTGATCTCTTCCAGGTACATCTGCATTTTCACTCTTACATCTTTAGCACTTCGTTATACCCCCCCACCATACCCCCCACCCCCGAAAGCTCACCTGCACATGCGCTGAAAGCATTCACCTGTACACATGCACAGAAAAAAAAAATCTGAAAGCTTCTATGCAGAAAAAGTAGATAATTTACAAATAGGCAAAAATCTCCCTCATCTCTGTTTTTTCTTGATGAGGAAAAGACACCAGGAAGCAACAAAATAATTGCACAGGATTTTAAAGGATGAGGATGTGGCCCAATAATTTCATAGCAATCACAGTTCTTTCATGCCGGAAATTAGGGAAGGATTCTCAGAAACTAAAGAGCTTAGGAAACACAATCATGAAGCAAAATCTTAGATTTTTTTTAAATGGCCTCTCTAGCAATTATGTAAAGCAGAGACGTCTGGGTGAGAAATTTATTATATACCAGGAACGTACAGGAACACCGTGTATGGCTCTTTAAGGATGAATCTACATATGATGAGTCTGGCTGTCTCACTCACAGTACAAACATCAAAAACATTTTCAGGAATGTGACAGAAATGCAGCAGTGTACGGGCACCAGCACACTTCTGCAGTTCCCCCATGTCGTATATTACAGCCCATACACACCCAAGTGCTTTCTCGACTGACAGCGTGGATCCTTTGTTCTGCCTCCTGCAGTGAGAGAGAGTCAAAGGACTTGAAACTCAGTAGAGCGCACAGCCCAGTCCAAATCCGTGCTAACTAGCAGCAGTCTGTCTTGTCATGAAGGACTGAAAGGTGTACTCATAGGGATTTGGGGGTCAGATGCCCTCATTTTTAAACTCTCATAATTAGACAAAATAGGTTAAAGAACTTTTTTAAAGACATGCACTAAAGGATATAAAAATAATCCATAGTTTTTTAAGTGCTAGAGAAAAATAAGATATCAGAACTCCCCCCCCCCATCAGAAATAAAGCTCCAGTTTTAGGTATCATGAATACCAGTGACAAATATTAAAAGAAATTAAAACACTATTAAAGTATGATAAAATTGAATTAAAAGTAAATTCAGATATGTGTTTTGTGTTTGTGGGTGCATCTTTTTCCTTTAGAAATTCACCTAAAACAAACCAATAAAAAGTGGCCTTGGTGAGGTATTCTTGTTTTAATTTTGTTTTATTTTTGATAGTGTCCTCATTCTAATAGGTAGATCTCCTGCCTCATCTTCTCAAGTGATGAGATTACACACATGTGCTGTGGTGCCCGGTCCCTGGAGAGTTCTTTTCAGACACATCATATAAGTGGGTGTCATCATGGTGGACCACACAGAAGAGGGGTGGATCACATGGGAGTGACAGCCAGAGGACTCAGGGGCCAGGACTGCTTTTTTTTCCCTCGAGACAGGGTTTCTCTATAGCTTTGAAGCCTGTCCTGGACTAGCTCTGTAGACCAAGCTGGCCTCGAACTCACAGAGATCTGCCTGCCTCTGCTTCCCGAGTGCTGGGATTACACCGCCCGGCCAGGACTGCTTTTTATACTGACTCTTATGGGAACTAACTAGGAAACATGAATCTTTTCTGAGGTCCCCCAATGTAACCTCCCATTAAATCTCCCCTTTTTGCTGGTTCCCTTCCTCAACAGCACCGCATTGGGGACCAAGCTTTAACATAAACAAAGGAATCATTTTGTTACATTTGGAACTGTGATTTGGACACACAGACAAGAGTGATTTGACAAGCAGCAAGGGAAGGAGGGAACAACACTAACGGATCAAGGAGAAGGTTATTCTAATTTTCTCTATTTTTTGAAAAAAAGTTGGGGTTGGTTGACAGGAGGCTGCAGATGGAGATTGCAGAGTAGGGGTTCCATGGTAGTCAGTGAGTTGTCCCGAGATGACAGACTCTGGAGAACTGGAACTTTGCTTAGTTACACTGTTTTCAACAAGTGAAAGCCAGGGAACTGAGGTGGAGCCTGGTGAACTTAGCAACTTCTCTGGCAGATATAAGTGTGGGTTTTGTGTGTGTGTGTGTGTGTGTGTGTGTGTGTGTGTGTGTGTGTGTGGTTTTGTTGTTGTTGTTTGTTTGTTTTTCATGGGAGGCACATTTGCAATATATCTGAAGGAGCTAATGTTTTCTTTTTTTAAACCACACTTTAAAAGTGCAATATCTAAGTGTGTGTGTGTGTGTGTGTGTAGTTGAACTCCCATAGGTGGAATGTGCTTGTTCTTTTCCATTACTGCACTGTCCTTTCAGGACAAGATGGAAGGCCCACAAAGAACATTATGCTAAGTGAAATAAGCCAGCCATCACACCCTGCATAGTGGCACTTACATCGGATGTAAATTCACAGAAACAGAGAACAGAATAGTGGTTACCATAGGGTGAGAGATGTGGATGGAGGGTTATTGTTCCATGTGAATAGTTTTGTGTGTATCAGCTGAATGACACATAGAGAGCTGCTGAATAATGTGTTGCCCGTCGACAATCTGATAACACTGTCTTTAGAGTACGTCAAGGAGATAGATCTTGAAGTAAATCTTTCTACCACCACCACCACAAACAAACAAAAACATAGAACCAAAAAGAAACCTACAAAAAAAGATAAAGTTTTCAGACAGTTTGTATGCTGTGGCTTTTAAATGTACATGTTGAATATGTGCAATTAAGAAAGAGAAAGTGGGGGACTGCAATGTTCCTATGTCTCTTATTCTTACACTATTCTTCATAAAAAAAAATGACAAGAAAGGAAAAGAACTAAGAGGTAGGTCCCAGGAACACAGATACTACTAAAATAGAAATCATAAATTAAAATCAGATGTCAATAACAAACATGAAGCAGAAAATAAATTTGACCTCAAATTTGAAGGAAGTTTTAAAGATGTGTACAATTTGAAAAGAACTAAAGAAACACAGCCTCACGGGGACAAGAGTAAAAAGAGACACAGCCAATCCATGGGGATATTGTGAGCCCACAAAGACCACAAAAACCTGAGCTGGCACAGTTAAGAAAAGAAACACAGGAGAGAAACAAAACATTGTGTAAAATAAGCTACATTTTAGGGGGTGAAATTAATGATGGAAAGGATTCTTAAGGTGCCTCAACCAAATCTCAATACTGAAGGGTTCTGCTGTGTCCTATGGAGATGCAAACAGATGGACTAAGAACTGATCCGTGTCTTGCTCATGCTTCTGGATCTCAAGGATGAGGGAGGGAGTCTTAGACACACCTGGTGGGAGAGGGTAAGTCATGCTTAGGGAGGAAAACCATCAAGGCTGAGCAACAGACCATACTGAGAGGCATGAGACCCTGGGACGGCAGAAAGGTTCTGGAGAAAGCACCATCCTAAGATGTCACCGTGCTAGGGAGTCCTTCAACAAACTGGCATCCTCTGAAGATGAAGAATTTAGGAAGTTGAACATTTACACACCTGTCAGAAATTATGATCACAGAAAGACACTAACAATCAGTATATGATTCAAAACTAAGCAGTCAGAAATGTAAATGTTGGGGTAAGGAGGGTGGCTAGTGTGAATTTAACGCATCACATTTAGAATCGCAGCTCAACTTCTGTGGTGAAATTATGATTACCAAGCAGAGTTATAAACGTCACCTGCAAAAATGATGTGGCTTTTTGCCAATGAGAGGGAAAATGGTTCAGTGAAGGTGTCTTTGATGTTGACTTCTTCCAAATGACCACGTGTCACCATCCTACTTTTTATCTGTCACACCTTGTACATTTTCATTTCACTATTAGAGTTTGCCTGTCTGCTTACAAATCTGACCCCACCCCGCCCCCCAACACCACCATTAAATTATAAGTTCTGTAACACAGAAGATCCTTCTGCCTGTGTCATCCATGTTCCTCCAAAGTTCAGACAGAATCTGACATATAGTAGGTGCTTACAGTAACCACTTTGCTTTTTGCTGTGGCCCTGTACATATTTTTGAACTTTGAAATCTTCCCTCTAAAATATAGAGCTACATAAGGCTTTCAATCAAATGACTTTGAAATAAAGTTACTGACTTAAAACTTAGCTTTAATTACTATCACATTTATGGCAAAAGAAAGAATATTCAGGTAGATGGTAGGTGGCCCTGGTTAAAACAATTCGTCTCAAAAGCAAAACAAAAACACCTGGGTATGGGAAGGAGGTTTTCGGGGAAGAGAAGGGGTTAATAAAGATGGGAGGTGAAGAGCAAGGGGAATCAGAATGCATTGTGTACATGAATGGGAATGTCAAGGGTCAAATCTGACTTATAAAAAAGAAATAAACCCTGTCCTTCTACCCACAGTTCAGGAGCATGGCCATTTCTTCCTAACATAACCAATATTGTATACGACCACAGTTCTTTATTTGTGACAATCTGACTAATGGAAGCTGTTACAGTAATCTCAATTATTAGTGAGGCTGGACATCTTTTCATACCACCAGAAGTTATTTGAATTTCCTTATCTGTGAATTGACTTCTTGTGCTCTGCCTGTGGTTTTGACTGCTCCAATTCACTACACAGTATGTGGTCAACATTGTGATTGATGATTCATCTCCATTTGTCAACTTGACTGGGTCTGGGATCACCTAGGAGACACACCTCTGGGTATGTTGATGAGGGTGTTTCCAGAAAGCTTAACTGGGGAGGGAGGATCTGCCTCAAGCAGTGGGAGCCCATGGGAGGGTGTCTTGGCCTGGAGAGCAAAAGAAAGAAGCCAGCAAAGCACCAGCATCCTCCCTCTGCTTCCCGACTACAGAGGTAGTGTAACCGCCCGCCTCTCACTCCTATCTCGGGCCTTCCCACCATAATGGACTATACCTTTAAGTCATGAACTAAACTCAGCCTTTCTTCTCTTTAGTTGCTTTTTTGTCAAGCATTTGGCCACAGCAAAAATAGAAGTAATTAATTTAGTGTAGTATGTCTTGAAACAGCAAAGACTAGAAATAAGTAAGTGCTGTGGATGGCCTAATTAGTCTTAATAGTCAACACTGGAAAGAAGATGAAGGAAAACACTTTCATTAATGTTAATGCAAACATCCATTAACGAAAGTTAAGAGAACCATCAAATACTGAGGAGTGTGAACTCTTTAACACAGCAGTTCTATTTAAAGAGATGTGTTTTATAAAACACTTTCAGGAGACTGTGTAACTGAAACTACTCATCATATAGATGCAGTGGTAAAAAAAAATATAAGATGAATTATACTCATTATGTTTCAATGCTTTTATTTTAATTTTAAAGTAATCAAATATATTAATCTTTTCCATGGTAATTTGCTTTTTTTACCTTGGTAGAGAAGTCCTACACTTTGACTTAATAAAAAGTATTATGTTTTATTAGACTACTTAAAGAGATTTAAAGTTTTGCCTTTAAATGATTGATAAGTCTTTCAACTACTTGGCATTTACTCTGGGGCATCAAGTGAGGTGCAATCTTAGTCACATTCTTTTCTACATGGAAGGGGGTGGTCCTCGCAGATTTATCACTGGCAAGTTCTTTGAGTTTCTAGTCCATTTTGGAGCCACCAGCCATTAACTTTTGTGCTTAAATCAGTCTTTACTTTTCCATTTCCTTACACTGCCTTTCAATGTGACATTCTAAGAAAAGAATGAGTGTCCTAGAAGATGAATTTGCAATGCTTCTCTTTGAGGAAGAACATTCTACAAAGATCCCAACCCTATCGATAATGTGAAATGTGAGCCTTAAAATTCCTTTGAATTTGAATATTCATTTGAAGTTTGATTCAATGAATGGGTGGGAGCCGGTATATTAGCCAGAAAACTCAAATAATTCTCCCTCTTCATAAAATGGCCATGTATTTCAGCTCTGTGGTCAAGAGTCTGAGTGCTGGAGCAAAGGATTTGTAAGACCAGTGTGCTTTGAATGTGTGCACATCAACATCAAACAGATCACTTTTCACTGTTCATCACCTGATTTTCCAGCGAGTAATATTTCACAGAAGAATGTGAAGTGGAGGGCTCCAAAGCAAAGGAAATAACTGTGCCAGCTTAGCAGTTCAAGAACTAATTCAGTAGACTTTATCATCTTTTAAATAATGGATAAAAAAGAACCATGGAATAGTGCATGAAAATACACTATACAGAAGAAACGTAAAAATAATCTTTTTTGATGAAGTTGTGTCATTTTCAGATAAACAGATGCAAGTGGAGATCATTCTAAGTGAATTAAGCAGTCTTGGGAAGAAGAGAAATATCATGATTTCTCTCATTTGTGGGACCTAGACTTTATACATGCGTGAAATCACACATGAACAGACGACATAAAGATAGAAGCAAACAGTACACAGGAAAGGGGGAACTAATGGGAAGGAGAGGGATGAGAGAGGGGATGGGGAGAGTGGAGGGGGAGGAGGGAGGGGAGGAGGAGGAAGGAGGGAGAGAGAGGGGGAGGAGGGAGAGGGGCAGGAGGGAGGGGTGTTGGCAGGGAAGGGGAAGGGATGAGAGAGCGTGTCAGGGCACTGGGGGAATACGTTCTACATACATTCCATACCTGCATGAAAACAACCTTATATAGCCAAACATGATACAATAACATTCAAGCACAGCTTCTTCCCGTTTTCTGTCTTGTACCCATCACATCCTCTGATCAACTAGAGTAAAAGGTGTCCCATTGATTGACAGGTCTTCCATGCACAGGGGCCTCATCACAAGCTCAACTCTGAACTACCATCATCACTTTTGGGAATTACTTACATTGTTGGTGTTTTATTCACAACTGAGCTTAACTCTCTTCAATAGGAGAATATATGGGTAGAGTCAGCATAATCTTCAAACCATCCACAATCATTAAAACCACATGAGATGGAATAACATCTAATTCTGACCAATTTTCGAACATGCATACTTGAACTGAGATAGCAAGAGCTTAAAAACCCAGAAAATGCCTTAGAAGAATCAACAAAACTTTTAAACCAAAAGAAAAAATCTTAGTTAGTTTGGCATAAATTTCAAACAAAAATTCCCTCTTATGCAGAATTGTAAAAAGTCTTTATTTGGTTGAGGGAAATAAAGCAAGAAAATTCTATCTTTAGAAATTGATGGAGATACTGGCTAAAGATTTCAGAATTGAGCTAGAATCTTTGTTTATGCACCCTTCAAAAATAGAAAATGACGAGATTTGATTTGTGATGAACGGGATAAGCCCACACAATAGATGAGGGTAGATGAGGAGAGCTTTAGGACAACATTTGAGAAGCTGGAAGGAAGCAAAAGAAATGATGATTAACTAATTAGACTTGGCGACACTGACGCCAAGTTAACAAGAGAAGAGGACCAACCCAATGTGGACCGCAAAATCCCTTCCTCTCGGGACACCATGTCCTCTGGAGGGTGAGCAGTATTCCAAATTAGGAGAAATGTTGGAAAAGCTATTTAAGGATCACTTAGAACCTTCTGCATTCCACCAGAAAACTGGAGATTTATTCTTCACAAAGAGCATTCTGGGAGACAGCGCTATGGGCAGCGGAGGCAGGAAGGCAGAGCACAGCTGGATGCTAGCAGAGTCGGGGTCTAGCTCGTTTCCTCAACTCAGTTCTCAGGACACTGGAAGTTAAGGCTGTACCACCAGGTGGGATGCTATGAGACTGTCTTCTGGGAAACCTGACCCAGGTCTGGCAGACAAAACTAAAAACTAAACAAAACGAAACTTAAAGAGAGCAACAGCAAGAATCCCACAATGAAAGTCTGAGCCAGGGTGCTCCTCAGAGAAGCACTCACATTTTCTTCAGCAGTAAAGCTTTGACATGTTATTTTCTTCTTTTTATAAGTGTCTGCAATTTATTACTAGGACTTTGGGGACAGGCCTTGATAAGGATGCTAGGGATTAAAATATATCAGAAAAAAATCAACTTAGAATTAGTAAGTATGTAAGTAGATGAAACTGCAAAGTAATTATTAATATATTCTAAGATAAGAGAAATGGCACTGAATCCATAAAACAAATATTAGATACTGAAAGTAGATGATGGTTGGATGGATACATAGATATATGAGGTAAATAATAGATAATTGGCTGATTATGTATAAATGATAGACAGATGATAAATGATGGATACATAGATGATAGATAGCATAAATGATAGTTGGTTGATAGATAATTGATAGATGGTATATAGATAAATGATAGATAATTTACAGATAGATGATAGATGATGGATGGACAGATAGATAAGGCAAATGTTATATGAATGAGTGGTAGATTATGGGTAGATATTAGATATAGATAATAGATAAGTTATAGATATTCAGAAAGAAAGACTTCCCATAATGATAAAGGAAACACTACAACAGAAGAGAAAAAAACTGAAAAGGTGGTTGGAAACAGTTTTGAAGATGCACAGCTCTAAGCAGAAGAAAAGGCAGAAGTAGAAAAATGCAGAGAGGAAATGAAAGACAGAAGATTGGCATAGGAGGCCCCAAGATCTGAATGGGGGATGTTCTAGAATGAAAGACTAGATGAACAAACAGTTTGGAAGACGTGAAGAGAGCACTATTTCCCAAAGGGGAAGTACATGAATTTACAAATTGTGACACAACGAGCATTTGGAACAGTCATCAAAACTCAAAAGCCATATTCCTGTGGAATAGCAAAGATGAGATCCAAAAGCTCAGAGAGAGAGACGATGGGAAAGTAAACACAACGGCTGGAGTTGAAGATCTCAGACCCTCTACAGGTTCTTCGGTTAGGTGTTCTGTGCTTCAGCCGGGTCCTGGCAGGAGCGGAGTTCCGTCTCGGCCTCACAAACCATGGGTAGGTCAGAGTTCTCGAAGATTCTGCAACTGTGTTTGCACATGAGTAGCTCTAACAACTGCTATGAAAGCAGTCGAGGGCCATACGGGGATGGAATGCGTTCAGCCAGTTGTCAGAGGGGACAGGTTCAGGCAAATATGTAGGAAGTATGAAAAAGCCATATGGGAATCTATTACTTTGTAAACCAATTAAAAACATATTGTTATTAGAATAGTAGTAGACGCTAAAATAGTTTTAGTCTTGGTATCTGGAATGGCTTTGGTCTTGATTGAAGGTTGTCAAGTGGGTGACAGATGAGTAGCCCCTCCCTCCCCTGGTGTGTGTGTGTGTGTGTGCGTGTGTGTGTGTGTGTGTGTGTGTGTGTGTGTGTGTGTGTGTGTGTGTGTGTATACAGCCTCTAGTGTTGTTCCTCAGGTTCAAACCACCTTTAAAATTTATTTTATTTTTAATTAATATATAATTACATCATTTTCCCTCCCTCTTCCTTCCACATCCCCTCTCAAATTCATGACCTCTTTTTTAGTAATTACTGATTATATATATATATATATATATATATATATATATATATCACAAATATACAAGTAAATGAAAAAAATATATACCCTTTTAAATTCATTTAGTGCTGCTTGTATGTGTATGATTTCAGGACTGATCATTTGGTATTGGATAACCAATTAGGGAGTTCATTCCTGGGGAAGACTAATTTTCCCTCTCTCAGCAGTCATTTTTTAAAAGTCTGGATCTCTCACTGAACTTAAAGCTCACTGAGACCCAGGAAGCTCCTATCTCTCTCCCTACCCTGAGATTACAAGTGTGTGCCACCTACACACTTATGGGGACTGAACTCAATCCCTCATGCCTGTAGAGCATGCACTTTGCCAAATGAGTTAGCTTCCTAGCCCCACAAATGTGTGTTCCCCAGCCCCACAAATGTGTGCTCCACAGCCCCACAAATGGGTGCTCCCCAGCTCCACAAATGAGTGCTCTTGAAGGAGCAAGCAAGAGTCAGAGCATCAGCTGGAGATTAATTCTAGTGGCTGCCACCGAGTCAAGACCCTAATGGCACTGTGTCTCCACTAGACAGTCCTACCCTTTCCGCCCAACCAGCGTTGCTGTCCTGCTCTCTGTGGTCAGTCTCTCCCACAATATTGCCTTTCCACTAAGGTTTCAGATTCAGCGTTAGGTGTTTGTAAAGCCAAAGAATTGCAGTCTGCTCTGACGGCGCTCATGACTTCATGGCTGCCTATGAAGCTTCTTTGGGTGATACTGAAAGCGTCTTGACATGTTTGTGCTTGGCCAAGACACACCAAGCTTCCTTTCTAACTTTCCAAAGGAGCAAAACCGATAGTCATCCTCCAAAGATCACAGAACCCATCTGTGTGGCGCACAAAGCTCTCCTTCAGTGAAAGCTGTTTGGCAAAAGATTTTTCTTCTTTCTTTTCTTTTTGTTTTTTTGTTTTTTAACTATTTCCAGAACATTGCCAATCTTAGTCATTTCAAAAGGAGCTCACAGAATAAGAGTTTTTACTCTGATGGCATTAGCATGTAAATTGTGGCTTTTAAGAAAAGTAGATGGTTACATAAGAAGTTGTCTGCATTTCAACCACTTGCACATTGAAAGGAACTCAAGAGGCTGTCAACTGTTTGATGACTTGCTTCAGAATGTCACATACAATCTTGACTATTCCAGAACATGTCATTAGATGGAAACTAGCTTCTAGGTGTTCCTTAATTGTATGCCACAAACCAGCTCAACTCTTTGTAACACGTGGCTCTGCTTAAGTCTCCTCAATAGGATGGCATTTGTAGTGTTCAGCAACTTTGAAGGATGTGTCTGTCAAGGATGCCAGGAAATTCAACGTCTGGGAAGAGTCAAACTCTTTGGAGTTGAGATGGGCCCACTCTACCATCTCTCCACCCCAAACATCTTGTTTAGAAGCATTTTGGCCGGGCGGTGGTGGCGCACGCCTTTAATCCCAGCACTCGGGAGGCAGAGGCAGGCGGATCTCTGTGAGTTCGAGGCCAGCCTGGGCTACCAAGTGAGTTCCAGGAAAGGCGCAAAGCTACACAGAGAAACCCTGTCTCGAAAAACCAAAAAAAAAAAGAAGCATTTTGAGCATGGGTAAATGGAAAGTGCTCTGTCAGCTTGTTCTAGCCATGCTTCAGTGGAAGAGACTTTCTGTTTGGGAAAATGTGGCTTTTGTGTTCTTTCATCCTGTCACGTTAACAGCGCAAGTTCAAGGCTCAGGTACCATCCCTGAAAAGGGGGCAGAAGGAATGTAAGAGCTGGAGAGGGGAGCTGTATAATGTTGTCTTCTGGACACAACATGGCCATTGCACTCAGCTTACACTCACTACAGCTATAGTTATCTGCATAAGATCTGTACAAAGCCAAGCCAACAAGATCAGTTAATGTTCAACATGTTGGCAATCAGTATGAATTAGACTCAGGCAATATGAATTGGACTCGGGGGAGTTCCCCCATGGAAAGGGAAGCCAGATATGTTGGGTTGTCTTTTGGGAGGTAAAGGGGTAATTTGAGGTGAACAGAGTGAAGACACACTACATACATGTATAAAACTGTCAAGGAATAGATAAAAGATATTCTAAAAAGACAATACAAATGTAAACACACCTACAGGATTCATTAGCCTTTGTTTTTGATGTTTCAACTTAAATTAGATCTGCATATATAAATAATAAACTAAAATAAGTCAAAATAATTCAATTATCAGTTTGAAAGTTTGAAGTTTAAAATTGCTTAATATGCACAGAAGCAAATATTGATGTATGGGTTGATAATGTATATAACAATGGTCCTTTATGGTATAGTGGAACTGAAAATCCCCCATCAGCTTGAGATGTTTGAGTCACATCTTGAGTTGACGGGGACTGAGTGATGTTCTCTGTGACATAGAACATCACTCATGTTTGTGGTGATGGCAGCATGAATAAGCTCACTGTGCTGTCAATCATATCTAACATAAAGCAGTGTGGTCAGGGACAGTGCAGTAGAGGAAGCATGGCACTAGACAATCCTCTTACTGGTTTATATCTTGGCTGTGTCGCACATCCTACGGTTAGTGTGAGCACTTTCTACTTATTAAAGCGTTTACTGTGAAAGGGTATCTCTGTGACAGCAGTAACTGTGTGTGTCTCCTGTTTGCTAGGTCTCTTGGCTGCATCCAAAGGCCATATACTGGGTTTGCACTAGGTTCTCTAAGCTTCTATGATCCTCTGTGAGCATCCTATAATGACAAAATTGCTTGACAATGCATTTCTCACACCATGTTCCCATTGTTCGATGATAATATGACCATAAATTTTACGTTAGTTAGATGTAGGCTATTAAAGGCATAACCTGCAGGTAAATCACAGAAGACTTTTAAGTAGATCCAAAATTGTTAATGAGTCCACGTTCAGATTGCAAGAAGAGTTGAGAGACCAAGTCATCGCTAAAATTCTGCTGCTGTCACACAGACAGTTGCTTGGCTGTATTTTGGGTAGCTTTCATGGTTTTCTCTAAAAGATACTTTAAAAGTTTTAATTTAAAAGATTATGCGTATGTTTGCATGTGTGTTTGCTTATCTGAATGTGCACCGGATATGTGCAGGTTCCTACAGAGGCCAGAAAACAGTGTCAGGTCCCAAGAATTTGAATGACAGGTGGTTGTGAATCACCTAATGTGGGGTGCTGGGAAATGATCCCAGTTCTCTGCAAGAGCAAGTGTTTTTACCATCAAGTCATCTCTCCAGCCCTCCTTTAAAAAGCTACTTTTAAATGCATGGTGCTTTCACAGAATAACAACATACGGATTATACCATTTTTGCTATCTATCACACATTCCCATCACTGCTTGGTAGCCCAGAGAGCACACGAGAAAGGCAGGCAAGGAGAATGCAAATGTGAAATCACTCTTCGTTTCTCTTGCACTGCAGTGCACTGGGCGTGCTCTGTCCTCCTGGAGCAATCTGCCAGCAATCATACATTAACTTACAGAAGAGCACTTGAGCAATTATCTCAGCCATGAGATATTTAACTTTGTTTGGTCTGTACTTTTGTGGATTTAGTGACACATCTGTCAACAAGTAATTATAATTAGGAAAAAGTCAAAGTCAGCGTAAGTGGCTGAGTCTCCTGTAAGGAAGGACATCAGGCACCTTCTTATTTCTTGGCCAGATGGCTGGTAGATATAAAGTCTCTAGGGAGCTGGCCAACTGGTCACATAGGCAAGCCTGGAGAGGTGGGACCACGTATTCAATCAGCAAGTGTGGTTGCTCATGTAATTTTTGGAACAATGATGAGCATAACTGTTTGAGAATACATGCTACAGCTGTAGTGCCAGATGAAAGTAGTTATGATCCCTATGAGAAGAAATGTTTGCTAGTCTACAGGAACGAGTCTCAGAGGATATGAATGAACTGTTGTGTTTGTGAAAGCAAGCAATCATATTCCCCAAGCACTGTGAAATAAGGGGTTCTGACAGTACGTTAGCTTACCTGGGAGAGAGACCAAAGTGTATATGTGAGCTTAGTTTTTTTTTACCCAGGGTTCTAAAAACGCCCTGATGGACACATCTGGGAAAAAGACAAACTTTCTTGGTTAACAGCCAATAGGAAAGAAGAGAGTAGAGTGTCCACACATACTGTCCAATATGGAAGTAGAAGCATTTCCAATTTGGAATAGAAATGGAAGCTTCTCCATCAACATATTTTTGAGTAGAGAAACAGCAAATATGAGCAAACACTTCAGAGCCTCTCAAAGCTCCACCCCCATCTTGATGACACCAGCTTAATCATAGATCTACATTATTTTCTTCCTGATATAAGCACTTTTCTAATTATTTTATTTTATGGGTATGGACATTTTTGTCTGCATGATGTCTGTGCACTGTGTGTGTGCAGTGCCCACAGAAGTCAGAAGAAGGCGCCGGATGCCTTGAAAGAGGAATTCTGGACCGGTGTGGGCCATCATGTGGGTGCTGAGAACTGAACCTGGGTCCTCCACAAGAGCATCAAGTGCTCTCAACTGATGGGCCATTTCTCCAGCCCCTGCTGTTTCTGCTTATGAATACACCAACCTTGTTGATCTGAGGACAAAAGCCGTCTCCTCTAATGGCAGTGATGACAGCTCCAACCTCTTACAAGGATCCTCTCTTTGCCTCACCAAACAGCAAGCCTTGCATTTTCCTCTGCAACAAGAATTCTTCAAAAATTGGGGTTTTCTTTTTTCTTTTTTTCACTGTTTAAGAATTTCGCCGGGCGGTGGTGGCATACTCCTTTGATCCCAGCACTCGGGAGGCAGAGCCAGGCGGATCTCTGTGAGTTTATGGCCAGCCTGGGCTACAGTGAGTTCCAGGAGAGGCACCAAAGCTACACAGAGAAACCCTGTCTCGAAAAACTAAAAAAAAAAAATTCATAAGTGCATATAATCTGTTTTGATCAAATCTGCTCCACTCGCACCCCTCCAATTCTTCCCCTACTCTGCTCTCCCCTCTTTTCCCTCCCAAATTCATGGGGTCTCTCTTTTTATTTTTTATCCACTGAGTACTTCATGAGGTGCATGGGTATAAGACCATCTGTAGGGGCATAGGCAGCCTCTCAAGGGCCACATCCCTAAAGAAAACCGACTCTCCTCAGCTAGGTGGTACTTCATACAATTGGGATTTGAAGCACATAACTAATAAGGTCAAACAAGTGAACAAGCCAAAGTTGAACAAGGCCAAAGAGTGCAGGACATCAACTGGACACTCCGCTTTCTTACCAAAGGCAGCGTGACAGTGACTTTCTTTCCCAAATTAGCAATGAAGCCTTCATTCGAATGAAACTTTTAAAAGATAAAAATAACTTTAATTGGCCTCTATTTCAAATGTATTTTTGCTTTAATGCATTAGTAAGGAGTACATATCACCATAATATACATTCATGTTTAATATTTTAATAACCATTTTCATATACTTAGTTTCCTGTATAATCCTTGTGTTTATTTTTACTCATTTAAAAATCATTCTGAACCTCAGAAATTTAGCAAAAAATTGCCACATGATTCAGACATTCCACTTATGAAAATAATACAATAAAATATCCAAAATAAATGAAAGCAGTTTCTCAAATAGATATCTGTGCACATTGTTCACACTTCCCAAAAGGCGAAGATAAACCAAAATTATCATAAGGTGAGCAGATAAATAAAATATATTGTGTACATGCACTGGACTACTATTCACCCTAAGATAGAAATGAATTTTGACTTATGTTACAATATGAGTAAACCTTGAGAACTTTGTTAAAATCGTTTGATTCCACTGACATCATCAAAATCATAAAATGTCATAGCTTAAAATTAGTATTTGTCGGCTAAATATAAAATTATATTAAGAATTTTAAGTAGAAATAGTGACTTTTTCTGGAACAGTGGTTCCCGACCTTCCTAATGCTGCAACCCTTTAATACAGTTAAAATACCGTGGTGACCTCAACTGTAATTTTTTCATTGCTATGTAATTTTTAAATTTTTAAAACTGTAATTTTTGCTACTATTATGAATTGTAATATAAATATCTGATATATGGGATATCTGATATATGACCTAGTAAAAGAGTCATTTGACCCCAAAGAGGTCACGACCCACAGCTTGAGAACTAATGTTCTTGGACAAGAGTCATGGGGGAGCAGGGCACAGGGTGCTTACTGCTTATGGACTTCTAGTTCAAATGGTTAAAAGAACTTCATGAATGCCTGGAGGGGATGAGTGTGCAATGTCTGGAGGGGGTGGGTGTGCAATGTCCGTTGGGATGTGTATGCAATACCTGTAAGGGTGGATGTGCAATACCTGGAGGGGGTGGGTGTGCAATGCCTCTAGGGGGTTCATGTGCAATACCTGGAGGGGATGAGTGTGCAATGCTTGGAGGGGGTGGATGTGCAATGCCTGGAGGGGATGAATGTGCAATGCCTGGAGGGAGTGGGTGTGCAATGCCTGGAGGATAGATGTAATATACCTGGAGGGGGTGGGTGTGCAATGCCTGGAGGGGATGAGTGTGCAATGCTTGGAGGGGGTGGATGTGCAATGCCTGGAAGGGGTGGGTGTGCAATGCTTGGAGGGGATGAATGTGCAACACCTGGAGGGGGTGGGTATGCAATGCTTGGAGGGGGTGGGCGTATAGTCAAGTGAGTGGAATGGCTCTGTAAGTGTGATAATTTCAAGTGAAAACACTCTAAATTTAATTTTTTTATTATTTGAGAATTGTATGTGTGAGTAATGTATTTATATCATTTCTATCTTTCCCCTCTCCCTCCAACTCCTCCCTTGTCTTATCCCACTTCCTCTCGAATCATAACCTCTTCTAAAAATTATTATTGTTTTACAAACACACACACACACACACACACACACACACACACACACATATATATATATATATATATATATATATATATATATATTCCCAATGAGTCCATTTAATGTTGCTCCTATGCATATGCATTTAGGGCTGACCATTTGGGACTGAATAACCTATCAGGGAGCTCATCCCTGGAGAAAATGATTCTCCCTTTCTAAGCAGTCGCTAGTTGCCTATAGCTATCTCTTCATTGTGGAGTATGTATGACCTTGTGAGATTCCCACCATCTACCTTGGCACGTCAGCTAACGCTTTCATTGTGCAGGTCTCATATAGGCAGCCATATTGTTGGGATTTCATGAGTGTGGCATCCATGCTTACTACTTCATACCTACAAACTTCTTTTTTTCCCATATAAGTTAGGGAGTCTCCAGATACTTCTTTATCGGAGCTGCTCTACTCCTGCTCTGTCCACGTGTGATCCAGAAGTTTGGGCAGAGGGAGTTTGCCTGGCATTCTATGGACTCCTCCACCATCTCTAGCTCTCAGTTTCGTGGTTTCTCTTGCTTGGTTCGCGAGACACAAAGAACATAGTTTCAGAAGGAGTCTTTGCTGTGCACATGCGCAGATTGGGCTTAGTCTTGGGCTAGGAGCCCCAGGGAAGGAGACTTACTCAGCCTGCTCTCTTCTCCTTCCGCTGTTTTCTCGTTGGGGCATTCTCTCCATTTCTGTTTACTCTCCAGAAACTTCAGGAAAGCAGCTCAAGTCTTAATTCGTTCTGAGCTTGTAATTCACTTACTTTTTCAAATGGGCACACGGCGTTCAGGACACTTGTCAAATGCTTGCCTGCCGCCTTCCGGGCAGACTGCAATGGGGAACTTCCAGTCTTTTCCTTTACAAACACGGGGAGTTTCTAAAGCATCCCAGCACTGACAACGGTTTACTCATCAACAATCTGTGTATGAGTTAAGCTAAACAACTTGGCTCTTCAGACATAGTCACTGAGAAGACAGGATCCACACTGATCTAGTCGTCCGGGCTCAGGCACGGTACGGTACAAGGCGCAGATGGAATCTTGCTTGTCTTGTATGCATCACCACAGTGAAGGGACTGGGAAAACAAACCTGCTTTGAGTTTTATTTCCTGGGGTCAGTTTGACTTGCTGCGCCCAAACATGTTAGTGCATCCCGTTGTGGGACAAGCAAAGGCACACTTCAAGCTCTGCTGGGCATTTCCTCATTAGCCGAGATGCTCTATCCTCTGCACAGTCCGTGTGAGAATTTCAGGAAAGAATGGGATAAAACAGATTCAGTCAAGGCCACTGGGGACCTGTCTTCTTTCACCTGATCCTAGGGTTTTCACAGTTACATAGACGAGAGGGGATTTTCAGGAACCTTTCACTGTTATTTTCTTTTTAGGTATTTTACTATCTCTTAAATGTGTGAGCAGCAAATTGAATTGGCACCCAAGGCCCACTTATAGTGTAGAGACCTTGACGATGGGAGTCCAAGAAGACTTGGGGGGGGGGGGCTTTGCTGAAGCCGCTGCATTGGATGGAAACAGCATTGGATAAAAACTGCAAGACAGCGGGTGGATCAGAAGAGGGGTGCTGTCCATGGTTCGTGTTCCTCAGACCTCCGGAGGACTGGCACATAAAGCTTTCATATCTTCCTGTTTTTCTCCTCATTCCCACGCCAACGATCCTGCTTGTGAGTTAGCCACAGGTAAAATCCGGCTCTTCGGTGTGTTCAGCTGATTCTGAATCCCGGCAAGCCTCTGGCTAAAACCTTAACTTTGGCTGTCGGCTACCTCAGCTGTGTGCCTGCAGTAAAAAGATAAATGGCTTTCACCACAGCCACAGAAGTCAGAGAAAGTCTCGTTTTCTGAACATCCCAGGCTGACAAATTTAAACATTGGGCTTGTATTTATAACACTCTACATGTCAGGAGCAGCCAGTGTACCCCATAATCCTCATATACGATTGCACTGAAGGCATGTTGACTGTAGACAATCCCAGAATCTTTATTCCATCCACTGGCACTCTCCAAGCCACAGATAATAGAATGTGCCCTAGCTACATCAAGGAGGATGGTAAGTTACTCAATGGTACCAGAGGCTCCTGGGAGCTGAAGATGCATCAGAGAGCAGTTTGAATGTTGTTACAGATGAACCTCTCCACTAGCGATCTAAAAGAGCCACCATGGGGCACAGCACCTCAGCCTTCATATTGATGTTAGGTGAAGGGTGCTCCCACCAGGTCCTGTTTCCTGTTGTTTCTCAACCAAGACGTGCCACATTTTCAGGAATGCTCATCTTTGAGTCTTAAGTGAGAATAAGAAGATAAAAAGAGTAAAGAGGAAAAGAAAAAAAGGTGGGGAAGGAGGAAGAGGGGGCCTGCTAGTTTCTACTACTTACAGCCCTCTTTCCTATATCAGGGTTCTGAGGAACTGTACATCAATACTTATGCTTTCCAGCTTTAGACTGGGTATTGTCTCCTTAACTGGATCCTGCCTGTTGACTTTCAAACACTACCATTCATGGCACGGGGGTCCTGACTCCACTCCTGGATCCCACACCAGGAAGCTGGTGAGAAACTTCAGGATGAATTCCAGCAGGAGAGGAGGGCTGGGCAGGAGGAGGAATGGAGGGGGTGGACAGGCAGTCGAGGGAGGGAACAACTACTTGGTTCTGACAAGATTATTCATGTAATCACACCCTGTAGAGAATCAGAACTTGGGCAAAGTATTTTTAAGTGCATTAACTATTCCCCACTTGAGGGGAGGGACGCGAACAGTAATCTGAAGATGGGCACATCTGACTTGTAACCTCAGTCATTGAACCTGAAACTTTTTGTTATTTTGGTTTTGGTAAACAACCAGTAATTAAAGATTCTTAGTGGAGGATACACTTACTTTGAAAAAGGCAGAACCAAATCATTGTTAGGCCTTACATTTGTAAGTTTTGTTGAGGTTGGTTTTGCAAAGACATTGATGCTCCTCACTTGGCTTTGCTCATCACCTCTGGGTGTTGGTCCATGTCATAGACTAGCCTGACCAGGTCTTCAGTGAGCTTTGTGCTCACCTATTTTTCTCTCACTGTTCATGTAAAAGCAGACAGCATCAGCCAGAAGTGCTCAGGAGACATAGAGACATTACAGCCTTCTTCATTTGCAGCAGATGTCTTGCTGTCTACCTCAAGTCCTTGGCAGGTCGAACGTCTTCCTTCTTGCATAGGCTCCACCCTTCCTTCAGATATCTGGGATCTACAAAACACTGACTTCTCTAGTGAGGTTGTCTAAAGGACTCAGCCCTGGGTTTACTACAGATTATTATTATTTTTAATAGCACTATTAATTAGTTACTATTACTATGCTCCCCTGGTTCCCAGCACACTGCAATAATCTCTGTAGACTTCTTACATACAAAAGAATAGAAAGAGGGTGTGAGTAAAGGTCTAGTCTGTGATTTTCAGTGTCTCAATCAGACAAGACTGCAGTATCAAAATATCACAGGCATGTGCTTTCTCATACTTCAGGAGTTTAGAATTATAAGTCAAAGTATTGCCAAGTTCAGTTCTGTGGTGAGCTCTTTTCTGGGGTTCCACACTCTTACTGTGTCCTCACTGAGGAAGCGTATTTTCTTATACCTGTTCTTGTGAGGGCATCCTCGTGAGCTGACTGCTTCCCAAACACCCCTCTAATGCAATCACACCAGAGATTTGGGCTTTAAATTGAAATTAGGAGAGGTACAAGCATTTAGCTTATAGCATTCAGTAAAGACACCCATGCTATCAAGAACTATGTGGAAAATTTGTAGTTTTGGTTGTCATGGAGATTAGGATAACACTGTTGTTTAGTAGAGATGTTAAACATTCTGTAATACACAACTCAATGACATTTCCTCCAATGCGTGCTCTCTCTCTCTCTCTCTCTCTCTCTCTCTCTCTCTCTCTCTCTCTCTCTCTGTGTGTGTGTGTGTGTGTGTGTGTGTGCATGTGTGTGTGTGTGTATATGTGTGTGTGTGTCTGTGTAAGTTAGCTTTCCATGCTGTAACTAAATATCTGAGATATTTACACTATAAAGAGAAAATGTTAGCTTTGGCACCCATGTTCAGAGGCTTCAGTCTAATATTGGGCTACCCCATCACTTTGGGCCTCAGGTAGACATGGCAGATGGCAATGAGAGAGGGAGCCAAACCAGTTACACTGTGAGCCAGCAAGAAAACCAAGAGACAAGTCAATGGCCCATCCCTGGTGTCCTGAGACCTCATATCTAAAAGGTCTCAGGAAACCAAGTCTTGAACACATGGGTTCAGGATGAATGGCCAAGACCCAAGGATAACACCCAGAGCTCTGTGCAGCTTTTCCAAATGTGCCATCGAATAGTCACAAGGCTATGCATAATCATCCAAGCCTACGACAAGATTTTGCTGTGCTTAGAAAGGAAAAATGCATCTTATGTATGAATTTTTCACATTATGGAAATGGAGACACGCTTTTTTCATAGCTTATTGAATTTAACATATTGTTCCATTTGCATTTCTGCCTATTACATTCATAGAGTTTCTATGGGCCTGTGAGTCACATTATCTAGAGTGCTTGGTCTCAACAACTACACTTTAAAATACATGTTTTATAATTAATTATACATTTTACTATTTTGTTTTAGAGTTGAGATACTTTATTTCTATCTTCAAATGATGTTCTGACCCCAGTTATCTTATTTATGAATTTCACGATTAGTAGTTATTACAAAATATATGTTAATAAAGTGTTTTGATTCATGGATGGTCCATTGTTTATTTGATCTGTATTGACAAGTCTCTGATTGATGAATACTGGATTAATTTCAGTATTTTACTGTTATAAATAATGCCAAGATGAATGACTTCATGTATATCATCTCATATCTTTACAGTGCTTGTATTTTTAAGAATTATATTAAAACTCAGGGAATTTTTCATGTAAAAATTTATCTTCTAACAAAATGGAATACCTAGTGATCTTGATTCACACTCCAGTTGATAACAGCCTGGGTTCAGAAGTAGTTGTCCACTCTGGACCATGCACATGACATTTCTAGGCATGCTCATTCTAGGGATGCTCATAGAAGGTTTAGACAACACAATTATCCTAATCAAGAGGCTGAAAGTCCAAGCGTCAACATAGATTTCATCTGAAGCCTTTTCTCTTCTTAGCTTGTAAGTACCACACATTCTCTATGTTCTCAAGACCTCAGAGCTGTGGTGCCGGTGCCAGGGGTGGGGAGCAAGTGTGAGGATGAGAGCAGGTTCCCTAAAGTCTCATCATACACAGTCACTAATGCTGTTATATGTATATGTCAGAGCTCTACCCTTATTGACCCATTGAACCTTAATTGCCTCCTAAAAGCCCTGTTTCCAAATACAATCACATCTGGGGATAGGGCTTTGGTATATGGGTCTCAGGATAGACACAATTCACTTCACAGCAAAGGTGTGTCTTTTAAGGTGGGCTGGGGTCATCATTATACATTGGCTGCTTAACACTGACCAGTGCCCTTTGTCATTTGTTAGCACTTAGGACTGCTACTTTAAAAAAAATTAAATGATTTGTTTTTATTATGTGTGCATTGGTGTTTTGCCTGCATGTCTGTGTTTTGCCTGCATGTATGTCTGTGTGAAGAGGCCAAATTCCCTGGAACTGGAGATGCAAACAGTTGTTTGTTGTCATGTGGGTGCTGGGAATTGAACCGGGCTTCTCTGGAAGAGCAGCTAGTGCTCTTAACCATCTCTCCAATCCTGGCTGCTATATTTCTTATACCAAAAATAAAAGGAGGCTGAGAGTATAGCTCAGGCAGTAGATGATTGCCTAGCATGCATGAGCCCCTTGGTTCAATTCCCAGGACCCATAAACTCAGCACAGTGGAAGCGCAGCTGTAATTTCAGCACTCAGAAAGGTCAGAAAGTTCAAGGTCATCCACGGCTGCATAGGGAATTAGAAACCAGTCTGAAATACAGGAAACCTTGTCTCAAAAATAAATAAGCAAAGGAAATTTAATTATTATTTTCATGTGCTAGTTTGGATCTAGAATGTTCCCTGAAGGCTTCTGTGTTTGGGGCCTTGTCTTCGGCATCACACTATGGAAGATGACAAAACCTTTGAGAAGTGGAGCCCAGTGAGAAAGGTGTGGTTATGGGAGGTGGCCTTAGAAGAGATGTGGGACCTCAGTTTTCCTTTCCTCTTTGTTTCCAGGTGTGAGGTGACAGGGTTTGCTCCATCACACTGTCCCAGCCATGAAAGCATTGAGGCCCAGTGGACTAACACCCCTGAAACCATAAGCCAAAGTGACCCTTTTTTCTTCATAACGTGGCTGCCATAGGTGTTAGCTATAGTAATGGAAAGGTGACTCATGCATTCTCTCTCTCTTTAAAGATTTGTTTGTTGTTATTTACAAGAATGTGTAGAATGTGTGTGTGTGTCTATGTCTATAAACACATGTGTGCATGTGCTTACCGAGGTCAAAAGAGGGTATCAGGTCACCTGGAGTGACAGGCACCTAACGAAGATGCTGGGAAGTAAACTCTGTCCTCTGAAAGAGCAGCCAGTGTTCTGAACTGCTGAGTCATCTCTCCATCCCATAGTCCATTATCTCTATAAAATGGGAAAACAAAATTGGGAGACACTGGTGGGGGGCATGAGTTTCCAGCACAGTGGGAGGTCATGCACACTTGTATGAAAGCAGAGAATCCTCTTAGGTGTTTATATACCAACAGAATGTCACCTTGCTGAAGAAGGGAACTGGAGATCCATGACCAAACAAACTATGACAATTGTCCCCAGTGTGAATTGCATAACTGAGTCACCCACTTGGCCCTGCACCCTCAGGTCTGGGTCCCTCCTCTATCGCTTTGGCTCCTGGGGTGTCTGCCTTCACTGAGGTACACTGCCTTTCCTTGCATGTCTCCTATATACGAAAATACGGGGAGGACACCTGCAGACCCCACCAGTCTCAGGGTGTGCTCTGGTTTTTTTTTTTCTCCTGCTCCTAGGAATGTCTTCAGGGCTTGGGAAATTGATTGCTACACTCTCTTTCCTTGTGCATTGCAGACACCGCTTGCTCTGTTTTCCAGTCAACTGCAGTGGGAGGGATGGAGGCCAAGTCCCAGAGCTGCTGAGAACTGAACCCAGCAGGCTCAACTGGCCACCCTGTCCAGCTCTTCGGCTCAGAAGGGAGCCAGGATGTTTATGTGTGCCTGTTTTCTTTCCTAAGCTCCAGCACGCTGCTCATAGAGTAACAGGCGATGGATTAGAAAGGAGATCAAGCAGTTCCGGGGGGGCTCCTGTCTTGATCAGCAGCCTCGGGTTCCAGAAAGACACTAGAGAGATAGAGGAAGAGAGCAACATGCAGCAATCAACTTCCTGTGGAACTTCCAGGTCTTTCTGTGTCTAATAGAGTTAGAAATTTCTGGTGACCGTCGCCCCTTTTTCCAAGAGAAATAAAAAGGATGCAGCCTGTGCACCATGGCCATTGACAGGTTCATGAACGTGAACAAAACCTGTTTTCCAAGTCCTAGATTTCTTTCTTTATGCTTGACACACAGCCCATAACAAACACCCTTTCTTGGTTTGGACTGATTAATAGTGAATGTGGAATTCCCTGGGCCAGTCTTTGTTCTAAGGGAGACATTTTCCTTTGCTGGTGTCATTTAGCTTCGACAACTGTCTCCAGACCACACCCCTCGAGTGCGAGAACATTTGCCACAACTCTAACATTGAAAAGCACCGGACACGGACAGAGTGGTCACACTCGGATGCAGGGCAGAGAACCTGCTTTTCCCCACTGTGTTTGGAAAGCCTCTGGGCTATATGACCATCTCCTCAGGTTGAAGCACTAATAGTGTACTTAGTGGAGTACTCGACCTCATTTTTCCAATCCAATGAAAATGGAAGCTGCAGGAACCAAGAAATGATGCCGTGATGGCAGAACTGCACGCGGCAAGAAGAGGGCTTCACCGCAGCGTGTTTTCGCTTCGTTCATTATTACGTTTAATGGCCGCTGAGGAGATAATGGCTAGCTGCCACCCAAAACCTGTGCTCTGGCATTCCATCCCTTCAAAGACTACGTTAGAGAGCTGAATTATGTCAAATGGCATTTTGCTCTGCCACAGCTGGTGTCACCGGAGGGAGGACTAGTGGAGTCACTCAGGCAAAGGTCAGCCACTGTGAAGCAATCTCAATAGGTCAGGCAGGGAAAACCCTTTACCCCAGACCTTTAGCCCATTTGCTGAGAAGAGAAGATATGTTGAAGATACACAGATCGTGTATAAATTCTTCCTTTGCATTCTTATTCTTTCTTTTTGTTAGCGTATGTGAATCCTGTAACAAATCGGTTTTACGATGACATTTTCATATCTGTGCATAAGCTCTTTTGATCTTATTTATCACCTCATTCCTTCCATCTGTTTCCCTCCCCCCTCTTCCCAACCCCTTATTTCCTACTAATATCCTTCCTGCTTTCATGTCTTTAAAGAATTATTTTAGATTCACATAAAATAAAAAATACAGTTTACTTGTCTAGATCTGGCTTCTTCTCTCACCAGTGATTTTTCTGGTCCTCTCATTTTCCTGCAACTGACATTTTTTTTTTCTTTTTAATGGCTGAATAAAACTCGGGTGGAGAGTGGGGAAGGCATTATGTCTCTATGTCCTAGTCAGCTTCAATTGTAAGTTGACACAGCCTATTGTCGCCTGAGAGGAAAACCTCAATTGAGGGACTGCCTAGATCAGGTTTGCCTGTGGCCATGTCTATGGAGATCCTCCTGATTATTGATGCAGGAGGGCACTGGCTGCTGTCGGCAGCACCAGCCCTAGGAAAGCGGCCCTGGGCTCTGTAGGATAGCTAGCTAAGGAAGAGCAGAGGAGCAAGCCAGTGAGCCTCATTCCTCTGTGGTTTCTGCTCCATGTTCCTGCTCAGAAATCCCTCAGTGGTGGACTGGAACCAAGAAGTATAAGTAAAACAAACCCTTTACCCCTGCAAGCTGCCTTTAGTCAGACTGCTGTCACAGAAATAGAAAGAAAACTAGGCAGGCGTGTGTGTGTGTGTGTGTGTGTGTGTGTGTGTGTGTGTGTGTGTGTGTGTGCATGTGTGTGTGCTTGTGCGTGCGTGCATGCATGTGTGTGTGCTTGTGCATGCGTGCGTGTGTGTGTGTGTGTGTGTGTGTGTGTGTGTGTGTGTGTGTTTCCTTTATCTATGTATCTCTTAACAAGCACCTAGACTGGTTACATAATGCTTCCACAGATGTTGGCTCTTTTGGCTCCATACCTAGGAAGTGTGCCGGAATGCTATGATAATTATATATTTAACTTTTAGAAACCCATATTCTAATTTCTATTGTGGAAATACAATACCCCCACATCCCCCAAAAAACAGAAGAAAATAATTTTAGCGAACTTCATGCAAGAGGACAGGTCTCCTGTCTTCTGTAGAGGCCAATGGTGTGGGCAGTAGGGAAAGACCTCGCCAGTGCTTACCAGTTCTTCTCTCTGTGGTCACCTCACTTCACTCTACCGGGGGAGAGCAGTCTCTGTGCTGCTGGCTTTTGTCTTTCCTCTGTGATGCTGGCCTGGCAGCCAGGGGGTGCAGCTTATGGGCAGAGCCAGCTGTAAATATTCTGGGCTGCCCTGCTCATCTGTCTGGTGTATTCAAATATATGACCTCGGGATGAAGGATGTGTTGTGGGCACATAATAATGCAATAATCCCCACTGAGGTATAACAGCAGAATGATCTGTTTCCACTCCATAACTTGCCAAAACTTACTTCTCATGCATAACCACGATCATCCCCTGTTCCTTTGGAGTTTTCTTATCTTGCTTCTCTAATAGATGGCCCCCATCACTCTCTCTGTCTTGGGCCCCTTTCTCCAGCATGAGATGTCTAGCTCCCTGATGCAGTCTTTCATTTGAAATTGTCCTGCCTCTCCAGGCTGTACTCCTTGGACCATTCTTGACGCTTCCTAGTAGTTCCTGGAGATGGGACAATGTAGAGGACTCCTAATGCTGCAGACGCAGACAGGGGTCTCTCAGAATGGCTTCCTGACACTACACTGCAACCAAAGGATGAAGGGATAACTTTCCCTGAGCCCATATGGGGGTTCTAGAGGTCCTGTCTGCTGAGGCTGCAAATATGACTCCTTCTGTTCTCTAAAGTCTATCATCTCTATATCTATCTATCTCTATGTATGCATCTATCATCAATCTATCTCTAGCATCTATCTATTTATATCTATTGATCTTTTTATCTATGTCTATCATCTGTCTTCATCTCTATTATATATGCCTATCATCTATATATCATCTATTTATGTCTTTTCTCTATCATCAATCTATCTCTTTCATCTAATCTCTGTACCAATCATCTCTATCTGTCCAAATCCCTATCTATAATTTTTGCCTATTATATCTATACCTATCATCTATATCTATTATTTACATTACCATCTCTATATACCATCTATTTATATGTCATCAAGCTCTGTCATATCTATCATCCATATATCTATCTATCTATCTACCTATCTGTCTGTCTGTCTATCTATCTTTGTTCTGTATTCACTACGGTACTTCAGAGCCTTCCCACAGTCACTCCCCTCAAAGAGTAGCTGCTCTCCAGCTGTTTTGGTTCTGACCCTTGGAGATACTAGTGATTGGCAGCTGTCACTACTTTATAGTCTTCTCTCTCATTCTCACTTATGTTTTATACAAACTATTGAACTATGCCCTCTTGTTCTGTGCAGTCATGTGATCCATTATGCAGCTTATTAGAGCAAGAGCAGGACTAGTAAGAAGATGTGAGATGGCTCTGGATTCCACATGGGTTATAAATGGATCTTGTTTTAGATCAACTTTAGTTTTCTCCTGGCAGTCTTCCCACTCAGCAGGGGGGAAAAAACAAAGAGAAATTCAGCACAAGACAAACAGTGGGTGAAAAAGCTGTGGTTCTTACATAATAATAATAACCAAAATTGTTTTTCAAACTAATAAAATTGAGCTTACATTGGCCTCAAGCCTATTTACCTTTTTAAGCAACAAGACTATTGAGAGACTTGGAGTGCAGTGAAATCTTTCTTTATTCTTAGGCTGCAATCTTAATATTACATGCACAGAGATATTTATTTTTCTTGGTGAATAACTTTGATTGCTTACTTCAAGAAAGTCAAGTTAAAATGTAATCATCTGCAATAATAAGTGAGAGCAGGTCATCTCATAGGAGAAACGCTGTCTGATGAGATCATGTCAGGTGGCAACCATGCTTTACCCTGACAACAGCTGCGCAGGGCGTGGAGCATCCAAAGTCTACTTACATTGCCAAGTGGTGAGAAATGGGTAAAAGAACAGTCACTTTTCTATTGGGATGAAACAATACTTTAGATTTTACCATCAGGGGTGTGTGTACCTGAGGATACTTCTGAGAGCATTCTTTTTTTTTTTTTTAATTTTCTAGCAAGTTTTATATTTAAATGTTCATTTAATTCCATGGCCACATTGTATTTCAGGCAACATCATCAATGGCAAGTCCAAATTCTGAATTGTGCTTATTTAATTTCATTCATCTCTCTCTCTCTCTCTCTGTGTGTGTGTGTGTGTGTGTGTGTGTGTGTGTGTGTGTTTACAGGTACACACATCCATGCATGCACGTCTAAAGACCAGAGGACACCAGGGCACAGGTGTCCTTCTCTATCACTTTCCACCTTACTCCCTTACTCCCTTGAGACAGGGTCTCTCACTGAACCTAGAACTATGCTGGCCGTAGTTCTTATGTCATCAAGGGCCAGATTCCCCCATCTCAGTCCTTCACAGCACACATAGCCATGCCCAGCCTCATGCTTGGGTGCTAGGGATCTATATTTATGTCCCCTTGCTTGCACAGCCAGTGTTCTTACCCAAAGAGCCATCTCTTCGGCGGCCCCCCCCCAAGTCTTGATTGTCAAGAAAAGCAGTCCACAGTCATCACTGACATTATTATGCATTGAGAAGGAGGAGAAGGCAAATAGAATCTCTGATAGCAAAATGGCTCATCCCACCATGCCACATTTGGAAGAGGAGCAAGTGGTAGAGAGAAAATCAAAATGAGATAAGAAGATGAAATATTTTGAAAATAGAGTATAAATGGACATTTCCTGTCCCAATCACCCTGTCCCAAATAACCAACTCAGAGGCTGAATATGAATTATAAATGCTTGGCCAATAGCTCTGGCTTATTACTAGCTAACACTCACATTTAAATTAACCCTTTCCTATTATTCTATATATCGCCATGTGGCTCATGGCTTTATCTGTCCTCTAGCATGTCTTGCCTCCTAGGTGGCTGGCTGATATCTCTCTGACTCTGCCCTCCTTCTTCCCATCATTCTGTTTGGCTTTCCCACCTAACTTCCTGCCCAGCTACTGGCCTGTCATCTTTTTATTAACTAATGAGAGTAATACATATTCACAGTGTAGAAAAGGATTGTTCCACAGCAATAGAAGAGAACACAAAGATGAATTCCATCTCATAATAGCAACTGCAATGTTCCTGATGCTGTTTCCTTGCCTCTGGGTGTTTCTGTTTTTGCTTTAAGGAATCCTTTGTTTTTTAATAGATTTCCATGAAATTACTTTTGTGTTGTGATTATTTCAAAAGCAATAGGTAAGTCGTGGGGTGGGGTGGGGGGAGAAACACTGTAATGAAAACAATCTGTTTTCCAAACACACAAATATATACCCATGTTTAACATTTGAAAATTTATATTGATTTTCTGTCCAATGTATTAAGTGACATTTGGGAGTAAAAAGAAAATGAAGCTCAGAAAGTTCAGACTGGGAAATAAGCACGGCCGATGTATGAGATTAGGGAAATGATTCTTCTTCTCAACTCTCAATGCTTGGCACCGGACATTTTTATGATGAGATTTGCGATGCTCCTTACATGGAGGGAGTGTCAGGCCCCACAATTAATGGCTTGATCACACAACACTGTCGCTAAACTCAGATGTCAATTGCAAGTAGTAAGTTACCCACAGTAGGTCTGACTTGGCTGTACATGGGAGGCAACTATGACCTTCCCCCTCAGGTTCAATTCATTTCCTAAGGCAGCTCACAAAACTCAGGGAAGCACTTGGCTACAATTTTATCAGCCTACTGGATTAATAAGTGTTGTTATAGAGAACACAGGTAAATAAACAGCTAGATGAAAAAGTCCAGGAAGTAAGGTCCAGAAGGCTCCCAAGTGCAGGAGTTCCTATACTATGGAATTGGGGTACACAATCCTCCTATTGTGTGGGTGTGACAGCCACCCAGAAGCTCTACAAACCTTATTCTTCAGAGATTGTCATGGAGGGTTCTTCATGACTGATTATTAATTCAATTTCCAGGCCTCTCCTTCCCAAAGAGTAGCAAGTGGATTTGAAGTTTCCAAGCTTCTAATATGTGGTCTTTTCGTGGTTGTCCCTTGTCCAGGAACCCTCAGGAATCACACATTAGAACAAAGTCATTTCTAGAACTGTAGCTTAGGAAGTGACAGGGTTTCAGGCATCCATCACGAAGCACATGTGTATTGCATGCTACAGTATCATGGTTGTCTATAGGCCAAGCCTTGTTCTTTCCTGGCAATTTGGTGAATCTTTCAACACTTTAAAAAAGATTTAGTTTTCATTTTATATGTATGAGTATTTTACGTGTGTGTGTGTGTGTGTGTGTGTGTGTGTGTGTGTGTGTGTGTGTACCATGTGAGTGCAGTGCCCACAGAGGTCATAAGAGGTACCAGAAGCCTTGAGACTGGAGTTACAGATGGCCATGAACTGCCATGTGGCTACCAGGAATCAAACCTGGAGTTTTTCCAAGAGCAACAAGTGCTCCTAACTGCAGAGCCATCTCTCCAGCCCCTAAACTCTTTTTAAATCATGGAAATTACATTATCTAAAGAAGCAAAATTGTTTTTTATTGTTACTATTTGTGACTTCTGTTTTAATTTAAAATGATATGATGACTAGTTTGTGTTATTAAACATTCTCTTAAAAATTAATTTTTGCCGGCCAGTGGTGGTGCACACCTTTAATCCCAGCACTCGGGAGGCAGAGCCAGGCAGATCTCTGTGAGTCTGAGGCCAGCCTGGGCTACAGAGCGAGATTCAGGAAAGGCACCAAAACTACACAGAGAAACCCTGTCTCAAAAAAAAATAAAAAAAAAAATTTTTTGATGGCATTCTTTGATCTATTTAGTGATTCCCTGTCACGAGGCATTAAATTGGCTTTGTTTGTGTCCAGAGAATAATCTTTGTAGTAAAGGATTACGTGTGGTAATTTTCATCTCTAGCTTACAGATCTGTAAGTCACAGAGGTGAAGTGTTGGCAGAAAAGTCTGGATTATACCCTCTAACCTACCTGTGTGTAGGATTGCGGTGGTTTGGAAGAAAGTGGCCCCCAATGGGTGCACACTCTTAGGAGGTCTGGCTTTGGTGGAGTAGGTGTGGTCTTGTTGGAGGAAGTGTGTCACTCTGTGGATTGGGCTTTGAGGTCTCCTTTGCTCACGCGATGCTCAATGTGGCACACAGTTCACTTCCTGTTGCCTACAGATGGAGATGTGGAACTCTCAGCTCCTTCTCCAGCACTGTGTCTGCCCGCACGCCTCCATGTCCCCCATGACGATAATGGACTGAACCTCTGAATTGTAAGCAGCCCCAGCTAAGTGTTTTCCTTCCTAAGAGTTGCTGTGGTCATGGTGTCTGTTCACAGCGATAAAACCCTAAGACAGGGATTATTTTACAGTTGGTGAGAACTCCAAGGCTGGAGATACAGCTCAGAGGTAGAGCTCTGGAGTACCCAGTCAAAGGCCTTAGGTTAGATGCCCAAAACCACAGAAAATACGTGAAACAAAACAAACACCAAACCAAAAAAGCAAACCAAAACAAAGGTAAGGCGACTAAAAGACTTAATTTGTGGTCGGCAGATTTGCTGCCCTTAACATACATTATGTGAGAGAAATTCTTCTCATACCTTTATGCGTGCCTTGGTCTACTAATGAGTTCATACTGGGTTGTATTAATTTTTACATATAGCGTGTGTGTGTGTGTGTGTGTGTGTGTGTGTGTGTGTGTGTGTGTTCATGCCTCTGTTCACATGTGGAGTCAGAGAACAACTTGTTGAAGTCAATTCTTTCCTTTCACCATGTGGGTTCCAAAGACCAAACTCAAGCTGTCAGGCTTGGCAGCAAGTGCCTTCTCCCTGAGCCGTCTCGCCGGCCCTGCAGCTAGCCTTGCATGAGGCCGACCCTATTTGGATGCAATAGGAAGGAGCGAGCTCCTGTCAGCTGCTTCTACTCACGTGAATTTCGCCTAAGAAGCATGACGATTGCTTCAGTATTCTTTCCACCCACAGCTTCCCAGTCCCGATGCAGAAGCATTTCTGCTGGGGTAATTTCCATGGTCACATCAAACCAGGAAATCAGAGTGGCAATGTTTTGTTGTTGTTTGTTTTTTAGGTATCTTAATGTTCAGTGTACTTAAAGACCACTTTCATTCCCAAATTAGTTCTTTATGATGGCCGACATTTTTCCAAAAACAGCAAAAATAATGGGCTGTTTGTGTTATTGAGTTCCCTGTGTTTGGGATCATCAGTGTTTATAGGAAAGAGTTCTCTGGACTGATGGAAATATAGGCAGAAAAGTGCTGGGGTTTTTTTTTCCTATTTTTTAATAGTTTCATTTAATACTACTATGTACTCTGCTTATGGTTTATTATCTTGAAAGGGCTTTTCAGCTAGAATCACATCTTGCTTTGATATGTTACCATAACAGTGATAGCTAGCTGCAATTAAACCTTTAGAATTAATCTACCCTCTCAGAAAAAATGAGTGAGAAGGGTCAGGATTCACACTGTGAAGTGAAAATATGTAATTCAGAAATGAGGGGTTGGGTAGCTCAGTTGGCAAAGCCTTTGCCTTCCATGCGCCTGTTACCCCGTTACTGGGGTGACAGAGAGAAGAGGTTCCTGGGAGCTTGTCCGGCCAGGGATCCTAACTGAATTCATAAGCTCCGAGTTCAGGAAGAGATTGTGTCTCAAAAATTAAGGAGGAAAGATACTGAAGAAGACACCCAACATTGACCTCTGGCCTCCATATACATATAGACATATGTGTGTGTACGCGACACACACACACACACACACACACACACACACACACACACACACACACACAGATCCCAGACACAGCCTTGTTATGGTTTCTGTTTGTTTAATCTCTTGTTTTAATTCTGAGTCCATATGCTATTGAATACAATCTCTTCCAAACCTTGAAATTATATTCCATGGATGGAAATAAGATTTATGTGACATGTATAATATAGAAAATCCGCTTCTAGCTTTGGTGTCAAATCCTTTCTCATGCTGGCTCCAGACAGTCTCCCAACACAAAATGCACTTGTACAGACTAGAGAAAAAGGCAAAACCCCTTCTATGGACTGCCATTCATTGCAATATATGTGGTGGTGCTCAGGTGCAATCCAAGCCTGGGGCTACATAGCAAGGTCCTGTCTCCAGACAAACTATTTTAAGGAAACTATTTAATGACATAGGAAAGTTATATTTATGACGTATGTGGGAAACAGAACAGATTAAGAAAGTATGGCCCAGAGAGAAGCGAATCTGCCAAAGGTGTTTAGGGGCGGCCAGACAGGGATGGTGGGTTCCTTAGGGGAACCTGCCAAAGAGTAGCAGGTTGGTGTCTGAAAACTAAGTGATAGAACTGTAAGAACCTTTCTCTGCCTCCTTCAGCTTACCTGTATTTTGTGTATCATTTATGTAATACCTCACAAGCGTAAAAAGTTAGTATATAGTATAAACTTTCTTAGAGAAGGAATAAATTGACCAGACTAACCTAAAAAAAGAAAAGAAAAGGAAAGGAAAGAAAAGAAAAGAAAATCAGCTTCTAGCCTTTCATTCTGCTGTGTTTAGTTGTGGAATTGAAATTAGTCAATATCTGACTGTCAGCTACATTCAGATTGAACCAACTCTCATGCCAGTGTCTGGCACCATGTTCTCATCCCTTCATTTTAATCTTGACAGCAATGTTACTAGATGAATATTTCTACAGCCATTTGAAGTTAAGGACGCTGGGCTTTCTAAAGGTTTGTCAAACAGTCAGACTGAATTATATCAATCGGCCCAAAGCTGCAAACCTAGCTCAGGTCTTCCAGATGAAGAGCTTTTCCTTGGTCTCCCTCGGCTTGATAACATTTGAATAATTGAGAGCATCGTGGATGTTAGATACAGCACTGGGGATGAATCTCAAAGACAGAGACTAAGCAAGCCAGGCACAATCGCGCTCACTCTGTCAGGGTCCATGCATATGAAATCCAAACACTGCAGGCGAAAGCAGTCCATGAGGAAGGGAAGCAGGCTGTGGCTGACAGCTGTAAGAAAGCATGTTTGACAGCACAGGAAATTTCTGGAAGGCCCATGGGAGGATTTTCCATGGAGGGTAGGGATGCTCTATATCTTGTTTCATGGTTGTACTCAACTCACAAAACTCCTAGTACTGAAAGCGTAAAGTGTTCTCTTTATCATGTGTTGACACGTCTCAATTTAAAGACAGGAGAGTATTATATTTAAATGTCTTGAAGTGTGGTTTCCACCAGCTGCTTTCCTGGAGTGCTGTAAAATGAATCCATGGGGGGATTTTTGTACTCTGGAATAGAAAGCAGAAAATGGCATGTTCAATGCCAACAGTGTCTTCAAATACACCTTGGCCTCTGGTTTAGGGATCAGTTCTGTCCTTCTACAGGTGCTTGGCTAACACAGATTGCACTATCCAAGTCATAGAGATGTCAGATGGCACATCCCACATCCAGGGCTACGTGTTGGGGTGGAAACAAGAACTAGTTGTAAACTGTGCACTGCAGAATATTGACAAGTGAAAGAGAAATTGAAGGGACACAAGACAGCCACACAGACACAGCAACAACTCTTGCTTCTTTCTAGTTTTGCATTATCAGGTTTCTGTCTTGAACATGACTTGCTTTTAAGGAGAAAAATATTTAAAATGTCAGCTAACAAAATATAAGTTTGGGTTGAATGTCAACATATTCTGGAAGTGAAAATATCTGGACTAGATAATATCAATATTCTACCTCAGTTTGTGTATCAGGAGTACACTTTGTGTTTCTGTGTGGCCCCAGAGAATTCACTATAAATATGCAACATAAAATGCGCTAAGTTTTGGCATCCCTGTCCTGTAAATGTGGAGGTGGTGATGAAGTCATATTTGGAGGCACACATCTGTTTAGCTTTTTCCATTTGCTACAAGCCTGATGCTCTGTGTTTGAAACTTTAATACATATAACTAATAGCGGTGTCACAGTTTCATCTCTGTGCCTGTGAGAAAACACTATTACCAAAAGCAACTCGGGGAGGAAAATTTATTTCAATTTACACCTTCAGGTCACAATCCATCACTGAGGGAAGTTAGGGCAGGAATTCAAGTTAGGAACCTGCAGGAGTGTTTGATATTTCTACTCACTATTACCTTCAACAAAGGAACTCACTTGCAGCTAAGGGAGTACAGCATGCTGCTTGTTAGTTGGCTTGCTCACTGGCTTGTGCTCAGCTAGCTTTCTTATAGAGCCCCAGACCACCTTCCTAGGGAATGGTGCTGCCCACCATGCACTGGGCTCTCCTACATCAGTTAACAATCAAGACAATCCCACACAGTCTTGCTCACAGGCCATTATGATTTAAGCAATTCTCTAATCAAGGCCTCTTCTCAGGTGACTCTGGACTGTGTCATGTTGACAGCTAAAGCCAACTAGGAAAGCAACAAATCTGAATAGCAAACATGGTGACATCTCACACTGTTCTCTGAGGATGAGGCTTAAGAAGGATATGGGAAGATCTTTAGGGACAGACCTTTAGTTTATTCTAACGGTTAACATTAAATATAGTGACAGTTCTTTTAACACGTGCTATGCTCAGAATTTAGACATGAAAAAAAAAAAACCCAGTCAGATATCCTCAGTAGATACAAATTCTAAAGATAGCAATCCTTACACAGTTTGTGATGTTATGAGGTTTTTTTCCCGAGATTTGAAAACTTATGAGCTGTGTTAGTTAGCTTTGGGCTACTGTAACAGAGTGTCTGAGACCATGAACTTAAAAGGAGGAAAAAATTCTTTTGGCTCACAGTTTCAGAGGCATCAGCCCACACCCTGTTGCTTTGGGTCTATGGCAACCATGGGAGAGTGCAGAATGGAGGAGCCTTCTTTATCTTATGGCAAATGGGAAAGAAAGATATAGTAAGGACCTAAGATTTCAATGGATCCTTCAATGATCTAACATCTTCCCATAAAGCCCCACCTCTAAAAGGCCCCACCACCTTCCAAATACTCTGTATATTAACAGCTAAGATTTTAACACATGAGCCTTAGGGGACACTTATCTAAACCAAAAATGTTACAGATTTTAAAACTGAATCACAACCATCTTCTGGGTGTTGTAGAATATTATTTTAAGGTGTGTTACTTTTGTTTACGTTGCATTTGCTTAACTCTGTGAAGCTGTGTTACTGTGCTTGTCTAAAACACCTGATGGTCTAGTAAAGAACTGAACGGCCAATGGCAAGGCAGGAGAAAGGATAGGCATGGCTAGCAGGCAGAGAGAATATTTAGAAAAAGAAATCCAGGAGGAAGAAGAGGTAGCCAGAAAAGGAGGAGGACTCTAGGGGGTAGCTACCCAGCTACACAGCAAGCCAGAGAGTAAGAATAAGATTTACAGAAGTAAGAAAATGGAAAAAGCCCAGAGGCCAAAGACAGATGGGATAACTTAAAGTTCAGTAAAGCTGGCAAGAAACAAGCCAAGCTAAGGCTGAGCATTTATAAGTAAGAAAAACCTCCATGTGTGATTTATTTGGGAGCTGGGTAGCAGGTTCCCCAAGAGAGTAAAAAACAAACAACAACATCTAGTCTCCTCAGTGTTTGGTGATCAGGAGCCTACCTAGTTCCATGTCAGAAAGTATAAGTTTAAAATCTATAAATCCAATATTTCTGAGTCCCATCAGTCTAGGTATATTTACTCCTCATCCAAATTACCCCACTTTGCTCTTTCCTGGCTTTTTAACTGGTTCATCTGGAAACCCACAGTCTTCAGTTATTTATTCACCTATGTGCCTGTGTGTAGCCTGTGTTTTCTGCACAGTCTGTTCATAAAAACACTCTTCCAAGAGCACTGCCAACGAGAGTCTGTAAGGATCCTCCACTGAGGCAGCTGCATGCTCAAGCATGGTGTCGTTACCCTTGACAAAAGCCTAGCTTCCTCGTCTACAAAAGCATTATAAGCTGAAATTAGAAGAAAGGGAGGAGGAAGAAGAAAGAAAAAAGCCCAGTCTCAGCCAAACATCACTGCCATAATGTCTAGCAGAAATTTGTCAGTTTGGTGTTATCTTTTTGTCTTCAGAATTTTTTTTTGCTTTGGTGTCTTTAAATTTCCTTGTTGTTTAGAAAAGTATGCATTTTCTTACCTTTCTGTTGATATTTTCTAAGCTCCTTCAACATGTAGTTTTTCTTCTTTCTCTAATCATTGGAAATTTACAATTAATATTTCTTTAATTTCTATTCTCCATTTATTGTGTTTTCTTCTAAAGCTTCCTCTATCCTTCCTTTGCCCTAATGTTTCTTTGGTGTTTTGATTTTTTAATGTAGATTTGATATAATTTTTGGAGACTTCTTTAAGGGTTTTCCAATTTTTCAACTCACCTTTGGTTGTATCTGTTCTGCTGTTCTACTGAATTTCTCGTTCTAGTGATAATTTGTAATTGCTGCTTCTTTACAAGTCTGTGTTCCTGCTCTCAATTACCAGCAGTTCCCTTTAAACTAATTAGTATTGACTTAGTAACAGCGAAGACAACTCTCCTCTGTGTTGGGTCTCTAGCTAAGTTTCAGACATCTATCATGTTTCTCTTTTGCTGTCTGGTCCCCCAAGGTCTGAGCCCTTTCAGGGTGCTTCTGTTACACTCTGCTCTCTATCACCTGCTGGTTCCACTCAGGTGCCTCCAGCTCCAGCACTGAGCTGGCCATTCTGGTTCTCTTCCCCCAAAGAATGATGAGACTTCTCTGGTTGGTGGATTTAGGAAGAAATAAGGTCATAACTAAGAATTTTGCCTCTCCCCATCGCCCCTGATGTGGCTCCTGGACTTCATCTGACCTCAGATTCCCACATCTCTACCCTTTCCCAGTGTCCCCAGAAGTTTCTGACCATCCATCTGAAGCCATTTAACTTCCACTTCTGGAAATTTCCAAGTAGGAATTGGGGAGGGAGTTCCCCCCTGTGTTTGTTTGTTACTTGGCCAATCTTAATTTTTTCTACAGTATTAGAATATTAGAGTTTTAAAAGATAAATCAAAACTGACAAACCACCCATTCTTTCCTTCTTTTAAAAATGTTAATTTATTTGATGTGTCTGTGTCTGTCTGCATAGCACATGCATGCAGGAGGCCACAGCGATCAAGGAAGAAACAGATCTCCAGGAACCAGAGTTACAGACAGTTGTGAGCTGCCATGTGGGTGCTGAGAATTGAACCCAGGTCCTCTGAAAGAGCAACCAGTGCTCTTAACCACTGAGCCATCTCTCCAGCTGGCCTCATTCCTTTCCAGGTCACCTCCACTATGTTGAAACTGGTGCAGCATTTCTAGCTACCTTTTTGGGAGTCACCCTTATCTTACATGCATATGTCTAGAAGTATTATTTATTTGTATTTAAAATTTTCTTTTACAGTATTATACCATATAGCTATAAAAAGGTATTTTGTAAATTTATTAAATTTAAATCCTTTCCCAAACAAGACAGAAAAGTGAGATTTTTTTAATCCAAAGAAACATTTAATAAAAAAATTACAGAATAAAACTTAAAGAAAATAGAGAATGCAGACAGGTTAGAACAAAGGTTCTCATGTAGTGAATTAATCATTGTGATGGCTACAAGGTCATCAAGCCTGTTTATTTTTGGAAAAAGATCAGAGTCTTCGGAGGAATCACACTTGACTCCTGGGTCACTAGAGGCATTATCTACTTAGATGCACAGGAAACCAATTGCCTGTCCTTGTGCTCCAGTTGGCATGAGGAACTGGCTTGCATTTTGACCAAAGGGTTTTGTAATATGCAAGCATGTGGGCCAGGGCCTTTTAATGCTTGAAATAGGAGCCAGGGGCAAAGCAACAGAAAAGATATGCAGGGACTGATCTAATATGCTTTGTTTTGGTGATTAGATTAAGGCACCCCACGTTGTGATAGTCATACATCGGCAGCGAAACTTGGCCGTCCACACACCGTGAAATGATTTTAAAAGGTGCAGACATGATTTTAACTAGGAGGAGGCAAGGCTTGCCCGTGGATTGGGCAAAGCAACTGGTGTTTAGGCTGACCTGAATACTTAAATGACTAGTGGAATAATTGTTAATACTTGGAGGACCTCAGAAGAAGCCCCATGTCTGGTTGAGAATAATGAATAAGTAAGATCAGCTACAGGGACACATTGCTTCCCAGACATGGCTACAACTATGCTATCTTTTTATCACCTGGAGAACTCTATGTGCAGGTAATCCTCTGGCCCCAGGGATTCCACATCATCGAATTCAGTCAACCTCAGGTGGAAAATGTTTTTAACGGCAAATGTAGTAAATATATATTCAGACATTTTAATAACAGATGTATTTATTTTGTTTTGTGTATATAGGTGCTTTGCCTGCATGGATGTATGTGCTCCACGTGCATTCCTGGTGTCCTCAGAGGCCAGAAAGAACATCAGATTACTTGGATCTGCAACTACTGATGGTTGTGAGCCGCCACGTGAGAACTGAACCCAGGTCCTCTCCAAGATCAGCAAGAGGCATCTTCCAGCCCTAGTACAGACATTTTTCTTGTCATTAGTCCTGAAACAGCACCACCTATTACACAGCATTTAAATGGCACATGATCAGAGTTGTCCCGAAATGACTTTTTACATCTCCAGATGTGTGTGCATAGCTAGATATAGACACCATGCAATTTGGTACAAGGGAGTTTTGAGTCTGGTTTTCAGGAGGTGCTGCAATCAGTGTCCTGTGGATACCAAAGGATGATACTACTCATAGGGACGTTGCTTCTTAAAATATCCTTTACATTTCTGCTTTACATTTTGCTTTATCCTTTACATCCTTTGCTGCAGAAAGAAATGTGCTGAAGGAAAATTCGACCTCAATTACAGTGAGAAACATTTAAAATCATCAAAATAATTTTCCCGTTTAGGAGAAAGCCTCCATTGTCCTTAACATTCACACCATGGGTAAATTCAGAATGAATGGGATTTTTTTTTTTTTTTTTTGCTTTTGTTTTCAGAATGAGCAGTTTTGTTCTTCTAGCTCCAGATTCTCAGGCATAATTGGGAACTTGAGGGAGAGTGGCTGGACAAGTCCTGGAGCACATGGTGTTTACAGTTGGGCGGTAAGCAACCACACAGGGAATCAATGTCCACTTTTAGTTCATTTTTATATATTAGAAGTACAAGATGCCAAGCATCCCAGAGCTGATGGTTGGAGACCTACTGTACAGAGGAAGGGGAAGTCAGGAAGGGAGGGCAGACAACGTGTATTTAAAGTGAACTGTACACATAGGTGGTCTCTGAGGTGGGCAGTCAATTGGAATACTTGAGAGCTAAGACCAACCAATCAATCAACATTAAACAAATACAAAAACCCAAAATGGTTGAGGCTTAGAAAACAAGAAAGAAATATGAGTCCCGTGAGGCTCTGGAAGCTGAAGAAAAAGACTAGCACACACAGTACTTGTGGGTCACAGAACGACCTTTGAATCCTACGCTAAGGGGTGCAGGTGAGTGATGTCATCAGATTCAGAAACCCTGCCAGCCACGGACTAGGCAGGACAGCTGGAGGCGACATGAGTAACCGGCAGTGAGGCTCCTGCAAAGGAAAGTGAAAGTGGGTGGCTTTAGCTGTGAGATCAAAACACAGAGCTGGTGCTGTCTGGTGTGCCAATGGGGGCTCCTCTAACACCGGTATAGCTGTGAACACCTGCCCGAGAGACAGCTGTTAGGAGTGGCACAGACAATAAGAAGGGTGGGTAGCTGAGATTTGGGAAAGGACAGCCAAGCGCAGGAAGTGGGCAGTGGGCCTGACTGGAATTCGGCTCCGGCCGGAAATGGAACCAAGAGTGGCTGAAGCTAACTTTCTCTTTGATTGTGATCATCTGGTGTGGACAATACCAGCACGCATCAAACACCATCCACTGGGCCCCTCTCAGGATGGCAGAGACAGGGAACTGGTCTGACCTGGATGTGGAACCAGTGACTGGCTCAGTCGCAGGGCCTCTGCTTGGATGTCTTGGGAATGGGCCAACAGCTGGGGCTTCTCTCTCCCAGCATGGACCTCACATGGCCTATTGGTCATCATAGACACGCCTAAAACGGGCATCTCTGATTCGAGAGTGTGAAGGCTGGTCTCTCAGGCCATGTGTCTAGAAAGTAGACAGACTGTCCAGAAAGATTGAAAAAAAAAAACAAAGATTTGAGGAAAGATTGAAATCTTGGGAGGAGACTGCCATAGAACCTTCTCCACACCCAGGAGCTACATTTCAGTCGCTTAAGGGATAAAATATAGCTCTCTGTTCCCTGACAACAACAAAAACTACCCAAATCCTTGGCATTAGTTTCTACTCCCGGGTGGCAGACTGTGCCACCTCTCTGTCCCTTTGGTCACTGCTTCATCCACAGGCCTTCTAGCACATTCTTGACACGGGACCTTCACCCTGGCACTCCCTTGTCCCTCACACTCACATCAACACCCTCTCCGCCTTTGGGTCTCTGCCTACCCACCTTCCCTTGCAGGAGACCTTTGTCCACTTTCGACGACAAGCATGCTGTCCCTCTCTGAAAGCTCCGACTCCTCCCTCTGCTTTCCTCCTCATAGCAGCCGCAGGCACCTCAGACAATGGTTCTTACTATTCAATTCTTTGTCTTCTTCCACCGAAACACTAACTCTAAAAAGGCATGGATTTTAGTTTTCCACACTGCCCACTCTTAGAACAGGATCATTCACAAAGTGAGCCCTGAACAAACCCTACAATGAATGAGTGAATGTTTTGTTTTGTTTGTTTGTTTGTTTTTTTAAGGCACAATAGATGAACATACCAAACCTGGCTGGTGCTGAAGTAATGCCGTGCATGAGAACCCACCCCCAAGTCCACACAAGCCTGGAATCTGTGCGGAATTGAGAAACACAAACTCAACATCAATGGATACTATTTGTGGGTGACTGGAGGAGACTCCCCTTGCTCTCGAGCATGCTAAACCCCCAACCATGCACAATAAAAGGTGTAAATATGGGGTGTCTCTTCAACGCCTTGAGTATTTCCATTATTTAAAAGGACCAGGGGGGAGGAAGATCTTCCAGAGGAGTGATGGTTCAAACCATTTCTCTCTCCTCATCACAGCAAAGTCTGTTGTACACACACCACAACACACACACACACACACACACACACACACACACACACACACACACACACACACGTCCTTGTAAATTTTGTGTTACTGAAACAAAATGCCTGACACCGGGTCACAGGTAAAGAGAGGAGATTGGTTTAGTTCGAAATTCTGGAACGCCGAGAAGTGGCACTGGACCAGCTTGTGGTGATGAGCTCCTGGTGAGGAGCATCACAAAGCTGAGGTGGGTGCTAAGGAGCTAAGTGTGTGAGAGAGCAATAGCCAGGCGGGGAGCAGGCAAGAGGGGAGGAGCTAAGCTTGAAGGTCTGTCTTTTACAACAACTTGCTATCATCAACCTCTTCCCAGGGAGGCGCCTCCATAATGAGGTCATCTTTTAAAGACTCCACAACCTCAGAACCAATACATTGGGAACCAACTCTTCACTATAAGAACCTTTAATAGACCTGGTGGTGATGATATATGCCTTTAATCTCAGCACTCAGGAGGCAGAGGCAAGTGGATTTCGGTGAGTTCAAGGCCCGCCTGGTCTACCAAGCGAGTTCCAGGACAACCAGACCTGTTATTACACAGAGAAACTCTGTCTCAAACCTCCTCCTCGCTTCCCAAAAAAAAAAGAACCACTGATAGGCGTGAACCATGTCAGAATCATTGTACATACCTGTGAATGTGTGTAAAAGTATGTTAGCCTATATATGTCACACTGACTTGTCAAATCTAGTTTTTTGAGTATTGCTATTAAAATGGGATTGCCTCTCCAACGTATTTCTGGTATGTTGCCTGCCGCATGCACTGCATCCCACGAAGACACTTACTCTTGTCTTTGAGGGATGAACAGAGGGGCGTCTCCAGGTGACTGTTACTGGTGGGTCTCCTGCTTGAACCTCAATTTTGCTCTCTTGTTCTATTGAACCAGACAGGTCAGCATAAAAACCTCAGTTAACACTCTCTTGAGACAAAGGAAGGTCAAGAAAAGTGTCTGGGCTCTGTCTGCTCTCTGCTAATTTTCCACCAGAGATGGTGGCACCTGGGGGGGGGGCGGGGGAGAGGGACAAAACAGCAAAAAGAGCCCTTGAACAGAGCATGTGAGGGATAGTCCTCAAAAGATGGCACTTGGTGAAGGTTAATCTCAATTTTCAACTTGAAGAGAGCTAGGACCTAGGAGACCACCCTAGGTTAAGGTTAGCCTCTGAGAATGTCTGTGAGAACTTATTTTAATGGGGTTTGTTGATGTGGGCAGGTGCACCTTAATTGTGGGTGGGAGCATGCACTTGCCTGGGACCCTAGGCTGTATATTCAAGGTAAGCACTAGAATTCATCTCTCTTATTCACTTCAGGGCCCAGCCTAGAGAATGGTGCTGCCCACAGTGGGTTGGGTCTTCCTACCTTAATTAGCAATTAAGACAATCACAATATGCCCACAAACCAATCTAACATAGACAATTCCTCATTAAGAATCTCTTTCTGGGTGATTTAGGTATTTATGTCACATTGACAATTAAAACTAACTAGCACAGATGGTTAATATTGATTGTCAACTTACATGATCTATGATTCACTAGCAGACAAATCTCTGGGCATGTCTTGGAGGGAGCTTCTAAATTAGGTCAATTGAGGTAAGAAGACCCACCTTAAATTTGAGTGGCACTATTCCATGGGCAGGGTGTGGTGGTTTGAATAGGTATGACCCCTGTGAACTCATATGTTTGAATGCCTGGGCAATAAGAAGCGGCACTATTAGAAGCTGTGGCCTTGTTGGAGGAGTGTCAGTGTGGGGACAGCCATGAGATCTCCTATATTCAAGCTATGCCCAGAGTCACAGTTCACTTACTGTTGCCTGTGGATCAAGATATAGAACTCTCAGCTCCTTCTCCAGCACCATGTTGGCCTGCATGCTGCCATATCCTGCCATGATGATAATGGACTAAACTGTATACCAGCACTAATTAAATGTTTTCCTTTATAGAAGTTGCTGTGGTCCTGGTGTCTCTTCACAGCAACAGAAACCCTAACTAAGATGTGGTGATACTGTGTTTGTGCTCTAACAAATAAAGCCTGCCTGAAGATCAGATAAAGCTTGCCTGAAGATCAGATAAAGCTTGCCTGAAGATCAGAGAGCAGAGCTAGCCACTAGTTAGCCATAGAGGCCAGGCAGTGGTGGCACACACCTTTAATCCTAGCACTTGGGAGGAGGAAACAGGAAAATCAGGAGTTCAAGACTACCCTGGATGACACCAGATTGATCCAGTCTAAAAGAGAAAAAGAGCCAGGCAATGGAGGGTCAGGCCTTTAATTCCGGCACTTGGGATCTGATGCCACTGATCCCAGTACTTGGAAGGCACACACTTTTAATCCCAGCACTAGGAAGATGGAGACACAAAGTGATATGGCTAGGCAGAGACAGGAATGGAAGACGGGAGGAAACAGGAGCTCACCCCTTTCAGGCTGAGGAGTTGGCGAGGTGAGAGGTGGCTGTGGCTTGCTCCTTTGTCTCTCTGATCTTTCAGCATTTACCCCAATATCTGACTCCAGGATTTTATTATTAAGACCAATTAGAATTCGCACTACACTAAGACCCAGGGGTTCCTGGAGAAAGGAAGGATAAAGGAAAAAGCAAGCTAAGCTTGGGCATTCATCTCCCTCTGCTTCCTGCTTGCAGTTACAATGTGACTGCCCCAGGCTCCTGCCATGTTTGTGGTTGAAATGTTAGGGCAACAAACCCTCCTCCCTCTGAGTTGTTGCTGGGGAGGGAGGTGCAAGTGGAGGTATGGGTGCAGATGGAAATGGGGGTGTAGTGGAGGTGGGATGGGGTGGAAGTAGAAGTAGGGGTGGAGGCGGGGGGGGGGGGGGAGGGAGGGCAGATGGATAATCTGGGAAGAGGCTGGGAGTGGATGCTCTCCACAGTCTGAGAAAATCAGATCACGTCAGTCAAAAACGTGGGGGAAGGAAATCAAGCAAGCCTCGTGATTTTTAATTTGTTAGAAGGTTCCAAGGAGTAGGGTTAGTCCTGGTGACTGAATGGCCTGACATCCGTCATCCCCTCCGCAGCTGGCCTTGCGCCTATCCACTAGGTGAGAGTCTGTGAACAGCTGGCTGGAATGGATTAGAATAGGGAGGGAGACACACACTCATCAATGTCCTCAGAAAGCGCCCAGGGCCGTCTTGGTCGCACTGAGATCCTGCTGTGTGCGGGGGCATCTTTTATTTGAAGGCTGCTCACTCACATTCTAAAGGAGGCATTTGACCATCTGGAGACCCTTTCCCTCCATTACAGACCCCCAGCACCTGACCAAGTGTCAGGTCCCCCAAGAAACCTGGGACAAAGGGCTAACAGAGGAAGGTGCCTGTTAGCATACCAAAACCGGATGCTGGCTGCCAGGTGCACTCAGTACCTGCTCCTCTCTGCTCTTCTCAACCCCACCCCTTACCCTACACCTCTCCACCCCAGGGGTTTCGCTTTTCTGTTTTCTGTATAACCCAGCCATTTTGGCCACGTGCTCTCTTGGTGTCCCCCCCCCCAATTCCCTCTTTGCCCTCTTGTCCTCTCTTTGTGTGTCTCCTCTGCTCCCTGTCTTCCTCCCCACCCCCCACTCCATGGTCTGGTTCAGTCTGCCTCTGGCTCTGCTCTCCCTCATATCTACAGGAAACCCGCTCCTCCACCGTACCTTGGAGTGGTCATGCTCTCCTTTTCACTCACAAAGCCCCTCACTCACTGTGGTGTTTGGGGGAGTTGGAGGTCTGTGCTCTCCTCATCATTTTACGTCAGAAAAGCAGTGTACGCGCACGCGTGTGCCTAGGTCCTGCCCAGCTTATCTGAGGTGGCCCAGTGTGCCCACCCTCTGGAAGGAGGGGCCTGGCCCATGAGTTAGAAAAGACTATGAAGATGCCAATTCCCACAGCACGCAGGGACTGTAGGTGAGGGGCCCACGGAAACAGGCCAGTCAGTTAGCCGCTCCTCAAGAGAGATAACGAAGGGACATGAGATGGAAATAGGCTAGAAAGGAGATCCATATGCATATCCACAAATATTATGGGGAGGTAATCGCTCTGCTCCTACACGAGTCTGCTGCTTTCTCCCCGTAGGGTATTTAATAACTTCTGGTTTCCTTTTAATAGATAAAAATTCAAATCACTGAAAACACGAAGAAACTGCTTCTCCTCCCTCCTCATTGGTGGAACCTCACAAGCAGAAGGAAACAAAACGTACTAATCTTTTTCTCAACTTCTTTCCTTTCCCCCCAGAGGACTGTCCAATGCAATCTTTTTCCTTTTTTTCCCCAATAAATCATCATCCTGGTTGTTCCTGATGCAGAGTAATTCTTGGCACCTCCTCTGCCTAGCCGCTGCCAAAGCCACAGCTGTGCTCTGTGTTCTCAACGCTGCACCTCCCTCCCGCCCGGAGATGCCAGGAGGAGTGATTTTGCTAAAAAAACAAATCAAAATAGCATCACTCGCAGAAAGTTTTGAGTGGTTATTGTCAGCACTTGCATTTGCGCCTGCAGAATTCCGTCCAGCAGAATTCTCGGGCATCTTCGTACGTCTTGGGTTCTGAACACTTTGAACGCGCGGCCTCCTGTAGTTATCCCTAAAAACCAAATGTAAAATTTTTACTTTACAGGCACAAAAAGCAACGCTCAGCTTCCTTTTTTCTCAAGTCCACCCACGTGGTACCTTCATCTGCCTGTGGTAATCTACCTGCTGCAGCCATCTACCACAGGTGAAGTGGCTTAAACAATATGTACTGGTGGGAAGTTTGGGGTGAGAACGTTGGCAGAGTCAGGGTCTAGTGCGCCTCTCTTCCTGGCTTGACAGCAGTCACCTCCCTCCTGTGTTCTCTCACACAGCGAAGAGCCAGCCCCCTGCTTCTTTATAAGGGCTCCAGTCCCTTCAATAGGTTCCAACCCTCATGACCTTATCTAGCTAGCCATAATTACACCCTAAAGGCCATAGTGTGGTGATATATTGTACACCCCAATAGAACTTATCTGGGGATCAAAGGTCAGAGCCAGCCACTAGATTAGACATAGAGGCCAGACAATGATGGCACACACCTTTAATCCTATCACTCGGGAAACAGAGATCCTCGATCTCTGTGAGTTCAAGGCCACACTGGGAACTGGTGTGATACCTCAGTAAAAACCCCCCAATCTATCCCCTACAGACAAAGAGAAGCTTAAACCAGGATTCCTAAGTGTAGATAAGAACTTAGACCCCTTCCCCCCAGGTGGCTGTATCTGCTACAGGGACTTTGGAAAACACTGAGTCAGGATATTCGACCAAAAGACTAAAAAAAGGGAGGCGGGTTAAAATAAATTATATGGTCTGTGCCTTTAAGAACTAGCCTCACAAAGAAAGGGGAGCGCTCCTTCCAACCTCCCAATGTGCCATATCCCCATCTGAGATCAATACCAATGATTTCACATATAACATATGTGAATTATATATAACATAGTAATATAAATGACTTCATAGAGGACACACAGGATCACACACACACACACACACACACACACACACACACACACACCTTATGCTCTCCCTAGACCTGTTGGCCTCTGGCTAGTCTGGCACCAGTGGTGACTGGAGGGGGGAAGTGTCACCCCTGTTTTGAGAAGGAGAGACCCCTTTGTCTCCTGCCATTCCTCCACCAGCACCTGGAGTTCATCGCACCTGGAGTTCCCTTGCTAACCGTGTGAACGATTCCCGACTTTCACTGTCAATATGCTCCAGTGCCCACGTCTTCATATAGCGTTTGTCCTTCACATTGCCAATACTGTGTCCAACAGTTAAAGAGATCCAACTCTATTTTCTATGTCCCCAGTACATTTCCCACTAAGTATAAGGCTTTGGAAACTTACATTCACCATTTGTTTAAGTGAAGTTAAGCGTTGTGATACATGCCTGTAATCCTCATACTTTAGAGGTTAAGGCAAAGGATTACGAGTTTAAGGCCAGCCTGAACTGTGTAGCAGCGTTCAGGCCAGACTGAGCTTAGAAGGAAGGTCTTCTGCCTCAAAAAGACTGTTGTTCAAAATCCTGCTGTTTGGTGGGCCAATTCCTAAGTGCATTTCCGGGTAGGTACTAGAGACGGCCCACTCTCTACTGTGGAATACTAAACATTTAAGCGAAGCTCTGGAGTGATAAATATCTGCTTATTGGCATTCATAGATGCTTACTCTTCACAGGCCAGATCTGTTCAGATTTTTAATTAACTTAAATGCTTATTGCCTGGGGAGTGCTGATGTGGGCGAGTTAGTCTTCCGAATGCCTAGGGAGACTCTCAGAGTTAAAAAAATTTTTTTTTTCAGAAGAGATGAAGGAGGCTCAGAAATGGACCTGGAACCACGTTCTCTATTGGCACCACCAGAAAACAAAACCAGGGACCAGTAAAAATGGGATTAAATGTTCCCATTTGTTTTGATAGATACCAGTTCATGTTGTGTTGAGAGTTTTGTGGAGACATGAACTTTAAATCACGTGTCAGGTAAATGTGGCCATTCCTCATCCTGACAAATCCCAGGAGCCAGCTCTTGGTGCAGTCGGTCACCAGTCATGGGTATAGTCTGTAGATAAAGGGCTGACTCTCAGGTGAGAGCTGGTGCCAACCACTCACTCGGTAACTTAAGAAAAACTGATGGAATGCTTGATATGTTCCAGATACTGAGTTACAGGTGCTCTCCAAGGGGACATAAAGAATGCTGGTTTTGGCGGACAATCCCCACACAGATGTTGAAGGAAAGTCTTTAATGTATGAAGGAGATTGACCACGACACTCACGGAATCAATGAGAGGGGCATCCAGGAGGGCAAAGAGATATGGTAGGAGTCTCCAAGTGGGAGGGAGTTCAGAAGAGCCTGGGGGAGGGAAGCAGGCCACTCAATCCAGAGGCTCTGTTCATGTGCAGGTAGATTTTATAAATAAGAAGATTATGCTGTGCCAGGTATGGTGGCGCACACCTTTGATCCCAGCACTCTGGAGGCAGAGGCAGGTGGATCTCTGTGGGTTCCAGGCTAGCCTGGTCTACAAAGCAAGCTCTGGGACAGCCAGGGCTGTTATACAGAAAAATCCTGTTTCAAACCCACCCCCCACAAAAAGAAAAAGAAGAAGGAAGAGGAGAAGGAGGAGGGGGAGGAGGAGGAGGAGGAGGAGGGGGGGAGGAGGAGGAGGAGGAGGAGGAGGAGGAGATGAAGAAGAAGAAGAAGAAGAAGAAGAAGAAGAAGAAGAAGAAGAAGAAGAAGAAGAAGAAGAAGAAGACTCTTTAACTTCTTTATTTTGAGACAAGATCTCACTACACTGCCCAGGCTGGCCTTGACCTCACTCTGTAGCCCATACTGGCTTTGAATTCATAGACTTCTTACCTCCCTAGTAATTGCAGGTCGGTGCCCCTGGACTCAGTCTCTGCACTCTGCCCAGTTCTGCATCTTTCTCTTGGCTGCTGCTCATGCAAAAGGAAGCTTCTCTCACCATGGCTGAGAACAGCCTAGGTCTATGAGTATAAACATAAATTTAGAAGGCAATTTGAAAGCTCAGCCATTTAGCAAAAACAATCAAACAAACAAACAACAAACCAACAACAGCCAGTTCTATCCTAGGGTCCATGACTTCCCAGCCACGGCTTTGGATCAGGATTAGGATTACAGTACCAGGCATGTCCTAAAATCTAATCAGAAAGTGGTTAGCCACCCAATAACAGTTGTGCCATTGTTACATCGGTGGGTACATCGCATGGGCATACGGATAACATTAACTGGATTTCGTGGGTTCTCTAAGTCAAAAATCAAAACAACAAACCACATTGGGAGGGGCATATTGTGAAGGGCATGGGGAGGAGTCAGAGGGGAAAATAGAGGCTTTGATATGATCATATTTCATTGCATATGTGTATGAAAGTCTCAACAAATAAGGAAAAATTTAAAGCATTTTATGATACATTTGAATAGCCCAAAAAAAGTGGAGAAAAAATATCCTATCCATATTTGAAAACTGTTATTCAATTTGGCAAAGGAGTCACTCATGACATCCATAAATGTGAAGGGTCACCTCTTTACGTCTTTACTTTTTAATATAAATGACATTGTCAACCAACATTCATGTCAGGACTGCGCCTGAAGGGCATGTGTTAAGCGTTTTGTTTTTTTTTTTTTTTTACTATTACTCAGATGTAATCAGAGACACACCCAGGAGCCAGTTATATAGGGCCCCCTAGGGTCAAGTAATGGCTTTTATATTTTAAATTCTCAAATAGAAAGCTATTAGAGGGTTTAAAATAGAAGATTTCTCTTCACAGGGGCCATTTTGGTAGCTGAGAATAGAATATAAGAGAAGCAAAGTGTAAGCAGAACTGGGTTAGGAGAACAGACAGTGGTGTTCGGGAGGTTCCTGGGGCACAGGTGAAAAGATACAGTCAGGCTTGAGGTCAATCACCAGAGTCATGTCAGCAGGTGTGCTTTCCAGTGGTTTAGGTGAGGCTTAGGAGAGAAGGGAGAAAAAATCGCGGACTCCAAGGTCCGAACAACTGAAAAAAAACAGTGGAGATACCCAATGAGATGTCGATCCACTCTGCTTCAGACACATTAAGTCTGAGATGCCCACTGGACACAAAGAGGAATTCTTCCAGATGAACTTAAGGGATTGTGTTTTAGCAGAACAAAGAGATGTCAGAGGAACTATTCCTGGAGGAGCCACGGTGTGTGCGTCATCAGTGTGTGGTGGTGGTGGTGGGGAGGATATCCATCAGAAATGCAGAGAGCAGACATAACCCCAGCTGACCTGGGTGACTAACGCCTTGGACAGTGTCATCCAAGGATGATGAGCAGTGAGCCACTGTCAGAAAGGCTACACTTTTGTTTTTGTCTTGTCACGGAATTTTTAAAGAAGGGGGAAATTTCAGCTTCTTTAGAAGATGTTGTCCAAGGTCTGGAATGATCATTCTGCTGAAGAAGCTTAATGAGGGTGGGCAGTATGGTGAAGGGAAGCCATCACCCTCAAGGTTTCACTGGCCTACAGTAAACTCTCTAGACTCATCAGTGTGCAGTCCCTCTGTTAGTGACTTAGTCGCTGTGACTGGAGAGCTGACCAAGCAGCTGCATGGAGGAGGATTTATTTTGGTTCACAGTTTCAGAGATTGCAGTCCATAGTTGCTTGAGCCTGCCCTCTTGGGCAAGGTACTATGGTTGGGGGAGTGTGTGGCAAGCAGATACACACTTCATGATAGACAGAGAAGACTCTGGGACAAGACAAAGCCCCAAGAACCTGTCTCTGGCTGTCTGTTTCTTCCAGAGGCCCCACTTTCTGCTTTTCATCATCCCCCAACAGGACAGTTTTATGACTACCAAAGTTTCATGAACCCATGGGTTAGCCAAGCCCTCACAATGAAACTGTCTCTAAAAGATCTTCAAAGACAGTCTCTGAAATACACTTTCCTTAGGTGCTAACTAGCACTAATGTCCTGGGCTCTTACCCATTCCTCTTTGTTCCCCTCCCGTGATTCCAGGATCTATTCTAGTGATAACAAACCCTGCTATGCTGATCTCAAAGCTCAAGACTGGCTTCTCTCTTGGGAAAACAGGACGACATGGGAAAAGGGGATAAGGTTGAAGAAAAGGAAGAAATGAATGGTAGTGTTTGTGAAGAAAGACGCAAGATGCCCATGGGGTGGAGACACACAATACCACAGAGAGGCCTAGAGAGAAGGGAACAAATGCTACACAAAGATGGGGTAGACTCAAAGAATCTCCCCAGCATGGCTCCTGACTTGCAGAGGAAGGCATCAGTACCATGGACATATCTTAACAACTAACTCAGTCCTGTGCCTTTCCAAAACTCATCCAAAACTCCTGCTTAGCTCTCTTGATTCAATAGCTGCCTTGGAAATCACTCATATTGGCCATTATCTGTTCTTGTCTTCACCTGATCCTTTAGCTTCAGCTTGCCTCTGCTTCAGCTTACCAACCGGCCTCTGCCCTGTGGTAAAGTCCATGGGAGGTGCATGCGATGGCCATTCTTGGTTGTCAACTCGACTATGTCTGAAACTAACCTCTGAAAACGGAGGGCACAACTGTGAGGGGTTTTTTGCTTGGTTTAAAAGGGTGGGTCCAGTTCTAGTCCGGACCTTTGAGGTAGGAAGACACACGCCTTTGATCTGGATCTTGAGGTGGGAAGACACACCTTTAATCTTGGCCATATCTTCTGCTGGAAGCCTATATAGGGATAGGGAAGAGGAAACCTGCTCTTGGCCTGCTTGACCTTGCCTTACAAGCACATCCATTCCATCACTGGCATAGGAGGCTACTTCTATGGGATTCCAGTTCATATTGAAGACCAGCTGAGACATACAGCCTTGTGAACTGAGCAACTACTGGACTCTTGGACTTCCTGTTCACAGCCAGCCTTCACTGGATTAACTGGACTGCAGTCTATAAGTCATTCTTATAAATCCCCCTTTATCTATCTATCTATCTATCTATCTATCTATCTATCTATCTATCTATCACCATATATATATATATATATATATATATATATATATATATATATATATATATATATAGAGAGAGAGAGAGAGAGAGCGTCATCCTATAAGTTGTATTACTCTAGAGAACCCCGATTAATACAGCACATTTCTCCCCCCATCCCAACATAGGCAAAGGCACCTCCTGCCACAGTGAGGAATACACATTGCTGTGTTGGGCAGAGTGAGGTCTTGCAGGCAGTGAGTCTTCCAAGCAGTGGCTCAGGTTTATTTGTTCACCAGAAGATACACAAATGTCAAACAAGTGGCGCACAAATGCGACTCCATTCTTTCTCTAAAACTGTCATTCATCCAGATCAGCATCACCTGGTGATGGGACTGTACCTGAGAGCCTGCTCATTATCTTTTGGGGAAAAGAGAAGTTGCCCCAGTCATTGTTTTCCTTCCACTTTGTTCTTCCTCTGTTTATTCTCCTCTTTCATTCCACTTGTCACAGGGAGATCCAGTTTGCAGAATGTTTGGAAGAGAATGGGAGAGAGGCAAGTGGAAATGCAGCAGACGGTTTTGGAAAACGGAGCACTCAAGGGTCAGGCAGTAAAGATTGGCTTTCAGTTTTCTTTGGTATTTTTAAATACCAAATGTATTTCAAGTTTTGAAATATTTCAAAAACTAAAGGTGATGCAGAGGAGACCTCTGGAGGTGATAGACACGGTCATTGCCTAGACTGTGGTGATATGAGGGGTGTGTACATATGTCCAAACTCATCAAGGTGTGTACAAGTGCATGTGGGTCTTGTGTATATCAATTATATCTCAATAAAACTGTTTGTTGGTTTGTTTTGAAGGAAGCTGGCATCCTGGAGAGATGGCTCAGCAGTTAAGAGTGCTCACTGAACTTGCATAGGATTAGAGTTCAGTTCCTGGAGCTCAGCCTGGTGCTTGGCTGTGGATCTCTGCATCTGCTGCCATCAGTTACTGGATGAAGGCTCTATGATGACAGTTAGGGTATTCACTAATTTGATTACTGAGGTAGGCCAGCTTAGGCACCCTCTCCACTATCTCTAGTAGTCTAAGCTGGTGTCATCCTTGTGGATTCCTGGGAACTTCCCTAGCACCGGGTTTCTTCCTATCCCCATGATGTCTCCCTCTATCAAGATATCTCTTTCATTGCTCTCCCTGTTCCAGCTCAACCATCCTGTTCTGCCCCTGTTCCAGCTCAACCATCCTGTTCGCTTATGTTCTCATTCCCCATCCTCTACCCTCTACTGCCCCCCTCACCCCCAGTTTATTCAGGAGCTCTCATCCATTTCCCCTTCCCAGGGTGATCCATGCATCCCTCTTTGGGTCTTCCTTGTTAGCTAGCTTCTCTGGAGCTGTGAGTTGTAGTCTGGTTATCCTTTGCTTTACATTTGGTATCCACTTATGAGTGAATACATACCATGTTTGTCTTTCTGATGAGCTCTAGGTATCCAGGTGAAGAGAGAGAAGAGGGATTCTATGAGCAAGTGGCATTAAGATGATGATGGGGAAACCTGCAGAGACAATCGAACCAAGCTAGTGGGGACTCATGAACTTTAGACCAGCAGCTGTGGAGCCTCCATGGGACTGGACTAGGCTCTCTGTATAAGTTAGACAGTTGTCTAGCTTGGTCTGTTTGAAGGGCCCCCGGCAGTAGGATCAGGATCTATCCCTGGTGCATGAGCTGGCCTTTTGGAGCCCACTGCCTATGGTGGGACACCTTGCACAGCCTTGATGCAGCCGGAGGAGCTTGGACTTGTCTCAACTGAATGTACCAGGCTCTGCTGACTCCCCATGGGAGGCCTTACCTTTTCGGAGGAGGGAATGGGGGATGAGTTGAGGGGAAGACTGGAGTAGGGGAGCAGGAGGAGGGCAGAGAGGGGGATCTGTGGTTAATATGTAAAATGAATAAAATATTTCTTAATAAAGAAAAAATTAGAGAGAGAGAAAAAAAGAGTTCAGTTCCTAAAATTCACATTGGGAAGCTAACAATGGGTGACTCAGCCCCAGGGGATCCAATGCCCTCTCCTGGCTTCTGTATACACACACACACATACACACACACACACACACACACACACACACACACACACACAGAGAGAGAGAGAGAGAGAGAGAGAGAGAGAGCATACATTCACATAGACACATACATCCTCATAAATAAAAATCTTCATTTTTTTCTTTAAACAATGGGAGTTGGAAATGAGCTTTATTTTAAGCTGTATTCATTCTTTCATTGAACGCATGAAGCATCCACTGTGTGCCAGCCCTGTGCTGGACACTGGCATATAAGCAAGTTCTCATCTCTGATCCCTCACATTTCTCCCAGAACACACAAAAAGCACAGGAAGGCATCAGTATGGAGCTGTGATAGCAACACTTATGATAGGGACACTGAGCGTCATGGAAACCACAGGAGGAGCTGGCCTGGCCTGGGGGTGGTCCAGGACTGTGACTCATACAGCTATCAGTGACAAGCAGAGCAGCCTCCCCCACAGACTTCAGCTGGAGGGGGAAAAAATCAATTTTGCTTCCCATCACCATCTTATTCACACATGAGTATGCCCTCATTCCTATTCACCCGCTCCTGAAGGCTGCCTCTTTTCAGGGGCTCCAAGCACAGTGATTAAACAAAGGGGATTGGAGAAGGGCAGACAAAGCGCGCGAGAGTTTCATTCTCTGTAAATGCCAGATTTTCTGCATCAGTGAGGCTGCAGCTGTGACAAGCATCAGGCCCTTTCCTAAGGCATATATTTTCTAACGCACCATGGAAAGAAAATATTAATAATATCGGGGGGAGGCAAATGGGCTCAATTATTATAAAATCTTGTGAGTAGACAATTTTTCATAATAACAGGAATTCGGCATGTTGAGTAAACATAGAAAATTATATTGTTAAAAATAAAGTATGGTCACATTTTCTGCTTTAATCTACAAGCATACAAAGAATAAGTCCTATTAAGAAATTTACCCTGCTGTTTCACACGACTTTTCCAAATAAAGTCGGAATACCCGACACATAAAGACGGACACATTTCTATACAGCAGTCACTCTATTCGGATGAGATACTTTATAAAGTGTCATTTTACCTCACTGGTTATCTAATCTCAAGGGTCAGCCCAGAAATTATGTACATCCAGGTAACACTAAATGGACTGAGTAGGTTGTATTTATATATTTAAAGGACAAAGCGGGAGTGGGAGGGATGAAAGAGAAGGGGGAACACGCAATTATACATTAATTTTTTAAAAAATTAAAAATTAATTTAAAAATAAATGTAAGGAAATGTTATATTCTATGCATGGCAATTAAAAACTGAACCCCCAATCAATCTCCTTGGTGTATGGACTGTTGTGGGGGAGACTGCTCACACAAGCTGTTGCTAGAGCATGACATGCATATCTGATTCGCACCAGACTTAATCAGCATGGGCTGGGGAATGTTTAGTCACAGACCAGACACAGATCAGTAAATTAATGCCAGGTTGGTAATTAAAAGTGTTTCCTGGGTATGGATGACACCTCTGAACGCAGCGTGAAATGGATCCCTTTGTATTCTACCCCATGCTCTCTCCCATCATGCTTTTGGCCTTTAGTCACAGAGGGACTGATGTCTGCTGCAAAGAGCCTGGAGTTAGAAGATCTATCTATATTCTGGTCTCGAGACTACTGGAAGTTATTTGACCTTAGGAAAAGGATAATAAAGTCCTAATGTTCAGTTTGATTTGCATAGCTAAAATTAAGATGCTTAAGGCAGGTTTGGGAAAGGACCCAAACAAAGGCATGTGGGTAAGAGTGCATATGAAATGTCCAATAGTCATGTGCAAGTATGATTATATTTACTAATAAAATCCATGTTGGAATTGAGTCAAAGGATACTGAAAACAGAATTTGCATTTATAAACGCATAAAAGCAAGCACAATTGAAAATGTGTGTCCATGTATATGTGTATAGGCAGTGAGTCTTCCTTACACAGGAGTATTCATTTACTAAAGAATTCTATATCCTATGCATACAAAGACCTTGGAGGAATATAGATCCATTCAAAAGAAGTAGTTGCTAACATATTTAGTTAACCTAGGTTGAATCGTTTTTCTAAACAAATGCTTCGATGCAGAAGGCTGATAAATGGGATCCTTGTGTGAGGACTAGAAACACAGAATGATGGAGAAGCTTTGTTAATGAAACCTGTATCCTGAAATAAATTACAGAAGCATTTATAATGAATTCTGGTTGGAGATCCCAGGCAGAACAAGAGGAGAAGCCAGTATAAGAAAACACCCTTGATTTGGAGCGACCAGGTAATTTTATTTATTTTTAATAATATCTAACTTATTTAGTCTCTGGGAGAGGGGCTGTACCCATGCCACAGAGCACATTTTGATGGCAAAAGAAAATCTGTGAGAGTCTGTTGGTTCCTTTTACCGTGTGAGTCCCCGGGAATGCACTCAAGTGGTCAGACTCGGCTGCTGCCACCTTGATCCACTGAGCCTGACCCTGGCCCTGAGGAAATGATTCTAACAATGCCTTAAGACTTTGTTTGAATTCTACACTTTGTTTTAAATATGCTGTCTTTAGAAGACAGACATGTGCATGTGTTAATATTTAGCATGGTTATTCTTGTATGTATCAGAAGAGAAATCTCATAAATCATAATCACGGGGTAAAAAATGCTTTTTTTTTTCTATCCAGTGCTCATGTTTTCTGCTCACATCAGCAGTGGCCACGAGTGCATTCTGTGTGCCTGAACCTGACAGAGGATTAATTATATCCCCACGCAACGTTCATTTCTCAGATTATTTGGGAGATATTTGATGTAATGAGACTCAGAAGCTAGCCTCTTCCATTTGGGGAGTGTTTTCAGAAATCAGTTTCCAGACTTTAGCAGAAACATCAATCAACTGCAGCGCTCATAAGAAGGTATGGGGCAGGCTCTCCCTGTTCTCCCTCCCAAACACAGTCACAACACTGAGCAAAACCGAGAGACAACCAAGGACTCTCAGTGAGCAAGGAGGAGATCTGGTTTGGGGGGATCGCTGAACTGGAGACTCAATGCAGGGATACTGACTCCCACCCCCAAGAAAGGAAAGCCGTCAGACCTGGCTCTTTATGTCTCCAGCTGAGTAACTGAACTCAGGCCAGTAGGCTCATTCCTTCTCTGTGTTGAGTAGATGATCCTCTGATGGTATCAGGTGACTTCAGTCTTCTGCAAGAAGGCTGGATGGAGTTGAGAAGGCGTGTTTTCTTCCCCCACTAGCCTCAGACATCTGCAGCAGTGAAAGACAGAATTGACCATAAGAAACCTATTCCTGAGTCATCTCAACCTAAGACCTTTGAGACTCTCCCATTTGGGAGGCCCAAGAGCTGGCAAATGGGTTAGTGAAAGGATTTGGCTATAGCTAATGGCCAGGTCCGCTGTCCGGAAGACAAGAGAGTGGGTAGGTAGATCAGTTAGATAGTAAACACAATAAATGGACAACCTAAGAAGACACTTGGACCCAATTCAATGCCCCAGGCTTAAAAGTTACTTGCCCTGCCCAGAATTAGGTGTCCAGTGAATCCTGGCAAGAGCCCTAATGCATCATTCCTCCACATAGAAGTCTGGCCTAGAACGGCCCTTCCTGTCTCACAGGTGGCAGCAGCTGAGATGCATAGACACCCCCAAAAGGACCTAAAGAGCCATAAACCCCCAAAATGCTCTGAAAAACGATGCATTGGGTCTGGGGGATTTCCCTGCTGTAATTATGGGAAATGAACAGATTAAGGGCATGGACTTGGAAAGAAAAAATATCAATAATGTTGTTATTTGTAGATAATGTTGATTGTCCACATGGAAAAATGTTTAGAAGTCTACACACACAGACACACAGACACAAAGACTCTCTCTCTCTCTCTCTCTCTCTCTCACACACACACACACACACACACACACACACACACACACACAAACAAATAAATAAATCAGAAACAGTGAGTTCAGCAAGATACACATGATTTTCTATGAACTGATTGAAGTCAATCATATCCCTCCTGCCTACAATGGACATACAGAAAATATTATGTATAACCACTTCAGATAATAAATACATACATTTATTAAACTTAACAACATGTCTTAGACTTACATGTGAAAATTTTAAAATATTAACAAAGGAGATTTTTTTAAAAAGAGCTAATTAGAATGACATTCTGAGTACAAGACTCAACACAGTCAAGTTGTTAAATTTGCCAAAATTATCTATATATTTAATGCAACTTTTATCAAAATTCCGGCATGTCTTTCCACTATTTATGTAAAAAGGTTTAGGTTCTAAAATAGTTAAAATTTAAAAACCATCACAAAGAATAAAATACAATCATCACTCTACGCGGCATGAAGACTTGCATCATGATAACCTAGGCCATCAGGGCACAGTGGTGTTCATGCAGGGAGAGACACATAGTTGGCTGTGATACAACACAGTATTCAGTATCCATACCTTCACAACACAGCTACCTCATTTTGACACTGATCAAAATAGTTCAAAGGAGAAAAGAGAGATTCTTTCCAGCTAATGATACTGGAGCTATCCAATATCTATAAGCACACAACAGAAACCTTAACCTCAACCTAGTGGATTACTAACAAAATGTAAAACTATAAAATTCTTCAAAAACAGAAGAGAATTCTTGGGATCTAAGCTAACCTAAAGGTCTTAGATTTGGCACTAAAGTTTAATCCATGAGAGGAAAAATGGGTAAACTGGACTTCATTAAAAGCAAATATTATTGTTACACAAAACCTATGTAAGAGTTTAAAAAGACTACATCTTAGGAGAAAATATTTGCAATTAATATGTGTGTGTTTGTGTGTGTGTGTGTGTGTGTGTGTGTCTGTCTGTGTGTGTGTGTGTGCAATAAAAAAGACTATAGGCTTTAACTGTTCCCATGGTGGGTAATGATTGCTCACCGCACTCCAGCTCCAGAGGAGCCATTTTCTCTGGCTTCTTCAGGCAAGTGTAACACACACACACACACACACACACACACAGAGAGAGAGAGAGAGACAGACAGAGACAGAGAGATAGAGAGAGAGACACAGAGAGAGAGGCAGAGACAGACAGAGACTATGTTTTAAAGGAAAAGGAATAGACTGGTATCTAGAATATATTTTCAAAAAGTGTTCAAAATCAATGGTGAAAAAAAAATCCCAACCAAAACATGGTCAAAACACAGACTCATCAAGGACAATATAGAAGTGGCCAGTGAACATATAGTGTCCAGCATCATGGTCATCAAAGAAAAGAAACTGAAGAGTGCGGTGAGCAATCATTACCCACCACGGGAACGGTTAAAGCAAAGTGTGACACCCTGGAATGCTGGTAACTGGGACAAGCTCTATCGCTCATCTGTTGCTGACAGGAATGTAGAATAATGTAGCCTCTCAGGAAGGCAGTTTGACAGTTTCCTGACAAGCTAAAAGTGCAGTTGCCATGTGACCCAGCAATGGCATTTCAGGGCGTTTGTTCCAGAGTTACAAAGTATGTTTTTATAAAACTTGTACCTTGGGGCTTATAGCAGTTCACTAACAGCAGCCCCACATTAGAATCAATCCATTCATCTACAGCAGTTGTGAGCCCGAGAGTATGGCATAGCCCGGTCATTAAACTCTGCTGAGCACTGAGAGAGAATGAACTGTGGGACTCAGTGTAGCAAAGCTCCAGGCAAGTGCAGCTGTACTGGTGTGGAGGGTAGAGGCCAGTCCAAACACTTACATACCACTGATGTAAAGTTTCTGAAATGACAACATCTGAAAAGCAGATACCACCCTACCTTTTACCCCAGCACTTTGGAGGCAGAGGCAGAAGGTAGATAGATCTCTCTGAGGCCCGAGACAGCCAGGCGACAGAGTGAGACCCAGTCTCAAAAGAAAAGACAGATGAGTAACTGTTTTGAGCATTTAGGAATGGAGAAGGGTGAGCTGTGGCGGGAGTGGGAGGGTATTGTTGGAAAAGAGAAACCCGAGGGATCCTCCGATGAAAGGTTATGGTTTTCGTGATGTGAAAACACAGCCTTAACCTCATGGCAAACATGTGCAGAACACACACCCAAGTGGGTACAAGGAAAACAAGGAGAAGGGATGAGGGCAGGGACCATCAGATACCTGGCTAGGACCTCGTGGTTCTGCAAAGATGTTAACAGAGTTGAAAGCTGAGGACCGTGAACCTGGGGTTTTGCTATGATTCCTCACAACTTCCGGTGACCTTAAGGCATGATTCAACTTTACAGTCTGACCCTGGATCAGCACATCATTGTTTCCATACCTCCATCTCCTGCCAGCAAATGTCTGCTGTTTACCCTTCTGAAAAGTCCCCATAGACACAGTCATGGTGATCGTCTGTTTGTTCGATTTGAAGATTCTATAGAACTGTGGGGGAGGGTTTATGAAAGCTCATTTCTGAAAACACTGTGGGCATTTTTCTCTGTCCGAATCCTTGCTTTTCCTGAGTATTACAGTAAGAAAAGGAATGGAGGCAGAAAGAGGAAAAATTTATCCATAATGCATGTGTGCAAGCATTTCTATGTCCAAATGTCACCTGGCTTTATAATGTTTAAGATGAAACCTCCTTTCAACTCATGTTCGAAATTTGCCTGTTTCATGCAGCAACATAGCCTGGTGTTTCTTCACTTTCTTTAAACAATTTAAATATTTTCTCCTGTGTTGTTTCTAACAGCTGCTTAATCTGTTCATTTCTATTCCCCTGGTAGCATCAGCCAATCTTCTCGTTTAGCATTTAGTTTGTAGCTGTAAAGGGCATCTTTTAGCTAATTTTTGGTGCATGGATAGTGAATTTCTTTTTTTAAAATGTGTGTGTGTCTGTGTATGTGTCTGTGTTGTGTTGTGTGTGTTGTCTGTGCGTACTATGTGTATATGGGTGCCCATAGAGATCAGGAGAACATGTCAGATGCCCTGAAGCTAGAGTTCTGGATGGTTGTGAGTCATCTGGTATAGATGATTGGAATTGAACTTGAGGTCCTCTGGAAGAGCAGCAAGTATCATCAGCAGCTGAGCCATCCCTCCAGCCCCAGATGATTCATTTCCTGAGAGATGTTTTTTAAGATTTTAAATCACTTATTTTCTATTGTATTAAAAATAGTAAAAAGATACTATTTGTTCAAAGTTTTGCTAACTTTAGTGTGGTATTATATTGTGTACCCTAATAAACTTGCCTGAGGATCAGAAGACAGAGCCAGACACTAGATTAGACATAGAGGTCAGGCAGTGGTGGCACACACCTTAATCCCAGCATTTGAGATCTCACGCCTTTGCTTGGGAAGCACACCCACCCTTAATCCCAGGAAGTAATATGGCAGGGCAGAGAAAAATACATGAGGCGTGAGGAAACAGGAGCTCACTCTTGAGGCTGAGGATTTTGTAGAGGTAAGAACTAGTTGGCTGGCTGTCCTGCTTCTCTGATATTTCAACTCTCACCCTGATATCTGGCACTGGGTTTTCTATTGAAAGACCATCTAAGATTAGAACAACACTTGGGAGTAACTGCTAAAGCAAAAAATCTTTGCTGATTTAAGAGGGGGGAGATTTCACACAATGGCTTTAATTTCCATTTCTTCCTTTACTAAGTTTTAAAACTATGCTTTTGGTTAATACAGCTTTTTCCTTTGTGGAGTGGCCCATGGTTCAAATGGAGTCTTCTACTTTTCCCTAGTACTTCATAGAAACTTTGTATTAAGGTCATTCATTTATTTATATTAAGAAAACTATTCTCCTTGTAGAAATTGCAGGTTTTTTTCCCAAGTTTATCCTTTTATTTCTGATCATTATGAATCTTGACATAAAATTTTTAAAATTGTCATCAAATCATTGGCCCCAAAGGCCTGAGAGCTGGAGAGCTGTCCCTGACCCTTGACAGCTGCAGTATTCCGGAGAGTGGGGCCCACACCTCATCTGGGCAACACAGTAGACCTCACCCTAGTGGCATGGGTGTGAGAGAGATGGACTCTCCCTTGCTGACTGCTGCGTTTGGGTGAGCTGGCCCCGCCCCTCACTGGGGCACTGATGGAGAGCTGGCCCTGGTGGTGTGAGCTCAGTAGATCCAGTCCTGCCCCTTACCTGCTGCCACAGGCAGGAGAGCTGGCCCCGCCCCTCACTGGGGCAGTGATGGAGAGCTGGCCCCGCCCCTCACTGGAGCAGTGATGGAGAGCTGGCCCTGCCCCTCACTGGGGCAGTGATGGAGAGCTGGCCCTGGTGGTGTGAGCTCAGTAGATCCAGTCCTGCCCCTTACCAGCTGCCACAGGCAAGAGAGCTGGCCCCGCCCCTCACTGGAGCAGTGATGGAGAGCTGGCCCCAACCACTCACCTGGGCAAAGCAGGAGAGCTGGCACCGGCGGTGCAGGTGTGGGGAGCAGGCAGGCTGACCAACTCACCTACCACCCAGGCCCAGATCCAGGGCTTTGAGTTGGCCCATCACAACATCTACCCCTTCCATAAACTGCTGGAGTGTGTGAAGAGGTCAGTCCTGCAGAACCAAAGCTGCAGGGACTCCATGACACAGGGCAACAACAGGATGCCTGAGGAGCCCCAGCAAGGATCCTGTACTGATGGTGTAGTGGAAGTCAGAGGCCTCGAACCAGTCCAAAGACTCACTGCAATGAACATTTGCAGGTAAAGCTGTTTGGACAAAGGATATAATGTATGACACCATAACACACTGCAGCTTCCACGGTGAGATTTTGTGGTTTGTTTGTTTGTTTTCTTTTGAGGGATTGCAAGGGTGAAGGGCAGGTATAGAGCGATGAGGAGATGAGTGGGATTAGGGTGCCTGATGCGAAATTCACAAAGAACCAATGAAAAGTTTAAAAAGAGAAAAATCTTCATAGTTGATGGCTTCTGGCGTGGTGAGGGTGGGGAAGGACTCAGTTTTAATTTTTTCTTGGGGGGATCACAAGGGTGGAGGTGGACCCTGGAGGACTTGGAAGTGAATGTGATCAGGATGCATTATATAAAATTCCAAAATAATCAATAAAAAATTTTATGTTGAGAAAAAAATGATCATCAAATGTCACCGAAAGATATAATTGTTGGAATTGTGGGTAATTCCTTTTGTTTGCTTTCATTCTTCTTATGGGCCTGCGAAAGGCATGCTTTGTTCACATAGCTTGGGAAAGAGATTAATGACGCTACAAACATTATGATCCAAACCCTAAATGCTGTGGGGCCTGTGAGATAGCTTAGCTGATAAAGATGTCTGTCACCAAGTCTGAAGACCTGAGTTCAAGCCCTGGAATACACAGGATGGAAGGAGAGAGAACCAATTCCTACAACTTGTTCTCTGACCTTGCAAGTCATACTCCCACATACCAAAATAAAACAAGACAAGACAAAAAAATTAAAAGAAAACAATTCACTTAAATGCTGTAGGTAAGTTGTGCTCAGAATAAATTGGTAGTTTTTGCTGTTTTTGTTTTTGTTTTGATTAAACATTAAGTAATGAAGGCAAATACCTGGGCATTTGTCTCTAGAAATGCAAATGAAATGAGAACCTCACTAAGCAAGAGGGAGGACATACCACACTGAGGGAAAGTTTGATGGAGAAGAAGACAAATTATAAGCTGCTTCTTGAGCCTGCGATTCAAGGAAGAAACAAAACACAATCATGAACTTAATTAAGAGAAGAGATGCCGAAGATTTCCTGAGCTCTGAGACAACACGGTCTCTTGAGTCAGCTCCATATTCCAGATATAAATGTTTGGCAAGATCATTCAAGTGGGCCATTTTTCAGGGAATACCAACACCCAAAACTGATTACAAAAACTCGTTTTAAAAATTCCAGCCGGGCAGTGATGGCGCACGCCTTTAATCCCAGCACTCAGGAGGCAGAGCCAGGCAGATCTCTGTGAGTTTGAGGCCAGCCTGGACTACCAAGTGAGTTCCAGGAAAGGCACAAAGCTACACAGAGAAACCCTGTCTCGGAAAAAAAAAAAAAAAAAAAAAAAAAAAAAAGTTCCTGAATAGTTATTCATAAGCTGGGAGGATTTTATTGAAGAGTGACCTCTCTGAAAGCATCAGAACCAAGCAGGTTTATAGATGTTTTTCAAATGTCAAAGGACAGATATATCATTGTCATGCTACTGAAATCACTTGAGGGTATAAAGGAAAATTACTTGTTTGGTTGTTTCAGTATTTATTTTTACTGTGTGTGTGTGTGTGTGTGTGTGTGTGTGTGTGTGTGAGAGAGAGAGAGAGAGAGAGAGAGAGAGAGAGAGAGAGAGAGAGAGAGAGAGAGTGAATTAGGTGCCTCTAGAGGTCAGAAGGGGACATCAGACCTCTGGAGCTGGAATTACAGGTGATTGTGAGACATTCAATGTGTGTGCTAGGTACTGAACTTGGGTTCTCTGCAAGAGCAGCAAGGGCTCCCAACTGCCAAGCCATCTCTGTGACCAAAGAAAAAATTGTTTTTACAAATAAAACTAAAGCCAATCTCTCACTTATGAAGACCAGTGCAAACAGAGTAACAAAGACATTCACAAGTTAAATTCTGAGAACACTAAATGAACACTTCTCCAGATAATTCAAGGGAAACCTTAACTCTAATTAATTCTATAAACACATGTGATTATTCCAGCATGATGACATAGGTCAACCAGTCATTCTAGGAGTGCAGAAACAGTACTGGGTAGAAGACGATAGTTCCTAGAGGAAGTCAAGAAAGAAGCACTTCAAGAAATCACAGGATGCAAAGGTCTGTCTAAAAGTAAATGTCAAATGGGTAGAATAGCAAATATGAAATTGACACCTTGAGAACAAGGGAAGGGTTTGATTGTATTTAGTGTGCTTGGGTTTCTATTTAATGTCACCCACAAAAGTAGATAAAGCAACAACATTGAAATAAGTGCTTGTCACACATGCATGAGGACCTGAGTTCAATACGTAGCACCCACATAAAAGCCAGGCATGGTGGTATGTGTGTGTAATCCAAGAGATAGGGAGGCAGAGACAGGAGCATCTCCAGGGTCTGCTGATCAGTCAGCCTGACCTAAAAACAGAGAACCCCAGCTCCCAGTGAGAGACCTTGCCAGAAAGTAAAAGAAAGAATAATAAGGTGGAGCCAGGCACAGTGATGGACACCTTTAATCCCAGCATTCCAGAAGCAGAGTGGATCTCTAAGTTCGAGGCCAGCCTATTCTACATAGTGAATTCCACGACAGCCCAGAGCTACTCAGTGATACCCTGCCTCAAAAAGAAAACAAAAACACTCATTCCAAAGTCACAGAAATCAAGACGACAAAGAACCATGGCAGTCAAATTAACGCTAGAAGACAGAGCCTCAAACATCCCATGTAATAGAACTAACTGAGGTGCAATTACTTCAATGGAAAAAATGGAAAGGAAGAAAGAAGGAAGGAAGGCCCACAACCCATTTGGACAATATTTCAGAAACTTTACCCAAAGTAATTCAGAATGAAGAAAATCGTAGATAAAAATGCAAGCTTAGAAACTTCTAGAAGACAACGCAGAAGACAAACTAGGTGATGGTAGGCTTGGCAATGAGTTTTGACATCAACTCTGTGGGAACTGTTATCTCGGGGAACCGGGAGTTGATTAAGGAAGAGACATGACCATAAGAAATTACATGCAGTAATCTTATTGGGAAGATCTTTAGGTGGGGTTGCCCGAGGGGGCGGGGGAACCTACTCAGCAAGAACTATTCCAAAGATGTTGTACCAAAGCCATCCTGCAGAATGGGAAGGAGGGAGGGACCCTAGAAGAGGGGGTAGAGATGTTTGAGAGAGGCCTCCTAGCTAGGAGAAGCCCATTAGCAGCAAAAGATGGAAGGTCACTGAGGCAGAGGGCGTTGAAAATGAGTAGAGGTCAGTGGTCTTTCACAGCTGGCTTGCTCTTGGTAATGGTTAGTAGAGGTGGTGTGTGGCTTCACAGGGTACACAAAGCAAGTAAGTAAGCATTTACAAAATGCTCATTTGTACGGCAAGCAAAGCAACTTGATGTTTAAGATATTGAGTTTAGTACCTATGGGCTTTGGGTACCAGTCCTAGCCTGATGTGAGGAACAACATGAAACATTTCCAATAAAGAGGCAAAGGCCATCATTAGTCTATTTACCAAAGAAGCATAAGCCATGAAAGAAACACTTAATAATTGGAACTTAATAAAATGTTGGCTTCGCAGGAGACACTGTAAGGAGATGGAGGGGGAAAACCCATAGACTGAGAGAAAATTTATTATATGCAAAATACAAACAACATAACAGTCTTAAAACTCTCTGTGCTATCTAATCAGTTTTCTGTAATTATACAAGTGCTCTGAAAAGGAAAGCCCGTTAACTAAGAAAAAAATGTATCATGCAAATGGGAGTGGCCACAGGAAGAAAAATGATAGTCATGACGGGGGGGGGGGGTGGTAAGGGTACAGCCATGAAAACCTGTGCTTCCAAACCAGGGAATCTGCACCATGTTAGCAATTAATTAAGTAGAAAAGATACTGGCTGAGTCCCCAGGCAAAAGCCTGTGATTCCAGCTGCTCAGCAGGCAAAAGGATCACAAATTCAATGCCCAACTGGGCTACAGAGTTCGAGCCAGCCAGTGTAACTTAGCAATAGCCTCTAAAAAGAGGACTGGGAATATAGCTCAGTGGTAGAGTGCCCACCCAGCACATCCTTGGTTCAATACTCAGTGCTGGAAGGAAGGAAAGCAGAGAGGGAAGAAGGAAGAAGGGAGGGAGAGAGGGAGAGAGGGAGGGCAGGCCAGGAATGATAAACCTGGGCAAACATGTAAAACCAACTTTGGGGTTCAGTAAATTCTTGAGCATTTACTCTCCCCTATGGCTTTTTTTTTTTTTTTTTTTAAAAACAAAGACATCTGTCTCTTTAAGTGTCTTTCACTTAAGTGTCTATAACAGAACAGGGACAAGCATGCAAGATGGTGCCAGAACCGAAAGGGTAAGGAGGAGTAAAGGCCAGGAGCAGGCAAAGCTAACAACAGGAGCTAGGTGGTGAGTCCTTCTCTGAGCTATTTGCCCTTCTCTACCTTCATCTTGACGTTTAGGAAACTAAAGTCCTATCGAGGAAAGATCTTTGAACCAAGAGATGCCTGAGACAAAGTGACTGAGTCTAAACAGTGATAGTCCAGCCTAGCTGATAATGTTCAGAGCCTCTGCCCTACTACACACTTCTCCTTCTATTGATGCAGACAGCCTGGCCACTACTCCTCTGCCTCATCACAAATGTCAGACAAGCGAGCAGAGGTTAGGAAGAAATAATAGGGGGAAAAGAGGGAGTCTGTTGTGGGATGTTTGTTCACACTGATACTCCAAGATTGATAATAAAGTTTACCTTGAACCAGAGGGCAGAGTCAGTGATTGGCTGGCCAGAATCAGCCATAGAGGTTTTGGAAGACCTGGATAGGGGAAACACAGAAAGATGTAGGGAGGGGCTTAAAGAGATTCACAGCCTTTTCAATCTTGACAGCATGGAGAGTTAAGGTCTGCTGATCATTCCTCTGCTGCTCTTTGGATCTATTGGGTTTTTACCCCAGTATCTGACTCCTGAATTTTTATCAACAATAGAACAATATAAGTAAATACTTCATCTGGCACCCAACGTGGAGTGATATCACATGGCAACTTTTAAAGTTACCACTTCTCTGTGTGGCTGCAGTGGTCTGTCTACACTCCTAGGGCTGCCACTTCCCCTGGCCACAGTTGCAGCCACCTGCCACCAACTCTGCATCTGCTGGAGTCAGCTGCCCCATCCTGGCTCTGTCATTCAGGTGGCCCAGTGCCCTTACACACCAAGTCCTCATGCCCTGGCAGCATAAGCAGCTGCAGGTGCCCTAGGCCCGGTTAGTGAAGCATAGCCACTAGCCTGGCTGTTTGGACACCCCATTGTGGCCGCTCACCTCACAGGCCCACCCTGCACAGCCCCACACCTCTCGGTGGCACAAGCCCCCGGGAGGAGCAGAGTTAGCCTGGCTTGGTCCCTCCTGCCACCACCACCACCACCACCCCCCCACTGCTGAGCACCACTGCTGTGGTTGGCTACAGCTCCACCACTGCTGGTGTTTAAAAAAAAAAAAGCCAACAGATCTGGTAAGACACCTGGGAATTCTGAAGGGGGAAATAAGGTTTGTTTGTTTGTTTGTTTGTGTTTTTAAATCTTTCCCACATTAAAAATAGAAAATATCATGATACAGGAAGTGAGAACTCTACATGGTTCCACAATAGATAGCTTAAAATTAAAAAATAAATATATAAAGGAATAACTGAATAACTGACTCAGCTAGGATTGACATAATATCGATTATAATTATTATCAATTTGGTAATTCATAGTTTATCCTTAAAAGAGTGATTTGATATCTGTACCAAACATAAAAAAAAATTTTGACTGACAAGATGAAAGCCTTAGAAAGACCTACCAATAAAACTAAAAATATTATTCACACACGGGCAGAGGAATTTAGATCAGAAGCTACTGCACCACTGAATGAAGTGGAAGGAAGAGTGGCCCAAGATTCTTAGAAAACCAACCTTAGTTTATCCAGTTACCATGACCAGCAGATGACAGGCACTCCCAAGGCTATACAAAAATTAACGAAAATCCTGCAAAAATGTTAGATCTGAGAAGATTTAAGGAAACAGTCATTTCATATGGTATGCATTCACCCTAAAGACAGTGTGACATTCATGGACAACTCAGAACAGAATTATCCCCCAAGACTGGAAAGGTTTAGCTACAACAGTATTGGAAGCTGGTCCTCGGTTACAATGAAGAGCATGATGGAAAGAGAAAGCTAGGGTCATAGAACAATGAAATAGGACTAGAGGTGCTGATATTTCCCAAGACCAGCTTCCTGGTAAAGGCCGGTGTGCTGATTTACAAAGACGTTTTGGATGTGATGATCATACCCTGATCCTATGTCATATTGCAGCTTTGAATGCTTGGGACAAGGTTGAAGAATCAGGAAAGAAGACTGAGTCATTTACTAATATTATACAAAGCCCAAAAGAAGACACCACTAAAGATTGACATCAGTTGTAAATAAAATAATATCAGATGCAGAAGGTAAACAAATATTCATTAAATCTTTGGCTTTTGAAAATACTCAAAAGTTAGATATCTTAGAGATTAGAAATGTGAGGGTCAATATTGACATAACCATGGTTCCTGAAGTAGAGAAAAAAATACATTAAAAGAATGTCCCATAACTTAAGACAATAGATCTCAGTTTATGGAAGCAAAACAATAAAGAAAAAAATCTGCGTCTGGGCTGTTGTGGTGATGTTTAAGAACAGAAGATATAGGGCTGAGAATGTAGCCCAGTGGGTAGGTCACTTGCCCCTGTGTTTGCTCTCCAGCAACAAAAGAAAACAAGAAGAACAGAAAAAGTAAAAAGAAAATGCGAAGGTCCTATAACCAGGAAGGCCAACCCTCCTGCTGCAGAAACAGTCTGACATAAGCCATCTTGTCCAAAACGTCTGGGTTCTCAGAAGGCTGGGAGCAATATTTTTTGTATCCAGATAAACCATTGTTTACATGTGCAGAAATCCTAACGGCATCATGATTTTCTTTGAAAACCCTTGAGAAAACACTTCTGGAAAAAGTAACTAAATGCACTGTATATATGCATCTTTTATTAATGAGAAAATATTACCAACAAGTGCTAAGTAGTGAAAACACCCAAGACCTAAAGTTTCTAGAGATCATAAGATAAAAAGAAAATAATCTATAATGAACATTTGGATATGAGGTCAAAATAGAAAGGTCAGTTTTCCCAAGTAAATTTATAAATACTGCCTCAGCCAAATTTGATTGTTTAGAAAACATCTAAAACTTATTTAGAAAAACTAAGCATTCATTAGTGAGCCAGGACATTCCCAGAAAATAAAATATATATATATAGAAAGTATTTTTCTTTAGTATGACATTATAATTGCTGAAATAGTGTGGGAAAGGATGGCTTGTCCATGGATTGTGCTGGAATATCTAATTAACCATATGTAGAACAGAATAGCTGTGTTCCTATGGAAAAAAAAGTGTTTGTTGTATTTTGACAGGCAAATAAATACATGTCTTTTATTAAAACAACAAGCAGAAACACACAACTACTTCTATGAATGGGATGATGACTACCAGAGATGGAGTGGGCTTGTGACTAGGCAAAGGGGAGGCTGTGGTCAACAGATGCAGCATTAGAAAGAGAGAGGGGGATAAGGAAGGAGAGGTCTCCTCTTCGCCCTTCTGTTTCTGGGAGAAAACTCTCTGATCCACAGCAATTTTGAGGAGGAAAGAGATTTTCTCAGCTTCGACTCCACTGAGGGAAGTTAGGCCAGGAGTTGAGAGCAGAAACCTGGACGCAGGAGCTGAAGCAGAGACCTTGGAGAAACACTGCTTACTGGCTTACTCCCTGCTCATTTTTCATCTCAGGCCCACCTACCTAGGGATGGCACCAGCCACAGTGTACTGGCTCCACCTACATCAAGTAGCAATCAAGAAAATGCTCCCACAGTCATGGCCATAGAGCATCACGGAGGTGATGCCTCAGGTGAGGCGCCCTCTTCTCGGGAGTGTCAAGTTGATAATAAAAAATTAGCCAGGACAGAGGGTTTATTTTGGCTTACGGTCTGAAGGCACCATCTATCATGGCTATAAGCAGGAGCATGAGGCTGCTGAGCAAACTGTAATCATAGAAAGTTGAATACTAGTCTCAACTCGTGTTCTCCTTTTCACTCAGCCCAGGACCCAAGAGCATGGAATGGTGCCACCCACATTGAGAGTGGGTCTTCCCACTCCAATTCATCTAATCGAGAAACTCCCAGGTGTACCCAGAAATTTGTCTCCTGGGTGTTTATTTATCCAGTCAAATTGGCAATATTAAATACCTCAACACAGCTAACAGCAGACTCTAACCACTCTCGCCATAGGAAAGTGAAAGTATTTGCAATGATACATAGATCAACTGGTTGAACATAGATCAACCAGTCCACATCATATACATTTATTAAAATGCCACATTGTCATATTAAACATATTTAATTATTGACAACTAAAAATTTAAAATTTAAAATTTTTTAAATTGTTAAGTTCTGTTACCATTCGCCATTGTGTATGTGGCCAAGAATATTTATATTACACAACCCACCAAAGTCCTTTTATTCCACGATGTTTTCCAGTGCCACCTAAGAGACCTACAATGTACAACCCTGAAGTTTAGCTGAGACCTTGATCTCTATATCCCAATGGCGGGTGGTCTAGCTCCTCGGAGCTCAGGCCTGCACAGTAAGCTGTTTCCCATATTCAGATGCACGCCTGAGATTTCCAGTGAAAACGTTTTAGGGGATTTCATTTGCTGATAGAATCAAGCATAGGAACTAACGTCGTTAGATGTCCGGCTTATACAGTTTTCTTGATGAGAGATTCTTCACCCTGGAGTGTGCTGTCAAGATGAGAAAGCTTATGGGACAGAAGCTTTGGAGTAAAGCAATTTATTCCCACTTTACTGAAATGGTGGCACACCTTGCACTGGATATATATCAGGGGTGTAGTAGGAAGAGAAGGGACTTGGCTTCTTACAGATGAAAGAATAGGCTCTACTCTTCCCCAGTATCACTCATGAACTTCTCAACTTTGCCCTCCTCTCTGTTAAAGACAGCTATTTCTAGTACTTCAAAGGATAATTACAAGTTTTCAATACCCTCGGCCCTTTAGGAAGTCACCCCCACCTCACCATAGTACTCTCGCATCTAACCGTCTATATTCCAGCTGCCAGATGTGTTGATCTCCTCAGGGCATCGACTCCTTCAGGGAATTCCCTCGGTTACCCACAGATCTCTGGGGCCCAGTGCACAATGTGCACAACCCAGGTATGTGGTCTGTGCCAGCAGACATATCCCTTCATCACCTAAGGAAAATCCTATGCGTGGCCGCCTCCATGAGAAAGCAAGGCTGTTCTTTTCCTCCTTCGGCTGAGTTACAGTGCCCCAGCATTCTTCACTTCAGTGATTGAGTCTGCAGATGGCATATCTTGGAATACATGATTTTTTTAAAAATCTCTTAATGGAAATTACAACCCATATTTCAGAGCCCTTTCCGCTGTGGAATTCAGTGTTAGAAAAAGCTGTTTGTGTCAGGGCGGTTTTAACACACACAGTCGGCCAAATTTGAGGTCATATATAAGCCTGTGTTTCAAAGGCCAAGTCTCCCTCTTGGGATTTTTATGAAGCTGAATGAAGACACCTGCTACAGTCACAAAGACCTAGGACCCTTTCCAGAGGCCTGCTTTGAATCACCGTGAAGGCTGAGAACAATTACCATGGAGCTCCTACTTCAGGAAACAATAACAAGACCCAACATTTGGATACTGATCCAGAAGGTTAGAATGAGAGACACATTCTCCTGGCTTCCCAAAGCTTGGAGCCTCTGGCCCACAGAGTTGAAGACACATGGTGTCTGCCCCTTGTGGATTTGGAATGCTGCCCAGGGCAGGTGTAGACACACAACCGATCACGTTACCGAATTGAATACTTTCAAGGAGCCCTTCGAGTTGCCATGGGAACAGGAGGGCCCTGGGAAGTAGGATCTGAAAGCACGAGAATTACTGGGCTGCCGTCCCCAGCAGGTGTGATAGTTTCCCAGGGGTCCCTGAGAGTCCCAGGTGCTCTGTGGCCACAGGGCAGTCATAGGAGTTTTGAGCACAGGGCCCTTCCCATGTCCTGCTAGGGACTTGTTGACAAGTATTTGCATTGGCTGGACCCTGTGGAGCCATGTGGTCTCCTGTTGGTTTCTTGGCTGCTGCTATTTTGGGCTTTCCACAGTGTGTTTCCCTGCGGTTAAATGCACAGAGCAAAAGGGAGAGACCCAGAAAGAGACAGGAAAAAAAAAAAAAGCCAACAAAGCAGTCTCTGGGAAGGAGTCCTGCGGCTAACATTTCTGAATCATTTTGGAATCACAGGACTGCAGCAGCAAAGAGAACTTAGACAACTCCGGCCAGCTTCATTTGTCCAACCAGAGTGGTCCACAGCTCATAAAAAGACACACAGCCACTTGGCAGCTCCACTGAGCAGGGGCTGAGGGGCCATGGGTGTGTGGCTACAATGAAATACCCTTTCTATTCTCCCTGCAGGTTGCAAACTAAATGCTGCTTTCTATTTGACCAAAGCTAAAGAACATTCTAGAAATGTGTATCTATTTAAAAGTTGTTCTCTGACCTCAATATGTAAACCACCATATGTGAGTGTATATACACACACAATAATAATAATAATAATAATTATTATTATAACAACAAAAAATACATAATAAAATGCTTCTTTTTAAAAAGTTAAATTAGGTGGCCCAACAGCACAATGGGCAGCGCTTTAAAAACTTACATTGTGAGCCTAGCCTTTAATGGCCCCTCCTGTCTTGAAAAACAAAACAAAACAAAAAAACTTATGTTGTTCACCTAAACTTATCCATGGCTTGATCTTTTTCATATAGACATATGCATATCAACTATCCAGAAACTGAAAAACAAGTGAAAAATTATCCATTCATAGTATCTGCCTAGCAGTTCACATTTTTCTTTTTCAGGAAGAAACCTTGATGTTTTATTTAATGTATTAAATATTATGTGTAAAAACTATAAATACATTAAATACTAAAAATATCAAGATCAAAGTTGTATGTCAATATAAGTTAAAATGTAATGTACAATAAACTTATATATACTTTATGTAGTAAAGTATTATATTACTGTATTTTAGGATGTATTCATGATTTTATTATATAACACAATGTGCATTTTTATAATTACTTTAAAAATGAAGCACCTGGGGCTGGAGAGGCAGCTCAACCTAAGAGAACACACCCACACCAGGTGACACACAGCTGCCTGCCTGTAAGTCCAGGTCTAGGGCTCCAAGGCCCTCTTTGGGTTCCATATGCACTGTGCATATGTGATGCACATACATACCAGTTAGCACATATACATACACATAAACTTTAAAAGTCTAAAATAAGAAGCAGCCCTTCTTGAAACAAATACATGATATTACATATATATGTATACACACACACACATACATACATATATATATTTGGTAAATCTATAATCTATATGAACACACATGTTAGTAAGACTGGGTTCAAACAGAACTCAATTATACAAATAATTTGTTATCATTCCCAAGTTTACCAGAACAACTCTTAACAAAATAAATTCTTGGTGAGAATCTCCGGTAAGATTCAAGCATGGAAGTGAACAGAAGCCAGAGAGAATATATGAATAATTTCTGGTTCTTAGCATTTTCTGTCTTGTCTTTTTAAAGAAAACCAGATCTTTCCTAATGTTCACAAAGACAACCATTTCCAATCCTTAAATGATTTAATGGAATCAGGAATTTGACATCTTGTTCACATAACGACCCACAAATACCAAAGAGGTCTTGCAGTGCCAGAGGATGCATTTAATTTAAAATGAATTCTTCTCAAGAGATAAGCAGTAGCACACATTTTTAGGTCACAACCATAAAATGCATGCTAACTATGAAAGAATACAGAGATCAATTCCCAATAATATCCCGAGATGGAGAGAGAGAGAGAGAGAGAGAGAGAGAATTACCTGATGCTGCACACTTCAATTTGTTTTTAAATGAAGAAGGAGCCATGATACTGGTTTACAGTTTATCTCTCTACAGCGTTCAGACCAGGAAAGAACTAATTGTGGCTGTGTGTTAATAACCACCATCAACAGAGTAAACTCCAGAAGGGTCATTGATTTGGATAGTCCAATGGCCCATCACTGTCCCGTGAGTGCAAATGACGACATTCTAACACCATGGTCCTGATGCCACAGGCCTGAACCCTCATTGTTCAGGTAGTAGTTCTGCCAACCCAAGTGTCTCGTAGACACTCACTGGAGCTTCTAGAATATTCCCCTGGCTTCACTCTGCCTTATGGTTTCTTTCTTTTTTTTTTTTTTTCAGAGCTGAGGACCGAACCCAGGGCCTTGCACTGGCTAGGCAAGTGCTCTACCACTGAGCTAAATCCCCAATCCCAACTGCCTTAGCACCTATCTATCTTTCACCACAGAGATTGCTTGAGAAGCAACATGTGATGCTGTTTGGAAAGAGACTTTGGGAACGTCTCACAGCTGGGTCTGTTTGATGAGCTTGGAGTCACTGGAGCAGAAGGAAAGAGAGGCATTGTCAGGTCCAGTCAACACATGGGTGTCCCAGAACCTGGAATGTCACCAACTCTGATGTGCAATCAGCCTCCCTCACCACTGCCGAATTAGGTCGACTCCCTATCTACCATACCTTAGTCTCCATCTCAGGCCTGGGCTCTCCCCTTTGCATAGCAATATCCGATGTGGGATTCAGGAGTGCAGCGGTCCTCTTTGTGGGTTTTTACTTACCTGGTCTCACTTACCAATACCTAAAATGCATTATTTGTCTCCATTGCTTCAAGAGTGAGAAACTGCATTAGCATAACGTTTCTTCAAGTGTTATGATTGTTCTATCTTACTGTAAACTATTATTATTGATCTCTTTACAATCTGTATAGGCTCTGGTACTCTTGGAAACTGTAGATGCCCACTAGGCACTTGAAATATGCTTCTGGAGATAAAGAAGACCAGGGTAACTTTGGTGTCATTTTCTGTCTTGAATAAGCCTCTTCCCCAATACTTTAGCACAATGCCAAGCACGAATTAGGACACGTAAATGTTTATGCAACTGATGGGCTGTTTCCTTAGAGACAAGTCCCTAAGCTCCCCCCTCACTACACACTTTCTCCTAACAACATTATAATTAGTCACACTTCTCTCCAGGAGCTGCCAAGTGGCTCCTACTACTGGCGGCATTTACTTCTTTAGTCCCTACTAAAGTCTTGGAACAAAGGCACCTCCAGAACTGAGGATGGGAGAGGTCAAGCAGTTTGCCTGGGATCATTAAGGAAGTAAGAAGCAGACCTAGGTGCCTGAACACCAGCAGGTGCATTGTACTCCAAGACTAACCTACAGATGAGTTACAGTGAGACAGTAACAGTCACTAGTGAGAGAAAAATAGCATTGTAATAAAGTTAGAGAAACATGGTCTCTCCTAATAACATGCTGTAATAAAGTTACAGAAACATCACCCTCCGAATAATTTACTGTACTATAGTGTGTTCATGGGCTGTGGGTAAATGAAGTCAAATGAAGTGAAACTGGCTCAAAAATATCTCCCCTTCCCTTCTCTTCCCCACCTCTCTTCTCTCCCTCTCTTCCCTCCCTTTCTCCTCCCCCTCCTTCCTTGTCCTCTTCCTTTCTCTCCCCTCCCCTTTCTCTCCCTCCCATCCCGTCCTTATTCCTTCTCCATTTCTTCCTTGTTTTATGAAACTCTGTCAGTCACAGCATCAGGTCGGTGCCAGGCCCCAGCACTAAAGGATAAGAATTTGTCCCTGCCACTAAATCAGAGTCCAGTGGGAAAAAGCAGAGATCCCCATAGCATTAACCATTTAACCTAAATAAATAAGGCCCCGAGGGGGACATCTGGTAAACCTCAGTGCAGATAAATGCTGGATGAAAACCATGCCAGAGGCCTGGAGGATTGGGGAAAGAATGTTTAAGCCTAAGTCAAGATAGACTCACGGCTCCCAAGGCTGCAGATAGGTGCTGAGGTTGCTGCAGCTCACAGGATGAAGAGTACGTATCTGCTCCTAAGGGATGAGTGAGGAAAAATTCTTGAAACTGCTAAGTTTCAAGAGAACCACATTAGGCTTCTCAGAGAGGACGGGGTGAAGAAGCAGATAACTGGAGGGCAGCCACTGAGCAATGCCAGCCATCCTTCTTTCCTGTGGAATTCTTTAAGGGCAAATTAAAGATTCTATCGTGGCCTGCCATGTGTTCTGTGCTAGGGGTTATATTTTAAGAAAGGCCATATGGTGTGTATAGAATAAGTCTGTCAGCAGAATTGGGGAAGCTGGGAGAGACCAACCCTAACCAGGGGTCACACTGAAGCCTGGGAAACCCTCATGCAAAAGAAAGTAGGGCACCCCCATTCTCATGGCCCATTATTATTATTATTATTATTATTATTATTATTATTATTTGCACTTTGCTGTTTTTTTATTGATTTTTAATGGCCATGATTGCTTGCAACGCATCCTCTTGAGCATTTTCTAATGTCCTTCCCTAACACCTTCCTTCCCTTCTCCCTACCCCCCATGTCATTCTATAGGCCTTAGAAATATGTCACTCCACAAACCCTGCAATTTGACACTGATCTATTCTCCCTCCTCAAGAGGATGAACTGGTTTTCCTTGAATACTGTCCCATCGCTGTCCCAGTCATGCAGGCCTCAGAATGCATTTCTACTACCTGGCCTTCTGCCTTGCTCTTCAGCCAGTCTTCTGTCGATCAATTGACAGCTTCTTGGTCCTTCTGTCCCCACTGGTGTCTCTGCTGTGCTTTTCTGACCACGCCCTTCCTTCTTAGGGAGTGGCACTTGCATCGCCTGCCTCTGTGTTGCTATGGAAACAACTTAAGGATGGAAGAGTTTTATCTGGCTCACGGTTTCAGAGGATTTGGTCCATGCTTGCTTGGCTCCATGTGCTTGAACAGGACATCATGGTGGTGGGAGTGTATGACAGGAGGGTTATTCATGTCATGGCTAACCAAGAAGCAGAGAATGAAAAAAGAAGAAGCCAGGAATAATACGGCCCCAGGAATCTTCCTTAGTGACCTCATCTTCCATCTAGTCAGGTCCTACCTCCCACTGATTCCACAGCCTCCTAAAACAGCATCACCATCAGGGATGGGACAGCCAAGTATTCAAAACATGAGCCAGGAAGTGGGTAGGCATTTCAGGCCAAACACAGTTAGAGCCACAACATCGACCTTCACAAGCTTGGGGACCATTGTGCTTAGACTCTACCGTTTCCCATCTACCAGGACCCTGTTTTCCCATCTACCAGGACCCTGTACCTGCAGGCTGAGCTGTTGGCCCATTGCGTCCCTGTTCCTGGTTGTCTGCCTACAAGGTCAGAAGCCTACTCTGTCATGGTCCCTTCTTACTAGGAGTAGAATGTCACACTACAAGGTCTTTGAAGTCTGAAAGCTTAGAAGTAAACCCTGATGGATGGATTAACCTTGGGTGGCTTCTAAACCTCCTGAAAGCCTAACCTTTTTGTGTACATTGCACACTGTCATAGTACCCTTATGCAGGTTGCTCTGGGTAACCACATGAGATAAGCCTGGAAACATGCTCTTATTCCACAGCAGGACTAGCTCCCCTCCATGGTGGCGGTGGTGGTGGTGGCAGTGATGGTAGTGGTGCTGGTATTGGTGGTGCCAGCAGTGGTGGTGATGGCGAAGTTGGCAATAATGATGGTGGTGAAGGTAGTAGTGATGGTGATGGTGGTAGTGGTGATGCTGCTGCTGGTGGTGATGGTAGTGATGATGGTGGTGGTGGTGGTAGTGCTGATGGTAGGGTATTGTGGAACAATTTTTTTGTACACTGTGAAGATGTGTTGCTCTCATTGGTTTAATAAAGAGCTAAATGGCCAATAGCTAGGCAGGAAGAGGTTAGGCGGGAAAGCCAGACTGACAGAATGCTGGGAAGAAGAAGGGCGGAGTCACCAGGAGACTCAGGAAAAAAACAAGATCAACATGCCCTGCTGGAGAAAAGTATCACCACATGGCAGCATGTAAATTAATAAATATGGGTTAATTTAAGTTGTCAGAGCTAGTTATTAAAGAGGCTAAGTTATTCACTGAGCATCCATAATTAATAATGTCTCTGTGTGGTTATTTGGGAGTTAGCTGACGGGGCAGAAAAGTCTTCCTACCGTAGGGCTGGTGGTACTTGTGATGGTGGTGGCAGCGGTGGTGGTGGTGGTGGTGGTGGTGGTGGTGGTGGTGGTGGTGGTGTTACTGGTGGTGGTAGTCATGCTGGTGGCAGTTGTGCAGGCTCATGTGTACGGAGGGGAAAGCGAATAGTTCTTCACTATTTTTTTTTACACTGTGGCCATCTTCATCTGTGTAAATAAGCATGGTAATTTGCTCTCGCTGACAAGATAATTAATGTCCCAGGATCTTTTAGATGCGAGTAGATTCCTGAATGCCACTGTCCATCAAAACTCGAGGCCATGTGTTTGTCTTTGGCAAGATTTGTGTGAGTCACTTACTAATATGTCAATTTAAAAGCTTTGGTGACAAGACCCAGTTCCTTCTCATTAATAAAGTGAGCTATTAAATGTATGTAGTTCTTTAAAATTACGTGTATATGTGGGAAGAGGGGTGCACATGGGTGCAGTGCCCATGGAGTCCAGAAAGAGGCTTTAGAGCCTCTACAACTAGAATTATAGGCCCTTGTGAGCCTCCCCCCGCTCCCGCAATGTGGGTCCTGGGAACTGAACTTGGATACTCTGCAGAAGCAGCAAGGGCGGAGCCACGGAGAGTGCCCCTAAACATTAACATTCCAATCCTCACCGAGCCCACCGACCACTTCTGCTTGTGAAGGCAAAGTGTGCTTGCTGCTTTCTGTCTGGGAAGTGTGTATGCAGCACTGGTAGAAATGCTATGTCTGAAACCTCTTGAATCCAAATGACCACAGCAGAAAAAAAAATCTAGAAAGAAACCAACTTTTAGGAAGGGAACTCCAAACCAGGTAGAACTTGCAAAGACTTCCAGCCTCGTGCAAGGACTAGTGAGTTTCTCCGTGAGCACGTGCTATCAGCATTCTCTTCCAGACCGACACCCACTCAGCGTGACTTGGCATGGACTGAGTGTCCCATCACCATTTATCTGGGAGCTACATGATGCTTCCGACTCAAAAAATCTAGCAGAAAGCCTGTTTCTGCTCCATCATAAATCAAATCATCCCACCCATCTCAGTTAGGACTTGAGCCCAAATCCAAGAAATGCATACCAAAGAGAAAATGAATCACTCTGAAAACGGAAGCTATCTATTAAGGCAGAGATGAGGGACACTGCACAGACCTCTTTCCAGAGGATGTGCAATCAGTTCCCAGAGGATAGACGCAGTCTTTGTTAGTGGTCAGAATCTTCCCGACCCCAACTCCTTCGAGGAGTTGGTCAGAATGTCTGCCTGCAGGGCTGGGTGACCAAGCAAGCTGATTGCTTATGGGAGTGCCCAAGCACTCGGGTGGGTCCTTGAGGCCTGGAAGCAGGAGGCCTGTGAAGGTGGATAGCCGTCTTCCCCTTTTTTTAGAATGTCCATGAATAGTTAATACTTTCTAGAAACACCCTCATAGACACCCCAAGAGGTATGTTTCAATGATGATTGAGTTGTCTCACATGTTCAAAGTCAAAATCCATAGGTAAATTTGATTTCTGCATATTTTTAAAGTATCCATCAATTTCTTTTACTAATAAGACATATCTCTAAGATCATAAAATTTCCCTCAATGTCCCAACTTTGTTTTTAAGTGTTCATATGTTGAAGGCTTGGTCATCAAGGCCATGTTCTGAGGTGGGGCTTTGGGGAAGCAACTGGATCATGAGAACACTGACTGAATCCATTGGTGGATTTCCCGTTCAGCATGGGTGCTGAACCTGGAAGGTGAGGCCTGTTTAGAGGAAGTGGGTCACTAGGGACAGGCCTTTGACAGGAATATTTTGTTCCTAGCTTGGTCCTCTGTGTGTCTCCCTCTACGTCCTGGCTTCCCTGGGGGAAATGGCTTTCTGCCACCAAGCCGTTGTGACATTGTGGTCCAGCCTGGTTTCAGACCCACAGCAATGGAGCCAGCTGACCGTGGACTAAAACCTCCAACGCTGTGAGCTAAGTTAAATATTTCCTCTTTTTAGCCGACTTTCTTGGGAATCTTGTCACAGTGGTGGAAGGCTAACACACCCTCCTTCATGTTTTCAGTAGCCGTTTCTTCACGTCCCCGGCACCACCGTGTTTTCCTAACACCCTCCACTCCACCCCCACCAGGCTGCTTGTCACACCATGTGGTAGGGACACTTTACTTGTCCCTACTGTCCTCTGGCTGAGAAATCCTTGGGATGGAGCGGGGGGGGGGGGCCCCCCGCGGGGGGGAAACAGATTTGTGTCATGTTACCCCGTCACCCCCATGCCTTGGGAAGTCGCCAACAATGCAAGTGTCCGGTAACCTGGACACAAAGTCCACACTCAGGCTTTGTGTGTCAGAAGCACTTGAAACCAACATTTACTGTTGCTAAAACTTCAGTAGTGGGAGAAAGGGAAAAAAAAAAAAAAAGCACCTTCTTTTCACTCAGGAATCCAAAATGGATTGTGTAATTTGCATGAGACAGCAACATCTGAAAGCCGGCCTTCAGTTTCTATTATATGCTTTTCTCCTTCAAGCTAATTTTGCTGTCAGAGGGCCAGGGAGAGAGTGAAATGCTTTAATTATGCCTCCCTTGCAGCACTGTACATCACAAGTCGTGCTTTGAAGCATGCTTTTTTATTCAGGTGTTTGCCCCCCTCCCTCTGTGGCTTTGTGTGTTTGAGTCACTGCTATTTTCTCTCTAAAAGTCAATACTTTGGGGGCTGATGATGCAAGAGAGTATAATGGCCCCCTTCAACACGGCTGATTAGGGGTGAGCAGGTAGGTACCCGGTGATTGCAGCCTACCCACCACTCCAGGAGCAAACGCCGAGTGTGGATGGGCAGCCTGAGATGCCGTTCTCGTTGAGCTATGCTCTCTAGTGGAGAAGGAGCCATGTGGTTAACAGAAGAGAATGGGAGGGTGATGGGGAGGCTCTGTTGGACCACTCCAGAACAAATGGTGGGGTAAATCCGGCCAAAACAGACTGGGCTGAACTCGAAAAGAGAGCACACCGCAGCACCGTGAGGAGACCAGTTCAGAGGTAGGAGTCTGGCTAGAGGCCAAGAGGGCATGACTTTCACCCAAAGAGCAGGAGGCTTCTTCCTCCTCCCAGTGCCCTCAAAGCTGCAGACTGTCTTGGGTAACCCTGAACCTGCTGTTGACTCCTGGCTCCCCATGCCTAAGTTTAACTCACCTCAAGTCTGTGGCAACTCTAGGTTTCAATGAAAACCCAGTAACAAGGAGGGCGGGTCCCTTAGCAGAGGTAGCTGACATCTATATCTTAGTAGGGATGAAGAACAGACTAAACGTTTATCTGTCCAATGGCATCAAAAGCCTTTGCAGTCCTTTCCTGGCACCCTGATAATGGATCTATTATTTTCTTTTTTCCTGTGTGAGTTTTCACAAACACACACACACACACACACACACACACACACACACACACACACACACTTAGAATGACTTGATTTTCTTAAGGGATTCTATTAAACTATTTTTGTGGCTCATGACTTATGCAGCAGAGAGATAAAGAGGTCCCAGAAACTGGTGCCCCCCCCCACGCATACATACTCTACATATTTATATGAAATTAAATCCTTTATGGCCATTAGGTCTCACCAGGGGTTTTTCTCATAAGTGGTTTTTTTTTTTTTTCTGGGAAGCCAGTGCTGGACTGTGGCCCCCATGGCCCCAGGGAGGTGACCTGAATTCTCTTCCCCCTCCATCCTGGGCCCCATGGGGTTTTCTCTTTCTGAGCCTGCAGCTGTCCTGGCTAAGGGGCCCACACTACAAAGCCTGGGGCATGCAGTGTCCTCCCTGGGGGAGACACAGCGCCATCAGAGCTTAGCATGACTAAGAGGTCAAGTTTTTGTTTCTCACCCCTAGGTCTCCTTAACGAAAACCTTCCTTTGTAAGATTGTGTTTTAAATTAAAAGTCCGTCACACTAAGAAGATATGAGGAGCCGTGGGTGGTACTTTCCCACGTTCTGGCATGGAATCTTCGCAACTGTCCCAGGCAATAGATCAGGCCCATTTTAATAGGAGAGGAATCTACAGCTCTAGGCAGGAGTGCAGAAATACCTGTCACAGTTGTATCCCATACTGAAATGTCCTCCTGTTCTTGCTGAAGGGAAACACATGAGCTTCAGAAAGGGCCTTAGCCTTGACTCACATGTCAACCGCCCGGAGGTGAAGGGTCCAGTTTGATCTCTGAGTTGACTGTTGGTGTTTTTGCAAGCTTTGAAATTTTTGTAATTTGGTTCCCAGGAGATCTCTTAATTTGTTGAAAATAATCAACAAGAGATAGATAGATAGATAGATAGATAGATAGATAGATAGATAGATAGATAGAGAATTCAGATGATGGTTTAGAAATGCAAGGAAAGAGAAGATAGATACAAAGGCAAGCTCATTGTAATGAGGCTCCTGCTCCATTCTAGATCCTGTGCTTAGCTCTTTACACAGATGGGGCCTTGACATTATCCATCCCTGAGCCTTTACCTCCCGGTATTACACTGATTACCATAGCAACCCAGGCACTCCCAGCCTATGCAAAGTCCCAGATACTGCCCTCAAACAAAACAGCACCCAATAGATGGAGAAATATATTGATGCAATCCTGGAGAACAAAGCTTCCTGGGAAAGTAGGCTTGATACTCTTGGCCACCCCTCTGTGGCCATTGACAAACACATATGCATGCATCTGCAACTTTAACGGAACAATGAAACCATGCAAGGGACTTTGCTAAGTGAAATATGCCAGACATGGGACAAATCCTGCATCATTTTACTTACAAAGTATGTCAGTGACAAAATGTTTGAGATGAACAAGAGAGGAAAGATTTACTTTGGCTCACATCTGCAATGGTTCTAACCCATTGCTGTCTGGTTTTTATTGTTTGGGGGTCTATAGCCAGGGAAAAACGGCAGAAGGCCGTAACAGAGGAAATCTACTCAACTCAGGGAAGCAGAGAGATGGGGGAGATCGAGTGTCGTAGCTTCATTTCCTGTTTATGACAAAAGCGATTTTAAGGAAGTGTTGATTGGGTTTGCAGTGCCAGATTACAGTCCATCGTTGTTGGGGAGTAAAGGCAGCAGGAACTTGAAGCAGCCATTCACATCCCCAGTCAAGAGCAGAGAGAGGATGAAAGCACGAACGCTTCCGGCTCAGGTCACTCTCTCCACTTTTATCCAATCTAGGACCCTAACATAGGGAATGGCACCACCCGCAGTGGGTGAGTCCTCTCATGTTAATTAGTGTAATCAAAACCATCTCCCCGCTGTGGTGTCCACAGGACTACCTATTCTAGACAGGTCCTCACTGAGACTATTTTCCCAGGGTTTTCTGCATTGTGTGTGTCAATTTGAAAATTAAAATTGATTATCACAGCCAGGGACAGGATAGCTCCTTCAGAGAAACACTCTCCAGAGACCTGCGTCCTCCATCTAGGTCTATAGTACTTAATGTTGGTTTGACAACCTGATAGGATCTACAGTCACCTAGGACACAAACTTCTAGGCACACCCGTGAAGGATTATGTAGTTTAGGGTAGTCTCTGGACATGCCTATGAGGTATGATCTTTATTAGGTTCAATAAAGGAAGACATACCCAAATTGTGAACAGCACCATTCCTATGGGATGGGGCCCTGGACTGAATAGAAAAGAAAAATTGAGCTGAAACCAGCATTCATCACTGATTCTTCATTATGGATGCAACATGCCCACCTGCCTCAAATTCCCACTGCCATGACTTCCCAACTATGAACCACAATAAACCATTCTTTCCTCACGTTGCTTTATCAGATTATTCCACCACAGCTACAGGAAAGAAAACCAACACAAAGCCCTACTCCTCCATAGCCCATTCACTATGTAATTGATCCGTTAGTGAGCTAATCCATTGAGGAAGTTACCAATCTCTTTTCAGTAGCACCACCACTAGGGGACCACACCTTCAAAACATGAGTCTGGGAGAGGGGGACACAGGACCCTTCATATCCAAACTACAACAATATAGGCGATCTCCAGTCATCAAACTCACAGCAGCAGAGAATAAAAGACTGGTTGACAAGGACTAGAGGATGAACAGATGGGGACACACTGCTCAGTAGGTAAATGGTTACAGTCCATGTTGCCAACACAGTATTGTACCCTTCAAAATGAGCTAGGCGGACATTCCAGGGGAAAAAGAGGTCAACTCCTTTGTCAGGCATAAAGAATACGAAAGTGAAAGTTATGTATATTACTTTGTTTGTATTGATGGTGTCACAGATGCAAATATATGTCAAACACATGATTTTTTTACATTAAATGTACAGTTATATGCATCAATAACATCTCAGTAAAGCTGTTAGGATAACATTATCTGGCAAAGACCAACCAAATACCAAAATAAAACCAAAGTATGCTGTCAAATTGCTCAACAAAACAATGAACCTTTGCTTTTCTTCATGTTCATCTTTCGGCTTCCTGTCATGTTAAGAACATACTAGAGCCGGGCGTGGTGGCGCACGCCTTTAATCCCAGCACTCGGGAGGCAGAGGCAGGCGGATCTTTGTGAGTTCGAGGCCAGCCTGGGCTACCAAGTGAGCTCCAGGAAAGGCGCAAAGCTACACAGAGAAACCCTGTCTCGAAAAAACCAAAAAAAAAAAAAAAAAAAAAAAAAAAAAGAACATACTAGAAATTGGCTTCTGAAACACTGGTGACTGTTCTCTGGGTATTTTCCAACAGAAATATAGTGGAATAAGCCTGGGAATCATAACAAGGCTGGGTCAAACCACTGCTCTATCATCTAGCTGCTTTTCAGCCAGCCAATTTGTCCACAGCTCAACATCTCAGCCTGCAATGGGCACCAAGGAGTCCCATCACCCAGGAAGGCTGTGAAGAATAACTGGGGAGTACACTGGAAGTTTTAGAGTCACCACACAGCAAGCAACCAATGTAGAAACCTTCCATCCCTTCCTCTGCCCTGTGCACAAAAGCAGTCCCATGGATTAATCTGACACCAAACACTTTTTTAGTTCACAATAAATGTCCCTTGTGGCCTTAGTCTCCCAAAGTCTGAAGGACAACCCATTTGTTTAAAAAAGTGTGAGGGAGGATGGAAAGGAAGCTGTTGAGAGTGAAGCGGCTTTAGAGACCTTCAGGTCGAGGTCATCTCAAACGGGAAGGAGTGGATAAAGGCAGGTGGAGGGCAAGCCCTTGATGCAGGAGTGCAGCTCGGAGACCCGCTTACAGCATCCCTGCGTAAGTGAGCCAATCCGCTTGCCAAGAATCACCCTTCTCTCACCCACGCAGGAGAGGCGACTCTTGCAGAGATCAAAGGAACATCTCTCTCCAGAGGACCAAAACCACACGTCAAAACCAATGCTCTCTGTGGGTATGTGTTCGTGACAGCTGCCACCAAAGCGTACCTGTGGCTTACCTTTCGTGACAGATGTCCTCTCTGCCTTTGACTGCAGAAATATTTCCAAAGCAGATGCCAGCAGTGTGTCAGTGCCAATGCATGGTGTTTGCAAAGCTGTAAAAGAGAAGAAAACATCAGCCTCACAGGAAGCCACAGAAGGAAGGGGGACATGGGCTCACTGTGTCTTCTAAGGAGAGAGGATGAGTTTCAGGGAGGGAGGGCCTCAGTGTGTGCCATCCTCCCCCATCAACCCCAGGTCTAATTGTTGGAAAGGTTGAGGCCAAATTACAGCAATATCGATCTCTGCACCAGTGGATTTGTTAACCAAAGTAGAGAGACTCCACAAGTGACTAAGAGGTAGTGTATCCATCCAAGGTTTCTTTGCTCTCTGAGAGGATTCTGCAACTTTCAGCTGCACACAGGGAGCCTGGGAGGCTTTCTCAATGCGTTTGGGTGTTGCTCAGTAGCTGGGCTCTTTTAAATTATAGCTTTACAGTGCAAACTCCTGGCTATTTTTTTAAATTGGGGTAATGGAATCTGGCCCCAAATCAATTTATACATAATCTCTGGGAGTCTGACCTGGGTGTGAGAGCTATTTTTCTGTAAAAATTGAGGAAGGACTTGCACTGTAAAGCAGTCAAGCTCATTAGGGCCATTCTGCACCTCTGCGCTACTGCAGAATTTCAAAGTAGGGTTTTCTGAATGAGCCAAGACATCTCACCGCTCTGGTTTCAGCTCTGTTGCTGTGATAAAAGACCTTGACAAAAAGAAACTCAGGGAGAAAAGGAGTTATTTCAGCTCACAATTCCAGATTATCATGGAGATGTCTGTCCTCAGTGGGAACTTCAGTTAGTCCATCACCGCACAGTCAAGTGCAGAGAGAAGATAATACACACACACACACACACACACACACACACACACACACACACACACACCACACAGTTGCTTACTTGGCTCTGCTCAGCTCCACTTCCACTAACACAGCCTAAGACCCTCTGCCTAGGGAATGGTGCTGCCCTTGACACCAAGGACATTTGTTGGCCACCTCCAAAGATACAGAGACATTCATCAATGTCCCTCACCAAGTTCAGAGTTAAGTATTCTGTTATTTATATTATTTTCACTAGGTATTCAATAATTTTTACGTATCTAATATTTTAATCTATTTTAATCACTATGTTTAGCTGCCTGAAGAACAGAAGGACTTTAGAATGTTTCCATTTCAAGTCCCCATCCCACCCCACCCCCATAGCTCTTCAGACCATCGTTATATAGTATGCTAATTTTTGGTTTTATAGCTCCACACTCTTCACTATCTTTATCATCTAATTATCACTGTTATTTTTGTCCTATCGTTGATGCTCATTATAGTTTGCTCATGTGGTTATTATTTGCTTGGCATTTAATTCTCCTTTAAAAATTTTTAATTGAAATATTTTAGACAAGGTCTTAAGTCCCCAAGTTGACCTTAAACTTACTATAAAGCCAAGGATTAAACCTTCTAATCCACCTGACTCCACCCCCACCCCCACCCCCAGTGCTGGGTAGACATGCTCCACTACACCCAGTTTTAAGTAGTATCTTGGTTTCATTAATCTTTTTTAATCAAGTGATTATATGGCATCTTATAATGTTATAATTATGATGGTAGCCTAAAAGACTTATAATTCTTAGAATATCATTCTGTTTATATATATTATGTATGTTATATGTATGTATGTATCAGGAATATATCATTCCTCACTATGATATATCATTGATTCTTCTAATCATCTGGAATCAAATGTGTGGTCTGTGTTGGGACTTTTCTCTCACTCAGTTTCACTGTTGCAGTTAAATGACCACAGTTGTTCAGTGGACCTGGGTAGAATTATATTCTAAAGATTTTATTTAATAAATGAATCTTGACTTAGCAACAAACTTCATAAGGAATTGTTTTCTTTTTGTCCATTTCTATGCAGTTTAAGGCTAATATTTCATTTCTTGCCATTAACTAACATTCAAAATACAAATTTAAAATTTTTTGCCCAAATCTTACAACTGGAAATATTCAATGTTTATGTTGATAGAACAACATTTTCACTTTTTCTATGAATGGAACGCATATGTTTCAGGAAATACATCTTTATCTGAAAACAATAAACCATGTGTGTACATGGAGACCTTCTGGGGTGGAGAGAAGCAGTGGAGTCAACCTCCATCAAAAGATAAAGGATGGGAATGGTGACTACCAGCAGAGAGGGGAGGTCCCTGGTGAAGGACAGTGCCTGAGTTTCATTTCTCCTGCTGTGATAAAAGGATCCTGACAAATAGCAGCGTGGGAAGAAAGAATTTCCTTGGCTCACGGTCCCATGTTGACTGCTACAGGGAAGTCAGGGCAGGCACTTAAGGCATCACATCCACATAACAGAGCTAGCATAAATGCATGGATCCTTGCTCAAATGCTTGCTCTCTGCTAGATTTCTCCTCTCTTATACTATTCAGGACTCCCAGCTTAGGGAATGGCGCCACCTACACTGGGATGGGTCTTCCTATATCACAGTCAAGATAATCCTCACAGGCCAACCTGACCTAGACAATTCCTCATTAAGACTCTTTCCCCAACAGGGTGGTGGTGGCATATGCCTTTAGTCTCTGGAGACAGAGGCAGGTGGATCTCTGAGTTTGAGGCCAGCCTGCTCTACAGAGAGAGTTCTAGGACAGCCAGGGCTACACAAAGAAACCCTGTCTTGAAAAACAAAACAACAGAAAAAAAAAGACTATCTTCCCGGGTGCTTCTCAGTTGTGTCAGCCTGACAGTTAAAACTCACCAGCACAGACAGGAAACATGAAATAATGTCTACACAAAGGCAGGAGAACTGCAGAAATGTTTTATATGGTTGGGAGAGAGAGGACAAAGGATTGGGCCTAGATGGCCCAATATGGTTATACCCTTATACAGGTAAACCATTTAGGGTTAAGATAGCCTTCTCTTTTTTGCCAAAGATCTCTGTGGAGAAAAGATCTTCAAATGTGGGCTTAGGTTTGGGACCTACTCTCTGTCTGCCTTCACATGGATACTGTCCTCAGTTTAGGAATTCCTGATTCTGTAACTTGATATTTTTCCCAGAATCCTCATGGTGGAAGAAGAGAATAGAACAGACTCCACTCCTGCAAGTCATCCTCTGACCTCCACACTGTGTGTGTGTGTGTGTGTGTGTGTGTGTGTGTGTGTGTGTGGTACACTCCCCACAAACAATTATACAAACTCATAATCTCACCCCCCCCAATAAATATTTTTTAAAATAAGGCTACAAAATTAAACTTTACTAAAATTAAATTTTCTGCATGAAATCTACCACCAGTAAAGAATTCAGTGGTGGGAAAGGTCATTGCCTTATTTCGAAGATTACAGTTGTGATTGAAGAAACAGTGTCTGTCATTCTTATAAAGTGGCCTTCCGCACTAAGTAAGCATAAATACCCATTTTTATTATGATGATGTATTCGGTATTTTTAAAGTTCAAAACATTTGTATTTTGAAAGGAAGGTCAAAAACTCAATTTAGGTACGAGCAGAGTAATTTGAACTCTGGAGGCTTGGATCAGTGCATGCCCATGCAAACCCCGGTGAGCAAACACCCCTCCCTCGACAGTGTTTGAGCAAGGGCTGGCAGAAGGCCAGGGGGAGCTATGTTTATGAAACCGTGTGTTAAAAGCCCTCTTCCCACAACTGCTGCTTTGGAGTGTCTAACATGAAAATGCCCTCTGAACAAAACCTTAATCTCAAAGAGAGTAGATGCATTGTTAAAGGTATGGCTTTGAACAAGGGAACATCCATTTGGAAAGCATTCCTCTATCCCACCATGATCCTCTAGAGGAGGAAGAAGAAGACAATAGACAAAGGAAACCTTTATCGATGGGGGAGTTCTCACTCCAGTGCAAAGGGTTTCTAAACCGGTGGCAAGGCAAAACAGCAATACAGTCAATGATAACATTATCATAATGTCCACCCACAAGGAAGAATCATAAATTAACAAAAATAACAAAGCATCTCCACTGAAACAAAAGCAACAGCTTTGTTCAAAGTCATCATTGTGCTGCCTCCTAAAGATTACAGACAACTGGTCACCATGATCTACTAACAAAAAGGTGGGGATATTTTGAGATGACTCTTAGGAAAAATGCTTGAACTTAGCTTATACTTGTCATTATTCCTCAGATAATAGAGAACCAAGAAGAGATGTGGGAGGAGGCTATGATCCAAGTTCATCCAAGCAAACTATTTTAGATTAATTGAGTCCCTTGCCCAAGAGGTATTGAAGACATAACTCCTAGTCCTGGCGTGACTACATTTGGAGCGAAAATGTCAGCACACATAACCCAATTGTAATGAGATCACAATTCAGTAGTGTTAGTGCCTTTTTAAGAGGGAGAAACAGAAACATGGTACAGAGGGAGTTCCCGGTGACAAGAAGCAGATTGGAGTCACATGTCTGTAGAGGACTGTCAAAAATTGCTGGTGACCAGCAGAATATAAGAATGACTCTTGGGCAGAGGATGTTGCTCAGTTGGCAGAGCATTTGCCCAGCAAGTAACAAGCCCTGGGTGGGGTGCCTAGCATGGTGATGCTATGCCTACAATCCCAGCAGCTGGGCACTAGAGGCAGGAAGATGCAGAAAGATGCTCCCCAGCCTTGCTGGTACCTGTTTTGGATTCTCAGCCTCCAAATCTGAGAGATAATTGGTTTCTGTTGCTTTGATTTCCCCGGCTTAAGGTTCTAGGAACTAACTCTAGGGATTTACCTCTCCGGTTAAGGAAGCCTTTGGCTAATGGGAGAAGTACATGATGAGAGAAGCCAGAGCCGGGGGCCAATATGTGTGCCTGACTGTGCTGGGAGGAGCGGGAGCCCATGTGAGTCTGTCTTGCTGGCTCTTCCTGAGGTGATGAGAATGATGGAGTCTGGGAGACCTTGATCCCTTCTGGGGACTGCTGAGCAGTGGGCAGAGGTGATAAATGAAGCAGAAGCCTGAGCCTGTAGCTATAATAAAAGTAGCAGGAACCTTGTTCAAAGTGGAGTGGCCCAGGAAGCAGGAGAAACAGAAGTAAGGGGATGCCTAACCGGGCCTGATACAGTTCGTTCTCCCTCACTTCCGATCTTCTTAGTGTTCCTAGGCTTTAAAGCTCTTCCTGTTCCCCTCGTTACTGTACCTTTTACTCTTACCCAGATGTTCTTCTCTTGGTGTTATTTAAATTTTATTTTACAAACTTTTTATATAGCCCTTGCTAATTACTTATTGTTATTATTATTAATAAAAGAGGACTTTCCAGAATAGTTTTAGGTGTACAGCAAACTTAAGCAAAAAATAGAGTTGCCATTCACCCATCACCACACATTCATACACAGGGAGTCTTGTAGCATCATGCACCAGAGTGTCTTTTTTGTTTATTTGTTTGTTTTTTTTGTTTTTTTTTTTCCGAGACAGGGTTTCTCTGTGTAACAGGCTTGGCTGTCTTGGAACTCTCTTTGTAGACCAGGATGGCCTCAAACTCACTGAGATCTGCCTGCCTCTGTCTCCCAAGTGCTGAGATTAAAGGCGTGCACCACCACCCGGCAAGTGTCACATTTTGAACAAGATCTTATTTACTTTTATTTTATGTATATAAGTGTTTGCCTGCATGTATGTATGTGCATCACATGAGTGCACTACCTGCAGAAGCCAGAGAGGGCACTGGACCCCAGGAACTTGAGTTATAGTCAGTTGTGAGCCACCATGTGGGTTCTAGAAATGGAATAAGAGCCCTCTGCAAGAGCAGCAAATGCTCTTAACCCCGCTGAGACACCTCTCAAGCCTCCTCCCACCCCAGAGTGGTACATTTGTTACAAACTCATGGGCTTGTCATCACCCAAGGTCATTGGCTCACATTAGCATTCACTTTTGGCATTGCCCGCTGTGCTGGTCAATCTTTGTTGTCAACTTGACAAGGTCTAGAGTCACCATGGCAACAGGCCTCCGGCAAGTTTGTGAGGAATTTTCTAGATTAGGTGAATTGAGGTAGAAAAGCCCACCTTGAACGTGGGCAGTACCATTCTATATGCTGGGGTCCCCCTGCCGAATAAAAAGGAGAGAGCATGCTGAGCACCAGCATCCGTCTCTCTCTGTCTCCTGACTGTGGATGCCATGTGACCAGCTGCCTCACACTTCCCCCAGCATGCCTTCCCTGCCATGATGGACTGCACCCTTAAACCACAAGTCAAAAGCAAACCCTCCCCTCCTCCTTATGCTACCTTTGTCGGGCATTTTGTCAACAAATGAGAACAGAGACTTAACATCCCTGCTCTGGTTTGGTGCACACCACACACGTAGTCATTATTACAGAACCACAGAGACCAGCCCTCCTCCTCACTCTGCCCATTCAACTCCCTTCCCAACTAACCGTAGAAAACAGCAGTTTCTCTGTTCTCTAATTTCACTTTACCAGAAAGGGAAATAGAGGAATTCCACAGTGAAGCTGCCTTTTCAGACAGGCTCCTTTTGCTAGCATTATACAACGGCGTGGCCTCCATATCTTTCCCTGGTTCTATACTTTTCTTTCCTTTTAAAATGACATCATTCTAAATTATGTGCATGTGATCTATGTATAGTTCAGCACTTGTCATATGTATTGCAGATTGTACGTAATCATGACACGTGACTAACATAGCATTCCTGAGTAACATTCTGGGGCCTGGGCACACTTTAGTTTCTTGGCCCTGATGGGTTTTTTGTTTGTTTGTTTATTGATATCCTTCATCCTTTCATAACTGATGTGCTTTCTAGTGACTCTGCCCCTACCCATTAGATAATCTGCCTTGTTCACCATCCAACTAGTGTAACATTTAGGGGACCAGGTTCTTCTTCTAGATTTGTTGCTCAGATGTACTCCCCATGGCTCGTTTCCTGGGCAAGTTACTTATTTAATCTCTTGCATTTCACTGTCCAGATCTCTGCTATCATCTCTTTTCTTCATAAGGTTGTATTATTGGATGGTTCTTCAGTACCTGCAAAGGAAAAAAGAAATCCTGGCTCTAGCTATCTTAAATGTCTCCCTGATAGACCAGTTAGGAGGTCAAACATTGCTTAATTTTTCTCCCAAATGCTACATAATATCACTCCAAGATTTCTGGAAAAATAGCTAGGGGCCTGCAGTATTATTGCCTAAATAATTTATCTAAGTGTGTGTACCACCTGGCAATGTGTGAACTAGAGAAAGGAATAAAAAACTCATTTTGTCATTTAAAATATTAAATGACACATGAATTTTAGATGAAATTTCCTTGTGAGAGAAACACCAACTATAATAATTAATTTTTTTTGAAAGAAAGAGTTAATGGACCTAAACATAAGCAAGAATTTTCCAGACTTCTGCTGAACATCAGAAACTAATTGCAACCTATTTTCTATGTCTTGTAGACACAGCCCAGGTGTTCACGTCAAATCAATAATGAGAAAATGCCATTTAGATTGCATCACCGTCTCCCACTGGAGCTCTGACAGACCTGACTTCAGGAAGAAGACTGTCTGGTCTCTGCAGCTGAAGTCTCCTCAAAATACATCTGAGTGAAGGCATTCAACAGATAAACAGCTACAGAAAGTGTTCTATGAGCAGCATCCTGCTTCATGACCACAAATCGACTGGACCGAAGCATCGTCGAGAGCCGTCTGCTCTGCACCTTGGCGACAAAATGGAACTGAATCCTAATTGTCTAATTTGCTGGAGATGGCTATTTAAAAAGCCTCTCTGGGATATAAGGTTCTGAGGATGTAGTGAATAAAACTGTCTAGCCTCTGAAAGCAACATATGATAGCAGTCTGGTAGGGTACTGGCATTGAAACGCTCTTGCTGACTCCTGGGTGCTCAATTCCAGCTAGTCTCTGAAAGCCTGTTCACCAAAACAGTGTAAAGGAATGGGAAGCACACCTTGATATTTGAGAGAGTTCTTCCCCCAGAGAGCACCCCTATCTGTGACATGAAGCCCATCGAGAGCATACGCTAATGTGGGGGATGTCAAGAGCACATCCCTTGGATAAACTAAGATGGAGAAGGGAGGGAGAAGATGGTAAATGAGTGTACCTGAACTGGCCATCTTCTGTAACCAGGCAAGACTTCCAGTGGAGGGATTGGGACTCCAACCCAGCCACAAAACCTTCAACCTACAATGTGTCCTGCCTGCAACATGTGTTTGGGTAAAGGTGGTCAACCAATGATTGGTTCAACTTGAGACCCATGCCTGACTCTGCCTGGAGAGCCAGGAACCAGAGGCTGTAGAGCCCAGAGATGTAGACTAGAACCAAATACAACAGGCAAAAAAAAAGTCAATGAAATGATTCCTAATGCTACTCTGCTATACTTCTAGACCAGAGTCTAGCATAATCATCATCAGAAAGGCTTCATACAGCCCCTGATGGGAGCAAAGGCAGACCCACACCTAATGGGAGTGGGAGCTTGCTCTAACTCTTTTGCATGCTTTTGGGACACTTTTCTTCCTCCTACTTGCCTCATCCAGCCTTAATATGAGGGGATGTGCCTAGTCTTATTGCAACTTGATAGGCCAGGTTTGGCGGATATCCTGGGAGGTCTGCCCTTTTATGGCAGGAAAGGAGAAAGAGTGGATCTGGGGGGGAAAGGAAGGTGGGTGGGTGGGAGCTGAGAGGAGAGGAGAGAGGGGAAACTGTGACTGGGATGAAATATATGAGAGAATAATAATAATGATAATAATAATAATAATAATAATAATAATAATCAGAACAAATCAACCAGTTAGCAAGAGTGTTACTGTTTGGCAGGGTTGGGTGTGTTTAGAGGAGAGAGCGTGATTGCGTGGTGACCAGGATGAATCTCTGAAGGTGGTGATGGGGGCGCTTAATGAACTTCTACTATCAAAGGAATTTGTCATTTCAGAGGTTGTTGTGGAAGCCAATGGAGTATTTTAGGTTTGATGTGAAGTCGATTTTGAGTCATCCTGTCTGTGCCAAACACATGTAGAGGTGGAATGGCTTATGGTTCATGTGGTTAAATTTGAAGGGACACGGGAAAAAGCTTTCTTCTCCAGCTCTCGACAGCTCACTGTGTCTCCCGTGGGTTCTGACCAACTAGAGATCCATTCACACCACAGGCAGGCAGTCTCCTGCTAAGCCCATACATACAAGTTGTTCTGGGGACATGGAACAGCTGCCTAGCAGTCCTGAACCCTACACAAGTTAGTTTATGCATCCTTAATATTCTCTAGTACCTAGCTAATATAAGGTAAACTGAGGCAGCAGAGACTCTTGTGAGGCTAAAAAATGGGACACAAAAAATAAATTTGGATATGGGAGACACTGAATAAAGGCTAGTTGGATGGGCTTCTATGACGGGAATTTTACTCTACAGTCTGGGAATGAGATGACAAAGACACGCCATTAGGATAGACAGGGAAACACCTCAGAGAACTGGAAGGACTGTGCACCTGGCTGATGGGTGGGTGTCAGAAGCAAGCTGCAGCTGCTTACACCTTTTTCTGTGGTCATCGCTACAAATGTCAAGTATAGTAGCCCCTGCTTTTCATTTCAATTCTAGTGAGATGGGGTCACCTGTGATCTGAAGACACTAAGTGGAAATTCCGGAACTAATGCATGAATTTTACACTGTACACCAGGAGCTGGTGGGAGGGTTCCTCAGGTAAAGGCACTTGGTAAACAAGCCCGATGACCTGAGTGTGATCCCTGGAACCCACATAAGGTGGAAAAAGAGAACCAACTCCACAAAGTTGTCTGGTCTCCACAGGCGGGCCATGGCATGCCTCCACACACTAATAATAAATGAAACAAAATTGTTCTTTAAACGTTAATTACACACTATTCTTAACAGAAGGAAGAAGCCTCACAGCATCCTACTCTGTTATGCCCAGGGTGTGACTCACCCACCTCACTTGTCAGTGTATCCATGCAGTATACACTACCCACTCAGTACTCACAATTGCCAGATTAACTGTTGTTGCATCACAGTGTAGCTAGAGTTTTTCTGGTCCTGCCTGGTCCACAAGTCAGGACAAATCTCTCTCACCCGCCAGTCCCACAGCCATTCAGACCCAACCAAATAAACATACAGAGACTTATATTACTTATAAACTGTATGGCTGTGGCAGGCTTCTTGCTATCTAGTTCTTCTATCTTAAATTAACCCATTTCTATTAATCTGTAAGTTGCCTTGTGACTTGTGGCTTACTGGTATTAACTCGTGGCTTACTGGTATCTTAACATCTTCTCATGGCGGCGGCTGGCAGCGTCTCTCTCTACCTCAGCCTTCCACTTCCCAGAATTCTCTTCTCTCCTTGTTCCACTATACTTCCTGACTGGCTACTGGCCAATCAGTGTTTTATTTATTAACCAATCAGAGCAACACATTTAACATATAGAACATCCCACAGCATCACAGTGTTATGTATAGGGAATAGTACTACCTGTGTTTTCATACATCCACTGGGGGTCTTAGAATGTACCCACAAGAGATGGGGATTACCACATGAGGGCATCTAAACCAGACTGGAAGGAAGGATATGATTTGGTATTAGCAGTAGTAATAGTAGCAGTATGTGGCGACAGGATGTTACGTAGCCCAGGCTGGCCTCTAGCTTGCTAATGTACCTGAAAAAGACCTTGGACTTCTGATCTTCCTGCCTCCATCTCTCCATGTACTGTAATTATAGGTATGTATCACCATGTCCAATTTTATGTTGTATTAGGGACAAACCCAGGGCTTCATACATACATACATACGTACGTACCAGGCAGGCACTCTACAAATTGAGCTGAATATTTTAGTAAACTTTCTGCCTTTAGGCTTAAGATTTCAAAGTTGTGTTTGGGCACTAATAACAAAATTCCACAGCTAATGCCTGGAAGCCTCCAAGTAGGGGGTCAGTCTCTTGCCTTCAAGGCTATCTCCAAATCTATACTATAAAACTTACAGGAGTCATTATGATGCCTCCCCATTCCCACCAGCATCTTACATGAATCATGTCTCTGATGATCTCTGATGCCTGATTATCTGCCAAGTTGCTGTGTCCATTAGAGAAAAATAAAGGGGAAATTTACAAGTCAATATCCATAGAACCATAGGGCCGGGACTCTTCTGACTGAGTTCTCAAGTATTCTGGAGAAAGTTCTGGCTTTCCTTGCTCTGCATCCTGACAAGTATTTCCAGTGCCTAACCACAAATGAAAGGAGAGACTACCCTAATCAGATCCTCAGCCAATCACTTGCCCAGGCAGCCTTGGTCAGGGTCTGTCTCTGGAAAGACAGTGTGGAAAGCTCAGACCCTTGGATTTCTCTGTATACATCATGTGCAGAATCCACAGGAAGAATAATAGAGGAGCCAGGCACAAGGAAAGTGTTAGTTTAAACAAAGGGATTTACCTCTCCAAACAGCATCAGCCATTATCCATCTGAAAACAAGAGCACCCATTTATCTGAGAACTGTTTCTATTTAGACATCCCATATAGCCTTTAAAGTTTCTATGTCTGTCTCTCTCTCTCTATGTCTGTGTCTCTGTGTCTTTGTCTCTGTCTCTGTCTCTCTCTGTCTCTGTCTCTCTCTCCTGGGTAGTTTTATGTCAACTTGACACAGCTAGAGTTATCTTCATGGAGGGAATCTCAATAGAGAAAATGCCTCTTTGAGATCCATCTGTAGGGCATTTTCTTAATTAATGATTAATGTAGAAGGGCCCAGCCCATTGTGGGTGGTGCCATTCCTGGGCTGGTGGTCCTGGGTTCTAGAAGAAAGCGGATGGATCAAGCTACAGAGAGCAAGTCAGTAAGCAGCACTCCTCCATGGCCTCTGCATCACCTCCTACCTCCAGGTTCCTGCCCTGCTTGAGTTCCTGTCCTGACCTCCCTCAGTGATGAACTACAAAGTGGAAGTGTAAGCTGAATAAACTCTTTCCTCCCCAATTTTCTTTTAGTCATAGTGTTTCATCACAGCAGTAGTAACCCTAACTAAGACACTCTCTAATTTGTTTTTTCCTTTCCTATTTTTTCAGCATGATTAGTCCACATTTATCAGGAACCTAATATATGCCAGGTACTACCACATGGGTGGCAATGTAGAGATAAAACAGAATGCTTTTCTGCCTTGTGGCAATTCACCACTTATGGTGTAGCTTGTACACAGAAGATTGAAATAGGTTCCAGTTTCAAATCAGTGAAGAAATTAAAGGAAGGAAGGGTCTGGGAAATGGCTCAGTCAGCAAGTGCTCATTCAGCAAGTGTGAAGAGTAGCTGAAGTTTTCCCCAGTCCCAACGGGGCCTGCACCCACTCAGACTCAAGTAAACACACAGTGTTTATATAGTTTATAAGTTATATTACTTATAAACTGTATGGCTGTGGCAGGCTTCTTGATATCCAGTTCTTATATCTTAAATTAACCCATTTCTATTAATCTATAAGTTGCCACGTGGCTTGTGGCAACTTTACATCTTACTTCTCATGGCGGCGGCTGGCAGCATCTCCTGACTCAGCCTTCCTCTTCCCAGCATTCTCTTCTCTCTTGTCCCGCCTGTACTATACTTCCTGGCTACTGGCCAATCAGCATTTTATTTATCAATCAATCAGAACAACACATTCACAGCATACAGAAAGACATCCCCCAGCAGTGAAGATCTGGGTTCAGTGCCCAGAAAGCATGCAAAAGGGGGAAAAATCATGCATGGTGGTGTATGCTTCTAGTCTCAGTCCTGGAAAGATGGGACAGGTGGAGCCCTGGAGTCCTTGGCCAGCCAGCCTAGCCTACTTGGTAAGTTCCAGGGCAGTGGGAGACCCTGCCCCAGCACTTGAGGAACAGTAATCAAGGTTTCCATATATATATATATATATATATATATATATATATATATATATATGTACACCCATATAAACATATACACATACAAGCAACAGCAACAAAATTAAGTGAAGGAATAAGTGTTAGCTGCCCTGTGGGGTCAGAGAAACCCCAGGGCATGGCGCTGTTTGATGTGGCTCTGGGGGAATCTGGTTTTTGCTGAGATACGTGGCTCTCCTGTGCTACCTAGTCTCTCCTCCACACAGGTAACTGCCATCTCTTAGGGTGTGTGCTCTGCTCTTTGTCTATTTTTAGTGACTCCTAACAGTTACACACATTAATAAGGTGCAGTGTGAGACAGGAAGGTTATACAGAAACCAAATCAGGCCAACCACCATCATGTCAAACACTCGCCGTTTCCTCAAGATGGGGAGCACTGGAGAAGTTTCCGGCTTCTCCACGCAGCACATAGCACTCCAGTCGCCCTCCCACCCCATGGGATACAGAACTTACTCCTCTTATCTGACTGTGACCTCTTAGCCTATCCCCATCCTCACCACACCCCTCTCTCCTCTCTTCCTCCCATTCTCTGGAAGCTACCTCGCCATGCTCCTTCTGTGAGAGAAACTCTACAAGGCTCCACATGTGAGTCAGCTCATGCAGTGTTTATAATCTGTGTCCAGCTTACTCCACTTAAGGGAAAATGTGGGGCACAGGTCATTCTCATTCCCCTTCTGATGCTGTGATTAAAGACCCTGGCCACAAGCAGCTTAGGGGAGGAGAGGGTTTGTTCCAGCTCACCATTCCAGGTTACAGCCCATCACTGAGGAGAAGATGAGGCAGGAACGTAAGCAGCTAGTCATGTCACATCCACGGTCAACAGCAGAGAGAACAGACACTCCCATACTGCCGGCTTCCTGGTATCTGTCTTGCTCCTCTGTCTAGGGAATGGTGCCACCCACCATGGGCTAAGTCTTCCCACATCAGTTAACCGTGGAGACAGTCCTCCACAGGCATGCCCGCGGATGAGTCTGATAAAGACAATTACTCAGTGGAGACTCTCTTCCCCGGTGATCCTAGGTTGCATCAAGTTAATTCCACTAGCAGTGGGTGCAGTGGAACACTACACAGCCATAAAAGGAACCAAGTAGCATTTGTTTGAGAAATGTCTCTGTTTTGATGTCCATTTATAGCCATATATATATATGTATATATACATATATATATACATATATATGTATATATACATATGTATATATATATATATATAAAAATGTCATTTTCAACAGCATGGAAGTCAGCTCACCTCCTAGAGGTCCCTTGGAGCAAGTCTCCTTTTCCCTGTCCCAGACACTGCTGCTTCAGTCCCCTGGGCTGGATGAGCCAGGGGGAAGGAAGCTGAGCTTCACACATTACAGAAGATAATAGTGAGGTGCAGGTGGATGGCAGCCATTGGGGACAGCCAGAGACACAAAGCAGAGGTAGAGTTGGTAACGGTCACCCAGAAACAGAGATACAAAGGCAGAGGCAGAGTTGGTGGTGGTTACCCAGGGACAGTCAGAGACACAAAGACAGAGGTACAGTTGGTGGCGGTCACCCAGGGACAGTCAGAGACACAAAGGCAGAGGTAGAGTTGGTGGCGGTCACCCAGGGACAGTCAGAGACACAAAGGCAGAGGTAGAGTTGGTGGCGGTCACCCAGGGACAGTCAGAGACACAAAGGCAGAGGTAGAGTTGGTGGCCGTCACCCAGGGACAGTCAGAGACACAAAGGCAGAGGTAGAGTTAGTGGCAGTCACCGAGCCCTACTGGGGGCTTTTTAAAGTCTTATTGGCGTGTATTTATTATACAAAGTGATGAGTATCATGATGCTTTTTTATTCAAGTGTATCCTAGACTTTAACTGTTCCCAGAAGCTCAAGGGCCACTCTACCCATCACCCTCTCCTCCGCCCCCTTCTCATCCCTCCCTTCTTCTCAAAAGTCTAATTGTCCTTGAACGTCTGTAAAAAGGGTTTATGTTCTTCAAAGCTAAACATTTTATCTATCTTCAGATTACTTTGTATGTTTGTTTATTTTAGACAGAGTCTTGCCTGGAACTCCCATACAAAGCACAAGCTGGCTTCATGCTGGAGGTGATCCTCCTGCCTCTCTCTCCCAAGAGCTCGGATTACAGGCATGCAACACTGTATCTGGCCAGATGTGTGTCAACATGGGACTTGAACTCTTGTAATTCTTTCCTTAGAGTGGAAAGCTCCGGCCTTGACTGAATGAGATCAAGGAGAAGACAGGCCAGGCCTGCCTGGCCGGGGTGTGCCGGCATCAGAAGGCACTAGTGGAGGAAGCATGAAGGGGGGGGGGGTACCGATCAAGCAATATAGAGCACTTGGTATAGCCTCCTGGGAAAGCTCATTTTGAAATGTTCAGTAACAGCAAATGAAGCCAGGCATTTTTCTGCATCCTGGAACTTGGGGTGATTTAAATTTTCTTCTTAAGATTGTTTCCCAAGAAAGCAGTTATTTTGAATCCAGAGATAAAATGATTTTTTTTTCAAAAATAGAAAAAAAAATTATATATTAATCTGTTTTCTGTTACTATGACTGGCTACCATAGACTGAATAAAGAATAAAGCTTTATTTGGCTCACAGGTCTGGGGCTGAAAAGTCCATGAGCATGTGGATAGCATCTGATGGGGCTTTGTGGTACAGCACAGAATGACAGATGGGGTCTCATGGAAAGACAGGGCTGACAGCTCTGGACTCTCTGTCATCTCATGTAACCGTTAATGCCACCCTGGTGACTTCATCTACTACGGATTCCTTCCCATGGGCCTTACTTCTTAATCCTATCAGTATTTAACTAAGTTTCAACATGAGTTTTAGAGGAACCAGGCACCTAGGCTACAGCAAATGGACCAAAACCTTTGGGAAAACAGAAGAAGCAATCAAAGTAGTAATCTCGCTTCACGTATGAAGTGAAATGTATAAAAATGTAAAGTAGCAGAACATAATAAGATCATTTGATCCCACAGAGGTGATTCCTGATGCCTAGAGGCTGGCCCGAGGAGGCAGCAGCTTGAGCTGAGGCTTGAGTTATGGGAAGGCCATCATCCTGGAGCAGAAACCGTCAGGATGGCCATACCATAGTTGATCTTGACATGTTTTAGAATCACTTAGGGACAGACCTTTGGAAGTGTCAATGAGGGCATTTCCAGAGAGGCTTGTCTACAGGAGAAAGACACACCCCAAATGTGAGTGAATAAACAGGAGCAAACAGACTAAATGTCTCATTCCTCTCGGTTTTCCGGCTGTGACCTCAACATGACCAGCTGCTGTGACTTCTTCTCCGCGATGGGCTGTACCCTGGAACCCCAAGGCAAAGTTAACCCCTCCTCCCTTAAATTGCCTTCGCCAAGTGTTTTATCATGATGGTGAGGAATGAGGAAAGCACCCAGTGCTGGCCCCGTGTGTGGCTCTGGGGTGAAGGCTGTGGCTGTCTCCACTGGGGGTCTCAGGCTTTGTACTTCTTTCCACAGATACTCCCCGGCCACAGTCCTGCAGTCTGCCGCTCTGGCCACTTGCTTGTTGAGTCTGGGCTGCAGGAATTGTGGCCCCTTTGTTCTCTGCAGTGTCTACAGGGAAACCATAAACGTTTGAGAATAGGCTGGAAGTCCAGGACCAAACCCCCCTCCACATGATTGACAAGTGAAGATCCCAGAGCACGCTTTTATTTTGTCACTAATGATCGGGACATCCTCATAGAAGCAGATGTTGCCCACGTTTGGGGGTACTGTGAACATTTCCCCTAGGTTGACCAGGAGATCAACGCTGTTGATTTTCCAAAGACCAATCACTAGAAAGGGTGTGAGCCTGCACGTAGTCCAGGTTTTCTATGTAGAAGCCATATACCAGCTCACCCCAGAGTCCTGTGCACAGCCGCCATCTTAGCTACTACCAGTTTCCCAAAAGCACACCCACCAGGACTGAAAGACTCCCCAGAGACTCTCAGATGGTTAAAATACCCTGAACCATGACAGAATGATGTATTCGAATATGTGTGCAAATATTTGTAGGCATTGGAAAAGAAGCCCACTAGGCACTGTTACCCAGGAAGGGTCTGGCCATCAAGGATTGCTACATATTCATAACTAACACCACATATAAAAGTGTTCACATCAACTAGAAGGATTATAAGTTTATGGGCTAATATTAATTATCTTACTTTTTTGATTTAATCTGAAAAATAAAGATTTACTCATGCTTAAAACGCAAAGCAAAGCACACAAAACCGCTGGCATTCACATGGGTGCCACTTACTATGATCAATCCACGTGAGTCTATTCAATGTAACAGAATTTATTAAGATACAAATTGAGGGAATACACTCATGATTACAGAACGGAGTAGACAGCAGGAGTCATCCTCTGATCTGACTGGGAGCAAATCCACCTCGCAGGCAGCAGCAGGAAGAAGGGGCACATGACCCTTCTCCCTTTCCTTGTAAGAAGTCACACACATACCATGGCAGGAAGCAAGCATCCACCTGCTGTGGGATGGTCTGTATGTCAAATTACTCTGATTGGTCAATAAATAAAAGACTCATTGGCCAGTAGCCAGGCAGGAAGTATAGGCGGGACTAACAGAGAGGAGAAAAGAAAGAACAGGAAGGCGGAAGGAGACACTTCCCGCCGCCACCATGACAAGCACCATGTGAAGATGCCGGTAAGCCACGAGCCACATGGCAAGGTATAGATTTATGGAAATGGATTAATTTAAGCTATAAGAACAGTTATCAAGAAGCCTGCCATGGCCATACAGTTTGTAAGCAATATAAGCCTCTGTGTTTACTTGGTTGGGTCTGAGCGGCTGTGGGACTGGCGGGTGACAAAAATTTGTCCTGACTGTGGACAAGACAGGAAAACTCTAGCTACACCCACCGCCTCCTCCTTTGGGCTGTATATCCCAAGGTCATGGGCAGAGCAAATACCACTGCACTTAAAGGTAGGGGATGAACCAAATTCTTTTTTTTTAAATCCCAGGCACCACTGTAGTCCTGGCAGAGCAGAGCAAATTAAATTGACAAAGAATAAGGTATTTCCAGATAAACACAAGAATGAAAGGAAAGCTAGCCCAGTAGATAGATAAACACGCCACACACATCACACAAACACCCCACCCACACACCATTTATACACATCACACATACACAGACCACACACATACCACATACACCACACACACCACACAAACATTCCATACACACACACAGACACTATTTATACATATCGCACATACACAGAGCACACACACCTCACAAATATCCCTCCCCACACACAGACACCATTTATACACAGAGCACATACACACACACCATACATACCACACACACACATATCCAATACACACACACATATACACCATAAATATACACACACCGTACACATACACAGACAACACACACACACACACACACACACACACACACACACACCTTTAAGAAGCTGCTATATGCCAGAGTCTGTGCTGTGACTTTGTGTCTTACTTCAGTTCTAAAAGCAGCTTTTCAAGGAGATATTTGTATGTAAGGATGTTGAGGCTGAGGATGGCTATCAGGTGATGAGGGTTTGATTCAACTCACCGCACCAATATTCTTTCCTTCTGAAGAAGCAGGACATCGTCTTCTTCAAGTACAAAAATGAAAAAAAAAATGGTAAAACGGGGAAATTTAACATGTCTTACATTTGCATTTAACTGACTCAAAGTCTGGTGAAGGACCGGGAGGAAAAGCTCCCTTCTGAGTTGATCTTGTCAGGATTCTTAACTCAACAGGGCTAGCCTGCATCCCAGCTGTGAAATCTGAAGATGTGAGGTGGAGTGTCCAGGACCCCGTGGGATGTTTCCACTTCCACATTGCGCCTTCCAGGACGGGAGGAATTGGCAGCACATCCTGTTAGCCAAGCCCTTCCAGACAGCCCAATCTTTCAGGGCCAGCAAAGCCCAAGCTCTCTCTGGCCAGAAGCTCCATGGCTGACCTTGAGCTCGCCCTGTTTTGGTGAGGGGCAGGGGGGGTGTACTTACTCCATATGCTCTAGTTCCTCTCTGGGAGCTAGTCAATGGAAGCTTGCAGGAAGAGCAAAGATAGCCAAACCTCTGATCCGGGGCTGAAGAATGACTCCACATTTGTTCCCACACAGCACACAGTTACCAAGGAAAAAACAAGCGAAATAGAGCAGCTGCTCAGTCAGCTCCAGGGGAAGAGCCTGGTTCTCCCTCCGACTTCCCTCGCTGCATCTAAATTTCACTCCAGTGCTGTTGTTTTGTGATTTGTTTGTTTGTTTTTGCTTTTGCAGTTTTTTGATTTGTTTTGTTTGCATTTGGAGAGCCAACTTCAATGCAAGCATGTTTTAAAAAGTCATTTAGTTTTGTAACATTGTAATGCAAACACAGCCACAAAGGAAAAACTATTGAAAAGAGAAGAAAAGAAAATCCCACCGCTTAGAGATTATCTTGAAATATCTGTATTCACAGATCTGCCAGGAATGCGTTTGACACTGCTCAACTGTCTACTTTCAAACGGCAAAGAAGCTGCAATGGAACATTTCGTGTTTTCCAACCATAATTCAAATACTCAAAAATGTACTCTCACACACCTATCCTTTTAAAAGAATAGATGTATTCCAAATTCTGTAAATATCAATTGTACCCTAAAGAGGCAGGTTTTTTGTTCCTTCAGAAAGATCTTCTGGGTGCTAGGAGGATGGCTTAGCTAACAGAGTGCAGCTGACGACACTTGAGTTCAGTCCCCAAGATGCACATAAAAAGCCAGAGGTGGTTGCTCACATTTGCCATCCCAGTGCTGGGAAGATAGAGACAGGTGCATCTCAGCTGTTTGCTGGCCAGTCAGCCTAGCCCAAGGAACAAATTCCTGGCCAATGAGAGACCCTACCACAAAATTTGAGGTGGAGGGCACCTGAGGAATGACATTTGATATTGGCATCTGGCATCCACACGTGCATGCACAACTGCACACACAGGAACATACATGCATGCACGCACACATGCACATGGTAGAAACATCAGAGCAGGTACTTTAGGAAAGAAAGCCAAGCAATTCATTTTTATATGCAACAATTCTTTCATGTACTTTACTAATGATCAACAACAACCATATGGTACAAAAGATTTGCATAATTTTACCCCATCTCAGTCAAAGGAATTCTATTTTAAGAAAATCTGGCTTTACATATTTTATTTAAAATTGTGGGTGGGAGGAGAGTACATGCTTGCATGTAAATGGAGGCCAAAGGACAACTTGTGGGAATCACTTCTCTCCCATCATGTAGGTCTCAAGGATCCAAGTCAGGTCCTCTGGTTTGGCTGCAAGCGCCTTTACTGACTGAGCCATACCAATGGCCAGATTTTACAAATTTTATATATAAAAGTTGTGTTGAAGAATTTTAGTCCTTTGTGGACTTCCAGCACCCACTTCTTTACAGCAAGAACTTGTTGGCCAATGATACAGTGAGTGACTTAGAAAAATGATGTCATCTCTATGACATTCTCCCAGAACCACATCAGCACCAATACACACTCCTTCCCCAGTAACGCCTGAGCAGTCTCTTCACCAGAAGCAGACGTAGTAAGGAACTTCCTTCTGAAAGGACGTCATCTTCAGAACTTCCTTCACTGGATGGAGACTGGCTCTCCTTCCCTTCATTTCACTGTCAAGGCAGAATTGAGGACGTTCCATAATGTGGGACCACAAAGCATAATGAAGTCCCTGAAATGGATCATTATTTACTATTCGGCAGTGGTCTTTCAGGCATGTTAATGCCCATGTCTCTGTCAAATAAGCACACTTCAGTTGAGTTGGGTCACTTAGTTTCCAGTGACAATTTCAGCGACTTTTACTGTAGCAGGAAAAACAATGACATATTATCTCTTCCACAACTCAGAGTTTTTACCTTTATCTATTTAGTCAGAAACCTCAGAACAAGATGTGAAATATTTCTAAGCCACTTTTAAGTTTTGTGAGGCCTTAGATTCGTACGACATAATATCAAACACCACTATGAAAACCACAGACATTTGTCCTCATGATTAGGTTAACACAAGTTTGGAAGTATCCGATCAATGATCGTAGTGAGAAGCAAATACTGTAGATACAATAAACACGGGGGAAGGGCCATTACTAAAACTGGAAGCAAGGAGCTGGGGAAGTGGCTGAGTGAGTGAGAGCATTTGTTGTACAAGCAAAAGATCTTAGTTCAAATCCCCAGCACCGTCAAAAAGCTGGTTGTAGCCTCGCTTGTGCCTGTGACCCCAGAGCTGTGGGAAGCAGAGATAGGAGGATCATGTGGCCTTGCTGGCTGCCAGTTGGACTCCAAGTTCAGTGAGAGACCTTGTCTCATAGGAGTAAGATAGAGAGTGAGAGACACACCGTCACACAAGTGTTCACATAGAACACACACACAGAGGAGACAATGGGCAAAATTCATCGTGAAGGATACTTTGAATGGTCTTGTCTTCAAAATGAAGAATGTTGCCAATGGCTGGAAATGTGCGGCTCCCGGCCAGTCTTCTGTGCTGGGGAATGTAGATTGTCCCCTCCTTTACAGGAGCGCCAGACAATGACCATCTGACATATGCTACAAATTAGAACTAGGGGTCACTGCACAGTAAGTGTTAATAAATCTTACTTCCTTCATTTTAAGGATTTTTTTTTTTGAGGGGGGTGTTGTTTTGTTTTTTGTTTTGTCAAGACAGGGTTCCTCTGTGTAGCTTTGGTGCCTGTCCTGGAACTTGCTCTGTAGACCAGGCTGGCCTCAAACTAATAGAGATCCGCATGAAGACTCTGCTTCCTGAGTGCTGGGATTAAAGGCATGTGCCACCACCGCCCGGCCATTTTCAAGTATTTTAATAGGTTTTATTGTAAAGGTAGTTTTAGATTTACATAAAAATCTAAAAATCATTATAGAGAATTCCTGTAAATGTCCCCCCAGTTTCTTCATTATCTTTGATCATTACTTATGCACCATAATTAATAAGTACTGAACTATTATTTTTGACTACATTAATTTTTCTTAAAAAATTTTTAGGCAAAAATTGAATAGAAATATAAAAAGTTATTTCTGCCTATATTGTAATCGGTCGCCACCTTACTGTTGATATAATACATGAAAACTACAACTCCCAGAATGCATTGCTGACAAGACCCTCTGGCTCCTTCCTTGACCTTCCTACATAGATCTGCAGTTTATCATACCGTTTTTACCACCTCCTCACCTCCTTCTCCAACCACTCCAGTGTTCTCTGGGATGTTTCATCTTGGCCTGAGCATAGGCTAGGGTTAGGCTGGAAGTAGGTGGAATGGGAACAAGATCCTAAATTTTCTGTCTGCCTTGATTTACCATTGCTCTGAGTCTGGGTCTCTGAGCCAAGGAACATTTGTTTGGGAGGTACTAGGCACCCCCATCTCTGTTGGTATGAGCCAGTCCTGGGTCTTCTATGAATTAGAGTGCCGTAGATTGCTTTCAGCCATGCTCCATCTGCTATGTAATTAGTGTCACTTGCCTAGCAGTCTGGCATTGAGTTGACAGTCCTCATTTGTAAGTGGTTTTGTTGTGACTTTGTGGTCATTTGGGGGAGGTGTTAGGAACCGCTGTCTGGAGGCTGCCAGCCAGCCATTGCTTAGCACCAGAAGGCTCTTTGGCTTACCATGGAAATTCCCCAGCTAGCTCCATTGGAAATGAAGAAAGCCTAATGAGATAGAGGGGCTGGGCTGCTGACAAGACCGGGCCAGAATAAATGTGTTACAAGAAACAAAACAGATGCAGAGTAGCCAAGATGACACCACACAAAAAGAACACTTTGCCCACTGGAGGAAAGGTCACCTTATTAGTGTTGCTGTAAGGAGTGAGAACATGCCTCACGGAACCATGGGATGCCTCCGCCAGAGGGAGCGGTGGGCTTCTCAGAGGTTTGAATCTGTTCTGGATGACTCAGAGGAGGTGCTGTGTCAGTGTGGATGCATTCTAGAGTGGATTTTGTATAGAGGAGAGGACAGTTTGGTGAAGAAGCATCTTGACGGTCAATAAGAAGATAAGAGCAAGCTGTAGATGAGGTAGAAGTAACATATGTTCTGTGATGTTCTGTGCAACCGAGCGTCACAGGTAAGATGAAGTACATTTGTTATCATTTCACCTCTCAAAGCAGGGAAGGTGTTCCCTCATTGCCGAAGACAACACACACCTCAGATTAGGATTTGGGAGAAGCAAGATTGATCTGAACTAGAAGTCTCCTCACTGAGGACTCACGCTGTCTCAGAAGAAGCCATGTAAGCTGCCAATGGAGAAAATCAGTCAGTAGTTCTATCCAAGTGTAAGCTGCCAATGGAGAAAAGCAGTCAGTAGTTCTATCCAAGTGTAACATCAATGAACTACAACAATAGCCAGGATAGCATGATATTCGAAAATGTGCGATAGTGTCACTTACAGCCTAGGGGTAACCAACAGTCACCCCGTGGACTTAAGTCCTGACCAGTAGAAGGAATCCATGACAGGCACTGTAAATTTAGCCAGCTCCCTGTGGCTGGTGAGGCTGTGGAACTTAGAGGAGAACTTACCTCTGCTGCTCTCCCAAACCAGTGTGATCTGTAATGATGTGCAAAATACCCATCCTTATATCCACAGAAAAGTGTCATTTTTGCTTCTCCTCAAAGAAGCTCCTTTTTATAGCAGAGATCATTACAGAGAGCTACAACTGATTAAACTGCAGAAAATGACTGACTGTGGGTGCCCTCAACCAATTAACAGTTACAACGCAACCCCTGTCTTTAAGGCTCAGGGAATATTACAGAAATACTATAAGAACCAGAGGTCAGGGCTGTCTGCTGTGAGATAGCATCTTCTAGAAGAAGGGGAAGAGGAAGAGAGGAAGAAAGAGGAGAAGACACAGAGTAGCGGGGAGTGTGAATCTGGGGAGGAGACCGGAGCGAAAACAAACAAGATACGTCGTGTGAAATTCTCTAAGAAATAATAAAAAATATTATTTTTTTAATGAAATAAACAAGCAGTAGTCAGCTTTCACCAGAAAGTTCTGGATTCTGCGCATGATGGTGTTGAAAGACAAGGAAGAGTTTTGACAGAGTCCAGCTGAATCAGGTGAGCTGTTTTGTGAATTAGGTGGTATTGGGCTTTGGAGGGAAGCCCTCCCTCTATCTACTTGTACAAAAAATAAAATGTGGGTAAAAAGCATCTAGGAGGATGGAAACTTCTGGGAGTGCAAAGACTGGTGGTTTGCACTTCCTTCTTCACACTTCTTCCTTCTTCACACTTGTCCAAAGTTTCTGATTTCCATTGCTGAATATTCACCACTTGTTTGATTTAGGACTTTTCTCTTGGTGGGAGGTAGAAACCCTCTAAGCCTAATCAGTGAAGAAGATGAAGGTCACATGGGCTTCCTGAAACCCAGTGAGCCCATTCCTGTGAAATCAGCACAGTACTGCAGCCCTACTGACAGCCAGGTGGGTCCTGGGTCAACGGAACTTAACCTCCAAACGGAATAAGCCTCATCCTAACCTGCCATGGGCAGCTTGGGGCGGAGGAGAACCAAGGAGTTTTCTGTTGCTGTCATCCTTTGGAAAAAGTTCTTTGTTGATTGATTCCAACATGTCTACAAACACACACACACACACACACACACACACACACACACACACACACACTTCCCACTCCCATCCATCGCAGTGTCCCAGACTCCAATGTACTAGTTTCTAGAAAGACTCATTTCTGTCCCCTGGAAGCATCATCCCCCTTCCAGGCTCACAAATGCCAGGCTCCCTATTGAGAGTGGGAACATCCATTACACATAAGAGAAATTACCTAGAAATTAATTGGCTTATTGATTACCTTAACTAATGGCCAATTTACCTAAATATTTGTACTTAAACTTAGCTACTTTAAATCATTTTAAGAGCATAGCTGCACTGATTTGGTACTTATAATAATTGTAACCAATTACTTTAAGATTCAATTGCTTATAGTTTTCCTGGAAATTGCTCACATTAGTGTAGTTCCATGGACTTTCATTTTTTTCATGCCCGGATGTACTTTGCCTCAAAACTCAGGCTCTTGCAAGTGAACTTCTAACGAAATTGTCACATTTGTCACTTTGCTTCTTGCAGATGTGTTCTTGATTTCTATCATGTGCACCTGTGCACTTCGTGTTTATTAATGAAATTAACACATGCTCACGATTCATTTCATTTGCAAAGTACTGACATTCTGACAAGAAGAATGATGGTGTAAATTGGATGGGCCAGAGCCGTTTTGAGCAACATGCTTTTCTCCAGCCACCTGGTTGTTACCGTATTAGTGGGTTCTGGTGACTGAGGAGACGGCTCCCTGGTTAAGCGCTGGCCATGCAAGCATGAAGACCAGAGTTCAGATCTCTGGAACCACTTAAAACCCAGGGTGTCATGGCTAGTCTGCCTGCAGTTCCAGTCTCAGAAAACAGATGCCCAGAAAGAGCTATCCAGATAAGCCGCACTTGGGGGCCACAGAAACTCCATGGTGTGGCCTTATTCCATCTTGACTCAAGGTCAGAGAGTCTGAGCTTGTTTTGCCCCACAAGGCTGCATAATAGGATGTTTTGGCGAACGGCATGGCTGCTAGATGTTTTGAGAATTAAGGAAGTGTTTATACTTGTCTGTATTTTGCACGTGAACCATAGTGTCCTAGAGAAGGGGAGGTTTTTTTGCCTCTCCCCTTACTAGTGTATAAAAGTCCATGAGGAATCCAACTCAGGATGACTGTGGTATTGACCCAGATCCCTCTTGAACCTATTCTGTGTCTCTGTCTTTTTCTTTTACATCTATGTCTCTATTTTTTTATATCTGTTATTTCTTGTTTTTCTTTGTTGTTGTTTGTTTTTTTAAGACAGGGTTTCTCTGTGTTGTTTTGGTACCTGTTCTGGATCTCTCTCTGTAGACCAGGCTGGCCTTGAACTCAGAGAGATTCTCCTGGCTCTGCCTCCCAAGTGCTGGGATTAAAGGCATATGCCACCACCACCACCTGGCTATTTGTTATTTCTTTATCCTCACTCCTCCATCCAAGACTAATTGATAGTGGGGTGGGACCCAGCAGCCACACCGGTAAGTTCCAGGTTTGGTAGAAAGACCCTGCCTCTTTGAATAAGGTGGAAACACGATGAAGGACAAACCTGAACATCAACCTCAGGCCTCCAAATACACATGAACCCTCATATACAGGTGTGTGTAGCACGTATCCTAATTGGTCTTAATAAAACCTGGAGCCAGATATCAGGGCAAATGCCGAAAGATCAGAGAGACACAGGAACAAGCCACAGCCACCTCTCACCTCACCAACTCCTCAGCTGAAAGGACTGAGCTCCTGTCATCTATCACCTTATATTCCTTTTCTCTGCCCAGCCATATCACTTCCTGTCTCCACCTCCCTAGTGCTGGGGTTAAAGTCATGTGTGCCTCCCAAGTACTGGGAGCAAGGGCATGAGATCCCAAGTGCTGAGATTAAAGGTGTGTGCCACCACTGCCTGGCCTCTGTGGCTAACTAGTAGCTGGTTTTGCCCTCTGATCCTCAGGCAAGCTTTATTTGTCAGAGCACACACAAAATATCACCACATTTCCACTTTTGTCTAAAATGAAAAAAAGATTACAACTAATATAAGAAAAACTATATACAGTAAGTACAATAACTATATGCAATACATACAGGCAGTAAATACATCAATAATGTCTAGTCCATCAACACTTGACAAATTCAGAGAAATTACTCCATTATTTATCCTATCTTGGTGAATCCAAAAGGCTATACCCTAATTCACTTTCTATTCTAACTTGTATTACCATCTAAAACTATCTTTTGATGTCTCTCAACCTTATATAATTTATACCTCTTTGGTGAGTTTCTTTTCTGAGTCTGATAAACAAGGAAAACTATAACTATATAACTATCTAGTCTTCAGCTCCCTCAGAGACACAAGAAGGAAATAATATTACCTGAGTAAGCAAGGAAGTGCAAGCAAGTGACTTCCAAAAAAGTGTGAGAAATGACAGAAAAAGCTGACTTCCTGGAGAGTCACCCAATGACTCTCTGCCACATTGGAGCATCCATCTTCAGCCTACAGGCCTAGCATATCTGACAGACGTTTCTGTGAAGCAGGACTTTCTGAAGGGCTGTCCTACTTTGTCTTGGCAAGGTTCAGCACTCCTTTCTTTTGTGTCCTGCTTGTCAATTTGGATAGCATACTGTCAGCAGTCGAGGCAAGGGCATTTTCTTACCCAGTGGCTAACTTGTGCCACAAAGAAAGCAAACTACATTTGGATTTTCTTCGATGCCCATCATCTTCTCTGAAGTGGATTGATGCTGCCAGGAGCAAACAGGTCTCATAAAAAAAAAAAAAGTATGTTATTAAAACATCTTAAATGCCATATTCTGTAGATCTCTGAAGTGTTTGAAGACCTGTCTAGCTAAAATATATCTCTGTTTGACCTTGAAAACATACCAAACATGACTATAAGTTTAATTGTAATAGATGGCTAACTACTAACTTGCATTTCTTTATATCTAATTAGTTGGTAATAATAACTTTCAAGGACTAGAAATTTGCATTGCATTGTTAAATGAGATGTATAGGTACAATACCTTGAACAAGATTAGAAATATATGTATAATATGTTCTAACAAAAATAATCTCAACTTTGTATCAATATACAAGGATCCATATCAGTGTAAAATATTTAATATAAGTAGTTGCTTTTTAAAAGTAGGTTCAATAATCTACCCTTTATTCTATCTATCTTCCATTTTTCTTTTCAGAGTAGATTCAGTAATCTATCCTTTATCCTATCATTTCTATAAGTGTGTGCCTACACACATGCAGGCATGCATACACCACACACACACACACACACACACACACACACACACACACACGAAGTGGAAAAAAAAGAAAAAATAGTGATAATAATCTGCAACAGCAGATCCTGAAGTGCAAAACATATCTGCCAAGTGTGTGTGTTTCTAGAAAAGCCTACAATGTCCTTCCAGTTTTCCTTTGCCCTTTTATATATTCATATCTATTATATATCATACGGCCCACCCTCCCTCTTTGTCCTTCTTTTATATCAAGAACGGTTCCTACAATAGCCTCTACCATTTCCACAGTCTTTATTGTTGGTATATGTTTCCCTCGTGTGTTTTTCTAGGCCTTAAATTACTTATGTGCTGCTATTGGGCTGTTTTTTGTTGTTGTTGTTGTTGTTTACTGTTTATCCTATTGTATTCACTATAACAACAAGCAGCACTGTTTCCACAGGGCTGAATTTTGCTAAGTGTGAGTATTTTATAGCAAGACTCTCCAGTTCATTTTCTTCTGAAATAAAAGCTTGAATGCTCCATATGAACTTGTGGTTACATTTTAATATAATATTTTTTACTAATTCTTTGAGAATTTCGTATAGTCATATGATGTATTTTGATCATATTCATTCTCTCAGCTACTTTGAGTTCCACCCCTCTCCCTCTCAACTTCATGTCTTTTTTTTTTTAATAACCCACCAAGTCTAATTTGTGTTGCTCACATATTCATGGGTATGGTACCATGCCCAGGAGCATAGGGTGCTTAACTTGCCAGGGACCATATTCTTTATCTTTATATATCATCATATATATAACATAGAGAGACTATATGTAATATATTACATTACATGTAAATACTCTCTTCTCCTCCTCCTCCCCCTCCCCCTCCCCCTCCCCCTCCTCCTCCTCCTCCTCCTTCTTCTCTCTCTCTCTCTCTCTCTCTCTCTCTCTCTCTCTCTCTCTCTCTCTCTCTCTCTCCCCCCCAGAGGCCATCAACTCTCAATAGCTCCTCGGTAGGGATGGAAGCTCATGAGCCTTTCTTGCTCCATGCTGCAATATTGACTGGCTTGATCCTGCGTGGGTCTTTGTGCAGACAGTCGTGGCTACTATGAGTTCACGAGTGCAGTGATCCTCTCATGTCAATTAGACACTGTTTTGCTCTGCCACTTCCCAACTTCTGGCTCTTAAATCTTTTGGTCCCCTTACTTCCTCGTAAGTCCCTGAGCCTTTGGGGAAGAAGGTGTGATATAGATAGCCTATTGGTGGCTGAGCACGCCACAGATAGTCTCTGTATTTTGACCAATTGTGAGTTTCTACCAAAACAACCACAATGAAACTTCTCAGACAGAATCTGAGGGCTGAACTAATCTATGTGTATAGTGATACAAATTTAGAGGACAATTTGATACAATGTCCGCCTAGCAAAATAATAGTAACAGGTCCCCCCTTGGGGCCTATAAACTCCCAACCATGGTTTTTCCGCCTGGTTTGCAGCACCAGGCATGAGTTCCATCTTGGAGAATGGGCCTGTATAACATTTGTAACACCATAGCAACTATGGGACTCTTACCCGAGATGCTCGTTATTACAGCTTACAGGGATCACAGCTGGGTAAGACTATTGATCATTCCACACCCTCAGCAACTACGTAACACCTTCCAGAATATGGAAGTTAGCCAAGAGGGAAGAAGTTGGTTAGTATCTGCTTGTTTTCTCCATGTTGTACCACCAATATGTGTGATATTTTCAGTAGTAGAGTCTTCACATCAAATTCTGCTGGACAATTAAAAACAGCAGCAGTGGTCTGTATTGTGCAGAGCGGTCTCCAGGTCACCCCTAACTGACACACCCAAAAGGAGATACCCTACCCCTGGCACCTCTGCTTTCTGGGGGGTGGAGTATTGTCCCCTGTGAAAAGTAACTCTGGGTACACACATTCTTATTTTTCAAAATATGAAGTGTTTCCTGGACTAAGAAAATAAGATTTTGACTCTTTGGCTGTAAACATATCCTTGTGAAATACCAAATTTTCTTCAAGGGCATTAGCACTGTATAATTCTTTTTTAAAGTCACAGCTGTCATGACTGTGAAAGACTGGGAAGTAGTGGCAACGTGTGAAGGGGGTGGGCTTTCCCTCGCCCAAGGCCCTGCATCCCAGCCACTGCGGAGTATCCCAGCCTAGACAGGGGCTCAGAGCACCTTTGGCTGTCAGCTAAATGGCAGGGTTGTGGTTCCCCGAGAGAGTAGAATCAGTGAGAACTCCGAACAAAGCAGTTTATCGATTGGTTGATGCTGGTCTAGCAGGAACAGGTCTGGCTGCTCAGAACTACATCTGCTCTGATCTGGAGATAAAGGTTAATTAGACAAGAGCTTATCTTAAGCTCTGGGGATGCCCGTTGTGAAGCCAATACTGTTTATGAGATATAGACTCGGAGGCCCCAGATGCCACGGAGCTAATACAAAGACTTCGGACTAGATGCTTGAGTCGGAAAAAGGGCTCTAAAGCTTTCGGACTTCAAATCTCTGGTCAATATGCAGCCTCATTCAGCTGAGAAAGGAATGCAAGTTTACTTGGGAGGACAGTCCTAAGTCACTTTGCATGGTCAAGGGTGCCCTTAATGTCTTAAAGGCAGAGAGATTGAAAATCAGTTCTAAAGGGAATAAAACAAAACCAATAAGCAGAACTATATTTTATACTTGATATTAAGAGTTATTATACTATAATACAAATGGGAAGGGGCTTGCTAACAAGGTTTTAATTTATAAAATGTTTTTGAGTGTATTCATTTGTTCTATGACTATGTAAACAGATTACAACAAATCTGCCTTCATAAAACAACCCAAATGTATTCCCTCAGCACTTCTACAGTGAAGAAGCCCAACACCGGTGTTACTCCACAAAAATGACATCAGCAGGATGACTGTGGGTTCCCAGTCCCATCTGGTACATCCACAGTGCAACCCTCTCCCTAAGCCTCAGGGAATGCTACAGAAGAAAGGACAGAGGATTGTAAGAGCCAGAGGACCAGACACCTGCTACATGATAGTATCTTCTATACAATAGGGAAGCAGCACCCATGAATTCTCAACAACATGGCTGCCTAGATAAGACCTGCATAATAACATTGGTTGGCATGCCAACATGGATAGGAAAATTTCCGAAGGCTACAGCCCTAGATGAAGAGTTATGGGCAAATAATGGCTACTGCTATTTTCTCTAGGAATGATCCCTCTGCTAGGTTATCCAATCCTCAGTGGTTAGCCACACACACACACACACACACACACACACACACACACACACACACACGTATATATGCAGCAACAATAATTAGAGAGTATAAATTTGAGAGACATGGGGTTGGGACACAGGAAGATTAAAGGGGGTGGAGGGAAGGTGGAATTGATATTAATGCAGTACTTGTATATAAAATTCTCAAAGAATCAAAATTTTTAATTTTGAAATGTCAGCAGCCAGCATCCCTGACGGCAGATTCTGACTCATGCTCCAGCCTCATGCAGGTCACCAGAAACTGTTTCCTTGCTATCAGGGAGCAAATATCCCAGTGCCCTTGCTGGGTGTGGGTGGCTTTTCAGCATCACGAGGCCGCTCGTGTTTCTTGGTTTGTGGTCTCCTTCTGAAACCAGCTGTGCTGAAGCCTTTCCCACCCCTGATTGCTCACTCGACTCTTGTTTCATCCCACCTCCCTTCTCTTCTTCCACACCTCTGCTCCAGCTGGAGAAGTTCTCTCTGTTCTAAGAGCTCAAGAAATTAAGTTTGGCTGGCCCAGATGATTCAGGATGATAAACCTGTGTTAGGGTCCTGAAGCACGAATCTTAAAAGGTCTTACTAATAAAAACAAACCCAGAGCCAGGGATTGGAGTGAACACTGAAAGATCAGAGGAACAGAACAAGCCACATCCAACCTCACCTGGCCAATTCCTCAGCTGATCCTGTTTCCTCAGACTGAAAGCCTCTGTGTCCTCATCCAAATGGATCTCAGCTGAACCACTGCTAAAAGCCTGAAAGATTAGTGGGCTCTAGTTCCTGGTCTTCACGCCTTATATACCTTTCTGCTTCCTGCCATCACTTCCTGGGATTAAAGGAGTGAGTCACCATGCCTGGCTTAGTTTCCAGTGTGGCCTTGAAATCACAGAGATCCCAATGGATCTCTGCCCCAGAATGCTGGGATTAAAGAATGTGCCACCATTTTCTGGCCTCTATGTCTATCTAGTGGCTGTTCTGTTCTCTGACCCCAGATAAGTTTATTAGGGTGCGCAATACATTGGGGAACACAATATCACCACAGGGTCCACCATAACTTAAGCACATTTTCAAAATTCCATCTGCTGCATAATAGTGTGTGTGTGTGTGTGTGTGTGTGTGTGTATGTGTGTCTGTACACATACAGTAACAAGTGTTAATGGTGTCCAGAGATGGGAACATCTTTGTGTAACCATCAGACTGGTCACTACTTGAAGTAAATTGATTTTAAAAAGAAAGATTTAACTGTATTTTATTAAGCTTACAAACAGCATCACCCCTTTTAAAAGGTTTGTGTGTGTGTGTGTGTGTGTGTGTGTGTGTGTGTGTGTGTCTATGCCATGTTTGTGCTGATGCCCACAGAGGCCAGACAGGGGCACCAGATGCCAAGGCGCTGGAAGTCTTGTCAATTGTGAGCCACAGAACATGTGTGCTGGAGACCAACTATAGTAAGACTCTTACTGCTGAGACATCTCTCTAAACATTCTTATCAATGTAACCCCTTTGTCGGGTGGTGGTGGTACACGCCTTTAATCCCAGCACTCAGGAGGATCAGGCAGGCAGATCTCTGTGAGTTCGAGGCCAGTCTAGTCTACAAAGTGAGATCCAGGACAGGCTCCAAAGCTACACAGAGAAACCCTGTCTCGAAAAAAAAAAAAAAAAAATGTATCCAGGAGTGTTCAAGAGGGTTTGTGGTGCTCTTGACGGCTTGGTCACACAATCATGATGTGGCCTCTGAGTTACATTTCCTACCTTCTTAACATCCATTTGCTTGTATAAAGTCTTGGGGCTAATACTGCCTAGGGCTTTGTGGGCTTAATGATAACATACATGTGTGTGTGTGTGTGTGTGTGTGTGTGTGTGTGTGTGTGTGTGTGTATAATGTATGTACACACTAGCATGCTGCTGGACAAACACCCTATTGATAAACACTAATTTTTATTATTAAACAGGTTCTGTAGTCAAGTGTTCCTCTCAAGGTTCACACAGTGTTCCCAGCAGTGATGTTTTAGCAATTTGTTCTAAGAAAATGAACCGTGACAAGCACCTCCTGAAGTAACGAAGCCTTCGAGTTTTGGGAATTGCTCTGTACTAAAACATAAACGCCCTGGGATTCATTTTCTTTGTATGTGCAGTGGCACAGAGCTGTGGAGAAAAGACGGTAGACTTCATTGGCTCTTGTTTGCAGTGATGCCAGATGTCTAAGATGAAGGTCAAAGTCCTCAAGCTAGTTGTCCCAGTCAGAAAATTTAGCTCAACAGAGGTAATCTTACAGCACTTCATTTGATCATTTTTATCATACTTCTTTCCTGGCCCCGATGCTCTTTTTACAGCTTTTCTGGCCAATTCTACTGCGTCTTTGGGACTGACTTACATATCATGCTTAGGGGGTCTCTAAAACATAATCATGGCTGTCAAGCGCACCCCTCCTGGAAATGGCTGGGGTTGAGCATCCAAGTCTGAAGCTGCGCAGCAATTGTCTCCAAGAGTCAATGCCGAGATCTGGTGATCTACATTATTCCGTGTGAAATCCTGTCAAGACGATTGACCTCTGTGCATAAGCCCTATCTCCTCATTTCCCAGGAGGACGGGGAAGTTACAGGAAGCTTCCTGCATGCCCAAACTCCTGCCCCACACAAGGCGCCCAAAATGTGTTCAATTCAATTCATGCGGCATTTACAGCTCATCATTCTGATGCCCTGAGGTGCTTCTCAGGGGCATTATTTCCATTATAAACATTTTCATTAGCCAAATGTTGCTTGCTCCCAGAGGATCACTGGCTAAGTTAGAACTATGCTTTGGGATACAAGGATGGAGTGGGGTGAGTGGAGGAGGGGTATAAACTCTCTGTTCGCTCGAACCTATAATTTCAAGCACATTTTGGGAGCATCTTTCTCCCCCAACCCTTGACCTTCTGCCGCTAACTATTGTTTTTGAATGCAAGCGTTCCCATCTCAGCCCAGGGATTTAGCCAATCTACTTGGCCCATCACCAAATGATGACATGGCTCACTGAACATGTTTCCAGGGTACTTATTTCCTGGATGGATACATCATTTTCCATGAGCATCTCCACAGTGGATACATGACGACCACATGTGTCTCTGAGCATCTTTTCCTTTCAACATATTTTTATTGATTATTTGGGAATTTCATACAATGAGCCCTATCACACTCGATTCCCATTCCTCCCAGGTGCACCCTCACACCCTTGTGCCCTCCTCAAAAAAAAAAGAAAAAAAAGAAAAAAGAAAAGAAAAGAAAGAAAGGAAAGAAAAAGAAAAGGAAGAAAAAACGAAGAATTAAAAAAACACACCAAGTCCAATTTGTATTGCCCGTATATGCATTGGAGCATGGTCAAACTCCCAGTGGTGAGCCCCTTAAAGAAAACTGAGTCTTTTCCTGCCCTCTCACCAGAAGCCATCAACTGTGAAGAACTACACTTCAGCATCTTTATCACAATTTTTAAAGACTCTTTTCAATGCCTTTCTGTCTAGATTGTTTCTTTTGTTTGTTTGTTTGGATAGGGGAGAGGTTACCACAGAAACCTTCAATGTGTCTCATTCTCAATTATGAGTCTGCAGTTATCAATACTACTGGGGGGAAAAAAAAGCTTCCTTGCCCATAACAGCCAGAGACAGAAGGGATTAGGGACTTCCGCATGGTCTCTGGCAGCAACATGGACCACAGACATCAATATGGCCTCAGGCTGTAGCCCAGGCCACAAACATCCACATGGCCTCAGGTGGCGATACAGACCATGAACATCAATATGCTCTCCGGCTGTAGCCCAGGCCACAGACCCCAACCTGGCCTCCAGTGGCAGCACAAACAGGTTGGGGTCTGTGGTCTGTGTTGCCAGGGGAGGCCTTGTTGGTGTCCATGGGCCTGCTGCTACAGGAGACTGTTGGTGTCTGTGGTCTGTGCTGTCGCCCGAGGCCATGTTGATGTCTCTAAGATGAACAACAAATACCGCCACTTAAAGCAAAGAACCCCACACCGGCTCTCTTTGCAGTCCCTGTACTCTTTAGCAACCTGCAAACAGCAGTAGTAGATAAATCGTAACCATTTTCAGTGCTTTAGAAAGACAAAATGACTAAGGCTTTTGAAGACAGAATTTTCTAGAATTATTCATTCCATTGATCTGGTAACTAAAGGTGCCTGTAGTCCTCTACTTCTTCCAGAAGAGATTATTATTGGAGGGACTCAGGATCAATGAACTAGGCATGAGTAAAGAGATACAACACTTCCACAAGCTCACTGAAGGTTTGAAACCACTTTGACTAAAAAACCCTAGTGAAAACAGGATGTTTCCTCACAATACGACCCAAAAAAAAATTAACTCCAACACTAGCTCTCTTCCTTTGGGTTGGTGTCACAGCTGGCTCGGGAGTTATGACTGTCAGTCCCAAATGCCTTCTTTTTTGAATGACTGAAATGTCACATTGATACGCACTCTTCTTCAGTAGTTAAATTTTCAGAATAATGTGACCAAATGAGTAGATGTTAGAAGAAGAATCTGTTAAAGCCAATGCCCCTGGCAGATGGTCACAAACAAGATTCAACTTGTGGTTGTTAACGAAGTGAAGGAAGGGCTCAGCTTCCTCATTAGTCAGGTGAAGAACAAAGGCCCACACGTAGTTCACAGTCCCAGCACCATTTGGAGACTAGAGCACATCCCTAAACCAGATCTCTGTCCAATAAAACACAGCAAAGCATTCCATAAGAGCTTGTAGGCTGGAACAGGAAAAGAATGGTGTGTCCTCAGCCTAAGAGAAGAGCAAGCATCAGATACTTCCTTCTTTCATACAGAACTTCAGATAAAACACTATTCCCTTTCAACCTCAGGGCACATCTCATTAAGAAAGCCAAAGCCAAGCAAGCACCATTAGTTCATGAGAAGGCTGTAAAGAGCCAATCTACCTATGACTGTTTATTCCTGGGACCCTAGAAATCAGCCATCAATGTCTATTGTCTTAGGGACCTACAGATTGAAACTGTCACAGGACAGCACATGCTTTGGCTAAGCTTCCTGCATATATGTTTGCAGTGGCCATGGCAGAGGAGCAGCGGTTGACATTGAGCTTCAGGAGTTCAGCTCGCCAGCATGTAAGGCATTGATGGGTGAATCGCAGATAGGCAAGGCCCACAGGGCTTCAGCTCTAGAATTTCTCTTGCTGCTTCTGTGTCTTTTCACATCTGTCACTGTCATTTTTCTCTGGTATCTGGCATGGTGCGAATGGGTGTGGAGATCCCCACTGCCTTTAATGTAGTGTGATTATCTCATGGAACTATCCCATTCTACTGGGCATTTCTTCCTGTGGATTATTATGAAGATGATTTTCTCTTAGGCTGTACTGTCTAACTGAAGCAATGATTTTATACAATAATAGTGTTAGTTTAAATAGGATTTTGATGATTAAGGGTTTTAAACAAATGTAGTAAGGGATTATGATAGAGGTTTGTTTAGTGGGAAAATTAACATCGGTGAAGGTAGTATAAAGTGTTGCCCCCACCTCTGATAAAGCAGGGATTGCAGTGGATAGAAAATAAGAACAAGGAAGTGTCACAGAGCTAGGACTTATAGGAGTTTCTCTTGAGGAGCAGTACAGACTATGGTTGAGGTTAATGATTGAGGAGAACGATCAAATCCCAGGAATTAGGCTAGCTCAAATTCTTTTCATCTTAATGTTGGGAAATGTGTTCATGGGTTTCAGTGTACATTATAGCTAAAACAAAGCTTTAAACAATTGACTTCATGTAACCAGAAAATAAAGAATTGGATGGTTAGTTAAGATAATTGGGCAGAGCTCTAGAATATGAAAAGTGAAACAAGTAACCTGTTTTACTGGCAATTATAAAACCTGCTGCCTATGTAGATGGTTATGGCTGAAAGACTCCTGATCTGTGGGAAGTCTAAAAGAAGAATGTTTAACTGAGTGTGGGTTTCTCAGAAAATGTGTAAAGCTGTGGTTAAGAAATGTAATGGGGTTGACTTGCTGCAGAAAATATATTTTTTATGGTGAATATGTAGTAAATGTGTAACTTTTGGCTGTGGGGGAAAAATCCTCCTCTTTGTAATGAACTTGGTGTGGATAATAAAAAAAAGAATGTCTGAAAAATAAAGAAGAAGCTTTTATCCCTCAGAAAAGAAGTTTATGTGTTTTTCCCACCGACTCTGCATCTTGTTCCCAGTCTCTCTGACCTGCAGAAGTCTGGACCTTCTGCATATGTCAATATTAAATTCATAACAGAAGTTACTCTGCTGCCTTCTGTGATAGCTGATTATCTACTTGATAGATTTGCAGCCAACTAAGAGATACACAGTCCTATGTATCTAGGCAGTCCTATGAAGGCATTTACAAGAAGTACTAACTGAGGGCAGGAGGCCCTCCCTGAGAGTGGCTGGCACCTTCTGACAAGTCCCCCAGATGTAAAGATGTGGGAGGAGGAAGCAGTGTTGCCTGCCTGCCTTCACTTCTTGCTGATGAGGACATCTACCCTGTAGCTGCTGCTGCTGTGGCTACCATCCTTCAGGGATGTCAAACTCCAAATTCTTCAGCCTTCCAATGTCAACTGAAGACTCTCCGGGAACTTCCGGGAAGCAACTCTCTGGCAATCTTCCAGGCCTTCAGCATTAGTTTGGCACTGCTGAGACACTTGAGGACTGACTGTGCAGCTGCAAGGTTCTTAGCTTTGGACAGGATGCAGGTAGCCATTTCTGGACAATCAACAAAGCCATTCTAGTAAAGCCCCCTTTGTATCCATACGTGTCCTTTCAGGTCTGTTCCTTTAGAGAGCAGCTTCCAGTCTCCACGAGCCTCAATAAAGAGCTGAGACCAATGCTTTGGTGCCCTCTGTGCCCAAGTAAGAAGCTGACAGTGCATTAGGTTCTTGTCTCCATTTCAGTTCCCAATTAATGTGACAATGACTCACTCCCCGCTGGGGACACACAGGGAGCTGATTTGGAGGCTCTCAAACAATCCTAATCAACCATCTTAACAAGCGCCATCTCAACACATCAAATGACATGTTCTATGAAGAGATAGGCTAGGAAGCAGGTGTGGCTTTGAACATCCTTTAAAAACTTCCTTGTGGGCTTTTTCTTCTATCCCTTCCATGTAGAAAAACAAAATTAAATGTCATCAAATCAATTAGCAATCATCTGGCCGGTCCATGGAAGATGACATTTGCAAGGATGCCAGTCAGCTTTCAGACCTCCTGCAAAGCTGTCTCCAAACAGGTCTCCTTGCCATCCTTCACTTCCTTCCCAGGAAGATGTTTATCACTGCTAATTAGCATCCTTGCTCAGTAACCGAGGACGCGCTGTGAATTCCATAATGAGTCCACACTTACTGGATGGGAGGAGTGAAGGTAAAGAAATGGAAGCACTAGAAACACAATCTAGTTCAAGAGAGAGCTCCCTGCCATCCTTGGGCTTAGTATAGTTCTGGACCCCAAATAAAACACCCTGGGGAAGTCTTAGTGAGACAGCAGTTTAAAGAAAATTTCCCCTGAAAATGTGAGTTATAATCATTCCATTGCAGCTTCATAGGTTAAGCAGAAATAAATGAATTCACGACACAAAATGTCTCTCAGAAACCTGATGAAATTGGCGGTGTTTAATGAACTATTCATATGGGAGTTCTGCTGCAGCGGCATCAGGCCACTGCCTGTGAGGTCTGTGCCATCCTGGCTGTGGTATTCTTCTGACCTTCTGGCATTGGTTGCAACACTCTCCCATAAGCAATATGTGAAACCACTTGAAATGGATGCATTAATTCTTTCTTTCTTACTGAAACTTAACCCTGAGAATACAAATCAATTAAAAGCTGCCATAATTACCCAGCTGTGAGTCACGAGCTGTTTAATCATTCATAATCGTTTCAGCCAATAAGCATGCTAAATGAGATGGAAGTGGGTGGTATATTTTGACGAGGATTTTAGGACAGCTCCACCGCCTTCCATCTACCAAGAGGTGGTTCTGAAATTGAAAGCGGAAGAGTAACGTGGCAACAGGGATCAGTATAGTACTATACAGCTATATTTATACCTATATCTATGTGTGAATTGAACTGATTACAAATATTTAAGTCAGTAATCTCCGAGCACCAGTGCTTTAATTCAAGCTGGCACTGCAGAATGTCACGTCCTCAAAACCTCTGAGGTGGAGCTAGAGAGAGGGTTTGGCCATTAAGAGCACTTGCTGCTCTTGCGAAGGACCTGAGTTCAGTCACCAGCACTCCAACCTGCAGCCACCTGTAACCTCAGCTCCGGGGACTCTGACTCCCTCTTCTGGCCTCATGGGGCAGGCCCCTGCACTCACATGCATACAAAGACACGTGTGTCATTAAAATAAATAAGTAAACAGCTTCTGAGGTGGCCCTCCTCAGGTTCCTGGACTTCACTTGGTACATAGCAGACACTGTGATAACACTTAAAATATATCATCTGGAGTCCCAGTGACATGGCTCAGTGGATAAAGGAACATGCCACCAGTCCCAGGGACCGGAATGTGACCCTTAAGACTCACATGGTGGAAGGGGAGAACCAATTCCTCCAAGTTGTCCTCTGACTTCCACACATGCACTGAGATGCTTACAAACAGGAACTTAAACGCAACACACACACACACACACACACACACACACACACACACACACAATGTTATTTAAAATTTGTTTTAAAACATCTGGTTTACTTCTAGCCACATCTTTTTTTGTAGTGATTTCTTCCAAGATGAAACCCTCCATCTTAGAGGAAGCTTACCAAGACACAGGATCTTCCAAAGGGAGGTGAAACCTTCCATCCTGTAGGCAAGGTCCTTAAGCTAAGAAAAGGAACAACTCAGAGGGTTCAGCAATCCCTGAAACTGACAGGACACACTTGGTCCCTCCATCCTCAAGCTTCTGCAAGCAGCAGGTACTGCTGAGAGACACTCTCAGACCAGCTAAGCTGCCAGAAGATGTGCATCAGCCTAGAAGCAGAGACTAGCCTGTTGCCTGGATCAGTGTTCCCTTCAAGGTGAGCCATCACCCATGATGGGGTGGGCTTTTGATGAGTAGCTGTCTTTGAGGTATTATGGCTCCTCTAAGTAGCCTTCACCCCACCCATGCTCCTGAGAGCAACCCCAGGAATACCCATTGGCTCACCAGGCTGGACTTGGATGCCGTCTGTACTTTCTGGTCTGTTTGTCGGGTTCCCTATCTGAGGTAAGTAAGTGTTTGTTCTTGTCTCCACAGGAAGAGTGACATACAACATATCTTCAGTGAGGTGAGGGACAGTGCTTTGACTTCCCAAGAAGATCCCATTTATGAGGAGTAGAAGCAGAATCGAGCCCAAGTTTATTTTATTTCCAAATCTTGCCCTCTGTGTAACATGTAACTTGGAAGTAAAGTTTTCTTCCAAGTTACTTATCTCTAAGAGAAGGCAGCTTCACATACTTTGGAAAATATAGAAAGCAAAAATGAAGAATATAATAAACATCCTAATATTTCACTAATATTCTTCCAATTTCCTGTTTCAGTGTCCACTGAACTAGGAGAATGGAGCTTCCATCTGCTTTGGACAAGAGACTGAAAAAGAAGATGGAGTGTGGTGAGATCTTGTGTACCCTAATAAAATTTTCCTGAAGATCAGAGAACAGAACAAGCCACTAGACTAAACATAGAGGCCAGGCAGTGGTGGCACACACCTTCAACTCAAGCACTCGGGAGGCAGAGATCTGTCGGGATCTCTGTGAGATCAAAGCCACCCTGGACTACATGAGATTGACTCAGTCTAGGAGAGAAACAGAGCCAGGCAGTGGTGGCACACACCTTTAATCCCAGCACTTGAGATCTCATGCCTTTGCTTGGGAAATACACACACCTTTAATCCCTAAGAAGGAAGTGATATGGGTGGGCAGAGAAAGGTATGTAAGGCATGAGGAGACAGGAACTGAAGCCTTTTCAGGCTGAGGAGTCCTAGAGGTGAGACGTGGCAGTGGCTTGTTCCTTTGTCTCTCTGATCTTTCAGCGTTTATCCCAATATCTGGTTTTGGAATTTTTTTTATTAAAAAGATCAGTTAAAATTTCAAGCAACAATGAAGTGCTGTGTCTCTACTTAATCGGGTCCCTACACACAGAAGGCAATTTCTAAATTTTAGCCAAATGTTTAGATTTGCAGAAAGGCGCTTGGAAATGTACTTTGTGCAAAGAGCAAGAGTGAGCAGAGTTCTTATGCAGGAGTTTGTGGGGTGTTTTGTTGTTTCTGGGAGAAACAGGGCAGGGGTAGCCAGAGAGACAGTCAGAAAAGGAAGCAGGGTGGAGAGCTGGAACCGCCAAAGGGCTTTGAGAATGGGAATGTTTAATTTTTGACTTTAAGTCAGCTGTGCTTTGAGACATGGCTCCCATGTTGTGATACAGAAAAGCTTGAGTAACAGCAAGGAACGGGGTCAGGTCCATTGAAGCCTGTGACGAAGCTGATGAGAAACAGCATCGGAGCGTGGAACGTGGAATTTGGTGATCATTAGAGGCAGAAGTCGGGGCCAGAGGTGGTCACAGAAGACAGCCACCCAGAGATTCAGAGACCTCAGGAAGTCATCTGATCTCCGAGGGATACTCAGGGAAAAGGAGACTTGAGCCTCCCTCTAGACTTTAAACGGAAGGCTACAATTGTTTATGCTGTAAAAAAGAATAAACTGTGACTCATCTATCTGCCACTATTTCAGCCATTTAGATTACCTCTAAGACCCAACAGTTATCCAAGCACTACCAAGAAATGTTTAATTCTATAAGGATGTAACTCTGAAGAAAGAGCACACCCACCAGAAAGGGTAAACTGTAATTTTTAAATTAAACTGACAACAATGTGCTCTTTAAGACCGTGCATCTATGAAGCTCCCTTCTACAATCGATGAGAGTCTAAATTAAAATGCCACCTGTGGGTATTGTTCAGGGTTCTGAAACACAGTCTGTAGCCCTGCACTCCACTCCCAGGCGCAGACTCCAGAGAAATTAGTGTGTATTGACATCCAAGGGCTAGTGGGTCCCTTTAGAATTCCTTCTTGCCATTTACTAGAAAATTAATCTTTGTGGGAGGGTGCTATAATTCTCTGTGAAAATTCAAGTGTCCTGATTTACAAACAGACTTTATGTTTGGGGTAATTTATTGACTCCAGTTAAAGGCCAGAATAGGAGTCCGGCAGAGGCTAAGGGCCAAGTGTACAAGAACTGTTGCAGGAAATGTACAGGAGGGAAGAAGTCACATTCCTTCCCCTTGACTGGGAGTTGCGTCCACAGTCCAGGATGTCAGCATTCTGTGATACAAACCTTAGTTTGCCCACATTCACTGTGTGTGGACCTGTAAGTGGTTTTTAAGAAATAACATATTTTGGAAGCAAAACATGTCCAGAAATCTGGAGTAATGTCGTGATTTTTGGGCTCTGTTGCTAATGTCTTAAAGATCTTGCATGATTCAATTGCCATCAACTAATATCAGCTGTGTATCCAGTGCTTGCAATGGGAACAGGTCTGACAACCTAAAAAGCTGGATGAGAAGTGTTTTGCGTTGAGTGGAAGATACACAAAAAGTAAAAAATTCATAAGCAAGCTGGGAAGGAAGAAGACATGCAGGGAAATTTACTTGAGGAAATAAAAATTGACACAGAAATGTACACACAGAATGTCACTCGTCATCAGGAACGGTACTTAGAGTCACGATGTTGCATTTGCTTGAGTCCAAGTCTAAATGAAATTCACAGAATTTCTATTGTGAAAAGATCCATGTTGAGGGAGAAGATAGTTAAGGACAGTGACTCCTCAGCGTCTCTTGTAAGAAATCACAGATAATATCAAGAAGATGGAAAACTGAGAAGTTAATAAATAGTCACTCCTGTTTGGAACATTCAAAGCAAGCCGTCAGAGACAAAGAATTTCCGTAGGTCATTTTTTGCCTGGTGCCACATTCTCTATCTGCAGTAAAAAACATAAATAATCTATATTCACTTCAGCCCTCGGAAAAGAACAATGAAGGGACAGTGGAGGAGACATAGAGAAGGGAAGAGCATGCTGCACACCCCATTTTTCCAAAGACACACACACACACACACACACACACACACACACACACACACACACAGTCCATTCTGCCACAAAACCAAGACCATGGCACTGATTTTGTACCCAGATCATCAGTTGCAGGGGCATGGTGGTAAAGAGCCAGGGCAGTGAAGGGACAGAAGCTCAGATGTGGTATTCTCCATTGTGTTCCCTGCCCTGCTTGACCTCTCTCTTGTCATCTTCTTTTCCTCTTTCCTGCCCTCACTTGTCCACCATCTTCATCTTCCCTTGAGGTCTCCTGCAGCATGTTGCTCTCAGAAGGCAAGAGGTCACTCTGGATCCTTTATGGCCCCACATCAGCCACCCCATCACTGTAGCTCCTCCAGGAAAGCTTTGTTAGGCTGACAGGAAGGTGGCCATCATTGCTTTCCTGGAAACCCTGTGTTTGAACTATAGACCCCAGACCCTGGTCCTGAGTGCTCAGGACTGTTTCCAGGCCTGTGCTGGCTCTCAGGCTAAGTTAGGTAGGTGGAAGGACCAAGAAGGCTCACACCAGCCCTTCTGGAGATCTTAACAGGATTTTGCAGGGGTCCCAAAAAGTCAAGCAGAAAATGATGATGGTTCATGATAGCCTGTGTGTGGGAGTCTGCCAGAGTCCCCCTTCTTAATAATATAAAGCTCAAATGAGGGTGCAGAGTTTAACTCTATGCAACTCTGAATCAGCTTTCCACTAAGAACTTGCAAGTAGCTGGTATAATCATAGCAATACTCTTGCTCCTTATGGCTGCTATACCTCCTAGTAAAGGAGTAGAGGATGATCAAGATGGAATGGCCTTTTTGAATGGGTCTAAGATTCAAATGGGTCAAAACTACAGCAGTTTTATCTGTATCAAGCCCCTTTTTAAATCAATAAACTCCAGATGCAACTGCATAAAATAAATCAGTAAACTCCTGATGCACCTGCATCAAATCTAAGGACTCCTTAACATCACCATACTATGGTTCACTAACATTAACAGGTTAACATCATAATTCTAGCATGACTATTACTATACACAATTACAATTCTCACACACTTACATCCAAAAGAAAACTCTTAATAGAACTATTTACACTTCATAAACTTTTGCAAACACCCAAAAGCAATTTCTTACTAGAATTTTTTGCATTTCTTGGTATCAAAACATAGGGTATATTAATACAGGCTGACATTATCCAAACAAAGAACAAGAATTTTTTTTTCAAAAAATTAAGGAGACTGAGGAACATTAACTCCCCATTTTCTTTGTAATTTTTTAAGCTGCATCTTGAGCCTGGGTAAAAAAAAAAAAAAAAAAAAAAAAAAAAAAAAAAAAAAAAAAAAAAAAAAAACCTTCTCTATTCCTACACCAAACAATTCATGAGTCACCACAGTTAATAAAAGTATATATGCATAAACAAAACAGTTCCATTTTTGAAGTCTGAAAAGTTCAAAAAGTCAATTCTGATACCAGTCTTAATGTTCCACTGAACTCTCAAGATCAGGGCCTGGTTTATCAGCTGCCCTGAAGTCTTTGTAAAGCTGTCCAAGTCTTAAAGAATCTGAAACAAAAAACTCCAAATATGAAAAGTCTCATTACCAAAACTTGTTGCAGTTCCCTTTCATACAACAACCCAGATCAAACAAGAGTCTCTGAACCCTCACTCTCAGCTGCAGAGGCACTTTATAGTAACCTTCTCCTAGGCAATTTGCTCCAGGGCAAAGGTTGCATCACCATCACCATAGCTGAGCTGGTGCAGAGTCCTCTCGACAAAGACCTCCACGCAGCCAGTATGAACCAGGAAATCATCTCTCAAAGGAGACATGCTTTTCTTCACAGCCAGCAAACAGAAGCTTCATGTCTTTGGCTGTTGGCTCCATTCTCATTCTGGCTTTTATATTCCCAGTCTTTCTGCACCTCCCGTCTCTGGCCCTCCAGCCTAGAGACCCCATGTCCTGAGGTTCTCAATCACCTTGTGTCACAAGGGTTCAAGGTGCTTCCCAGCTGCTATGAGCTGTGGCTCTCCATCATCAACCTGGGTCCTGGAGGAAACCTAACCATGCTGCCAGTTGCCCCAGGGCCCTTACCTGCTTTGCCAGTGGCCTTGAGCCCTCTGTGTGCTGCTTTACTTGCATAGCCAAGTGTTGCCCTCAGAGCAGCCTCATGGCTCCACCGTACCCTGCCTCTGGGACCCTGGGCTGGCCTGTGATCTAGCACGTCTCACCCAGACATTCTGTCAGCCAGCAGTTTCCCTTGGTCCATAGTACCTCCTCTGCCTCAGTCTCCCCCTCAGGAAATGCTGCTTTCCAGGGCTTCTGCTGCTCACTGCTGCTTGTGGTAGTCAGGCCTATCTCAGTGTCCTCAGAATGTATGGCCAGCTGAGGGCACGCAGACTCAAAGGTGCCTGCTCTCAGACCCCCTGGTTGTGTGCCCTGTGGGCATCTTTCTCTGGAGGCTTTGCCTCTTGAGCAGCCACCAGGGTACCCTACGTGCTCACCCTCCAGCCTGCTCCAGTCATTTGGGTCAGAAGCCTCTGCTGCACTCTCCAAGCCTCTGCCTCTCCCTTGGTGTCTCCATTTGGCTCGTCAAGGTTGCAGAGCTAGTCTCTAGCCATGTCAGTCTGGCTCTTTTACAAGCACTCTGGCTGACTGCACTCTCCTCAACACAGATCTTTCATGGCAGAAAGAGTGTAGACCCCTGCTGCTTGTGCAGGCTTTCTCAGCTTCTGCTGCCTGCTACCTGCGACTCAATGATGCCCCGCAGGTCTCAGAGATGCTGATGCTTGGTCAGCCAATGCTTGGTCAGCCACTGCTCTGGCTGATGCTGCTTGCAGTGGGGGCTTCTGAAGCCATTCTTGGACTGCCACATCCACAGTAGCTGCTCGATCCCCGATGCCACTTTCTACATCCCAAGTCCCGTGCTGGGGAAAACCTACTCTATTCTATGTTAAACCTTTTATTAAGCCTAATTCTTCATCATATCCCTATATCTAAAGCCTGTATTTCTCAAACCTCCTCAAAACTTTTATGACTTACTTATATACAACTTTAGACCTGACTTAGTAGATAGATAGATAGATAGATAGATAGATAGATAGACTTACTGCAGCCTAACTTCTACTATTACCCTGTTCTTTATTTACAGTTTTACTCCCAAAGAAAAGAATATGACCACCTCATTTAACTATCTGAGCATGCCCACTTAACCCACAGTTTTCTATGGTGGTATTTTATTTGTACTGAAATGTGATTTTCATTGTATGTTAATAAATAAAGTTGCCTGGGGGTCAGAGCTATTAGAGCCATAGCAAGAGCATGGTGGTGGTGGTGGTGGTGCACGCCTTTAATCCCAGCACTTGGTAGAAGAGCTAGGTAGATCTCTGTGTGTTCAGGGATACAGCCAGCATTGGAGACATACGCCTTTAAGACCTGGAGGGCGGTACTTACAGGCAGTGACGAGGCAGTCATGTGTTTGGGTTTACAACCAATGAAAAGACAGAACAGAAAGACTATTTAAAGACAGACACACAGGAAGTAGCTCTCTTTCGGGAAGCTAGGAGCACTGCAGGAGGTAAGATTTTAGCTCTGAGCTCTGACCTCTCGGCTTTCTCTTTTACCTTGGTTCTGTGTTTTTTATTTTAATAAGACGGTTGGTTACATCTACAGTTTTCCTTCTCTTTATCCTCCATGCCCAAGTTCCACATCTGGGCACCATATGTGGGAGTCTGCCCGAGTTCAGCTCTGATCTGTCTAAGGATTCTTGAGGGGAGGAGAGAGGAGTGAGGAAATATTAGATAGAAAGATAGAAAGAGGGCCGGGCGGTGGTGGCGCACGCCTTTAATCCCAGCACTTGGGAGGCAGAGCCAGGCGGATCTCTGTGAGTTCGAGGCCAGCCTGGTCTACCAAGTGAGTCCCAGGAAAGGCGCAAAGCTACACAGAGAAACCCTGTCTCAAAAAAAAAACCAAAAAAAAAAAAAAAAAAAAAAGAAAGAAAGATAGAAAGAGACTATAAGAAAGACAGACACAGGATAGCTTCAGGGGGCTCTGGGTTAATAACCAGTTGCCTCAAGGTTTATTCCAAAGGTGTCCCTTCCAAGCCTTCCCCATAATCCAAGACAACTTGACTGAAAGCCAAACTATGAGCAACTCATCAATTACATAGCATACGATCTCCCCCATCTCTCTGAAACTTCTAAGAGGGAACCCCCATGCTGTAGCTCTCACTATGCTCCGTCTTTCCATGACATTAATAACTTTCTAATAGATCTCTGATCCCAAGGGACAGTGTCCCTCTTGAACCTTGTAAGCTAAGACTTTTCAACAAGTTAGTAGATTGTGGGTTCCTCGGTTTGTGCTTCCCATACCCTCCCCTGGGAGTGTGATGTCATCAGTGTCTCTAGTTTCATGGGAGAAGATTCTGTGAAATCCACAGAAAGTAGGGGTACAAAAAGTGCTTAAAGAGAGGAGCACAAACAGCTAATGATGGGGAAAGCTGCCCCTAGGCATAGGCAGAGAAGAGTCTTCCTATGGAAGCCATTATTCTGCCCAGCCATCATCCCCAGGTAACCATCCCCAGGTATGAGGAAACATGACCAAACACAGGTTCTGTAGTTGAGCTGGCTGAGAAAGAATCATGGTTCTCTGCTACTGAAATGTTAAGAAAGTTAATCTCATCTTGGGGCCTTGGGTGCTTCACCTGTAAAGTGGAGCTAAGGTGTCTGTGTTGCTGTGTGATTGGCATATAGATGTTCAGAATGGCTCCTACCTGGCTGGCACACTGTAGATGATCAAAGATTGACTTTGGGGCTTATTTTACAGTAGTTCCCAATATCCTTTGGGAAGCCTTGGGACTGAATATCCCACTTCTAAGGGCACACTGGTCAACCAAAGCACTCACTCATTTGGCCATGGTTATTAGTTCCTAATAGGCAAGGAAATGGTGAAATGATACAGTAACTCTGTGAGAATTTGCCATTTTCCTTAACCATGAAACTACTTCATGACCAGGAGCAATTGTCCTGGGTTAAATGAAAACTTCTCTTCACATAAAAACCTGTACATAAACATGTCTGGCAGATTCTGCTCAAATTAATCCCAAATTGGAAATAACAGGTGTGCCTGTCTTTCAGTGGGTCAATATTTAAGCCAGAGCATGACTAGTCTACATAGAGTCTCAACACATAGGAAGTAACGAAGGAAACATGAAATAAACTGTGGGACTCTCCAGGGAATTGTGCCGTGCAAGCAGCACAGAAGACTGCACACTCCATGATTTGACTTACATGTGTGTTACTTGTCTTGTTAGTACAGAATCCCTGACAAAAGCCACTCAGGGAAGAAAGGGGTTACTTTGGCTCACAGTTCCAGGGTACTGTCCATTCGTGGTGGCCGGAGCAAGGGACAGATGGTCACAGTCCTTGAAGTCAAGAAGTAGAGAAAGATGAACTCAGTCCTCTCTTGTTATTGAGGCCAAGACCCTAGCTCATAGAATGATGCCGCCCACATTTAGGGTGAATCTTCCCACCTCAATTAACCCATTCTAGAAAAGCCACCCACTATGTGACCAGAAGTTTGTTTCCATGGTGATTCTACATCCCCATCAGGTTGACAATCAAGATTAACATTCACATGTATGTAGGACTGTTTAAAAAAAAAATTCTAGAAATGAAGAGAAAACTACCAGGGAATTGAAGATAGGTTGAGGGGCAGGCAGGAAGTTGAGTGTGGCCATAAAAGGGCAAACTGGGAGAACCACAAGATGATGGGGGTATCACCCACTTTCAGTACAGCTTTGTTGATGCTCTGGTCCAGTATTTAATATCATTTTGCAAGATATTATACTGGAGAAACCAAAAACAGATGCTGGATCACTTTGTATTAGTTATTGCAACTGCCCATGGCTCCACAAATATCTCAGAATATGAAGTTTAATTTTAATATAAACGTCTCCCTGGTGACTTTAATAAGCAGCCAAGGCTGAGCTGGCCTGATCTGATGATCCTTCCCCACCCACAGACTTTTGTATTTAACTCCTTCTCTCTGCTCGGATTCCATGAGCTGCCCTTTGGGTCACTGTCACCAGTACCCTGAACCCTTCCTTGCTTCTGTGTTTCTTTTATTCATTCATTCATTCATTTATCTATCTATCTATTAGATGTGCACGAGTGTTTTGCTTGCATGTATATGTGAATCATGTGTGGGTCTGGTACCTGAGGAGGTGTGAAGAGGGGGTCAGAGCTCCTAGAACTGGAGTTGCAGATTGTTGTGAGCTGCCGTGTGGATGCTGGAATCGAACTCAGGCACTCCACAAGAGTAAATGTTCTTTTTTTTCCCCAATATATGTATTTTATTTAGGTTGTTTTTCATACTGTTTATTTCAGACATATATTTCCCCTCCCCCAAATGTTCTTGACTGAAGAACCTTGCCTCCACCCTCCCATGCCTTCATTTTGTCCTTTATCCCTTCTTATCTTTTTTTGGAGTACTTAATTAATTTTATTATACTATTCCCCCTCTTCTAGCCTATTAATTGTGTATTCTTTTGATGCTACCCTAAATGATATAACGTGTGTCCTTAATTTAATAGACTCATAGATATATACACATTTATCATTTCTCTGAATTAAAGGATCTTGAAACTTAGTCTCACTTTACCACAATCTTGCCTTTTTGGACTGTTGATAATTGTGTTTTATTTTGCACATAGTTAAACATATGACATTATTAATTAGTCTTCCATAGTAAATATCCACATATAAATACCTTCATAGTAACTGCTTTGTTCCTCCTCAATTTCCAATACTGTCTACTGAGAAAGTATGAGGACAAGCTATAATTTTTCCCTCAGTGCAGTGTGTGGGACTCTTCTGTGTGTGTGTGTGTGTGTGTGTGTGTGTGTGTGTGTGTGTGTGTGTGTGTATTATATGCAGATGAGTATGTGAGCACTTATGCCTATAGGTATTATACATGCACAGACCAAAACCAGAGGCCAGTTGTCTTCCTCTATTTCTCTCTGCCTTGTTGCCTTGAGACAGGCTATCTCACTGAACTGGATGCCCACCTTTTAGGCTCTCCCACAGGGCTGGTTTTCAAGACTGTGTAGCCATGCCCAGCGTTTTACATAGGTGTGATGGATTAGCACTCAGATTGTCTGGTCCTCATGCAGATCCATGGTTCTTACCACTGAGCCCTCTTCCCAGCCCTTCAGGATGGTCTCTAGTGACAGGTTTGTCTTGCCTTTGCTTCTGCTCATCTCAATTGTCTCTGTTTTGTCTCCACTTTCGTGAGGCATTTAGATTTCCTGCAATGCCATGTGGGTGGTCCCTCCCTTCAGCGCGCCAAGAAGCCATTCTCTTTCTTCCTGGGTTGAGTTGTGGGTGTTGAAAAGACAGCTGCCTCTTCATGGTGCAGCTATCACTGTCCTGTCTTCTGCTAAGGCTTCTTCTATCTTTGCCCTTTGACAGTTTTGCTGCTCAAGGTCTGGGAGTGGCCTTTATTCATCCAAGAGCCTTTGGGTTCATTGAACTCATCGTTTGTGATTTGAATCTTTCATTGATTTAGGGACTACCTCAGCTTGTTCATCATCAGACACTGCCTCTACCTTGTTGTCCTCTTTCCCATATGACGTTCCTGTCATGCATTGTACCTTTGCTCTCCATCCCAAATAATTTTGGCATCATTTTTTTTTCTTTCTCACAAGTTTTTGCCTCTCACAATTTCAGTCTAGATGTTTTCTACTGCTTCTCTTCTCAGAGATTATCTGCTTCTCTTCTCAGAGATGACTAATCTGATTTAAACTCATTATTTAGTTTCTAATTTCAGTTGTAGTATTTTTAAGTTCCAAATTCCCTTATAGGTCTCAGTTCTCTAGCAAAAATATTCCATCTCACTGCTTTTTTTTAATATATTAATCATGATGACTATAAAATCCATGCCTCATTATTCTAATACCTAGTGTCTTAGTTAGTTAGGGTTTCTATTGCTGTGAAGAGACACCATGACCATGGAAATGCTTATAAAGGAGAAGATTTAACTGGGGCTGGCTTACGAGTTCAGAGGTTTAATCCATTATCATCATGGCTGAACATGTCAGCACACAGGCAGACACGGTGCTGGATAGGGGCTGAGAGTTCTAGGTCTGAATCTGCAGACAGCAGAAGGAGAGAAAGACACTGGGGTCTGGCTTGAGCATCTGAAACAAAAAAAACCTACCCCTAATGACTCACTTCCTCCAACAAGGCCACACCCACTCCAACAAGGCCACAGGTCCTAATAGTGCCACTCCCTTTGAGCCTATGGGGGGCATTTGCATTTAAACCACCACAGTTAAGTTTTCTGTGAATTTGAATGTGTTGCCTTTTTAGCTCCCATTTTTCAAACGTACTATTGTGTGTTTTTTTTTTTTTTGTAGGGTTTTGTTTATTTTGATTTATTTTGAGTGCCAAACACTGGTGGGTCCAGCTGATCCTTCTCTACTTTGAGGACCATCTCATCATCTTCTGACAGTTAGACAGGGAAGGAGAGATCATCTCCATTCAACCAGGGATGGGGACGATTCAAAGCTATCCTACAAACTGGTCCTCTTCCAGTCTGTCCCCGGCTCTAAGAAGGCAGCTTCATCCCGTGTGGGCTCTGAACAGTTGGGACCTGTGCCTTCTGGACGAGATGCCCAGATCCCTGCTGCCTCACCTTGACCCTGTTCTCTGACTGTTTTTGTGTTCTGGATCTTCGTGCCTTTGTCAGAGTCTTTCTGCTCCGGCTCATTCTTTAAAATAAACACCCCACCAGATAACGTTCAACATCTCTTTCTTTTAATGAAACATTTGCTCTGCCTTGCTTTGTGTGGTGGCACTGGGAGAATCATGTTCTGTGAGACAGAAAGAGGGGGCGGGCCTGCTCAAATGTTTTATGACTTAGACTCTAGTGGTCTCGTAATTGTGTTGTGGTGACTAAGTCTGAACAGATGAGGAAAAGGTTGGTGTCAGTAAATATCAATATTTCCCAAATGATTTGAACAAGTTCCATAAGTACTTCTTGTTAAATAAAGTTATGAGTATGCCATAGCCTCAGTGCTTTCAATTCTGCACGGCTAGTTACAGATCAAAAATATTAAATAGAAAATTCCAGAAGTAAACAGTTTATACGTTTTTAGCTGCACACTGTTTCTGAGTAATAATGATGAAATTCCAGGTCATCCCATCTATCTACCTTGCCCAGGAAATGCATCATCCTTTCATCCACTGTGTCCATCCTGTATACACTACCCTCCAACTAGTCACTTGGTAGACATCTCAGATATCAAGTCAACTGTTGCTCTTTCTCTGTGCATTTAAGAAACCTGTATTTTACTCAGCCATGGTCCAGAAGCACAAGAGGAGGTAGTGCTGACAATTCAGCCGCACCACAGAGAACCCCCTGGAAAGGCAAGAAGTTATCTACTTAGTAAGGACTAAAATAACGGTGTACGCTGAGGTTGCTAAGACCTTTGGTAAGAACAACTAACTGTTTTGACAGTGAAACTGGGAAGAAGGGCGGGGGGAGAAAAACAGCACCAGTTTTGTCGTTGAACTTCCAGCTGAAAAGAAGTTGTGGTCAAAGCAGAAGCACTTGCTTAAGGTAGAAAGGGCACTAGGCTTGTGGTAAGGGGACTTGTTGGACTGAGAACTCTAAACAGTATTAAAGGGACTGGATCTTCCAAGAAAGCAGTTGCTTCCTCATCTCAGCCGTGTTGGTGGGTTGGAGAAAGAATAGCACTCAGAGCAAGTCCCCAGCCCTCCTGGAGGAACCTGCCCAGCTGAACCTCTGTCCTTGACCTTGTGAAGGAGGCTGGGGAAACAGTTCTGCACACGTCAACTGTTTCAACAAAACTCCCCCAGCAGCTGCCTCATTCATCTGTCCTGCTCTCTCTAGTTCCATCTGGACTCCCACAGTCTTCCTCTCCATGGGTACAATGGTGAGCTCTGCCTCAACTTCCTTGATCCATCAGCAACGCTTGGCTGTCTTCCTTCCTTGGTTATTGGCTGACTCACTGAAATCTCCTTCTCAGTGTTTTACCGGTTGCTTCCTATACAGTGCTGAGGTGCTCTAATATTGGTGAAATTATTAAGGCCACTCCACGTCGTTAAAAGGGAGGTTTATTTTGTGGGGTAACTTACAAGTGAAGGGATAGGTTACAGGGTCTGGGAAAGGTGTGGCACAGTCCGGCGGTGTTCTCTGGAGAACTCTGCTCGATCTACCTCCAGCGTCCAGGGTCCAGGAACCAAGAGAGATTGAATATCGGGTCTCAGGTCCTCAGGGTCCTCTCTCAGCGCCGCCTTGTAACCTCGATGGGGATTGGAACTTCCAGATCAAAGCTGGAATGGCTGCCCACTACAATTGGGTTCGGTTCCCCAGAGTGGTCTGTTGAACTGCTGGGCATATGTTTCCTGAACTTCAACTCTCCATCCATAGAGTGATAGGGGTGGGTGGGTAGGAGAAGAGGTGGGGAATAGCCCAATAGGGTGGGGCTCAAGTCTTGACCAGTGTGTGAGGCCTCATTCTTCTGAGACCAGAGGCAGATTGGTAGTCTGTGTACAGTTTTAGGGATTGTCCCTTTGCTAATTGGCAGGTGCTGGTAAGAGCTATTAATGCAGCCTGCTGGGTTTGTGGTTTGGGCTGGGAGGGCCCATGCTTCAACAACTATGGTGTCTAAAACAATACCATATCCTGCTTTATGTATTCCTTCATACAGGAAGGAGCTGCCATGTGTGCCATGTATAGGTGGCCTGAAGCAGTGCTCCTTCGTGTATATGCAGAGGCTAAGGTACTAATTCTTCTCAGGTCTTGATGCATGGGTGAGGTGGGGAATATTCCGGGCTTGGTCCGGGGACACAATTTGAAATGTTAGGCGTACATGGCAAAAAATGTCAATGTTGCATGGCCTCTACCAATGCTACCTGAAGGGAGGGAACTCAAGAGGGAGGTAGTGTTTGGAGGCCCTTGGATGTTAGAAGATGTGACAGGTGGTGAGGAGAAAGGACAATAAAAGGTGACCCAAAGGCTGACTTCTTTGATTCACATATAAGAAGTTCAGCCTCAGCCAGAGCTTTGCAGACAAGGTGCTCAACCTTGGATAGCGTGGTCTAGTTTTTTTTTTTTTTTTACAAGTATGCAACAGTTGAAAAGGAAGGTCCCAGTTGGTGATCCAGGACCCAAAGGGCATATCTGTCTTTTTCAGTAACATAAGGCACAAAAAAGCTAGTTAAATCTGAAAGTATTGCTCTGGAGGAGGTGGGAATGGGGAGTGGGCTGGGGGGAAGGGGAGGGGAGCAGGAAGGGGGAGAACAAGGGAATCCATGGCTGTTATGTAGAACTGAATAGTATTGTAAAATAAAAAAAAAATAAAAATCTGAAAGTATTTATAAATGTAGGGCTGGAGCCTGGAAGAGGGCCTGTTGAAGCTTATGAAATGGCTTGTTAATGGGTGCAAGAAGAGGTTCATGTGAGGGACCAAGGGCTGCCTCATATAGGGGACAGGGGAGAAGAGAGAAAGAAGGAAACCAAGAGCTTAAGAAGTCAGACATTCCTAGGAAAGAGAATTTCATCCTCCGTGGTGGGGTCTGTAATGACTGGACTAAGTGTTTTCTACCTAGAATAGGCTTCGGTCCCCTGAGGAGGCATTGGAGAAAGAGTGAAGTATTGGGTCTTAGTTATGTATTCGGTCAATCTTTGTAGTTGGATGATAGTGAGGGGGTAATGTTTGGCTGTTAGAAGGGTTTTCAGGTGTCCCAAACCTGGGGTTCTACTTGAGAGGCTGGTAAAGGAAAAGGAGTATCAGAATGTGTGGTTTAAAGGAGGAGGGGAATGCCTGGTGAGCTTGGAGTCAAGCAGATGGAGGGAGCAAAAGAAATAGAGGCTCCCTTTTGGTTAGGAGGTCCCTTCCCAGCAATGGGATGGAACAGGATGGTACTACAGGGGAAGAATGAGTGAAGGAGATACCCCTAGAGATGCAACTAAATGGTGAGGTTTGATGAGTTTGGTAAGGTTATCCCCCTACCCTGACAATAGAGGAACAAGAGGATAAGGTGGGTCCCCAGAACTTCGTCAGGACTGAAAAAGTGGCCCCGGTATTCAGAAGGAAGGAGATGGGTCGCCCTGATACTGTGATGACTACCTGGAGCTTTCTGTTAGAAATGGTGATGCTTGGGCCAAGGGAGCCTGGGTCCTGTCGATCTTCTATGGCCAGACCAAGGAAGTTGGCTCATTCTGCTTCTTTCTGAGAGAGCCATCACAGCTGAGCTCTGCCCTACTCCCCTAAGAGAGTTTCCCAGCAGAGATGTCTATTTCTTCTCAACTCCCACCCAAGTTGTTAGTTCTTCACTCTGCTAAGGGAGAAACCCTTGCAAAGTGTAGCCTTCTGCTCTGGCTCTAATGAAAAGTTGTTACTTCTGCTCCTTTCCCCTACGGAAGTTTCCCAGCAGAGGTGTCCATTGCTTCTCTGCTCCACTCCACTAGGGAGTTTCCCAGCAGAGATTCTGCTCCACTCCCATGAAAGGTCTTCACCGAAAGCTCTTTCAAGAGATTTATTTGGGAGGGAGGAATCCAAGACAGTGGCCGCCTCTGCTGGGGTGGAGAAGGGCGGCCGCCAACCTCACAGGCACAGGGCTTACACAGGGCTTCTTAGGCACAGAGTTTTTCCAGGGAGATTTTCAGGGAGGGAACTGGTCAGATTTCAATCCCCTTGAGCTTGGACAAGATCAGACTGGCTGGATTTCATGCTCAGGGATTGGTTGGTTTTCCTGGTCAGGGATTAGTTGGTTTCGTGCTCAGTTGGTCAGGGGCAGATTTGGCTCTGGTTTTAGACCAAACTGTATTTCTTTGGCTCTGATTTCAGGATCAGGGAGCATTTCTTTGGTTCAGGGCCAGGATGGATTTCTTTGGCTGGCCATTTTACCCTACACATACTATCTATGTCCTATTGGTTTCCTTTCTCTGTAGAGCCCTAATATCTGTCTATGTCTGCTAAGCCCAAGGCATCATTTTTTTTTTAACGGAAAGTTTCTTTGTTTAAGTGGAAATAAAATAACAAGTCTTTGGCTTATATACCACGCAAACAGAATTGTAATTAATCTGAAAATATGCCCTTGATCTGTTGGATGGAACTGTGATTCCCAAAGCAGCTCAGCAGTTTATCCACCCACAGAGCAAGGAAGAAAGACATTACACTGGAAAGAGACCATCTTGCAAGGGATAGTAACAGCTTCTCACAGACTAAATGGAGCAGAATTTAATGCACAACAGTTGGAAACCTCATGCCTAAAAGTGACCGGGCTGTTTCCACGACAAATACATAAATGGCAGGGACCAGGCTTCATCACAAGCTGTCAAAGCTGTCATCTCACTAGTTTTCCGTGCCAGTCTAGACTCCACTGGAGAAAAACGATGCTTGAAAATGAAGAGGAGAACTTAGAAGCAGTCACCTTCTGTGCACATGGGAAATATTAGTAAAAAAGCAAAGTAAGAAATGCATGTCTAGTGACTAACCTCGTGTGGGAACATTCCCATGGAGGGACTTCCCACACTCTTACTTTCTCTTAAATGGGGACGTCAGCCTCTTTCCCAGGAATCTGTTCCTGGGGGATTTGGTTTACGGAGTCTGTTTTGACATCATCGCTTTCCAATAAGAAGTTCATAAAGAAAGACTCTGGGGGTCTCATGGGATAATTGTAAAGCATTGGAGAATACCAGGTAGCCTTTAAATGACAGCTACTCGGGGTTGTCAAATGCTTGCTAGGTTAAGGAGCTCAAAACCCGTGACACCAGGAAAGCCATAAATGACCAGAAAAGTCATCTGCAACTTTCATAAACTATGATATTTTGTTGTTTACCAAAGACAGCTAACTCTTAGTATGACCGCAGTTATTTAAACCACTAAACAAAGAAAATTGTGATTGGTGTCCTCGCTCACCTACTGTCACCGTCCCCAGTTTCCTAAATACATTCACAGACCCTTTCATTTCAATGAGGCTCGAATCTTAAATCCATGCTGACAATGCCCGCTGAAAGTTCAGGTGTGACTGCAGATCCACACAGGACACAACTGGGTCCTGGGGAATCAGCTCAGCTCCAAAGCTGGCTTCACCTCACGCAGGACTCAGACTCTGCCCTAGTGGAGTCTTAGGTCAAGCTAGACGAGTTGGACTTCAGTCTGTGCCTCAGGTGTGCTGTGCTGACGCTGGGCCAAGACTGAGGTAAAGCATCACAGCCGCACTCCTGAGACCCACTGACAGATGGGTGGGGTCTCCTCCCTGCATCATCTGGGGTGGGAAGTACTGATCCTCAGTCAGGGTGCTGTGGACCATTCTTCGGAGTGCCTGGGACCTTCACGATAGATCCTTCTTTCTTTCTTGTTCTGTTCTTCCACCTCTTGTCTGCCACATCTCCTGTCTTCTCTCACTGTCTTTCTTCTACTTGGACCTCAATCCCACTCTCGTCTGCCTTAGCACATGCACAGTGCTTAGCAAGGATGGATTTCTTGTTCTTCCCTCAAAAAATGCCCTTGCACTTCTGCATAGGCATGACCAAGCTTACCACCTGTCCCCCCAAAATGCAAACGTACATTCAGAATGTGAGACTGCCAACTCCACATGAGTTCCAGCAACTCCACGCCCAAGGTTTAGTAAGGAATAAGATGTAGCAAGGAAGCCAAAAAAAAAAAAAAGAAAAAAAAAAAAAACTTACTTAAATCAAAACCATTCACAGCTGAAGACTATAAATAAAATCATTAAGTACAAATGTCTCATATTTGTGTGGATTTAGAGATCTCAGCAGATATCCAGGACACTGGTTTGGGACCAAAGTAAATAAACTGCCCATGGGCCTGGCCTTTGGCAGAGCTCATGCTGTTAGTAATAGGGGGAGAGGTTGAATGTCCTGTGTGAACACCAGCTTCACATAATGAAAAGTTACAGCTTTGTGCTTCAAATGACTCCATTAAGAAAATGAAGAAAGTTTCTTTGTGTCAATCCTGTATCTGGAAGGAGCATTGGACCGAGAATGTGTAAAGATGCCTGACAGTATAGAAATTAAAAAGACAATTCAATTAGAAAATGGACACCAGACTTCAATGTGCATTCTCAAAAAAATACATACAAATGACAAATTTTCATTTTAAAAGATGTTGGATGTCACTAGTCATCAGGGAATGCAAATAAAAATGAGACAGTGAGGCCAGTGAGGTGATAACACTCACCTTAAGCCCAGCACTCAGGAAGCAGAGGCAGGTGGATCTCTGAGTTTAAGGCCAGCCTGGGCTACATATCAAGGTCCAGAGCAGCCAGGGCAACATACTAAAAGCCTATCTCAAAAAGGTGTGTGGGGGGAGGGGTAGACAATGAGGAAAATATGAATTTATAATCAGTTTGTATAAAAAAACAAGTGGGCAGGTGAGACGTCAGCTGGTAAAAGCCTGAGTTCCATTACCTACTTCCAAAAGTTGTCCACTGACCTCTATGTATATGCCTTGGTGTGCATATCCCACATTCACTCACACACACACACACACACACACACACACACACACACACACACACACACACTCCAGTAATAAATTAAAAATGAAAAATGGTTTTTAATAACACATTAAGTGTAGATGATCACTCGGGGAAGTCAGAGCCTCTTGGGCTGCTCGTAGCAAGTTAAGAGGGTGATTGATATTGCAGGTAAGAGGGTGTCAGTGTCTAGCATGTTAACCATGGAACTTCAGAATAAACTAAGCTACATACCCACACAGAAACCCATGCAGATGTTACATTTGTGGTAGTCAAAAAGAACAAACTCCTCAGAGTCCCTTGACAGAGATAGATATGTCATATGTGGTATATCCACACAGTGAAATAGTAGTCAACAGAGATATGTTTTGATACAGACTACAGCATGGATGGGTTTGAAAACACCATGCTAAGTGAAACAAGCCAGTCACAAAAGACCATGCGTTGCTTGACTCCATTTATACGAAATGCACAGAAAACACATCCACAAAGGCAGGAAGCTAAGGGCTAGTTGACTGGAACTAGAGATGAGAGAGGAAATAGGAATCAATCAAAGAGTTGTTCTTTCTGATAAAGAAAATGGTCTTAATTTTATTGTGATGGTTACACAAGTCTGTGACTACACTAGAAGCTATTGAGTTGTAAGTGGATAGATGGTATATGTGTCATTATGACTTCTCTATCATTGTAACAAGCTGGGGGAAAAATCATACTAGAGTGTCTGCATTCTCCTGTTGAAGGAAGTGTGCTGACCTATGGAGAACCATCAGAAAAGAAGAATTCTGGGTAATGTGTGATAATTAGAGTGTTAGAAGTTCCCAACATTCTGGCTGACAGATGTTCTGTTCCACAGAATAGAGCTGTCCTTTCTCTGGTTCACAGAAGCCAACATCAGCAAAATAAAAGGAGCTTTCCTTTAAAAGCCACCTGACATGCTTCTTCTGATCTTTGTAGGCATCGTGACACTGAGCACAGGAATCACATGTCATTGGGGATGGGAGTGGGGTACTTTAACAATTAGTTGGCTGTTCAAATCTCTGAAATACAGTGTTTTCAAGCATAATCTAAACAAGAAAGGGGGTGTCAACAGCTTGGTGTTTCTTTAGGCATTCAATAAAAGACCATGTAAGTGAAATGTATTGACATTGTCATGGTTGGAATATGAAATGCCACCCCTAAGTTCACGTTTTGAGTCCTTGCCCTTCAGCTAGTGATGATGTCTTAGAAAATCATGGAGATTTTGGGACAGGATGTCTCACCAGTGGACATAAGCTGTTAAGGCAGGCCTCTGAAGGTCACAATACTGTTCCACTTCTGGCTCCACCCACTGCTTCCTGATCCACTGAAGTGTGTGTGGGGGAGCCTCCATTGCATGCCCCACTGCAATGAATGTGCTCGCCATGTCTTCTGCACCATGACAGACTCAAGCTGCGAGTCAAAACAAGCTTCTCTTTCCTTTGGTTGTTTCTCTTAGCTATCTTGTCACCGTGATGAGAAAAACAAGCAATGCATTGACCACAGGCCAGAAAGAGAGTGGGCATTTAAGATTAGAAGGCAGGATTTCAGCTTGACCCCGTCAGTAGTCACATCATTTAGAACATCAGGCATTGACCATGAAAAGCCAAGGAAATGAGTTACTGGATAAGACAGTGGAAGTTGGAAGCAACCTGGATGCAAAGAGATGATTCTGTTGGCTTCTAATCAATTCCTTGACTAGCCTCTGCAGAAACTTTTCCATCACACACCGTATTACCTACTTTTCTCACTGTTGTTACCAAATGCCTGACAAGAAGCAGCTTAAGGGAGAAAGGACATGTTCAGGCTCACCATTTGAGGTAGAGTCTATTGTGGTGGAAAGAGCGGGGTGGCTCCCAGCTGTGGTTGCGGGAATATAAGGCTGCTTGCTTATATCTGGGCAGTTCTGAGCTACCTGTAGGAATGTTACCTCTTGGATAACAAGAGTGCTGAGCAGTCCACCATGTAGAGATTCCTGTGTAAGCCTCAGAGCATCATTCAACAGTCTCTGCTCCCTCTAGCTCTCCCTCCATTGGACTTTGTGGAAGGTATATCTACCTGCTTAAGAACCAGAAGGACTCAGGGCACTCCTCAGCCCTCGGATACCCTGGGTGTAAGTTTGGAGACACCAAAGCCCCTCTGCACCCAGGGTAGCCTGGTGATCCACATCACCTCTGTTCTTAGGAAAATTTCAGCAACCCAAGCACACATAAGAAAGAGAAGGGACCAAAGGGAAATTCTACCTCCAACTAGTTCAACCCTTTGGGAGCCCCTACCCTTCCCAGAACTTCCCATCAGACCCTTCTCTGCTGGCTGTGACCCAACCAGTGACTCACTTTCATTGGTTCCATACCAGGGAAGGATAACTATGTTTTCCATTCTCTGGGGGTACATTATGCTTCCCCTCTGGGGGCTATCAAGTGACAATAAACAGAAATATTTGTGTGCAGACTTTACCCCTACAAGGGAGATGCTTCAGAAAACACAGCAGTAAGTGCCTGGGGATACTGTGCTTTGGAATGTTCTTCAGTACCCTCTGGATTGGTTGTAACTGGGATTTCATGAACCCTTTACAGATCATCAAGCCAAGACAGGGGAGGTGGGGGTCAAGTCTAAATTCGGAACTTTTGATCTGACTTTTGAAAGGCATTTGCACAGCAACAATCATTTTTAATATTCTTTTTAAAAATAATAGTTCCATTAAAATAATTAGAGGCAGGAATTAAATGCTTTAATCCAATTGTACAGATCAGATTCGGCCCTAATTCCAGCTCTCTCTCAGAACTGTCTTCAGGCTGCAAATCTATTTCTTCTCAGGTCCTCTGATTCAGGATCTCATGAAGGAATTAGCCACACCCTAGTTACAGAGAATAAGTGAGTGGAAGTTGGAGAGAGAGGTGGTTCCAAGGTAAGAAAGCCAATATTTAGGTTTTGTTGCTGTGATAAACACCAAGACCAAAATCAACCCAGGGAAGAAAGGATTTATTTGACTTCCAGATCATGATCAAGGGAAGCCAGGGCAGGAACTTGGGGACCAGAACTCAAGAAAAGGCCTTAAAAAAGTGATTGTTTGTTACCTTGTTCTCCTTGGCTTTTTTTTCCCCTACAATCCAGGACCACCTAATGGTGCCATCACCCACAATGTGCTGTGCCCTCCAACATCAATCATCAGTCAAAAAAAATGTTCCATAGAACTTGCCCATAAGCCAATCTGATGGAGGCATTTCTCAATTGATTTCTCAGATAACCTTAGCTAGTGTCCAGCTGACAAAAGTCGACTGGCATACTGTTCTTTTAGAGGACCTGAATTTGGTCCACATCAGGTAGCTCACAACTGTATGTAAACCCAACTCTAGGAATATCCAACTCCTTTGGCCTCCACATGCACCATGGGTTCTATGAGACAATGAAGCAAGCCTTATTGGAGGAGGAGCACTCACTTGGCTCTTAAAAAGACACCCAGCTTGGGCATCCTGTATTCCCAAACCCTGGACAGGTACAAGCAGATTCTTCCTGAAAGTAGAGTGATGGACAGATAAATTTTGAGAAACTTGCTGATTAGTTCTTTTGTCAACCTGGCACAAAGTAGAGTCATCTGGGGAGAGGAAACCTCATTTAATGGATTTCTTGCATCAGATTGTTCTATAGGCAAGTCTGTGGTGTAGGAAGACTTTTCTTTCCCACCAGTCAGTTCCCAAATAACTACACAGAGACTTATTATTGATTATAAATGCTCAGCCAATAGCTGAGACTTGTTGCTCACTAACTCTTACAACTTAAATTAACCAATTTCTATTAATCTATATGCAGAATATTGTTTTAAGATGTATTACACGGGCTGGAGAGATGGCTCAGAGGTTAAGAGCACTGACTGCTCTTCCAGAGGTCCTGAGTTCAATTCCCAGCACCTACATGGTGGCTCACAACCATCTGTAATGAGATCTGGCTCCCTCTTCTGTATACATAATAAATAAATAAAATCTAAAAAAAAAAGATGTATTACACTTGTTTATGCTGTGGAACGTTTGTTTAATGGTGCATAGATATGTTGCATTCTTTTATGTTGCATTTGTTTTACTCTGTAAAGCTGTGCTACTTTGCCTGTCTAAAATACCTGATGGTCTAATAAGGAGCTGAACAGTCAATAGCAAAGCAGAAGAAAGGATAGGTGGAGGTGGCAGGCAGAGAGAATAAATAGAAAGAAAAATCTGAGGGAAAAAGAAGAAGAAAGCAAGAGAACAAGGACAGGAGGATACTAGGGGACAGCCAACCAGCCACACAGCCAGCCATAGAGTAAGAGTGAATGTAAGACATATAAAAGTAAGAGAAGGAAAAATCCCAGAGGCAAAAGGTAGGCAGGGTAGTTTAAGTTAAGGAAAGCTGGCAAGAAACTAGCCAAGCTAAGGCCAGGCATTGATAATTAAGAATAAGCCTCCGTGTGTGATTTATCTGGGAGATGGATGGTGGGCCCCCCCAAAAGAGTAAAGCGTCAAAGAGCAAAAACAACCAACTACATCTATATACTGCCCTGAAGCTTGTTTACCTCATGTAATGCTTCCCATCCTGCTCACTCTGCATCTCATGGCATCTCCTTGGACTCCACCCTTCTTCTTCCCAGTGTCCTAGTCTGGCTCTCCTGACCAATCTCTTCCTGTCCAGCTATAGGTCTGTCAGCTTCTTATTAACTAATGAGAGCAACACATATTTACAGTGTACAAAGATTGTTCCACAGCATTTCCTCCTTTTTGTCTAATTAAAAAGGAAAGTATTAACTTTAACAGAGTAAAATTACATACAACCAAACAGTTATCAAGTAAGAATTACAGTTACAATATCTAGTCCACTTGTATTTGGCAAAATTAGAGAAAATATTCTATTATTTCTCTTATCTTTATGAGTCTATGTTTTATATCTAATTTACCTTTTACCATAACTAAGGAAAACTTTAAGTCTAATTATTTAGTCTTTAACTCCATCAAAGACCCCAGAAGGATGTAATGTTACCTAGTGACAGGGACATTTGACTGCCTGGACAGTCATCCAAAGTTTTTCTGTAATGTTGGGGTATCTATCTTTGGCCCATGGGCCTAGTATATCTGACAGACTTTTCTAAGAAGCAGGGAATTTTGGAGGATTGTCCTACCTTAACTTGGAAAAGTTAAGCAATCACTTTCTTTTGCATCTTGTTGGTCCAGTTTGGACAATATACTGTCAGCAAATGAGGCAAGGGCATGTTTTTGTTGTTGTTGTTGTTTTGTTTTGCCCAAATGACTAGCTTTGGCAATAAAGAAAGCAAACTCCCTATGGAGTTTCTTTGATGCCCATTATCTTCTCTGAAGTAAATTGGTGCTGTTAGGAGCAGATGTGTCTCACTATTATGAAAAGCCTTAGGTTATTAAACACCTTAAATAGCATATTTTGTAGGTCTTTGAAGTGTTTGAAGACCATATATATATATATATATATATATATATATATAGAGAGAGAGAGAGAGAGAGAGAGAGAGAGAGAGAGAGAAAGAGAGAGAGAGAGATCTTATTTTTTAATCTTGAAAACATACTTAGTATGACTGCAAGTTTGATTATTATGGATGACTAACTACTAACCTGTATTTTTAATTATACAATGTATTTTTAAATGAGTTGTATAAGCACAATACCCAAAACAAGAGTAGAAATATACATACATTATAACAAAATTAACTTTAAATTTGTATCAGTAAACCAAAATCCATACCAGTGTAAAATATTTTGTGATTAATAGTTGTTTTGGATTAAAGTAGATTCAACAATCTACCTTTTTATCTCATCATTTCAATATAATTTTTTCCTTTAGAAAGAGATCTTTGAATTTAACTCTTTTTAATTTTTTTTTTACCATGACAAATAACAACTTGTAACCAACCCCCCTAAACAATGACAAACATCCATAATCCATTGAATAACTAAAACCCACTCATACCCTATCTCTTGGGAATGTGAGTATCGTTCTCTAGACTACTTTCTGTTGTCTGTGGGCACTGGTATCTTTGGGGGAACCTTGAGAAAATCAGGATAAGTATTAAGACTTGCCTGGAGTATTTTGTGCATCTGGATCATCTCAGCCAGCAGCCTTGAAGTTGTTTTGGATGTAGAATTTTGAGAAGACTATAACAAAGGCATTTTGAGATGCTGGATCACCTGGGCCATCCATTTTTATTGGTTTCTGGTCCCCTTGCTCTGAAAACACATAAACTTTTAAAGGTAACATGCATATTAATACAAGTATACACTGAGCATTGTACATAAGTTAGCCAAAGATAATCTTTTGTTTTATGTTTAAACAGGTAAAATATGTGCTATGTGTCTTGTAGTTTTTCTAGGTTTATCTCTTTATGTCTGTCTCCAAGATTTTTAGGGGGTCTTCCTCAATCTTGTGGAAACCAAAGCATAAACTCTTCCCCAAAGTAATGTATCTTTTGACTTTCATTTTGAAGTCCAGACATTTTAAAAATATGTAGGTTGGTTTAGTCCAGCATTTTTCATAACCCAATATGTCTTAGCAGCTATCATTTGTTCATTAGTAATATGAACATCTAAAGACAACACATAACATACAGGATCCAGACTCTCTGTGTATTTCCCATCTTAAGTGGCTTATTATTCTTTTTATTATTTTTTATTTTATTTTACTCCTTTTTAAGGACTTTATTATTCTCTCTCCCAAGCCTATGTATATTTTTAAACACACTGTGACCCATTTACAGGTGTTTCCATCTGAATCTGTCTTTAATGAGCATCTGTATTGTTTTTTGATCACATGAGATGAATCTTACACTGCTATGTTAGTCACTAGCATGGCTCAGCTTAGTGCATGCATTGATTCATGGCATTGGAGGCTGACTCCTCCCCCTTGGTTCTCTGAGACCTTAGCCTCATGGTGGAGGTATCAGTGGGAGCCATGCTTACTGCCCCAGCTCTGGGAAGTTGTTGGGTCCATGCTGTCACCATATAGCATACCACCTGCTGCTCTCAAACCCCATATAAGTTTTGGTAGCAGGGCTTTCTAAAAGAGCCATAATCATGTCTGCCAGGTGCTGCCAGGAAGCTGCCTATTAAAGGAATCATGCCTTTGTTTGTCACTAGCAAACACAGCCTACCTGAGAAAAGGAGATTATCAAGAAGCTCCATTTGGTTCTGTTTTTCTGTGTGTTTAGAACCATTTTTATGCTTCCTCAGGTCTTATGTGGATGTAGGTGCCTCATGTTGGAATGCCATTTGCAGGTGGACTTTTCCACCAACCAGTTCCCAAATAACCACACAGAAACTTGTCATTAATTATAAATGCTTGGCTGATGCCTCAGTTGCTGACAGTATACTGTCCAAACTGTACCAGCAGGACTCCTTTCCCCCCAAAAAAGTGACTGCCATACTTTGCCAAGACAAGGTAGGATGGTCCTTCAAAATTCCCTACTTCTCAAAAAGATACACTAAGCCTATAGGCCAAAGTTTGATCCCCAGTGTTACAGAAGAACTTTGGATGACTGTCCAGATAGCCAGCTGTTTCTGTCTTCTCTTAGTTTTGGAAGTCTCTTGTTCCATACTTCCTGTTTGCTCAGGTAATATTATATCCTTCTGAGGTCTTTGATGGGGTTGAAGACTAGATAGTTACAGTTACAGTTCTCCCTGATCATGGTAGAAAGTAAATTAGGTACAAAACTCTAGACGGCTGATGGAGTATTTTTCTCTATTTTGCCAAAATAAATGGACTAGATATTGTAACTGTAATTATTACTTGGTAACTGTTTTGTTGTATATAATTTTACTATGTTAGAGTTAAAATCTTCCTTTTTAATTAGACAAAAAGGAAGAAATGTGGAATATTCCTTTAATTGTTATGAATACACACACACACACACACACACATATACATGTATATATGTCAATGTGATTGTGTTACTAAAGAAGCTGACTGGGCAATAGCTGGACAGGGAGAAGTTAGACAGGACTTACAGATGAGGAGATGCTGGGAAGAAGGACAGAGTGTGGGGATCCTGAGGGAGATGCAGATGAAGCAAGAGATAAAAATACCATGCTGAAAGAAGATACTGCCATGTGACAGAGGGTAGATAAGAAATATGAGTTAACTTAATGTAAGAATTAGCTAGTAACAAGCCTGAGTTATTGGCAGAGCATTTATAATTAATAATAAGTCTCTGAATGGTTATTTAGGAGTGGCTGCTGAGACACAGAGAAACTCCTCCTACAAAAACTAACTCTTACAACTTAAATTAATCCATTTATATTAACCTATGTACTGTCCTGAGGCTTGACTACCTAATATATATACTTCCCAGCCTGCTCACTCTGCATCTCATGGCATCTCCTCTGACTCCACCTTTCTTCTCCCCAGTGTCCTAGTCTGGCTCTCCTGCCCAATCTCTTCCTGCCCAGCTATAGGCCAGTCAGCTCTTTATTAACCAATGAGAGTAATACATATTTACAGCATACAAAGATTGTTCCAGAGCACTACCAGGGAGTCATTTTCTTGATAATCAATGATTAGTATGGGAGGGTCCATCTTCCTGTGGGTGGTACTACCCCTGAGCAAGTAGTACTGAGTATATGAGAAAACAAATTCACAAGCCATGGTGAGTAAGTCAGTAAGCAGCACTCCTCCATGTCTCTGCTTTACTTCCTGCCTTCAGGTTCCTGCCTTCGGATTCCTGCCTTGAATTCATTCCCTGACTTTCCTTCATGATGAACAATAAGCTATAAGCTGAAATAAGCCCTTTCCTCCTGGGGTTGGTGTTTATTATGTAACAGAAAGCATAATAGGACACCATCCCTGAAACTATAGTGTACAAACTATAATCAGTGTGTTTCTTTGTAGAATGCATAGGGAGGTGCCAGGTCAACCAAGCATGCCACTGTATCCACTTGGGGAGGCATCTGACAGATTTAGGGTAATTCTACTCCTAAATAAGGATGTCCCTAAGACCAGAGTATTTAAAGATGGTTTTTAAGTATATTTTCAATGCCCTCTCAGGAGTTGTTTTAATATTTTATAATTCAAGGTAACTTTTAGGGTGAAGACAATCACTGGCAAGTTCAGAAGTCAAACCAGTTGTCTGTAAAGCCCACAGTCTTAACTTGCTCCTTGTGTGTCCATTAGTTTCCTGGAAACTTGATTTGATATGGTTTCACTTTTTTTATGCTAAGATTTCATGGAGTTCCCTGAGCTTCACACCACCCCAGGATAGAAAGTGCATGAAGCGTGGATATCCCACAGTTGGCAATAGTAAGTCAGTAGACTCAGAAATTAACAGTGAGTTTGCTCCACCCTGGCCACCATGTTCTGAGCTGCCCATCCACCTCTGACCTAGTTCTTAATCTACTGGTAATCATTAACTGTAGGAATGGTGGTTTTACAATTGCACTCTTTTATCATCTAGGGCCTTCTGATAACCTGAAATATGGTACATTGGGACAGATTGAATCAGTGTTTAATCCTTAATTCCTTCATTCTGCTTTTCAGTTTTGTGGTATTCTTGCTTTCATTTTTTTCCAATAGTATTCAATGAGTTGTTCTATTTTTTAGGGAGTACTTTCTATTTCTTGTTTTTTGTGTAATCAACAGATTTCAACAATTGCATCCATTATTGTCAGTACTAGTTAAATGTCCTCCTTTTTGGTCACTGGGAACCCATTCTTTTAGATCCTGTGTTGTTTTAAATATGTACTGTGTCTTTCACAGCTTACTTCATAACAAAATGGAACATTCCAGGGTCTAAAGAAATATTTCCTTCTCCCCAGATGGGTACAACTGATCTTCCAGAGCCTTGCTCTTCTCAATAACAGTAACTTAGACACCATCATCTCAATGGCAGATGATCATTGACTGAGGGTCATCAATAGTTTATTTTTATTTATTTATTAAAAAGTGTTTTTATTTATGTGTCTATGGGTGCCCATTGAGACCAGAAGAGAGTGACAGAGTCCCTGGATCTGGAGTTACAGATGGTTGTGAATCACCTGATATGGTTGCTAGGAACCAAACTCTGGTCCTCTACAAGAATAGCAAGCCCTTGTAACTCATAACTGCTGAGCCACCTCCCCAGGCACCTGTTATTTCTCTTTGCTCAGCCTTATTCATAGGATGAGTCTAAAAAAATCAGTGACTTTGAATTTAAAGTCATTCATACTAATATTTCCTATTTAGATGTGATAATTTTCCTACACTCTTTACTTCTCATACTGGACCACTTCCTATACTAAAAATGTTGCTTTCAAACACCGTAAGCATAATTGTTTCTTTACATTTCTCTCCTATGAACAGTATTTAATATTATTCCTTTCTCTGTGTCTCTTTATTATATACCTCACTACAAATGGACTCTCTAATATCTAGTTTGAAAGTCACTTAAATAATCCTTTTCCATGTGTGATTTAGTTCCTGTTAGCATTCATGTTTAAGTTGTTTTCTTGGGTTCTTTTTTTTTCTCAGATAGTTTTTAAGTTTGCAATATATTTATAGTCTTTTGAACCCAAAAATTACATTTGAAAAGACAGATTCAATGCTATTTTGTCCTGGATTCCCTCCTACAGGTGTTCTCAGTTCACCTACAGGTTTTCTTAGTACTCACTTTCTCATTTTAGTGTTTCTTTCTCATTTACAGTGAGGTGGTTTACCTGGGAAGTACCCCCCAGGGCCTCTGTGTTGATGGGTGACCCCAGTTGGTGCTCCTGGGGTGTGATTGAGGGTATCTTGAGGACTCAAACTGATGACTTCATACTTGAACGGGCTGTTGGGAAATGGGGATCAGTAAGAGGAAGCCAATGCTAGAAATACTCCTCGGAACTAAACTTAGCTCCTGGCCTTCTTTGTCTTCTTCTGAGAAACCTTCTCTGCCTCCTATTCCCACCACCATTGTGGTCTGCCTTCCCACAGACCCACGGCGATGGAGCTGCGGACTCACGGCTCTGAAACCGAGGACTGAAAGAAGACTTGGTCCTTCCTGAAGTCACCTTCTAGGATACTTTGTCACGGGGACAAAAAGTAGCTTATCCAACAAATGAGTATATGTTTGTGTCTTTCTTCTTTTCTCACTCAAAAGGTAGACTAGATGTGGAATTCTTTGCCTTATTTCTTTCCTCCGTGAATCTTAGACAATGCTTTGTATTTGTTTATAGAAAGCGTCTTCATTCTTTTCTATAAATTGCATAGTTTCTCCCTTCTGGCTGTGTCGTGTTTGGTAGGCTGAACCCTTTGTGTTTCCATCTTCTGATGCTTCTAATATCAATGTAGTGTGCAACCTTGTACACTGATTATTTCACAGCTCCGCACATATCCTTGAGATGTATTCTTGGAAGTGGATTTGTGAGTCATCCGAACAGCAGGCATGATGCTTCCCTAGATCCTGCCAAAGTCCCCTCCCCTAGACCTCACTACTACAACATCAGACTGCTTGTACCCTAAAGCTTACAGGAGGCCTTGTTGAAAACATTTGGGTTTTTCATGTCTTCTAGATGGGAAGTGGCCTCTTGATGATTTCTTTTCTTTTCTTTTTTTGTTTGTTAATTTTTGAGTCTTACCTATCACTAGCTGGCCTTGGACCTGGAGGGTCCTGTAGCTAATGATCAACTTGAACTTCTACTGTCCTGCCTCCACCTCTCCAGAGCCAGCATTATGGGAGTCTACCCCATACGTGGCTGAGCCAGCCTAGGCCTTCCTGCATGCTAGACAAGCACTCTGGCAACTAAGCTACACCCCAACACTGCCTGTCCTTTCCTGCAAATACGATCGGATAGTCTTTATGTCCTTATGCTAAATGCCTTTTTCTGTGACTTCTATTTATAGCTTCTGAAGTTTTCTGGAAGTTCTCTTGAAAAAGTCTAATGGACGTGGCACTTGGCTCCCAGATTGTGTTGCACCTCAGACCGAGAAACACGTGGACAACTCATTTCCTTCCCTGTGCTTTTCTGCTGCGCTACCCAAAAAGGACCAAAGATAGGCATGTTCAAACTGCACAGCTGTCGCCCGAACCCAAATATCTGTGCTATAAAATGTCTGTTCCATGAAGCTCCAGTCTCTTGGAAGCTCTAAGAAGGGAATATTGCAATTACCTCCATAAGGAGTTAAGGAAATTACCTTGTAGAAATATTAACTAATGCATCCAAGATTGCACAGCTAGTCGAAGATGGAGCCAAGACTCCGCCCACTTCCACCTTGTGTGAAATCCCACACTGCTCATTGCTAGTCATTGCCTGTGTTTTCTGCTTCATTACTATTTTAAACTTCATTTGATAGCCTCAATGCTTTTTATACTTTTCAAATCATGTGGCACTTCATTTCTCCAGCTACATTTTAGGCTCTACCAGGAACTATTTTATACAAACATTTCCCAAGTTCTATCTTTAGACTCTTTACAGAGTGCAGACATATACTATACTGTAAGCACACCTTACTATTCTCTCTCTCTCAGTCTATATATAAATGACCATTTGTGTGTATGCATAATTAGGGTATGGCATGTGTATAAAGTGATGAACAGAACAGATAGCTTTTGAATTGTAGGGCTGAACTCAGTCAGAGAAGTGCTTGTTACGTAAACATAAGGACCTGAATTCAATCCCCAGAGTCCATGTAAAAAAGCTGAATGTAAGCCGGGCAGTGGTATCGCATGCCTTTAATCCCAGCACTCTGGAGGCAGAGCCAGGTGGATCTCTGTGAGTTCGAGGCCAGTCTGGGCTACCAAGTGAGCTCCAGGAAAGGTGCAAAGCTACACAGAGAAACCCTGTCTCGAAAAACAAAAAACAAAAAACAAAACAAAACAAAAAAAAAGAATAGGTTTCAAAAGGTTAGATTTGGCAACCCTCTTGCCTTAGTTAGGAGTACCATTGCTGTAATGAAACATTATGACCAAAAGAAACTTAAAAAGGAAAAGATTTATATCACCCGCAGTTTCATGTAACAGTTCATCATCAAAGGCAGTGAGGGCAGGAATTCATACAGGGCAGGAACCTGGAGACAGGAGCTGATGCAGAGGCCATGGGACAGTGCTGCTTACTGGTTTGTTCCTCATGGCTTGCTCAGCCTGCTTTCTTTAGAACCTAGGATCACAGCCCAGGCATGGTACTCCCATAGTGGTCTGGACCTCCTCCATCAATCACTAATTAGAAAGTGTTCTACAGGCTTGCCTACATCCTGATCTTATGGAGGCATCTTCTCAGTTGAGGTTCCCTCCTCTATGATGACTATGCCTTTTGTGAAGTTGATATGAAACTAGCCAGCACATCGCTAGATCCACTAGATTGAGTGACACTTTAAGAAACTCCACTAATTTTGAGCAGGCGTAATAAAGTCCACGGCAAAGTGAACCAGTAAATGCTGTGATCTCAGTCTGGTGCATTTGAGCAAATGGAGAGGGTATCACGGTGCGCAATGGCATCAAAGAGGAGAGAGAGAGAACACTGTTTCCAACACTGAGTTGAGTCAAGAAGAAAGTGGTTAAGGACATGTCTGAGATGAAAGAGTGGGAGAGCGGTAAAGGGGAAGTCACTATAATCCAGAACCATAGGTGGTACATACACACAACCGTGTCCGAAGACAAACTGGTTTATAAACGTATTTAGATTATCAGGAGGGAAGAAAGACTATCACTGTCAGACTGTAAATGAGAGGCTGTCACAGGGAGACTGTGACTAGGAGGTTGTAACTGGAATACTGTACCTGGGAGACTGTGACTGACTGGGATACTGTAACTGGGACACTAACTGGGAGGTTGTGCCTGGAACGTGAAAGGCTGTAGCAGGGAGACTATGACGGGAGGGTTGTCACGAGGAGGTTGTAACTGGGAGGCTCTAACTGGGAGATTGTAAATGAGAGGTTATAACTGAGAAACTGACTGGAAGACTTTAACTGAGTGACTGGATCTGGGAAACTGTGACTGGGAGGTTATAGTGGGAGACTGTAAATGAGAGGTTCCAGCTGTGAGGCTGACTGGGAGACTGACTGGCAGGTTATAGTGGGAGTCAGGACTGGGAGACTATAACTTGGAGACTATGGTTGAGAGGCTGTAGTGTGGAGACAGTAACTGGGAGGCTGTAACTGAGTTTGAATCTTTCATTTAGAGGGATGTGACACCCATAAGATAGCATTTGGTTCCATTTCAACTGCTAATGAATGATTTTGGGGAAATTGAAACCAAATAGGTAAATTCTATCAGAAATAATTTGAACTATAATTTTGTTTAAAACATTCTTGACATGTGATGACATTCAATGTCAGAAGTCAATGACCATGTAGCAGTCACACTTCCAAGATAAACTAAAGGAGCAAAAAAAATAGCATTTTAACCACTCAGTGTTCAATTTGGTGCATATAGCCCTGGTCAGATCAAGAAGCCTGCTTCCAACTGGGGAAAGTCTCCTTCACCCTGAGCAGATACCATGGGCGGTGGCATCTTATTTCCTGGTGTTCTCCCCCTTGTCCCCTCTATTGCAAGAATATTGAACTGAAGCTTCTGGAAACACCTGAGGATGCATGACTAAGTCTATGGTAAATTGAAGCAAGGAATGCTGTGGTCCAAATTTGCTGCATGGAGGACAGGAAAAGGGCATAGCATTCAGGGGGACAGCATCCGAAAGGATATCCAATCAGGACCCTATCTCGGGGACTTCGCACTTAGTTGTCCTTTTCCTGGCATGCTGTTCCCCGAGATGGTCATAATCCTGTCTCCTTTGCCTCCTTCAGATCTGTCACAACCAGGTAGGCTTCCTCCTGCTTCTCCACTTACTGTAGCTTCTCCTTGGCAACCAGCCTCTATTTCTTGCCTGATGGTGATTTTTTAAAAATCTAGTCTTTGAAAATGTCATAAGTATATACAATGTATCTTGAACATGTCTACCCTGTTCCCTCCCTCTAGTACCTCCTAGGTTGCCCCTAATACCATTTCTTCCCAACTTCACAACCTCATTTTTTATTTTATTTTTATTTATGTTTGTGTTGGGGGAGGGGTATGTGAATGCAAGCCATGTGCATGTGAGTATCTCCAAAGGGAAGAAGAGGACATCAAATCCTCTGGGGCTGGAGTTACAAGTGGTTGTGAATTGCCTGGTACAGGTCCTGGGAACTGAACTCAGGAACTCTGGAAGAGCAGCAAGTGCTCTTAACCACTAAGCCATCTCTCCAACCCACTCATGTACTCTTTTTCAAGTACTGATTTTTTTAAGCCTTGATCCCATTTAACACACTACGTGTTTTTTTTTTTTTTGTGTGTGTGTGTGTGTCTTATATATTGTCTACCTTACTTCATTGGAATGCAATTCCAAGTCTAGAGGCAGCAAGATTATTTCAGTCTGTGTTGCTAAGAGACTAATTGTATCAAGTTCCTGATGCCTCCTAGTACCTCAGTGGAGTCTCTGAAGTGGACATGTGAGTGGATGAGTCAACTCAATTATGTTGGAAACACAAAGAAAAGTTTACAGAAAATAATACAATGAGGGCTGAAGAGATGGCTCATTGTTTAAGAGCATGTACTACTCCTACAGAGGACCTGAGTTCCCAGTATCCATGTAACATCCTGTGACTTAAACTCTGGGGCATCTAACACCCTTTTCTTGCCTCCATGGAAATATACTCACAGAGACACACAAGCACACACAAACACACATAAATAAACATAAAAATAAATCTTAAAAATAGTAGAATGATAAATTTAATATAACTAGAAATAGAAACTGAAAAAATTTCAGTGGGTAGTATTATTGGTAAAAGCTGACTCAAAAGCTATAGCACATATCAAACCATTCAATTTGTTGTTGTGGTTAGTCAACCAGGGAAGAATTATAGCATCCAGTCATATGTTAGACCACAGAAATATTCAATTGTATTGTATTGTATTGAATATATAAAGTGTTCAATTTAATACAATTGTATTGAGTATATAAAATTATTGTATTGTAGTGAATGTATAAAATATTCAGTGCATTCAAAGAGTTTTACACTCTTATATTAATGATATTAAAACTATGGCAGTTAATGTTATAATCCAAAATGAAACCAATAACCAAGAGCTAAGTAAAAATATCTTCCCATAAATAATGAGATCAAAACTGCAGCTCTAAGTTATTAACAAAATTTGGTGTGGTGGTCAACGCTTGTAATCCCAGACTGCCACAGGAAGACCTCAGGTCAGAAAAAAAGAGAAACAAATAAATAAATAATAAACACTGAGGACATGATGGGTCAAAACTGATCAGTCGAGAACAAATAAACACAAAGGGGAAAGTGAATGCTTTTTTTTTTTTGCCATTAGTAATCAAAGAAGAAAGGATGGTAGGAAAGGACCTGAGCCCTTGGCGCAGAACATAGAGTCAGCAACAAGAGTCAGCAAGGGGAGCTGACATGGACAGCTTCAAGGAGACTGTTAAGTGTCGAAGGAGGTGGCGGTACATCCGAGCTCTTTGAAAACCAAACACAGAAGGAAGTTTCTAACATGTCCACTGAAAAGAGAAAGTAAAAACCAAAATGACACCACAGTTCTGGAACCAAAGACGAGAAGGTGACTCTGTTCCCAGTAACAAGTTATGGCGAAATGCTCACTGCGAGGTGACATTTGCTGAGGATTTCCCCGGCACAGGCTGGCTTCCATTGCAGGTAAGATGAAGTGTGCAGGAGAAAGTCAGTTAGGGCAGGTGTTGGAGGACAGAAAAGCCACCAGAGCAAAGGGGGAAGGGAGACAGGGAGCCAAAGGTGATGGAAGTTGGGTGGCATTAGCTTTAGACCACCATGCGGGAATGAAAAGAACAGGCTAGATGGGTGGGAATGAGCAGGGCAGCTGTCACCAGCCCTGTGCATCTCAGGGCCTGGGCTATCTCAGCACCTCCGCCAGGGTCCCTACTGGGAGTCAGAGCACAGGAGCTGGACCAGTTCTCTGTCCTCCCAGGACATCTGTGGGACACACTGTTTCCTGTAGACATGCTGCAAAAGTGAGCATCTTTCATTGCATCTATTCATTTCAGGGACCTGAAATATGGTGGTTTCATTGCCTATGACAAATATGTCTACATATTTCTTAATCACATGACCAACCTCACACTTAGTGCTGCAACATTGGAGTGCTCCAGTGAAGCATGAGTCGAGAGCAGATGCCACTCTCCTGGCTCTTGTCTGGGTGGGATTTATGTAAAGTATTAGCTAGTGCACTATGAGAAATGAGCCGGGCATAGTGGTACACGCCTGAATCCCAGCTCTTGGGAGGCTGAAGCAGGGGGATTGCCATGAGTTCAAGATCTTCTTGGGCTACATTATGAGTATGATTCTACTGTGAAATAGAAACAGGTACAGGGTGAAATAGAAAAAGAGGGAACTAGAAGGGGAGGATGGGGAGGGAGGGAAGGGAGGAGAGAGAAGAGAGATGTGTAAATACAAGAACGGGGAAAAATACCGTTATTTATTAATTGTGTTATTGTCTAACTGGAAATATCCAGAAATTAACTAAACATATTTATGGATAAGTTAGAGTTTGTGACAATTACAAAATATAAAATTTTCCAAAGTACTAGAAACAAGCTACAAATTAATAATTACAAAAAATACAAAATATCCAAGTACACTAGAAAAATATTAATGAAAACTACTTGAAGAACCAGAAAGCTTTATTGGGCTATAGAACGCAGACTTGAATAACCAGAGAAAACCAAGCTGTGTCTAGATAAAATTATTCCAAGTGCCAAGACTTCAGTTTCTCCCAACTTGATTTATTTTATCCAATTTCAACAAACTATGGAAAATAATTTCCAAAGTTTTTTTTAATCCTCTGGAAGAAAAACTTTATGAGTTAGCTATAATAAATTTGAGCCAGAGGGAAAAAAACATTTGAGACTATTCTATTTTCGTTTAAAACATAAAAGTGGTACCTACTAAAATAGCAGTAGAAGAAGGATTAGAAATATAGATTAATGGAACAGAAAGGCAATCCAAGAACAGGACTGTAGAACAAAGACACATCATGTGTTAAAGACACGTCAGACAGCTCAGTGTGGGAAGAATTGAGTGTTCCACTTCAGTGTGAGGGCTGGCAAGACAGCTCAGTGTGTGAGAGTGCTTGCAGTAAAAGCCAGGAAGCCTGGGCTCAAGCATGAGTGCCCACATAAGAGCCAGGCATGGCAGCATGTACTGCGGTCCCAGCACTGTGGGTCAGGGGTGAAGACAGGCAGATCCCAGAGGCTGCCTGTTTGTTCAGCCTAACTGCAGCAGTGCATTCAGTGAGAGACCCTGTCTCAAAATAAAAAGGAGAGTACAACCAACCAACATCCTTCCACCGATGACCTTCACATGCAGATGTACAGCACATCTGTATACACACACACACACACACACACACACACACACACACACACACACAAAGAAAGAGCATAAAAACTACTAGTCACTGCACACCTTTAATCCCAGCACTCGGGAAGCAGAGGCAGGCAGATCTCTGTGAGTTCAAGGCCAGCCTGGTCTACAAAGTGAGTTCCAGGAAAGGCGCAAAACTACACAGAGAAACCCTGTCTCGAAAAACCAAAAATAAATAAATTAATTAATTAAATAAAATAAAAATAAATAAATGCTTTAAAAGATATTTAAAAAAACAAACAAACAAAAACATAACTAGTCAGAAATAACTCAAAATCAATAGCCTACTTCAAACCATGCATCCAAATTAATATCCCGCAGATTATCTCCACATACAATAATTAAATGTAAGGCAGGAACAGCATGCAAAAGAATTAAAAGAAAGGCTCAGTAAGTATTGAGGTAATTTTGTGGAAGCAGAAAACTTTCCCAATAGTATATCAAAGATGAAGACCTTAAAGGGAGGTGGCAATCAACCCCACTCTGTAGGAATGTTAAATATCTGTGCCCCAAAACCACTAAGAAATAGGAAAAATTGGGGGACGAGCCTTCAAATCTACTCCAAAGGCTACAACTTCACAGCATTAAGAGAAAGAGCAAAATAATGACAGAGAACCAAGCCCAGAGCCTAATAAACGAGAGAGATTAACAGAAAGTCCTCATGGGAAGAGATGTGATGCAAAAATTGCATGTAGCATCCTTAACATTGTAGTAACGACAAACGTGAATAAAACCAATGGAATTTAGTTCCTGGGATTTTTGTTTTAAAAAGTGATAGCTCCTGAGGTGGTAAGGAAAGGCAAGGAGTTTTTGTTCCGCACTGGTGTGAACACCAAGAAGATTACGGAAAGAGGAACAAAAAAGATGAAGCAAAGACAGGGATAACCGATGTGCCTCCCAGGCAAGCCAGGGGCTTTGTACTCACTACATATTGGATGCTCCTTCTGGTCCTGTAAGGAAGGGCCTGTGAGCACCCACTTTACTGGAGTGGCAGCCGCAGACAAAAAAAAAAAAAGCAATAGTTATGTGGCTGCTGTTTGCCTAAAGCCCAGCGATGACCAGAAGGGAGTGGACAATAAACTCTTGAGAAAGCCAGTTGTCGTTTGGGAAATGGCGACTGAATGCTTAACCCTGGGCTGGGAAACATGGAAGATTTTAGAAGTGTGCTGACTCTTGGGAACTTGAAGAGAAGAGGAATGGCGAGAAGCCACCCGTGACAATGACCCAGTAGGCCCTGAATACCCAGAGACCACGTCTGAACTCTCAAAGTCCCTGAGCTGGAACAGGGTCTCTGCCAGCAACATGTTTGGGTAGAAGGGAGGAGCAATCTAAGTATACAAAGAGACCAAAGGAGCTAGCCATCCCAAACTGAGACCAGAAAGTGGAAGCAAACAGACGGTAACAGATGCAGTGGTTTATTTCATCAGTTTTTAACTGCTGCTGACAACAGGACCTGAATCCCTTCCTACAGATGGAGCCATGTGATCAGTACGCATGATTAGGGGCTGAGATTAAGGACTTCAGAGAACTGCTAAGGACAAGAGATGCCAGAATACCACACACAACCAACTTACCATCTGGATCCTCAAATTCTGTCAGATTTCAGTGAACTTGCAACAACTAACCAAATATATACGATCCCAGATGTCTTCCTGATTCATATTGGGAGTTGCTTGTATAAAAACTGAAATCTATGTCTAAAGCAATGGTTCTCAACTTGTGAGTTGCGACCTCTTTGCCGGGGTTGCCTAGGATCATCTACGTATCAGATATTTACATTATGATTGATAGCAGTAGCAAAAGTACAGTTATGATATAGCAACAAAATAATTTTATGGTTGGGGATCACCACAACATGAGGAACTGTATTCAGCAGTCACAACATTAGGAAGGATGAGAACCACTAATCTAAAGGAATGTGTGTTATAAAACAAAAAGAAAGTGTTATCCTATGACTAACAAGTCAGATAAACTGTTGAAATAGCTGAATATGTAGGTCATTGATTCTCAAGTGGGTTGGTAATTAACTTAAAGCCATTAAGTTGATCCACTAAGTATTAAAAAGAGTAGTGCATTGATTATCAATGAAGTCATGGGTAATGAAAAGATCCTAAATAGAAGGCAATTGCCAGCTTTTAAAATAACTGGAGGCTTGATCGAAAGAAACCTGTGAGTGTAAAATTGACTGAAGGGATTTTAAGAAAATGTGGATAAATGCCAATACAAGTTCAGCCCACACAATAGAAGCCAGACACATTGGTAACTGATAAGTGCTTGGAAAAGAGCAGGTGTGGCAGCATTTATTGTGAACTTGACAATCTAAAGTCACCTGCAAGATAGAACTCTGGGCAATGCTGTGGGAGATCATCTTAACTATATAAGTGAAGTAGGAAGACATACCCACTGTGTGTGTGTTGGGGGTGGGGTCCAAGTCCCTGACTGGAATCTAGGACTGTGTAGGAACAGAGAAAGGATGCTGAGCGTGCATGTCTGCATGTGTACATGCGTGCATTCATTCATTACTCTCTGCTTTGGACTGTGACTACTAACATGACTAGTGACTTCAAGCCCCTCCTCCTGACTTCGCTGCTGGAATGGACTGTGATCTGGAGGTGCGAGCTAAAACAGACCCCTACTCCCTTAAGTCGCTTTGATGGGATGTCTTATCACAGCGACAGGAAAAGTAACTAACACAGATGGTAACTAGGACAATGGTTGTTGTGGAAACCTGTGACCAGGCTGGACAGAAGGCCAGGGAACCCTCCCTTTGACTAGCTTTATGTACCTTCTACAGAAGAAACAAACTACCTCCTGATCCTGCTCTCCTCCTCTTCCTCCTCTTCCTCCTCCTCTTTCTCTAGTTCTTCCTCCTCCGCCTTCTTTTGGGAGAATTTGATTCTTCTACAGATATTGCTATCTCTGTCTGTCTTTGGATTTGGACAAACCTAGATTCAAAAAGTTTTCCTTAGCCAGGCAGTGGTGGTGCACGCCTTTAATCCCAGCACTCCGGAGGCAGAGGCAGGTAAATCTTTGTGAGTTCAAGGCCAGCCAAGTCTACAGAGTGAGTTCCAGGACAGGCTCCAAAGCTACCCCCCTCCAAAAAAAGTTTCCCTTATACCTTCCAAGTTGTCCAATATGAGGCAAGGCTCGTCTAGCCTTCATCTCCTTCATGAAACAGGGTTGGTAAAACCCACTTTAAGGCTTTAGGTTCAAGCTTGATCAAGGATTCAACTAACAGGAAAATAGCTTAGAAGGAGTTGGGCACTTGGTGAGTGTTACGTATCCTTTATATGTCCTGGCTTCTCTCGGTGTTCCTAGCAATCCAATAATGGCCTTCTAGAGTGTGGGGTGAGGCAGGTCACAGAGAAAGACTTCAACACCTGGAGGGGGTCTAACATAACTCAGACTCAATACACTCTCTGAACATAGCCGGGGCCTTGTTGGCAGTGGCTGCCCTAGTGGACCAGGTTATTGTTCTTTCCGTAGTTGGAGAGGGCCAGACCTCTTTCCTTGTGACAGTTATGAGACCTCTCTTTCAACAGTGAAATGCTGGTGAGTATGACTCCCCTGGGAGAGAGAGTATGAATGAGCAAATACTCAGTGCTTATTTTTGTTTAAAAAAATCTGCTTTTAGTAAGTTCTATTTTATGATCAATCACAAAATGATTTTTCATAGGAGAAGGGGGGAGGTATGTCTGCAAAACCAAACCAAACCAAACAAAATGAAAACGAAAACAAAAAAACAACAACCCATTAGCAGCAGATTGAATTTAGAGCATCAGAGACAACATTTAAAGAAACAGTGACTGGAGGCAGAGGGACTTCAATCTTTTCTCTGTTTCCTAAGTGTGATGATATTTCTGTGCTAAGCTACCAATGACTTACTAATGCTGTGGGTCATATCTCGGGTGTGGCCTCAATAAAAGTTATGAATGAAGATATTAGCAAAGAATAATTTCAGTTGGTGGTATCTGTGGATAGGTAGTTCAATTTGGAACCATTTCTTTGGAGTTCATAAATAGCCATTAAGACCCATTGAGTCTCAGCCCACACACTCAGCCTCTACATACCAGCTTAACAGAGCTCAGCGCCTTGCTGCAGACACCTATATAAACATGAGGTTACAGCTAAGCCTACACTTAATGAGTATCTATTAACGTCTTGGGGACAAGGTGAGGAATAATTACCTAGGAGTTAGTGAATAGTCCATTTAAATGGGTTCCCAAGGCAAATGAGCACGTGGAGGTGAAACAGGACTTCCATAGGCTTGCAGATTGCATGCACTGTGAATCTCTGAGAGCATGAGCGTGCAATATTTCCCAGGTTTGGTACATGAATGGAGCCTTTCTTCTCAGAGAATTTTAATGAAAACCACATTGAGAAATGTGGGGAATGGAGATAAAACATACAGAAAATGGAAACAAATCAATGTGAAATAAGATAAATATGGTTTATTTATGTGCATACAGATATATGTATGTGTGTGTTTTCTCTCAACAGCATGCTTTTACCCCCATAAATTGCAGCAGCAGTAGAATAATCCTCGTTTGCAGGTTGCACCATCCTCGTTTGCAGGACCTCACTATGCCAGCCATTACCATCAAAAGAAGCAACCCGATAGTTCGTTGGCATCGGTGCTTGCAAAGCTATAAACATCTCAAGACCCCTCGTCACCATGGCAACCTTATCCCTAATTACCAACTGTAACAGCGATGTGGTGCAGAAGCCTCTTTTGTGCAAAGCTGTCCTTCTGCAGAGTTTATGCTGTGGTTCCCAGAATAAAAACAGCACTAGCACCACCTGCTGGTCATATCCCTGTACTGTGCAAGCTCCCGGCGGACTCTCCGGCCCAAAGCCAAAGTCAAGAAACCACAGGGCCAGCGAGGAACAATCCTAAATTCCAGAAAAGGAGAGCGAGGGGAGAGAGAGTTGGGGCTGACTATGTGGGATTGCATGAAAATTAACTTCCATTCTTAATAAAATAAGAGCCCTAAAAACAGTGAGAAATCTTCAAGAAAACACCAGTGTATTTGGTCTTAAGAAATGGAATTGAGTCTGTGTGGAGTCCAGACAAAGACTTGCTTTAAATGCATTAAATACTGTCAACTTGCTTTGAGGTGAACATTTAGGAGCTGTGTGTGGAACCCATACCTGCAATCCTTGCACTTGGGAGGCTGAGATTGGTAACTTACATTAGAGACCAGCCTGGGCTATGTGACTTCCAGATAAGCCTGTGATAGGTTTTTAAATGATTCAATGAGTGTTTAGAAAACTGGTAAGTATGACTATAAGATATGAAGATACACCACACTGTCGTGGACCAGTTTCGGGAGATTAGAAGTCACAGCCCAGAGCCCAGAACCCTCCTGGTGGGTGTGCCCATAAACTCCCTTGGATGAAGTTCTGTCATCTATAGCAAAAGGATACTATTAACACATCATACATTCTGCCTATTTCTCTCTTTAATTTCTTTCTCCTGTTTCCTCTGTAGTAAAAGCATTTCTAAGTTTGTATTGCTTATTAGCTAAAATGACTTTTTTTCTATATTAGATTCTTACGCATGTCAGAATTCTGGTATACGTTTTGTTTTCCTTCAGTGCTCCTAACACCAGCATCTCTCGTGTCTGCTTTCTTGTCGTCCTTTGTCTGTGATTCATCCTCGGCTTCTCGAATTCACACAGTGGACGCCATTTTCAGTGGTGTCCCTTTTTATGCTAATGGCCATTTCTCACAGCAGCAGCGTGCATTTCTGAGCAACTGGGTGTCACCCGAACCTTTCTTTCGTGCTCTGATTTTTCTTCACAATTCTCATTGGTTTGGGGGTTGTTAGTTTGGGAGTTTAGGGGGACAAGGTCTCACTCTGTGGGACTTGTGATCGATCCTCGGGCCCCAGCCTTTTGGGGGCTGGGATTACAGAGGCACAAGGCTGCATCAGGCTTCTGAGATCACAGACAGACTGACAGGCAGGCAGGCAGACAGACAGACAGAGGGATGGAGAGAGAGGGAGAGAACAGTAGCCTCAGGCCTCCGTGCAGGTCTCCCCCTTTTCACACATCCCTGAACAAGGACAGTTTTTGGGCCCTGAGGTGGAAAACTCTCTCTCAACCCTTTCGGTGAGTGCCCTTGATTGTCTGGATGAGCTTCAGAGGCCATCACTGCAGAGCCGATGACGTCAGTGAGCACCACCACCCATGGATCCCATCGATGCCCACAGCCTGGGTGACAGAAAATGGGGGGAGGGGATGCACAAGAAAAAAGAACCCTGGAGGAACCCTAGGGCCAAACCCTCCTGACGCACGTCATCTGTGTGACGCAGCAGCACATCCACCTGCAGATCCCGAGCTGATGTAAAGGTTAGCATCCCAGAAGGCTGCCTGGGGCCCTGTCCCTGCTTCTGATAGGTTGTTCATCTTATTTCATTTGTTACTAAAACCCCAGGAGCTTTCTGGCTCAATCTTTCTTAAGCTGAGAGAATTCATACCAACCTTTAGGCCTCAGTGAAGTGAAGGACACTTGGAGATCCCAGTGGGGAGCCATCTGGGAACCTTGAAAGGGGCACAAGAAAAAGGCACAGCCCGTGAAGTTTCTCATGAGAAGGAAATATGGCCTTTCTTTGCCTTTTTTTATTAGTTTAGTTTTATTTGAATAGATTTTTTTTTTTTTTTTGGTTAGTACACCAAGTCTCACTATGGGATCCTCAGACTTAAAGATGTGTTAATCCTTGTCCTGTTCCCTCCCCAACCCCATTTTTCATCCCCCTCCCCCACTCTTTCCCCCATTTCTTCCCCTCTGCTTTCGCCTCCTTGCCCAGTCCCAACCCCCCTTCTTCTCAGTAGTCCCCCTTCCTCTTCCATGATAGATAGATAGATAGATAGATAGATAGATAGATAGATAGATAGATATTCTGTTTTCCTCTTTTTTTTCATTCTCCCTAAATATCTTTCCCCCTCTCATGGTCCCCATTCTAGTTTCATGACCATACACACCCCCTTAAGCTGAGACACGCACATAAAGATTATGAGAGAAAGCATGCAGTGTTTGTCTCTGGGTCCAAGATACTCCTCCACTTCTAATAATGATGTGCAGCTCCATCCGTTTCCTGCAAGTGTCATGATTTCATTGTGCATTATCTGACCCTCCCTTGGTGGACATTGGCTAGTTCTATTCCTTGGCTATTGTGAACAGGGCAGTGGTAAACATAGGTGAGCCAGTATCTCTGGTAGAACTTGGTGATACTGCTTTAGACCACAGAACCTACAAAAAGAGTCTACTGGAGCCACGTGACCTGCGCTGGCCCTGGGGAGATAGGAAGGACAGTGGAGCAACTGTCCCCAAGCTCTTGGGTCACTATGATGATTCACCTGTGAGAATGGACAAATACAACTCTCACCTTAAATGGGATAAAAGTTCATTCTGGGGCCAAATATGAGTGACCACAGCTCCAGGTGCAGAGACTTGGGTGACCTCGAACTCCATATTCCAATATGGTGAGAATTTTATGAAGTTTTCAGAATAGCAGGACTAAGAAAGTCCTAAATTGAGGTACTTTTTAAACACATTGGTGAAAACATTAGGTGGGTGAGTTCAAGCAAAGAAAGGGAGTCTTTGGTGGTCTAAAATTAATACATTTCAAAGGTTTTATGTGTTAGTCACAAAGATGTTGAGTGAGACACAGAGGTGGGCAAGGAATGGCTATCTATAGGGCTAAAGATCTCTTAAGAAAATTATAATTAGTCCCTGGACCTGCAACATTTCATGGTTATTGAAATTCTACTCAGTTAATCTGCCTTGTAGAATGTTTGCTGAAAGAAGGTGTGTGTGCGTGTGTGTGTGTGTGTGTGTGTGTGTGTGTGTGTGTGTGTGTGTGTGTAGGAGGTGGGGGTGAGGGTGTGTGTGTGTGTGTGTGTGTGTAGGAGGTGGGGGTGAGGGGTGTGGGTGTGTGTGTGTGTGTAGGAGGTGGGGGGTGAGGTGTGTGTGTGTGTGTGTAGGAGGTGGGGGGTGAGGGGTGTGGGTGTGTGTGTGTGTGTGTGTGTGTGTGTAGGAGGTGGGGTGAGGTGTGTGTGTGTGTGTGTAGGAGGTGGTGGGTGAGGTGTGTGTGTGTGTGTGTGTGTGTGTGTGTGTGTGTAGGAGGTGGGGGTGAGGGGTGTTCTTCTGCAATTTTCTTTCAAATATGAGGGAGAGGAAAACAGAGGCTGTGTGCAGTCACCTCACAGGCCATAATAAGCACTTACGTGTCCTCTTCTCCTGAACTTGGCATGAAATGCAATTTTTAAATGATATAATTTCCCTTTGGTTTTTTTCATAAAGCATAAATCTCAAATTAAATAAGCACCACGTGTAACACTTTTAGAAATTCAATCAAATAAGCCATTTAATATCCATCTCGGATGACCTATAGAGAAGACACATAAATAGATCAAGAAAAAAAGTGCAAAGATCTCATTACCAATAAATTTAGAAGCAATTTTCTCCTTCCCTAAAGCAGGTGAATCCCAGAGTCTTAATTAACCTCTCAAAATTCATCTTCTTTCCATTCCTCTGGAACCTTCTTTTTATTAAATTTATTCTTAAATTTCATATATGTGTACTGTATCTATGCCCTTTCTTCCCTCCTTCCTCCTCCAACCCCTCCTCCTTCTCAAATCTATGGTCTCCTTTTCTTTATTACACACACACACACACATACACACACATACGCGCGCACGCACCTGCACCCACGTCTCTCATCTTCTCTGCCTCATGCTCATAAAATTCTCTGAGTCCTTTAGCAAAAACCTGAAATGATGTATTCCTACAGAGAAGCCTGTTGATACTGTACTGTTTAAGAGGCTGTGCCTATGGGACTGTGTGATGGCCTCAATGATGGACTTTACCATTGATGAAGTCCAAATCCCCTAATCTGATATTCAGGGTCCTTCCACCCAGCCACCATCCCACTTTTACCTGCCAGCCATACAGTTCTCAGTATTCTACCTGCCCTGCCTACTATCCTCTTCCCTGCCAGCCATCCAGGAACACTGCCCAGGATCCACACATACCATTGACTTGGCTCCCATTACACATCTCTTGCAAAGCCCCGTTGGCACACCTGTCTCTACTTACTGCTGGGCTAGCCTGATGTTCTACCTCAGCTCAAATGTCACCTCAGCCCTGAGGGCTGATGATACCCTCCTCCATGCCCTCTCCAGATAACAGTGAAATAAGGTGGCACATAGCGGAGGAAGACACAGATGTTGATCTCTGACTTTTATTCCCTCATACACATGAATACATACCTGTGCACACCCAGGAACATATCAGAGGCATACACCACACAAAAGAAAGAGGAAGGAGGGAGGAAGAGAGAGAGAGATCACATCTTTCATTAGCCATGCCCATGCTGACCCCTTCCTGCTGAGCTCTCCCTCTGGACACATCTCCCTCCCTATTGTAGTGACACATCATCACTACCAGAAGCCTGTGGTCTCTCCACACCCTCTCCTGATCTTACGATGCTACTTTTCTCGTCCTTCCATCACTCCATCCCCACTGGACGCTTCATGCCTCATCGTCCCTGCTCACCCGTGCCTTCTCTGCCCAGCTGCCCAGCTTCTGGTCACAGCCTCTTCCTCCCCGCTGTAGTACTTGACTGCTCTGACCCTCTCTCAGCAGTCACAACATTATCCCACTCTGGCTCCCCTCTCGGCAAGAAGAAAACCCAGGGACCAGCTGTACCTCCTGAGAGGGAGCCACTGGAGTGAGTGCCCTATGGAGGCTGGTCTTCATTGTCAACTGGAATCAATATGGGGGGACACACCTCTGGGTATGTCTGAATTTCCAGGACCTGAAGGGAGAAGACGCTCCCCTAGAGTGCGCCACATCTTCTGACAGCGACTCAGGTATAAAGAGGTTGGAGGAACTTGCCTGCCTTTACCTCTTGATGGTGAGGGAGTATGCTGTGGTGGTGGCTGCTCCTGCCACTCCTAATGTCTTTCACCGACATCAGAGCAGCCCCGATCAAAGGCAACCTAAGAAATCCTCGAATAATATAAACCCATTCTCTGAACTTTGTTCCTCTAGAGGACTGTGACTACTTCATACCCCATCTATCTTTTAGGGGCCACTGTCACATTCCTTATGCCAGGGGGCCTTCTCACCTGTGTACTATGCTGCTGCTTGCCTAGAGAACTGTGCTTCCTTCCCCCTCCTCTGTGGTGATATAGGGTGCACCCCAATATATTGTATACCCTAATAGTGCACCCTAATAAACTTATCTGGGATCGGGGACAGAGTCGGCCACTAGATTAGACACAGAAGCCAGACAGTAGTGGTACACACACACACCTTTAATCCTATCACTTAGGAGGCTGTGAGTTCAAGGCCACACTGGGAACAGAGCCAGGCGTGGTGGCACACGCCTTTAATCCCAGCACTTGAGATCTCATGTCTTTGCTTGGAAAGGACACATGTCTTTAGTTCCAGGAAGTGATGGCAGGGAGCAGAAAGGTATATAAGGCCTGAGGACCAGGAACTAGAGACTTTTAAGCAGTTCAACTGAGACTCTCAGGGTGAGGACTCAGAGGCTTTTGGTCTGAGGATTCGTGGAAACAGGATCGGCTGAGAGTTGGCGAGGTGAGGTTGGCTGTGTCTTGTCCTATTCCTCTGATCTCTCAGTTTTCACCCCAGTATCTGGCTCTAGGTTTTGTTGTTGTTGTCTTTATTGATAAGACCTTTTAAGATTCATGTTCCACCCCTTCCCTCTTCTTTCCCACCCCACTTCCCTCTCAGTTCCACTCCTTCCCAACACAAATATTTTCATTATGCCACTTATTGCAATATGTTAAGACTATTTAATGACCTCATCTCTATTACAAGAAATTTCTACTTCATTTATGTTTATATCCCTTGGTCCTTGCTCATACCTAACCCATCATCTCCCTTTAAAATTGAATACTAAACTTTTGAAAGTTCCCCACAGGCTCTACAAGCACCGTCCATTCTTATATTTTTGTAAACATCTTTGAAAAGTCTCCTCTGTTGATATACATTTGTGTTGTTGTATATTTGTAACAGACTTAGTATTCTTTGTGTGTCCTAGCACTTTGTTTGTTTGTTTGTTTGTTTTTCAAGCCAGGTTTTTCTGTGTAGCCCTGACTGTCCTGGAACTCACTCTGTAGACCAGGCTGGTCTTGAACTCACAGAGATCCGCCTGCCTCTGCCTCCCGAGTGCTGGGATTAGAGGCATATGCCACCACCGAGTTTGCTTTCTAAGAGTGGCTACATTAACATTCCTTGCACATGTATTCATAACTGTAATATTTTCTTGGTATATCATCCCCTTTGCCTGTGTGTAGAGATCTTCTTTGTTGCTCCTGACTAGTTTTGAGAATTTGACTAAGAAAGAGATAAATATACCTGGTCCTGCATGTTTGGGAGTTCCATTTGCTTGTAGTATCACTCGTCCACTCTTTCCTTTTCCATCTGCAAGGGCCCCTGCTGGTGAGATGTGCTTCTTGCAGGAGCAGATCATCCAGTCTTATTCTTCACATAGTAAGCAAGACTGTGGCTTCTGACTGGAGAATTAAGACCATTTACATTAATTCCTCTCATTCTGTTATTTCTCTAATGTTCAACTCTTTCCTAACTTATTTGCATATTTAATGACTCACATTGAAATATATCTTTCCCTATGTTTTTGTGGTTGTGTTTCTCTTCCTCTTCTGCTTGGGATTCCTTTATTATCTTCCCAGAGGTGGAGTTAACAAATTACTATGACATTTGGTCATCTTGGAAGATACCTATTCTTCAGTTCAACTCAAGAACGACTTGGCTGGATCCAGAAATCCAGATGGGCAGTTCTTTTCTTTCAGGCTTATAATAAGTCCACCCCAACCTCTCCTGACCTTTAGAGTTTCTGTACAGAAATCTGCTGTTGTTCTGCTGAGACCACCTTTAGAAGTGAATTGGCATTTTTTTTTTTGCAGCTTTCAATAATCTTTCTTCATCATTTACTGTTGCCTTTTTTAACTACAAAATGGCCACACCTGCCTAAGAAAATAAATGTCTCCTGTATCTACACCTGTCCTTAGATTTTGAAAATGTTCTGCTTTTATTTCACTGAATACATTTTCTACACCCTTAGCACCGCCCATTACACCAAAATTATGTCTTTTAATCATGCCCCAGAGGTCTTGCCTGTTCACTTCATTTTTTTCCTTACCTAGTGTGAATGCTCTTATTTATCAACCTTGCCTTTGTACTCTGACTTCTCTGTCTGTCTAGTCTGATGGGTGTGGCTTCCTCCTGAGTTTTTTTTTTATTTGACTTCTTGAGCTTTCCATTTTGAAGACTTCTGTTGGATTCTTCTTCCAACTATCTCTTTTTCTCACACTTCTCATTCATAACCTATACTGTCTTCTTTAACTCACTTTGGCTAATTTTTGGGTGTTTTACTGAAGTTCACTAATTTTAAATAATATCTTCTTCTGAGGTGGGCATGGTGATACATGACAGTAATCCTTGTACTCAGGGAGGGGCCACTGCTTCTTACCAGATTATGAATTTGAGGCTAGCCTGGGCTACACAAGGAGAACCTATTAGCTCAGTGATAAAACCCTTGCATAGTAAGCACAGGACTGTGTGTTCCACCCAGAGCTCTACAAATAAAAACATCTTTCTTAAATTCTTTCTACAACTGTCAATCCACTTCAATGCCTTTGGAATCGGTTACTGAAGAATTTTGAACTTCAGGAGGAGTCATGTCCCCATGTTTCATGTATCTTGTATGTTCATGTTGGGAAACACATACACTAGATTTCTGGTAGGCTGGTATTTCTTCCACTTCTAAAACAAGAGGCATTTTAAAGGCCAGTGTTCTCTTGATGTTGTGTCCTGAGGTCTCATGCTGAGATGTTGAATATGTCAAATGCACCCGGACTCCATAGTGTTCTGTCCCTTTGATGTCTTCACTGGTAGTCACTACATTTCAACAACGTGCATTGTATTAGTGCTTGAGTTTCCTGCTCTCCCTGGAGATCTCACAAGAACATAGGCATTTCTCCCAGACTGGGAAGATGTGCTGTAGTGTGGACTATGCTCTGTCCTTAGTCCTCTGGTCTTGTCCATTATACACAGTGGGAAAGGCTGTGGTCCCTTGAACGTAGGCTATCTACTCCTTTCCATGTTTCTCTCTGTTGTTGCTCTAGGGATGGATGTCCTGGAGTGTGTCTCTACCTCCACTCCCACTCATGCCTTGAAGCCTGACTACTACTGCCTTAGTGCTTTTATCTCCATATCTCCAGGTTCCAGTATTCAGTGAACTTTGATCAGGGAAGGCTTGTGTATTGAGCAAGATATACTGATTCTTAGCTAATCTGTGGGAAAGCTGTTTCTATGTACAACAATTTAGGGTTGGCCCTAGATGACCATCAATGGGTTTCTAATTTGTATTTGGTAGTTGAATGGGATGCCCCTTGGTGTTTGTCTACCATTCTTAGCCTCCATTCATTGGAAGAAAGCTCTGTGTTCTCTCTTTGCTTTCCCCCAAATTTCTGCTTCAGAATTCTGGAGTACTTCCCACAGAAAGCCACTGACTGAGGACCTCAGAACCACATGTCTCTCATAGACTCATCCACCTGCTCCAGCTCCTCCTGCCACACTTGGCTTATGGCCACCTTTATGACAAGAATTGTTTACTGGTGTCTTGGACTCAGAAGATGTCCCATGCTGCACACATCAGCAGTGTGTCCAGTTTTTCCTGTCAGGGTTTGAGGATTGGTGAGGACACAGGCTGTCCTGGAGATGGACTCCAACCTCCTGTAATAATCCAGATCATTTTGTGCGTGCGTTCATGTTTGTACAAGTGTGTGCACGTGCATGTTGGAGGCCAGTGGTCAATATCAGGCATCTTCCACCATTGCTCCCCACCTTTTTTTGTTCTTTTTGAGACAGGGTTTCTCTATGTAGCCCTGGCTATCCTGGAACTCACTCTGTAGACCAGGCTGGCCTTGAACTCACAGAGATCCACCTGCCTCTGCCTCCCGAGTGCTGGGATTAAAGGCATGCGCCACCAGTGCCTGGCTCCCACCTGACTTTTTGAGACAGTCTCAAACTGAACCTGTAACTTCACCAATTTGACTAGACTGGCCAGCCAGCAAGCCTTGGGGATCTTCCTGTCCCCAACTCCCCATCACTTCACCATGCCCGGCTTTTACGTGGCTGCTGGGAATCTAAACTTGGTCTCATGTTTACATACCCAGCAACTGAGCCATCTCCCAGACTGCCAGCCACCTCCAATCTTGGTCTTCTACACGGGGCTTAAGAAAAGGGAAGCTGTCCCAGGAATCTTTCCTTATACCTGCCTCCCCACCTATCTTTAGATCACCTTGATATTCCTAATCCCACTCAAGCCAAACACCCACTGCTGAAGACCCAAAGATTCATCAGCCTGGTCATGTTGAATAGGTGACATTAGCTAACTAATTGTGTGCATATCAAAGTATGCAAGGCCGAGTCAGGGAACATAATATCTGAGCTGAGTTTAAATGGGGGCATTTAGGAATCAAGCAAGGAAGAGCAACCCAATAAGGGGCAGGCATATGGAAGGACAAGACTATAGCATAAAGGACAACTGTCTGAGCTTGGTGACGGGAGAGAGTAGAGGGAGCGAGCTCCTGGCCTTGGGTCCACAGAGGAGGATGAAGATGCCGATGGGGTCAGTTTGTGAGATGAGACCCCCAAGGCTATTGCCTTGTCTCTATTTGCTCAGAGGAAGCTTGATCTGATTCATGTCTTGGCCACCGCCTTCCACTCTGGCATTCACAGCAGCTTCCTGAAGCCCCTAGATCTGCAGCCTGGATAGCCTGGCCCTGTCTCCAAGCTCACTCCAAAGCAGCAGCTTTCTAAGGGTTTGAATGTCAGCCTCAGGAAGAAATGTGTTCTGTGCTATGCCCTGGAAATAGATCCACGAAATAAAAGAGGACAATTTCCAGGAAAACATACCTCTGTTACTGAAATTAATTTTGGTGTTGGAAATAAAAGAGGACAATTTTCAGGAAAACATACCTCCGTTACTAAAATTAATTTTGGTGTGGTTTTTTTGTTGTTGTTGTTGTTGTTGTTGTTCTGCTAGGAAGGAGGGGGAAGGGAAGAAGAAAAGAAGGAGGGAGGGAACAGACACCAAAAAGCAAAAAAAAAAAAAGTTAAAGTAAAATACCAAAATACTCTAACTGTGAGACATTAACTGCTTAGAGGCAGACACAGTGATTTGTGATGCCCTCTGCCCTAAATAAAGCCTAACTCCCAAGACCCCTGGCACCTCATCCAAAAGACCAGCCTTAGGAAAGACAAATGAAGTTATAAAACTTACTGCTAATGAGCTTCCCTCCTCTTAGCTATTCAAATAGACCGTGAACAGATGGCCCAGGAGAGGCAGCCAAGAAACTTCACTTAACTACAAGAAAGGATTCCTTCCTACAAGGATCCCTGACTCACAAGGATCCCTTCCTATAAGGATACCTTGCTATAAGGAGTGATTCTTTCCTGGAGAAAGAATTTTGCTCTCTGTGCATCTGTCCACAGTGTTTGTTCTTTATTGAAACTTTTATGTCAATTCTGAAGAGAAAATACTTTCCCCCCACGCCTGTGGCTCTTCATTCCCAGCATGACAGAAGGGGAAAGAGAGAAAAAGAAGACTGAGTGGCACCACAGAGTTGGTCTCACCACCCAGTGAGTCACAACTCAGTCTGAGAAAAACCCTGACTGGGGACTCACAGTCTAGTTTGGATGTACCAGAAAGCAGTACTGTGGGTTGGCTAAAAATACAGACTTTGGGGACAAGCTGCAAATTCAAACCCTCTTCTCCCACTTATTATGTGTGGGGATTTGGGCAAACGACTTATCCTTTCCATGCCTCACTTTCTTTGTCTGCATAATGGGATGACAGCAACAACTCTCTCCTATAGCTGGTACAAAGATGGAACGAGGTCATCAACGGGTGAAAGTCTAGAAAACAGGCATTTAATTGGAGCTGCCTAAAAGTATGAGCTGCAAGCAACATTATCACCACCACCACCATCATCACCACCACCACCACCATCACCACCACCACCATCATCATCACCACCACCACCATCATCACCACTACCATCATCATCACCACCACCATCACCATCATCACCACCACCATCATCACTACCACCACCATCACCACCACCACCACCATCATCATCACCACCACCATCACTACCACCATCATCATCACCACCACCATCATCACCATTATTATCATCACCACCATCATCATCACCATCACCACCACCATCACTACCATCATCATCATCATCACCACCATCACCACTATAACATTACCACTACCATCGTCATCATCACTAGTACCACAACCACCACCTCCATCATCACCACCATCTTTGATCCTCCAGCTATCCTACCCTATACTGAAGCTAACCTACAGCGGCATTACCAAGAGAATATTAAGGCAACACTAAAGAGTTTATTTGCAAAGCTTAACAAAACTACTCAGGGTGTAAGGCAAGGTGTGGAGATGCCCTGGGATCTGCCCCATTTCTGTTTGCAGAAGAGAGTCAGAAGGGTTCCCTGCAGCCCCGGTCCAGTGTCCTAGAGAATATGGCCCTTCTGCTTTCTTCTAATAAATAGTACCTTCCCTCACTGGTGTTCTGTGATCTAGAATCCCAAGCCGTTGGTGAGGGTTTCTGCTATGTCCCCCTAAAACTCATATATTAAAACTTCATCCCCCAATAAATAATATCAAGTGGTGGATGGAGCCTTTAGGAGAGGATTGGGCCAGAGGTCTCTCCCCATCACAAATGGAATGAATGTCCTTAAAAAAGAAGCTACATGGAGCTCTTTCACTCTTTTGCCACAAGAGAACACAGCAAGAAGGCACCACGTATTTTCTGAGCAGAAAAATAGTTTTCCACCAGCCACATTAATCTTAGACTTCCCATCTCAAGAACCATAAGCAGTAAGTTTGGGTTGTTTATAGATTACCCTGTCTAAGGTATTTTGTTATAGCAGCTTACATGGACTAAAACTTTCCCTCTTACAGTGAATCCTTGGGAGTAGAATAGGATGTCGGTCTGTAGATAGAAAAGGCACCATTTCCTTTCTCATCATTTTGATGCACTCAAATGATCACTAAGGGACAGCTCACAAAAAGGGGTTTAAAAGGAGAGAGAAAAGAAAACCGCTAATAATTCCAGTACCTAGCATGAACTAACCCACCTCACTCAGCACACTGGATACTTAGATGGAAAACTTAAAAGACCCCTGCCATCAGATAGGTGGGAAGCCAAATTTCTAGAACATTCTACCCATTTGCAAAGAGCAAATCCAGGAAATAAAGAAACTGGAGACTTGAAGTAAATGTTTCATTGGTCATGATGATCAAAAGATGACAATTAACACACACACACAGACCTTGTACCACCCACTGAAGGGCGGGTCTCATTCCATCCAGATGGGCTTGTCCTGCTGGCCCTGCAGCCATTATCCCACCTGGACTCTGCCCTTCACTCTGAACTTCTGCCTCGGTTCTCGTCTTCTCTCCACTCAGAACCTGGAGGCCGGATGTCCAGGCAGAGCCGTGAAAAGCGGGGGCCTTGGCCCAAGTCTTCAGTCAGTGGACAGTGTCACAATGTCCATGGGCTCATCTCTACCTCTCTTTCCACACTCTCTCCTTCTGTCCCCTCTCCCACCCCGTCATTGTTCCCCAGAAACAAATAGGATGGCTTCACTGGTCAATCTTTACATATACAAACACCAAAAGCAGAGGAAACGCCCCTTGGCCACCCCCCTCCCCCCAAACCCCAGTGCTGGGAGAGCAGCCAGCAGCCAAAGGCTGCTGGAACCAGGTTGCTGTGGGAGCCGTCCGGCTGTCCTGGAAGCTTTCGTGGCCTCTGGGCTTTACCTGGAGGCCTCTTCCTTCAGCTCCTTGTTCTTCCGCACCTCCTCTGCGTGCTTGTCCTGGAAAGGAAGGGAGGGACAAGGGCGGGTCACACAAGGCTGCCAGGGGAGACCAGAGGGCAAGAGAACGGAAAGCAAAGGATGGTGGACCACAGGCAGAGCAGAGCTGTCGACGAAGGCATCCTGAGGGGTGGAAGGAGGCAGGTAAGATGCAGGACACAGGTGTGTTAGCCTACAGAGCCCAGGGACCGGGGAGTCCCCACATCCTGTAGGGGATCCACATCACAGAGGCTCCATGACACTGTAGGCTCTCTCTACCTCCACTGGTCATTCTGGCACTGGGAATGGTCACTTGACTAATTATAAGGAGCCACTCGGTACAGCCAGTTTAAGGGGAATGGGAAAAGAATCAGCCCATTGCCAGCATCCCTGACACATCACAGATGCGTTATTTCTCTCCCATCTCTTTAGCGTTGTCTTCAACTGCTAACTGCAAGAGGATTCTCGAGTTACATACTGATGGAGAACTGTTAGGAAATAGTGTTTGGCACCAGACAATGGCCTCCCTTATATGCGTTGGGAGACAGTCTTCCTTTGCTTTGCTTCATAACATAATCTAGCCAAAAGACTAAATCTACCTTCCCACCCCCCGGGCAGCTCTGTGACCTGCATAATTCACCCAAAACACAAGATCTGCCTTCCTGACCCCAGCCAGCTGTGTGACCCCAGCCAGCTGTGTGACCTTAACTGACTGTCTGATCTAACCTGGCCTCAAGTTCTTGGATCTTTCCAGTGGGGCTAGAATGGGCAGCTGGCTCAATTCCAAAACTCTGTGACAAGTGTCCACTCATGGGCCATACCACACCTGCTCTCCACATCATTTCAGCTCACTAGACAAATATCTGGCTCCTTGTAGGTCAGAAACATGTGTTTTTCTTATTTCTATTTCCCGGTCCCTACTGTGGTACTCTGCTCTGGTAAATGGTCCTTAACAGGTGCTCAATGATCCCCCTACCAGATCCTGGTGTTCCCACATCTGGATGACAAATTAACTTAGAATAGACCCACTGAGGCCACCAAGGTTCCTGAGATACATCTTCACCTACAAGTTTATCCCTCTAGAGGCCTTAGAAATTTCCACAGGCTGAAAGCAAGAAGCAGCATGTCTGGTTCTCACCCTCTGGTGTGTATCCCACGACCTGGAGCCCACAGTTCCTCAGACCTTGCCTCTAGAGAGCCAGACAGTAAGTCTGGGCTGGGTTTTCAATGCCTATGAATTCTGGTTATTACCCACACAAGAGCTAGCATAGATAGCATTGTTAATGTTGAAGATGCTCCCGTCTTTGAACAGAGATGTGGTGAAAAACCACATACCTGGCTCTCACCCTTGCCTCTTGCCTCCTCCAGCGAGTTACTATGAGTGGGGAATCAAGGTCTCAGACAAAAGATGTCCTCTCAAATGTCTTATCTGGCATCTTGATTCTCAGCATCTACTGGAGTGCACAGCTGTTGTTCCAAATACGACCTTGCCTCCACCTCCACCTCTGTTTCAAGGGAGTTGGTATGCAGAGCCCTAGATTTCTGGCTTCTGCTTGCTTGGTCTCTGACGAACCTCTTGCTGATGAAAAGTTGTGAGACAATGCTAAGCTGTTCTCTCTGAGGCAGGCAAGAAAACGGCCACTTGTAGCTGAAAAGTGGCCAAGGCCAGCTCTACTGTACTGTGTGAATCTCAGCAAATCATTTGACCTCTGGAATGGTTTCCTCATCTGAACTAAGAATGACACCTGTTCTGTTTACCTCATAGACTTGTGGTGACTGTGCTAGGATAAAATGAAAGTGTTTTATAAACAAACTTTCAAGTGCTCTAATATAATCTAGTTTTGTAATTTGTTTTAGGTTGGGTCTGTAAGCCTATATAACTCTCCCACTAACACTGTTGTTTCTTCAAGAATTTGTCTTGGGACTGGGGCTCAGTTGGTAGAGTACCTTACTTTGCAAGCACAAAGCCCTGGGTTCAATCCCCAGAACTCCATAAAGCAGACTTGGTGGCACACACCTGTAATCCCTGCACTTGGGAGGTGGGTGCAAAGAGACCAGAATTTCAAGGCTATCCTCAGCTACCCAGTCAGTTTGAAACCAGCCTTGGTTACATGAGACCCAGTATCAAAAAGAAACGGCAATGTTAGGTTTTCCTACAGTATCTGTCATTAACTGGAGAAGCCCAAAGTCAGACCCAGATCGTGTCCCTCCCCTGAGTCAGAAAAAAGAGTGAGAAGCCTTGCAGTCCCTTGTGGAATCGAACAGTAGGGCATGGGGCTGCCACTGACGGGCCAGCTCCAGAACCCGGGCAGCTCTCATCCCTGGAGGAAGCCAGATCTTTCTAGTAACTGTTGCCAAGGGCCTGAGGTTCTAGGTGGGTAGGCGGGAAGGAATAAGGACCACGCTGCTCACCATGGGACGAGGCCACCGATCGGTCCCGGGAGTCACCGCGCAGCAGGCGGCTCCTGGAAATAAAACACAGAGCTAAAGCTTCCCAGGAGCTGCAGGAGAAACTGAGGCAGCCTGGGACTCAGAGAATGAGGCCAGCATGTCTTCCCAAGAAAGACATGGAGGACCAACCCCAGTCTCTCACACCTCTCGTGTGCAGGTGACATTTTGGTTATTGACAAAGGCGGACTATTGGAAAAGCCTGCTACTCTCTGGCCCTTATCAAGAGCTCTGGGGAGAACCCTCTTTCCTGCTTTACTGGCAACCAAGCTTGTTGTGCCCCTGGCTCAGAGCCATGCTCAAGTTGGCATCTTTCATTAAAGCCAAATCTGCCCATTCAAGGATGAAGCCAGAATGTGCAGACATATGTCTCTCCGTAGATACTTTCATTAGACAGGCTTTCTCTAAAGAAGAAGGGCGCGAGCAAGCTCCTGAGACAGTGAGAAATATCAGTTGCAAAACTCTAGAAAAATCCCCCAAGGCCACCCAAAGTATGGTGTGTGCTTCTTGCCTGTGACTCCCCAAATCATACCCTTAGAACGACGAGGACCCTGCCTGACAGAAACATTCCCATTCCTGCAGAGACTGATTCCTCCAGAGTGATGCGTAGGTCACATGTACTTGGCACGGAAGGAGCCTCCTGCCCAGTCCAGGACCACTCACCTTCTCTTGCAGCCGCTCCAACATGGCGGCCAGGTGAGCCTCCCGGTTCTCCTTATTGGACTCCATCTTCTGGGCCAGCTTCTCTTTTGCCATCTTGATGAAGTTGTTGTTTTCCTCAATGGCTTTCTGGATCACCTCTCGCTCGTGCTCTCGTTTCTCTGCGAGGTGCTTCAGGAGCTCCGCTTCCTGGTACTAGGGGAGCGCAAGAAAGAGAAAGAGCCTTTAGGGTGGATTTCTACGGGCGCCACTTAACAGTGCCACACCCAGATGGGGTCCATCCCTGAACCTGGTCCTCTGGCCCAGAAGCAGGAAGCAATGGCGTGGGACCCCTGCAAAGCTTTCCACCGTCTTTGACTTTATTAGCCCCTTTCTAAATAGCGTCTAAATCTTTTTTCTCATTTTCATCATTCATTCTTTCACTCATTCTCTCACAAATACTAAGTAATCGTCTATTAGCTTCAAGGCACTCACAACTCCAGGCGCCTGGGAAGGCAGCAAACAGCCTAGTAGAAATAAACGTGCATATTAATCACTGAAACCCGGCCCTGCATGTGATAAATGCCTTGGAGGTAAAGGGAGGGACCACAAGAATTCAACGGAGAAAGGGTTTTTTTTTGGGGGGGGGGTTGTTTTTGTTTTTGTTTTTAAGATGAAGAAATGCTCATGATAAAATGGCATCTGAGTTGAGCCATGAGAATGGATAGGAAACAGGGAAGTTGAATAGAAGGCCGGCTCGGAGAGGAATGTGACACCCTAAGCAAACTGTAAGCTCACCCAGTGCACACTCGTGGTCTTGTCTCCTGTAAGTACTGTCTTAGTCTATGCCCAGCACTCAGGAGGTGCCGTCTGAACTTTCTCAGGTTTGCTACGCCCCCTTACCGGCTCAGGAACACCACCCCTCTCCTCTTTCCTGCTCACACAGGGATGAAAGGAAGAGAGATAAGAAAGACGGGACTGGGCTAACCTTCCTTCGCTCCTCAGCTGCTTCTAGCTTCTTCTGAATCTCTTCTAAGGATGGGTCTCGCCGTCGAGGGAGGGAGGCGTTAAACTCGGGCACCCCGTCGAAGGAGGGTGGCTTCAGGATGACTTCAAAGGACTGGCCCGAGGTGCACTTGTTCAGCTCGATGACTTCCATGTCAGAGATGACGCACCAGTTCAGGTCCACCGTATCTGCTATAGAGGGGCAGAGTTGGGGCTGCTCACCTGCCGAGGAGCGGCTGCGGCCCCAACGAGCATGCGCACATGCACACAGACACAGGGAAGCTGGGGGTCCCAAGGCACACCAATGACTAGGGTCTGGTGGATCCTGAACACTGGACCCTAAGGCCAGTGGCTTTGACAGAGTAAGGTTTGAGGATCCCATGAGCTGTGGTTTGCGATCGCAGCTGCAGGCAACGCCAGCCGCTGTTGTTCCTCGCTGGTGACAGACATCGGTTCATTTCACCCCGCGCCCGCCCGCAGCCCCTCCTTGCCCTGTCCCTCTGATGGCCTGTGAACCTCTCCCCTGGCTCCCGCCTACCCTCTTCTCTTCTTTCTCTCCAGTGAGCACTGCCTTTCCGCTGGCTTTGACCTTTCCTCCTACACTGTCTCCCACACCAGCCTAAACGGAAAAAACAGTCTCAGGTCATCATCCACAGGCCCGCCGCTCTCACCGACAGACCGAACCCATCCCTTCCTGGCAACCAGAAATGAAGAGATGACCTGTCTGTGTGAGAGCGTGGCCATCCAGTACTCGGTGACAGCACCACCCAGTACTCTGGGGACTCGGACAGCACCACTGTCACCAGGTAGGAAGTGCGCTTTCCACTTCCGGGCTGCTGGGAACATCACTGTCTGTCCCTAGAAGCCCTGCTCAACACACTAAGTGTTCGTTTTTTTGCTCTGTGTCATTATGGACAGAATCTCAGAACCTGTGTCTGGCTTGTCCTTGCATCCTCTGGGGTGTCAATTTATTCGAAGAATGTGCAAAAGGGACCCTAGGAGCAAGTGCCTCAGGAAGGCCCTCTAGACCCCTGGCCGATACCTGGCAACTCCAGGCCACATCCCCTGGACTCAGACCCCTCAGGCTCTGGGGAAGAAGACACACTATGACCAGGACAGTTTTACGAGATGGGGGTCAACGGGGGGGGGCACCCACAAACACAGGACACAGAAGCCTCCACCCTTTCCTTTCCCAGCCGAGCTCCCACTTACCTTCATACTTGTAGGATGATTTATTCAGGGGATCGGACAGGAAGCAGGAGCAGAACAGAGACACCAGCGGGAGCTCCTTCATCTTCTCCTTGTAGGCTACGAGAGAGCAAGCCAGTGAAGATGGGCCCACCAGCCCCAGAAGCCGGTGTTTCCGTGAGTCATCCCAGGCTTTCTGGCTCCAAAGTACCGGAGCCTAGGCCACCTCGGGCTTGAAATTTGACCTTCCAACTCACACAGCTGATCCCATTCTTCTGTCCATACCAAACGCAAAGTATTCTCTAGTAAAGACCCCAGGCGCCAGTCCCCATCCTGGTCCCCCATTTCCATCTCCTACTTCCACCCAAGGACAGACTATGGCTGCCTAAAGAATGAAGCAGTTAATACAGGAGGCTTCCTTGCTACTCTCCTTGTGGTCCAGGCCCACTCTAGAGGGAGTCAGACTGGGAGTCTCCTCAAACCTTCCCAACACAGAAATCAAACCAGGGGAGTGACTATCCACAGAGCGGAAATGTACCCCTGACACCAGGAGTCTCCCTGGAGGTCACCACAGGTCATCCTGGGGGCCCCTGCCGGCCCTTCCCCCACCGCACCCTGTTTTCTGCGCAACATAAAAGACTCCTCAGTACCAGTCCCACAACATGCCAGTGCTCATTTTCTCTTAAAAACCTGAAAGCATGATTTCAACACTATATAAAGATATTATTAAAAATTTTTAAATAATGCACAAATGGGCAAATGAGGAATAAGAATTTAGCTGTGATCCCACCCAACACCAGACATGACTTCGCCTCTGCCTTGCCACCAGGTCTTTCTAGGCATCGGTAAGAGCACACATGCACAGAGAAAGAGGGCTGAGGAGCTGGTAACATGCCTGCCTTGCAAGTCCGAGTTTTGATTCTAGCACTCACATGTAAAAGCCACTGGCAGGCAGGAAGAAGAAGATCCCTGACACTCACTGGTCCGTCAGTTTAGCCATATCCACAAGCCTCAGGCCAATGAAAAACCCTTTCTAAAAACGAGATGAATGGGTCTAGAGAAACAGCACCTGAAGTTCTTCACTGACCTCTACACGCATGTGGACAGGCATTTATGCCAGGCACAAACGTGTGTCGTACATACACATGCCTCTCAGCACACATGAACACACACAGAGAGAAATGGCTGGTGCTATAGTGTTCATCACTGAGTGCTGCAGGTACCTACCTGCGAGGGTCATGTTGGCTGGGATCTGGTGCTTGGGTTGACTGCACGTCACAGCGAGTGTTTATTGCCAGCTCAGAACAGGATCACAACCCTAAGGAAGAGAGAAGAGCGCACATTGACAGGCCTTTCTAAGCACCGAGGGAATGTCGGGGATACTGTATCTGCTATGACCTCGAGGCCCTCCTGTCTCTGGCTTTCACTCCCCGCTCACCCTCCTCCACATCTGCCCAGGAAGATTCAGTTCACACCAAGGATCCCTTCACAATGGATTGGAGGCCTCGGAGCATGTAAATATGGGGTCCCCCAACTTCATCCCTGGGGGTGTTTGTCTGTCTCCCTGTGCAGTGTAATAACCTGGCCCAAGGTCAGGGAGAAGGGGAGAGGCAAGTCCTCTGTAGGAATTGCTTGGAAATGTCTATAAATCCGACATCTGTCTGACCTTCTCTAGCCAACTCTGACAGGAATTGAGTAGGAAGAGGACAGAAGATATGAAACCTGCTTTGAGATACCTTCCTACTTCCCTGTCCTCCAAGAGCTACCTACCAGCTTGATCCCTTGACTCCACTGAAAATGACCCTGGACCTTGAGGGGAGACACACACTTAGGCATACCATCGTGATAAGTACATTAGCCCAGAGACATGCATGGGTATGTGAGACCATCTTGGGACTGAAGACAATATAGGAAGAAAGGAAAGGTCAAGAAAGGAGATAGAAAGGTCAAGGAAGGAGTACCTTCCTTGAATACCTGGGAGATGAGAGGGAACGGCACTCCACTGAGGACCAGTGGTGAGTGCTTGGCACTTGGTATTTGGCCACCTTTATGGTCTCTGTGCCAGTGGAGAGTGATGTGAGCCAAGAGGCTATTACTACATTCCTTCATCCTTGGGAGACACAGAGGCTTGACATCCCTTTATTTAGAGAGGGAGTGTGTCTCCCCTCTGGGGCCAAAGCCCATGGAGATGGGAGGTCCTGGGGGAGCAGTGGGTTCAGTTCCAGCCCCAGAACTAGACTAGGGCAGAGTTGATGGCATGTGACATCTCACCCTGTGACGCTGCACACCTAAACCCTGCACTTACTGTCTTCATTCTGCAAGGACTTGTACTTGTGAAATGGGACAAGCTTTACCCACACCCAGAACCCAGGAAACGCCCTTCCTCTGCCCCCTGCATCAAGGTGGCTCTCACCAGCCATGCAAATAAGAATTCTACTCCCCCCCCCCCCCCCGTTTGTCAAGACTAAGAGAGAATAATCGAGCACAGATTTGAAGCAGCAAAACCCAGCTGCCCTTAGAGGGCTCTGTTCTCCATTTTCAAGCCAAACACCCTGCCAGAGCTTTCTTCTGCCAGTACAATAGGCCTTTTCTCCATGGTGTCAGGCTGGTCCTGATGGTACCAGTGAATCCCTGAATATGGAGATAGGCCTGGTGCCTGAGGACAAAGTCCTTCATCATGAGACCAGTATTCATTCAGGTCCATAGCAATTGAAAAGTAGAGTGACTAGATGAGAAACGTTGGTTAGGGGAGGCAGGGACCTAAGACCCTGGTTAATGAATCAGAAGGGGAGATGGGAACAGGGAGAAGAGGAAGAAAACGCGATGCAGCCGTGTGGGGGGCGTGTCCTTACCCTGGACTGGAATGACAAGATCCTACACACATAAAACGCTTTCAACTTTCTCCCAGTTGATCTTTCTACGAACCTAAGTTGTGCCAACAAGGCAGACGCCATCATCTTTGCATTCAGGTGAAGAACCTGCAGCTCAGAGACGTTAAGATACCTGCCTAGGGTCACAAAGCTCTAAAGGGGTCAGCATGGGTCCAGACCCAGAGCTTCTCCTCTCAATGGAAGAGCAAGATGCCTGCACTTGTCCCTCGTGGTCCCAAGGACACAGAAAAAGCCAGTCTAGCCTGGAGGTGGGAGGGAATTTTTTTTTACATATATACATAAGTGCTTTCCATATGGGAAAATCTGGGCTATGAGTCATGGGAACCAGAGTCTGTTAGAAAGCCAGAAAAGAAAGACCAGGGCAGGGATTGGGGAGGTGACAGAGTGGCAAGGAACGTGTCACAGATCTCAGTTCTCTGAGGTTCGAGCTAGCACAGTTAAAAACTCACAGTCACAGAACATTCACTTTATTACACACTCACCCCAAGTTTCACAATTGCCTTTGGGTGGTGGGTAGAAAATCTCTCTCGTAAATGAAAGTGTCAAGGCTCAGAAAAATAAGGTGACATTTCTAAGCCCATTTAGTGCCCTGGGTTGGATAAGGAGTGAGCACATACCCTCACATTACAAATGTGCTTTTATGTGGAGAAAGGACCATTGCAGATGTGATTGACAACTTCAAGATGAGAGCATCCCTGACTACCCAAGTGGGGCTTATGAGTGACACATGAGAGGACAGAAGCAGAGATCAGAATGAGGCAGCCACAAGCCAAGGAATGCCTAGAGACACCGAGCTGGAAGATGCAAGTAAGGATTACCCCTAGAGTCTTTTGATAAGTTGATTTTGAACTTGTACCCTCCTGCTGTGTGGTTGGGTATGCGCCAGCCACAGTAGTCTCAGTACATGACAAACCCATGATTCCTTCACTACATCTCAACAGCTAGTGTGTGCACATACATGGCCTGATTCGTTACTCAATATAATCTGTGTACGTGGACCCAGAGCTACAGGGGACCCTCAAAACTCCCATGCTGACACATCATTACCCATGAGGCACTCTGAGACAGGCTACAGTGGATACCACAGGCAACCACGCTTTCTGGAGAGCACAGCAATGCAAAGCAACATTAAGCCCCTGGGGGTGGCAATCACAGTAGGGAGCCTGGCTTTCCCCATTATTAGCTTGTGACATCAGTGCTTGGTGGCAGCTAGTCCCATCCACCTCTCCCAGCACTCCACCTGTGGTGTGGCTCCTGCCCCATAGCTATGGTCAAGTCACCGTGTCATAACAACACACGGCCTAGAGGTAGGGACTGCTGGGTGTGTCCACAGCTGCCAGGGAGAGAAGTAGGGAGCATGCACAGGTCAGAGCACAGAATGTTAGAACTCATGGAGGCAGCAGGAAGGGGCAACAGTGGCCAGCAGAGGGGCAAGGCAGAGCTTACCTATCAGGAAGAGAGGTTACCCGTGACATCAGGCATCTGAGCATTAGAGGGCAGCCCCCATGCTAGGTACACCCAGATCCATCCCAAGCCTCTTCCCATGCTTACTGTTAAGGCAGAGGCCAATCCTAGCCCTTCAGCAGCCCCCAAGGAAGGCAACGGGAAGCTGTCTGTACACCGAGCTCTAACGGCCAATGTGACACAATCACGCAACAGTTGCCACAGAAACAATAATAAGGGCTCAGAATGGTGGTTTCTGGGCTCCTGCACAGAGCATGGCACAAATGTTGGTCAAAAGTAAGAGTCTCCTGACCACCCAGGACACAAGCTGCAGGGACTGAGCCAGGGTAGCAAGCAGTGAGAGGACTCAAGTGTCTGCTGTCCAAATCAAGAAGACAGCTTATCTCAGGTTAGGGGCGGGGGGGGGGGGGAGGCATTATATAACATGGGCTCCTTGTGCCTAGAACCATGCAGGAGCTTTGGAACTTGGCTGTGCTGAAGTGTGAATTATGCAAATTCAAGAACAGAGGGGACTCATTGGGCTGCCTGCAGACTGCCTTGAGTGTCAGAATAGGAAGAGGAAGATGGCAAACAGAAACCTCCACACCATTGAAGGGGTTTCTATCTATCTTTTCTATCTATCTACTCCATTTTCAAGCCATTGACATCTTTTCACTGAAAACCAAGATGGATGGTGATGCCGAAGGTGACTACCTGCTTTGTTCCAGAGGAGTCACAGATATATCTCAACGTAATCTAAGATAATGAGGACACTGAAGCTCAGTGATGTTGAGTAGATTGCACCAAGTCATATAGGTCATAAGATGTTGAGCTGGGAGTTGAGTCGGTGTGTGTTTCACGGGAAATCTTCTGTCTTCAGGATCTACCATTATGGCCAAGAGGTGTGTCTGGTGGTACCAACTTAGGGACAAGATTAGGAGGGGTGATTGGAAGCCATGGCCAGGTTCAAAGTATTGGGAACCCGCCTTGATCGAGTCACACTCCGGAGTCACACCCAGCACTGTTGTCCCATTTATAAAATGGTCCTCACACAGTGCCAGCGTCTGAGTGGCTGTGTATGGAAACACAGCTTCACTAGCATATTTAATAGGATAAATCTGTGAGTGATATCACGCACCCAAGCAACCAGGCCGCCAAGAAGACAATCAGACATAGCAAATAAAACAAATTAAGTGGGTGTGGTTGATGGTGAAGAGGCAGAGTCAAGGCTGTGGACTGGAGGGGAACCTTCTAGCTGGAAGAGAGAAGAAAAAAAAAAATAGCTGAATTGGAAAGATGGAGCCCTTCACATGATATCAGAAAACAGGTAGACAGGCAATCATAGGGCTGATAGCTGCACATAAGGTGCCTATGAGACCTCCCAGTGACACCTAGATGAGGACTATCATGTTTGGTGAGAAGCCAGGTCATCCCAAGATACTGTATTGCACTTGACTACCCACCCTTGCTCTGCCCAAGATGTCAATCCTATGCTCACTGGGGACAAGGGATCCTGAGGTTACACTGTGAGTTATTGGTAGAGGAAGAACCAGAATATGGTCCCGGGTTCCAGTGTGTGAGCCTTTTTCCTTTGTCCTGGGCCCCTTTCACCTTCTTGGATGGGATGACAGCCCACATCGGGGTCTGCAGAGCTGCCCTCAGTATAGAAATGGGTTCCTAGAAACGATGCTGTTGTAGGATATTGTGGAAGGACCAAGGCTCTAGGCTTTCTGAGATCAGTTAGTGACCTGGAGCCACAGGAGTGTGCTGAGTGCTCCAGAGAGACGTGGCCACTTATCCTGTATATGTCCAACCCTGGAATGTCTCAAACTGCCCACACAGTGTGCAGAGCAGACACATATTTTGTCTCTGTGAGAAATGCCCAGCTTGCTATTGCTACTGGACTGTTTAGAAACCCACGTGGACTATTTCTGAGGGATCAGCAGTTAATGCGTGTCCAAGTGGTTTAAATAGAGCTGTCTCTGGCAAGGGTTCTAGAAGACAAATATAGGGATTCTGGCGCAGATTCAAGATGGGAACTTCGTGGGCGTGGATGTAATGAATTCTAGCCTGGCTCTTCTAACCACAAGAGTGCAGAAAGAGGCCATTCCAGGCTGACTCTATTCTATGTCCTGATGCCATGTGCTGCCCTGGTGACTTCACTGTCACACATCTTCACTTTGGGCTGAAATCATGGTCCCACAGAGGAATAGCCTTGCTTATTTCCTGCCACCTCAAGGCTCTGAGTGGCAGTGTGTGCTTTATCTGTATCTAAAATCAAAAGGAGATCATTTATTTTTTCATGAATGCGGTTTTCATTCTTTCCACACTATTGAATATTGAATGCTACGCCAAGCCCTTTCTTAGGTATTGGAACAGCCACAGATAGTTTGGTGCTGGAGGGAAACTGAGTGGTTAGGGCCTCTGGGAATTCTGCTGGGGCTCTTCCAGCCTCTGGCAGATCCATGCAGAACCTGTATCCTTAAGGGAGAAAGGTGAGAGAGTACCACCAAGCAGGGGCAAGTAGGACATGCGGAGGGGACCTGGTAGGCAAAACATGGTGTGAGTGGCCGGCTTTGGAGACTTAGTGTTGAATCACCCGATGAGTGCTTCTAAGGGCTCCAGCAGAAAGTGACACCAGGCTCGTGGTCAAGATCTCCTCGAGAAGGCATAGCAGATATAGCAGGCTTCAGAAGGAAGCTTCAGGTGCACTTCGAGGACATTGCCCTGCTAACAGCAGAACCCTGGCAATCTGAGTCTGCCAAGACCTCAGAGCTCTAATAGCCATGCTGAGAGGCAAGATTGGGATGGGGAACCACAGCCGGAAAACCTACAGCCCCAAATAATGCACTGTGAAGGGACATCTTGGGCTATTTTTATTTCCAGTTCAATACATGCAGAGGAATCCCTGCCAGAAGTCAAGTTCAGGGCAGGAGTTTCCATTCAGGTATGCTAGCTGGAATGCTGGGAGTATGGGCCAGACACAGATAAGGAGTCAAAGACACTTGTGGGCATCTGTGTGTGGAGAAACACTCCTCATTCCTAACAGCAGCAATGCAGATGTTTAATAGCATGCATAGTATACCACACACTTCCCAGTGTGTATGTATGTATGTATGTATGTATGTGTACACACACACACACACACACACACACACACACACACACACACACACACACACATTTATACACAGTGCCACATGGCCTTATGATTACATGTCAGGAACAAAGAATCAATCACTCCTGATGTCTACCACTTAATCCTATCAGCATTTCCTTCTAGGGTTTCTCTCGCCTACCCCTAAGTTTATTATGTAGTTGTAATCATTTCACCCTTCCTGAATCCTTCAGTACAGATACCAGACACTCATTTACAAGATGATCATCTGGGGGAGGGGTGAGGAACAAAGGAACAAGAAAATACCCCTCCCTGTCCTTTTTTAAAAAGCATTTGGGTTTTTGTTTTGTTTTGTTTTGTTTGTTTGTTTCTTTCTTTCTTCCTTTTATCATTTACACTCTATTCCTGACAGGAGGAAGGAAGCCCTGGAGATATACATATCCACCCACACACATATGTCCTTTCCACTCTACCCCTAAATCCCTCCCACCCTACCCCTACACACGCACATTGCCTCCTTCGCCTCCTCATCCAACAGAGTCAAAGCCAGTAACCTCTTCCATCCATTGCAGCTGTATGTCCCTCCCACAGGGGCCTAGTGTCTGACCCTGTGGACTGTAGAGGATCAGGGGGAAGTGGCAGAGAAAATGGACAGACCTGAAGGGGCAGAAGCCTGAACGTAGCTGGCCTGATTTATGACGACTTCCACAGGGAGGACCTGGCACAGAAGGGTATGGGACAGAGCACTGGGTTTCCGTGGCTTATCTGGGGACTGGATCTTGAAGTCCTGGCCAAGTGGGACACAAAGACAGGATCTTTGTGTTCCGGAGGGGGGGGGGGGGAATAAAACAAGGTTTTCTTTGGTAATGATCTTGATCATTCAATATCCAGATGTTTAAAATCAAACACACAGGTAGATTTGAGTTTTCTCTCTATGTGGTTGGCGTGGTACAGAGACCATCCCCTCTCTTTACCATCTCCCAGCTGCTCTGCTTTCTTTGTCCCACATGTCTGCCTTTGCTGTTCAACCATCTTATTCTCTGTATCCGTTTCTCAGTCTTTGATGCCGGGTTTTGTGTTGTCTTAAACACCAGCAACTAAACCTAGTGCATGGTTGACAGTGCTCCGCCACTGAGCCACATCCCTACATCTCCATCCTTCTCGCTTAAGCATCAACCAGCCCAGTTCCCTCCTACAAAGCAAATGTGGTTGATGGGGATAGTTAAGAGAGGACAGGTAGTGAGCCTCACTGAGACCTTAGATACCTCTTCTCTCTCTCTCTCTCTCTCTCTCTCTCTCTCTCTCTCTCTCTCTCTCTCTCTCCAAAATGAAATCTAAATATTCATTATATATCCAAACCAAAGTAGAAGACACTCCCACTCCCAGTTCCCTTCTTTCTTATCTTCGGAAGATACATCCCAAGAGCTTCCTTGGGTGTCTAGAACCAGAGACAATGCTGAACTCTCTATACACTATGCCCCATTTCTACACATGTATACTTAGAATAAAGCAGAATGTATATGGAGGCATGATTAAAGACCAAACAACAGCAGTTATAAAAGAAAACAAAAATAATATGATATTGGTAAAAGTTACTTCAAACTCTTGAATTGCTTTTTTTTTTCCTGTAAATTCCCATTTAATATTTTGGGATGTAATGCATCTTGGGTAGCTGAGACAAAGGAAGGCAAAATCATGAGTAAAGAGGCAATTGTGGTATATCTATTCAACACTGTGCTGGGTGTGCATGCTATATGGTCAAACCTCTAGTTTTAGGAATCCTTCAGAGCATGCCATGCCCCTGAATAAACATCCTTTCTGGTTAAACAACACTGAGATTTCACTGTAACTTTGGGTCACTTAGCTGGTACCTGGGAGCAGGGGCACACAGTCCACAACATGGATGAAAATGGGAGAACAGCATGCCAAGTAAAATAAGCCAGAAAATGTGTGGTTCCATTGCTAGGGGGCACCTGGCAGAGCCACATTCAGAGGTGGAAATGAAGGCGTGAGTGTTTAATTGGTACACTGTCTCACATCTGCAGGATGAAAATATTCCGGAACATTGCATGGACAACATTGCCGACTTAAAACAATGAAAATAGTCACTTTTGTGTTGATTACATTTTACTACAATTAAATTTTTTTAACTGAAAAAAAAAATGTTCAGCCTAGTGAATTTTTCATCAATGTGTAGGCTTGGGGCTAGAAGAGACAATCAGAAGTTACTTAGTTCAATGATCCTCAACTATTTATTGCCTGGAATCCATAATAAAAGCTAGATTTTATGCCATGAGCCAGCATATGAATGCCAAGACAGAAACATATATGTGTATTTGGATAGAACACACACACACACACACACACACACACACACACATATATATATATATACATACACACACACACATATATATATATACATACACACACACACACACACACACATATATATATATATATATATATATATATATATATATACCTAGCTAAAAATATAGAACTAAAAAGGCACAAGAAGCAGTAACCATTATATGAGGTGTGTTCTGTCTTTTTTCCTACTCTATTCTGTCTAATTTTATTTTTCAAATATCAGTTACATTCTACAAAATTGATTTCATTATCCAATAGTTGGGTTTCAGCCTGCAGTTCAACAGCCCTGGTCTGGATTACCCCCCACAGTAGAGATGTCCAGTATCTCTCTGCTGGGTGGTCATCCAGCTCCCCCTGAATGCCATCAGTGATGGGGATCTCACTTTCCACAAGGCTGCAGGCTCTGTGATGAACCTTCCTAGCAGATAAAGCTCCCAAATCACTTCCCAGTTGTTCCAGATGTGACTGGGTGGAGCTGGGGAAAAGTAGATGTCTAGGACCAGGTGGAGGGATCTGGTCAGCTTAGGAAAGGACCGAGAACACACCTCTATCCACAAGGCAGGGAGCAAGGGGGGGCTGGAGGCAAGACCAGGGTACTGGGAGGTCATGGCTGCCTTCTGGCTCTGCATTGACCTGCCCCCTCTGCCTCTGCTTCCCTCTACCGCTATCATTATTTCCACATCTGGTGCATGATCTCATCACCCAAGCACCCACCCGAGGGAGAACTCTCCTCCCCGAGGGGCCCCAGCCTTAGGGGAGATGGATTCCAACACATTCCGTCTCCACCCTTCACCCCTCAGAACTCCAGCAGGTCATTACCAGGTCATCCCATCAGCTGTCCACTTGGTGTGGGGACATGGGGTATCCCTGCCTGGGGTCTTCAGACAGGGTGACCTAAGGCTGTCTGACCTAGCCTTTGAGGTATCCCCCAAAACTGTCCAGGTTGAGGACAATGAAGCACTTAGACACCTAACTGTGTTCCTGGGAGAAATAAAACAAAGACAGGGCTGCCACGTGGGGACACAGCTATCGGCTGGACATCAGAGCTCTGGATCCCTGCATGAGGGAAAAGAGGGGGAAAGGACGCTAGAACTCCTGGCCGGGGTGGTGGGCTGAGCGCAAAGGGGGCTGCCTGTGACTGGTTGAGGACCAGCGAACCTGGGTGTGGCTGTCCTGCCAGCTGGCATCCTCTGCCTTAGAGCCAGTTGCGGAGCCAGTTAGAATTAGGTTGACCTCAGGGTGGGGCGGGGCAAGCGAGAGGGGATGATCTCACTGCATCCTTCAGGCCGAGAGAGAAAAAGTAAGACTGCACAGAGCTGGGAGAGAAAGAAAAGACCGTGCTCCCCCCCCCAAAAAAAAAAAACAAGACCAAGAACGAAAGAACAGATGAGAACGTCAAAAAGCAGAGCTTCTTCAGCTCGAATACGGGGGTCCTCAGTCAGAGCAGCCTCCGAGGAAGCTGAGCTCCAACAAACCTTCTTTTCTCAAAAGCACATTTTTTTAAAAAAAAAAAAAATGCAGAAATAACATGAACCTCCACGACACGTCCCACTCCTCTGGAACAAAAATGATGCCCAGAGCCCACCCTCACTCCTCTTCAAGCACCATCGTTTTGCCTCACCCTGCTTCTCCCCCAGGATTTGACAAAGTTTAATCGACCGAGTGAACCAAAGGCAACACAATAGACACCAAACCCTTGTTTCTCCCCCTCTCTAGCTGCTGTTGTTTCTTCCTTTCGTTTGAAAAACCCTCCGATTATCCGCCTCTCAGTTCTACTTACCTGCAGTCCGGTTTCCAAAGAGAGCTGTTCTCTTCTCACTCCCTCAATTAGTGGTACCCTAGGCTTCTCTCAACATCAGCACCACTGCTGGGCTCTCGCCATGACATCACCTCCGAGCTCCCTGATTGGCTAACAGTGGGTTGCTTGGCAATTGGACAGTCTCCTCCGGCGGCGGAGCAGGGATTGCCTGAGTGAGTAACTCTTAGCAGGCTGGGGAGTGGAAGATGATGTCAGACAAAGAGCCTGCTTCCCCCCCCCTCCCCGCTGCCTGTGGGGCTGGGGAAGCAGAGGGGGCGAGTATGGCCAGGAGGCAAAGAGAGAGGGTGTGGTACCACGAGGTGGGGGTGCAGGCACAGTTTGCAAGCTAGGGGAAGGATGAATGACTTGAAGAATCTTTAGCTCTCCAGATCTGGAGGAGGGAGAATATGGAATCTAGAGGAGCAATAGGAAGAACAGATGAACCCTAAAAATAGCCCCCCCCCCTGGGAACTTGGTGCCTGTTCCCAGCTCCATCAGAAGAGCTGACACACGTGAAGGGTGGTTTAGATGGCAGGAAAAGGCTGCAGAAATCCCAGGTCCAGGAACTGCTGAGGGCTCTGGTCTCACAGGTGTCCCAGGAGAACGGGTTTCCCTCTGGCCTCCCTCAAAATCATGTTGCTCCGTCTCTTCTGCAGAATCTACAGCCCACTCAGGCAGCCTGAGCCAACCAGAGGGAGCCACAGGTAGGAAATTAAACTGGAGATCATTACACCAGGGCTATTCCTAAATGTGACGGATTCCTGGGGGCATCAATGGGTCACTAGTGATGGCTCTCTTCAGGGACTGAGGTGACCCTCTGTACAGATGCATCAGCTGTTCACACACCGCCTGTCAGCTGCAGATAGCAGGCACAACGGGAAGAACAAGGGCCCTGTGGAGCAAGACACTCCCTCCAAGTGCCTCTCCCTCTGCTGGCCCTGCTATGCATTCTCTGTCCTCGAGTGCTACCACCTCGCCTTGCTGCGCGCCCTTCTCTTTGAAGGGTGTAATATTTTGTTATAAAATAAGGAAAATGTAAAATTTACTCTTACCTCCTTACAAGGAGACAGTTCGGTGGTATTATACGGCCACCACGTTGCATACAGACTGCCACCACCCATATTCAGGACCCTTTCATCCCTTCAGCCATAAATCCACCTTCCCTAACCTGTCTCCTGCACAGCTCAATAAAGCTGCATGTCCTGTGCACCTAGTGTGAGCGAATCATATTACATCTGCCCCCCCCCCCCCCCCCGGGCAGACTTCCTTCGTTCACATGTTTAAACGTCTTTGAGGCTCATTCGTTTTAAGGAAGGTTTGTTGAGTATTGAATGGTATTGGGGGTCCTCATCCTCTACCACCCCATAGACTGAGAACACACAAATTACCTTGAATCCAGCTCAGACTTGGAGGAGAATTTCTTTTTCTCTTTCCTTGTTGTTGTTTGAGACACAGTCTTGTTAGGTAGCCTTGACTGGCCTGAAAAATCACTATGTAGACCAGGCTGGCCTTGAACTCACAGAGCCCCTCCCTCCTTTTCATGAGTGTTGGGATTAAAGGAATGCACTGCCATACCCAGTTTTGAGATGAGGTTTTAACAGCAATAGCGTTGGTGAATAAAGCGTTGGCTGCAGCATACAACACATATGTGCTCACTGTATAGACTGTCCTGGAGACTGAGCAGAGACTCTGGCTCTGGCATTCACCCCTCACCTGCTCCCCCAACACAGCCAAGACACACAGGTTGGCTTCTCTGTACTCAGCACCCTGTGTTGCTCTGCAAGTGTCCCTTGTGGACACACATCTCCAAACCCCTGACTTTACATCAGGAGGAAAGGTCGACCTTATGCTGCTTGGGAGTGCCTGAGACAGGAGCGTGCCTGCCTTTGGGCTTCAGAACACATTTGGTTGTTCTTTCAGGCATTATCCTCAGCAGTGCAGCCAGGGAAGAATGCCATCCTTACTGAAATTCAATAAGAGCTGCCACCTGCCACATGGACCCTCAAGTTTCCGGCTCAGACTCAGAGGCGTCCCTTAGCATACCAGACTGGGGTCCAAATTTAAGCAGATAAAATGTGCCTACAGTCTTCCCTCCCCCAGTCTGCCCTTCCCAGCCTGAGGAGTCTGGACCTCCACAGGCAGATTGGCTAGCTCTGGCAAGAGAGGGAGGGGGAGCAGAGAGAGTGGGTTGCCATGACGATGGCAGCCAATCAGATATCTGCTGCTACTGAAAGAGGGAAAGGTGGTCTGAGTGGCCCTGCCTGTGAGGGAGGGTGGAATGGAGGAAAGGGGAAGAGGAGGGGATAGGTCATCACTACCCAAGGCAAAGAACAGGGGTGAAGGAGGGAGGTGGGCAGAGGGTTGCTCCTTTTACTAGAATTATCTAACTATTGCTTGAGTGACAGGCTATGATGACCACACACACACACACACACACACACAGAGAGAGAGAGAGAGAGAGAGAGAGAGAGAGAGAGAGAGAGAGAGAGAGAGAGAGAGAGTCACTCTGTAGCGGATTACCCATACCATTTATAACAAAGACACTTCAAACAGGGCACCTGTTAGGGCGTAAGGCCTCAATCTGAATTTTGAGGCACAAAGAGTAGGAAGATCATGTTAGAAAGAAAGAGAAAGGTGTGCCAGGTAGAGCCACTGTCGGGAGTCTCAGTGGATGTCTCCCCACCCCCCGAGCTGAGCTGATATAGAATGATAAACAAGGAGAAAGGCTCCATTATTGTAGAAAAATATACCACGCATCAAAGAAAGGCAAGGCCACAAAAGGAATCAGTGGAGTCCGGGCTAGGAGGTTAGCAGGGTAGGAGTGAGGCTGGAGGAGGCAGGTGGGGAAGGCTGCTGCTCCTCACACTGCTCAGCTGAGAAAGCCAGGCGGCAAGAGGCTGTCGCTGTACCTGCCGAGCCAGCTTCTGTGTGAGCCAGAGAGCCAGCAACCGGGGCTCCAGCTGCAGCAGCTGGACCTCCAGCAAAGGCTGTGGGGCCCAAGATATGCAGATCTGCACCCTGGTCCCTGCACTGCCACCTGTCGTAGCTCAGACTGTACGTGACGGGACACTCAGCGCTCAGATCTCCACCTGCTGCCTGATGGCACCGTGGAGACCCAGGTCATGCATTTCTAACCCAGGAATCCCATGACAGGTGCCTCTCAGTGAACTGACTCACCGCCCTTGTAGAAGAAGAGTGCCCAGTCACCTCTGCATGCATCTGGGGGTAGTTCTGCTGAAGACCCATAGGACAGTCAACCTCTGGAGCCTCCGTGTGAGCCAGAGAGCTAGCAACCAGTGCTCCAGCTGCAGCAGCTGGACCTCGGGCAAAAGGATCAACCCTCAGGAAATAGGATCCTAGCCTGACATGAGAGTTTAATAAATCTGAAAACCTTGTGTCCACTTGGCTCACACCAGTGCAGTAGCTAAAACTCTACATTGTAAGTGGGTGGTGTTTGTCCTCCTTTGCTTACAGCGAGGCTAAGGTCTGAGGGTTTCATTATGCAGACTTGGTTGAACTGAATGTTGTCGGTGACTTTCTCGGTGTGAATAACAGCATGTACATATGATGTCATTGTTAAATGTGAACGCTTGTCTCACTGGAAGAGTATCTGCTCTGACTCATGAGCCCTGTGACACTTTAAATTCTCTTTCAGCCAGCAGAGACACAAATAAACTCAGCTCCTTCGCCTTTAAGCCTTGCTGGATGGCGGGAGCCACTGATTCATGCGGACTGTCGGATTCGTAAACTAAGTCAGAACAGTTCACGTTTATAACAAAAGCAGACTATGTTTATAAAAGCTGCTCTTTTCAAGGAAGCTAAGACCTGTGTGTCTTGGAGAACAGCACCTGCACAAAGAAAGGCCTCAGAGAATGTCAGATCTTGGGACTGTCCTTACACACAGGGCAGATGACCCATGAATGTTAGGCTTACAAGAAATAGAAACTCACTTCAAACCTGTGAAAAACACACATACACATTTTTGTTAAAACTTAACAGTAAAATATTTTATTGTTAAACACACAATCCAACTAGAAAATGGACAGAAACTATGAAGATGTGTGTGTGTGTGTGTGTGTGTGTGTGTGTGTGTGGTGTGGGTGTGTGTGGTATGTGTGTGGTGTGTGTGTGTGTGTGTGTGTGTGTGGTGTGTGTATGTGGTGTGTGTGTGTGTGTGTGTGTGAAAATATACAGACCACCTGTTACTTTTCTGTTGCTAACTAAGACACCATGACCAAGGCAACGTACAGAAGAGAGGGTTGGTTAGGGCTTATGGCTCCAGAGGGATAAGAGTCCATCATGGCAGAGAATTGCGGCAGCCGAGAGCTCACATCTTGAGTCACAAACAGGAAGCAGAAGGTGAACTGAGAATGATTTGAGGTTCTGAAACCTCCCTCCGTGACACACTTCCTCCACCAAGGCCACAGCTCCTAGATTTTCCCAAACAGATTTATTTTATCTTCGTGTGTGTGTGTTTGTGTGTGTGTGTGTGTGTGTGTGAATGTGGTGTGTCCACAGGTGTACACGCACACAAGTGAGTGCAGGTGCCCATGGAGGCTGGAAGAAGTTGTTGGATCACCTGGAGCTGGAGTTACAGATAGTTGTGAGAACTAGGATCCTCTGTAAGAATAACAAGTGTTCTTCACTACTGTGCCGTCTCCCCAACACTTCATTATAAACTTATTAAAACAGCTAAGGTTGATGGACACTGTGGTACGTGCCTGCAATTCCAGCATGCAGAAGGCTGAGACAGGAAGATCTTGAGTTTGAGGCTGACCTGGGCTAAATAAAGAGACTCTGTCTCAAAAAAACAACAATAAAAAAAATCAAACCAAAACAACTACAAAATAATAAAAAATAAGTAAATATATAAATAAATAGAAGCTTTAAAAATACCAAATTCAAGTAAGAATGCAGAGAGACTAGATCTCTCATACTCTGCTGGTGGAGAAGTAAATGGTACAACTGCTTCAGAATGTTTCTTAACTAAACATGTATCAGCCAGAGGTCTGAGCAACTGCACTCTTAGACATTATATCTAGAGGATGGAAAGTCTTGTACAAGCATGACTTGGAATATTTTTGTATCTTGCAAAAATATGAAAATATGCTTGATTTTTTTTTGTAATAGCCTCAAGTGGAAATAAGATGTCCTCCACCAGGTGAATGACTAAACAAACTGTGTCGTAGTCATCCCATGGAACACTGCTCAGCAATAAAAAATGAATAGACTATCGGGACAACTTGAATGGATCTTTAGGGAATGATTCTGAGTGAGAGGAAAAAAGCCATCTCCAAAGGTCACGAACTCTATGATCCCACTTATAAGACAGTCACGAGACGACAAGGTTGCAGAAGTTGGGGAGAGATTGGCAGTTATAGGGATTGGGAATGGCATCTCGGAAAAATAAATCTTTATGGAATCCAGCAGCTTTACATCTTTATTGTGGTAATCATTATGAAAGCCATCACAGACGGCCAAATGGGAAGAACTTAGACCAATGTCAGTTTCCTGGTGTTGACACTGCTGGGGAAACCTGCAGTTGGGATCATTGGAAATGAGTGCAGTGGATGTGGGTCTTCTATACTTTCTCTGCAAATTCTTCTGAATCTGTATTTCAGAGTTAAAAGTTACTAAAGAAAGAGAAAAGAAAGAAGAGGAAAGGAAAGGAGTCAGGACCGTTTCATAGAACCAGCAGAGGGATCTATTCCAGAAATCAGGTGGGAGCTGGGATGTGGCTCAGGGAGTTGAACAGGTATAAGGTCCTGGGAGACGCTCTGAGCGCTGCATACATCGGGCATGTTGATGGTATGCCTGTAATCCCAGCCAGCACTTGGGAGGAGGATGCAGGAGAATCAGAAGTTCAAGATCATCCTTAGCTACATAGGCTGTTTGGAGCCAGCCTGGGCTATATGAGAGCCTATCTCAAGGAAGGAGGGAGTGAGGGAGAGAGGGAGGGAGGGAGGGAGGAGGGAGGGAGGGAGAGAGAGGGGAGAATCAGCCCCCCTCTCCTCTCTCTTCTTCGCCCCCTAAGCTGCTGCCACTTTTTCTTCCAGCGGCACCTCATCCTCTCTGCTGCCTAAGAGAGAGCGTCCATTCTTGGCTGCTGTGGCACTGATGTCCTCCGTGTTGGACCACAGAGCGAAATCCACTCGCTAGCACTCGGATCCCATTTAAACTCAGGAAAAAGAAATCAACCAGCCCTGCCCTTGCCCAGGAGTCCACATCTCCCTGACAGTATGGCCACCTGTACAGACACACCTGCCCAGGTCCTTCAGCAGCTCCCACTGAAGAGGAGTACTGGCTGCTTTTCTGTGGCTGTGATAAAATACCACAACCAAAGCAACTGACGGAAGAATGAGTTCATCCAGATGTATAATTCCAGAAGGGTGAGAGGTCCATCTTGATGGGGAGTCAGAGCAGCAAGCAGCAGGCGTGGCAGCGGGAGCAAGGAGCTGAGGGCACACGTCTTGAACCCCGAGCATTAGAGCCGAGAAGGCAAACTGGAGACTCTCAAAAAGTCTGCCCCCAGGGGCATGCTTCTTGCAACAAGACAACTTCTAAACCTCCCGAGACAGGGCCACCAACTGGGGCCCAAGGGTTCAAACACCCAAGGCTGTGGGAGTTGGGCATTTCTCATTCACGCCACCAGGAGAGGTGGTCACAAGTAAAGGCCCCTTCTCCTCCAGCCTGGCCCACCGCCGGGGGTCTATCTGCCGCAGAACAGCGGGGAGGGGTCTGGGCATAGCTACAGGGATGACTCGGGAACCTCAAGGCAGCAATGCATAGCTTGTTCCCGATGGAAGTGCCCACCACGTCAGGCTCAACGCTGGACAGAGCCAAGTACATGGTGATGAAATCCTGCTGTACCTGGAACTGTTTCCCTGGTTAGCCAGTTACACGATTCGGGGTTAATGCAAGGATATCTCCTTGTCCACAGTCCTCCCAGCCATCCTGGGAGGACATTGGGGAGTAACTGGGCTGTGTTCACAAGAGCCTTCTGAGGGGAGCTGGCAACCTCTGGACTTGGGCCTGCATTTTGCGGGGGGACTCAGCCTACCTTCTAGGCATTGATGTGAGTCAAAAAAACAAAACAAAACAAAACAAACAAACAAACAAAAACAACCCTGTTCTCTGGGCTAACCTTTTTCTCATAGCACAATGGCTAGAAAAATCTTAATTGACACTCCATCAATTTAACTTAGGGAGGCCACTTTAGCGGAATGGTAGCCCTCCACAGTTGTTTAAGCTGTGTTTGCGGGTCTCAAGTGTTTTGGCAGAAGCCGGAGGGCTGGGTCCATGTCTGTTTAATGTGTTTTGCCCCGGGGCAGCAGTGGAGAAATTCCACGCCGATCTTTGTTAGTGATATGGAGCATCCCAAGCTGAGCCTTGAACTGTGCTTCTTGGCTGGGTGGCAGGAGGTATCCCACCCTCATGCAGCACCAAAGGTGATCTGGGGAGCAACTGGGAAGGCACAGGGTTCCCCAGCTCCCCTGGCCCTGCCCCTATGTCCTTGTTCCAGTTGCCAGAACCTCGCTGTTTCATAAGTGGTGTGCCAAATTTAGTTCTCGATGTAGGTTGCTGCAGGGCGTCACTGCTGCAGCTCAGCCGGTCCTGTGATTAACTTCCAGAGGAGACTCTGAGTGGTCCCCTCATCCTATAGCTCCAGCAGGAGAGGCATCAGGAGCAGGCTTGCATAACCGACCTGATTTCCTCATCCACGTTAGCCTGTCAGCCTCAGACTGGGTATCTCTCTTGTGCACCTTGCTGGAGCCCCAGGGAGGTTCCAGCAAAACCTGACTTCTCTGCCTCACAAGCAGAATAGCCTAAGTTCGAAAACTCAGCTGACGCCCATTGCACCAGCTACCCCCAGCTGCATGTCACTGGTAGCCATCTCCCATTTGTTCCCAGCTTGGTGGAAGCCTGTTGTCCCCACACCCCTGACTGGCCAGCTGTGAGGCCATGTGCCACTTGATTTCCTGAGGGCGGGCTGCTGCTGCTTATTCAGAATTCATTTTGCTATAGGGGAACTAGAAGCTTCTCCAAACCCCCGGAAACCAAAACAAGAAATTCACTAAGTTTAGAGGAGTGTCACGGAACAGAACCTGGAAATCTACCTTCCCCTTCCTTCTCAGTCTCTTGCTGTGTAAGCCCTCCCCATTCTGCATTTACTCCTATTCTGTAACTCTGTAACTGTATTTAAAAGGCCATTTCCCTCCATCTCTATGGCTCTCCTTCTCTCTCTCTCTCTCTCTCTCTCTCTCTCTCTCTCTCTCTCTCTCTCTGCCTTTCAGAACACCCATCCCATGTTTCTTGATGACAGAGTCACAGACTAGCCCTTCTCTATTCCCATTCCAAAATTTCCAGGTAAGAGAATCTGCCCAGCCCAGTTTAGGACAAGTATATGCATGGTGCTCAGAATCTTGGTCACAGGATGTGTGACTCTGAGAGGGTGTGTGTGTGTGTGTGTGTGTGTGTGTGATGGGTAATAAAGAACTGCTGAATTCCCATGTGTGTATTCCATCAGGGTTAGCAACTCAGGATAAGACAATACAGTGCTCATTACCAAAATGTCATTGAACAAAAGGCCACTGCAGTGGCACATCACTTGAGGTTAGCTGGACCAAACAGAAGAAAAGAGGGGCACAGGAGAGCAGTGGCTTTAGTGTGTCTGCTGCCTAAGGGAAGAGTTGCCTCTGGCCCACTGCAGAGTCACCAGAGGATGGCATCCTGAGAAATGCCAGAGCTGGCAACTTACATGTGGTTGGAGGTGAGAAATGAGCCCCCCACCCCCACTCAGCCATCCATTTCTATGTGCTCTGTGCTTCTCTTTGAGGGGAAGGTTCTGAAACTCATGAGCTGGAGTCATTTCTGGGGTAATCTTGATACATTTCTTCCTTGGCTTGCTCAGGGAGAGCAGCTGGTGAGAGGCTGACTTGAACCCCTCCCTGCCGGGTGTGCACAACCCAGGGCCCAGGAACTGCGTGCATCCCAAGATAGCTATGAGTGTGGCCCAAGACATTCACAGATGACAACATCACAATGCAATGTCAAAAGGTTGAACACTCCTGCTAGACTAAAGGTTTATAGATAATAAGGACCCGAAGACCATGAAAGTAGACTGTAAGTAAGTGTGCAGGAAAAAATATATACAACCCCTCATAGTGATTGCTGAAGATATTTATCCTCAGTCTTTATCCATCTTCCTGAGCAGTTTAGGGTCTGTCCCTAAGGGATCTTTGAACTCTGTAGGAGGGGTACAGAGAACCATTTTAGAGCAATGATGATCATCTTAAAGATGCATTTGCTTATGAAAAAAACTATTTGTATCCAAAAGCCAAAGGAAACCAGAAATGTCAACATGCAGAAAGCTGATGGCATTTTCATATGCTAGCAAAATAAAGCAAGCATTAACAGAAAATCAAAGACAGATGTGTTAGAGATGTGACGAGAGAAGAGACACATGATTATGATCCAATGGGACTATGGTCAGAAAGACCATGCATCAGTGTGTCCAGGTTGTTTTCCTTTAAAAATGGAACTGTAAGTATAATTCCATTTCTGTGAGTGTCTAGGACTGTGGTTCTCAACCTGTGGTCACATCCTCTTTGACACCATTGGAGAACAGATTCATAACAGTAGCAAGATTACAGTTATGAAGTAGCAACAAAAATCATTTTATGGTTGTGCATCACCACAACATGAGGAACTGTATTAAAGGATCATAGTGTTAGGAAGGTTGAGAACCACTGGTCTCGGAGATGAAGTTCCATCTGGAGTGATGAGAAGGTCATCAGGGGCCACCAGACTTGGGCAAGGGCTGAATAGTGGCCTGAGAGGGGCAGAAGGGGCAGAAAGGGAAGGAGGGACATTAGGGAAGATGGAAAGTGGGACAAATCTTGATTGTGGGAGGGAGTATGTGTGTTGACATAATTGTCAAAACTTCCCAAACTCATGAGTAGTCTTCAGTATTGATTGATAAGCTCTATGGTTTTTTTAAAGAATTTTTTTAAGATTTATTTATTTAGTATGTATACAGTGTTTTGCCTGCATGTATGCCTGCACACCAGAAGAGAGCACCAGATCTCACTACAGATGGTTGTGAGCCACCATCTTTGCTGGGAATTGAACTCAGGACCTCTGGAGGAACAGCCAGTGCTCTTAACCTCTGGGCCATCTCTCCAGCCTGCTCTATGATTTTGAAATAACCAAGCACTAGGCTATAATGTAGTATGTCTATATTTACACGTCTATATCACTACATACATCTATGTCTAATATTAAAAGGAGAGTATTGCCCCAAAGCAACAAAAGTGTTGTCAGGGACTATTGTATCATCCTGAAATAAGATGTGTACTCTTCTTTCCATACCAAAGGTAAGCAGTAGCACCTGGGTCAAAAGGGAATAAATACACTGTGTGGCTCAGGGGGTTGCGAGGCAAGGGTGAGGCATTGTGGGCCCATGGAAAGAAAGTTCTGAGAATGGAAAGATCAGTGAGGTGGTTACAGACAGTGATACCTGCAGTGTTTAAGGTGAGAGTTGATCTTAAGAGTTCACATCAACAAAATGAATATGGTACCTGAAGGGAGGGATTTGCTAATCAATGGTTGTAATTGTCCCTTGATGATATATAGGTATCTATTCACCACACTGAGTGCTTTAAGCTGACACAAATTTATTTGCCAAGTATACCTCAACAAAGGGGAGGATGTAGCTGAAGTTTTTCTGTGTCCCACCTGGCCCATGGTCAGGACAAATCTCTCTCATCTGCCAGTCCTGCAGTCACTTGAACCCAAGTAAACACACAGAGACTTATATTAATTAAAACTGCTCGGCCATTAGCTCAGGATAACTATTGACTAGTTCTTACACTTAAATTAACCCATAATTCTTATTTATGTTTAGCCACATGGCTTGGTACCTTTCCTCAGTTTGCCTTCACATCTTGCTTCCTCTGTGTCTGGCTGACAACTTCTAGCTCACCCTTCCTGTTCCCAGAATTCTCCTCTTTGCTTATCCCACCTATACCATACTTCCTGCCTGGCTGGCTACTGGCCAATCAGCACTTTATTTATCAACCAAGTCAGAGCAACACACATTCACAGCACACGGAAAGTCATCCCCAGCAGAGGATGATGAAAGAGACCATTGACTGTCTTCTGAGTGGAGGAAGGAGCATGGATTCACCGGGTGGTTAGAGACAGGAAACTCCAGCCTAGAGCAGCTATGTAAGAACTTAGTATTGACAAGATGATGTGTTGGCAAGATCACCTTGTCCCTGAACAAAAGCTCTGGCACACCTCACAGTCTTGCTGGCATTCAAATAGTAGGTGATCTCAGTATCTACAGTTCAATAATCAGTGTGTGTCCCCAAGTATCCATCTGGGCTGGAAGTCACCAATTTCACCCTTTTCAGTCCAGATGCATTTGGGTATCTAAAGCTGACCTGGAGGTCTTTAGCTTTTTCCACCCTCTCCCCCATTTCCTGGCCCTTTTTCCCTGCAGTTTCTTTGTGGGAGCTGAGGGGTGAAAGCATTTAGTCTTGTTGATCAGAGTCCTCTGGCAGGACCTGTGCATGATGGGTGTCCTTACCAGCTCCTTCATGATGCAAGTCCTCTCCTGTTAGGAACTCCCACCCTTTGGGCAGTGTATAAGACAACTCCAGGATGTATCTCACAGGCCCTTTTTGATTCTTAGAAGATTCTCTTTCTTCTGAAACAGAATTGTCAATCAACCACTACATTGGTCTGGCCAATCTTCAGTGACCTCCTAGCTCCAGAAATCACACAGAAGCTACCCCAGGTGGTTCGTTAGTCATGGTGTCAGAGAGAGACCTATCCTTTGTTACCATGCTTATGCATGCTCAGGGAGGCAAGTAGCAGGGGTGTGAGGTATTGGGAGGGATGGTAGGATTCATAGAATGTCTAAATCATACCTCAGAGAAATCTTCCTTCTGACCCCATTGCCTTTGATTTCCAAGCTCTCATAGAAGAGAGGGGAGTCAGCTGAGAAATGCAAGACAAGGATCTCAGCCCCTGCTGTTCATGTCTGGATGTCCCCCCACAGAATCACCAGCTGGTGGTGAGATCATAGGAGGTCATGGAACCTTCAAAGATTGGAGCCTAGCTGTGATGGCTGTTCTTGGTTGTCAACTTGACTACCTCTGGAATCAACTACAATCCAGAAATGGAGGGCACAGCTGTAAGAAATTATTTTTGCATGGTATGAAACAGGTGAATCCACTCCTAGCCTGGACTTTTTTTTTTAATTGTTTTTTCAAAACAGGGTTTCTCCATGTAGCTTTGCGTCTTTCCTGGAACTCACTCTGTAGCCCAGACTGGCCTCGAACTCACAGAAATCCACCTGGCTCTGCCTCCCAAGTGCTGGGATTAAAGGTGTGCACCACCACCGCCTGGCCTATCCTAGACTTTTGAGGTAGGAAAACACACCTTTAATCTTGGCCACACCTTCTGCTGGCAGCCTATATAGGAACACGGAAGAGGAAGCCTTTCCTCTTTGCCTGTTTTCCCTCACCTTGCTAGCACATCCATTTCTTCACTGGCATTAGAGCCTACTTCTTCAGGATTCCATCATAAACTGAAGACCAGCCGAGACATCGAGCCTCATGGATGGAGCAACTGCTGGATTCTTTATGAATTTAAGGCTAGCCTGGTCTACATAGCGTGTTCTAAGACAGCCAGTACTGTCTCAAAAAAAAAAAAAGTATTTGAAAAAAAATATGCAAAACAAATTAACAGAATATACCAGCCTTGAATAGCCACCCTGGACCCAAGAATGCAGTTATAGAACTCAGTGTGTGGTGTTCTAAGAGTGCTCTGGGGTGGCAAGAGAGAAGAGCTAGGATGTGTGGCTCCAGCTGGAAGACGTCAGAGCTGAGCTGGAACATCTCAAGGACCATCACAGAAGCTCGTAAGGGGCCAGGAAGAAAGAAGGGAGCTTCTAGCCCCTGTCACCAACCCTGTTTTCCTTGGACAGGATACCACACTAGAGTATAAACTAGGCTGGGGCGTTTGGGTGCCCAGCAGGCTGGTACAGCATGCAGGAATTATCCCAAAAAGAAAGAAACACCGAGTCACCATGAGAACTCTCAGGAATTGGGCGGGATCTATTCCACACAACAGCAAATTACCTTATGGTGCCATGCTTCGAGTCCTAAGCACCAACGGTTTCCCCCACAGGGACTGTTGATCCCAGTCTGTTGTGGTTTAAGGTCCATTCCCACACAGTCCAGAGGAGACAGGAGGGAGTCTGGGAGGGAGGAGGGAGGGAGGGAGGGAGGGAGGGAGGGAGGGAGGGCTAGCCAACAGTGCCAAAAGGAACAGGACCTTCAAGGTCTCTCTAGGGGGAATTATAAAAACTGCATGATAAGCAAGAATCAGGAGAAGAGAGCAGCTGCCTTCCCTATCTGGTTCCATCGACAGCCACCCCTCAGTTTCCACAGCGGATTGGTTTCAGAACCCCCAGAGACACCCAAATCCACAATGCCCAAGTCCCTGCTATACAACAGTACAGTGTGTGCACAGAGCTTGAATCCATCTGCCTGTGCAATTTTAATTATTTTTAGATTACCTCTGATACCTACCCTATGCTTCCATATTGATTCGTTGCAATTGTTTTATTCATTATAGTAGTTGGTTCTTGGGAAGTTGAAGTTTCATTCTTTGGAATGTTCTGGAAGTCTGAAAAATATATTTTGGATCCACGGATGTTTGAATCTGTGGATGTGGGACCCATGGATGCAGAAGACAACTGTACTCCACTGTTTTGGGTTTGTAACTTCGCTATCATGTTGGATAGTGTCTAGGTAGAGAAGCTTGAACCAGAAGGACCTGATGCCAGAATGATGTCTCACCATTTCCTCCCAGAGCTGACCTGGGAAGTAGAGCACACACTCTTTGCTCACTGCCTGCTTCCCCAGCCTGTGGACATGCCCTTTGTCTGAGGAGAGACAGAGGACATTGTCCCTGGGGCAAGAGAATGCAGGTGAATTGGGTATGATTTCATCCTGGGTCTCCAAAGGTGCTCTCAGCCCCAAAGGGACACCGTAAGCAGGTACTCCAGGGGCCGCAGCAGCTTCAGGTCTGTGGAGTATGCCGTTACCACAGCCTGACCTCTCACAGAGGATGACTTCACTAGGGTAGGGCCTAGGGGAAGAGAAAGAGGGAAATATGTTCCCAAACACGCTTGACTGTCCTTTAAAGCCTTCAATGGACCCCCAGCAACTACAGGGAAAAATTCAAACCCCAGGGCCATCCATAGGCCCTCCTCTCCCCTCTGTCCCTGACTACTGCCACATACAATCAGACACACTGTGTGAGCTGGGCTCTTCAGAGAAACAGGATAGTATGTTACAGACAAGGATGTGGTTATAGATATGGATAGAACTAAAACTCACTATAAAAATTAGATCACGGCAGGCTATGCCAGCCAAAAGAACAGATCAGTGCCTAGACCAATTGTTATTAGAGCTTTATCCAGCAACTGATGAGAGCAGATGCAGAGACTCACAGCCAAACATTAGGTGGAGCTTGGGGAATCCCTCAAAAGAGTGAGGAGAAAGGATTGTAGGAGCCAGAAGAGTTGAGGACACTAGGAGAACATGGCCAGCAGAATCAACTGACCAGGGTTCAGCTCATAGGGGCTCACAGAGACTGAAGTGGCAATCAAGGAGCCTGTATGGGTCTGAGCTAGGTCCTCCATATGTTATGGTTGTGTAGCTTGGTATTCTTGTGGGACCCTAACAGTGGGAGTGTGTGTAGGGGGGTATCTCTGACTCTTTTGCCTGCTCTTAGGACCCTTTTCCTCCTAGTGGTTGCCTCACCCAGGCTTGATATGAGGGGATGTGCCTAGTCTTATCTCATCTTGTTATGCCATGTTCAGCTGATATCCCTGGGAGGCCTGCTCTTTTCAGAAGGGAAACTGAGAAGGAGTGGATCTGGGGAGAGGGGACAGAGTTGGGAGGAGTGGAGGGAGGGGAAACTGCGGTTGGGATGTATTGTATGAAAAAAGAATAAAAAATATTAGATCACGAGGTTCTGACAGCTGAGGGGCCCCAGAGTCCACAGTCTGCAAGCCAGAGGATCAGTCTGTAGGAAGTCCTGAGAACCAGGAAAGGGGAGGGCTGTTGCACTGAGTCAGTATGTAGAATCTAGGGAGTTGTTGCTGTAACTCCTAGGCCTGGGGAAGAAAGGCTCCACTGTCCACGGACAGGAGAAGATGGACGTCCCAGCTCAAGGAAAGAGAGAGAAGGAGTCCACCCTTGCTCCCCTTTCTGTCCACCTTGGGCTCTCAACACACACTGACAAGGACAGGCCTCCTCCGCTGGGTCTCTACCAGATGTTCTGCCCACACTATATACGGAACCTACATCCGGTCTGCAGAGTAACCCTGCAGGCTCTCCCAAGATGCCGCAGTATCTCCTGCTGCCCGCGTTCAAGCACACCACCATCCCTCATGCCCAGGTTGACTTCCTCAGTCTCTCTAGCCAGCTCCGCCTCCTCTTTGAATTCCCAGCGCACGATGCCATCTCCCCTGAGACACCCTCTCTCACGCAGTAAACAGCCACCTCATCCGTCTCCCAAAGCACGTGAGGGCGACTCTGACAAACAACATGGAAAGGTGGCAGCTTTTAAAATGGGACCCACGGGGAAGTCAGGAGGGTTAAAGCAGCGGCGGCGGTGCTTGAGTGTAGAACGGAGTCTGAAGGAGGGGGGTGTCACGGTCGTACCCACTTTACACAACCGTCACAGCGGTGTGGCCCGGAACTGGCTTTATAACATCAGAAGATCAAAGCCGTTCAGATTCCAGTGTTCAGTGACTGTCCCACAAGCAGCAAGCAGGAGGCCAACGAGGAGAAAGTGGTTGAGGTGTCAGCAGCCCCAGCTTGTTCCTGATAGAACAGAGGCACACAGAGAAATGACATCCCGGTGTAGAAACAAAACTACCAGCTGTGACTAAGGCTCTGGCTCCCTCCAAACCTCCGCCCACTTTCTGGCTTTTGCACCAATCTGGGGGGGGGGGGGGCGGGGAAGCAGGTGCACATGTGTGTGGGTGCTCATGTGTTTGGAGGCCGGAGGACAAGCTTGAGTATCATTTGTTAAACTTCATCCACCTTGTTTCTTTGAGACAGGGTCTCTCTTTTCATCCAGAACTTGCTAAGCAGTCTACACAGGTTGGTCAGGGAGCCCCCGGGGGTCCATCTTTATCCACCTCCCCAGCACAGGGATATAAGAATGTACCACAACTTTTTACATGAATTCTGGAGATTAAACTGGGGTCCTTGTGCATCCAAGGTAAGTACTTTACTTAGCTGTTACTCCAGACTTAGTAACTACTTTTTGGATTTTAAAAGTAATTTTTTTCTGAAGTAAATCCTGAAAATAAACTCAACCTAGATGCTGATTTTGTTCTGTGTTGTTGTTGTTGTTTGTGGTTTTGGTTTTTGGCTTTTTGTTGTTGTTGTTTTCCAAGGCAAGGTTTCTCTGTGTAAGGTTTTCCTGGCTGTCCTGGAACTTGCTCTGCAGACCAGGCTGGCCTCTAACCCAGAGATCCACCTGGCTCTGCTCCCCGAGTGCTGGGAGTAAAGGTGTGGGCCACCACCATCCAGCCCTGGTTGCTGTTTTTAAATAGTGCAGAATTTGCTTCACTATTTACTGTTTCCATTTGGAACTTGGAGCTACAAATGGAATTAGCTCATCATTATATTTTCTAATGATGACCCTCACAGGAATTGCGCTACAATGCCAGTTGCATGGATCTGGAGAGTGTTGTTTATGTTTCCCAAAGAGAGTAAAGACAATCCTAAAGCCACAAAGAACATACACACTGCTCAAATTTCTAGAGGGGGGGGAAAAGTACAAAGAAAACACTGTACCCAGTAAAGATGGCAGGCAGGAGGGGCGGGGCTTGAGACAAAGACACATGAGAGTGACAGAAAGAACTGTCCTCACTTTCCTCCTTAAGACATCTATGTGGGGCTGGACAGACAGACAGCTCAGAGGCTCAGAGCACTCATTGCTCTTTCTGAGGACCTGGGTTCAGTTTCCACCACTCACATCACAGCTCACCACTGTCTGTCACAACAGTTCCAGGGGATCTGATACATCTGACCTCTACAGGCACCAGACATACATGTGGTGCACATACATGCGTGCAGGTAAAACACTCATACACATAAACATGAATCTTTAAAACTTTTCTGCTAGCCAAAGTGACACATGTCTATAAATCACAAGTTCAAGGTCAGCCTGGGCAACTTAGATATCATCTCAAAATTACATGAAAAAAGAGCTGGCAGTGTAGGTCAGTGGTAGAGCATTTGTGCTACTATTTGGAAGGTCTTATACTCCCCTCCTTTCCCTGGACTCCGCCTACTTCCAAACAAGGAAAACAATAAACTAGGTTATAGGCAATGCCACAAAGAAACATGAATAATTACAACAAGCAGAAATTATATAAGAGCGAATTCTTTGACTTCAATGAAAACAAAAACTGCTTAACTAAAGATTATAGTCATAAAGAAAAAAAAAAAAACATGGACCAAAAATAGCCCCTTTCTTAGAAGAAACACCAGCCAGGAATAAAACAGACACAGACACACAGCAAAATGTGAAAGATCAAAAGAGGCAATACAAACAGAAACTGTAACGTAAGTCTGGTACAGCATGATGTCACCAAGCCTATCTGCTATGACAGTTATTACAGATAGGCTAAACCTACTCAATAAAAAAGAAACAACTCACAGATTTGATTGATTCACACAGGACAGATATTGTGGCTTTATTTGTAATAATAGTAACTATTAGAAATAATTTCCCTCAAAAACAAAGTGACTATATAACCAAGGAAAGGATAAATCCCATACACTGGGATAGCAAATGGCTTCTAAAAAGAATGAATTAGTCATATATGTATTACGTAACATCTCTAAGAGACGCTGTTTTTTTTAAGCAAACTAAAAATATTTATAGTCTTTGATATTTTGTGGATGGCAAAAAAAAATGATGTGCTTATTTTCAGGATATCTGTTTTACTTAGGGCTCATATTGTTGTGATAAATCACCATGACCATAAACTTGAAGAGGGAAGGGCTTATGTTCTTCCACATCACAGTTTGCTTTAAAGGAAGTCAGGGCAGGAACTCAAGACAGAAACCTGGAGGTGGGAGCTGATGCAGAGGAAAGCAATATTTGAGCAGGACAGCTCATGGAGGAGTGCTGCTTACTGGCCTGCTGTCATGGCTTGCTCAGCCTGATTTCTTTTTTTTTTTAAATTAATTTATTTTTTATTTTATAATTTGATTTATATCAGCCACGGATTCCCCTGTCCTCCCTCCTCCCGCCCCCACCCCCCCATTCCCATCTCCTCCAGGGCAAGGACTCCCCTGGGGATTCAGCTCAACCTGGTAGATTCAGTCCAGGCAGGTCCAGTCCCCTCCTCCCAAGCTGAGCAAAGTGTTCCTGCATAGGCCCCAGGTTCCAAACAGCCAGCTCATGCACTAAGGTCAGGTCCCGGTCCCACTGCCTAGGGCCTCCCAAACAGTTCAAGCTAATCAACTGTTTCACTTATCCAGAGGGCCTGATCCAGTTGGGGGCTCCTCAGCTCTTGGTTCATAGTACATGTGTTTTCCACTAGTTTGGCTATTTGTCCCTGTGTTTTTTCCAATCTTGGTCTCAACAATTCTCGCCTATACAATCCCTCCTCTTTCTCTCGGATTGGACTCCTGGAGCTCCACCTGGGGCCTGGCCGTGGATCTCTGCATCTGCTTCCATCAGTCATTGGGTGAGAGTTCTACCACGACAGTTAGGGTGTTTGGCCATCCGATCACCAGAGTAGGTCAGTTCGGGCTTTCTCTCGACCATTGCCAGTAGTCTATTGTGGAGGTATCTTTGTGGGTTTCTGGGGACCTCTCTATCACTTTGCTCCTTCCTATTCCCATGGGGTCTTCATTCATCGTGGTCTAAGAAAGACACAGAGATGGCCCAATGACAGAGAAATGGATGAGATCTACATGAGCAAAGTGGATGTGAGGTGGGGTAATGAAGGGCAAGGGTCGAGGGAAAGAGAGCTTAGGGGAGCAGGAGTTCCCAGCTGGATCCAGAACAGAGAGGGAGAACAAGGAAAAACAGCCTGATTTCTTCTAGCACCCAGGACACCAGTCCAGGGGTGGCAGAGCCGGTAGTGAGCTGGGCCCGCCCACATCAATCATCAGTCAAGAAAACCGTCACGGGTTTGCTCACAGACCAATTTTGTGGGGGCATTTTCTAAATTGGGATTCCCTCTTCCAAAATGACTCTAGCTTGTGTCAACTTGACATAAATTGTTTTCAGTACAGGATCTCCGGAAAAAAACCCGCAATAAACCAGGAGTAATGGTTGTTACCGTTAGAATAAGTAGCAAAAGACACAGGAGGCAGGGGAACTTCCCACCATCCTCCCCGCGAATTTTCTCTTTGTGCCCGAGTGAGTGTGACTAATTTAAAATTTTTTGATAAGAAAATCTTCATAAAATATTAACTAAAACCTTAATTACTTTAACAAAAAATAATTAAAACTTAAAATTGTAGTAAGAAACTAATTGGATTGACTATTAGTCATGTAAGATGTTTTAAAAGTGGTCACAGGGTTAACAGCAAGGATGGCTGTGATCCTTTCAATGTCCCAGGAACATGCTACATACACTGTGTGACACAAAGAAAAATAGGAGACACTGTCCAGCTGCCCTGTCACAACACGGGACACTGAAAGAAAAGTCCCAAGGATAAAGACAGCCTAACAGAAATCAAGCCAGCCCCTTAGATACTTGTGAAAATATTCAAGAAAACTCGGTCAGACTGAAATTAAACCTTGCAAACAGATTACTAAACAACCTACCCTGACTGATTCATAAGTGGGCAAAAAACAAAGACATTATTATCACAAAAAATTATGAAGAGGCAAAAGGTAATAAAGGAAATAAAGAGCTAAAACTTACTTATGTGCTATCCTCATACATGAGATTATCAAAGATAATCTCGTTTGGTTAGAATGAAGAATCAGGGGTGCTCATAAATTATGCTATTTTGCAAACACTCGTTAATGTGCCATTTCTTTCCTTTCCTGTTTTTTTTTTTTTATTCCTGGGATCTAACTTAGGACCTATGCTGGGCATGCACCACAACATGTATTTTTATCTTTGACAAGCTTGTCCCTCTAGGGATTTATCCTAAAGGAGTAACTGGACAGGCATCCTACAGTGCCATGTATGTGCAGCTGTGTTCATTTCAGCCTACTTTATAACACTTAGCCTGGCATTTAAAAAAAAAAATAAATCAGCACGTACACAATTCAATTCTTTGCAGGAAGTAACTTGGACGGCTTACGTCATATGCTGGAAAGTGGGATGTGAACCTATGGATGTACGTTTTGCATCCACTCACTCCTAGGCATCTAAAAAATAGATGCAACGGGAATTTCTCACAGTAAATGAAGTCAAGAGGCTGCCAGAAGTATGTGAGCAAAATTCTATAAAGCATCTGACACTGAGTTTAAATACAGGAAAAGACAGGTTTAGTACGTCTCGTTGTAGGCTAGGTGTAACGGTGTAATCTCGTAATCCCAGCTGTTAGAAAGGTGAGTTGCAAAGATTATGAGTTCTAGACCAGCGTGAATTACATAGCAAGACCTTGTCTCAAAAACAAACAGCAACAAAAATCACAAAGTAGAACAAAACGTTTAATAATATTACCCTTGATTATCCTTTCAATAATCTCCTGAATAAACATACATTTACACACACACACACACACACACACACCCTACAAAACCTTGGCATGCTGTTGGACTCCTTTGCGGGAAGAGTTAATTAACTCCTAATTAATTCTCCAGTCTGGGAGGAGCACTGACTTCAGATTGGGTGATAATGACATCATGCCGGTAGCTGTGGCCAATAATGGCGACCCTGCTCACTAAGGCCCGATCCCTGGGTGAGGCCTTGGGCCCCTTCGGTAGCTGTAAACCTAACGTGGCCAGCTGACTCTGCGGGGATTGACACCCGCCCTGCAGATCTGGTTGTTGTCCCCAGTGCCGGGAGAGTTGATCGGGACCAGCGGCGGCCACGCCCCTAGCCCCGCCCCTCTCCTGGCCTCGGGTTCTAGGACCTCAGATCAAGGAGGAGCTTTTCTTCAGGTGGCTCGGTCCAGGGCTGCTTCTTTTGTTTTCCCTCGGGTGGCTCTGGGGCTTGGCGGAGGATCCGCCCCTCTTGTTGGTGTCCAGCCTGTCCCCTCACTGCCGTAAAGCCCCGTTGTCTCAAGGCCACTCGCCATCTCCTAATCTCACACTCTTATTTTCAGTTCTGGTTACCTTTTTTCTGTCCCAAAGTGTAATGATTTCTCAACTTAGAACACAATGGCCAAGTTCAGTAGGAGAAAAGGAAAGGAAGCAAAAGCCGTGAGTAAACAACTCTTCCAACAGATCCAGGATATGCATGTTGGGTGATGCTACAGTGAACCTCATCGCTGGGTGTGTTAAAACAAAAAACAAAACAAAAAAGTAGATAATTAACTGAATAAAAAAAAAGAACAAAAAAAATCCACTATAACTATTTTGGGCAGGACATTAATTACTACTGTATATTTTCTTCAGCCAAATAATCAGTTTCTCCTGCCTTGAAATATTCTTAGTTTTTATTAAGTGGCCCCAGGACAATTAATAACTTATCTATTGCCCCTACTCTAGGATATTTCGTTATTTTCAAATCTTCCTTGTTTTAAATCTGTAATGCACAAGAATGGATCTTTTCTACATAGCTAAATGTTTCCTTTGATAAAACATAACGAAGTGATCATTTCCCTAAAATATTTTGTGAACCTTTTCATGTAATTTCCAGGTAAATTAAAAATCACCTTTTTTTTTTTTTGGTTTCAAAACCTCTAGGCATTCGGCATTATGTCTACTTGTTCTGATATGTTGTTTTAAACATTCCAGGAAGGGTTCCTAGTTGCTTTAGAATTTAATTCATCAAGGCATGGTGGGGCTCACCTGTGAGCCTAGCTCCTTAGGAGATTGGCTGGGGGATCTGAAGTTCAAGGCCAGCCTGGGAAATTTATGGAGACTCTGACTCAAAACAAAATTTAAGAAGACAAGGACTCGGGGTATAGTTTGGGATACAGCCCTCTGCAATGTGCATGAGACCTGTTCTGTTCTGTTGCTGTGATGAAATACCACAACCTAGAGCAGCGTATAGAAGAGAATTTCTTTTGGCTTATAGTTCCAGGGGGACAGTCCATGAGGGTTGGAAGGCATGGCACGGAGCAGGAGCAGGGAGCTGGCTCATCATATTCCCTCACACACAGGAAGCAGAGAGAGAAAGCTGGAGCTGGATAAGGCTATAAACCCTCAAAACCTTCCTCCAGCAAGGTCCCACCTCCCAAAGTTTCCACGGGATTCCCAAACTGCACCACCTACTTGGAACCAAAAGTTAAACGCACAAGTCTGGTGGGGAAGCATTTTGTATTCAAGCCATTACACTAGGCTTAATTTTCAGTAACACACACACACACACACACACACACACACACACTTTTAAAAGAAAGCTTGAATAAAGATACTGTGATTTTTATAATCTTAGCTAGATTATATTTTCTGATAAATATTGCTGATAGAAAGGATGTTGACATTTTCAGGAAAAGCTGGTGATGGTGATGTCATCCTATGAGCCTTCAGGACACTGACGTCATCGAGGAAGGTCCCTGGAAAGGCTGACAGTAAACTTTAACGATGGGCAGCATGGCACTCAAGACAGTGGACCACAGAAGCCTCACTGTAACCAGAGCTACATCCTAGTGAGAGCTGGAGGCCAGCAAGGAAACGGCACGTCCATCTTTAAAGGTGAATGACAAAGAATCCCAGGCCATGCGTGCCATCAGAGTACTGCAAATGCAAGATGGGAACACTGGCTCCAGGAAAAGCACTGACTTCCACAGATGGATGGCGTTTCCCAGTCTTGAGGTAATCTGCTGTCTTCGGGAGACTCTGAAATTCTACGCAATTACTACACGAGCAAACCAGCAGGAGAGGCCTGGACTTGCCTTGTATGTTTTGATGCTGTTAAATAAAAAATAAGTTTATATTTCATTTCATCGTTCTTAATTTGGGGGTGGGGCAGGGGTTCCAGACATGGTTTCTCTGTGTAGTCTCGGCTGTCCTGGAACTCACTCTGTAGACCAGGCCAACCTCGAACTCACAGAGATCCGCCTGCTTCTGCCTCCCAAGTGTTGGGATTAAAGGTGTGTGCCACTACTGCCTGGCACATCCTTCTTAATTCTTGTCTGGAATGGAGAATCTTTTTTTCCTTTGCTTGCATGTATATTGTGAGGAACCAGACTCCTTGCTACTGTGGTTCATCGATCATTTATTGTAAAATAAATAAATAAATAAAAAAGCAGTTGGTTATAGTATTTTTATATCTAAATTGAGAATCTCTTAAAAATATTTACTTTTATGTGTGCATTTGCTTGCATGTACGTATATGCATTACACTTGTGCCTTGTACCCACTCACTGAGGTCAAGAGGGCATTGGATCTCCTGAAATGGAGTTACAGATAACTGTGAGCCGATGTGTGTGTGCTGGAAATCGAACCTGGGTCCTCTCCAAGAGCAGTGAGTACTGTTAACCCCTGTGCCCCATCTCTCCAGCCCCAGGTATTAGTTTTAATTAAGAATTTTGCTTGGGAGCTGAAGAGATGGCTTGGGGGTTAAGAACACTGCTCTTGCAGAGGACCTGAGTTTGATTCCCAGCACCCAACAAGGTGGCTCACAAACATCTGCCCTCTGGAACTGCATGTTCATGGTGCACCGATAAATGCAGAAAAAAAAATGCATACAGATTAAAACAATTCTTTTAAAAAATAGAATTTGTCTTATCTCTTGAATCAGGGTCTCCCACTGTAACCCAGGCTGGTCTAGAACTCATGGCAATGCTCATGCTTCCGTCTCCAGAGCACTGAAATTACTGACCTAAGACACAACACCTAGTTTAATTTTTGAAAACTCTAATATATATATATATATATACTGGCTGGCATATTTTTACTTTGTACACACTGAATATTGGGATGATGGGCACACACCACCAGGCTCAGCTTCTTAGTGTCCCATTAGTCTCTTAAAACAGTGGTTCTCAACCCGTGGGTCGCAGCCATGGGAAAACACGTATTTCTGATGGTCTTAGGAACTGAGACACTGCTCAGTTAGCAACATTACAGTTATGAAGTAGCAACGAAAATAATTTTGGGGTTGGGGGGGTCACCACAACATGAGGAAACTGTATTAAAGAGTCACAGCATTAGGAAGGTTGAGAACCACTGCCTTAAAATAACTTTTCCAGGGCCAGGGAAATGGCTCAGTGGGTACATAAACTTGCACTCAGGACCGATGATCTGTTTGAACTGCGGGTTCCAAAAGGTGGCAGGGGAGAACAGACTCCTGGGACTCGTCCTCTGACCTCCATGAGTGTGGCAGGCGCATGCGCGCCACACGCACACGCGAGCCTACACACACGTTCCGTAAACAAACGGAGTAATTTTAACAATTCCAGGTGATTCAGAACCTTGCCATTCATGCTCCTTTTCCTGCTATCTGCCCTCTGCTAAACCAGACTGGTTCGCATTCATTTCCATTCCAGTCACTCCTTCGTAAATAATTTTTGTTATTTTTGCAATGCTCTTCTAGATGGTAGAATTTGTTTTGTGACTACAAATGCATGCCCTGGTCTGTTGGAATGTGATAAGCAACTTCAATAATGAATGAAAGAAAAAAAGAAAGAAAGAAAAATGAAATGAGAGGAAAGATGTCGCTCCTAGGTATGGTGGAGAAGGTTTATTGTACATAGCAGGAGAGCATACCCAGAGGCAGGGACATCTGGGAGAGTCCAGAGTGGACATGGCCCTGAGCCCTGTGAGGAGAGGGGGCAGGAAAGGGAGAGGACAGAGAGGGGAATCAGATGTAACTGCCAGGAGGCCCAAAGGCACAAACAGCGGATAACCAAAATGCTTGGATTATATACGGAAGCACCTGAGCTGGAGTTTAGGGTAGGGGTGGGGTATACAAGCCAGGAGGGCCCAGTCACAGGTAGGGACTGAGGAATTGTAGGGAGAACCTGGCTGCCAGGTCCACTTTGTTGTGTTAAAGAGGCACCTCAGCTATTTGTCCCACGGTTGAAACCGAACAAATATCTGTCATTTTAGTTCCAAATTCTTTTTATTTTGTTGTTGTCGTCGTCGTTGAGGGTTTTAATTAAATTTTCATTTTCTGCTCCCCATTTCCTCCTGTATTTGGTTCCTCTCCCTCCCTCTGGCCACGTTACTGAAGTGGCCTTGCACATTTCTTCGTTTCTCCTTGTCTTCCGGAGGTCTCTTCTGCAGGGGTCAGGCTGACATCTTGCCTGATGTCGCTGGCTTCCAATTGTAGCCTTCTGCCCTTGACCCCCTCTGCTCCTGCTTACTGAGGACACCAAAGCTACCCCAGGGTGCTCCGGGCACTTCTAAGGAGTCACCCAAGGTCTCCCTTATCTGAGGCTTCACTTAGCTGTAGCTAACAGGCATTTTTAGAGGTAGAGGCTAGAACATCAAACAGCTTATATTGTTTTAATTGTCCTAGCTTATTAGCTTTTAGGGAAGGGTAGCCTGTGCCAATGAATGGGTGCTAGGGAGTCAGTATTGACTCAGCCCTCATATGTGCCATGCCTTGGTTTCTTGTGGGGACATTGTTTATGCTCCACCTGTCTTCTTTTGGGGGCTCCATACTGCCACAGACTGTGAGGGCTGGGAGGGTACAGATTCAAAAACACCCCTGCAAAGGGGGTGAGGTGGAGCCTGGCTCCCCAGCCCTGACTCTTTCCTATGTACCTTCATGTTCCTCTGGGTTCCCATTGTTCCCAGACTGTCTGTTCTCCAAACTGAATTATGCAAATACCAGCCAGCCCAGTTTCCATGGAAACCACATCTCCCGGATTCCTCGGCCGGTTCTCTGGCAGAAGAGACCCACCCAAGTGACAACCACACAAACAAGGACAAATGGCAGGGAGACTTCCCTGTGCCCGAGGCCATCAGTCTCTGTCAGTACGGAACCATCTTCTTAGCCCTTCTGTGTGGCGGGGCAGGGAGCGGCAGACCACAGCAGGGGAGGCTTTCTTTTGACACCCGGGAGACTGATCCCAGCACATCTCATCACTAGCCATGGTCTTTGTCCGATCCAAACAACCCCACTACTGTAAAGACATCTCCCTCGGTGGGCAGGAGGTAGCATCTGGTGTACTGTTCAGCCCGTGCACTCATGAACCATTGCAGAAATGACAGCACAATTTGATTCCGTGCGATCACACGAACGTTGTGCAGATTCTCAAGCTCTGCTCCCAGAGCTCTGTTCTTTTGCTATGCCTGAAACACCGTATGCAGTCTTTTTTCCTCTGGGCTCAGAACAAAAAATCAAAGCCTCCAGGGAGTAAGTACCACACCCAGGTTCTTGTATCAGCAGTCCCTCCCACAGCAAAGACATCGATTCTTGCTAGTGACAACTATGGATCACAAGGCATTAGCACTATAAGAATTAAATTATTAAATTAAAATATAAGAATTAAATAAGAAATTACCTGGTAAAAAATATTACAAGTGTCCAAGTTGACCTGACATTATGTCTGTAGCCAAGTGAAATAATGGTTAAACTCGACTGTTAAATGTGCACCAAACTCTTTAGTATTATACACATATACTCGCCTTAAATCTCATAACCAGGGGCTGGGAAAATTGCTTGGTTGATCAAATGCTTGCCACACAACATGAGGACCTGAATTCAATCTCCAGCACACACATAAAAATCGAGGCTTGATGGTGAGTTCCTAATCCCAGTGCCCAGCAGAGAGAGACAGGCCGATTCTGGGGCTCACTGACCAGTCAGTCTCAACTAATCAGGAAGCCCCAGGTCCCAGTGAGATTTTGTCCCTCAAAGCAGGATGGACGGCCCCTAAGGGATGGCACTAGAGGTTGCCTTCTGGCCTGCATGGAGCAGCACATGTGCATGCAACACACACACACACACACATACACACACACACACACACACACACACACACACACACACACACACACACTCATAATTACCATAAGCACTAGGGGTGGAGGGATGGTCCCTCTTTCACTTGATGAAATTGAGGCAAAGAGAAGTCCCTCTCCCAAGGTCTGACAGAACCTGAACCCAGGTTGTCCTACTCAATTCCATACCCTGTTCTCTGGACTGCTAGACTCCTTGGTGAGGACTGGAATTGAAACACGTTTCTTAAGGTCTCCAGTTTAAAGGGCTTTAGCCTTGTCTTTTTGTTTTAAAGCTCTAAGGTATGTTATTTAAGCAAAAAGCCTGAAACCACCAGTTGAACTTCGCATGAAACGAGACAGGACAGGCCTCTCCTACAGAGAAGAAATGTTTCCACTTATACAGCAGTCTTCATTTTGAGTTCCCTGCTCCTGGTCTGGTTGCAGCAGGACAATTGGCTCTGAAGTCACGTTTATGTGCATACAGAACACACTCATCAATAGAGTAGGTGCCAGACACAAAATTTCTGGGAAGACCAAGGAGGAAATTGATACTACGGATTGCCTAGGAGAATCGCAGTGAGAGACCGTTCTAGCACATTCTGTGCCTTTGGAGTTCTCTTATTTTGGAGTTTTCTTATTTTGGGGGTGGGGGAAATTGTTGTTTTTGGGTTTTTTTTTTTTTTTTTTTTTTTTTTTTTTTTTGGTGTGTGTGTGTGTTTTGTTTTGTTGCTTTTTTGTTTTGTTTTGAGATAAGGTTTCTCCAGCGTCCTGGAACTCACTCTAGACTGGCTTCAAACTCAGAGATTCTCCTGCCTCTGTCTCCCAAGTGCTGGGAGTAAAGGCATGTGCCACCATCGCCTGGTGCTTGTGCTTTCATATATTGCACACCTGTCCATTTAACGTTGGACCCTATTCTTGTTACAACCTAACAGCTGCCCCCGTTACTGAAATGTGAACTTTCTTGTAGCAGTAGGAATTACCCGTGGGGCTCCTTCCTCACTAGGCAATGACTCCGCTACTACACTACATCCACAGGCTTCCTACTTTTTTATTTAGATGACAGTCTCACTAAGATGCCTGATGCACCAGGCTGGCACATGGACCCAAGCTTTGTGTGCTGTTCTCCTTCCCCAAACAAAGGCAGTGTTTTTCTGGTTTTTTTTTTTTTGTTTTTTTTTTTTAAGACACAGACAGGGACTCACTATGCTGTTGAGCCTGGCCTTGAACTCACAGACCTGCCTGCCTCTGCCTCCTGAGTGCTGGGTTTAAAGGTGTACACCACAACAGGCTTGATGCCTGCTTTATGGCGCTTTCTAGGACATAATTTCCAACCCACAGTGCATGGCCTCAATTAGACAAGCCACATGTTGCTTGGCAACGGGGTCACAACCGGAGATGTATCCTTAAGAGATGTTTTCGTGCACTGTACACATCATCAGATGCCATCTACTGCACCCCGAGATGCTGCGACGGTCGCTCCCGGTCCACACACTTGTCACTGTGCTAATCCTGCGAGCAACTGTTAACACAGTGTCCATGTGGTGAAGCACTGAAAAGGCGTAGGGAGAAAACCACAGTGAGAACTTCTCAGTCCTGGGCTGGGGAGGCGCTCCATCAATAGAGCGCTTGCTTGCTGGGTAAGCGCGGGGACCCAGGCTGGATTCCCAGAACCCACACAAAAAGCTGCGCACAGTGCCGTGTGTTTGGAATCTGAGCTGGGTAGGCAGAAACAGGTGGATCTAAGGAGCTCACTCGCCACCAACTTGGTGAGTTCTAGAAGTCTCAAAAAAGCAGATGGCTCCTAAGGAATGGCACCCAAGACAGACATCAGGACATGGAGACAGACAGACAGACAGACAGACAGACAGACACACACACACACACACACACACGTTTAGTCTATTTATAATCTTTCAGGACCTTCACATGTGACCCATCTTTGACAGAAATACCCTCATGTGGTTATGTAACGGCCATTCCCCACAAGTTGAAATGGTTCCTTCTAGAAGGTGCAGGGCTTCTCTCTCACACAGCTCTCACAGGAGGGGTGCTGAGACAGCTCAGTGGTAAAGGCACATGCTGCCAAACCTGAGTTTGCTCTCCTGGATCCACAGTGATAGAAACCCCTCAAGTTGTCCTCTGACCTCCAGATGGGTGCTGTAGCATGCCGCACCCACCCAACCGAAGTAAATATAATATATACTTAATTATATATATATAAATAAAATATATATAAATAAATATATATAAATAAAAATATATATAAATAAAATATAAATATAATTTTTTTCTTTTTTGATTTTTCGAGACAGATTTTCTCTGTGTAGCTTTGGAGCCTGTCCTGGAACTCACTCTATAGACCAGGGTGGCCTCAAACTCAGAGATCCACCTGCCTCTGCCTCCCGAATGTTCACATTAAAGGCGTGTGCCACCACCACTTGGCTAAATGTAACTTTTACAAGTTTTTTTTTTTTTTTTTTAAACTAAAGGAACCTTTCAAGACCCAAGAACCCCAAGTCCCTCTCCCCAAGGTGGCAAGGGCATTGAACAATGGCTGGGGAGGACGTTCTTTAGTGGAGCTGCCACCCAGCTGTGCAGAAGTTCTAGCAATGCAGCCTTTGGGCTGGTTACCCACACCGGGGCAGGTTCTAAAGCTGTGCGCCTTGGAGCTAGCTGCTCATGCATCCAGAAGGAACCCCAATGAAGTAGTAGGTTCTGCAGGCGTAATCGTCCCTGTGATCTGTGCCCTATCTGGGATGAATTAATTGCTCGTCTCCTCACAGTGACATCCCTGGATCTAGGACTGGACAGGGTAGCTCCTACATTCATCATAGAAACTAACGAGATGGGCAAGTCATAGTGGTAGGTAAGGGAGCTCCAGGTCATGGAGACGATGGAGACTAATGGGTAGGAACATGCTGGGAGAGCTTGTTATGTTCCTATGGTGTTCAGAAAACTCCTTCAGGGTTGGAGATTGTTCGGGGACTAAGAGCACTTGCTCTATGAAGATGGAGTTCCGATCCAGCACCGATGTTAGGAAGCTCACAAACACTTTGAACTCCAGCTTCAAGAAATCTAACACCTTCTTCTGGCCCCTGCAGCACATACATAAACATAAATAATAAATATAAATCTTTTACAAAAAAAAAATCTTGGGCTAGGTATGGTTGCACACTGATCTCAGCACTTAGGAGGCAGATGCAGAGGTCAGCCTCATCCACACAGCGTGTTCGAGGCCAGCCTGGGCTAAACATGAGAACTGTGTAACACTATCTCAAATAAACAAATCCTGGCCTTATTTCTTCACTAGTCAAGAGTCATGGATATTTCTATTGCTCTGATATTGAACCAAAGACCATATTGTTGAAATCCACCCTCCAGAAACAAGAGGGAACAAGGTAAAAACAGGCACTATACACTCATGGATGACCCAGGAAGGAGCTATCCTGTTCCCTGGAGTGCAGAAGCCCCACAAACAAGACTATGTCCCAAAGACCCTCCAGGAGACACTGTACTGAGGAGCCGGGACGCTCTCCACTGCTACAGACGGGTGTGGGCAGGTAGGTGATACCCAGAAAGATCCAGTCTCATCTGGTCGCCGTCATGAAAATGGCCCTGTACGTACCAGGTGGCATCTGAAGGGTACCAAGTTTTCACCCAGCCAAAATCTTACGTGTAGGGGTCAGAAAACCTTGGTTACGAAGGCAGGGCCAGGCAATAGGCCCTCTGGACACAGCACTGGAGAAATTCACTCAGGCTTGGGTATGGAGCCACTCTGGGTGACCAAGAGGACATGGAAGGTAGGTTCCTCTAGGAACCGCACTGGATGAGTTCAAAGGGGGAGACTGAACAGGCACCACCTTCAGCAGTAATGAAGGTATGAAAGAGGACAAGGGGGTGGGGGAGCGCTGGAAAGCAAGCAGACTCCTGGACAAGGAAGGGCCTGTCAGCAGCACAACTGCCCCGATTCCTGAGCCCAAACACAAGCCTTGTGTTTGTGTGTGCTCCAGGGCAATGCCCAGGATCTTGAGGCTATGCAAGAAAGGAAAAAGCAAATGTGCTGGATATCACCGCAACTTTATACGTCTGGATTCCAAGGAACATCATTAAGACAGTCCAAGGGGGCTGCAGAGATGGCTAGCAGTTAAGAGCACTCACTGCTCTTCCAAAGGAACAAAGTTCCCTCCCCAGCACCCACATCAGGCAGCTCACAACCACCTGGAACTAGTTCCAGGGGGTCTGATGCCCTCTTCTGAACTCTACAGGCACTGGCACTCATACACATATGCATATAAATACATTAAAAATGTGAAGATTACTTATGTATCTGTATGGGGGTATGTGCACACATGCATGCAAGTACCAGGTGTCAGATCTACTAAAGCTGGAATTACAAGTGGTTGTGAGTCCCTCAATATGGGCACTGGGAATTGAATTCAGGTCCTCTGAAAGAGCAGCAAGCGCTCTTAATCACTGAGCCATCACTCCAGCCCCTTAAAAAATTAAAGACAGTAAAAAGACAACTCACTGAACAGGAGGAAAGTTTTTACAAGTAATTTATATGACAGAGGAACTTTTATTTAGAATGCACAACAAACTCATAAAACTTTCTAATCAAATGACAGACAACTCAATGGGCAAAGGCTTTGATGTCTCTGAAGTAGAAACACAGCAAGCGTGAGAAAAGATGTTCCAGTTCCCACCGTCAGGGACGGCCACGAGAGGCCAAACGCGACCCACTTCCTCCTCACCAGGACAGCTAAGTTAGAGGGCGGACAGTGCTGGCAAGAATGTGTTACAACCCAGCCCTCGCCTGCTGCCGGGGTGGGGGTGGGGGGAGAAATGGGCACGGCTCTATTAGAAACAGTTTGGCAAGTCCTCAAAGGGTTTAATATAATTATCATATGACCTGGAAAACAGACTCCGAGGTATACGACAGAGAATCAAGAAAAAGACACGGCCACACAAAACTTGCACAGATTTCACAGCAGCCGTGCTCTTAAAAGCTAAAAAAGCTGCGACAAGCCAAGTGTTCACCAACTAACTAAACAGTCCATTCACCACACACCAGGAAATCTTACAATGAAAGCAGGAAGGCAGGTACAAGTTACAATTGGGATTATGTTTACAAAAGCACTCAGAGAAAGCCTGTCAGCAGTGGATGAAGTTTTTCTAAAGGAAGTCTAGATCACTGAAATGACCCTATTTAGAACGAGTTCAGGTGAAAGTAAAAAGCTCACTGTAACAGTAATTTCAGAGGAAACGTCTCACATATAAACTGGACGCCCCGCACCAAAGGCATACCTTTCACATCTCCTTGGATCCCAAAGTGCCCAAGCATCTGCCACAAGGTGGTTTGCCCACACTGGCCCTGCTCCCAGCCTGGCCTGCACTGGTATTTCTTCTGAGGCCCCGCATGCTAGCTAAGCAACGAGTATGACCCATTTTAGCCAATTAGTGGGTGAGAGGCGTGGTTTAAAACCAGCAGGCTTATGTAACGAGGGGTGCAGGCTGAATTTGGGATGTCAGGTCTTAGGTCAATAATGTGTCCCTGATTATGACAGTGCACCTGGGAAGGTAGTTCTTCGTACACCACCACTTGGGACTTGGTGGCTGGCAATGAGACTCTACAGGCATGACTGAGAAAGAGAATGTGGAGGTACACACAAAGGAAGTGGGGGTGAAGTCTGGCAGAGAGCAGAGCAAGAACAAGTGGACTGAAGGCAATGAGGCTGGGGTGCAGAGGGCCAGGACTCTCCCGTCCCGGGGTTGTCAGCCTGCAAGCTGGGGCCTCCCAGTTCCTAACTCAAACAGCACTCCAAAGCCCCTTCTCAGAACTTCTGTCCATGATTCCCAAGACTATCACTAATTCACAGATATGGAAGCTGAGGCCCAGAGAGAGGCAAAACAGTTCATTTTTTTTAAAAAATGGTTTCAGGGGGAACTTTCAAAGCATGAATCGACCAATCAGGGCCAATTCCATGCCAACTAGAAGCTCTGCCTCAGAGTGAGCAGGACAGCTCGGGCTCCTGGCCCGCCCACATCAGCTGTCTTCTCCCTGCACTCTGTTGCTTCAGCCTCTAGGCCACTGGCTTGAAACTGGTCAATCCTTAGCCTGCCGAAAGCCTTAGAGCTGCCTTTCCTGTGACATCCACAAACTCCGAGATGTACTCTAGAGTACCCTACACCCTGTACAGTTGCCAGAGCAGGCCAGGACTTTCCTGTCCTAACCATCCCTGTCAGTGTTGGGCCTCGCACCAACCACCAAAAGTCATGCTGCCCAGTTGAGCTGGCTAGTGCTGCGCTTGCCCTACTGAGACAGGAAAGCCTGGGTGAAGGCTTTACCCACCTGACCAATCCTAGGGGTTCCCTGTGTGGCCCGACAAGGCTCTCTTCCTGGGAAATATAAATGACACACTGACTCAACAAGAGGCATCTCTAGGGGTTGGGGATCTAGCTCAGTGGTAGAGCACTTGCCTAGCAAGCACAAGGCCCTGGGTTCGGTCCTCAGCTCGGGGTGTGTGGGGGGGAGGCATCTCTGATAGGCTGGCCTCGTCATCTCTAAAAATAGTCACACCTACATTTAAAATGCCCATTCCACAGGAAAACATTTTCGCCAGCAATTCTAGGACAAAGGAAATCAGAAAACCCACACCTCAAAGGTGCCACGACTCTAAATGGTGCCTAGATCACCAAGCATCTCCTGATGGTTCTTAACTCTGGGGCAGATAGGGGACCAAAAATACAGACAGAGGCATAGAAGGAATTCCCGAAACACGACGAGACAGGATGCAGGACGCTGCATGAGTGTCAACAGTGGGCTACCAGAAGACGTTGGGACAAAACAGGCCCCCAGCCCAGTGTCCAGCAGACCCTGGCAGCTCAGATGTCCAGCTCTTCCTTGATGGAGACACGCAGGTGGCAGATGCGCAGAGGCTCCGGGGGACCATCGCCCCGAGAGGCCCCCAGGTAGAAGTAGGGCCTCACTTCCCCAAAGTGGGCGTGGAAGGTATACAGGTGGCAGTGGCGCTCCGAGTCATAGAAGGACAGCTCACCCTCCTCACACTCCAGCTCCACCCGCAGCCGGCGCGGCATGGCCTGGACCAGAGGGGGGGTGGCCGTGTCTGAGGTCATGCAGTGGTCTCCATCCACACCCTGCGTGCGGCACAGGTACCAGAAGCCTGAACGTGTGTCGTGGTAGCAGCTGTGCGAGTGGCCTTCGCCACCTCCATCAGCCTGCGCCTGCGCCTGCACGTGCGCTTGCACCCTCACCACGCCCACTCGCCAGCTCGGCAGACCACCCACATCCACCTCCCAAGAGTGGGAGCCCTTCGAGAAGACCTGAGAGCCCAGCAGGCAGGGGGCCGAGGAGAAGCGCTCTGGATTCTCCACCTGCACACGGTAGCCATGGTTGATGACACTCGTGAGGTCATCAGCCACTTTGAGCCAGCCAGCAGCCGTGTTGGGATCCAAGCTGAAGGGCACTAGAGACAGAGAGAGAAGGGGGGAGTCAGCAAACTGGCTGAGGTTCCACCTGCCCAGTGCATGCAGGGATATGCCCTGGGCCGCTGGGGTAGCATAAGTCAAACTTCACTCCCACCTCCCCCAAAAAAAAGATATGTCTAAGTCCCAAGCCCACCATTAATTATAATCCATTGGGAATGGATTATAGAGACATAGGTACTAGAGAAAGAAATGTTACATGACCAACCAAGGCAGGAGTCATTTGTCAGTCACAAGCCGAGGACACCCAAGCAATGCCAGCAAATACCAGAATCTAAGGGCCCTCCCACACAACTGAGGGGCATGGTTTTGCCCATTTCCTGGCAATGAGCTTTCAGCCTTCAAAACTATGGGAACAGACTTTGGTCATTTAAGCCAATTTGTGGTCCTCTGTCATGGCAGCCAAGGGAGACTAACACAGGCAAGTGACTAGGAAGTAGGAAGGTTCACACGCTCCCAGGACACCTAAGAGGGTCAACTAATGTTCCCCTGGGCCACTACCATTTCTAGGAAGGAAACCAGGGCACGCTGGCAGGAGAGAGTCAGAGTGACCTTGGGGGAGGTGACCTAGAGTTGGGTTTTCTGTTATGAATGCTAAGAGTTATGAATATAGAAAGGAGCGTTAGCCTCTCCGAAGTGCGGCAGAGCAGGGAGGACCAGAGGCCTCAGGCAGCCTGGAAGGGGCTGCAGGGAGAACCGCCGAGAAGCCTGGCCGGTCTCCGCAGCATGGGATGGTTTCCATTTGCCTGAAGCACCTTGCTGCATGTCCTTACCAGATTCAACAGACCCAAGCATCTTCTTCCAGACACGGTACTGCAGGGACTCCAGATACTTGCACGCATCCATAAGCAAGCCAGGCTGGAGAGGAGCTGGCTCCACGGTGCAAAACAGCCTGGGAAAGGAAGGCTGGGCATGGGCTGGGGCTGGGGCCAGGCAGGCAGGCAGGCCTGGCGGAGTCTACTACAAACAGACAACAGAACTGCTTTCCTTGCCTCATACCTAAGCTTAGTGGCCATCGGTCCCAAGGCAAACCTGGACTGAGCAAGGAGCCACTGGGCAAGGAGCCACTGAGCAAGGAGCCACTGGGCTGTCACTGGGCTACCACTGGGCTGCCTTTAGGACCCAGCAGAACAACTGGGAGACACAATGGGAGGGTCTCCAACCTAGCTGCCCTCCTCATGGTCATAAGCCAGGCAGTGGTGGTGCACGCCTTTAATCCCAGCACTCGGGAGGCAGAGGCAAAGGCAGGCGGATCTTGGTGAGTTCGAGGCCTGCCTGGGCTACAGAGTGAGTTCCAGGAAAGGCGCAAAGCTACACAGAGAAACCCTGTCTCAACCCCCCCCCCCCCCAAAAAAAAAAACCAAAAAAAGAAACCACACTTGAGCAATCAGCTCATGAGAGGTCCAAGCTAGAAGGGCCTTAATGGTACCTGAATCCAAAAAAGCCACAGTGTTGACTGGCCTTGCCTGAGCACCTGCAGAGACTGGAAACTCATCATAGCCCAAAGCACTCACTCTCATCTTCAGACAGGACACAACTTTTCCTTATTCATCCTGGAGAGCCCAATGAGCACCCACCCACAACAATGTATGCCAAGGCTCTCAGAGGATGGAAGCCAGCCAAAAACCAAGTCTGCTGATAACTAAGAAACATGAGTCATGTGCCTGGTTCTGTAAATCCCTGTGCAGAGTATCGACCCTCTATGTCCCAAAACAACTCTGTCTCCATGCCAACCAGAACTGGAATGCCTTTAAAGAGCTCCCCTTGGCTGGCCTCTGGCACTCCCTCTGGATTCCACCCACCTGGAGAGCATAGCTGTCTGGCCTGTCAGCTGCTGGACAGGGTACAGCCCTGGCCTTCTGTCTGCTCACCCTCTCCCCTCCACCAGGCTTGACAACTTACCGGCGTTTTCTGCTCTTGTGTTTCTGGAAGAAAGAAAAAAAGCAGAGACACAGAATAAGAGAACGCAGGGAATTTCTGAACAGGAGTTGCCAGGTGCCCTACACTCATGGATGAGCAGATCTGACATCTCATACCCTACGTGGATCTCATCTCAGATTCAATGTCCCTCCTTGGAAGTCCCAGGTGCCAGGGCGAGGATGCAGCAGAGGGAGACCCTGTTCACTGCACATGAAGCCCAGGGCCAAACTTAGAACTGACCCTAAAATTCATATGGAGTTTCAGGAAATGCAGAATAGCAACCTTGAAAAACTAACTAGTTGGAGGACCTCATACACCTCAATTTCAAACTGGCTACCAAAGCCACTGTGATGGGAGTGGTGGGACGAACGAGGACAGAAGTGACAGTCTAGATAGAAAGCCTCATCATGCTTACTACGCCTGAGCTTCTAGAGACCAAAGCCAGTTGATAGAACTGTCTTCTCAGCAAACGGTATGGGTACAACTAAACAACAACACAGACTCTGCCTTGTGTCAGATCAAAACAACAACAACAACAACAACTGAAATATGTCTAAGACCTAAATATAGAGCTCAGACTGAGAAAGGACTTATACCGAACATAAAAGGAACTCTCAAAGCTAAACAGTGAGAAGACGACCCAACTGAAACCACAGCTGGGCACGGTGGCATACACCACTAGTCCAAGCACGCAGGAGGCAGAGGCAGGTGGATCTCTGCGTTAGAGGCCAGCCTGGTCTATAGAGTGAGTTCCTGCACAGCCAGGACCACATAGAAACCCTGGGAAAAAAAAAAAAAGAAAAAAGGAAGAAAGGAAGGACGAAAACCGTATGAAGAAATTAAACAGACACCTTAAGGAAGTGCTGCCAACGACAAAGGCCCACGAATGAAAAGATGGCCGTTGTTAGCTGTGTCTGGAGACGGCCCACTGGAAGCACACTGAGACAACACCTCACTTAGGAAGGCGACGGAAAGGAAAAGTGGCTAGAGGTATAGAGACTTGAGTCTCATACTCAGCTGATGGGAACACAAAATAGGATGGCTACTTTGGAAAACTGCCTAGCAGTCCCTTAATGGGTTAAAGTAGAATTATCAAATAATCCAGAAGTAAAAACATGTCCACACAAAACCAGGACATACGTGTTTGGAGTTCTATTCCCCATAAAAGCCCAAAGCAGAAATAACTCCAATGAGTAGCGATGGATGAATGATGGGTAAAACACAACACACAGGGAAATTAACCGACCACCAAAGGAAAAAAGTCCTGACAGATGCAAGAAGCTTCAAAACACACTTCTGTGACAGGTGTACATGTGCATGCAGGTGTGTATAAAAATTCCATTCATGTGCCATATACAGAACGGGAAATCCAGATAGAAAGATTACTGACTTCCGGGGGTTATGGGGCAGCTGAGAACATGCCCTGCTTGGGCATGATGAAATGGTCTAAAATACTGTCATGATGGCTACACCACTGTGTACATGGACATCACAGGGCTGTGCTTGAATTAAACCAGGTGTGGAAGCATACGCCTCAGCTCCTGGCACTCTGGAGGCTGAGGGTCCCAGGATCATTTGATATAAGGAGTTTAAGGCCAACCGTGGCAACATAGCAAGATCCTATCTAAAAAAAAAGAAAAAAAAAAAAAGCAACAAAAAGAAGCCAGGTATGGTGTCCCACAACTTTAATCCTAGCACCCAGCAGGTGGGGCAGAGGGGAACGTAGGCCAGCTTGGTCTTTATAGCAAGCTCTTGACCAGTCAGCTCTATCCTGTGAGAATCTCCATCCATCCATCAATGGTCACAAATCAAAGTCACTTCTTGTAGAAACACAGAGGTCCTTGTGCTCATAGATTAGCACTAGAGGAACCTGGAACGTTAAACATACAGGGTTCTTCTTCACCAGAGGCTGGGAGCAGACGTGGCTAATAGCTGGGAGACCTTTGCACTATCTGCGTGATGGGAAACCACACACCAGATGCTCCCCCAGACCCTTATCATAAGCTTGTTTTTCTCAATCTATAGAATCCCTCTTTACAAGGAGGTGTCACATGTAATTAATCTATAGAACCCATCTTTATGAAAGATGTCCCATGTACTTTACAAAGAATTCTGATGCAGTCACATTTGATCTTTATTTAGCTTACTTAATGCTTTATCATCAACACAGAATTGAGTTAATTATCACCAGGAAAGTTTTTGCCCATTTGTGCTGTACTTAAATATGTCTAAAATAAAACACTTGGGGTCAGACTCTCAAGGTCTGAACACCACCAGCTTACTGAACCATCTACCTTCTCACCTCCCACAATTACTCTGTTGGTGTGCTGGTTGCAGAGACCACCTGGCCACTAGGACTGATTTATAAAGTAGCTTTCAAGTCATAGAAACTTCTCTGCAAGGAAGGATAAAATCAATAAAAAGAAGAAAGAAAATGAAAATGTTTTCAAAGGAAGAACAGAACTCCTTTTCCGTGTGTGTGTGTGTGTGTGTGTGTGTGTGTGTGTGAGAGAGAGAGAGAGAGAGAGAGAGAGAGAGAGAGAGAGAGAGAGAGAGAGAGCACACACTCATGCACACATGCCTGGAGTCAGAGGTCAACCTCAGCTCACCCCCCAGGTGCCACCTGCCTTGTTTTTGACCTAAGTGTCTTTTACTGCCCTGGATCTCACCGAGCAGTCTAGTCTGGCTGGCCATGGAGCCTCAGGGACCCCCTGTCTCTATCTCCCCTGCACTGGACCCAGCAGAGTGAGCTACCATACTCAGCTTATTTTATGTGTGTTCTAGGGATCAACTCGGCTCCTCAAGCTCATAAGGCAAGCGCTTTACTGACTGAGCCACCTCCTCAGCCTGGAATCACTCTTTCTCTAACAAGGGAGAGAAGGCAGAGGGAGATTCCCCCTAACCCCCGAACACAAAAACAAAGAAAGTAAAGGTAACGGATAAAGGGTCAGACATGTGTCATGCATAAAACCTAAGCTATGATCCACCTCTGCAAAGGGAGGGAAGGAAGGGGGGAAGGAGGAGAGAGAAACAGAATACTAAGGCTAAAGGGCTCAGCAGGTTATGCTTGCTGTCAACACCTGTCAGCTCTCTGGCTCACACAGCACACGACTGCCTGCCATAAGCTGCTCTCTGACTTCCACACAGGCCCTCTGCAATGTGTACCCATCGTGGTAGTTTGAAATGGCCCCACAGACTCATAGGGAGTGGCACTATTGGAGGTGTGACTCTTGGGCTTTGAGGTCTCAGAAGCTCAAGCCAGACCCAGTGGCTCACTTTCTCTCTTCCTGCTGCCTGCGGATCCAGATGTAGAACTCGCAGCCCCTTCTCCAGCACCATGTCTGCCTGCACGCTGCCATGCTTCCTGCCATGACAATGAACTAAGCCTAGGAACCGTAAGCCAGCCCCAATTAAATGCTTTCCTTTATAAGAGTTGCCATGGTCATGGTGTCTCTTCACAGCCAAAGAAACTCTAAGACACCTATCTACAATAGGTAAAAATAGAATACATTTTTTAGAATTTAAATTATTGCATACTTTTAAAAGACTATTTCACTTAGGGGTGGAGAGAGAGAAACCACCAACCAAGCAAAGAGAAGCAAGAGTTCGTGAAGAGCAGCGGTGAGGGTAGGGGGCTATTCAAAGCTGCAAGCGTTGCTCCGGCACAAGCCATGCCAACGAGGTCCTGGCAGCATCACAGGAAGCCTGCTGAATGGGGCTGGTGCTCTGAGCTGCTGGCCCGAGCCTGTGCCCCCTCAGGTCAGACACTGAGCCTCTTACCATGAGGAAGGTCATGTCGTCTTCCTTCATCTCCATCTGCAGACGCTCGATCTCCCGAGCCAGTGCCTCGGTCTGCTCGGCCAGATGCTTCATCTTCTCCTCAGCCTGCAGGTGCTTCTTCCTGCTCTCTTCCTTCATGGCATCCAAGGTGGCCTGCTCCTCCACTCGCAGGAAATCGCGCAGCTTGTCAAACTCATCCCGGATTCGGCCTTCCAGCCAAGTGGTCTGCACCTGCACCAGAGCGGGAAGAAGGACGCAAGGTGTCAGGGTTTGGGCTGCCCCTCAGCGGGTGACTACCTTCAGCAACGCAACTCAAAGCTCTAGGTGTGATGAGGAACCCCTTTAAAGACACTCACACTCTAAGTCATAACCACGGAAGCACTGAGGACAAACCACAGATCCTCAGAGGAAAAGCAAAGAAATGCGGAATGAAGAAACCACTACTTAACATATGATGCTCCAAAGGCTCACAGAAAGAAGATGATTGAGAATGTAAAACATAATTTTTTGGTTTTGAGGCTTACTATGTAGACCAGGCTATCCTTGAATTTATAGGCATCCACTGCCTCTGCCTCCTCAGTGTTGGTATTAAACATCTCATCTGAGGAACTGCCTAGTTTCAATAGGTTTGTGGACACATGTGTGGTGGACCCTGGGTTGTTAATAATGTAGGGGAGCCAGCCCACTGAGAGGTACGCTCTAAGTAGGTGGTCCTGAACTGGAAGAAAGCTAGCTATGAGCTGGTCTGTCAGCCAGCAAGTCAACAGCATCCTCCATGGTTCCTGCTGTACTTCTTGGCCGTGATGTGACTTCTTTGGCTAGAGGGAATGCTCTACAGGATGGCGAGCAGGCTTGCCTCGGGTCCTTGCTCTAATGTCCCTCAATGATAGACTGGGGCCTGCAGACCGAAACACACCCTTTCCTCCCAAAGTTCTTTGTGGTCATGGTGTTTGTCACAGCAACAAAAAACTCGCTTATGTCTTGAAGGTATAATACTTTCAGTGTTTATCAGAGCCACAATACATCCCTTAACTCCCACTCAATGGCCGAAGTAGAACATGTAGCAAGATCACTAACTAGATGGAATTCATACGTGTAACTCTAAGGTGATTATCAGGAAAATAAAGCACATACTCTAGTTACAGCAGGCTGTCCTCTACTGCAGGGATTCAAAGTTCAATACACATTATGATTCTGGGACAATAATGACAAAATGACTTGCTAAAAAATTAAAAATAACAACAAAAATCCAATTTACTGAAGATATGGCACACTAGGAAAATTATGTGCAACATATATGATGAACATAATCTACCCTCATTTACCAGGAACATTAAACAATTGGAAAAGAGCTTTTACTCCCAACACTCAGGAAACAGGGACAGGTAGGTGGCCTCTATGAGTTCAAGGCCAGCCTGGTCTGCATAGAGAATTCCAGGCCAGCCAGGGCTACATAGCATGACTCTGCCTCAAAAAGACCAATACCCAGACACCTGGGAAAATGTCTTCCAGCAGGTGCAGCAAGTTCCCCTTTTGGACTGGACTTTCAGTTCAGTACACACTCGGCCCTGACATATTGTGATGGTTATTCTTGGTTGTCAACTTGACTACAGCTGGAATGAACCAGAATCCAGAAATGGAGGGCACATTGTTTCTCTAGAGAACCCTGACTAATACACGTGTGATGGTAAGATGATTTCCTGAAGACACAGGAGCCTCAAGTCAGCTTGTTGGTTTGTGAGACATCTTGAGAGGGTTCTTTCCATTGGTGCTTCTATACTGAATGCTGAATGCCTAACCAGGAACTACATGGAGACTGACTTCTCTTTTACTTGGTAGGGCTAAGGGACTTGCCTGGCCACACTGGGTTGGGTTTGTTCTGCTGCTCAGTCCGTTACTTTGCAACCTGCTTCGGATGGTTTATCTAGCTCTAGCCTCTCACCCGATGTGCTACTTCTTCTAACCGCTGCTCAGCTGGACTCACTTGACCCTCCAGTACTGTGTGCTCAAGGTCAAGGCCTCATTGTGCCCTGATGTGGCATTCACACCATCCGAAAGCTTATGCCTAGAACTTCAAGATACTGGGAATAATGAACGAACTTGCATTCCTTACGTTCTTATGGGAGCAGGTAAAAAGTAAAATAGAAAGGTAAACTGCCGGTTATTAAGTACCCAGGGAGACACGCGGTGGGGTAACAAGGTGTGGCTACCTTGGAAACTGGTCAAGAAGCACCTCCCAGAAAAGATATACGAGCTGGGACTTCAGTGTGTGGGGCCTGAGGAAACTAGGACCAGTTAAGGAACAGAGATGGCCACAAGTATGAGAGTAGTGAGTTCTCCAAGGCCAAGGAGCAGGAGACAGGTTGATGGGCAGTATAGGGCAAGAAAGTCTTGAGGTCACCAGAATCAGGGCCACCAGGGGCAGTTTAAGAACGGCACGGGTGACACGGTTTACCAAACCTCCGTGCCTGGACACTGATTCAGGACAGTTGAGGCTGGCGGGAAGGCCAGGTGAGTCACAGCTGTGGGGTGGGGAGTTTGACAGGCGCAGTGCATTCTGGAAGGAGGACTGGAAGGTTTCGTACCACCTCTAATGAGCCCTAGGTCACCACTGGTTTGACCATGAGCTGATGACAGATGACACTCACGGTGCAGATGACGAAGGTGGCTTCTTGATGCACTCCTGTGACTGTTGGCCCGACCGTGCCCTTCGTCAGTGTCCGAAGAGCCCCACTGGTATCCAAGGACATGGCATGAGGGCTCAGTGGAGGCCAATTCTGAGTCAGCCAAAGGCAGGGACTCATCTTCCCTCACCCCTCAATCCTCCCAGACCCCCCACCTGCCCCGGCACTCACTCACCTCATTGTGCTTGGCGATGGCCTCATAGGTCCGCCTCAGGGACCAGAAAGCCTTGGCTTTCTCTCGCAGCACATGCTCCATGTTCTTACACTTGGCCTAACGTGAGGAAGAGAGATAAGTCAGAACTGGAGACCAGGCAGGGGGACTAACACAGCTGTTCACAGCTGGAGTTCCACCGTGGAGTCCAACCACAAGCCAGTGTGCTCCAAATGCTGTGGGCACAGCTGGAAGCTCGGGACAGCCCCAACCTTGAACTGCATGTTTCCCACCTCGGTCCTCTAACCCAGGACTGACGAAGACACCTGGTGCGGGTGGGGGGCAGGTTCAGGGGTTCCAGAGCTGGACTTCTGCCCTACTCGTCACAGTACAGCAAAGAACAGCCAGCTCCAGCTTATGGCTGATCCTAGAACCCTGGAACTGTGGGTATACTGTCAAGATGGCCTGGCCACTGGAATTCCCTAAACTGGACATGTCTACAGCCACTCTGAACAGGGTTGACAATATAAATGGTTCTGGTCATTTCCCAAGAGGCAAAATATTCAAATGAGATCTCACCTAAACTTGTCTCCGTACCCCACCTTCTCCTTTAAGGGTGTTAGGAGCACAGGAAATACCCTCGTTACAAACTCATACACTTTTTTATTTGTTCCATTTTCTGAGACAAGGTCTTACTCTAGAACACAGGTTGGCTCACTACGTAGCCAAGCCGTTCTCAAACTCATGGTGATCCTTCTGCCAAGTGGTGGGATCACAGGCACAAGCAATCCCACCAAACTAGTTCTCTGTACTTAACATTGTTTTTTAGTGTTTTGCTCTTGTGGGTACAGATGTATTACGTAGCATGTGTGTGCCCACGTGCTCTTGAAGTATGGAGGGGTATGCTAGGTAGGTGTCCTTCTCAATCACTCCCCACCATAATCTGTCGTTTATACACATATATTCCCAAACACAACCTGCTCAGTCTGTAATGTTACTTGTATATGTGCTTTTCATGGCTGAACATTTGGTACTGGATAACCAGTTAGTGTGCTCTTCCCTGGGGAAGACACTCTCTCCCCCTCTCAGCTTTGGTTGCCTATAGTTCTTTGTGTAGGGCTGAGGCTTCGTGGGCTTTCCCTCATCCACTCTGGAATGTCCATTGGCATGAACAAATGTCCTTGTTCAGCTCATGTTTAGGCAATCATGTTGGTGAGACTTCATGCGTGTTGTTTCTGACATTACCAGAAGACAAAGACTCACAGCAAACTCCCTGATCGTCTGGTTCTTCTTCAGTGTTCCCTGAGCCTTGGTCCACCATAATTTCAAGATCAAGTCTCTCAGTGAATCCAGAGCTATGTGGTTACCCAGCAAATACTAAGGATTTCCCTATTTCTGCCCCCAAACAGAGATAAGTTCAAGTAATCATGTGATCACACTTTTTATGTGGGTTCTGGGAATTTGAACTTGAGCCAAGCACTCAGCAAGTACTAACCCATCTCTCTAGCATCCTGTTTTATTTTAAAAAATAAAAAAATAAAACTTTATTCTAAAACACACACACACACACACACACACACACACAGACACACCACACGTTTAAGGAAGGCACTTAAAACACTTGCCTAGTACCAATGTTTTCTTTTTAAAGATTTTTATTGTATGTGTGTGTCTATATGTATTTCTGTGGACCACATGTGTACCTGGTGGCCAGAGGTCAGAGAAATGTCAGATCCCTTGGAACTGGAGTTACAGACTGCTGTGAGCCACCATGTGGGTGCTGGGAACCAGAACTCAGGTCCTCTCCAAAGGCAGCCAGTGTTCTTAACCACTGAGACATCTCTTCATCCATTCAAAGCTTTTAAACTTTTAATTGTTGTTGCTAAGCTGCAATTCTGAAGAACCACCTTTAAGTTTTAAGTTGGGTTCCTCCTGCCTTTGTATCCAAGGCCTATTAATTTCTCTCCATTTTTACCTTTACCTCTCTATATTCTATGAGAGTGTTACAGACTTCTTCAAAAAAAATCTCATCAGTAACAAATCTAACACTCGTAGCTATGGTTACTGCCATTTCCTGAGCACTTAACAAACCCGAGTCTGCACTAGCTAGCCAACTGTGAACTTAGCTCTTCCTCATCACTTGAGCTCCTCCTATCAGGTGGGTCTATCATTAGTCCATTTTAGAGAAGGGACTCTGAAGTGCATAGGAGGACCCTGTTCTCTGCAAGTGTACAAACCTGAATTCAGATCCACAGCATCTACATATCAGCAGCCCCACTGCTGGGTCCCTGGAGCTCAATGGCCAGCTGACCTAGCTCTGCAGAACCAGGATGTCAAGCTGTCAAGCTACAGCGGTGAGTCTGAAAGCCCCCAGGACCCTCTCTGTGAAATTCAGCAGCTAGATTAAGCTGCTGAATTGTGGTAGTTCTCACACAGGACAAGTTCCATGCCCAAACATCCCATTCCACCTGGGCCTGACTCATCGGTGAGGAAAATCAGAAAAGGTCTGGCCAAGGCAGTTCAGAGGCTCGGGATTTGGAGCGGGTCACAACAGGTCTGCTGCTGAAAATGGAAGCCAGGGAGTGCTGACCAGTTGTCAGGAAACCCAGGTTCTGACCTAAGAGCCTCACTGAGTTCATGCCCATCTCTACAGAGTGGCTGCATTTCTCCTTCAGGAAGTGCTAAGTATCCCCGAGTTCCCATCTGCTTGACTAGTAAAATGTCTCCTACAGTCCTCCTCTGTGGACCTGGTTCTGTATTCTCAGGAGATCGATCTGCAAGTTACCTCTGAGTGTCTCAGCATTTCCACTGAAAGATGACCCCAAACTAAGATAAACCTACACTGATTCACCTTACCCAGTACTGACACATGCCTTGTTTCCCACCAGCTCGGCTGACCGGGCACCAGCATATACCAGAGTCCCCATCTGACCAGAAATGTGAAGACAAACATGTTGGCCCACCCACATGCAGGCGGTCAAGGCCCAAGAAGTTTCATGACGAGGAGTTTCTGAGCTCCTCATCAGCGACACTGGATGGCTGGCTTACCAGGCTGTCACTCCAAAGAAAGTAATAGACTACATCTACCAGATCTTTGCCAAGGACAAAGATTTCATTTCAATAACGTAAAAACCCCTGAAACTAATCTCCCAGCTACATGTACATTTATTTTAGTTTTACTGCACAGCCTGTCAACCTCTTTTGGTTACTGCTTGCGTATGGCAGAGGAAAGAGAACTTTGCCATACGCACGTAAGCAACAGCACATCTAAGCCATACTGCTAGGATATTTTTTCCTTTCAGAAGAAATGTGGGGTTGAGGAGATGAAGTTTTGCGCAAGTAGGAGAACCTGAATTCTGATCCCCAGCACCCACACGTCTGTAATCCCAGCGTGAGATCCTGGAAGGTCAAGGGCAACAAACCCATTGAATCACTGAGCTCCAGATCCAGTGAGAGATCACTGCTCTCAGAATGTAATGGTAGAGAGATCACGGAAGGGTTGTCACCCCCTCTGGCCACCCCCTCACCCACCAAACCTGAGGCCACTGTACTTGAGGCCTTTCTAAGGTCCCCTGGGCACTCAGGTTGGTCAGCTATCTTGTCAACCCCCCATCATGTCCCACTGTGTTAGGACAAAGTCCCAGCTCATTCATATCCCCCTCAGTGTCTTAGGAATGAATCTGCCCAGCAACAGTAATAATAAAAAAAAAAACACCACACACAGCCTTTATGACTTCTACAGGGCTGTGGCCCACCAGCCTAACAGAACAGCCAAAGGGCAGGAGTCTTCGTTCTGCTCCATTTCAGAAGTGTTGGTTCCGTCCAAAACGGGAGTGGAGGGTGGAGGGTGGCGGAGCAGAGGTGGCCAAGAAACAAAGAAAGGGGTTACAAGACACAGCCCCCAAAGGCACATCCCACAAACTGCCTTCCTCCAACTAGGCCCCACCTCCACTTAGCACCTACCCATGAGGCCATCAAATGATGAACCTGTGAAAGGACTCACTCACTGACAGGGAGGGTCAGGGTCTCATTCTTGGAACACCTTCAGACACTCAAGGAGCTGTACTCGACTGTCACAGTCAAGATGAACCATCACACAGCTTCGGGGTTCTGTGGACATTACATTGTTAACACTTAAGAGGATCTAGCACAGAGCAAGTCAGTCCTCAGAGATCATCGTTGCTGGATTATCACACAGTAGCCAAAGGGATCTTTCTTCTAAGGCCCAATCTGGGGATTCCTGAGGGGTACCCAGCAGGGCCGCACTTAGTCTAGCAGTCTCCCGACTCTTACCTTGTGGTGGATCATCCTACGCTGCTTGCTCCCTCAACCCACACCCATGTCCAACCACACAGAACCATGCTCGTCTACCAACTGCCTCGCCTACTCCTCCGAAATGTCAACTTCCAGAAGCGGTGTTCTAGTTTGCTTTCTGTTGCTATGACAACCAAAAGTAACAGGGAAGAAAGAGTTTGTTCCAGCTTAACAGGTCACGCTCCATCACCAAGAGATATCAGGGCAGGAAATCAAGGCAAGAACTAACACAGAAACTATGGAAGTCATGGAGGTACGCTGCCTTCTGACCCACTCCAAGGCTCATGTTGTTCAGTTCACTTTCTCATGCCACCCAGGACCACAGTGTGCGGGGGCTCTCCCATACCAATCACCAATCTAGACAATCTCTCAGATTGGCTGATCCCTTCTGGGCAATCCCTCCATTGAAATTCCCTCAGATAACCCTAGGTTGTGTCAAGATGAAATTAACTGGGACAGAGAGGCTGTCTTATGAACGCAAGCAACCCTAACACCTATAACAGAGTGCGTTTATTTCACAAACGCCATCTCTGTTAGCGCACAGCATGTGCTCTCCTGGGATCTTTCAGAGCAGCCCATTCCCTGCTCTTAGACTCATGCTGAGCACCCACTGGCCCCACACCACCATTCTAAAATGAAGGATAAAAACTTGGGCCTCAGCCGGGCAGTGGTGGCGCATGTCTTTAATCCCAGCACTTGGGAGGCAGAGCCAGGCAGATCTCTGTGAGTTTGAGGCCAGCCTGGTCTACAGAGCAAGATCCAGGACAGGCTCCAAAGCTACACAGAGAAACGTTGTCTCAAAAAAAAAACGACAAAAAAACAAAACCCAGAAACAAAAACAAAAAAACAAAACTTGGGCCTCCTGGCTTCCCCTGGTGTCTAATGCTTTCTCTCTTCTAGAACCTTCTATATGCTGTACCATCTACTTGCAAACACCTCCCTTAGCCTTCTTCAACTGGTTAATGCTTCTACATCCTTTAGATATTTGCAATAAACTCCCAGAGACTGCGAATTATTAACTTGGATCTCATCTTCTCCATGTTCCTGAGACCTCCCGGTACAAGAACAAAAGGCTGTCTCCAGGCCCATGTTCCCTGTCCCCTGGCTCAGGGGTCTTCAGTTGAGGCTTGACTCCACTCATTCTGGGGGCACCACCCATGCTAAGCTGTACCTCTGCCAGCACCGGGGAAACCAAATCAGGACCCGAGCCTACGGACTGCCCACTTCAGCTATGCCAAATAGAGAACTAGTACTTCTGCTGGTGGAAGTGGGAAAAAAAAAAAAGAGGAACCACTGCTGAGCAAATATAATGGCTGGAGCTGCATGCATGTAGATGGCATCCATCTGCCCCCCTCCATTCTGTACGGAACTGCAATCAAGTGTGCTGATCCTAATAAAGACATCTTAGAAAGTGTGTGTGGAAAGGGTGTCTGAAGCTCAGGCACTGTGGGCTCTTGCCTCCTCTTTACTATGGTAGGCTTCCTGGCAGCTAACACAGACCCTTCCATGTGTAGGTCTGACTCATGTATTAGTAGCTGATGAAACAAATTTTGGCTGTTTCACAGTCTGTCGGTAGCTTTGAAAAATAAAAACAACAAGCCTCTGCCAGAGTAAAATGGACACTTCAGAAACCCTTTTCAAAAGTCAGTTGATACACCAGGATTAAGTGCTTTGGGAAAGCAATGGAACATGTCTTTCTAAGCGATTAAGTCAAATGTTTTCGAAAACGTCTGACCCTGTTTAGTTAAAAACATATTTTTCCCCTCTTTTAGAACAAAGACTTCTCACTGGGCCTAGAGTCACAGGCCTGTAAACTCAGGCACTCGCAAGGCTGAGGCAAGCAGAGAGCAAGTTCGAGGCCAGCCTGGCTAATTTAAGAGCTTGGCTCAACACCAAAACCAGGCTGGGGGTTTGCAGCTGCGTGGCAAAGTACTTGCTTGGAATGTATTAAGCCCGAGTTTGATCTCCTGCAGTACCGACACCCATCCTTCCCCATGCTAGTTTTGCTGTGTCAGTTGCTCTTGGTTTAATTATAGCCACTGGAACTCCACAGATACTTGGATGCTAAGAGTAATCGGAGTAAGGCAGCAGGCCAGCGCCACAGCTATGGCTCTGAAAGCCGTGGGACGCCGCTGGGCTGGGGAAATCTCAAGGCCCCCAAACCCGAGCTAGGGCCTGGCCTTCTCCACTACTAAACTGAACATGCCAAGCCCGAATGTCTGAGGGCGGTACCACTCAGTCATTGTTCAGAGGGGTCCCGACGGCGGGCAAGAAGATGGCTAGGCCCGGAGGCAGTGGGGGGAGTGGGAGGGGGACAGTCCTGGGGTCCCCAAGGTGGTCTGGGGAGATGCTTACCCGGAAGTCCTGAGCAGTGTCCTTGATGGGCTGCACGCGGTGCTCCTGGTGCCGGGCGTCGGCCTGGCAGGCGCAGCACAGCAGTTCCTTGTCCTCCAGGCAGAAGAGCGTAATCGGGGCGCGATGCGCGCGGCAGGGGCGCGGGGACCGGCGGCCGGTCCAGCGCGCGCCCTCCGCCTCCTCCCGCAGCAGGGTCTCCACCAGGTTGTTGAGCGTGTGGTTGGTGCGCAGCTCCCCGGGATTCGCTCGTTCCTTGCACACCGGGCACAAGGGCGTCGACTGCACCTCCCAGCAGCTGGTCACGCACCGGCGGCAGAAGTTGTGGCCGCAGCGCAGAGTCACCGCGTCGCGGAACGGGTCGTAGCATACAGCGCACAGCAGCTCCTCTTTAAAGGAGAGCGAAGGCCCCGGGGACACAGAAGGGCCCGGCTCCATCGCAGGGGCAGCCCCGGTCGAAGTCACCACCGCCGCCTTCATGCTTAGATGGCGGGCGTTGTCCTTGCTCGACAAAGTCTGGAGAGCGACCGCGGCTGCAACCTATCGGGCGGGCTTCGAGGGGGCTGGCCCACCCACTTCCGGTCTGTGCGGGGTCTCCCGGAAGAGGTGTGGTCCGCGGTCTCTGCGGGCTCCCGGGCTATCCACGTAGGCACCGAGCGGAAGGATTTTGGTGCCAACCGCACTGAGGGGCTTCCGTTGTGAAATGAAAAGGGAAGCGGAGGGTCGCCATCATTAAGTAATTCCCAAAGTCTCAGACTCCCACCATAGATGGACGTGGACGTTCGTGTTTTACCTCGTTAGGTCCCCGAACCCGGGTCCCAAACAGTGGCTGGGTCTTGCAACCCTGGGAATGCTTTCTCCAACCCTCACATGGCTCGTTCCCCTGACTTTATAGAGTCGGGCTTACTGCAATCTCGGGGTGGCGGTAAGACCTGACAAGTTGCGATTCCGGGCTTGTGGTTGGATAAACGAGTCCCGTACGTAAAATGGTGGTCTCCGTAAAAAGGGCGCGTGAGAGGAATAAATATGGAAGCATGCTTATGGCATCAGTCAAACCTCCATTAAAGCCAGGATAAGGAAGTCGTAATGAATATGCTTGTAATCTCAGCGCTTGGGAGACTGAAGCAGGAGGATCAGGAGCTCGCGGCCAGTCTGGGTTACACAGGGACATTTTTTTATCTTCTATTCTGGATTCTTGCCAAGAACGACAGCTGAAAACTACCCATTCCGCTCAGTGTGACTATTTTGTATTGCACTTCAGTGTGATTATTTTGTAGCCTTCCGCCATGGACTATCTCTCCCGGGATGGGCTGCCATTCCTCTGTTGAAAGATAACTCCTGTGTGTAGGTAGTGCCCCTGCATGTTTTGAGGACAGAGACCCAACTGCCTTTTTCTGACAGTCTTTTCAAGGGCGTTTCTAAACATCCTTCAATAGCGGTGAGAGGTAAAAACAATGTCATGCCAGATGAAGGTCTGGCCAACTACTCCCTGTTACCAAAGATTCCAGTTCGCTGAACTTAAGGTTTCTCTCCTGTAGCGTGTGTCACACAGGAAACAGGCCCAGTGAGGAACACCGATGGCGTTAATTATCTCTACTAGTGATTATGGTCCTTGCTGGGACCCTGGAGTCAGTCACATGCAAGTAGCGTTGAAATATCAGATCCTTTACAGCACTTACTCATATCTTTCCACACTCTGCAATAGTCCTTATCTCCTGGGATTGACACCATTAATTCATACTGTCTTCAGAGGGTGTCTGGTGTGAACCCTTAATGTTCTGTAGTCAGTCAGTCACCCAGGGCCAGTTTCAGTTTGTTCCTGTCCTGTTCTGTTTCAGGATTGGGATGGAACCCGGGAGGATTTAGGTGAGTGCATTTCACCATTAAGCCCTTGATTTGCTAAAACAAGATCTCACTTTTCTATGTGATTTGTAATCCTTCCACCTTAACCTCTGAGTGCTAAGATTATATATGACTTTCGTTTCCCAGGAGCTTCCTAAATGCTAAGACTCCTGAGCCCACCTCAACTCCCCTCACCCATCCCACCCCGTGTGTGTGTGTGTGTGTGTGTGTGTGTGTGTGTGTGTGTGTGAGAGAGAGAGAGAGAGAGAGAGAGAGAGACAGACAGACAGACAGACAGACAGACAGACAGACACAGACAGACAGACATTGGACCTACACTTTTTTGTATGTTTCGTATATTCCCAGAATGGGGTGGTTCTCAAGCACACCCAAGTTTGAGAGCCACTGATCTATAGCTACTCACCAAGCTTTCAGAGGCTCAAGATTAACTTTAGAAGCAATACCTGAAAACACCAGAAATGTAGCTGATAGCCCTGTGGGACAAGCGGCTCCCTGGAAAATCTTGTCTCTTTCAGTGATTTTGTTATATTATTTATTTTGGGGCAAGGGGCCACAGTGTTTGTGTAGCGTTCAGAGGACAACGTGTGGGAGCTGGTTATCTCCTTCCACTCTGTGGCTCCAAGACTCACACTCAGGTTGTTAGCCATAGTGGCAAGTAAGTGCCTTTACCTGCTGAACCAGCTCACCAGCCCTCAGTGTGTCTCCCTCCCTCCCTCCCTCCCTCCTTCCCTCCCTCCCTCTCTCCCTCCCTCCCTCCCTCCCTTCATGTCCCTAAAGATAGAGATTTTTATTTTAAATATTTAAATATTTCCTATTTATTTTCTTATGGCCTATGCTGGATTTATAGGTAAATGTGATAGAAAGGTTTTCTTAATCTTAGTAACGTTGGGCAATTACAAGACTTTTTTATTATTTTATTTCATATAGTATTGGTGTTTTGCCTCCTGTATATCTGTGCACCCACCGCCTGTGTGTGTGTCTCGTGCCTAGAAGAGGCCATCAGATCCCCTGGAACTAGAGCTACACATGGTTGTGAGCTGTCATGTAGGTGCTGGGAATCAAGCTCAGGTCATCTGGAAGAGCAGCCAGTGTTCTTAACCCAGTAAGCAATCTCCTCAGCCCCCCAAACATTACCTGGGAACCAAAAGTAGTGGCCTCTCATTACCCACAGGAGAGACTCAAACTCACAATCCCTGGCTTAGGAAGCTAGTACCTTAGCCATTAGGCCGCTGGGGCAGAACCTCATTGACTTCCATCATGTTCTCTTATCCATGAGTGCCAGTTGTGTGGACCATTTGTACTACTCTCCCTGAGTTCCATTTGTCCTCGTCTAATTTTCTTTGGTTTGTTGTATGTTCCCCACTCTGACTCTGAGGAGATCCACAAATCAAAACAGAGAAGAGAAAGTAAAGATTGGAACTCATGATGTAAGCCTGAATTCACTGTAGACTGAGCTGGCCTGGAACTAACAGATACCCACCTGTGTCTACCTCCCAGGAGCTGGGATTAAAAGCACACACTGTCACATCAAGCTAACATGGGTGATTCAACTGCAACACAGAAATGAACATGAAGTCCAGGAGGTCTGTAGTCCTCTTGGAATTCTGGAAGGGCCCAGTCCAGCTGTGGAGTGAGCGAGGTTGTGATCTAGAGCTCATCATTTTGCTTTCCTGCCTTCCTTTTTCTCTGCTGTATTAAGAAATGTGGAACTGGTTGCTTCAAGTTCCTTCCAGGCCCAACACTCTGGAATTGTCTTATTCTTTGCATAATTTCAGGAAGAGAAAGGTTCATGTTTCTCTAGAGATCAAGAAAAATAAGTCTTGCTAACTATAAGCCAATCTGGCACCAATTTTGGCCATTGCTTTCATTAGAGAGGGTGTTATTCTGAGGCACTTACTGGATTTCATATTCCCCGTTCTAACTACGGCACTGGCATAGTTCCCCCTGTTTCTGTCTTCTCCCAGCACACACCAAACAGGCCCTGAAGAGTCCCAAGCACCTCGGCATCATGTAAAACATAATTTTTTAAATGTTGCACTAGATAAACATTTACTAGGAACTGAGACAAGAGCCGGTGTTCGGGTCTGTTTCCTATTCCTGTTGCTAGAACCACAGACGTTCCTATTCCTGTTGCTAGAACCACAGATGTTTTATAAAGAATAGAAGTTCTGGAGGCAGGGAAGTCCAAGGGTGGGGTGCCAACCTTCCCACTACATAACGATGAGACAGAGAACATCACGGAGCCAGACAGGCAAGTGTGCCAGCTCAGCTCTCTCTTCCTCTTTTAAAGCCACTGATGCTGTAATGGGAGGTTGTGCTGGTTAATTTTTGTCACCCTGACACAGGCTGGAGTTGTTTGGAAAGAGGGAACCTGGATGGGGAAAATGTCTTCATATGATTGTTCTGTGGGCCAGTCTGGGAGGAGCCTTTTCTTGATTAATGATTGATGTGGGAGGGTCTAGGTCACTGAGGGCTACATGGGACAGATGGGACAGGTGGTCCTGGATTGCATTGCATCAGGAGGAAATCTGAGCAAGCCATGAAGAACAAACTGGTAAGCAGCAGGCCTCCCTGGAGTCCGCTTCAGTTCCTGCCTTGAGGTTTCCTGCGTTGGCCTCCCTCAACAGTGACCCAGGAGATGTAAGCCAAACACATACTTTCCTCACCAGGCCGTGGTCTCTATTCTAGGAATAGAAAGGAAACAAGGACGGGGTTCCACCCTCATGACCTCATCCTAAGAACCTCCTAAAGCCTCATTGCTGTGGATATCACTCTATATAAATAAAACACTGATGGCCAGTGACCAGGCAAGAAGTATAGGCGGGACAAAGAGAGAGGCGAATTGGGGAAACAGGAAGAAGTGGGGAGAGACACTGCAGCCACCTCCAGGACAAGCAACATGTAAAGACGCTGGTAAGCCACCAGCCACATGGCAAGGTATAGATTTATAGAAATGGGTTAATTTAAGATAAAAGAACAGTTAGCAAGAAGCCTGCCACGGCCATACAGTTTATAAGTAATATAAGCGTCTGAGTGATTATTTTATATGTGGATTGTGGGACTGCGTGGCTTGGTGGAACCTGGAGAGAAGCCCTCCAGCAACACCTCATTTCAAATAGAAACATAAATTTAGGGACTGCGTTTCCAAGGCATGAATTTCTGGGTGTCTGCCGAAACCCTAGCAAGAAGGAATACAGCGAACAAGCAATAAAGACCAACTATGTGCTGCCTTCAGGGAATCTACTTTATAGCTAACTGTTTAAGTAGCACAAGCAAACAAAGAGAAAAGGGTAATGCTGATCACTGGTGTGGTTCTGTCCATCTCAGGGGATAGAAAGTAATGGAGCAAAAGGCTGATTCAGCAGGAGAATCTTTAGAGATAGGCAGCCAGAGCTGCAAACACAGGAGAGCTTGTTCATCAGTTGCCTGGGCAACCTGTAAGGAAAGCACAGTGGCCTGATGCTTTCAGTAAAGACTCCATTGCTTAGACCTGCTCTAAAGCCTAGAGCCTGGAAAAGAAGATGAAGGGTGCCTGGTTGTTCCGGGTAATGCAGGGAGATTGTCCCTAACAAGTAATGTGCAGTGCAAGTGACCAGGGATGTGCCAAGGGTCCTCTGGATTGATTGGGCCCCAGACGCCTTTGATTCAGCCTGTTATGCTTATACTTATGATCTTTTAAACTGTAAGCACACATAAGGGCCCAAGATTAGTCATGAAGTTGGCCTCACACTACCTCCCTGGTTTTCCCTAGGACTTCAGAGAATGGCTGAACCAGCACCACTATTCTTGCTGGATGGAAATCAATATCGAGAAAGGGCCTAAGCACATGCTAAGAAACCCTTTCTTAAAACCCTCCAGCAGGCCAGGCAGTGGTGGTGCGCACCTTTAACCCCAGCACTTGGGAGGCAGAGCCAGGCAGACAGGCAGATCTCTGAGTTCGAGGCCAGCCTGGTCTACAGAGCGAGATCCAGGACAGGCACCAAAACTACACAGAAAAACCCTGTCTCAAAAAAACAAAAAAAAAACAAAAACAACAACAACAACAACAAAAAAACAACAACAACAAAAACAAAACAAAACAAAACATAAAACAACAACAACAAAAACCTCCAGCAGACTTTCTCAAAGTTTATTGGTCTGTGGGGCATGGTGGCACACACCCTTAATCCCAACACTCAAGAGGTAGAAATAGACAGATCTCTATGAGTTGGAGGCCAGCCCAGGAGACCTGGTCTCAAAAACAAAGAAACAAAAAAGCCTTATTGGTCTATGATGGAACTGAGCCAATCAGAACTGACCTGAGTCACATAGCAGGGAATTGTCATCCAGATACATTTCAGCCTCTGCTTTTTCTACAAAAGAAGGGAAATCTCGCCACTGGACAGTTAAGTATAGATTCAAGACAACTGTTACCACTTGCAAACTTAGAGATTTCACATAAAAACTTAGATTCCTATCTCTGCCTTTTGCGTTAAAAATTTGTCATTGTGGTATAATATACATGATGGAAAATGCATTAGTGATTCTCGAGGGTGCAGCTGGGCAGTGTTTAGTATTTTCCGTTGCTGTGCAAGCGCTGTGTAGAGCCCAGTACCTGGAAAACTTTTCATCTACACATTAACCAAGTCCCTGCCTTCTGCTCCCTGGAAACCAGGCCTGTACTTTCATCTCTATGTACTTGACCACTCCAGATACCTTCTGCAGGTGGGTGGATGCACACTGGGCTTGCGTTTTTTGTGACTGGTGCTTTTTCAGCTAGCATGAAACATCTCACACACACACAGATGGTGATGACAAAGTGGGGCACCAGGAATAGCAGCCCCAAGGACACCTCAAGGTTTAACCCTGCTGCGGTCCATTTCATGATGTCCCCCATTTTTAATACGAAGTCCCGTGCATGTATGAACCACGTTCTGTGTATCCTCTTGTCCACTGGAAGTTATGTTGCTTCTACTTCCTGGCAGCTCCTAAATCCTACTGTGGATATGAGTGTACAGAGACTGCTTTGAGATACTGTTTTGCAGTCCTTTGAGGATACGCCCTGGTATCGGAGACTATGGGGGTCCAGCCCCTCAATAGTCCCCTCCTAGGGTCTGGGAAGAATCTACAACCAGCTGATAATTAATCTTTGAAGAAAAGAAATGAGTCTATGTACAAGAAATTCCTTAGTCCATACACTTTATTATTCTATCAGTTCTCTCTCTACAAGCTTATACTCTGCTCTCATTTTTAGCTCATTTCTTGCCCAATTTCTCTTTACATTTATCTTTTGTCCCCTCCATGTTCTATCTTAATTCCTTCATCTAGTTCTGCCCCTTCTAGGTTCTCATCCATCTAGGTCTTTTCCATATCAGTTCCTCTCCCATCTCCTTCTCTCTCATCTGGTTCTTCCCCATCTGGCTCTTCCTCATCTTCCACCTCATTCCTCTAGTACTCTCTTCTAGCCCTTCAATCTAGTTCTTCCCCATCTCAGTTTGTTCCTCTCAAGTTCTTACCCATCTAGTTTTTCCATTCTCTTTTTTCTTCTTCGTTTCCCTGTGTCCTGGTATGTATACACTTACAAGCAGTAATCTCTTGGCAGTGCAAAGCCAGGCTTCCAGGGTCAAATGGAGGGGTGATAAGAATCACGTAGAGAGGCAGTAAGTATTAATTATCATTTGCAACCCCAAAGGGAAGTGACCAATGGGGAAATGAATTACCTAAAGGCTAAATTCAGGTAACATCTAAGAAGAGGGATCTTATGTGCTCAACTATAACCTTAAGTATGATTGGTAGAAAATGTTAAGAATCTATAAGTTGCTAGGTCAATGGGAGAAAATAAAACTGTCTTCTTTTTTTCCTGTGGCTCCTGTCTGTCTGAGCTATCTGCCGTTTTTTCTGCAGGGTGGGGGGAAGTTGCTCAGTCTCTAGGCAACCTGTGTACAGCTAGATGCCTCCAGTGATAGTTAAAGGGAGATCTGGCACTAGAGGTAAGATTTGGGAAAGGAGGAAGTTAAGTTTAATTGGCACATCCTCCAGGCCTTCTCAAACACTGTAGCCTGGATGCTTAAGTCTGTTCTTAGAGAGTACAGAGGTATCTCTGATAAGGTACTTTCCTCCATCTGGGGATAGACCTGGCCGGATGCTGCCAATGATGATAATTACAGGGAGGCTTGAACTGGAGTTCTGGCTGAGCATAGCTGTCAGCGCAGAAGGTTATCTAAATATTCCTAGAAGTGGTTAGGTAAGGAGTTAGCGGTCTATAAAATTAGTAAGGCTGTAAGAAAGGAGGGTCCGAACTAAATTGTGTAAAGCTATTATTTAAAGTCCACCTGACCTAGGCGGTGTCTCCTTGTGGAATTTACCTTAAATCAGGAGACTTGATTGTGGACTGTTATTACTGTTAGTCCTTAAAAGTGGCTAAGGGAGATACCTGATTCCAGAGGAAGCCTTTCCTGAGGCTATTCTCCAAATACCTTGAATGTGTGTGTCCAGAGAGTGATCAGTCCACACTGTTAGCCTGTCTAAGGAAAAAATTAATTGGGGAAACTGTGAAGGCATACATGATTTTCATAACAGAATACAGCTGATATATAACAAGCCAAATAACATCAAAAGTTCCTTGGAATTTGGCTTCCCCTGGAGGAATTCCTTGATCCCTCTAGGTAGTGACTTTGCCAATACCAGCTGAGTTCTTATGATATATTCCTGCGGCCTGCATCACCCTGGGAGTGGAATTGTTAGCTCATATGCATTGCCCCTTATATTTCTGAGTGGCCGCCATGCTGCCATGGTCTTTTCCCAGCAGCAGGAACCCTAGCTAAGGCAATGACCTACAACAACCTTGAACTTGATCTGAGGTGCTGTATGGGCAGACAGCACGCGCAGGGCAAAGTGCACGTGTTGTGTGTTTAGTACGAAGGTTGCAGTGAAGTCATGTGATGGAACACAGTCGAGTGCTGCTAGAAACACGCCTGATTCCTTGCATGTTGAAGCTCAAGTTTGGGTCACCGACTGTCATTGCCAATTTTTTTATGATCCCATATTTCATTAAATAATTTCACATAGAGTTATGGCCCACAGCTTAAGAAGCTGAGAACCAACCACACAGCCTCAGCCATCCCCATGGTTTCAAATACCACCGAGAAGTTTATCACCCGCTCAGCCACTACCCCAAGCTCCAATCCCAGTGTGTTAGGTCAGGGGTGGAGACGATGGAACTGGAAAAAAGATGAGTAAGAGAGATATCGGGAAGACTAATGGCTCTTGCCCATGCCCTTGTGGAACCCACTATTTAAATGGGGAAACAGGGATGCCATCAGCTGGGCATGCTAGAAGGCACCAGCTACTCCTTACTGAAGCCATAGGGACTGCTTAGAGACTTCCAGAGGACGTTTGTGGGTGAGAAACTGCATCTGTGACATCCTTCAAAGACAATCATGAGAATAACAAAGGAAAGACTCTGTTCTGAAAAGAGGAAGAACTCCCGAAATCACAAGAGAGGGGACATGGCTAAAAAGCATAGAGAAGCAAAGAGGTGCACAGAAAATCATCCCAGGTCCCAGCGGGGGAACCACCTAAGCTAGGCAGCACTGGTGGACAGAGACTGGCGATCTCAGCCACAGAACCATTCCACAGTTCTCACAGCTTTCAATTCCACTGGGGATTTGTTTTGAGGGTGACATTCAGGACAGGCTAGCTTTAGACAGGAAATCCATTTGGTCACACTCCCTATCTCTGAGAGCAAAGCCAGGGGCCATCCTGAAAGGGAGTCTTTTGTTGAAGACTGGGCAACCCTGCACACGTGAAAATAAGGAACAGTCACAAGCCATGGAGCCCGGGGCTACCTGTCTCTGAGTGACCAGCGGCTGTGTGAAGCAGTTGTGGATGAGGAGAACATGACACAGACTGAGAAGTCCAGGTGGCAGGTGACTGCCGGCCATGAAGGCATGGTGGCCAGTGGCTCTGTAGTGGGAATCCCCATCGCCTGAAGACAGTGATGGAGACAGACGGACGGAATCCTTGGTCAGTGGGCGGCTCAGCCTCCGAAGCTGCCCCTCTGCTGGTGGTGTGCCGTAAGGATCCAGCACTGGTCCATAGGAACCCCTGATTTCTGCATCCTCCTCCGTCCTACTCAGTGTGAGCCTGGACCTCCAGTGCAGGTCTCGGTGCTGTGTGCCTCCTCCGCTCTCCATCAAACTCCAGGGGACTTCCTGGATTGTCTTAGCCACCTCGGGGGGCATACAAACTGGGGTCCCTGGAGCAAGAGGGAGCTTGCCAAATCCACAAAACTCAGCGCGTCCAGGAACAGCTTCTGATACATGTCTATGCAAACGTCTAACTCCTGCCTCAAAAGGAAGAAGAGTTAGTTCCTTTAGGAGCCGAATATAAGTGGCCACAGTCCAGGAACACAGACACGGATTGGTTCAATCCATAGAAACAGTTTTGTGAAGTTTTTGTAGTACCAGAACAATAATAACAAAAAAAGTCATAAGTCATAGCACTTTGAAAATATGTTGGTGGGAGTGTGAAGGCAATACAGACTCCATCTTAGGGTAGGGCCACCATCTTAGACCTCCTGCTGTACTCAGTTCCAGGAAGGACCTCAGGAATGTGCCATGACAACTCGAACAGATACAGAGCAGTATGCTCCTGCAGACATTCTGCCTGTGGTTTATGGCCCTTGAAGATATCTAGATAATGCTGCTGAGCAGCCCAGATAATCCTGCCCAGCAAGTTGTAGTTCCCTGCCAAAAGGTCTTACCCAATAGTTTGAAATGTGGTTTCGCACCCAAAGTCTAGACCAGTAGTTTCAAAAAATCACCTTGCCCCATATCCCTTCTACCCAATCCCGAGATGCCAAAGCATGTAATTCCCTGCTTGCAGTTTTTCCCTATAAAAAACTTCTCTACACCTGGACTCTATCACCACATTTCCCTCCATCTGCCTGGTGGTGACCTAGGTTTAACATGACAATAAAAGGACCCTTATGTGCTTGCATTGGAAACCGGCTCCTCGGTGGTCTCTGGGGTTTTGAGAACCGGGTAAAATAGGAGCATCAGGTAGATGGGTTAAAACACAGCTTGGAATCCTCAGCGATCAGCCTCATATGCGACCTGACGATACGTTTGGCCTTTTGCTTGGTGGGAGCTAGCGGTCAGTTAAGTGAATACATTCTAACCCCGCCACAGTGGCTGAAGCTCTGTCAGTCAACCAACCTCGCAGGAAGGAGGTTCGGAATAAAGTGTGGTTCTCTCTAAGAACTGTTCTTCTTGGATGCCTAGAAGGGAAAGCGCCTAACCTGAAGGGACAGGCAGTGTGGTGATATTGTGTTCCCCAATATATTGTGCACCTTAATAAACTTACCTGGGGTCAGAGAACAGAACAGCCGCTAGATAGACATAGAGGCCAGAAAATGGTGGCACACACACCTTTAATCCTAGCCTTCTGGAAGCAGAGATCTATCCGGATCTCTGTGAGTTCAAAGCCACACTGGAAACAGCCAAGCATGGTGACACACGCCTTTAATCCCAGGAAGTGATGGCAGGAAGCAGAAAGGTAGATAAGGCGTGAGGACAAGGAACTAGAGGCCTGGCTAAGTTTTCAGGCTGTTAGCAGCAGTTCAGCTGAGATTCATTCTGGATGAGGACACAGAGGCTTCCAGTCTGAGGAAACAGGATTAGCTGAGGAATTGGCGAGACCTTCTAAAGATCGTGCTACATTGCAGACCCTTGACAAGAGACTTGGGTACAAGCTAGGCTCAGCACCACCCTGAAGAGCAGAAATGACAAAAGACTCCCACTTGAACTGGCCATCCCCTCCACCTCACAGACACCCTAATGCTGTCATTTTCTAAAAGTTTATTTCTTTTCCTTTTTTCTCTTTACTGAATAGACTTTTAGTGTCTTTTTTTTTTTAGCGTTTATTTTTAGTTTACCTCCTTGTGTTGACCTATTTTAGTTTGCATACTTTTTATTTTGGGAACCCATTATCTCTTGTGCTTTTCACCCCCTCTTGTTAACTTGATTCTTCTTACTCCCCTCCCCCCCATTTCATGGTCTCTTCTTTTCCTTATTCCTGTCTTATTTTTACCTTTACCTTAATTTTTATTTATTTATTTATTTATTTATTTATTTATTTATTTAGTGTTTCAAGATAGAGTTTCTCTGTGCCCTACCTGTCCAGACTGGCCTCAAACTTAGAGATCCACCTGCCTCTGCCTCCTTGGTGCTGGGATTAAAGGTGTGTGCCACCACCACCTGGCTTAATATTTAAATTCATCTTTTACTCTAAATTACTTTGCCATTTCATTTTCTAAGGTTATTGGTGATTCAGCAGTTGGCATCAATCAATTGCAATCATATTTCTGTACCTGGGGTGGGTTGATGGTGTTTTTACAGCATTGTTTTCTCCTCTCTAAGTGTCTAAGTGGTCTTGTGGATTGAGTCCTCAATAAATGATTGCTTACTAAAAAGACCTTCAAAAGAAAACAAAACCCAAAAATACCCCAAACCCCAAACTGGAAGAGATCCATTCCAATTGACCCACAAATCATAACACAGAAACATAAGCATGTGAATCAATGTAATAAACTCTGCCAAAAGATCATAGCTCCTTAATCACTGTGTCTAAAGACACTGAGATGATTTAAAAATGTGAAAAGGATTCTAAAGTCTAATTATAAGAGACTGGAAAGATGGCTCAGTGTTTAAGTGTGATACTGTTCTCGAAGAGGACATGAGTTCAGTTCCCAGTACCCACAACAGATGGCTCAGACCTGCCTGTAACTCCAGCTCCAGGGGCTCTGATGCCCCCCACAAGCACTGCTCTCACTTGTACATACCCACACACAGACACACACAGATACATGTAATTTTTCAAAAATTAGAGCGTTTATAAAAGTCTAGTTATAAAACAATCAATGCTTTCAAAGAAGATACAATCAAAAAGAGAATGAAGTGAACTTGTCAGTTTACGCCTTAGATAAGAACGTCAACAACAGCAATAAAAACAAAACACTTGAAACATGTTGGAAATTTTCAAAGTTCAATAAATCAAAATTAAAATCAACCAGAAATCATCGATATATGAGATCAAGTATAAAGAAAAGGTTGTCAAGGATTGAGGACACAGTCAAGGACATATTATAATCAACCATCATAAGGAAAAAGTAGCAAGCATGGGACATATTATAGTCAACTATCAGTAAGGGAAACAAAGCAAGCATGACCCCCGCATTCAAGAACTCTGAGACATGATCAAATGTATAACTCCACAGGGATTGAAGAAGGAGCCGTAAACTGAAAGCATAAAGTATTTATTCCATGAAAGTTTACACTAAAGTCTAGGGAAATGGATGGACATTCAAGCAAAAGAGGCATTTAGGACCCCAATGAGACATGAGTAGAAAGGAAGCCCTCCCTGACACACTGTAGATAAGATGCTGGTACTGAAGAGCAAAGAAACAATATCACAAGCTGCTAGAGAAGTTTAAAAATCAAGTGCATCAGAATATCTAACCTCTTAGCAGAAACCTTAAAAGCCAGGAAAGTATGGAATGATAGACTTCAAGCCCTAAAAGTAAATAACTGCCAACAAAAAAATCATTATGCGCAGAAAAGTGATCTTTAAAAATTGATGGAGAAATAAAGATTTCCCAAGCTAAGCATAAAGTGAAGCGATTGGTGGCCACTGAGCCAACATTTCAGATGACACTGAAAGGATTCCTATACCCAGAGGAAAAAGCAAGAATTGTAAACACAAGAGCTCACAAAGGAGTCAGCTTTACGAGAGGAAGAGATGAGCGAGTGAGAACTAGGAACGAACCAACATTCAGCAAACTGGCAAGCCCCTAAGGGGAACAGTGGAGAAAGAAAGGAAGAAACAGTATTTCAACCAACCAAGGAAATCATCAATAAAATTACAGGAATAAGAAAATCCCCCTTAATAATAACCCTAATATTAATGGTCTTATTTCTTTAATCAAAAGAGACTAGCTGAGTGGACTAAAACCAAGATCCAGCTGTTTGCTATCTGCAAGAAACATTGACCTGACCATCAGAGACAAAAACAGAATAGAAAATTATACGCCAAGTGAGTAGAAGCCAAAAGCAAGCAGGAGTAGTTATATTCATATTTCACACAGCTCATTTCAAGTTAAAATCAGACATATGAAGAAGGTTACTGCATATTAATAAAGGGAATAGTCCATCAAGAAAATATAAACATGGGTGTACTTTATTTCATAAAGTAAACACTACTCAACATAAAATAACAGGTCCATATGCAATACTAGTGGATGGCTTCAATTCCCCACTCTTACTGGTTGATAGGTCTTCCAAACAAAAGACCAACAAAGAAACTTCAGAGTTACTCTGCTCTATAGGACAAGCGGCCTTCACAGACATCTCTGGAATATTCCATGTAACACATTCCTCTCAGTATTCCATGGAGCTTCCTTTTATGTAGATCACATTTTAGGCCATAAAATCAGTTAACAAGTAAAAAACAAAATCTGGCCTCTTACCAGGTCATAATGAAATATAAAGAAAATCAGTAGAAAAACTACAGGAACTATGTAAAGACGTGAAGCGTGAAGGATACATTCTTGGTGTGGCTCATTGAAGGAATCATGGGGAAAGTTAAACAATTCCTCGTATCAAATGAAACCAAAACGATTTGACAGAAATTGTTTGATGCAGTAAAGGCAGTTCCAAGTGGGAGTTTAGAGCTCTGAGAGTGTAAATTTAAAAGAAAACCCGAGAAGACAGTGGCTCAGCAGTTAAGACGCACATACTACTCTTTTTTTTTTTAATTTTTATTTTATATGCATTGGTGTTTTTCCATGGTTGTTGGGTCCTCTGGAACTGGAGTCATAGATGGCTCTAAGCTGCCATATGGTTGCCGGGAGTAGAACCCTGGTCCTTTGGAAGAGTAGTCAGTGTTCTTCACCACTGAACCATCTCTCCAGCATCCCGGTACACACTACTCTTGCAGAGGATTGGAGTTCAGTTCCCAGCATCTATGTCACATGGCTTGCAACCACCTGTAACTCCAGCTCTAGGGGAATCCTACTCCTCTGGCTTCCTGGGAAGCCTCTACTCACGTACGCAGACCATCTACACATAACTAGAAATAATAAAAAGAAACCTTAAAAAGTATAAAGAACACAAATAACTAATGCTGCATCTCCAGGTCTTAGAAAAATAAAAACAAGCTGTGCATGCCTTTAAAGCACACGCCTTTAATCCCAGCACTCGAGAAGCAGAGGCAGGCGGATCTCCATGAGTTCGAGGCCAGCCTGGTCTAGAGCCAGTTCCAGGACAGGCTGCAAAGCTACACAGAGAAACTCTGTCTCTAAAAACCAAAATAAATAAATAAATAACAAGCTAAAGTCCAAATTAGTGGATGGAAAGAATGATAAAGATAGACAGAGATTAATGAAATGGTCATTAAAAGAGTAATACAAAAGCTGGGTGGTAGTGGTGCATGCCTTTAAGCCTAGCACTCTGGCAGCAGAAGCAGGCAGATTTTTGTGAGTTCAAGGCCAGCCTGGTCTACAGAGTGAGTTCTGGGACAGCCATAGCTGTTATACAGAGAAAGCTTGCCTTAAAAAAACAAACAGAAAGAATAATACAAAGAATGAACAAAGCAAAGAGTTGTTACTTTGCAGAGATAATATCAATGAAACCTTAGCCAAACAATACAAATTAATAAACTTAGAGGTGGCAAGGATAACAGTAAAAATCCAGATCACTATAGCACACTTTGAAAAACTATTGCAGAACATTGGAAAATAGAGAAGAAATGAGTAAATTCGTAGACACATCATGTCTACCAAAATTAAATGAAGAGCCTATAAGCAACCAGATCTATTATAAGTAATGCCATTGAGGCACTAAAAAAGAGTCTTTGTGATAGTTACTTTTATTGTCACTGTGATCAAATGTCTGCAAAGAAGCAACTCGGCGGGCATTAAGTTTGGGTTATAATTTGAGAGAACATACTGCAGGATGTCAGAGAAGCCATGTTGGTAGGGGTGTGAGGTGGCTAGGGAATTGCACCCAACTGGGAATCGGAGAGATGTGAATGCTGGTACTCACGGGGCTTCTTTCTTTTTCCCTTTGTATTCTGTCTGGGCCCCATAGGATGGTGCCGCCCACAGTTAGGGTGGCTTTCCTTCCTAGGTGTCTTAGCTACTGTTCTATTGCTGTGAAGAGACACCATAACTAGGCAGACCCACTGTCAAAGTCTATCAGACCTTTAATAGAGAAGTAAAACAATGTTCCTCCAACTATTGCAGAAAACAGGAAGGGAAAGAATCCTGCCACATTCAGGCAGCGTAAAGGCAGCGTTACCCTGATAGCAAGACTGAACAATGCTGCAACACCAAGAATGAGGAAATGACAGACCACTTGCCTTCCTGAAGAACACAGACGCAGACATTCTCCATAAAGCGTTTGCCAAGTGAATTCAACAACGTACAAAAGATCACACAAAATGATCGAGTTGGTTTCATTCTATAGATGCAAAGATGGCTTGATATATGCAAATCTAATCAATGTAACACAGGGCATAAATAGACTCAGGGACAAAAGTCACTAGATCTAGAAAGGACCTTTCTCAAGTTCAACCTCTTTTCACAATAAAAATCTTGCAGAAAATAACTAAAGGAATGGACTTCAATGCAATGAAGGCTACATATGGTAAGCCTATAATCAATATTATACCAAATGGGAAATATTGAAAGAATTTCTCTATCATCAGGAATGAAACAAGGTATCATCTCTCCCATAATTAACATGATGCTTGAATTGCTTATTTAGAGCAATAAGGCAAGAGAAAGAAATACAGAGGATACAAATAGGGAAGGAAAAAAGGGAAAGGTATTCCTATTTGTAAGTATTATGATCCTAGAGTTGTAAGGCCCTAAAGATCCCACAGAAAAACTTAGACCTCACAAGTGCTTCCAGCAAAATAGCAAGACACAAAATAAACACAGAAAATGTGGTATCGTTTCTAAATGCCAATAACAAACTCATCGAGAAAAAATTAGGGAGAAGGACTCATTTATAATAATTTAAAAAATAAATATCAATGTGGTGATATTTTGAACAAATAAAATTTGCCTGAAGATCAGAGGACAGAACAAGCCACTTGATTAAACACAGAGGCCAGACAGTGGTGGCACATACTTTTAATCCTAGTACTTAGGAGGCAGAGGCAGAGATCTGTCTGGATTTCTGTGAGTTCAAGGCCACACTGGGCTACATGAGATTAATCTAGTTTAAAAAAGAAACAGAACCAGGCAGTGGTAGCACACACCTTTAATTCCAGCACTTGGGATCATACACCTTTAATCCCAGCACTAGGAAGGTTGAAGCAGGAAGTGATATGGCTGAGCGAATAAAGGAATATAAGGCAGGAGGAGACAGGAATTTACACTCTTTCAGGCTGAGAAGTTGGTAAGGTAAGAGGTGGTAGCTGTGGCTTGCTCTACTTCTCTGATCTTTCAGCTTTCACCCTGATAGCTAGCTCTGAGTTTTTATTAAGATCAATTAGGATTCCTGCAACATATCTAAGAGTCAGGTGTAGTGACTTTAATACCTTTAATCCCAGCAGATAGTTGGTTACATCTACAACTTCAAGACATGATCACAGCAAGGACTTTCTGAGCGGGACCCTAAGAACACAAGAAACAACCCTAAGAATTGACAAATGGGAATACATGACATTAAGAAGCGTCTGCACAGCAAAGCAAACAATCTCTGGAGTGAAGAGACACCCTACAGGAAGTGTGTGTGTGTGTGTGTGTGTGTGTGTGTGTGTGTGCCCACTGTACACCAGACAGAGAATAAGTATCCTGGATATATAAAGAGCTACAACAGTGAAACACTATAAAACTAAATTGTCCCATCAATAAATGGACACTGATAAATAATTCTCCAAAGAAGAAGTATGAAACAGTCACTAACTACTTGAAAAGGTGTTCAACATCCTTACCTATCCGGGAGATGCCAATGAAAACTGCCTTCAGATTCCATCTTGCCCCAGTCAGAATGGCTACCAACAAAGGAAAAAGGGGCAGCAGATGCCGAGGAGGGTGCCAGAGTCATACAGTACCCACATACAGGGCTAGTTGGTTGACGCGGCCACGGTAGATGAAAATATGGAGGCTCCACCACAAACTAAATAGAGAACCTCTGTGTCATCCAGCCATACCTGTTGAGGAAATACCTGAAAGAATACAGTTAGACACCACAGAGACACTCAGACGTCCATGTTTACTGAGCTCTATTCCCAGCAGCCAAGGTATAAAGTCAACCTGCATGTCCATCAACAGATGTGTGAGTAAAGACAGTATGGTACGCGCGCACACACACACACACACACACATGCACGCACGCACACACACACACCCACGCACGCATACACACATGCACACGCACATGCATGTGCACATGGTAGAGTTTTATTCAGCTACAAAGAAGAACAAAAATTATGTCATTTTTTTTTGGAAAATAAATGGAAATGGACATCATTATGATAAGCAAAATAAGCCAGACTCAGAAAAACGTGAAATGTTTTCTTTTAGATGCAGAATCTAGATTTTAAAAATTATATGAATTGGGCCTGGGGGTGCCAGCCTGTTGTTCTTCCTACTTGGCTGGAGAAAGTAGCGAGACTGTCTAGGGCAATGGTTCTCAACCTGTGGGTCATGACCCCTCTGGAGTTGAGCGACCCCTTCCACAGGGATCCCCTAAGACCACTGGAAAACACAGATACTTACATCACAATTCATAACAGTAGCCAAATTACAGCTAAGGGAGGGTAAAGTCCCTCCCTTAGGAAGGTCTAGAACCATGGTCTATGGCGAGGGTAGACACCGGCACAACAATGGATGAAGAACACAGTAAAGGCCAAGTACCTGATGTGCATGCATGAGGATGTTATAATGAGACGCGTGTTTTTTAAATAATTTATTTTATTTTATTTTATTTTATGTGCATTGGTGTAAGGGTATCAAATCTCCTGGAATATGAGTTATAATACACACAGTTGTGAGCTGCCGTGTGGTTGCTGGGAATTGAACCTCAGTCCTCTGGAAGAACAGCCAGTCCTCTTAACCACTCAGCCATCTCTCCAGCCCCAAAACATGTATTTCTTTTTTTTTTTTTAGAAACGAAAAGAAAAAAACTGCCCAAAGGGATTTGGAGGAAAGAATACCCCAAGCCAAGAATACAGCATGTGTGCACAGAGCAGAGAGCCTGAAGGAGCAGAGTGGAGATACGGCTGTAGTTCGTGTGTGTGCCCACTTGGGGGCAGCACACACAAACCTAGCTTTTCTCCAACAGCCAGCCTCTGCGGTTCCTTCAGGCAGAGCTTCCGTCCATGCCACAAGACTGTCACCCACCCACTCCCAAATGTAAGGATTCAGAAAGACACCCCCTGCTGACACCGGCAGACAGTTTCTTTACCCCGTGGTCCTTTGCCCCAGACACTGTTCCCACATCTCCACTGGCACCCCCACTTCACCCCTCCAACTTGTCCTTTCTCTTCAAACTGTAGCTGAAGAATCCCACCTGGCCGCCCCTGACCCCTCACTGCCGTCGGCATCGCCTCCAGGCCTGCGTGTGAGCGCAGAGACGGTTGGTCGACAAATGGGTGAATTCGGGATGATGGAGAGGATCCAGCTGGCCCCGCAGACGGCAGGGTCCGGTCTATTGTGGTCTTACAGTTGAGGGTGGGTAACTCTGGCTTCAACTTAGGATTTTCAGTAGACATGGAGCATACAGCTAAAATCTACATTTTGTTACATCTTAAGAAACATGAATTTTATAGCTTTAATAGATTTTATTTGTTGTTATTGCTATTGGTTTTTTTAAAGACAGGGTTTCTCTGTGTAGTCCTGGCTGTCCTGGAACTCACTCTGTAGACCAGGCTGGCCTCCAACTCAGAGCTCTACCTGCCTCTGCCTCCTGGGTGCTTAATTTATTAACTTAATTAATTCTGTTTTCTCTTGAGAAGCCATCACCACCACTTAGGAAGGTGAGTGTTGGTTGCTCTTGGTGTTCTTCCTCTGCTGAATTGAGAGGTGGGGTGGGGGTGAAGAAGTGTCATGGAGATTGTGTTTTTCACACGTAGCTGGGCAGCTTGATGTCACACAGTCTCAGGATTGCTACTGTCAGAGACCAAACTGTGACTAGACCCTGAACCCTACAGGATGCAGGGTAAAGACATCTGGGAGAGGGTCTTCTGCTAAGTCCAGCTCACTGACTTCCACTCATGAGAAAGTCAGAATCTTTCTAGGGTGAGAGAAGAGATGTCACAAAGTGCCTTCCATCTGCCTCCAGTCCCACTGTCTTGCTGACCGAGTAAAGAGGTGGCCAGTCTCTTCAGAGGGGAGCGACACTGATGTAGGAAGAGGGCCCCAGAAGAAAAGTGGGGCTTCTCTATTCTTTTCTGGTTCATTTTTTCTATCTATCTATCTATCTATCTATCTATCTATCTATCTACCTACCTATTTATCCACCTGCCTATCTCTCTCTCTCTCTCTCTCTCTCTCTCTCTCTCTCTCTCTCTCTCTCTCTACCTGTCTATCTATCTATCTATCTATCTATCTATCTATCTATCTATCTATCTCTATCTTTAAGACATAATCTCTCGAAGCCTAGCCTCACCTCAAATTCCCCATGTAACCAAGAACAACCTAGAACTTCTTATCCTCCAGAGTGTAGGAATTAAACCTCCAGAGGGTTAGAATTACAGACATTACAACATTTAGTATTAGGCTGATACCCATTCTACCATCGGAGCTACATTCCCAGTCCCTTCTCTGACTGTTTTTGAGCGGTGCTCTGGTCCTGCAGGGTCTAGGCTCAGAAACCCAGTCTTCAGTGTTTCCAACCTTGTACCAGTCATGTCAGCATCCCTGATATTCACCTGTCCTGGAACTGGGGACCACTTCAATGTGTGGGCACACTGGGCCACAAAAGCTGAGAACGTGAGACAGTTCTAGTGACCAAAGGCTGCAGAGAGGGGTGGGGGGAAGAAGCCAGGGATGGTAGGAGTTGGGGGGTCAACCAATCACAAGAGGCTGGGGACACCTGAGGACCCCTCGTGGGGCCCTAAGGCAGTGGCTCTGGCCCACCCTCCCACCCCTCCCGGGTCAGCCGGGCAGCTCCCGGAATTGCAGGCGGCGTCTATTTCAGAGTTTATGGTAAGAGGCTGGAGCCTGCACACACAGACAGCACACCCCACCCTTTAAGGAAGTAGGGAGGAGAGCAGCAGGGGTGTGGTTAACGACCGAGAGGAGGAGGGGGGGAAAACAACCTGTCAGCCTCTTACTCAGCCTCTGCGGGCAGAGCCGCGCGTCCTACCTGCGGCGGCTGCACTCACCTGGCCCAGCCCGGAGCCCTGGCCGGAGTCCGCGCCTCGCCCGCGGTGAGTCCTGCACGTCGCTACCCAGCGCCGGGGTGGGGGACCCGTCGATCGTTCGACTTAGGTGGCAAGCTGGAGGGAGGGCTACAGTTGTGGTCCTTCGGGGAGCCGGGGACCCGCCTGGGAATTCCTGGAAAGGCGGCCAAAGACCCGGAAAGTCCGAACCTCTGAGCAGGTGCCCGCCCTGAGCTTGCCGCGCTGAGCTGGGGAAGAAGGGATCTATTTTTGGACTTCTTCTGAGACTAAAGGGTGTTTCCCCCGTTTTGTCCTGTTAGCTTATTCAGACAGGGGGAGGCTGGGGCTACGGTTTGAAGAAGGCTCAACGAAGCTGCTTGCTTCTAAAGGTCGGATCTGGTAGCCCCAAACCCAACCTCGGGCTTCAGAACCCAACTTCAGCTCCAGCACAGACCTCTGCCCAGACACTGCGTCCTCTTCTCCCCAGTGCCCTTCGGCACCCTATGTGACCACATTCCCAACCCTATCCCCAACCTCTGGACATTTTTTCTGGGTCCTCCAAGAGGGACCATAGCAAACGTGTGTGTGTGTGTGTGTGTGTGTGTGTGTGTGCCAAAGTTCCAAAGTTCACACTGGCCGCAATGGTTCATTTTGAAGCTGCTTTCTTCATGCCACTCGAAGGGTTAAGTTCTGGGCTGCTGTTCCTGCTGCCAGGCTGTGCGTGGGCAAAGCTTTGGGTGGGTGAACAGTGAGCATATGGGTGATGTTCTGAGGCCCACCAAGCCCTGCCACCTGCCCTCAACCTCAGCCATATGACACCAGCATCTCCCATCACCCCCAAACTAGAAGCAAGATTCAGCTGGGCGCTTTGAAGGAACCAAGCTGGGACCTGGGGGTGGGGTGGGGGTGGCATTAGCCAGGAGGACTTGAAAGCGAGAGGAAGGACCGTAACAGATCTTGAGCCAGTCTGGAGCCCGCTGAGACCATGTGCTTGGTATGGAAAGGGTAGGGGTACCAGGCAGCCCCTGTGTGCTCAGGTTGACAAGCCCTGGCCTTTCTCAACTGCTATGTGTGGGGGCGGGGGTGCAAGAAGGATGCGGAGAAGAAGAAAAAAAAGTGACTCATGACACTAGGGAGGAAGGAAGGAGTCACATTCGTTAAGAAAGACCTAACTTTGGCAGGACAGTCTGCCTTCCTTCGCTCACTTACTAGCTTCCTAGCCGCATCCAGGTGCAGCTGACAGGTGAAGAGAGACTTGGAGGAGTCTGCTGTGGCTCCCGTTGGCCACGCTAGAGCTAGGAGAGGCGGGGCTGCCGTGGGAAGACGCAGAGTTCCACCAATACAGTGCCGGAGGGTGGGCAGGGCTGGTCAGGGACAAATCCTGAATCCTTCTGGCAGAAGCAGCTGTGAGAACTGAAGATCAACAGGGATTAACCAAGCAAGGGGAAGAAAGGGAGCCAGAGCCCGGGAAGTACAAAACCCAAGGCGAAAGGCAGCAAGAGCCAACGGGAAACTGAAAGCAGCCGAGTAGCAGAGCGTGTTGGGAGCACAGAGTGCAGGGGTGAGGGGGAACAGCAACCTTAAGTAGAGGGTGCTCCCCAAGGCCTGGGAAGGCGTGCTCAGGCTGCCATGGCAACTCCTCTGGGCGCAAAGCTTGGAACCCGGCGCTGCTTGAAACTTCCCAGCGTGCCTCCACTCTGGGACGGAGGTGCCAGATTTAGCAAATGCAAACAAGGGGCATTCGGATTTGAATTTTAAATGAGCAAATTGGTTGAAGATTCTTGTTCTCAGTGTTAAGTGTGTTTCATGCAGTATTTGGGAGATACCTAACACTCAGACATTACTCACAGTTTATCTAAAACTTAATTGGATGTCCCGAGTCTGTCTGGGAAGTGGGGGTTGGTGCTCTACCGAGAAGCCTAGAATGGGAACTAAGTCAGTGCCCTGAGAACAGGCTCAGGGCGTGTTTATTTTGTGACAAATCCTGATAGATCTAGTTCGAGGCTCCTTCCATGATTGGTCATGATATTACTATTGAGAAAAGAAAATCAGCTCCTCGCTCAGTTTATTATTCAACTGCACAGCCGAGGGTGTGTGTGTGTGTGTGTGTGTGTGTGTGTGTGTGTGTGTGTGTGTGAAGAAAGTGTGAAAGCAGCTAGGCTACTTGGTAGTACCTTGGAAAGAGATTGGACCAATGGTCCTAGAATCAGGCCATTAGATTCTCTGAGCCTAAGAGCCTGAGTCAGAGTCTAGAGTAGGATCTTTAGGGTAGGATCCTTGATAATATATGAAAATCTGCACTTGAGTGCTGTGCAAAATGTCCTACATGTGAATTTTAAATAATCCATTCAGAGACAGTGACCAAAAGAGCACCCACAAAGTGCTTGGGGGCGCATCTATTTCCGTTTGCATTTATAGGATGCCTAGAGGTCTCAGGGGAAATATGTGGCAGGTTTGGTTCCTGCTTCTAGTGAAAAAAAAAAGTTAGCCTCTGGACAGGGGTGGGGGTGACTAGTGGGGGAGGGTGAGACAAAGTTATTTCCTCAGGGTTTCTTGCCCATTCACTAGCTGCTTCAAAGAGGGAGGAAACAAACAGCTCTCTTTCTGGAGAGCGGCAGGTGGGAAGAGAGGAGCGGCTTGAACTCTAAGGGCAGAGAAATATGAATGGATGAAGAGGGAAGCTGCACACGACACCCAGCACACCACTCAACACCCACAGATGCACCATAAAACTAGGGCTACATTATTCTTCCTTTTCTCCTTATTACAAAAGGGGGGAGTTGAGAATTTGTTGACGAGAGGAGGGGGGATGAGAAGTGTGTTTCCCTTGTGGACTGCTGGGTTATAAGTGGCCCTTCTCTCCAGTGGTGAATCACCCTATCCCCCTAGCCCAGCCCATTTTGTCCCCAGTCCCTTAGCATGCCATTTGAGAAAGAGATAATTAGAGATATTCTGTCAGTTCAAGTTATATGCTGTGCATATTTGCCTGGCCAAATGTGGCTAAATCCTGCAGAAAAGGAAAGTGTGTCCCTGGCTTATCTTAGCATTCCCTGAATGTGGCTATTCAAGCCCTTCAGGTTTTCAGGGAAATTAACATTCCACACACAGAGAACATGGATGCGGGTATGGAGCACAGACCACACAGGTCTATCAGAAGCCGTTGGTCTCCCATAGTTCTAACTAGGATGGATGTAATTCATCCTGGAGTTGGTGTGTCCAATTCAGAGATGTTCAGGAAATGAGCTCTTGTATGCAATATTCCAGCCTCACCATTCTTCAGGGATAACCATCTCCCTTACCTGTGGCTGCCTAGCTTGTCCTCTTACAAACCCTGGGAGACTCTAAATCTGGCACTTAGCTCCATGAGGAGGTGACAGTCATTCCCTATGGTCAAACACTGTTAGGGCAAGTACAACTGCTAGAGAGGAGAGGGGAAGGGACGGAAGCTCCCCTGAGGTGGACCCTGATTAGTGGGGTGGGCCTCAGTCTCTACTTTTCTCACAGCCCAGGATCTAATCATCTCAGGCTACCTGACCTCCCAGGGGAGTGGGAGCTTAAGGTAGTTAGCCAAGAGGCAGTGAGAACAGACAGGCACAGCTGGGATGGTTTGGGAGCGCAAGCAAGGTTTAAAAAAAAAAAGTTTGGTAGTCATGTGATTCTCATATACTTCAGGCCAGTCCTAAGGCAAGAGAGGAGGAACAGGGCCCTGGTAACACCGACAGGCAGCTCGAATGGTCAGGAGCCCAGGCTTATGGTGACTCTAACTGGACCTCTATGACCTTGGGAAGGTCATTTAGTCGTGGCTTCCTTATCTGTAAGATGGGGGTGGTAGCAGGGCTTTTGAGGGTGAGGTGAGGTGGTCTGCATTAGCCAGGACACAGCTAAACTAGAAACAGTAGTAGCCATCACCCATAGCAGGATAGGAGAGCCCTTACTTCCACCTCTGATTCCTACGCTATGCTGGGTCACCCTGTGAGGGCCAGAGCACTGGTAGTCTGGTGGTGGAGCCAGGCCTTCAGAGCCCTGGGGCTATAGACAAGCACCAAGAAGTATGGGCTAGCATTTCAATATTAGCATCCTCTGGGGCATGCTCATGTACAAACTTAACCTCTGCTGTGCATAAAACGTAATAGACACACAGTAGACACTCAGAAGTGTGAACTCTCCCATGTCTTGATATTTATGGGCTGCATCCGAGCCCATGAGGAAGCAATGATTTTTTTTTTATGATTTTGTTTGACTATGTAGTACACATTTGTGGTGTCTGTGGCTGGGGGATGGGGGTGGGGTGTTGTGCAAATGCACGTGTGTTCATGGTCCAGGACAGAGGTCAGCCTCGGGCATCCTTCCCCTGAATGCTGTCCACCTTGATTTCCCAGCTGTGTCTGTCTTCATTCCTTTTCCTATTGCTCTGATACAACACTTTGACAAAAGCAACTTAAAGGAGAAAGTCCAGTCGATCACGGCAGGTTGGTCAAGGCAGCGGGAGCTTGAAGCAGTCAGCCACGTTTATATCCTCAATCCATAAATGGTGCCACCCACAGTGGGTGTGTCTTCCCACCTCAATTAATGCAATCAATCAAAACACTCCTCCACAGGTAGTCCCAGATTCCAGATTCTGTCAAGCTGGCAATTAACACTAGCTGCTGAAGGGTCTCTCACGCTAACTTGCTGATTCTGCTGGGTCAGTGGCTAGTTAGCAGTCCCCAGGACGATGTCTGCTTACTTCTCCTTAGGCCAAGCACTTTATTAGCTGAGCCATCTGTCTGCTTGCTTTTATAAGTTTTTTGGTATAGCTATGGAGCTCAGCTTGGCTTCAAACACCCCCACCCCCACCCTTCTAAGTGTTGAGATTTCAGGAATGTACTGCCATGCCCAGGAATTCATTTCTTCTTCTTCTTCTTCTTTTTTTTTTTTTTTCTGGTGCTGGGGAGGCAATTCAGGATCTCCCAAATGGCAGGCAGCCACACTCTACCAGAGTTGCACCTCAGCCTTATCTTTCCTATTCCTGAGGCCATGGGATACTTTCTGACACAGAAGAACATTCCCTAAGTGCCAACTCAGACAGGCAAGAGGCAAAAACTCAACAGTTTTTACTTTGGCTGCTCCACTCCCAATCCAGTGTGCTCTTGAGTACAGCCAGGCTAAATTAGCTCGTTGGCCAGGAAAGATGATGCCCGCTGATACCCATCAAACTCTGGAACTTGAAAGACCATTTCATCGTGTAGGCAGCAGAACATGGTGGCTGTCCTTTCTAGGCCTTCTCATTTAGCATGCAAAGCTCTGAGCTGTGTGAGGGGGTGGTGGGGGAAGGGGCAGCCTTTTGAGTCACTCTGCCGTTTCTCAAGGTATAATTATTACTCACAATGACAGTTTGATTAAGAGAGCAGACTCCAGGCTGCACGTTTTGATGCATTTTTACCTAGATGCAATGGGCAGAGTGATACAGTGCAGTTTGGTTTTTGAGAGATAGACCCTTCAGATAGACTCAGGTGGTCTTCCTGGCAGGCACCTCTCTGCATTCTGGGTCTCCCCAGCTTTTCCTTTTGCCCAGTGCTAAAGGGGCCAGAACTCTTAGAAGGTACCTATTCAATGTGATTAATGCCAAGATGAACCAGGACCAAGTCCCAGCAAAGTCAGGCACCTTCATAGCTAATGCTTTCTCCCTCCACACACCCCTGACATCTTAGCTGTAGTTCACTAACACCCGCACCCCACACATCTCTCTCTTCCCTTTTATGCTCTAAAAATCCACCCACACAGAATCTGGGAAGACCACTGGAGAAAGACAGGGGACCCACAGGAAGCCACCCAGTCCAGACTGAGGCATGGGTGGGCTCGACTCTTGTCTCACAAAGCAATCTTCTTCTAAAGCGGTTCACTCCTTCCACCAATGCTGAGGGGAGCCTTCCTTTTGTCTGTGTGTCTGAGATTCCTGACGCACACCCCGATCCCACGTTACTCCCTGCCCTTGGCATGGCTGTTTTCCCTGTACCCATGGGGCTCAGAGGTTCCTTTCACGGCCGCTGAGAATTTCTGCCGAGTTTGAGTTTGGCTCTTCCACAGGGTTCCTTTCCACAGCTCCAGCCCTGGCCACTTGAAGCAGGCACACTGTGCCCTGGTTTCTAAAGCAGCCCTGTCCTCTTTCCACCCCCTCCAGCACCCAAAGCTCTTTGTTCCTCTGCAGCATGTGGTGACGGCACATTTCAAGTCAGTCTTCTCCTCGGTTCACCTCCACACCTTCCTACTCAGGGAGTTGGCCCTCCAGGCAGGCTCCCCAACATCGGTGACAACATCTGGTTCCGGCCTTTCACTCACTGCACAGGTGCCTGCCAGCTTCTGACTTTCAGAGTCATCAGCCGAGGTAGTTGTAAGGGGGGTGTTGTAAGCCCTGATTCTCAAGCTTCAAGCTTAGTGCCGAGGAATCTCTGCCTAAGCACCGCTTCAGTCTGAGTGAGCCTGGGCCCTTCAGTGACTGGCTGTACAGTTTTGAGAATGTTTCTCGACTTCTTTTTTTCTTATTTGAAAAAGAAGCGGTACCACCTGTGTGACAGAATCCTTGAGAGAAATGCTTGACGCCTGTCACCATGTCCCATAAAATGTCACAGGCACCATGCCAGGGAAGAGAGATGATCTGGGGTCAGAACGATTGTGAGTTTGAGTCTTAACTCATTTTCTATCTGTGAGAGCATTACCGAGCCTTGGTTTCTCAGCTGTAATTCACTTCCCACATTTGTTCAATGTTCCTCTGCTCCGCCACACTCTACACACTCCGGTAGTAGTCGTCTTACCTCCCCAACCCAAAGGCTCCTATCTACCTCAGCAAGCTCACAGTCTGCCGGGGCAGAGGCTACCACATGGAGAGAAATATCTGTAAGAGAAGATGAAGACTTGTGGTACCTGTGAGAAAGGCACAGCATGTGGAAGACGGGAGGAGAGAGCCATTACTCTTGGCTAGGATGTGTCTCAGAGCTTCCCAGGAAGGTGGTATTGGGAAGTGCTCTGAAGGGGAAAAGAAGATTCATCTGTGGGAACTTGGCATGGTGGTTGTGTCCAAAGAAAAGTGTAAATAGGAGCCTGGAGGTGGGTGGAAAGGTGGAGTTTGAGTGACTCACTTCGGGTGGAGCCGAGGGTAGCCAAAGGAAACAAGAGTTAACACAGGTAAAGGGTGAGATAAGGCCTGGATGGGAAGCTAAAGACAGTGGACGTTGTTGGAAAACTAGGGGACTTTATTGAGAAGGCAGCGTCTGGGAGCTGTTGAAGATGTTGACTTCGGTCAAGGGGCTGTGATGGCTCCCTAGTCAGATTTGGGGAGCAGGGTACAAAGAAAACTTGAGTAGACTTTGAACAGTCCAGGCCTTGCGAGTCAGAATAAACTGTGGGATGCAGGGAGATCTCGGGGGTGGGTGTGGGTGTGGGTGGTGGGTAAGGATGGGGAAGGGGCATCCAGCAGAGTATCCAGGTGTCAATTTTCTTGGCGCTGCAATTGGTTCTTTGGAGAATTTGAAAGCTTCAGTGAAGGCTTATGGGAGCATTCGAGTGTGTAGGCTGGATAGGTTGCTTGCATTCTTCCTGATTCTTTTTTTGTTTCTGTTGTTGACGCAAGCACACACACACACACACACACACACACACACACACACACACACACGCATATTCATTTCGATGGACCTTGTTGTTCTGAGGTCTGTGTTAACTACCAGCCTGTCTACAGTATCCCACTGTGGTCTCTGAACACACAGCACTTTGATCTGCAGATCACATCTCCAGGGAACACCAGGGCCCTCCAGTCACATCTCCAGGGACCACCTGGATATGACTTCCTAGGCTCTGTGCCAAGTCCTCGCTGCAGCCCCCCTACTTCCAAGTCTAGAGAGCTCCCCAGTGGAGTGGCTCCCCTTCAGCTGGAGTCCTTGTCTCTCAGGGGTCCCTCCTCCCAGTCCCCATCTCCATGCCCTTGTTCTCCTACACGCTCAGGAAGGCTACACTGGCCTCCTTCCTCCATGTCCTCATTTCTCCCTGCTTACATCTTGTCTGTCTCTGAATTTCACAGGTTCTTCTTCACGCCTCCCATCCCCTCCTTCCTTATTCTATGACCCCTACTCAGAGCTCAAGCCCTAATATGACTTCATATTATAATAAGGCCTCTCTCCTCATCCCATCCCTAGGATCTCTCCAGGATGGAATTCCAAATTCCTCAAAGTTGTGATTTAAGGCCCCCCTTTTTAATTTTTGAGACTATTATTTAATTACAATGTTTCTTTCTTTCCTTTCCTCCCCCCAAAGCCTCTCATACACCCCTGTCTGCTCTCCTTCAAGTTCATGGCCTCATTGTTTAAAACTAATTGTTATTGCATATATATGTGTATATATGTATATACATGTTATATATATATATATATATATATATATATATATATATTATGTATAATCCAAACAGTCCATATAATGCTATCTGTTCAACCTTAATTGAAACTTAATTGACCCTTCCTACCCCGTGTCCTTATACTTCCCAAACAAAATCCTTCCCCTCTTGTCAAGCTGCCATGGTCATTTGTACCCACAAATCTCTGTTCCTGTGGGATGGAAACCCCAGTTCCATGCAGCTTTCCCAAGCCACGTCCTGCCTGATCTTTTTCTAAAACTTAGTCCATGACCCCCTTTGGAAACATTGTGGCCTCCCGGTTCCTTGGCTGCCATGATCTGCAGAGTTTATCAACATAGCTTCAGATGCAATTCTTCCATGGCAGGGAGGTGCTTTTCCTTCTCAGTCCTTCATACATCCTCAGACTCTAGGGTCATGAGACTTCACGTCCCCATCTCTCCTTCCCTACACACTCATGCCTGTCTGAACCTGGCTACACAGACTAGCTCTTCCTCATTCCTGGCCCGAGGCGTCACAACAGGCTGTTGTGACACAGAAGACATCATCAAGCCTCTTCAGGGCCAGGATGCCTTCCTTCGAGGCAGAGATTTCCCAAAGTCCAAAGAGGGAGTCATGGATCAAGATGAGGAGCCCCCAAATCCCTTTACAAATCCACTCTTGAGTTCCCCAAATGCCTTATTGACCATCTCCTTCATTCTCTTGCTCTGAGCTTGTCTGGGCCAGAATGAGGAAAGCCAGGAAATGGAAATCGAGGTCGCCTCAGTGTAGAGTTAAAAGTACACAGGAGAGAGACCCACCAGGCAGGGGTTGGCAGGATCCCAGGGAACAGCAGGGATCATCAGTGTACCTACAGTCGCTTGGACTTCACCCCCACAGTGGGCATAAGCCTATCTCTTGTCTCATGGACTCTGAGCTTCCGGCTCTTGTGGTCCTTAGAGGTGAGGGCACCTGGTATTCGTTAACTGTTTATTTGCAGCGCGATCTGTCATCCCTTGGTGGGGACCCGACTCTATAGAAAGATACTGTCTGTATGCTTGTGCTGAGCGTTCAGCCCCTAACCTATGTTCACACCGAGAGGTGCCTGAAAGTTTGGAGAGCCTCGCCCTGGGTTGGGGAGCTTGGGTCAGTGGTATGTGTAGCTGGAGGTTGTTTACACAAACTCTCTGAAAGGTGTGTAATTTTCACCTCTGGACTCACACATATGTTTCTGGAAAGACAGTTCATAGCTTTCCCTTGATGCTCCAAGGAACCTGGAGCTTAAAAGATTAGAACCCTGGGGCTGGGAAGATGGCTCAGTGGGTAAGAGTACTTGCTGTACATGTGTATGGATCTGAGTTTGAATCCCTGGAACCCACATAAAAAGCTGGGCATGTCTGAAGGTGCCTGTAACTGCAGCTCTGTGGTCAGGGGAGAGGCAGATGGATTCCGGAGCTTGATGGCTAGCTAGTCTAGCTGAAATGAGAACTTCTGGTTCAGTGAGACCCTGTCTGAAAGAGTAAGATGAAGAGCAATCGAGAAGGACTTATGAGACCTTCCTCCAGCCCCCTGATGGACCCTATACATAGATATACAAGTGCCACACACACATACCATGTACCACACACAAACACACATGCAGCCACTAAATAATTTTTAATAAAGCTCAAGGCATTTTTGTCAGCTAGGTATTATTGTCAGCTATATAGAATTCTTATAAACATGACCTCACACTTGAGCAATTGTTTCATTCAGATGGGAGGCCCCAGGGAGGACACAGTATACTGTTCTGAGAGGCACTGCCACATTCCAAGGGCACAACATGGCACTGGCTGTGGACAATATGAGCCTGAGACACCCCGCCCCCATCCCGTCCCGTTCCCAGTGAAGAGGACCTTTTTAATGAAGCTAATTTGAATATGTCAGATTTTAGGATAATAGTCAATATATTATTTAGAGACACATTTTGTATCACATGCTATGTGAAATAGTATGCTCACTTAGAAAGTTTTCCCAACTCTTTCACCTATCTGATCAGTAGGGCCACCCTTCATCAGCTGTGGCCTGTAAATGTCACATCCCACTGCCTGGGAGAGGTAGCTACCCTTTATTAATTCACAACGTGTTCTCTTTTACAATAATGACATTTTTGAGCTATAGTTTAAATACCACTACCGGGCGGTGGTGGTGCACGCCTTTAATCCCAGCACTGGGGAAGCAGAGCCAGGTGGATCTCTTGTGAGTTTGAGGCCAGCCTGGTCTACAGAGCAAGATCCAGGACAGGCACCAAAGCTACACAGAGAAACCCTGTCTCGAAAAACCACAAAACAAACAAACAAATAAACAAAAAACAAAAAAAGCCCACAAAATGTACTCTTTCATTTTATTTTTAAAATTTATGTTACTTACTTATTTTTTAAGATGTAATTTTTTATGTGCATAGATGTCTCACCTCCATGTATGTCTACATAATGGTGTCAGATCTCCTGGAACTGGAGCTGCAGACAGTTATGAGCTGCCATGTAGGTGCTGGGAATTGAACCTGGGTCCTCTGGAAGAGCAGCCAGTGTTCTTAACTGATGAGCTGTCTCTCTAGCCCCAAATGCACCCTTTGAAACGCACAGGTCAATGGGTTTTCTAAAGTGTATGCTCACAGGTCTGTACAGCCATTGCCCCTGCCAGTCACAGATGTTGGCATTACTCCAGAAGGAACCCCTGAACCACTAGCTCTCATTCTCCACCATTGCCCTGGCATTGCTTGTGTGTTTTCTACTTGTGTGGACTTTGTCTTCTGGACAGAACGCAAGTGAAGTCACAGGCTCTGTGATTTACTTCCTTCTTACAGCATAATGTTCTGAAGGGCTGTGCATGTTGCCATGTCTCTTAGCTCTTTGTTCTGTTTCCATTGATGAATAGCATTCTATTGTATGGGTATATCACATTAAAAAGGTGTTTGAGAATGCCGTACATAGGTACACTGTAGTTACATCACTTCTATCCATACCTTTAACCTCTCCAACTCCTCCTGAGTACCCCCAAACCCCTGTCCTCTATTGCACGTGTACGCGTGTGCGCACGCACACAAACACACACACACACACACACACACACACACACACACACACACACACACACACGCAGAGTCTAGGTAGTGTTTATTGTATTTGCATGAGCATAGGGCTGATCTCGGGACTTGGGTACCAATCAGTTCTTGTTTCTGAAGAGAACAAGCTTCTCTCCCTCAGTAGCTATTTATTGACTTTAATTCTTTAGTTAGGGGTGGGACCTTGTGACGCCTTCCCCCATAATGTGGGCATGTCAACTGGTGTGATCTTGTGCAGACAACCATATTGTGTCTAGGTGACACCATCTTACAGCAATCGTCCTGGTTCTCTGGCTCTTAGGATCCTTTTGGCCTCTCTTCCATGATGTTTCCTGAATCGTGAGTGTAGATGCTGTGTTATAGATGTCTCATTTGGGCCTGAACATTCCACTATGATTTATTCTCTGCGCTTTGACCAGTTGTGGTTCTCTGTAAAATCCCCAAAAGAAACGGAAATAAGAAGCTTCTTTCATAAGGGATGAGAGCTATATTAGCTATGGATATAAGGATAAGCATTTAAAAGGCACTTGAAAAGTGGTATTAGCAGGTTCTCATCTTCAGTCTATGACCTCTCAAGCTATGGGCTCTTAACTATGTTTCCATTAGCAGATTTGAGCTCCTGCCCACTGAGTGGGACTTAATCCCAACCAGATGGCTGTTGGTTAGCCCCAAGATAGTAGTAGTACCACAACTGCTCAGTTGGATGTATCTTGCCAGGCTATGTATCTTGCTCACTACTGCAACAGTGAGTAAGGGTCCTATTTTCCCTGAATCCTTGATGGCCTTTGCTGTCAGTTGATTTCTAGATCTTAGTCATGAAATATCAAAGTCATTTTAATTTGAGTTTTGATAATCACTAATTTAATACTTTAAAAGATACTTTGTAGCCATTTTTATTTCTTCTTTTGAGAATCCTCTGTTCAGGAGGATATGTGGTGGTTTGAATAAGAGGTCCTTCCAGAGGCTCCTATTTGAATGCTTAGTCATCAGAGAGTGACACTATTTGAAAGGATTAGAAGGATTAGGAGGTGAGGTCTTATAGGAGGAAATGTGTCACTGGAGGTGGGCTTTGAGGTTTTAAAAGCCCACACCAGGCTCAACCTCTCTTTCCCTGCCTCCTGTCTGTGGATCAGGAAGTAAGCTCTCAGCCACTGTTTCAGCACCTGCCTGCTACCATGCTCCCCACCATGATGGTGATGGATTCACCCTCTGAAACTGTAAACCAGACCCCAATTAAATACTTTCTAAGTTGCCTTGGTCATGGTGTTTTGTCACAGCAAAAGAACAGCAACTGAAACAATTTCTCCACATTCTTGTCTGCACTTGTTACTGTTTGTAATTTTGACTTTATCATCTTAGTGGGGATGGCATATCTTATTGCTAATTTCATTTTGATTTCTTTGATGACTAATGACATTGTGAATCTTTGCAAATCCTTGTGGACACTCAAGATGTTTTCTTTGAAGAAATAGCTATTCAAATCCCCTGAAAAGTACTTCTAGAAGTCCACAGTATAGCCATCTAATGCATGGCTCTTCAAAAGACTTCCTAAAACACTTAGTTTATAAAGCTGTGCCTATAATAAAAATTACTGTTCTAAATCATTGCTTGAAAAAGAAAATAGTTCCGTCAATGACCTTTATAAGCATACCCAGCTAGCAAAACCACTCAGGCGGCTTCAGACTCATATTTTTCCCAGTTGACTTTTGTTTGAAATACGGTCATTTAGAGAGAAATTCATGATTTGAAAGAAATGTAAAGGGTTGGCTATTAAATTTTTCTTTTCTGATTTGGGGGAGGAGAAATCTCATCTTATAGTTACACAGATGTGATATTTAAAAATGGAGCAGTGAACAGGATGGCAGGATGAGTAGATGATGGCAGGATGGTGGGTGGGTGGATGGAAAAGCAGGTAGATGGAGAGATGAGGGGATGGATGGATGATGGGTGCAAGGTGGACAGATGGAGAGATGGAGAGTTGGATGAGAGATGCATGGATAGATGGGTGGGAAGAAAGACAGGTGTATCAACAGACTAGTGAGTGGATAAACCAGAGAAGGAATGCAATCTAGTGAACTAGTCAACCAAGCATCCAGATCAGTCTTTCCAACTTTACTTAGAATCTTCTCATTCCCACTAAAAAATGGAGTTACTTTTTAGTTTACACTCCACAGAGCTTTATAAAAACAGGTTTTTGATTACAAGTTTGAAACAAGATACTACATTTCCTGTTGCTTGGACTATCTTTTCCATATTCTTTGAAAAGAGGAAGTCTTGCTTGCTTGGTTTCTAGCTGTGACTGAGAGAAGCTCCAGATTTTGTGTGACTCACGGGCTTCTCAGGTACAGGACACACTGCAGGTGCTTCTCATATTTCATCATGTTCAGGACCCTATAAGCACTTTTCCTACAGTGTGAAGACTTTTGGGTCACTGTCACTCTCAGGACCATATCCCTTCTTTGGTGTCCAGGTGGGACAGGCTTACTAGAGGCCACAGTCCCCATGACTCACCACCAGCTTCCACAGTCAGAAAACACATGTGAGCTAGGGAATGAAGCTCTGGTGTCTGGGGACAGAGTAAGCAAGGGAAAGAGGAAATATGTCAGACAAGGAGGTAAGAGAGGAAGCTGTGGCCAGGTACATGAAGAAGTGACAGACGGGGTCCAAAGCTGCAGAGACGATTTTTAAAGCCTCAGACCCTGGAGAGGGGGGAGGTAGCAGGTGCTCTGTGGATAGACCATCACGGCAACAACATGAAGGGTGGGTGCCTGGAAGATTCACTCAAGGGGGCGTATAGTGGGAATTGGGTACTGGAAGCAAGATTTAGTAGAGAGCATTGTGGATGGGGCTGGGACTTGTTTTCTCTTCTCCCCTCCTGTCCTCCTGTTACCCCCTCCTCTATATTTTATGCCCCCCCCTCCTTTCTTTCCCAACCACTACTCGACCCTTCCCACCCTTTCCCTTTTCTCGAGACACAGTTATCACATAGCTCAGGATGACCTCTCACTCACTGTGAAGCCAAGCATGACCATGAACTTCGGATCCTCGTGCCTCTACCTTCTCATTGCTGGCATCACAACCATAAACCACAATGCCCAGCTTTGGGAGCATTAGGGACCAGTGTCAGACCAAGGTTTCATGCATGCTAGGCAAACGCTCTACCAGCTGAGCCCAGGCCCCAGGCTTGACGTCTGTCTTTGTTGATGGTGATCAGTGGCTTTGGAACTGGGGGTTCAGATGTGTATCAGTCAGGGAAGGCTCCCGACCCATTCCATGGGCTCTTAGCATTCATTGTGTGTGTGTGTGTGTGTGTGTGTGTGATGTACTTATTGTGGGCCGCGTGCTGTGCTAAACACTGTGGATGCAGAGGTGAACAGGAAGCTGTCCTCCAGACAAGGATTGCTTCAATGCACACCACATGAGTCACCAGAGACTGGTACAAATGTCACTGAGTCTCTAAGGCCAGAGTACCAATGCCACCAAGGGGAGGCTAGAGTGACTTCACGGATGACGTAGTTCAAAGATGGGTTTTCAAGAGCGAATGGGATCAAGCCAACAGAAGAGTGGGGAGATACTTCCCACGCAGAAGACACGGAAGACTGGCTGGTATGGGAAAATGAACAGCTCAAGGTATCGAGATTTAGCAGAACTGTGGTATGTGCAATGCAAACAGGGGGCGGAGAGGTTCTCTGTCATGGTGGCCTGGCACTTGGCATTATTCTCATGCAGCCAGAAGTCATTGAATGTATAGGAGCAGGATGTTCAGCTATATGGGTTTTTATGTTGGGAAGAGAGTCAGCATTTTGTTTTGGATAGGAGGATTCTGGTCCCAGGCCAGAGGAACTCTAGCGCCAAGCACAGAGAGGTTCCAGCTTTGAGATTTGCAGATAGGCATTCTGGGGCGTGGTCAAGGGCTATGAGCCAGGCCGTGGCACTGATGTACAGCAGGGCACCGTGTAAGTCCCCCGGGGACACAGACCTCAGTGCCTGCTAGCCTTGGGCATCCACCATGTCCCAGCCACCCCTACTGCTGGCTGTCAGAGAAGCTGGTGTTGTGGAGTGGTCCCCCAAGGGTTGTTCTACAGAGCCTACTTCCTGCTTTCTTTCTCAGTGCCAGTATAGAATGTGGGGGAGTGGGGCAGAGGGAACAGAGGGCTTGGCCAGGTAAGCAAGAACTAACCTGTCTCCAGCGGAGGTGCAGAGGGCGAGACAGGGGCCATTCTCCAGGAATGGGGAGCTCACAAAGAGCATGCCTACCTGAAATGCATGGGTGGGCAGGCAGATGTGTGGTTTTGCCCCTCAGTTGGAACAGGCGATTGCAAAGGATCTCCATGGGTATGCAGAATGAGAGGACTCTGACACAGGGAACGGGCTGGGTACTGACAGAGGCTCACGCCCCTCCTTCCCCCAGAGGCCTCTCCTAGAGCACGTGGCTGCTCCACTCTGCTTTGCCTGGCACATGTTGTCTTGAGATAAAATGATTTTTCACAAGTACACACTTTGCTAAACAAAGCGGTGGGAAGGCAGAGGCCTTGTTTTGTGCCCTCTGTCTCTTAATCCTAATCCAGCAAATGTCAGGATTCACAGCTCGCAGTCGGCGAGTAGAGCACTTGGTCAGATCCCGGGAGGCTTTAGAGAAAAGATCTGCAGGCAAAAGCAGGTTCGGAGAGACGGTCTCTGGCCCCTCTGGAAATGATGGGTGGCAGAGGGACTCTGATTGAAACAAGACACATGGCCCCTCACTGGCTGCTGCTATAGGACAGTGCATGGAAGGCTCCCCAGCCCATGGACAAGGCCACCTGGGTAGAGAATAAGCCTAAGCAAAGCATGTGAGAGGACTCAGGGAAGTTGGTGGCAGCCATGATCACCTCACTGACTGCATAGCGACCTTTGATCCTCCAGCATAGCCTAAGAATCTCAGACAGACTCACTGAAGCTTGCACTCCTGGTTCCGGACCCACGGCTTTTGCCCTTGTCCGGATGCAGCCTGAGTATCACACTTCTCACAGCTTTGCAGGCCGAGCAGGGGGCGCCGTTTGAAAGCCTCTGGAGTGAGGGGCTGTAGAACAGTCCCCCAATCAGCCCTTCAGTTGTGCTACTTAGGGGTGCGTATTAGAAACCCCTTCCCCGGAAGCTTGGAGAACAAACAGCAGTTGTTTCTTCTTTCTTCTTTTTGTCTTGGTTTGTTCTGTGCTCCCTGAAATGGTTCTGATGAACCCTGCATAAAACACCACCGCCATCTATCAAGACGACCTTCTTCTATCTGCTCAGGGTACACCGACCACAAGGCTGGCTTTGCCCTTCTTCCACCATACTGTCTTTCTCAGGGCCACCTCTCCTGATCCCCAGCTGTCTCCCAAACACATCCATCTCTGTGCTGTTGTTCGCGTGGGCCTTTCCTTCTGTTGTATGGCATCCTTCATTGCGTCTACAGCTTCCTGAACGAGTTCATGAACCCGGAGGAAGTCCTAGTGCCCGTGTCCTACTCGATGGGTTCCAGGGAGCCTGTGGCTGGCGTCTGCTGTAGTACAGGAAGGGAGGAGAAAGAAACCAAGATCAGTCTGAGTCATTCCCACCCGCTGCAGCCCCCAGTGTGGAGATCTATCTACAAAGACCTGGACAATGGGGAGGAGGGGACAGCGGGCTGGGAGCCAGAGTCAGTGGATTCCTCGGTCTTGAAAATAGTTTGATTTACCCATCTCACCCTGGGAATTTACCTCCCCGAGAGCTGTACCAGGAATGTTTTCTTCAGGCCAAAAAGAAAAAGAAAAAAAAAAAAATTCTGGCTTCGGCAGCTACATCTGTGTCAGGAATTTCACCTATGATCGATCGCTTCTGGTTACTTTTTAATCTTTTGGGCTCATTTCTTCCAGATCTTTTCTTTTCACGCCTCTCTGTGGATGCAGAGATGAACCTTCTCTTGTGTCCTGCAGCTCTCCCCTAGCTCCCTACTGGAACTCCTTCCACCAACCTTGTCTCTGAGGCTTGCTCTTTGCCTTGGTACGTCCTAACAAAGCCCCTGGTGTCCCCCAGGATTATGGAGTCCCCGTGGCCTGAGGATTCCACACCAACCCCAGAAGCTCTGGAAGGTTCCACACTTGTCTCTGGGAAGTTTTCCCCTTGCTGTTTATTTACACCTGTCTAATGGTAATGTTACCCTGAAAGGGACCAGCGGTTCCAGAATGTGCCTTAGCAGAACCCAGCTAAACGTTTTGCCATCCATGCTGGTAACTACCCTTCGATCTTTTCTAAGTCATTAACCATTGCCGTGCACACTGGTTTCCAGAGAATGCTTGGAGAAAGAACTCCTGAGCCCAACATTTGCTCCGTTCCTTCTCAAGACAGTGGTAAGCATGCTTGCTCGCCTCCCTGCCCCAGACACCATGATCCTGAGGGCCCCCAGAGGTTTCCTTAGGAATGGCTAAGGCAAAGAGTGAGCCTCGGAGACAGGGCTCGGGGGAGGAGGTCCAGTAGGGAGTTGGAGGAGAGCTGCAGGACTGAAGATGGTGTTCTGCAATGTCTCCCACCCTAGAGGGAGCCTTGGTCTACACACAGGCAATTCTCCATCGTCAGGACACAGGTCCCAAGGATGAACACTGAGGCCTCTGTTTCTACGTCTGCTCCCTTTGCTTCCCTGCCATGGGACCACACACACTTTGCAAATCCTCCAGTTCAGCCTTCCTACACACTATACCATGCCCAACACTGACAGACAGTGTTCTCCTTACTAGGGCATCGCAAAGATTAAAAGGAGATAGATACGTATGTGTTTAATGCACTCTGCGTGGTATGTCATAGATAATTGAGCTGTTCGGTTCTTCTGTGTATCAGTGGAAACACTTATAGAAGACACAAGTGTGTGTCACTGAAGGGCCAGCATAGTCTCTGGCAGTTTGAGACTTACTTCCTGCGCTGCTGATTCTCCTTCTCCTTCTCCTTGTTCTTTCTCCTCCTCCTCTTCTCCTTTTCTTCTTCTTCCTCTTCTTCTTCCTCTTCCTCGTCTTCTTCCTCTTCTCCTTAAGATTTATTTATTATGTATACAGTGTTCATCTTGCATGCCAGAAGAGGATACCATATCTCATTACAGATGGCTGTGAGCCACCATATGGTTACTGGGAATTGAACTCAGGACCTCTGGAAGAGTAGCCAGTGCTCTTAACCTCTGAGCCATCTCTCGAGCTCCTTCTTGTGCTTCTTACTGCCTCTACGTGGTTGCTTCTTCTTGGCTTCATCACTTCAAGACACATCAGAGAACTTGGTCGTCCCCCCCAATGACCCCAAGATGTCACAGACGACAGGAAACAATGAGGATTTTGCATTTTGCATGGAGACATGGAGGGAGATAGGAGAGACAAGGTTAGAGGATGTCGTATTCACCACCTCTCTGGCCTCCTCCCTCCTCCTCCTTCGGTTTCCCTGCCCAGGCTCCCTGAGTCTGATCTTCTAGTTTCAGTCATTGAAGGGACAGTTTCTATCCAAACAGTTTTCTTCCTGAAAGTACTTCTGTTTCCGTCCCCTCTTCACGATGGACTCATTGTAAATAACGATGCCGGATCTTTGAGACAGATGAGCCAGTGTTGAAATCTTGGTGAACTTGAGGCAAGACTGGACTCAGCAGAGGGCAGCTGCCTGACCCTGGCAGAGCTGGTGTGGTGGTACTTGGGTAGAGCAGGACTCATTAGGTCCCCCCCCAAGGCAAACTGAGCCAGGGGTGGAGTGTGGGTGGGTTTTGTGGCTTGTGAAGAGGTGGGTATTTGTGTCTCGCAGGCTGCAAGCCTGGCATTCGGATGGTGGCACTGGGTGGCTTGTCTGTCTAGGATGACTTCATTGACTTTCTTATCAACTGAAGAGACAGGCAAAGATAGATGGATTGTGGTACGTACAGGTGATTCTTGGCCTGGAAAAGAAACGAAACCTTTGACAGGCCTGACATTTTCATGGGGAGATGAGTCAGAGAGGTATATGTGATACGTGCCACAGAGAAGGCCAAGAGCCAGGGCCCTGGCAGTCACACGAGGAAGGGAAGCAGCGGGAAGCAGGACATGCCACAGGTTACAAGAGACACTGTGGTCTCCCAAGTCTTAATCATGTCTGGTTCCTTATCAGGGAGCTGTTTTTGCATCCCAAATGGTCTTCGTTGCCTCTTACTTTTTCTCTACCTGTTGATAGCCTCGTCAGCTTGCTACCATCCATCTTTACGAAGCCCTCCTAGGTCTCCTCTCACCAGGTCAGAGAAATGTCCTGTACCCACTCTAGAGGCCACACTACCTGGGCTAGGGCTGTCTCCATACAACAAAGTTTTTAGGAGAGAATGGGGTGGACTGCTCTTGGCTCTCGAGTGCAAACTCTCTCTTTATGGAGAGCATTGTCCTCCACCTCAGCAGTTGCTGGAACTGTCTCCTCCCAATGACACTGTCCATCATTGGATATCTCCTGTTGCTAGAGGGTTCGTCCCCTTGCTGTGCTGAATTCTCAGACCTCTGGAACTAGAACAGCCATGAAGCCTACAATGGCTCTCAATGACAGGGGCCCTCCCCTCCCCCAAAGGTTTTCTAATCTGAGTGCAACACAAAGACTCACTTCCTTTCCTCCTTTCATGAAGGGAGTCTTCAAATGCACGGCCTCTCTTACTCTCTGTGTTCTGGAGAAATGATTTGGTCATTGCCTTGAAAGTCACGGCTGGCAGTACACAAAACACAGTGTGTATGACATCACCCTCCTCCTCCTCCAAGATGGGGGTCTCACTACGTAGCCTTTGCTTGGCTCTGTAGAGCGGGCTGGCCTTGAACTCAGAGATCTGCTTCTGCCTCCCAAGCTCTGGGATGAAGGGGGTGTGCTACCCTACACAGGATCTCTTGCCAAGACCACGCCATCGAAGCAAAACCGACGGAGCCTCCTTCCCATTCCACTTTTCAAGTCTCCCTCAGCATGCAGTTCTCCAACATGCACGGCTCCTAGAACCTCGGCCTTGTGCATCATCTTCGTGCTGTCGCCTAGTAACAATATGCTTAGCAACCAGTAAAGGAAGTGTGATCACACCTCCCGGCATTGTACATGGCGCACTGCAGACAATACAAACAGCTCCTGATTCCTCACTGCGGCTCCAGGAAGGTAACTTTCAGAGGTGGCCAGCATTCTGCTCTTGAGATAGTGTTCATCATCCAGGGGCCCAAATTGGCTGCTGTTTGGCTTTTACTTGGCATTGGGTAATATCTCTGTGGGGGCGGCTGGGTAGGTGGTTCTTGAAGGGCCGGATCTCACTGCTTGCACTTGTTCTCAGGATGCCTGTGATGCAGGCAGGGCAGCTTGCAGAATCCTCTCTGCTCCCACGCAGCCCTCCCTGCCCCCAGCCTGCGCCCCCCGCCCCCAGCCACTGTGCTGCCCACATCCTCTTCCATTTAGAGGTGATGCTCCACACCCTACCATCTACCTGTCAGCTATTGCTCTTCCTGTGTTGAGGGTCTCTGTCTTTCAGACACTCCCGTGCTGGTGGACAGTCTCAGCTCTCCAGGATCTGTATGTTCTCTCTCTCTCTCTCTCTCTCTCTCTCTCTCTCTCTCTCTCTCTCTCTCTCTCTCTGTCTCTCTCTCTGATTTTCCATTTAGGTGTCTCCCAACCCTCAGCCTCTGGACCAGATATCACACAGGATAGGCATAGGATTGGCTAGCTACCTGTTCAGGCTCAGACTCTGGCTGACTGCACTGTTTCACAATCCACGACACCCAGGAGTCCCCAGGGAAGTCATAACAACCCAGTTTGGGGTCAGGACACCAAGAGGCCACCTTGTTGTTCTTCCTTTAGTCCTGCTGTCTCTTAAGCTAAGGGTAGCTTCTGGTTGGAGCCTCAGGGCTCAGGATTCTGCAGAGACCACAGAGCGTAGCTGAGTCCCACCACTTGGTCCCTGGGATGATAGCAGGCTCAGGTCCCAGCAGCCACGCTCTCCTTTCTTTCACCTTGGAAATGGACCCTTGAGTACAGGACTTGTCCTGTGCACCCAAGAGCTGCTTGCAAGGCTCAAAGAAGACAAATGCACCAATGTCCTTTGTATATGTCAAGCGTCTTGGTGGATTTTTGAGAAGAGAATTTTCTTGGACAAATCTGGTCCTGTCTTTGCTGTGAGATGGAAAGAGATTCTGAGATATCTAAGGCTGAAACAGAGACATGACAGTCACCCAGTCTCTAATGACCTCGGCTGGAACATCAAATCCTTTCCAAGGTGCTTTATCTGGAAGCTGTCAGAATAAATTATAGCAACACTTACACCTTTTATTCCCTGGGGCCCCATGATTCAGGTGGCTAGGTGGCACCCGGTTCAAAATTTAATCTAAGAACGTTTTACAGGCCTCTTCTCATTCTGGCTTGGGGAAAAAACAAAACAAAACAAAACAAAACAAAACAAAACAAAAATGAGTCAGAGCATGACCAAGGCCTCATAGAGTTGCTGAGGAAGCATCTCAGAGGTAGGGGTTTGGGGTTTATGTCACCTGTACTTCCACGGCAATTATGTGTGGAGTAGTAGCTGAGTGAAAGGTGAATTTGCAGATGGAGGCTTATGGAAGCGAGAAGCGTTAAAGCCCACTACACGGTGGTTTAGAGTAAGTCAAATAGAACTTGGGTGTTATTGAATCTTGGCGGTTGGGAGTCTGGCCAACGATGAACAGACATTCCAGAGGCGTGAGCACTTTCCCCCAACACTTACCTTAGGCAATCGGAGGCTTTTTATAAAAGAAGGTCTCAACAGGAAAGGTGGGGAATACAGCAAGCATGCGAGGCTCTGTCCTCTGCTGAACGATACTTTTCGAAGCCTCTAGAAAGAGGCATGCTGATGCACTGAGAGACTTTACCAACTCCCGCCTCAGGTCTGTGACCCCATTGGGGTGGTAAGCAAGGCTTCTTGCTAAAATTACTGATTTTTAGTAACAAACAAACAAACAACAAACAAAAAAACCTCTTAGTACCTAGAGGTTAGATATAATGCAAGGGTCAGCCATTGACCACGTTAGAGCTAGCTCTTAAGAGACAGGTATTGCATGTGGATCTGTGCCGAGGCAGATTTATCAACTTTCTGCCCAGACAGCTAGAATAGTAAATCATAACCAAAGGCAGATAAGTCAGGAGAGACCCTGGTAACTGCTCAATCTACCCAGCATTTGCAGCTTAGGAAACAGTCCCCAAGATGTGAATAGAGGTTAATTGTGATTATTTAAAAAAAAATGTTTCTTTTACACTACAAATAAAAACACCCAAGCAAGACAACAGGAAAGCATTTGCCCAAGGCTCTGCTATCACATGGAGACAGAATCTGCCTAGATGCCCCAAATCTGTTGACTTCCACACCTCTGCTTATTCCAGGGAAACTCCAAGCAAGGCTGGAACTGAATCTCCAAAAAGATCTTTTATAATCCCAGCATCGTCTTTGCTATTTCAGACATTAAATTGTCAACACTTCACAAGTCACAGGATCATTTCAGACACATTATCTTTTGAATAAAACATAGACAAGAGTCTATGGGGAAATGTTAATCATAAAATAGCAGTAGTAAGCCAATCTCTCAAAACACATCTGCTGCAATGGGGTTAAAAACCACCCGCCCAGGACCAATGTGAAAGTAGAACGTGTGTTTGCTTTTCTGTAAGCCGCAGCCCACGTAGCAGGCAGGGAAACAGTGTTAATGGGGTGGGTAAGAGCAGTTGGAACGCCATCCCCCGCACAGGCTCCTGTCTATAGCTTTTGTTCCCAGCGTCTCTTCAATAAATATGACTCAGTCTGATGTTCGGGTTCCACTTCCTCTGAGCCGGGAGCTGACTCTGTGGTGCCTATCCTGGGTGACTCAGGGGCCCAGAGGCAGGGCTGCCTCTTCTTTGCCCAGCCAGCCCAGCTCCCTCCTGCCCGTGGGATCTCTGCTCTCCTTAGCTTCTCCAGCTTTCTGTATGCTCCCTGAAGAACTAGGGTGGTGTCTCACCCCACCCCATTGTACATAGATCTTGGAGAGCAGCCAAAGTGCTTTTTACACCCACCCACTCCTCTGCATGAGGTATAGAAGGCCAAGTGAGGGTCACAATGGATTCCTGTGAGAAACAAAAACAAAAGCTGAGGGCTGGAGAGATGGCTCAGCAGTTAAGAGCACGGACTGCTCTTCCAGAGGATCCCAATTTGATTCCTAGCACTCACACAGCGACTCAGAGTTGTCTGAAACTTCAGGCAGGGATCCATTGCCTTCTGCTGGACTCCATAGACACCAGACTGTGGTGTACATATAAGCATGCAGGCACAGCACTCATACACATGAAATAGTAATAATAAAAATAAAGATAATAAAACATCATAAAGACCCCCCCCCACAAGAAAAACCATCTAGCCTCTTTCCTCTCTTCTAAATGCCCAACAAGGCAAACAAGCACTTCATTGGGGGTTGGGGCTCTGGGGGGTGGGGGGGTGGGATAGTGAGAGGTCCCACACTTGTGAACCTGTGTTTTGTCATAAGAGTTATCCAGAGGCTGGGGAAGATAGATCGGTGAGCAAAGTGGTTGCCGAGTGAGTATGAGGACCTGAGTTCAACTCCAAGCGTCTGTGTGAAGAAAGTTGGGCTCGGTGGTGTGTACCTGTATCTAAGCACTGGGGAGATGGAGACAAGGGAATCCTTGGAGTTCACTGGTGAGGAACCTACTCAGCAAGTTCCAAGCTAGTGAGAAAACCCTGTATAAAAAACAAAAACAAAAAACAGGTGGATGGAACTTAGGGAACAATACCTAAAGTTGTTCTCTCGCTTCCACACCCACACACGCACACGCACATGCACACACACACACACACACACACACTCACCAGCCATAATAGCAGCTTTATCTATTTGGGTGCACATTTTACTAAAGCCAAATGTGATTTTTTTTTTAACAAGAATAGTAACATTTTCTGCAAGAATAATTTAAGACAATGAATGCAGAAGTATGGGGTCTTCTCCCCTAGGTAGGCTGAAGGGATAGTCTCACCTTAAGGATGTAGAGAAGTGGATAGATGCATGTTCAAAAGACTGCCTGCTAACCTAGTCTCAGAATTAAAGCAGATTTAATTAAAAATATTTATTTAGCAAATTAAACATTTTTTGCTACATCATTTAAAAGATTTATTTAGCATTTACTGTGAGACTAGAAATTGATAGTACAAGTTTTTCATTGGTAGGGCGTGTGAAAGGTTGAATAAGATGTCTCCCATAGTCTTGGGCATTTGAACATTTGTTTCCCAGTTGGTGGTGCTGTTTGGGAGATTTAGGAGGTGTGATCTTATTGAAGAAAGATGTCACTAGAGGAGATGGTATTTGAGAATTTAAAGACACAAGCCACATCTAGCTTGCTGTCTCTACTTTGTGCCTGGGGTTCAAGACGTGCATCCTCAGCTTCCTGCTCTTGCTACCATGCCTTCGCTTTGTATCATGGACTCTATCCCTATGGAACTGTAAGATCAAATAAACTCTTCTGTAAGTTGCCTTTGTCATGGTGCTTCATCACAATAGAAGAATCACCAATACAGGGTTATCAGTGTTGAAGGCTGTGTGTCTTGAGGGACTTTAGATAAGGGTGGTATGGCAGAAGAGAATGACTATGGCAAGCTGTGCAGCACTCTTGGCTTTGAGGGAATGTGCACCTTGTCCATGAGAGCACCCCCAATTTCCATGGCACCCCCAATGCAGTACTTGTAGCTAGTCAATCCTAGACATCTCTTCCATTTAATTTGCTATCATGAGCTAGGAAAGGTTTTGCTTTCGAATCATTCCCTCACAGACTGATCTGTGTGTATGGGAGCACAGATCCCCAGCATTTACATTCTCTCATGCTTCTCAATCTTATGTCTTCATATATCCTTTGTGGTTCAGCCCTTGATCTCTTGAGTAATGGAAGACCAGTGCCTGACCAGCTAGGACACATTCTCAGGGGTGTGCTAAGAGGACTCTGTGAAAAGGTAGGGTTTCCCACAGTTTAACTGTTAGGTGAACTTCAGCCGCATGATTCCCTGCTCAGCTGCTGGAAGGTGTTTATCTGGGGAACTCAAATGTAGTAACTCTTATTGTTCTCTTGGACCTGGCTGTGGGTGGTTGTGATTGTTCATGTTGATGTTCAGCTTGATTGGATTGTGGGTCACCTAGGAGATTAGTAAAGTATACCTCTGGGGATGTCTCTGAGCACCTTTCCAGAAACATTATATCATGATGATTCTGACCTAATCAAAGGTTTAATCCATTGATGAACTCAAAATTTGAATAGAAATTGGTAGAACTGTATGAAGTGCCTAGTTGGAGGCAGAGGGTTGCTGGACATTTGCTTTTGAGGCAAGATTGCGGCCCTGACTCCTTCTGGTTTTTCCCTTTTGTTTCCTGGATGCTATGGAGTGAGACACTGTCCTTCACTCTGTCCTTCTTTCCAGAAGTTTCTTCCTTGCCATGGTTGTAAAAGTAATGGATCAAGATGACCATGGATTGATTCCTCTGAAGCCATGAGCCAAAATAATTCCTCCATCTGTGAGTTGTTTCCTTGGGAATTTGAAATGTCAATCAAAAACTGACTAAAAGCAGAGGAAATGGCATCAGCAAGAAAAGGCCTACTAGGGAAGAATAAAGAGGAATGTCACTGCATTCCCAATTATCGTCAGACTCCCTTATAGTTACAGCTCAACAGACAACAGAAGCCCAAGAGGGTGTTCTCTGGTTCCCATACTCAAGGCATAGGGAAGACCCAGGAAGAGACTGGGTTCAAAGAAGATAAGAAGAGGGGCCTCAAACATGGCCACATATACCTGTGTCTGCCCTTCTGCCTGCCTCACATCCTGTGGCTCTTGAACACACTGGCTTCCTTCTTTCAAAATAGTCTCTGCTGTGGTCACAGCCCCATCACACACGAGACAACTCCTTTCCTTAAGCTAGAGTTTAAAAAAATGTTAGCTTTGGCTAGGACCAGGTGTCCACTTCTGAATGATCCCCTCAGTCTGGAGGGTGAAGGAGGATGTTGGTTTCATTATGTTAATATGTTCCATCCTGGGTGCAGAGTAGGATGAGGAAGCTGAAGAGATGGTCTACCACAATGGGCAGCCTCCACGTCAGGTGTGAGGGGGCGCGAGAAGGGGAATCCCCATCAAGACAGTGAGAGACATCCTCCCGTCCTCTGAAAGGGTGGGAGGAGGCATGGCAGGTGAGCCCCCTATAATATTTTATAAGCCCTGGTGGGTTGGGTAGTGGTTTCTGATCAGTGGCCACACATCTCTAACTATAAAATCTGGGAAATTAGAGCATTGAAAGTGTGTGGAAATCGGTCATGTTATGATATGGCTGAGAACTAAAGCCTTGCAAAGAGAGCCAGGTAGCAAGGTCGAGAGGTAGCCATCAGCAAGTCCTTTGTACAGGGCTGTGCGGCCTGGCCCCCTCCCGGGCTGTACCGCAGCCGCTGCTATGGGAAGAAGGCAGCAGAGTTTGCTTCCCAGCTACAGTGGCCTGCTGCAGTGTCCTTTAGAGCAGCAAGTGTCTTTTCTCATTGTTCTCTCTTCCTGGGCTTGAACCCAGGGTCAGCATTAGTGAGGATCCTGTCACAGAACCAATCCTGGTTTTCAAAGATGATATTTATATCACACAGCTCATGTCGGAAATTGAAGAGCCACCTTACCCCTCCAGTCTTTGCATGGGCGACGTTTTTAGACGGCTATTTCTGGGGCTGCCTTTTGACTCTCCTGACCATGCTTTGCTCTTGTTCAAAGAGTTTTCATGCTTTAACACTTTGCTGGTTGGTATGGAATAATGGCTTCCCAGAGATTTCTACACCCTGATCTCAGAATTTCCAAGTAGGTTGTCTTACATGGCAAAGGAGGCTGAGCATGAGGGGATAAGTCGAGGCTCGTAAAGAGATGAGCATTCTGGCCAGGTTATGTGGATTTCCTTATAAGAGGGTATCAGGACTGATGGCTAGGGTAAGAGAAGGCAATGTCATGGAGAGACAGAGATGGAGAGACCGCAGGGGTCGGGTAGGGGAGACCATGCGCTGAAGTTTGCAAAAAGTCTCTAAAATCTTGAAAGGGAAAATGTTCTTCCCTTGTCTGGCTAACACCTTGATTTTAGGACTTCTGACTCCAAGGACTATAAGATAAACACGTGTTATTCTAGGCAGCTGAATCTCATGGTAATATTTTATAGCATCATTAAAAAACATCCATCTATCTTTCTGGAAAGCAAGTTGGCAGTATGAATTAGGAAATCGACAAGAATTTTGATGCCTTCTCACTGAGTCATTCTACTTATATATCAAGATGTTTGGTGTTATTGTGTGTGACACAGAACCTTGGGACTGCCAACCTGAGGGCCGTGGGTGTTTTTCCTCATTGCAACACAATCTGAGACTAGGATTCTTTTTTTTTTTTTTTTTTTTTTTTTGGTTTTTTGAGACAAGGCTTTTCTGTGTAGTTTTGCGCCTTTCCTAGAACTCACTTTGTAGACCAGGCTGGCCTCGAACTCATAGAGACCCACCTGCCTCTGCCTCCTGAGTGCTGGGATTAAAGGCGTGCGTCACCGCCGCCTGGCTGAGACTAGGATTCTTATGCTGATGGCCCTCCCCTAGAGGATGTTTCTCTGAGCAGTATGTTGTCCTGGCACATGGGGACAGATGACTATCTCAGAAAGTGGCTGTGATCGCAGGTCTGACCTACTGATTCAGCAGATGCTGGTGGACCATGGCTGCACACCAGGCCAGAGGTGGGAGTTCAGAGTTAAGGATTTATGTGGGATTATGGGAAGGTACACGTGGTTGGTTACAGAGATGGTGATCAACACAAAGATTTCTCAGGAATATTGACATGCCACTTAAATTTTAGAGGATCAGTAGGAGCAGAGGGTAAGTTAAGCTGAGTTAAAGAAGGCATTTCTTTCCCTGTTGGTACACAAGTTAATAACAGGTGCGGTCCCTGCTTGCAGCCTGATAACTCTCAAGGCTCTGGACCCTGTAACAAATCAAGCACCCCTGAATTACAGCTAATAGAGGAAAAAAAAACAGCCCAAATATCCTTCAGTAGATCACTGGTATATCTATACAGTGAAATACTACCCAGTCATAAAAGTGATGGAGTTGTGGATATACATCATAACTGAGGTGAATCTCAGCAGCATTGTAGGGAGCGTAAAAAGGTCAGTTTCCAAAGGTTGCATGCTAGATGGGCCCATTTATATAAAATTCTTTAAAAGACAATCCCAGCCTTTACAGTATTTGGGAGGTCAAGGCAGTAGGAAGATCATGAGCAGAAGGCCAGCCTACTATGCAGAGTACCTAGCTAGCTTTAATAGTCAGATTTACCCAGACTAGAGTCATCTGAGAAGAGGATCACAATTGAGGGCTTGCCCAGATGAGATTGGTCTATGGGCAGTCATGTCTGTAGGGGATTGTCTTGATTACTAGTTGATATTGGAGGACCCAGCCCACTGTGGGTAGCGCCATTCCCTAGACAGGTGGTCCTCAGTTGTATAAGAAAGCTAGTTAAACATGAGCCTGTGCAAACCACCAAGAACCATCCTCCACGGTTTCTGCTGTACTTCCATGTTTGTAAAGTGAATTCCTGTTTGGGATAATGCTGTGTGGAATAGCAAAGAGGCCTGGCTTCAGGTTCCTGCCTTGAGTTCCTGCTTTGATGTCCCTCCATAGACTGTAACCTAGAAGCATAAATCAAATAAATTCTTTCTTTTCCTAAGTTGCTTTGGGTCAGGGTGTCCATTTCTCATAGCAGCAGAGATGATACTAGAACATACAGGAAGACCCTGTCTCAAGAACCAAACCAAAAAAGACAACCTTGGGCAGATGCAAAACAAGTTCAAGGTTCTAGAGGTGAAGATGTTCATTATGTGATTATGACTTTCAAAAGGCCACCACACAGGGAAGTCCATTCACACTGATAGAAGGATGGTGATTGTGATGGTCACTGTGTGAATGTCCATGCGAGATGAAATGACACAGAAACACACACACACACACACACACACACACACACACACACACACTCAAGTGAATTTGTATTGCAGGTGATGAAAACAGGGGCTGGGGAGACCAAGAAAGTCTCCTTGCTCAGCCAAGAAAGTGCCTGCTGCATAAGCAGAGGACCTGAGTTTGGGTCCTCAGAATCCACATGAAAAGCCAGGAACAGCAGTACACACAGGCTGTGACAGGAGGACCCCCGGGTCTGACTAGCCAGCCAGTACAGCTGAACTTCAAGTTCAGTGAGAGACCCTGCCTGAAAAAACCAAATGGAGAGCAAAGGAGACAGATGCCTGACATCTATTTCCACTCTCAACACACTTCTCATGCATGCACGAGTGTACACACACACACACACACACACACACACACACACACACACACAGTGAAGACTGTAGTTTAGGCCCACTATTACAGTTTTGTGGCTTTGCTAATGTACCGAGAGATGTCATCATTAGGGAAGATGAAAGGTCGGCCATGAGTAATGGGACTCGGCTAGTTGTGCATCTTCCTGTGATCTATAACCATTTCAAAAGAAAAAGAAAAAAAAAAGCTACAGGCTAAAACTTCCCCAACACTGCTTCTGTTCCTAAGAATAATGCTTTCAAAACCTGAGTATATTGGGGGCCCTTTGAGTTATTGTTTGAGCATCTCATGGTCCTCCTGTGGCTTCCAGAGGTTTGCTCATGGCCACATGGGACAGGGAGGTGATACTAGCAACTGACAGCAGAGGGGAGTGGAAGCTCACTTCCCCTGACATCTGCAGTGCACTGGACTACCTCATGCCCGCCCATCCCATCACCTACACCCAGGCTATCATTCCCAACTACGGGAACAAGGAGATTGGCTGTGCTTGTGAGACATTGTTGATGCTGTCGTGTAGTTTGAATCTAGCTTTCCGTTTCACCAACTCTTGACAAGAGAAGAGACATAGCTAAGAAACAGGCTAGAGAGAGACTTCCTTGGGGGGGGGATCTGGACAAGGGGATAGAGGGCTAAAATTGAGGTAACAAAACAGGTATTTGATGTAGACAGAGTTTTATGTATTGAACGAGGAATACCAGGTGAGATTATATCAGATGATCTGAATTCTGACTCCAACGCTCCAGTGTCATGTGACCTCTGAAAAGTTACTTAGCATCTTTGGGGCTTGGTTTTCTTTCTGCATGTTGGTACCACTCGTAGCAACCGGGCTGAGTAACTTCTTCCGACACTTGCTGCTTTTGTTTGTATTTGAACTCTATGTCTGGGTGTGTATGTGTTTATGATCAGAACTTCTCAGTTGGATTTCCTGCTTTAACATTACAGTTCCTCCACACAGACTCAGAGAGTCCCAAGAGATGGTTCAGGCAGAGTTTATCATGTTCTTTGGCCTCTGTTAGTTCACAGCACCCTTTCTCCTTGCTTCCTCCTGTAGGTCGCTCAGACCCCTTGGGTTCCACCAAGGTGGCCTGGGGCACAGGGCTCAGCTCGGGAGGGAGGACTCAGCTGACTGAATGCAGCACAGTTCTGTAGGGCTCAGGCCAAATGAAGCCGTGGAGGAGAAAAATAGAAATTCTTTTTGTATTTCTGTTAGTGTTTGCTTTATATTTTTTGTATGTCTATGTGTGCTGTGTGTACATGTGTATACAGATGTTCAGTTGTGAACCTAGAGGCAATGGAAATCTGGTCCTCAAAAGTGAGCTTAAGAATTTTGATGGCTGAGACATCTCCTTGACCCAACTTCTAGTATATTTAGCGTATTTCTTTTTTAAAAGCATTTATCTATCTATGTATCTATCTATCTATCTATTTATTTATTATTCATATGAGTGCTTTGCCTGTATGTTTGTATGTGCACCACATACATGCATGATGCCTGCCAAGTTCAGAAGAAGGCATCTGATCCCCTGGAACTGGAGTTACAGATGGTTGTAAACCACCATGCTGATGCTGGAAACTGAACCCAGGTCCTCTGTAAGAGCAACCAGTGCTCTTAACCATGGAGCCATCTGCTCAGCCCTTATTTAGCATATTTCTATTATGTCATTTTATGTGGGTGTTAGTCATACTTGGTGTCTACTTTTTCCACACTGTGACCTTTCATTGAATCAACTGTGTCTGTTGGAGTTCTAATATCTTAACGGTCTTTGTAACTTTTAACACGTGCTTGAATGAAGCCCAACATTCGTTAACATTGCAGTTTCCTCCTCAAGGCAGAAGGTGTTTATGACAAGCTGTCCCTAAACCACGATCAACTAGTGTTTCAGTGAGACTTTCTTTTAAATATCCCCACTCCCCTATTTAGTCATTAGGATTATTGTCTTGAACTTTGTGTGCTTTCCCTGCTACTTAAATAACGCAGATATATTGTTATTGTATAGTTTGAAAGATTGACTCCTGGCCTTGCACATGAGTGGCAAACACTCTACTGTTGAGTCCCTCAGCTCCTCCTCCTCCTCTTCCTCCTCCTCTTCTTTGAGACAGGATCTCACTGTGTAGACCTGACTGTTCTGGAACTCATTATGTAAACCAGACTGGCCTTGAGCTCACAGAGAGCCACCTGCCTCTGCCTCCCCAGTGCTTGGATTAAAGGTGTGAGCCCATAGCTCGCATCCCCTGGGCTTTTTACAGTCCTAAGTTACCCTATCACCCCAGTTTTAGATTTCCTGCTTGAATGTGTATATCTGCCACTGCTCCTCAAGGTTGGCTCTTGCCTGTGTGGAACATAATCACAAAGGAGCAGGCATTTTGTGTGTGTGTGTGTGTGTGTGTATTTTAATTGTGAAAGCATCCTATGGTGTTTTGAGCCCCCCCCCCAACCCTAACTAACATTTCTAGATGTTTTAATTGTGGACGCATCCTATGTTGTTTTGAGTGCCCCCCAACCAACATTTCTAGATGTGTTTATATTTTAATTTCTTGGATTAGAATTTCCACTGCACAGGCTTTGGCCTTCTGTTTTGTTTTGTTTGTTGGTTTGTTTTTCTTTTCAAAGCTAGGCTCCAGCCAGAGGTCAGGCTTCCACACATCAGTGGGCTAGTGAGCAGGGTTGCTGGTCTGGATCTCCAGGCCAATACAGCTCTTTATTCTCTGGATCTAAAGTCAGACGACATCGCTCTGTGCCAACACTGGTCTCCAGTCCTGCTCCACGAAGTTCCATCTGGTTCCCGGCGACCACGCCAGCTTTAGCGCTCACTCGTTGCTCTGAGTTTGAGTCCTTTGATTTCGGATACCTGGGAGTTTCCACTTTCTACTTGGGCATAATGGAGACTTCTGGTTTCATTTTACCCAGCATTCCATGCATGTGGGGAGAGGAGCATGATCTACACAAGTCCCTTGACTAGAGCCACTGAAAACCACACGTGTCTACTCTTTTATGAGGGCAAATGCTCACTTTTGTTCCTTCAGGCAGCAGATGTCAATGAATCCACTCCATCAGGGGCTCCCTGCCCTCTCAGCTCTTCATACACAGCAGGGTACACATACCAGTGTCAATCTCCCTAAGGTAGCAGTTCTCAACCTTTCTAATGCTGTGACCCTTTAATACAGTTCCCCATGTTGCAAAACAATTTCATTGCTACCTCATAACTGTAATTTCACTACTGTTATAAATGGTAATGTAAATATCTGAGATGCCGGATATCTGATATGAGACCCTCAAGGGGGTCTTGACCCACAGGTTAAGAACTGATTCTCTAAGGACTTCACTGGCAAGGCTGCTAAGGAAGGCAGTGGATGCTCTCAGGAAAGCCCAGCCCTGTCAGAGGCCTATAGGACCCGAGCCAACGGGCTCCTCCATCGGTCAGCAGGACCCGAGGTGAAAGGCGGGAATCCTCCTAGCCCAATGCTCCAAACTGCCATAGACTCCCCAGTGACATCATATATACTGAGAAGGAATTGGGGAGGAGGAGGAAGAGAGGAGAGGAGAAAGATGAGGGGGAGGAGGAAAAAGAGGAGAGAAGAGAAAGAAGAAAGGGAAGAGGAGGAGGAGGAGGAGGAGGAGGAGGAGGAGGAGGAGGAGGAGGAGGAGAAGAATCTCTACAGAGCACTGACCCTGGTGTATTTGGATGAGATGAAGTGTGGGGAGCTAAAGGTACCCTCCTCCTGCCCTCTGGTCTAGATGTGGGAATCCCCACCCCAGGATGGCAGCCAGGAAGAAGGGCTTCCAGCTATTCTCTAGACAAAACTTGTGGGTCTCAGCCAGGTTTGGCGGCCCACACCTGTATATTCCCAGCACTCAGGAGGCTGGGGTCAGAAGATCGGTTCAAGATCACCCTCAGCTACATAGTGAATTGGAAGCCAGCCTGTGCTACATAACATTCTGACTCTCACAAAATGAAAATAAAAACAACAACAAAGATCCCATTGGTCCAGAGAGCCCTGAACTGGGGGAGGCCACTGAGTGGGGTCTCCTAGGTCCCATGTGCTTTCACTGTGGATTGAAAGGTTAGGCTGAGGGAGCGGGAAGGACTTTTGTGTCTGCATCTGAGATGGTCTCCCTGTACCTTAGGTGATGCTGAGAGATGCTGAGTGGCCCTATGTTTTCTGTGCTACCATTGACACCAATTGGGCCTCTGTATCCAGTTGAAGGGCACATGGGTGTGCATGAGTACACACACACATACACACATACACAGAGTCATCTGTAATCTTAGTGATCTAAAACCCTCCTTTGGAATTTTTCTCATCCTTAAATCTGCTTTTGCCACTTCCTCAGCTCAGTAGGTCAAGAACATGCAATCTTCGTGTTCTGAAGGCACCACCTGGGTTTCCGTAGTGATGGGAGGGGCAATCTAAGTCTCTCTTGAGATTTCTTTTTATTAATGTACATCGCTGACAAATCCCCATCAGGCTGGTACGAACCCGGGCCTCACCCTCATCCTCTGATGACTTTGATAACCCACTTGTCACTGTAAAAGCAGGGCTAGGTTGAAGTCAGAGTCTGTTTGCACCTCCTGGGTCTACCTCTTCCCCTGAGCTAACCTGCTTCCTCTCCTCTCCTGGGTGTGACTCACAGGTAGCTCCTGTAGGCGGGGCAGGTGTGGTGTGTCATTTCCTTACTCTGAGGAGACCCAATGTTACACTGTTTTCTATCCTCCCATTTCCCATGCCCCGCTTACCTTACCCTTACAGGGCTTGGACGGTTGCCACAGACAGACTTCCAGGGGTGCATCGGCTGTTGTGGGGGGAGCTTCTCTGTCCTCACTGAGGAGTTTGGGAGAAGCAGGAGCCAAGGTCAGGTTACTCATCCTTCTCCCTCACTCTGCCCTGCCCATCCCCCTTTTCTTCCTCAAACCATCCCCCCAATTACACCGGTCCCCCAGCACTGGTTCCCATCCTCACCATGCTTCTCTGCTACCCAGTGTCCCTCTGGCCTGGCCATCACTGGAGAGGGGGGCCCTGTCCCCCATCATTTCTGGCTTTCTGTCAATCGGCCTTCCCAGGATGAGAAGGTGTTGACACCCTCCTCAGGAAGGGTCTGGAACCACTTGGTGGAAGGGAAGTTCAGCTAGTGCTGCTGGTCACTTTTCTGGGACATTGTCTTTTAAAAGTCTTTTTCTTTTTTTCAGTTTTTTTTATTATTTTATTTTATAATTAATTTAATTTTACATATGAGCCACGGATTCCCCTGTCCTCCCTCCTCCTACCCCCCATCCTCCCCCCCCCCTGCAATCCACCCCATTCCCACCTCCTCCAAGGCAAGGTCTCCCCTGGGGAGTCAGCTCTAGTCTTATGGGACAAAGGAACTCCTGTGTGACCAGAGTAGGCTGAGAATTCCCCTGAAACTCGCTCCCCCCCCAGGGGGGGGGGGTCAGGCTCCTGTTCTGCTCAGATGAAAACTGGGAAACCCCAGCCTCACTGGTCAAATGCCCTGTTAGGACAAGGTCTAGGGGAGGGCCAGTTCACTCTGTCGGACCATGGCACTCCTGTGGTCTTAGGTCTGATGTTGAAGGAGCCTCCTGTGCCAACTGTAAAGGCTCTTGGGGTGCTGTAGATGAAGGAAAAGACCCTGAAGACACTGTCTTGTGAGAATCCCTTGAAGGAGTTGACCCATTTAGGCAGAGGGCAGCTGAAGGAGCCAAGAAGGGGGCCAATAGGTAGTCGTGAGATAGGTTTTGTCCTTAAGGCAGACACAAGAAACGACAGAAAATATACTTGGGCCTTCTCTTCTCCTTTCCCTTCCCCCCCTCCCCCCCAAGGTGTTCATTTGTGTGTATGAATGTGAGCATGCATGCGCAAGTGTGTGGGGGACCAGAGCTCAACATAGGAAGTCTTCCTCAATTGCCCCCCACCTTATTCTTTGAGACAGCACCTCTCACTGAACCCAGGCCTTACCACTTCAGCTGGACGGGCTGGCCAGGGAGCTCCAGGGATCCTCCCATTGCCTTCTCACGGCACTGACATCACAGACACAAGCTGCCGTGTCCAGGTTTGACATGGGTGCCGGGGAGCTGGACTCGGGTCCTTGTAAAGCAAGTACCGTACCCCCTGAGCCCCCTCTCTAGATCTGCACTTGAACTTCCTAAGGAAGCCTTTCTCTTTCTTCGAGCAATGGGACAGACAGGCTGCAAAGATGTAGAGGTAAGGAGCCTCTTGTCTTCAAGAGTTCAAACAGAGGGTGGCAAGGGCTGGCCAGGGCCGTTGCTCCTGTGACCGGTACAGCTCTTTTCTGAGGGCCTCTGTGACTGGGATGGGAGTCTATCCTGGTCTCGTTCAACTCTGCTTGCATCTGTAGCCAATCCCTGCTGTGCCTAGACCTTCTCCTTTGAGTGACATAGACACTATTGCATTCCTGGGCCTGCATCTGGTAGTGGGCTGTAATGATGATTCCTGGGCCTGCATCTGGTAGTGGGCTATAATGATGATTCCTGGGCCTGCATCTGGTAGTGGGCTGTAATGATGATTCCTGGGCCTGCATCTGGTAGTGGGCTGTAATGATGATTCCTGGGCCTGCATCTGGTAGTGGGCTGTAATGATGATTCCTGGGCCTGCATCTGATAGTGGGCTGTAATGATGATTCCTGGGCCTGCATCTGGTAGCGGGCTGTAATGATGATTCCTGGGCCTGCATCTGGTAGTGGGCTGTAATGATGATTCCTGGGCCTGCATCTGGTAGTGGGCTGTAATGATGATTCCTGGGCCTGCATCTGGTAGTGGGCTGTAATGATGATTCCTGGGCCTGCATCTGGTAGTGGGCTGTAATGATGATTCCTGGGCCTGCATCTGGTAGTGGAGTGTAATGATGATTCCTGGCTGAAGCCCCAGAAGTGTCGGCCCTGGGCTGAGTGAATTCAGGTACTCAGTGTCTCTGGGATGTATGTGGTATGTGTGTGTGTGTGTGTGTGTGTGTGTGTGTGTGTGTGTGTGTATTCTCATGGGTCATTTCACCACCCCCCAGGCCTGTGAGTTAAGACTGCTCTCTCTGGAGCTGCAGAAGAGGAAGTGAGGAAACAGCCAGGTCCCTGCAGGGAGGATTAGAGATTCTGGCTCCCTGCCCCCAACATGCTTGTACATGCTTGGGTGTCTGCATTCTTCCAAGAGAGCCCGGGGCCTGGATCTTCACACACACACACACACACACACACACACACACACACAGAGCCATTTTTGCTTTGCACTTTCACTACAACCCTACAACATCTGCACTATCCCATTTGCGTCCCCGGGGAAGGAAGTTAAGAACCAGAACAGGTGGCAGGGCGCTTGTGGCATGGCTAAGAGGGGGTAGTTAGAGCTTGCCCCAAGGTCTTTCCGTCCATGCTACAAGATGCCACCAAGAGCTGATTCAAGAAGGGCTATATGCGCCAGCAGAGACTGTCTCAAGAACAGATAGGACTGTTCCGTACCACACGCCTGGGTGAATGATGACCTACTCCTTGTATTCCAGGACCCGTGCTAAATACAGCTTCAGAAAAGGGGTGTTCCATTCCTCACTCAGCTGCAAAAAGCCTGTAGGCTGGGGAAATCACTCTATGGATAAAGTGCCCCTTGCAAGGACCAGAACCTGAATGTGGTCCCCAGAATCCATACAAAAGAGTAGGACTTGGCGAGTGTACTTGTAATCCCAGCACTGGGGAGGTGGAGGCAGCTGGGTCCCCACAGTTTGCCTTCTAGCCAGCCCAGCTTACTTGGAGAGCTCCAGACCGATGAGAGACTCCATCTCCAAAAACAAATCAGTGTGGATGGCCCCTGAGGAACAGAGGTTGACCTCTGGCCTCCACACACACATGTTTAATGCATGTGCAAGCACACTCACACACTCAAGCACACACAAGGACTTGTGGCCAGAAAAGGGGACATAACAGATTATAGTAAATAAAAAGTGCCACACAAAAGTAGAGAGAGCTCACCTCACTGGGGGCATAAAGAAAGTTGCATTGGCCAAGAGGGCATCTGAGGTGGCCATGTGCAAAGGGGGCTTGCATCGGCAGAGATGCAGGGTATGGGCTGGTGAGCTTGCATTCTGTGGCAGAGGAGCCAAACAGAATGTTACCATGAACTCTCCAGCTGTTGTGAAACAAGCATTAGTGACTTTCTCTTTCTCTACTCTCCCATGATGGTCCCACGCCCAGGCAGACTCCAGCCCAGACTCGATGAAGCGCTTCATGATTCCTCCCATTGGCTGGTGTAGACGGCATCAGCAATTGGCTCTTCCTGCAATTGGCTCTGGATCCTTTGGATTCTGCCTTGGGATAACTCACTTCACCCACGCCTTCTTTATCTTTAGTGTTGCCCGTATCCTGGGTAAAATTATTCTTGCCTGAAATCAATGAACAGGCCACCAAATTGTTGCCACCCTCAGGGTCTGTTCCTACTCATCTATCCCCTGGCTAGCTATGGCTGCAGCCACCTTTGTGAACCTCGGGGCTTCTTTTGCACCTTGTCTTTCCTGCCATTTCACCAGGAACCTTCTCAGCCACCTCCTCTTCTTCACAAATGCTCAGGCCCCACCCTCCTTGTGAGATGAGATTAACTCCCTTGCTTGCCCAGCTCACTGTGCGTGGTTACATTTGTACTTCTGCATAAACCACACCGTGCCCGATGGCATTATTTAGCATGTGTGTTCCTCTCTCTAATTCTAAGATTCTAAGCCCTCCCTGGGCTTCTGTATCCTTTGTATCCTCTCTCTTGTTCTCCCACTGCATGGGTACTTGGCTATCTAGTAAGTTTATGGCACTCACAGGCCTAGCAGTATATCCCCAGTATAGTGTGAAAAAGGCTGAAGACAGGGACACCCATAACATGTAGTTTAACCTTGACATTTTTTCTGTAGGATTATTTGTTTGTTCATTTGTTTAGCAAGAACAAGGGCCTGCCCAGGACCTGCTTCCTTTCCTAACCACACGAATTGGTCATATTTTCTTTTTTGCCCGGGTGAGGATGTGGTAGAGCAGATAAGAATATAAAACCCAACTCTGTCATTTCTTAGCTCTGTGATATCCAGTTACTTTAATCTCCCCATGCCTCAGTTTCTCCATATGCAATGCGGCAGAGGAATAATAGCACCAACCTCTTCACTTCATTTTGAGAGTTAAAAATTAGCATGGATGACTGAAACATTAAAAGTATCTAATAGATGCTCATTACCCAACTCCTGGCTGTTATCCGTCCTAGAAGACAAAATGGACACATTCAGGAAGGCCTGAGATAACCCTGATAATGAGGACTTGTTGCTCAGAACTTGTTGGTAATTTACCTTCTGCTGACATCAGAGGTCCTCAGTGGATGGAGATAGGAGCTAACAAGGAGCATCACACCAGCAGTTCCCAGGAAGGCTCCAGACACCACGGATCAGACTTCATCTCTTAGCTTTGTGGAACCATCCACACTGAGACCTGAGAGGCCTTCAGTCAGTCCTGGCTCAGCTGCCCTCTTCCTCAGCTCTGCCACAGTCCACCTCAGCTTCATGCTAAATGGGGCAGTAACTCCACTTCCTGGGACTGACAGGAAGCCTGAAATCCAAAGACATGAATCATGGCTCTTTGGTCTTGAGTAGCACAAGTCACAGCCTAGAAGATGTCAGAACTTCCATCCTATGCCAGACATAAGAATTAGTTCAATGTTCTGAGAACAGACTCAACCCTCAGCACCTCCAGCTCCTTAGTGTCTTTGTCCCCTAAGAGGAAGGTCCGGCTTAACTGTCCAGGTCCTGGGTTTTGAATTGACCTAATTTGTCCCCTATGTATACAGCAGAATCCAGGGGCCATGTCTGGCTTCCAGATCAGGGCTTGCTCTTCTTGTTGTGATGGTCCTGACTTTTCCTAACTAACTTGAAGAGGTCTTTCCAATAGCCAGATCCTCCTCTGCTCCAAATTCCACCTGTCACACTAGGAGCACTGTCTGCAAAGAGAGGTCAGACTCCCTGGGGCAGACCATACCCTCTTCCCTGTAGCCGTGGAGAGAGGAACCATGACTGCCTTGGATAGGAGGAGGGAATGGCAGAGAACGCCCACAAGTGTCCCCTTCCACAGGCCCTTTGGTGTCCCTGCCTCCTGCAGAGGGCTGTTCTGAGCTGGGATCCTGCAGAAACCTCCTCTGTCATTAGAGGCGTTTTTTCAGCATGTCTATTTTGGAGCTACAGCTGGGTGCTTCTCAGAATAAACAGAGCTGTGATATGGGGATAAAAGGAGAAAGGAATCTTACCGGCTCTTTAGCCTGCCGCACTCCCCAGTGTTTTCCAATCTTCCATTCTCAAAAGCCTTTCTCCGAGACCCCTTCCTCTACAATTCTGCCTCTGGGTTCTCCTATAAGCACAGGTCCCCTTCACAGGCAATGTGGGGTATCCTGTTCTGACCAACTCTGTGCTGGGCTCAGGGGCCCGACAAGTTCCAAACTGCACAGATTTAATGTTGAGGATCACAAGAGTTCATTTGAAGGTTGAATATCCCTTGTCTAAAATGTTTGGAACCAGGAAGGCCTTAGAATTTTGTAATATTTTTGATTTGGCAATATTTACATAGACATGATGAGGTATCTTGAAGACAGGTCCTGTGTCAAGTCTAAACATTATTTATTCCTCATGCACAACTCATACGTTATATAGCCCCAAGGTGGTTTCATACAATGTTTTAGAGTGCCTGAGTTCTGGAAGGGTTAGATGTGGAATTTCCCACCTGTGTGTCATGTGGCTTGAGAACACAACAGACACACAGTATCTCTGTCAGGCTTTGGATTTTCAGACTGGGGAGACTTAGCATGTGTTGAGGACTTTCTTGATAAAGGGTACAAGAGCTGGTCCAGCTTCTTCCTGCTGAAACGACACAACTAAGATGACATTACCCCCGGGATTGTGCTCTGGTTCTCAGGTATCCTAGCACTGACCATACAGCTATTCTCCAGCCTTATACTGTCCTCATCCCAAAGCTGTGCTGTATTGAAATCCTTAAGAAGGGAGCTAGTGCTGCAGGGAACAGAGGGATAAACCTGATTTCTTTGTTTGGACAAGGCAGATTTGTGTGACCCAGCCAGTCCACGAACTCAGATGGCCCCCACAGTAAGGCTCCTAGTCCGATGCTCTCTGAATACCTGTGGTGAGAAGACACAGTTACTAAAGGACACATAAGCAGAATGGTGTGTGGCCTCAGTTGAGGCCAAGTCATCAGGTATCCCCTTGCAAGCCTCCCACGTGCGTGGCAAGTGGGTTTGGTGGTGCGTGGGAATGACAAAAGCCTCTGGGTCAGCTTTGCCTGCCAGCCTTTGATTCCTCCTGTTCCCTCTCCTGCTGAGACATGCACAACAGCATTCATCCCTTGTCCCTTAGCTGCTGCCTTGCCTTGCAGCTCAGCCCACAGGGTCCTTAGGAGATGTGTAGAGTGCAAGCAGATGATCATCCTGAGAGGTGGAGACAACACCTCAAAACCTTCTTCCTGCCCGAGGCCAGGAGTGGTCATCTGTTGTAGAATATTATTTTTAAGATGTGTTACATTTATCTCTGCTGTGGAGCATTTGTTTTAATGACGCGAAGATGTGTTATATTCTTTTCTCTTATATTTGCTGAACTCTGTGAAGCTGTGTTACTGTGCCTGTTTAACACCTGATGGTCTAATAAAGAGCTGAATGGCCAATAGTGAGGTAAGAGGAGAAAGGTTAGGCAGGGTTGGCAGGCAGAGAGAATAAATAGAAGGAGAAATATGGGAGTAGGAAAAGAAAGAGCAAGAAAACAAGGAGAGAATGCTAGAGGCCAGGAGTAAGAGTGAAAGTAAGATTTACGGAAGAAAAAGAAAAAACCCAAAGGCAGAAGATAAATGGGATAATTTAAGAAAAGCTGGCTAGAAACAAGGCAAGCTAAGGCCGGGCATTTATAATTAAGAGTAATCCTCCATGTGTGATTTATTTGGGAGCTGGGTGGCAGACCCCCAAGAAGTATAAAAAACAAACAAACAAACAAACAAACAAACCCCAGACATCCTCACCTGCTCTGTGGTCTCACTTAGCCTGGTGCGCCAGATCCACATGGCTCTTCTGCTGCCTGGAAGCATCTCTGGGAAGTGTTGGGGGTGATGAGACACCTGCGGTGTGTTTTTGCTCTTGGCGTGGTTAGGTTCGTGAAGACAGACCCATCCTTGGTTAGGTTCCCAAATTAGTGTAGAGAAACCTCAGTGGGCAGTTGGGTAGCACAGCGGTCGGCATGGAGCAGGACAGGGCTTCTGAGCTCTGCAGGTCCTCCCCACTAGTTTAGAGACTTATAAGTGTGAATGCCAAGGTCACATCGGGAGACAGGTCCGACTCTTCTGGGTATACTGCGAGAATGTGGGGTTTGAACTCAACTGAACTTGGGAGTGTATCTCATTTCTCCTGTCTTAGCCTCGTGACTTTGGGCTGGTTCTTTAGTGTCTCTTAGAGTCCATTTCTTTATTACAGGGGAGTGAGAACTCTATCAAAGAATTTCTCATTCTTTAATTCAAAACAGCATTTATATTCCAGCACTCAGGAGGCAGAGCCAGGCGGATCTTTGTGAGTTCGAGGCCAGCCTGGTCTACAGAGCGAGGTCCAAGAAAGGTGCAAAGCTACACAAAGAAACCCTGTCTTGAAAAATAAAAATAAAAAATTTATTACCCCCCCCCCCAAAAAAAACAGCATTTATTTAGCCTACTCTGTACCAAGCATGACCCAGGAGTGGGCATGCTTTGAGAAAGGCTGATGTGACATCTGTACTGAGGTTGCCTGTGCATTCTGCTAGGAGACAGGGGTTATACGGATTTAATAAGAAAGTTTCCTTGCAGTGCTTCACACCATAGAAAATACTTAACGATCTACAGTCAGCGTTAGAAATCCAGCACAAATGAACAACAGTTTTAGAAAACATGTTTGCATCTGGCAAATCATTTCACTCCTCTTTCAAAACTGTAGCTGCTTTTTGGTTGTAGGGATTATATTAGTTGGGGTTTCCTGGGGGAAGAAGTCAACAGGAGGTATTGAAAGAGATTCACTGTGAAGAGTTGGATCACATGATTATAGAGAGTGCTAAGACTCCAGTTCTGGAGTCATAAAGCTGGAGACTCAGGAGGGCTGGTGGATAAACTCCAGTCTAAAAATGGCAGGCTTACGCCCGAGGGTGAAGCCACACTTCAGCTTGGTTTGAAAGACAGGAAAATCCAGAGTTCCGTTTTGGGCAGGTGTCCTCCCAAATTCTCTCTGACCCTGGAAGGATTCAGTGTCTTGTTCTCTTCAGTCTTCAACCTTTTGCATGAGACCCACCCACCTGGAAGAGGGGTGTTTGCTCTATCCAGTTTACCATTCAAATGCCAATACCATCAAGAAATGTACTGGCAGATCCACTCAGAATGACGTTTAACTAGATGTCTGATAACCTCATGGCTGGCCTAATCAAGTTGAAAAAAAAAAAAAAAAAGACCATCATGAGGCACAGTGGTCGGGGAGGTAGAGGCTGAGAATTTCTTTGTAGGACAACTGGAGACCTCTGGGCTCTACTAGACAGCTTCCGGGTCCTGAAGGGAAGGGGACCCTACCTGTGGTTCAGGCAGGGAATCTCATTTCTAATCTTAGTTAGAGCTTGATCTAATACAAGGGGCATCTTTTTATTACTTTATATTTTGTTCATTTGTGCCAACATAAAAACAGTCCACATTAAAATCTGAATTTGTAGTTTCTCGTGAAAAACAAGAAATCAGTTACGAGAGTGCAGATGTCTGTTTGCGCATGGAAAACACGTCCAATCTGAGCCCGTGCTGCCTCCTTCGGTCTGTGTACTCACTGTCCTGCTTGTCTTGGCCTCTTTAGCTCTGGCACCCCTCTCCAGCTTCTCTGAGCAGCTGCTGTCTAAAGTGCTCCCACTCCGTCCACCACCACAGTCCTTCCCATCGCTCTTTGCTGGGGAAGGGCCTTGGCAAGAAAACTGTTCTCCGTCTAGGGCTTACTCAGGGCTTACTCAAACAGCTAGAGGGACCTGGCTGTGGCCAAGCAGCAGGAAGTGGCCAGCAAGTCTCCCCTGCTTATCATGCTTTATAAACTTGTGCTAATATTTAATAATTTATATATTATTATTACTATTTGAACTCTCAGGAGAGACTACTAGGAGAGGTCATATGAAGGTCAGATGTCCTTTTCTCCTTATTAGCACTTTTAGAGGGGGAGACCTGGAGAGATGGGCCTTGGCATAGACTCTTCTAGAACCACAGAATGGCAAAGATAACGTTGCTCCGTTTCTGAGCACAGCGAACAAAATAAACATGTTTAGGTTAGAGAAAGAAGTTCTCTAAGGGGCCTAGAACTTCTGCTTTTACAGAGCTGAAGGGATAGCACACTGAAGAGGGCTTGAGGCAATTCTGTATGTCCCTATCAGTCCACACAGTCCCACGCAGTGACTGCCACTTGTGACAAGGAAGGTTATACATAGAAGACTGTTGGAAGGTAGAACAGTCTGGTCATAAGGTAGTGAGGCCCTGGTTGGGGGCTTCCAGGGGGTGCACAGACCCCATTCTTAAACTGCAGGCTTTTGACTTGGGCATTGTTGATGCTTTCATGCACACATAGGCACCGAAACCTTTTGCATAATGCAAAGAAAGACACAGGCCACGGAGGAGTTGGAGCTTTAAAGAGGACGTATTTTAAGTCCTAAGGTTCAGACCATGGTAGGCCCATTTTGAAGGCACCTGGGATTTGTTTGAATCGGGTGTGATAATTTATACTTGTGTAGAAATGACTGTGGGGAAGGAAGACATTTGTCTTAGAGATCCTTAGGAATAGGAGTCACAGCAGGCCATGTGCCAAGCAGGGAAGCACTTAGTGTGGTTTCCATGGGAAAAGCAGGTGAGCATTGGAGGCTGTGAATAGTTTCTGCAGACTCCAGAACCAGACCTTTCCTTGGCAGCCTGGTCTTTGGCCCAGGGGTGCGGAGGGCAGATGGGGATGGCTCAGGGTCTGAGAAATCCTTAGAAGAGGTGGTTGGAGCTTGGGATCCATTTGGTTGTCTTGCAGATGAAAAGCATGCTTTTAGGATCTGCCTGACCCAAGAAGCAGCTTTCCCAAGTGTCAGAGCATCAAGTACAGGGTCTAACCAGTGGTCCTCAACCTTCCTAATGCTGTGACCCTTTAATACAGTTTCTCATGTTGTGGTGACCCCCCAATCGTAAAATTATTTCATTGACACTTCATAACTGTAATTTTGCTACTGTTATGAATTATAATGTAAATATCTGACATACAGGGTATCTGATATGTGACCCCTGTGAAAGGGTCATTTGATCCCCCAAAGGGGTCATGACCCACAGGTTGAGAACCACTGAACTAGCACCATGGCCCTAACAAGGCTTTCACTCTGTCCTCCTAAGGTGGAAAAGATCAACTTCTCAGGTGCCCCAGGAAGAATGTGCCAGGTTAGTTGGTGCTTGTTTTTTTCTAGCCCAGAGGTACTGTAAACAGAACCAGAAGTGACCCAAGAGTCCAGCCTTAACTCCCCTTTTGTAAAGAGAGGACTTGAACCCAATGAGTTGAGCCACCTTTATCAAAGTCTCACGGTTGGTCTGGGGGTGTAGTTCATTTGTTAGAGTGCTTGCCTAGCAAACGAAGCTCAGGTCTCAACTGCCAGCATCATGTAAACAGGACCTTGTGGCCCATACTTGTAATTCCAGAACTTGAGAACCTGAGACAACTTACCTCAAGATGGGAGAATCTCAGATATAGGTCCCAGATGGTATCTGAGCTCTCCCATTGGTGGAGGATAGGGTTTTGTTAATACATTCCAAAGGTTTTTAATCTGTTCATCAGGATATTAGGTCTTACACAGAGGTGAGGTCTGACTCTTTGTGGGGCTAGAGATAGTCAAAGAGCATTTGTAGTTAACTCTGGTGTGCAGCATTCTGAATGCTCCACAGTGGTTGAAGTTTTAACCAGCTTCTGTAGACTGGGCTACTCTTCAGGAATTCTCATTCAAAAGTCCATCCTTTGCTATATAATATATTTCAGGCTAGCCTGGGCTATCTAAGGCCTTGTCTCAAAAACAAAAGACATGGTTAATTGTAGAGCAGAGCCTAGAACTCAGTGCTATACCCATGTCCCTCGCAGCTGGCTAAAGCTGGGGAGAGCAGGCCCACTGTCTCTGTCTGTAACAATCCTTGAACATTAGGAGAACGCGAGCTCAGAAATGCTTCCAGTAGCAGCACAGACAGCTCCCTGGGACCACAGGAAGACAGCAGCATTAGTGGGGCCCCTGCCAGGCCTCCCAGTTCTAAGCTTAGCCAAGAACCTAAGATGTCAGAGCCAGGATGCAGCTTAGGATGAGCAAACCTCAGCCCGGTCCCAACCTTGGTCTGAACCAATGGGTGGGTGGCTGATTTCCCCTCTCTGGTACCAGCCAGCCTACTGACTATCACCCAGTCCCTCTCAAATACCCACATCATCCTTCCTGTTAAAGATCCTTTAATGGGGCCAGTAAGTGAAGGCTGGGGAGGTCTCAGAAACAGAGAGGCCAAATTGAGACCTCTACCTAGTGTTTAAAGAGAAAGAATCCAGAGACGAGGCAAAGGGAGGAATCTGGAGGGGGTCTCATTAGAGTTAGAAAGTACAAGCTCAATGGGAGGCGGGCTTCCCCAGAGAGCAGCAAACCCTGGGCTTCTGGGTAGAGTCTGAGATGAAAATGTTAGGGGAAGAAAGGTTACTCATAGGAGGGAAGAAATATTCGTGGGGAGGTGGTGGGCACGAGGAAAGGCAAAGGTAGGAAATTCCAGGAATGGCTTGGGGATTTTTTCCTGAGTAGAGTTTACTCCCACTTTGTGTCCTTACATGGGATTTTTGGATGTGTCATGACATCAGGTGCATGATGGGAACAGTGGATTCTGCAAGGTGAAGCAGTTAGGAGTTGTTGGTCCATGCCTGTTCCAGCTGTCTTTGGATGGTCTTGTGTCTCTACCTATCGTTTGAGAGGTCACATGATGTCCTGCTGTGATACAGGTCTGAGGTTCTATCAATCTCTAGGAACTTTGAATTTATCTCTTTTTTCCCCCAGTGTGTTTATTCACACACACACACACACACACACACACACACACACACACACACACACACGTTTATTACATCTTCAAAACCCTTTGTTCTGATTGGAAGGTGAAGGGTAAGTCATGTGTTTTTAATGACATTCCCCAAGGATCATGCAAGTTCTAGAAGGCAGCGAATTATACAATTTCTGATACCCCTTCTAGTGCTGAATTTTATAGTGTTCTGATTTAGTCAAGTCTGGTCCAAGTGAGTAAATTGTTATTACTGCACCACAGAGGCAGAGGAGGGCGGGGCAGACAACGAAAGGGACATCTGAAGCCATTAACTGTTCAGAGTGGAGGGCTGAAAACCAGAACCCAGGCATCCTGTCTCCTGGGGCCTTGCTCTCTCTTCTGCCCTACAGGCTCCTCCCTCAGCAGGCCCTCCTTCCTCCTTCCCCCTACGGTACACAAGGTTTTCACGGTGTCTGTTCACGTTTGGCTTAACCTTCTATCCTTAGAACCTGTTTGTTCCCAGAAGGGCTGTGGGCTGGGCAGTGAGCAGGACAGCCTGTGTTCTAAATTCTTCCTTTCCTCACCTGGCAGATGGCCACGCAGTGAGACAGTTGACAAGTAATGGCAATGTTGACAGCTGAGACTATAATCCATGAGTGGGAACGGAGTCTGCTCAACTAGTGCTGTGGAGATGAAAGGGTTGGGGATTGCCACCTCAGCTGGAGGATGAGCATGGAACAGAGTTCAGAATGTGCTCCGCATCTCACAGGAGCCAATGAACAGCTATACGGCCCTGAGGAAAGTTGTATTGCCCCTTAAAGCCTACTAAATTCTAAGTATCCAAGGCCTAAACCAGAGAGCAGGGACCTGCTGGCCAGGTTCAGATGCAGCAACTATGGGCTGGACCACTGACTTGACCTTCTGGGGGTGGCTTTCAAAGTTCCTGGTTATCATACCTGGTTTTGACAGACCTTGATAACTAGAATTCTTGAGATGGGAGTTAAATGTATGTGAATAGTAGTGACCTTGGTATGGAAGGATTAGTGAATGCGGCAGACCTTCACTACAATGTTGTGTGAGAGCCATAGACCACTGACTGCACAGCCAGAGTGAGGCTCCCGACCGACACTTCCAGAGGGAAAACGAGAATCTGAAGGCAGATGCAGAAAATCTTCACTGTGTCCTAGGGAAGAGCTGGCGATACTAAAAATGGTCCCGAAGTGGACTGGGTGGGTTGTAGATTTTCTTGACAAGGTGGATCCCTTATCACCAAAATATTTATGGAGATGCTTGAAGGAAGGATCTGTGATCATGACCACGATCAATATTCTGTATCAGAGACATCTACCTGGGACTTTCAGAGAAGGTTCACAGATGAGACAAAGAAATAGGAGGGTGTTTTGTTACAGTAACAGCACATGCTCCAGGGGTGGGAGGGGCATGCTTCCCAGGAAAGCAGAAGACCCCGGGGCTCTGAATAAATCTCATGGGCAGCTTTGATGGAGGGGGGATTATTCATGACTAAGAAGTGGGTTATGAATATTAGTTTAGTTCATCTTCCCGACAGTTCTGGGTTCGGTTCTGATGTCTGGTAGCCAGGATCTTAGCCTGGGTCTTCGGGAGGTGTTTAATGTCTTTGTCCTCAGGTTGACTTTCATCTGAAAAGCAGAGGAAGTAGAAAACCAGCTGGGATTCCCAGGGGCAATCCTTCCCTCGCCTTGGAGTTTACACAGGTGGTTGTCGCCCGTCCCCTGCTGCCCCCCCCCCATTGCCCCTGGTATCTGTCATCCTTTTCTAGAATAGGACACATGACTACATGGCCTCTTGGAAAAGGTCTTCCCTCCTCTTTATCTCTTTCTTTCCTCTCACTTTCTACCCCCTCAGATTTCCCTGTCACATTTCCCCTCCCATAAAGGACTCTCCCAGGGGTCAAGGATTTTAACTCCCAGGGTCCATTTGGGAAAGCTTCTTGCCTAGACAAGGGAACTTACCCTGAGATTTCATCAAGCAGGAACCCTCACAGGGATTTTTTTGGGGGACTTCTGCAAAAGACTTAGAAAGGGGTAATGTATTTAGTTCCTTAAGGAACTTGACCGTTGCTTTACGAACTGTGAATATTCGTGCCCAAGATGTTGTTGGGAAATCATTCTTCTTAGCTAATCTTCTGGGGTTTTATAGGAAATAGGAGCGAGGGCCAGAAGATGAGTTGCCCTACTCAAGTGATCTGGGTCTCTTTCTGAGTGTCAACTGAATGCACCTACAGAGTATAAAATCTTGTTTTGTGTGTGTGTGAGTGAGTGAGTGTGTGTGTGTGTGTGTGTGTGTGTGTGTGTGTGTGTGTGTGTGTACCAGCAAGTCCTCAATCATCACTGGAGAAGTGAAATGTGGTCTCTTTGGGGACCACAAAGAGACCTAGCTCTCTGAGCTCCTAGCTGGGTCAGAACCTCCCACTACCTCCCATGTGTCGGCCCCCGCCACACACACCTTGTGTGCCAGTGGAGGTGGCCCACACCAGTCCCCTGAGCCTTCCGCTCCAGTCTCTGTCCTTCCGGCCACATGTCTGCGGTGAGCTGTGGAGGAAGGTATTGCTTTTCTTTGTCTTAACTTCTATGCTCTTTAGAAACCTTAATGAGAAAGAGCTGAAGGGCCTGTAGGCCAAACATAGCTTTTCATTCCACGCAGGGAAGCTGGACTCATGGTTTTTTTTTTTTTACAGGTAAAAGCCAGGATTCTGACAATGTTTCCCCTAGCATGGCTGCACCGGGGATGTGAAAGCTTGGGAGGGTGCAGGACCTGCATTCTTTTCATATTTGGGTCAGCATATCTTAAGACGTGGCCAAAGCAATCCCAGAGAAGTATCCTCTGTTGAATCAATCCAACATGGAACGGGAAAACTCCTGTCTCAAATAACAGACTTCTTTGCTTTATTTCTTCTCAGTTTACACTCTAGCTGTAAACATGGAGATGGCTTTGCATCCCAACTATGCATAACTTTGAGATCTTGTACTGATTTAACTGAGTATGCCTATGTCGTCTGCTTACTGGTTACTTTTTAGGATGGACAAGAGTTGATTCTGAGTGAGGCTCTGTGTCCAAGTGGGATGGAGGGACGATGGAAACACCTTGCTGGTTTTCTTAAAATTTTATCTTTTTCTTTTTCTTTTCCTTCTTTCCTTCCCTCCCCTCTGTTTACCTCCCCTTCCCTTCTCTTCTCTTCCCTCTCCCTTTCTTTCTTCCTCTCCTGTCTTTCTTTCTTTCTTTCTTCCTCTCCTGTCTTTCTTTCTTTCTTTCTTTCTTTTTTTCTTTCTTCCTTTGTGTCTTTCTGTTTTCAGATAAATTGCTTCTCTCTCTCTCTCTCTCTCTCTCTCTCTCTCTCTCTCTCTCTCTCTCTCCAAACTCCCATTCACAGGGCTTTGCTGCTCAAATTGTGGTCCCCAAGGGACTGGGAGGAGAGTCTTCTCCTACCCACCCTGGCCACCTGGATCCCCACTCCTAGGCCCGACTCTGGGTCCATGTGACCATTTCCTTTCACAGCTCCTTGGCTACAGTTCACGCTGTGAAGGTTTCCAGTTGGGGTTTCCAGGGTCTCTTATTTGAGTGTCTAACCAGGGGATGAAAAGCCTGGCAGCATTAGAGCGGACGTCAGGAAGCAGATATAGAAGAGCTCATGCAGAAGGGGTGGGATAGCTCTGCATCTGCATCTGGGTCCTCCCTGCTTTGACTTCTCATAGCTGGAGTTTTAGAAGACCAAATTTCCCCCAAATTTTCTGAGCTCTGAATAACTGAAACTACTTGCTTCTTTTCTTCATATCCATTTCTCAATAGAAGGCTTGAGTAACAAGACACTAAAATAGAAAATGACCAGGGCACTGGGAAATGAGGCCCTGAGATACCAACTCAGCATTTACGAGTTGTAACCCACTGGGATCTGTTACAATTCAGCTGTAATGAATACCACACTGCCAAGGGGAGGCCTGTGGCCTGGGAACTGGGGGTTCTGGGATCCCACTGATTGGTACACCATTTAGTCTCCTAAATTCAGTTCTCACCAGGGAGGCAAGGACCTGTGGCTCCTTATGCGTCCTGAGAAGGTGTTAGAATTACCTAGGGTGTCAAGGGCTGGGAAACAGGGAGATGCTGGGCCCAGGAGACAAAGTTTCAGCAGTATAGAATGAATTAATTCCAGAGCTCCAACAAGCTATGACTACTTGACAGTTGCTGGGAATATATTTCACCTGCCACTGCCCCCCACCTCCAAATGTTAACCGTGTAAAGAAATGAATATATCAGTTAGCTTGGCCATAATACTGCATGCTTTTAGTATATACAATTTCAAAAAAAATTTAAGAAGGCTGGATGGTGGTGGTACATGCCTTTAATCCCAGCACCTGGGAGGCAGAGGCAGGTGGATTTCTGTGAGTTCAAGGCCAGCTTGGTCTACAGAGCAAGTACCAGTACAGCCAGTGCTGTTACACAGAGAAATCCTGTCTTGAAAAACAAATTAGAAAGAATCAAAGCTGTGCACGGTGGCACGCGCCTCCAGTTCCAGCTAGTCAAGACGTAGAGAGGAAGGAGGATCACTTATATCTAAGAGTTTGATGTCTACAGAGACATCATACCAGCACTGTCTCAAAACGATTGTCTTTTACAATCACTAGAATATTTCTGGAAAATACAGATGGCTGAGCCCCACTCCCAAAGGTCTTCACTAAGGAGTGCAGAGTGAACACATGAGAGATATGTCCTTTTGTGGTACCCGTGTGCACATGGACAGGGTGAAGAAAAGAGCTCAGGCATTATTTGAGTGTATATTACTGATCTAATGGGAACTGATCTCTCCATTAGAATACAGAGCCCCAGGAGGCACTACCCTGGGTGTGTCTGGGAGTGGAGCCTCCTCACTGAAAGGCCAGAGTCTGGCTTATTGCCATCTTTGCGGGTTTGAGTGGCAAGAAACCAGAGTGCTGGCCCAGTCCAACTCCATTGAAACCCTGGCCTTTTCTCCACTTTCATGAGATCCTTGGATAGTTTATTACTCAGTGTGTGGCTCCATGCATGAGGTTGGTGGTGGTAGTGTGTGTGTGTGGGGGGGTGGCGTTGGGGGGTAACAGTACCTTTGGGTTTTTATTAGGATGTAATGGGCTTGTCTTGTGGGTACACTACTTGTCATGGAGGAGGACAAGGAGAAGATTATGTTGCCTGTGCTGTTTTCAGAAATAACTCTTTTTGGGACAGAAAGGGGGGATGGGTGAGTGCTCAACATCTCAGGGCTGGAGAGAAGAGAAGTCACAGGATAGCAAAGAACTCTGAGACCTGATCAGACACTGATCCTCCAGGACAGTGTTTAGGGTCCAGTGTGACATTCCAGGGTCTCAGGTCTCTCTGGCCAGGCTGCATCAGTTGCCTGTCTACACTGTTTACCCCACCTTCAGTTTGGATCCGATCCAGAGATGGCTGTTTGCTGCCTGGCTTTGTGCTAAGAAGACTGGCCCCTCTTCGTGGTCTGTGTGGAGAACACAGGAAGTCAGACTGTAAGGAAAGGGCTCGAGGCAGAGGCGCAGCTTTGTGCAAGTGGGACAGACGGTCCATATCTTTAAATACATTTAACCAATATAGCAGCAGGAGAGCTCAGAATCGTGTAACTGCATGGGATTCTAAATGTGGGTGTGTTTATATGTAGTTACAAATCAGTATGCAAATTCCATTCTCTGTGGCTTAACATTTTTATATACATCCTTTCATGTACTACTACTCTTTTATTTTTATCACGCTTCATCTCTGTGTTATTGATATTGCTGAGATTTCCTTCTGAGCCTTTTGTTCTGATTCTCATCATTTCCCTGTGGTAAAGAGTACAGCAATGAACATCCTTGTACAAATGATCCACTTCCCTCACCTTAAACCCATGGGGGTGTCCTGGATAGCTTTGTCAACCAGACACAACTTAGTATGATCTGAGAAGCAAATCTCATTTGAGGAACTGCCTAGATCAGATTGGCCTGGGGCGCGTCTATGGAGGATTGTTTTAATTGTTAATTGACATAGGGGGGCCCAGCATACTGTGGGCAGCACCATTCCCTAGGCAGGTGGTCCTAAGCTATATAAGAAAGCTAGCAGAGTGTGAGCGCCTACCTGCTAGCCAGCAACCAGCATCCCCCATGGTTCCTGCCACATTTCTTCAGCAATGAAGTTAGTTCCTTGGTTGGAGGCATTGCTGTGTGGAATACCAAACACTTCCTTCTGCAGTGATGGACAGTGATCTGAAAGTGTAAGCCAAGTAACCCCCTGTGCCCCCGAAGTCACTCTTGGTCAATGTTCTTATCATAGCAATAGAAACGAAACTAGAATGTGGGATGTGTTTCCCAAGCCTTGTTAACAGGTGTGAGTTATTTGGTATTTAAAAAGCTTGCTCACCAGAAAGGCAATTCTGAGTAACTCACCACCCCATCAACATGAGTTTCTTTTTCTTCCCTACGGGTCTCTTGGCTCCTTTTGAGGAGTTTATAGTTGGTTTCTTAATGTTGTTTCCACTAGTATTTTTAACCACGAGGGTGACTCCATCTATTTTTAAGTTCCCAAGTCTTTTCACACACAGGTGGTATCCTGTTTGCTTGATGGGCATCTAGATTGTTGTTTTATTCGATTCACATTAGAACGAAGGCTGATTGCTGTAGTGTACAGATGGGGCATCCTGCTGTCTGATGGTTTGGCTGTCTGTTTATATGACGCAGAGCTTTGGTGTAGACTGGGTTTGTAGACTGGCAGATTGGAGGCTGGCAGGTGGAAGCTTGTTCAAGAGGATGTTTTTGTTGTTTTTAAGGTGGTAATGGAGGGGGAGAGCAATGTCCATGCTGAAAGTCTTGTGTCTATACTTTCCAGTTTTTTGTTTTTAAGTACTTGGGTTTTCTTTTCATTACCATTTTTTTCTGTTCATGAAATACATGGATCACATAAGACCCCTTAAATAAAATTCTTTGTTTTCATCTTTCTGCACACCCCGCTCTGCTGAAAGCCTGCGTTCCTTCCAGGGGTGTATAGCTAGCAAGGGGTGAACTTATGGGGAGGATTTTTTTAAACCGCATTCTAGGAGCCATGTCAGAAAATGTGCAACCAAGCTACGCTTTGACACACAGACACAGTCTGGAGGTGCAGACCCCATAGTGGAGTTGAGTCTGTGTACAGACTGTGTGTCTTGGGGAAAGAAGGGAAATGGAGCTGGGCGGTGGTGGCACATGCCTTTAATCTCAGCACTCAGGAGGCAGAAGCAGGCGGGCCTCTGTGAGTTCGAAGCCAGCCTGGTCTACAGAGCAAGTCCCAGGATAGGCAGAGCTATGCAGAGAAACCCTGTGTCAAAAAATTTTAAAAAAAAAAAGGGGGGGGGGGATTGAGCTCTCATCCAGCTTCTGTCTTGTAAGAAAGGAGACTCTAGGGTGGCTCAGTCAGTTGTCCTTATCATCCTCAAAGTGGCAGAGACATCTGTCTCCGGAGACATCGGCAAAATCGCGAGAATACGGACATAAAAAAGGGGAACCATGTGTAACCTAGAAGGCACCTCATCTAAATATTTACCAACCAAAAACTGAAAATAGCTGAAAAAAAAAATGCCATTTGTTCTGAATATTTACAGCCTCAGTATCATTTTCTAAAGTAATAGGATAAAATAAGCGTCTGCGTATTGAGTATTAACTACCGTGTGTTAAGTATAGTCACCTAGAGAGGATTTAAAGTCTATAGGGAGATGTGCATAGGTTAGATACAAGTGCCATGTCATTGGTCGGAGGGGCTGGAACAGCCTTTGATGTTGACATCTGTGATGTCTTAGAGTGAGTTCCTTGTGGACACTGAAGGATGCCTGCATGAAGATAGAGGCCCTCCCCGCTTGCCCTCTGGTAAACCTTGCTGAAGGAATGGGCCCAAGTCTTTTACCTTTGGTCCTCCAGCCTCCTGAGACCGACACTCCATCTTGTCTTCCCAACTCTTACTTTTCTCCTGGGTCTCAGGAGACCTTGTATCCTGTGTCAGAGGGTCCCACACCCCGGAACATAGACCCCCCAAGCCTTGTGGTCCTTAGTGAGCAGAACCCAGCCATGGCCTCCTGTGTACAAAGCCCAGGGGAAAAAAATTTTTAGAGGTTTTCTAGGTTAGTCAACTGTGTGTTAACTTCTGATGGTTCACATCACTTTAACTAACAGTGAGTTACATTACAGTTAGTTTTATCCCACATTTCTAATCCACAGGGCTGCTAAACCCAGTCTTCCCCATGCCACGAGGGGAAGACTTGACTTATTTATCTGTCTATGGCAGGTTGTTTCTGTGTAGCACAGGCTAGCCTCAACTTGATAATCCTCTTGGCATCTGTTTCTTAAGTGGTGGATCATAGCTGTGTGCTACTATACCCGGCTTTTTTAAAGTTATTATTATCTGTAAGAAGGGTTTATCCTATTTCACAAGTTAAACTTGCTTTGTCCTGAAAGTCTGGAGATTTTGAGAATCCTTTTGTGTGTGCGATTGTGAGTGTACAGGTGTGTGTGTGTGTGTGTGTGTGTGTGTGTGTGTGTGTGTGTGTGTGTGTAGGTGGGGTCTGGGATGGAAACTTGTCTGCCTCAGGTGTCATTTTCTGGGTGCTGTCTACCTTCTTTTTTGAGATGGAATTTCTTTTTTTTTTTTTTTTTTTTTTTTTTGGTTTTTTGAGACAGGGTTTCTCTGTGTAGCTTTGCGCCTTTCCTGGAACTCACTTGGTAGCCCAGGCTGGCCTCGAACTCACAAAGATCCTCCTGGCTCTGCCTCCCGAGTGCTGGGATTAAAGGCGTGCGCCACCACCGCCCGGCAAGATGGAATTTCTTATTGGTTGGAACTCACCAACTAGGCCAGGCTGACTGGTTTGTCTAGCTCTACCTTCTCAGCAATGGGATCACAGGCCACATCATCCCACACCTGGATTGTGGGTTTTTTTTTTGTTTTTTTTTTTAACATAGGTTCTGGGAATCACACTCCAATCGTCATGCATGCAGGGCAAGTACTGCATTGACTGATCCATTCCCCCGGTCCCCAAGAGTCCTTTATGGCCTGTCATGAAATTCATCTCTCAACTTGATGCTTCTCATCTGATCGCCATAAGCTCTCTCTGTGGCGTTCAAAGGCACAGACCGGCAGGGACAGTTAGCACAGGAGTCTACCCCCACCAGGTTCTTGCGGGTACTTGGTTAGCAAGAGCTGTTTGAAAACCTGTGAAGTTCCCCACTTATCCTCTGGCCTGCTCACTAACCTCTCAAGAAGATGTGGCCAGACTCAGTCAAATGTCCAGACAAAGCTCTGGTTGATTACAGCTCCAGGCTTCCCTACCCGAGAACCAATTTTGTATTTCACGTGCTCGGAAGGGGAGCAGTCATGGAAGAGTTAAGCCTGGGACTGGGGAATAACAGAGAGTGTGGTTTCTGAAAGATCTTTCAGTGCAGAGAACCGCGAGCACCTCTGAGGAAGGTTTCCATGCACCTGGCGCTCTGCTCTCTTGCAGGACTGGGTGGGGAGACCGTTGAGTCAACAAGGCTGGATGTCAAAGGTCAGAGGTGGGCTGGAAGCCAGCAACTCTGAACACTTGTCTTCCTTACCCCAACTCTCACACTATGCAGACAGGGCAAGGCTGGGCTGCACTCTGGTGAGCCAGCGTCACCCATCTCTCCCCAGTCCTTGCAAGACTTTTAGAGAGAGCATACCAGTAGTTGAAATTGGCCGCGGCGGAAATAGTTACACCAGAGGAATTGGCACGTGCCATAAAACAAGGCGCCCCTGTGCACAGCCAGGACCCCAGCATGCAACCAGGCTTTACCCTAACTGCTCCTGCTGCCTCTGAGGTCATACTGTGAGTGAAGGAGGCACCCCCCACCGCCCACACGGTGGGGGCTCCCTCCTGGACCCCAGATTAGGCACAAGCCACACCCAAACACTTGTTCCCACAGAGAGAACCTTTATTAAGTGGTGAAGACTCAGGCAGAAAACGATAGCAAATGACCGTGTAGATGTGATTTTTTTTTTTTAAAGGAAAAGAAGGGAGGTCTATGTGAGAATGGGCTAGAATTCAGTGGCAAAGGAGATAGGGGGTGAGGCGAAAGGGGAAGGGGACAAGGGAAAGGAGCAGGGGTATTTGTCTCAGAGGGACAAAGGACTGTCTCTGGAGAGAGAGGAGACAGATGTGGCACATAGGCAAATGGCAGTTTATAAAGGTAAAGGCGGAAACCCTGCGTTAGGATGAGGTGTTTAATTTCAATTGGACATGTCAATTAGGTGAACCAAAGGGGGCTTTTGACAGCTGGACCTTGGTGGTCAGCCTCAGGAGGAGGAAGTGGTCAAATAAGGGAATGGACTTGGTGGCTCGCTTTAGGAATGCAGTCTAACGGTTTCTAGCAAGGCCGAGGGAATGGGGGAAGGGCAAGGCCTGCCAGAGCCACACGCTCGAGAGGACCAGTGTCCCTTCAGAGAGTAACCCTATTACCAGGCATGTGTTATAAAAATAAAGCCTTCCCCCACCATATGAAGTTCAGCTTCTTTAATGACAAGTTGCCATCTTCTGGTCTTGTTTCTCAGTGACCCATCTACCACTCTGATCCCCAGACCAGTATGTCATTTTGTTTCCTGATCTTCTGGGTCATACTTTCCAGAGTCCCAAAGCCCAGTGGGCAGGTCCTGCTCAGTGTTTGTCCAGCAGTACACTTAGGGTTGCTTTGGGGTCCCTATCATTCTGTGACTGGTGTGTGTGTGTGTGTGTGTGTGTGTGTGTGTGTGTGTGCACATCCTGAATTCTCTCTTTTCTTGTCTGCTTGGCTTCGTATCATCAAGCCATGGTATAGCTCCAGAGACACAGAAAAGTGGAGAGAAGAAGGGGAGAGAGTGAGAGGAGAGGAGGGAAGGAGCAGAAAGAGAACACTGCAGAAAAGAAGAGTGGAAGGAGGGAAGGAGGGAAGGAGAGGACGGAGGAGAAATGGTAGCCAAATAGCACTCATGAACTGGCAAGTAAGGAATAAAAGATTGTGACTTTTAAAGTTCCTTATCCTTACTGTTATTATTATTCTGGTGTTTATGTTTGTATGTCTCTGTGTATGCATGTGCAGCTGCACTTGTTCCTCTGTGAACACGCATGTAGAAGCCAGAGGTCATCGTCAGGTGTCATTCTAACAGGAACCTTGGTTTTCTCACTGAATCCGGAGTTGCTGACTAGGATAGACTGTGAGCTCCAGGGTCTTCCTATCTCTGCCTTTCCAGTGCTGGAATTTTAAGTGTGTGTCCAGTATTTTATGTGATGCTGGGATTGAACAGATCCTCACGCTTGTGTGGCAAGCACCAACTGGGCTCTTTTCAGCCTCTGCTTGGCTTGAGAAGGGTCTCACTCCACAGCTCAGACTGACCGGAAGCTCATGCTCTTCCCGCCTCTGTCTGGGTGCTGGGATCATAAGCATGATCCCATCACGAGTGCTAGGGATTGTGGGAAGCAACCGAACCCAAAGGCCAAACAGATGAGATGAATCGGGTCAGCAACAAGGGCCAAGCCTTGAACTAATGGGGGGACCAGAGGTCCCCTTAACAGGAAGGTAAGGTGCTGCATCTCCACTGTTCTCCTTGCCCTCCAGAGAGCCAACCCCAGGCAGCTGACCTGTATGGGGGCAGGTGCTGGTAACAGAAGACTCCAAGTGGGTAATGGGTACGGGGGCGGGGAGCTGAAAATGTGGTGGAATCTCAAATGCTTTTTGAATTACCCTGAATTATAGTTGGCAGTAATCACAACCTTTCCAGTTCATTCCTTTGCCTGGAAAGAAGGGAAGAGATTAACCAAATGACAGGCTGGGGGTCCTGGAGCCGTAGAATGCTGGCCCCACAGGAACCTGGGGCCTGAAAGGACCAAGTCGGTGTGTGCAGCATGGAGCCCATGGGGACCAGCCGTGCCCGGGAGCTCAGGAGGCTCCCCAAGACGGTGGGGGTTATTGCAATTAGTTAAGTGCCTGTGCCCAGCAGGCCCTGAGATAGGAAAGGCCTGCCTTCCCCATTTTGTTGATGTGGAAACGGCCAGGGGAAGTGACTCAGAGGCAGAGTGGAAACAAAGTATGTCTCTCGTGACATTCTGACTTCTCCTGGTCTGAGTGGCTGGCCCTTGGACTGTCTCCCGTGGGGCTTCCTTCCATGGAACATGCTTCTTCGGTGTTCTCAGGTCAGGCAGGGGAACTTGTGTGGGCAGAGCGGGAACTGGGGGTTGGGGACACTTTCCAGGTAGACAGATGGGCAGAGGAAGGCAATCTTGGTTATAAAGGCAGCCCGTGCATGGCAGAGACCAAGAGAGCTGTGGCGGCCCCCTTGTTTACCACTGAGGTGGGTTTTAAAAACCAGGTCTTGCTGTTATATCAGGTTTCCAGTCCTTTCTTTAGCTAATTTCCAGGGAAAGAAAGAGAGAGAGAGAGAGAGAGAGAGAGAGAGAGAGAGAGAGAGAGAGAGAGAGAAGAAAGAAAGAAAGAAAGAAAGAAAGAAAGAAAGAAAGAAAGAAAGAAAGAAAGAAAGAAAGAAAGAAAGAAAGAAAGAAAGACACGTGCCAAGGACTGTACTGCAATACTCCTGATTCTTCAGAAAGACATTAGCTTCTTCATGTCCCAGTAGAGGTAACTAGAAAGGTCACCTGGTCCAGATGGCACAGCTGTGAGCTGCAGAGACCTTAGACCAAAATTGCCAAAAATGACTGCTGGCGTTTCATAAGTGAATGGCCACTGTAAACACAGGGAGAATGAGTGCCTAATGTGAGAATAAGAGGATGTCTTTCTAACTGCATACATTAAGTCCTGGGAATGGCGGCCAGTGCCAGTAACCTCTAAACTCAGAATTCCAGGCAGGAGACTGTGGAAGTATAAGGGCAGGACTGGGCCATGTGTAAGTTCCAGGACATGTGTCAAAACAAACAACAAACAAAAGCATGGTGGCACTCACCTGTACTCCCAGCTCCAGAGAGGTGGGGCTGGGAGAGTCGAGAGTCCAAAGCCAGGAGCTAGATAATGATGGAGTTGGAATCCCGGCCCCCTTGTGAAAAACTGAGCATGACTGCGTGTGTCTGTAACCACAGCATTAAGGGTGCAGAGACAAGTGTCCCAAGAGCTCCCTAGACAGCTAGGCTGCGTTACAATGCCCACCAGGCAGAGGACTTTCTTTCTCTGTGACGTATGTCTCTGGATCCTTAGAAACCTTCCCTAGGCTGGGAGCACAGAGCTTGGTACTGTGGCTGAGTCATCTGGAGAAGATTTAAATCCCACTTCAGTCCTGCAGGTAGACAGCTCGCCATTCCGGAAGAACATAATTGAGTTTCTTCCAGAAGATTATCAGGAGCTCAGAGACTGAATAGCCCCCAGGAGTACCCTTTGAAAGTTTGGGCCAAAAAGTTCTTATGGCCAATCAAAACGTTTCCTGTTTTAATCTGGGCCCGTTTCCTTGTGTTTGTTATTCTTTGCCTGTGGTCTGGGCATTTCTGGGAGCTGGGAGGTATGCTGAAGCCTGAGGTGGCTCAGAGCTGGGGTTTCACTGGTGCCATGGTCCGGCCATGCCTTAAACAGCACTTGGAGGGCCAGAGACAGACCAGGACACTGGGTGGAGTGGTCACCAGGGCTGGGAGAGCCAAGAAGTCTGGAGAAGGGGGTAGGACGTTGGCTCAGGAGCTGAGGGTCAGAGGACTTTGCGATCATTGAAAACCAGAAACAGGCTAAGGCTACAGATGAGACCGAGCAATCAGGAGGCACAGGCAAGTCTCATTGCCGGGAATAGGAGCTTCTGGTGGGTTGTTCTCATCTGACTAGGAATTCAGTGATATACATTGGTAGCTTGAAATCATCCATGGTGGGAATATGTACCCCAGAGAATGGAGGAAAAGACTGAAGATGAATACTTTCCCCTGGAGTAGTCACATTAGATTTTGGAACATAGGCAAGGAACAGCCATGAGCCGATTGCCTTTGTGTCCCATTGCCAACAATGGGCTTTCATTCCTTCTCTTCCTTCGTGTTCATGAGTCTTCTAGAAGGTAAGCCGGGTATTATTGTAGCTGGAGAAAAGTCAAGCTGTTTCACTGGAATTTTTTTTTTTTATTCTGGGACAGAGACACAAGCCAAGTGAGCAGGAGAGACCATAGAATCGAGGGTAAATCTCAGACCATGAGGACAGGCTTCCCTAAACACTACCTTCCAGTTATTTCTGCTTAGAAAGAGTTTAGGTAACTCATTGCAGATTGCTGTCTACTGAGGGGAGTCTGGGCTACATTCATGTGTTAACAGAAATACGGGTGCACTGCCTTGTGGGCTGGGGTCTTTGGACTCAAATCCTTCGTTTTCATTCTTAGTTCTTCTAGGACCAGTGGAGACAAAGTGCCCCAGGGAGGCTCGAGATGGTTTCTGGGCTGCTAAATGCGGGCTGACACTTTGGTTCTTGTAGAGTTTATGTCACCGTTGGGGTGGTACTGCCTGTGTGTGTGTGTGTGTGTGTGTGTGTGTGTGTGTGTGTGTGTGATATTCAGGACCAAATCCAGATCCTTGAACATGCTAGACAAGTGTTCCAGCCCTCAAGTTCACTTCTTAACAGGCATGAATTCTTGACCAATATCTTAAACCTTCTCAGGCATGTTTTCCCATCTGTGAAATGGGCTTCTTTGTTTCTGCCCATCTTTCAGGATTGATAGGCAAAGTGTGTGTGTGTGTGTGTGTGTGTGTGTGTGTGTGTGTGTGTGTGTTTTAAGATTTCTCTAGAACCTATAACTATTCTGGCATTTCCTGCAGCAAATGTGTTTTCTCAGGGACAAAATGCAGAACCGAGGGGCCCACATCAGGCTAAAGGTAAAAGCAGATTGTGGGTGACCAGAATGACTTTGCTAAAATATTTCTGCCAGAGTCCTATGGGCCACAAGCCTGCTGGGTTAGAGGAAGCTGCTCAAGATCAGATATCCACATCCTCTGGGCTTACAGGCAATGCATGACTTGTCAGCTGGTGTGGGTGCTAGTTGGTAAGAGGTAGACTATTCGTATTTGGTCATGGTCGGGATGGAGGACAAAATGTTCACTGAGCTAGACACTGTTTGGTCAGGTTGGAGGATAGGCGTGGTTCTCAGGTTAACCAGGCTGTGGTTTCTCATTGTTACACACACACACACACACACACACACACACACACACACTTGATTTTTTAGAGTAGTTTTAGGCTTACAGCAAAATTATAAGAAATGCAAAGACTTCCCATAATGCCACCCATCACCACATGCACAGCATCTCTCATTTCTAGCATCTCATGCCAAAGTGGAATGTTTGTTAGGGCTGGTGAAGACCCACTGATGCCATTGTGGCCTTCTCTGTAGTTTGACATCAGAGTCCTTCCTTCACGTACCTTCTGTGATATAGACAGGTGTGTAAAGATCCTTGCCTACCATTGTGGAATCACAATGAACATTTCTTTCCATTGTCCTGGCATCCTCTAAGCTGTCTGTTTATCCCTCCCCTGATTCCTCACACTGGCAACTGCTGGTCTTAAAACTATCTCCAAACTTTTGCGTTTCCACAGTTGGAACCACACAGGATGTATGTAGATTCTTTTTTTTTTTTTTAACTTAAAAACATTTGTTTAGCTAGGTATGGCACCAGCTTTAATCTCAGCACTCAGGAGGCTGAGGCAGGTGGATCTCTGTGAGTTTGAGGTCAGGTTGGCATATATACTGAGACCCTGTCTCAAAGAAAAATAAAATCACAAAAGGTTCTTCCATGTGTTTCATGGCTTGACAACTCTTCTTTCCCTGTGTGTACACATGTATATATATATATATATATGAGGGTGGCACACATGTGTGGGAATGTGCATGCACCAATGTGCATGTGCATACAGACTTGAGAGCAACCTTGGATCCTAAAAATGGAGTATCACCTACCTTCTTTGAAACAAGGTCTCTCATTGACCTGGAACTCACCCAATAGGCTAGTCTGGCTGTGCAGTAAGCCCCGGGATCTTCTGCACATCCATTCATCTCAGCTAGTTACACATTTTGGCAATTACAGATGAGGCTGCCATCAACCTCCACAAGCAGGTGCTATGTGTAGTTGTTAAGTTTTCAGCTTCTTTGAGTACATACCGAGGGGCGCAGTCCCTTGATGGCGTTGTAAGAACATGTTTGGTTTTAGAAGAGATTGCAAGAATGTTGCTCGAGTTCTAAAAGGTCTTTTAATAAAAAACCCAGAGCCAGCCATTGGTAAATATGGAAATATCAGAGAGACAAAGGAACAAGCCACTGCCACATCTCACCTCTCCAACTCCTCAGCCTGAAAAGGCCTCAGTCAACTGGTCTCTAGCCGAATGAGCTTCCTCAGCCGAAAAGGCTTCAAGCTGAAAAAAAGCCTCTAGCTGAACGGGACGCTTCTGCCAAAAAACCTTTAGTTCCTGTCTCCTCACGCCTTTAAACACCTTTCTCCACCCAGCCATCACTTCCTGGGATTAAAGGCGTGTGTGCTTCCCAGTACTGGGATTAAAGGTGTGTGCCACCACTGCCTGGCTCTGTTTTCTCTCCTAGACTGAGTCAATCTCATGTAGTCCAGGGTGCCTTTGAACTCACAGAGATCCAGATGGATCTCTGCCCTGTAAGTGCTAGGATTAAAGGTGTGTGCCACCACTGCCTGGCCTCTCTATTTAGTCTAGTGGCTTGTTCTGTCCTCTGATCTTCAGGTAAATTTTATTAGGGTACACACTATATCACCACAGGCTGCTGTGTTCAGGGTCTCCACATTCTCACGGCAGCTTTCTCACCCTCGTGGATAGTTCTTGCAAGAGTGGATGCAGCAGTTGGGGCTCGGAAGCATCTGAAGGTCTCGTTCCTAAGCTCCTGCCACTTTGCCTTGGTCCTGTCTAGGCACAGGCTAGACCTTCCCTGCTTACTCTTCAAGTGGGGATTCTTTCCTCCATTCCTCTCATCAGTCAGTGACACACATGACATATGAATATGGAGAGCTCCCCAGTTGTCACCATCTGCTCTTGAATTTTACTGACCCATTTAAGTATTCTCTCTTACTGTTCCCCAGGATTTCGGGGGCAGCTGGGGTGTCTAGGACTTGCCTACTGAAGTCGTGGCCCTTGGGAGGAGGTTGCTCCCTATATTGACAGGACACTCCATGAGATTACCAAAGACTCAGATACGCCCTGCCCTCTTCATTATGGCTGCAAGGGATAGTTATCTGTTGTAAACTGGACGTGGGTAGGATGTCTTTCTTTCCAGCTCTGAGTCCATGCTCCCATGAACACGACACAGCATCGTTGCTGTGCCAGGCTTCCCGATGGGCTCTCGAGGGTCCAGCCTCTGGCATTCACTGTTAGCAGCAGGGGTTCTGTTTCGATTGGCTCATGCTGCTGTCCTAAGGAGACAGGCTGGCTTCCGAACAGAAAGCATTTGGAGGCTAAAAGGCAAGATCGAGGTGCCAGCATGGTCAGGTTTGGATGAGGCCCTCTTCCCGGGGACACGCAGTTTACCTGGTGCTGTGGCAGAAAAGGGGTGACAAAGCTCTCCTGGGTTCCTTTTAAAAGAACCCTAATCCCACCCATTGGGGCTCTGCGTCTCAACATCGGTACCTTCTCACACCGGCATCTTGGGGGTTAGAATTTGAGCATCTGGACATTAAAGGACATTAGCATTCAGTCCATGGCAGGTAAGATCAAGTCCACTGCAGATAAGGTCAAGTCCCTGGGGTCAAGTGTCATACATCACTCAACATCCCCGCTCAGATGTCTGTCTCAGAGTCTTCCTTATGAAAGCCTTGTACAAATTACCGAGTACAGATAGATGTCTGCCAGGGCCAGCAGATGCTGAAGCTGGCAGGTCCGCACACCTACTGGACTAGCTGCAGTTACACCTTTGTACTCCTGACTAGGACAATGCCATTTGGGGACAAAGCACGTTCCTCCTCTTCTCCATCCTAAAGTAGCATCGCCACCATCCCTTCCAGATCCCCCCAGGCCTTGCCACTTCAGTCTTCTCCCCCATCTCCCAGCTGCCAGCTCTGCATCTTTGCCTAAAGGCTTTCCGACGTCTCCCTTGTGCAGAACTGACTGGAAATGCCAGGGACACTGAGCATAAGAAGTGGGAATAAATGCTCCCAGATCCCTCTCTTTCTGAGTGAGATAGGCTCCATCCAGGTCCCTGTAGTTCCAAGCAGGTGGAAATTGGGCTTGCTCAAGAGCACCCTCAGCGCCCAGCCCTTTGTCTGTCTTCCCTTCCATGTCACATTGTTCTCACACTCCTCGGGGTGCTTCCTGCAGATACCCCTCAAGTAACATCTGGATTCCTCCTAGATCGAGGAGAATTCAGATAGATTGTTACTGCAGAATAGAACACTAGGGTCTGAAATGTATAGATAGAGAGAGGCATACAAATACAAATAGACCTCTAGAACATATACACATGTTCTCCTCGCTGTCAATCTTGTCCCAAGCTGTAGCTGCCCTTGTGAGCTCTGAGCCTTCTGCTCCCCCTTTCTGCCTGCCCTGACCTAAGAGGCAAGTCTTGTTTCTCCCCACATCCCTATGACACCTCCTTTGTCCCTTCCTAAAACAAATCTCCGTTTCTGTTGTTGTTTGTGTGTGAATGCTATATGTATGCATTTGTGTGGGTCTGTACACATGTACATGTGTGCACATGGAAGTAGAGGTCTTTCTCATTCAAGATCTCTTGTTGAATGGAGAGCTCATGGATTCAACTAGCCTGGCCAGCAAGCTCCAGGGCCCCACCGGTTTCTCTCTTCTGCCTGCCCCCAGGGCCGGGGTTATGGGAGCACACCAGCACACCTAGCCTTTGTAAGGGTGCTGGGGATCTGGACGCAGGTGTTCACATTTGCACAGCAGCCACCTTATTAACTGAGCCCTCTTCCCGGCCTCTCTTATTTTGTTTGAAAGGAGTAGTTCCTTAGAGTTAGCGACTGTTCACATCTTTTCCTGGTACCTGGCTCGGTCTAAAGAAATAATAATCATAGGCTGTGTTCTGCTTCTAAAATACCTGACTCAGCCGGGCGGTGGTGGCGCATGCCTTTAATCCCAGCACTTGGGAGGCAGAGGCAGGCGGATCTCTGTGAGTTGGAGGCCAGCCTGGGCTACCATGTGAGTCCCAGGAAAGGCGCAAAGCTACACAGAGAAACCCTGTCTCGAAAAACCAAAAAAAAAAAAAAAACAAAACAAAACAAAACAAAAAAACAAAACCTGACTCCGTATCTGCCAGCTCCATTATCCTCCCCTCCATTCCTGGTCTAGGCAATTCCCCCTAAAATCACACCCACGTGAGAAGGGCCACCTTTTATCGCTAAGAGTAAGTCTCAGTACCAGGGCCTAGCTCATTCTAGAGCAAGGTGGGTGGTTTTTGTTTTGAGGCAAGGCTCTGTAGCCCAGGCTGGCCTCACCTTTGTGGTAATCTTTCTCCATTGGCTTCCCAAGTGTGAAAATGACAAAGGGTGAACCGTCATGCCCGACGTTAGTGTGATTGTTTTAGAAAGATTCTTGGAAATTGAGACCACCCAGCCCTCACCACGACACATCCAATGTCAGCACCGAGGACAGAGCTTGGAAATACATTGGTGACCCCAGTATGAGCCTCGGCTGATGTCATCAATGCATAGTTACAACTTTCCTTCCTTCTTTTGGACATTTCCTGCTTTATAATTTTATTTATGTATTTTTTATAGTGTGTGTGTGTGTGTGTGTGTGTGTGTGTGTGTGTGTGTGTGTGTGTGTGTGTAAGTGTAGCCATGCACATGTGTGTATGCAAGCACACGTGTCAGAGTACAGACTACTTTTTCTGGAGTCAGTTCTCTCCTGCTGCCTTGTGGGACTGAGGATGGAGCATGTGGGGGTGGTCAGGCCTCTCCCGCTGAGCCATCTCACGGGCCCCATTCCCTGCTTGAGAGCAGCAGAGAGTAAGTCCTTGATAGCTCGGTTGGATGCAGAGGTGAGGCTAAGCACAGCTGAGATTTGGGGTGAATTACAGTTTACAAGGATTCTTACAGCTTACAAGGATTCATACAGTTCACCTCTGTGTCAAGCCAGGCTGTCATCAGTACTGGCTGCGTCATGTAGAAGCCCAGGCTAGCTCCATCTATCAGGCAGAACAACTTTCCACACTAAATAGTGTGGGATGGGGGCTTCTTTTCCCCCTTGGTGGGTCTTTCTGTGATACCGGACACTCTGCACGATGAGTTCCTACAGGATCCAGGCCTCCGACATTGAAAACTCTGGCTTGCATTGAGGTGGTGGGCAGACCAGCCAGGCTAATGGCCTGGTCCTGATCTGGGCACTGTGTTGTCTTCTTCGTTCATTCCCTTGGGGCCACCTAGTCCCAAGTTCTGTTTCTTCTCAGATTTTCCTCTCGGTGGCGGCTCGTGTCTCCCTCCTCCTGTGTGTCACTGTCTCCCTCCCTGCTTCTTCTGCTCTGCTGTGTCATGCTGCGAACGCCTCCTCTCACAGCTGCTGCATGTGCTAAGTGCGGGCCTCTTGCCTGGGAGCCAGTGTCAGAGGAGAACAGGGAGGGAGACAGGTCCCCTAGAGGATGGAGCCCGTGTGCTGGCGAGCCTCAAGTCTGGACTTTATACCTGGATGCTTTGCAACTGGCTCCTACATGCCGCAGCCTCCCTGGCCGAGGCAGCTGGAGGCCTTTGCGAGGAATTTTTAGGACGAAGAGAACAGGCTGTTGCATCCGTCATGGAGCTTGGGGGTGTGCCAGCCTGGGGGATGAGGCATGTGGCTTTTAGGAGCTCACTCTGGGGTTGTCTGTGTTGTCTCCGCAGGACTGCAATGTGCCGGTCCTAGCCGCTGTCTGAGAGGATGTCCGGGGTGTCTGAGCCCCTGAGCCGAGTAAAAGTGGGCACTTTACGCCGGCCCGAGGGCCCCCCGGAGCCCATGGTGGTGGTCCCTGTAGATGTGGAGAAGGAAGACGTGCGCATCCTCAAGGTCTGCTTCTACAGCAACAGCTTCAACCCAGGGAAGAACTTCAAGCTGGTCAAATGCACAGTGCAGACGGAGATCCAGGTAAGTGGTAGGAATCATTCTGTTTCCTTAGCCGGTCTGACCCTCCTACTTCCTGGGCAGAGGAGCAGCCCTTCTTGAGCCCAGCAGCCTCTTGTAGCACTGTCCAGGCAGGGGACAGGTTGGCATCAGCAGAGATGTTTTCAGCTTGCCAGGCCAGCCTCCTCCAGCTGTGCACACTCCATTTTTCTAGGCAGGACTACAACATACTGACTGATTTTAACCTGCACTTATTGAGCACACATGATATTGAAGTCTCCCATGAGTGGACACGATGAGGACATACCCATTCTCTTCCAGAACACGCCTTCATGATGCCGGGAGGGGAAGAGAAATTGGTCCTCGGACGATTCCCCCAGAGGGCTCACAATTTGAACAAAGGAGTCTGGGTACCTTGGGGGACGTCTCCCCAGGTCCAAGGGAGCTAAATTGGCTCTGTGTCACCAGCTCTTCTAAAGTCTCAAAAGCCAACGTCCATGAATCCACCGGTGACTCCTTTCATTGGCACTGTGGTGGTCCTGGCTGCCAGGTCACTGTGCTGTCTTCCACAGAGCAGAATGCATTGATGAGTGTGCCATCTCTCCTAGTTAACATCCTTGCTGTGGTTTGGTGGACTCCTGTTTCCTGTAGCTGATCTGATTAGGGCCTCGCTTGCTCGCTCGCTCGCTCGTCACGTGGCTTCTGATGAGAAAGTGTGAGAATGTGCAGAGAGAAAGCCTCAGCCACCTCTCAGGAGGCACCTTTTCTCCCTCCTCTGCTGACACTTGAGTCTTGCTTGGGTGCACCCTTTCTGTACATGGCTGATGCCATCCACTGCTAGCTCGACTCATTTGTTCCCCAAAGTTAATATGGTTTCCAAGCTGCAGGGGTACCCTACTGCCCAATCTTGAAGACAGAGCAAGAGTCTTCAGTTACTCTGACTAGGATGCACTCTGTGGAGACAGCAGAGAGAGGGCACTGGAGGGCAGATGAGACTGAAGTAGTGACGTCACTCCCCACGAGGAGGAAACGGTGGAGAATGGCTAGAAGGCTGGCTCAGTGAATGAGCAGATTTCACATGCAGCAGGGCTGTGTTTATAAGTATCCAAAGGAAAGTCGGCCACAGTAATGGAAGGTGAGGGACACTCCCCTGGAGAATCTGGAGTTAGGCAGGAGCTAGGGAATTGCATAGAGTTGCTGTTGGTTTGGTTTCTAGGCAGGGCCTTGCTGCATAGCCCAGGTTGCCTTCACGCTCACTCTGTAGCCCAGACTAATCTTGAACTCGTGATCCCTGTACATCGGCCTCCCAAGTGCTAGCATTACACATGCACAGGATGCCACACATAGTTCTGAAGCAGAGGAGATCTTCCTGAGGTTGTGTGATGGCTTTGTGGGTATTTAAGGGCAGAACGTACACCAGGCCTGTGGAAAGGGCAATGGACCAAGCTCAACAATGGCTATGAGTGTCTGAGGAATTTTCTGGAGCCGATAATAGAGTGAGGTAACTGTCTTCTAGGAACTTATATCCATTTTGATTTTTTTTTCTGTTCATAATGTTTCCTATGGACAAAACCTCACCTTCCAATGTCATCTTGTCATTGCAAGCTGTGACTTTCAAGCTACCTGGACTTCTAGTCAAGTGAGACTCCATCTGGGTTGCTTGTATGGGCTTAGACCTGAGTGCTTAATGGATGTGTGTGCAGATTCTCCCAAGGGGACCCTGCCCAGCTGTTGCTTTGTGATAGGAACTAGAGATGATAGCTGAGGAGTACCTAGCACATAGTGGGTCCCTGGAACCAGAACTGTTGGTTGTATGACAGGTGAGGAGTACCTAGCCCATAGTGGGTCCCTGGAACTGGAACTGTTGGTTGTATGACAGGTGAGGAGTACCTAGCCCATAGTGGGTCCCTGGAACTGGAACTGTTGGTTGTATGACAGATGAGGAGTACCTAGCCCATAGTGGGTCCCTGGACCCAGAACAGTTGGTTGTCTGTTCTGTCATTGCCCTGCACAGCTGTCTCTGAAAGCTGCTAATTTTCCAGATGGGGGGGAAAAAAAACCTTCCATGTTTTATCCATCTACTCAACTGTCTTATTTTCAAACTGAGACAATGACTACATTTGGATTTTAAAACAGAACAATGTTGTTCAAAGAGTATGCCCCAGGGCTGGGGTGTGGCATAAGAAATCACTTACCTGGTTTCTATGTCTACAAAATGAAGGGAGGGAGGGAGGGAGGGAGAAAGAAAAGGAGGGAGGGATGGGGAGGGAGGGATGAAGAGGAAAGGGGAAGGGGGATAGAACCACAGGGAAGCAAGAAGAAGAAGAGATTTGGACTGGATTTTGTCTCAGTGGTAGGGTACTTGCCTATAATGGAGAAACCCTAGGTTCTATCCTGAAAGCACATCCCCCAGGCGTACCCTGAAAATCATGAACACATTCTTTTGCAGCAAGACTTCTCAGAACCCTCAGTGGGCTGTTTTGCCTGATGAATTACTAAAATGGGGCCACAATGTGGTGTTTTACATTTGCTTAAAGGAACCCTTCTTTTGTATGTAGGACCCGTTAATTCTCTGGCAAACCTAAGGCATGCCCTCCCCACACACACACACCCTAAACTCTGTAACAGAGCAGAAGGGACTGAGAGAGGAAGGGTGGTGGGAGATGGGCTGGAAGGTGGTAGCTATAGCAAAAGGGAGACACAGACTTGCATAAACGGCATGTTCTTGGGAACAGATAAGTCGATAGATATGTGTTCATCAAGAAGGTGGAGTCAACAGAAACTGATCATTAATTAAATGTGGGGAGGGAACTAAAGGAAGGAGACAAAGATGACTCAAACTTTGGCTTGGACAGCAGAATGGGTGCTGGCATCATTCACTGGGACGAGAAAGGAAGCACACCCTGAAATTTCAGCTTCACTTCTGTTGTGTTCGAAATATTTTTGAAATGCCCCTGTGGAGGAATGTGGGCCTGCAGCTCAGAAAAGCAGGACCCAGACAAGAGGATTTGGGTACCATCATGCAATGGATGCCATGCCAGAGAACCAGGTCATCTCTGAAGAAGGAGTAGAGTAAGAGAAGGTTCCAGTGAGGGTGATCAGGGAGGCCAGATTTCAAAGAGCTGAGAGAGAAAAAGGTAGTAAAAGAAAAGAGAAATCAGCAGAGGCAGAGGAGCCCAAGACAAGAGTGGTTAGTGGTACAGGATGATGCTAAAGAAAGTCTTCAGGTGTGGTGGTTCCCCAAAATATTGTACACCCTAATAAACTTATCTAGGGTCAGAGACAGAACAGCCACTAGATACAAAGGCTAGAAAATGGTGGCACTCACACCTTTAATCCTAGCACTCCAGAGGTAGAAATCCCTCTGGATCTCTGTGAGTTAAGGCCACATTGGAAAACGGCCAGGCATGGTGACACACGCCTTTAATCCCAGAAAGCGAGCCTTTAATCCCAGGGAGTGGTGGTAGAAAGCAGAAAGATACATAAGGTCTGAAGACCAGAAACAAGAAGCATTTGGCTGGTTAATCTTTCAGGCTTCTAGCAGCATAGTTCAGCTGAGAGCCATTCAGATATGAGGACACAGAGGCTTCCAGTCTGAGGAAACAAGATCAGCTGAGAAGTTGGCCAGGTGAGGTTGGCTGTGGCTTGTTCTATCTCTATGATCTTCCAGTGTTCACCCCAATAACTGGGTTATTTTATTATAACTCAGGTTTGATTTTATTAATAAGAACTTTTAAGACTCCTGCTACAAAAGCCAGAAATGGATTCACTGGCTTCAGGGCTCCATGTCATCGATGACATTTTTCTGGGTAGTTTTAGCACAGGAGGCCTTTGGTATGGGTTGGCACATAGAGAGAGAATTAACCAACATAGCAGAGCATTTTGGGCTGTGAAAGGAAGGAAAGAGGGAAGAGAGTAAGACCATTGCTACCACTGATGATGGCACTGATAATGGCAGGAATGATGGCAACTATGGTGGTGATGATGATGGTGGTATTAGTGTTGATGATGGTAGTGATATTGGTGGTGATGGGGTGGTGGTCTTGGTAATGGTGGTGGTGATGCTGCTGTGGTGGTGATAGTAGTGATGATGTTGGCAGTGATGATGGTGATGGTGACAGTGGTGGTGGTGGCAGCAGTAATAATAGTAATAATAGCAGTGACTATGATGGTGGTGGTGATGGTGATGGTGGTGGTGGTGGTGGTGGTGATAATGGTGGTGGTGGTGATGATGGTGATGGTGGTGGTGATGGTGGTGATGATGGTGATGGTGGTGGTGATGGTGGTGATAATGGTGGTAATAATGATGGTGGTGGTGGTGGTGGTGGTGGTGGTGGTGGTGGTGGTGATGGTGATTATGGTGATGATGATAATGGTGATTATGGTGATGGTGGTGGTGGTGATGATGGCAGTGGTGATGATGGTGGTGGTGATGATGGTGGTGACGATGGTGATGATGGTGGTGATGATGGCGGTGGTGACAGTGGTAGCAGTGATGTTGGTGATGATAGAAGCTAACATTTTTTAAAACCCCACATACATACTATTTCACTGACTTCTCAAAAGGCCTCTCTGAAACACTTTCTATTTAAGGAAACTCAGTGCAGAGGAGTTAAGCAAATTGTTAGCTAAGTGGTGGGTTTTGTTTTCAAACCCAGACAACCCACCTCCAGAGTGTACACTCTTAACCAGTTCAGGCTACGGAAAGAAGCGACTGCAGCTCAGAGAAGAGAGGAGTTGGAAGTGAAGGGCTCTGATGACGTATCAGAGATGCAAGAACACGGGGGAAGTGTGAAGAACTACGGCCTGCCTCGGGTAGACAGGACTGCGTTCCCCAAGATGAACACCGGAGGAAACTGGCTAGGGAGTGGGGGTCCTCCACTCTGTTTTGTCTCTCTGAGTATATTTGAGGTGCCGTCCTATTTTCAAGTGGCAACCTTAAAAACACCATTGCTAGGGGATTCTGGAGAGAGATTCCATCTTGACAAAGAATTTGGACTGGTCAGGCTGTGGACAGCGACTGAATGAAAGCCTGGCTGTGGATGAGACCACACAGAGAAGCATCCTGACTATTCTGTCTTCCATCCCACAAATGTTGTTGTGTTCCTCCAGTGCCTGGCACATGCATGGGACACTGGCATTCTCCAAACATGGGCAAATTCCCTGTTCTTCTAGGGCCTCCTGACCAAGGCTGTGATGTTGACTCACACCCATGAATGCATCTTTAAAACACAATGCAAGTGCTCTGATAGAAAGAAACAGAACCTGGGCAAGCATGCCATGCAGAGGAGGGGTTGGTCCAGGTGCCAAGGACCAGCTTTGCTCACTGCCTATTTGAGGACATAGTCCCCAGGGTAGGTAGGGATGGGGCTCTGGCCCAGCATCCTTGCCTCAGATTCTCCTGAAGTTAGTGGCCTTTTCCTCCCCTGCTTCCTAACCTTATACTCTCCTCCCCCCATCACTTGGTCTTGACTTCAGTGAACTTTTCTGTCTCACTCTATGTCCCTTTATCATCCTCCCAGTTCCCAGACTGCTGCCAGCCCTTTCAGACTTGCCAAGCACATTTCCCTCTCTAAGAACACTGCGTCAACTCCAACCCTCTCTCTTAGTCATGTGTGATGAAACAGAAGCAACAGGACTTGCCCCCCACACAGCTCACATTGGTGTCATGGATCCACAGCGTCCTTACTCCAGGCAGACTGCGCTGAAAGAAAGCAGACACGGCCGCCCTTATCCATGATCCTAGCTCTCTAGACAGGGAAGCAAGAGGATGGTGAGTTCCAGGTCAGCCTGGGCTACACAGTGAGACCCTATCTCCAGAAGAGGACAGGACTGAACATGATCACTGGCCTTAGCACCTAAGTCTTCACAGAAAGCAGGCAGCTGCTAAAGAGACCGGCGGTGCTCAGATGAGGAATGTGTTCTGCCCTTCCCGAATGCCCACTTTCCTTTGCTTTGATAGTCATGGGAAACTGTTTGCTAGGAGCTGACTCTCTGTGGCAGGTGGAGGCTTATGTCATTATGTTTCCCTCTAAGGTGCTCATTTGCTAGTCTGGGAAAGGGATTAAGACAACACCTTGCAAACAAGTAGCAAGGACGTCAGCTGCGGGAGCCTCCTTTCCTGTTTTCCTCTTTGCCCGCTCATACTTCTTGCTTTTCTTTCTTCTCTTCCTCCATCCCCAGCTCGTTTGCAGATAGGGTGACCATAGTTCCTGGGTTACATCTCAGCTTGCACGCACTGTCCAGGGATGATTAGCAGGGTCCTGTTAAGGTCAATCCAACCATGAACTGGAGGATGAATTCTACGATCACCCAGGCCTAAGTGTCACACCCCTCTCTGATCAGCACACTGAAGGGCTAGCTTGCCCTGTCTTCTCCTTCTGGCTGATGCCTGCTGATCCATTCTGTGCCCAACTCTGCCCATCCTTAGAACTTCTCAAGTGGGAAAGCCCTAAGCAAAGGATGGGCTTGTGCCTGTGATACAATATATTTGGAGTTGCCAGAGACCGTATGCAAGAGTTGCCGGAGCCCATGTGATGATACAATGTATCTGGAGTTGCCTGAGCCCTGCACCACCTCCATCCTAGATCCATTTTTCAGCCCCTTCCATGTACATATGAGTGGTCAAGATTTATTCTTACCAGGTTTGGCAGGCTGGAATCTGTAATCTCAGCATTTGGGAAGCTGAGGCAGGAGGATTGCTGTGAATGTGAGACCAGCCTGAGCCACATCGTAAGTTCTGGGCTAGCTAGGGTTACATAACTAAACCCTGTCTTAAAAGGGGCAGGGCTGGAGAGACAGCTCAGTAGTTAAGAGCACTTCATCTTGCAGAGGACCCAGGTTCGATTCTCAGAAGCCACATGGTGGCTCACAAGTCTACAATGCAGCTTGTAAGGGATCTGATGCCCTCTTCTGGCCTCTGTGGGCACCAGCCACTCATGTGGTGCACATACATACATGCAAGCAAAATACTCAGACACATAAAATAAATACATCTTTAAAAAAAATAAAAAGGAAAAAAAGTCATCTTGGTTTTGTCTTGAAACTACCCTGTCCAACCAGGCTTCCCCACCCTGTCCAGGTGCATCCTTTCTACCCACAGTGGGCTCTCCAGATTGCAGGGGACCTTTGGGTGCTGCTTGCCTGAAAGCAGCCTACTCTGCCCCCACTTCCACTCACTACCATCACCTGTGAACCCCCACAAGCCTCCCAGAATCCCCAGGAGGAGAAGATTCAGGTACTATGACACACAGTCCTGCCCTATACTGACACTTACCCCAGGGGCTTCAAGTTTAGACCTGCTGCCTAACTAAATACAGGGTGTTATGGGTAAATGTTTTCTGTATCCCTTGATTCATATGTTGAAGCTCTAATCCCTAATATGATAGATATTGAAGTAAGAACCATTAGGAGGTGCTAGCATTGAATGTTGGCGTGTCCCTCAAAATACTTGTGTTGGAACCTAATACTTAATCTGACAGCATGGGAATGTGAGGCCTTTGAGAATGTGATTAAATCATGAATGTCATTAGAGATGCTTAAGAAGAAGTTGAGGACCTAGTGAGCTGGTTCAGCAGTTAAGACTGCATACTTATCTTGCTGAAGATTGAAATTTGGTTCCTAGCATCCACATCAGGTGGTTCACAACTGCCTATAACTCCAGTACCAGGGTATCCGACAACCTCTTCTGGCCTCCATAGGAACTATACTCAGGTACACATCCCGCCCCCCCCCCACAATACACATAATTAAAAATAAAATTTTAAACATTGTTTAAAAAAAGATGTTGAAGAGAATGAGCCTACCCACCCCCTCTACTGCGTGAAGACTGAGCATAGGCCCCATCTTGGCTCAGGTTCTTCATCACCTCGGCATTCCTCACTTCCATCCTTCAGAGGCTGTAAGATCAATGCCTCAAGGTTGGAGGTACAACAGGAAGAAAGGGGAAGCTATTCATAGGAGAAGGCTTGGCCCACACCAGGCTAGCCCCTGACATGAGAGCAGCCCATGAAATATGCAGGGAAGGGCTCAGTCAGGAAACCACAGACCAGCACCACACAGTGACATAAAAAGAGGCACATTTATACACACTTCCTCTTTTCTGCACCCTTTCTCATTTCCTGTGTGTGTTCCCAGCCCTTCACACATGCAGACACTTACTGCAGTGAGGAAAACGAAGATGTGAAGCCTAATGGGTAGAGACTTCATTTAGAGCCTATCTATGTGCATGGACTCAAAACGTCTGCAAATGAGGAATCAGGTGTCTGTGCTGTTGTTCTATTTTTGATCTGATGGGTTCATGGTTGAATGTCCTCCTTAGAGCTTTTATCACCTTGGAATGAATGCTTTCAGAGTGATAAGTTATGCAAACTTTAGTATTTTGCTCTGCAATCCCCATTTGAAAATTATCTGTTATACGAACCAAGGACTCAGAACTTATATAGCTATTGTCTCTGTTTCCTAACTCTGCCTTAGCAGATTACCAGGAACCAATGATTAAAACAACAGACATGGTCCTCTCATAGCTCTAAAGGCTACAAGTCCCAAGTGCAGGTGTTAGAACCTCACATGCTCTTCCCTTCACTGCCTCTTCCAGTATCTGATGACTCCTGGTGTTCCTGGGCATTGGTAGCATCTATCCATGGCACCTTTCTATTCATATCACCTTTTTTTCTGCAACTTTTATAAAGACACCCTAGATTAAGAGCCACACAGAGAGTCCAGAGTGACTGTCAACAGAGATTTTAACTTAATTCTATCTACATAGCCCCCCTTTTTCAAATGTAATCTAAGATGAGGACATGGGCATGTCTTCCTGGAACATTCAATTCCCTATTAGCCATCTGTTTGGACTCAGGCATATGCCGCAAAAGCACACAGATGTGCAGAGGAGAATGCAAGAGTGTTTCATATACACGTCACCTTGACACCCAGCTGGGTCAGGGAGCTGAGCCCAGATGATATAAGTCTACCATTTCCCCCTACTGCCATGGGTCTCAGTTGCCGGGGAGCCTATGGACTGTGTGCCCTGGCATGAGGTTTCCTGTGAGGCTGTCAGGATACATGGTACCCTGCCACTTTTTAAAAGATTTATTTTTATTTATGTGTATGGATTTTCATCTGTGCGAATGAAATGTTGGGTGTATGTGTGGGTACCTGCAGAAGCCAGAAGAAAGCATTAGATCCCCTGGAGCTGGAGTTACAGGTGAATGCGAGTCATCTGATATGAGTGCTAGGGACCTAACTCTGGTCCTGTGGGAGGGCGGGAAGTGCTCTTAACCACTGAGCCATTCCTCCAGAGTAACTTCATCATTTCTTAGATCACCTCATCCCATCCCCTAGCTTGTGATGCTGACTTCAGTGGTACCCAGATTTTCAGTGTGGCTTGCAGTCTTCCATAATGTTCTCCTGCTCACCTGCCTGCTCTCCCTCCCCACAGGGTGTCCAGATCTTAGGCAAAGACTCAAAGCTCATCATTATCTCTTGAATTCCTCCTTCTAGAAACCAGTTAGAATTCTACTGTGTTGTGGTCACCATGACTGGGACATGAAACTTGGATTTCAGTGGAGTTGTGGCCTTGTGTATTAAACAGCCACACACAACAAAGAATCTTTTTGCCCTGTTCTAGTTAGGGTTACTATTGCTGTGAAGAAACACCATGAGCAAAAGCAAGTTGAGGAGGAAAGGGTTTATTTGGCTAACACTTCTGCATCATAGTCCATCCCCAAAAGAAGTCAGGGCAGGAAATCAAACAGGGCAGAAACCTGGAGGCAGGAGCTGATGCAGAGGTCTTGGAGGGGTGCTGCTTACTGGCTTGCTCATCATGGCTTGCTTGGCCTGCTTTCTGATAGAACCCAGGACCACTATCCCAGGAATGGCACCACCTACAATGGGCTGAGCCCTCGCACATCAATCACTAATTTAACCATGCGCTACAGCCCAGTCTTACAAAGAATAATCTCTGAATTTAAGCTCCTTCCTTTCTGATGACTCTAGCTTGTGTCAAGTTAACATAAAACTAGCCAGCAGATGCACCAAATGTCAACAGCACCTTGTTGACACTCACTGATACAGATTATTAGGCACTACAGCAAATGTGAATTCTCTAGATCCATCCTCCACAGCAAATAACACTCTTTCACCCCTTCATTCTGAAGCAATTAAATGTGACCCATTACCCATGCCAACTTCACAATGAATTATAAAGTCATTATTTTCAAAGATATCTTAGTAGGGGGAACATTTTTTTTTAAAGAAATATATTAACCTGTCTGGTACTTTCCTGTCTGCCTTTTCTTATTCTTTCTTCCTCCTGAAGCTCATCTTAGCATTAAGAGCTCTTCCTTGTGGCATATTAACAAATCAGAATTTGAATAGAACAGGTCTATATTTAACTGAGTATTTTTATTTTTGAAGACAACCCTTGTGCTCTATGTCAATTAAAGATTGATCTTGCTACTGTCTCAGCCTTTTAATTCTCTCTCTCTTTTCTTTTCTTTTTTTTTTGAGTTCTACCTTCTATCTCCATGTAGAAAAAAAGAGAAAAGGAAGATACTGCTGTATTGAGCTTGATTCTCAGGCCCTAAAACTCTTCCAGGCCTTTTCTCCAAGCAGAATGAAGTCATTTTTCTCTTCACCGTTTTTTTTCCAGAGGGCAGATATGGCCAGATCCACTCTGGGTGTGGTCTGATCATCCTGGGATGATTTTATTATTTATCATCTTCCTTCTGTCTGTGCTAGCATTCACATCTGCTCATGCTATCTCGTCACTGCTTATTGGCCCACCATGATAACTACTGTTTATTGAGTACTTAATGTATACCAAGCATTGTCTGAGCTCTTCATGTACCTGGAGTTGACAGAAGGCAGGGCAGTCAGAACATATTAGCCACATGTCAGAACATATTAGTCTGTCATCTAAAAAGAACTGGAAATAAATTTAAATCTGCACTCTTGTCTCTTGGAGGGTTGTCACTGGAAGACTGTTTTTGAGGCAGGACATGTTTCTTGGAATCCTCAACAGATCATCGATTAGAACTCACAGATGGTCCATGTCCATCTGATCCAAGGTCAGACAGGCAGTTGGTTTTGTCCTAATTTGTCAAGGTCTTTATTAGATGCTGAGGAGTCTTCTAGCAAAATACCACACGTAGGATGGCTGAAGAGTACAGAAATGTGTTGTCTCATGGTTCTGAGGCCTAGAAAGCCGACATCAAGGTGTGGGTAGGGCCCTCCCCTCTCTGAAGTCTGTGGAGGAATTCTCACATGCCTCTTCCCCAGGTCTGGCGATCTGCCTTTGTCTTTGGTGTCCTCTGGCTTACAGATCCTTTACTCAAATCTTGCTTCTTCACCTGTCCTTTGCATTATTGTGTGCATGTCTCTCTTGGTGACCTAATGTCCCCTTTTATAAGAACACAAGTCAGATGGGAGTGGGATTACCTAGTGACCTCATTTTAATTTGACTAGTCTCCAAAGACTGTTTCCCAGCAAGGTTGCAGTGGAAAGGAGGCAGAGGTTGTGTCTCCAGTATGTCTTTCTGGAAAAACAAAATTCAACTCACAACAATATGTTGCTGGATGAACATTTGAAGTTCATTCGAGTCAATAGAGGAACCAAAAATGCTGTTAATCCAGGGGAATAAGAAATGGCTTCCCAGAGGCCCTCACATGCTGCCTAGGACTAGATCCAGGGGAAGAACCCAAAATTCTATCAGTTCAGGAGAATCAACAGCATGCAGGACAGAGGGTCTGCATGGAATGACTTTGATAAGGACACTCCTAAAACATGGCAGGGAGGGAAGAACATGGAACTGAATCAAAGAAGCAGTTGGGACTAGGCTATCTAGGTGAAGGATGATGGGAACCAGGCTATCTTGGTGTAGGATGGTGGGGATCAAGTTATCTTGGTGGAGGATGGTAGGGACCAGGCTATCTTGCTGGAGGATGATGGGGACCAGGCTACCTTGGTGGAGGATGGTGGGGACCAAGTTATCTTGGTGGAGGATGGTGAGGATCAAGTAATATTGGTGGAGGTTGGTGAGGACTATACTATCTTGGTGGAGGATGGTGGGTGGGAGGGCCCCAGCTATCACATTAGTTCTTTCTTTCTTTCTTTCTTTTTTTAAATAACCTGGCCACAAATGTGAAAAAGCTTAACAACACTTAAGGAAAATTTGGGCATTTATTAACTAATTGAGCCTGAGGAGAGGTCACTGAGGAGGTTCTGGAATGTGATGGTACTGGGTAGAAGGAGAGTGAGAGGTCTGTTACTTGGATGATCTACTTTTGGGGATTGTTTAATAGTGAGAGGATTACATCACTCTGCAATCTCAAACTTGTGTGAGGGGAATGGGGAGAGGAGTCAGTAGGTCAAACACTTGCCACCCAAGCATGAGGGTTGGAGTTCAGACTCCCAGCACCTATAGAAAAGCCCACCTGTGGTTCCTGACCTCTGGAGGCAGAGACACAGCATCCTCACATCAAGCTGGCTAGATAGTCTAGCAAAGTCAGAGAGTTCTGGGTTCAAGTGACAGACCCTGCCTCCATATGTGAGGTGGAGAGTGGTTTTGGAAGACACTTGGCATCATCCTCTGATTCCACATGTATTCACACCCATGTGGGTATGCATACACACATGCATACACGCTACACACAAACATACAAGCATTAGAAAGAAGACATACACTCACTGTGGCAGCTATGACATCACTGGTGATGTCATGGGACTACTCTCCTGAATGTGGTCTGACACCAACTGAAAAGTCACCATATGGTGTATGACCGTAAACCCTCTGGGGTATGGGTACAAGCTGTCCAGACACATTCCTTCTTTGTTTCTGACCTGCAAGTGGAAAAGTCAGAGAACAGAGAAGGAGGAAAAGGTCATTTGGAGTCTTCACACTATTTAATAACTTGAATAAATCAACATAAACCAAGAAGGAAGGGAAACTCTAGGAATACAAATGTTTGTAAGAAAGTACCAGAAGTCTTTTAGAATCTAGGCTGCAACCAAAGGCAGCTAGAAAGCCTGCCCTTCAGCACCTGGAAGCCCTGGTATGGGAAGAAAGCAAGGTCTTCCTGGAGCAAAAGGAACCCTGGGCCTATCTAAAGAGCGAGCACTTGTTAAAAACTCAGGTTCCAGATGGCAATTGTGAGTAAGGAAACATCATGTACTATCATTTTTAAGGAGTGCTTTGTTGATAGAGAAAGACATATTGACTCATTAATGGCAGCTGATGAGCTGGGGGGGGGGGTCTGGCCCCAACTCTGCCGCTCCTGCTGTTTGCGTGTGGGAAGGCACAAGGGAGGTCGGGCTGGAGGAAGCTCAGGGCAGATGAGTCCCCTAAACGGAAGCCTTTTCATCCTTTGGCCTATACTCATATGCTTCTTTGTAGCTGGGGGGTTTTACTCTTTTGGGGGGGCCCACCACCCAGCTCCCAAATAAATCATACACAGAGACTTATTCTTACTCATAAATGCTCAGCCTTAGTTTGGCTTGTTGCTAGCCAGTTTTCTTAACTTTAAATTATCCTATTACCATTTGCCTCTGGGCTTTTTCCTTTTCTTACTTCTGTTATCTTACTTTCACTCTTACTCTGTGTGGCTGTGTGGCTGTGTGGCTGTGTGGCTGGCCCCTAGCATCCTCCTCTCCTTGTTCTCTTGCTCTTTCTTCCTTTTCCCAGATTTCTCCTTCTATATAGTCTCTCTGCCTGCCAGCCCTGACTATCTCTCTTTCCTGCCTTGCTATTGGCCGTTCAGCTCTTTCTTAGACCATCAGGTGTTTTAGACAGGCACAGTCACACATCTTCACAGAGTTAAACAAATGCAGCATAAACACAAGTAACACACTTTAAAATAATATTCCACACTTCTCCATGGCTGAGGGTTGTGTGCTCCCTGGAGCCATCGTGACATGGCCTTTCATAGTGTGCACGTGGTGGGTGATGACTGATGCTTTGAATACAGAACTGTGTATAGCTTGATAGGCAAGGATAGAGGACCACAGGGGGACACTGGCTTTAGGGAGTGTGTCATCCCGTCGGAAGACCTGTCAGAACTAGATTCACAATCTAGCTTTTTGTTTACTTGTTTGTCTGGTTGATATATATATATCTTATTTTTATGATAATTACATCATTTTTCCCATTCCCTTTCCTTCTCCTAAACCCTCCCATGGACCCCACCTTGTTCTTTTTCAAATTCATGATCTCTTCTTTTTCTTTAGTTGTTGTTGGTGGTGGTGGTAGAGTGTGTGTGTGTGTGTGTGTGTGTGTGTATTCCTAAATATAAAAATATAACTTACTCGGTCCGTATCATGTAACTTGTATGTAAGTTTCCAGGGCTGACCATTTTGGATTGGAGAACTCATCAGTGTGCTCTTCCCCTGAGAAGAAGTTTTCTGCTTCTCTCAGCATTCCTTAGTTGCCTGTAGTTTTTTGTCTAGAGCCGAGGCTTCATGAGGTCTCCGCTTTTCCTTTTATCGTGTCTATTGGTGTCGTCTTTGTTCAGGTCACGTTTATACAGCCATGTTGATGAGACGTCATGGGTGTGGCTTCTGACCTTTCTAGGAGCCACAATCTCGTGCGTGGTAAATCCCTGTTCCTCTGGCTCTTATAATCTTTTTGCCTCTTCTTCCACAATGATCCCCGAGCCTCGGGCACAGGATTTGTGTTGTGAGGGTATCAGTTGGGACTGGGCTCCACAACACTTCATTTTTTCACTTTGATTAGTTGTAGTTTTCTGTAAAGGTCTCTATTTGTTGCAAAGAGGACTTTCCTTGAGGAGGGGTGAGAGCTACATAGTGTAGTTAGGCTTTATACCGCTTTTGTAAAGTGTTGATTATAGATTCTCCTCCAAGGTCCATGACTTCTCTAGCCTCAGGTAGCTGACTGGGTTTCTAGAACCAGGTGTCATTTTCCTCTTACTGAACTGACCTAACGTCCAATTAGAGAGCTGTTGGTTACCACCAAGGTTTGTGTGCACCCTTAGGGTCAGAGAGTCATGCTGGTTGTTGTTATGGTTCACAGGCATTGGTTAAACAGGATTATTGGTTGTTTCCTGGCTTTGAAAGCTTGCATACTGCCTCCTGGTACCATGAAAGCTAGTCCTTAGGGAGAAGGTTTTCAGTTCAGATCCAGCTAGGGTCCTCTGGGCCCTGTTTCTGAAGTGCATGGTCACATCCTAGTTTGTGTGATACCATGTTGATGTGAGCATCAAATTCATTTCTCCGGGCCATGTCTGGAGGATGGACATGGTTTGCAAGGAAGTTCTGACACAATGTGTTTCCACAGCCACACAGTTAACAGACTTCACAGGTTAAGGACCCAGCTCACCAGGCCCCTCTTACCTTGAATCTTGAGCCACCCACACTTTTACTATAAATTGGTGGGTTCCCACTTTCTCCTCGCATTCAATAATTGAATAGAACAAGTCAAAGAACTGAGAAAAGGGCAATACTTAAAGCTTTATCCTAATAGATACAAATTAACACCAGCCAATGAAGATGTACACAGAAATTCTGAGAGAATCCCAGACAGGAAGCCTCTGTGAGCTCAGGATCCATCAACTGCTAGGCACACCAGTATGCATGACCAGGTGACCATCCTGATTCAGAGATATGTTAGGGCTTCCAAGAGAAGTCATGGCTAATGGTGAGTGGACTCTATGATCATATGGTTCAACATGGTCTCCCCTTTTCCTCCCTCCCACAAGCTCAGGCTAACTCTCAGACTCAAAGGTACAACTCTCCAAGAACATGGTTGGCCTTTACAATCTGAAAAGCCAATACATGGTTGGCCAAGGCCCCACCCCCACCCCACCCCACCCACTTATGAAACTATGGGTCCACCATATGTTAGAACCCAGCATGAATAACAGAGTCAGTCCTATCACCTGGGAAATCCCAAGATTTGGAACCAAGAACAAAGACCAGCCAAATCCTCTATAATCCAAGCCCAGTAACCAGTCTGGTCACATGGGAGGAGAGTGGAAGTTCCATTCAGCAAGGCTGTCTGTCCCCAGCAACATTCACACTCACCCTCAGGAAAGAATCGTACAGCTTGGGCTCCCCCAGCCTTGTCTCAGGTGGGCACCTCAGGATGATCGTGTGTAGTTCTTAGGAATGCCCAACATGCTCCGAACATTCTTTTTTTTTTTTTCTGGTCCAAAGTGATGTTTCAGACTCACTGTGTGCTGCCTATTTTCCCTCCCAGCCCTGGAACCATCTGTTTCTACAAGTGTCTGAGGCCATTTCTCTGAAAAATAGTGTTTGGAAACTGAAACCTAGGCTTGGTTTGAAAAGCACTGTGACATGGAATTGCTCATTAAGCCCTTTTAGTAAAGACAACTCAAAGTGAAACACCCTCCCCACCCCTTGTAACTCACCCAACCCACCATTTCAAAACAGTCCCTTATTCCATGGTCCTCCCTAGCTTTCCCCTCCCCAGAGTTGGAATACTTTCCCTGACAGTAAGAAGTTCCCATTAATTTCAAGACTTCTCTCCCTTTGCTCAGCTCCCCTGTAGGTAATCGATCCCATCATCCAGTTCTCTCTGTCCCTGGGCTGCCTGCCTGGGCCAGCTCCCCAGCCCTCTAGTCGATCCCTTGGCCCCTACCACCACTTCCGAGAGAAGGAAAGGGGCAAGGGAAGAGAGGAGGCAAAGAGATAGAAGAATGAAACAAAATGTTGTTTCATAATCGAGTTTAAACCAGACCCTGTAAGAAATTACTGTGTTAAAATAATGCTTTTTTTTTTCAAGTATTAACCTTGAGCCAAGCAATGTTCCAAAGAGTTTTTAGCTCATCGTAACAAAACCACTTCACTCAGGCACTAGTACTTCCTCCTTGTTCTAGATGAAAAATCTGAATCGGGAGACCTGTGAGGACAAAATTCTCAAAGAACTAATTTAAAAAGGAAGGAAAAGAGATGGAGAGAACCAACTGTGCAAATCTGTCTCCAATAGTCACTCTTAGTGGCCAAGCCTCTTCTCCATCCCCGGCAGTTTCTTATGAAGTCCAAGACCCTTGGTCCAGTAACTCTACTCTTTTGGCTCAATTAAAAGCAAATACCAGTGTATCATTTATACACAGAAACACTTCACATTAACTTTCAAAATTTCACAATAGTAAAAAAAAAAAAAAATACAGAAATGCCTTAGGTTTCTAGAAGTAGAGGGCTAACTAAACATATTAAAATTTGTTGATAAGTAGACTATCACTCATCTCCAAAAAGGAACAATGAAGCTGGGGACATGGGTCAGGGATAGAACTCTTGCCTACCGTATACAAGGCCCTAGGTTCGATTCCCAGTGTAACAAAATAAGAAAGAAAGAAACATTACCAGGGTGTGATTGATGATGTATACCTGTAATCCTAGCACTTAGGGGGCTGAGACAGGAGGATGACTAGGTCAAGATCATCCTGAGATACATAATACCTTGTCTCAAAAAAATAAATAAAAATTAAAAGAAACTATGTACTGATATATCAACAATGTGGGTGAATCTTAGACATTATGCTGAGGGAAAGAAGTTAGGGAGAAAAAATTAACATACATTAAATACATGAAATTATAGGGAAAGGCAAAATTCATTGAATCTAGGAAAGGGGATGGGTGTCTGATGTGAGAGTTAGACATAGGGTTGACCCAGACAGTGGATTATCTAAAGAAGTGGAAACATGTATCTCAATTGGTATGTGGGTCACATGAGTGTATTTATATGTCAGTACTGTGTGGCTAAAATTTATAAATGTTAAGGTTATTTATATATATACATACTCCCACATCAGACACTCATCTCCTCTCCTAGTTTCAATGAATTTTGCCTACCCTACAATTTCGTGTGTGTGTGTGTGTGTGTGTGTGTGTGTGTGTGTGTGTGTGTGCATATCACCTTAAAGAAGAAGAACTGTATAGAGAGAACAACAGTGGGTCATGCTTGGGGAGTAAGTGGCAACATCTGGTCATTGCTGACACTGGGCTGTGTGTGCAAGGAGGGCTCTTCGACTCCTGGATTTATTCTGCATATCTTAGAGATTTTTCAGTTCTCCCTAGCTCAGGGTTCTGAGCGATGACAAAATGAGGTGCTAGCTTAATAGATTTCAGTTTGGTAAGGGGAAGGTTCTGCATTTCGGTGCCAGAGGTGGGGACTGCAGGTGGGGACTGCAGGTGGGACTCAGTGGAGATGTGAGGCATTCTGGGTAAAATATCGGGGTGACCACGTGGGCAGAGATGAACAGGAGGTCAGTAACAGAAGTAGGTGGAGATAACGACAGACCAGTCTGCTTCACAACTTTGACCTGAGAGAGATGCCCTGCTCTCCAGAGCCCACCATAGATCACACCCTTCACCTCCAGCCTCAGTTTTGGTTTCAGAGCCGGTGTTAGATTGTTGGCGTGTCGCCAACATGCATCCCATTGCCCGTCATGCATCTCACAGACCAGGAGTGAGCTGCTCTGAGAGACATTAGCTTACTTTGTAGGGAAGGGAATTTTGTGGCTGAGGGTCTTCTAGTTCGCATTCCAAGGAGTTCAAGAGAATTGGAAAGAGGCAGCTGGACCAAGACACCCGGGTGTCCAAGCCGATGCATAAACTAGACATTCTTTTAAACCAAAATTACTTAAATATTAGTCTTGACATTTTCCTAGTAGAGAGAAAAAAAACCCACACTTTCTTCTAATTCCAATAAAGGAATTAATTGCACTTTTGCTTACCAAATTAGACAACTTCTTGGGAGGCATGTTTAAAAAAAAACATACAGTCTAAACAATGAAGCATCCCTCCTCTCTCTGGCCAGGCTAGTGTAGGCTGGTATATAGGCTGATGTAGGCTGGTGAGGGCTGGTGTGGGCTGGTGTGGGCTAGTGTAGGCTGGTGCGGGCTGATGTGGGCTGCTGTAGGCTGGGTAACCATGCATTTCAGACTTGAGGCTCACATAGGCCAGTATCTGTGAGGTTTTAAATCTGCATCCAGGGAACTCTGCTCTGTCAGGAGTGGGCTCGGCTCACTCACTGGATGTGGACCCATGTGAGAGATGTGAGCACCAACAGTTAAGTGGGCCAGTCAGGGCCTTACCGATGGATGGGCTTCCAGACAGCCCTGCATTTGACCTTCATGCTCTCTGTCTGGGCCAGGAAGTGGTGGCACTGAGCTGTGAGCATGGGAGCCGCTGAAACTGTGGGTAAAAGAACAAAAAGAAATCCCTACAAAAAAACAAAAACAAAACAAACAAACAAAAAACAGAACAAGAAGGTTAGTGGTTCCTATCAGCTTTCCTGAAATCATGCTTTTGCGTGGGCAATATACCACTCAATTCCTTAAAGTTGGTCCCATTCTCTGTCTCCTCCCGCAGTTCAGAGGTCCAGGGCCCACGATACCAGCTTAATTCCGCCATCAGTTTCCTTACCAGCTATAATGCAGCGGTGACACTTGCTTCTTTTTCATGTCACATGGACTCAGTGAAGTCATGTGTGGAAAAGACCTAGCCGAGCCTGGTCTTGTGCTGCATCCTGCTGGCTAGACTGGGAACCATCCAGAAGGCGCTTTTCACAGGGCACCTGCTCGGCTGGTATTAATTGTTTTGATCTGTGCTCTCAGCCTCTGCATCTTGTCCTCACTTCTGCTACCTCCTCCCACTTCTGTGTCCGTCTCGTTTTGCCAAACTGTTCATTCATCGGCTAGAACACCGTGTGTCCCAAGGCTTGCACTAACTGTTAGAGCATCTGAAATAAATAATATCCACGACAGATTGCCGCACAAGGTTAGGGGATGTGCACGGGGAGGCTGTGGAGAGCCCGGCAGGAGGTACCCCCCGAATCTCAGCTCTTTCATCTCCTCCCTAGGAGATCATCACCTCCATCCTGCTGAGTGGGCGGATAGGGCCCAACATCCAGCTGGCTGAATGCTATGGGCTGAGGCTGAAACACATGAAGTCAGATGAGATCCACTGGCTGCACCCACAGATGACGGTGGGCGAGGTGCAGGACAAGTACGAATGTCTACACGTGGAAGCTGAGTGGAGGTAGGAATGGCACCCTCCCTTCGAGCATTCTCGGGGTTCAGAATCTTCTAGAAAATCGGAGTGGCTTTCTAGACTTAGTCCTCCCACAGTGTCCTGATGCAAGTATTTTCAAAACCTAAGCCAGGCTGACAGCGAATCCCCATCCCAGGATAATACCTAGGCGCAGTCCCAGACCAGATGTGGTTGGTGCCGTGGTGAAGGGGAGCAGAGGGTGGGAAGGGAGGAGAGCCTAGGTCAAAGGCTGGTCTTTGAACTAAGAAAGCTAGTATCCATTGGGGAGAAGAGGTGACAGTCAGAGCTAGCTAGCTGTGAGGCCCAGTGCCTGCTGGCCACCTCTCTGGCATGGTTCTCTCCCTGGTCAAAAGCAGGAAAAGAAACTGTTCTGGATCCATGGACAGAGGCATCATGGGTAGCCCTTGCATGCTGAGGGATAGAGTAGCTTTGGCCCCTCTTAGGAGTCTGGCTTCCCAGTGTCTACCAGAGTCTGTCTTGTTACAGGTATGACCTTCAAATCCGCTACTTGCCAGAAGACTTCATGGAGAGCCTGAAGGAAGACAGGACCACACTGCTCTACTTCTACCAACAGGTGAAAAGACCCCAGTGTCTCATAGCACTTGAAATGCCGAGTCTCATCTGTTCTCTTCGGGGGAGCTAGAAAGATGAGGCCCGGCCTCGTAAAAGGCTTCCCCCTGCAGCTGTTTCTTATGTCCCCAGCTCCTCTTGAGCTTTGGTGTGGCCAGGCAACTGGCTAGTGAAGCCGGAAAAGCAGGTTAGTGCCGAGGCACTAAGGTGTGCTGTCCAGCCCCCTTCTGCCACTGACCACCCTGGTATCCCCGGGACTCCATTTGCATGAAATTTGTTTTCTCCTCTTTAAGTCTAGAAGAAGAATCACGGCATCCGCTTTAGAGAGCTGTTGTGAGGACCAAGTAATGTCCATGGCAGGATGCTGGTGATTGGCCTGAGGAAGAACCAATCACGCTTTGTAGTTCTTACCAATTCTCATGGTGCAAAAGCCCCTGTGGTGGCCGCTTTCAAGCTACCACCTGGCACCCACCAGCTCACACAACTTTTTAAAAGTGTGCTAGCTGGCTCTCTGGAGCTGTCTGAGCCTCCCTCACATACCAGGGGACTAAAGAAGGGCCGGACACAGCCCCTGCACAGAGGAAGCCCGGAAACGGTGGAGACAGAGCAGGTGCCACCAGTTTCTTTCTGATCTTAGCCTGCACCTCCCTTCTTGTTGGCCAGAGGCATTTCTTAAACTCTGAGTGACATCTATAACCACCTACCAACACAGGCGTGGATAAGTTACCAACTTCTCCCCAAAATCTTCCTTCCTTTCTTCCTCCCTCCCTCCCTCCCTCCCCCTCCCCCTTCCCCTTCCTTTCTTCCCTTATATCTATTGCTTACTATGCCCCCCTTCTATTTTTCTTACAATACTAAAGGCTATACCTAGGACATCACACTTGCTAGGCAACTGTTCTTCTACTAAGCCGAATCCTCAGCCATCCCCCCCCCCCACAGCGTCTCATTTTTATTTCATTAGGTATTTTAGACAGGCTCTCCCTATGTAGCCAGGCTGTCCTGGAACTTGCTGTGTAGACCAAGCTGGCCTGGGACTCATAGAGCGTCATCTGCCTCTGTCTCCCAAGTACTGGGATTAAAGGCTCGTGCCACCATGCTGGCTCTCATTAAGTTGACAGACTCCCAAATAGCCTTGAACTTGCAATCCTCCAGCTTCAGCATCCAGAGTAGCTGAGATTACAGGCCTGAACCACGAGGCCTGGCTTTAGTTTTATTAGCTCCAAAATGGTGGTGGGAGGAGGGGATGGAGACACTGGTCCATGCTGGGAAACTGTCTCAGTTGCTTTCCCAATGCTGTAAAGAGGCATCATGACTAGGACAACTTACAGAAGAGTTTATTAGTCTTAGAGGTTCAGAAGGTGGGTCCAAGATCATTATGGTGGTGGGCTTGGCAGCAGGCAGGTAGACATGGTACCGGGGCAGTAGCTGACACCTTACATCCTTATCTACAGGTAAGAGACAGAGAAGGAGAGAGACCCTAGGAATGGTCTGGCCTTTTAAAACATCAAAGCCTTCCTCCAGTGACACACCTCCTCCCACACCACCTAATCCTTCCCAAACAGTTCCTCCAACTGAGGACCAGGCATTCAAATTTATAAGCCTATGGGGGCCCTTCTCATTCAAACCACCTATATAGACACCACGAGAGACACAGCCCAGGAGACATCAGTGTGCTTAGGAAGGCATGAGTCTGACCCTCGGTCTTTCTCCCACCAGCTCCGGAACGACTACATGCAACGCTATGCCAGCAAGGTCAGTGAAGGCATGGCCCTACAGCTGGGATGTCTGGAGCTCAGGTAGGTGATGGAAAGCCCTCTTCGGGGAGAGCGGTGCCGGCTTTGGACATGTTGGCTTGTGTCTCCTCTAGGAAGTGCAAGTGGGTATATGAGAGACAGGGAGAGGAGGAGGGGAGGCTAGCAGCCTGAAGGACTCACCCTCTAGGCTGCATGGTAGACAAGGTCTGAGAAGGGCATTTCCGCTTGGTCTGGTCTCCTCCTCCATCCACCTTGACCTGTCCCTGCCCTTACCTCTGGGCTGTCTGTCTCTCCCACCTGCCCATCACTGCTGCTGTCACTCAGGGCCTGGGTCTAGGAAAGCTCTCATAGATGGGAATCTCAATCTGGGCTGCCTATGGCTGCATCCCAAGCTCCAAGAGGTAATTACGTAATCTGTATGTATGTTAACATACCATTCAACCATGACTTCACAGTGAATGGAGGCGGCATGTGTGCATACTTAATTATAATCAGAGACAGAATGAGTATGTCCCAGTCTTCTACCAGGAGACATTAACTAGGAAGAAGAAAGTTGAACTATTCCTAGAAGGAAGTAAAAGATAATGGGTGAGGTTAGGGTGGGGAACCGGGGCATTTCCAGACACAGGGATCAGAGAACACAAACGCTTTGGTTGAGAACCACAGGGGATGAGATAGTGGAAGCCATCACCATTATGATGGCAGGCTGCTGACATCCTTAGAATGGCATCATTAGAGTAAGACAAAAGGATAGTCTAAGAAGCCAGGCTCTACTTTTAGCTGTCGGATCCCATTGCCATTTGGGGCAGAAGAGGATCCTGTGGCTAAACTTGTGTTCTTAGCCTGGTCTTGACCAAGGCCACAGCATCCTCAGTTTGATACCCATCTGCCACTCTACCTCTCTCTCTGCTCTGCACCCCCATTTACGAAAAAGTAGATTCAACATCTGACTGCACATTGTGGTTACCTGGGAGGTAGATACACTAGAGTCCTACCCTTGGCTCTGTGGTCTACAAGACCTGTGTGGGACCTTGGAAGATGAACTTTTAGTCAGCTTTGGAGGCGGTTTAGATGCAGTTAGTTGACCGGAAATGCTGGAAGACTTTCAGGAATGTTACCAGGGAAACTGACCAAATGTTACTTCCAGTTAGCCCAATATGTTATTCTGGGGGAATTCTGACTCTACCCATAACTTCCAAATAGACTGAAGATAGAACTCTGTTGCCACCTCCATGGGACTGGAGCCTTGGAGAGAGGTTGATGGGCTCCTTGGGGCGGGGGGGGGAGGGGCGCTGTGCCAACAGAAGGTGAAGATTCCATGTTGATTCAAATATCTGAGATTATTAGCCTCTAAAAGAAATCTCATAGCCTTATAATTAGTGGCAGTTGGTCCCAACAAGCAAGGCCCCATGAGCATCACCATAAGGACCTGTCATCTTAGGTGCTCAGAGCTGGTGCACCAGGGATGTCCTGAGGTTGGTTGCTTGTGCCCCTGTCTGTCTTCTGGGTCTGCTCAACACCGCGTACTATAGGAGTCTTCTCAGAAATGAGCCAATTTGGAAAAGCGGCTCTCTTGAACTTCGTATCTGTGGGGCTCATGCCAGACTGTGGTGTCATTTTGAGATTCCAGTAAGGCCCCTGTCCAGATCTGTTGGCAAGTAATTTCATTTTCTTACACTCTCCAACCATCTCCAAACTGGTATTGGTTATAGCCCAAATGCCAAGCATGGTACTCAAGGGCTAGACAACCAGAGAGGTATCTTAGTTGGCTTCTAAAGACAGTCTCATCAAGAGTGCACAGTGTTCTGGAGCCTGTCCCCTAATCACCATAGGAGTGTCCCCAAACCCATACTTGTTTCATGATCCAACATCCTGCCCCATGTGTCCTAAGCCTCAGAAAGAGTCAAGCTCTGACTCTGAGGGCCAGGGAATGTGATGTTCCAGAGGAGATCTACAGAAAATATCTACGCAAACCTAATAGGCTTCTGGGCCCAGTGATTTTCAAATGGAAAGGTAGAATGCAAGGCTTACATGGTGATGTGATGAGTGGATCTTTAAAATCAGATTACTACTATTTCTCACCAAGAGTAAGACTCATTTCTGAAAATCAGACCGTATGGCAGAACCTTCTAGAACTGTGGTTCTTTGCTGAAAGTCATGGGCAATAGTGCCTCATTCTACCAAGATCAAGGGTTGCATAACCTGCCTACAGATAAATGACATCACCAGAAAAAAATAACATATCCTTTCCTGGCTTAAAAATGTATGACATGAGCATAAGACAGGAGACTGTTGACATCAAGCCTCAGGGGACCAGGTTCCTGTTGAGAAGAATTGGGCTGGCTGGGAAGAACAAAGAGTCTAAAGTGGGATGCCTGAACAGGACTCTTAAGTTTTCACTTGCTGTGCTGCTCTTGACAAGTTACTTAACCTCTCTGTGCCCTGATTTCTTCATCCTTAAAACAAGAATGATGTTAGCAATAACAATCTTGGAGGGCTGTTAGGAAACATGAGTTTTTAGTTAATATATTTACAGTCTTTAAAACAAGGACAGGGACAGATGTGTTCTGGAATTCGTTGTTTATTCATTGAATGTGTAAGGGGTCTGGGATCTGGAGAGTCCCAAAGAGAGGGTGAGGGGCCAGGAGGAGGTCCGAGGCCCTGGCAGGCACCCAAAGGGTGGCCAGGATGGAAGAGAACTCTGCGAGGGAGAGCAGGTAGCCTACCTCTGTCTCCGTGCCAAGTGGGCAGGCTGGAGCCCCTTCTTATTACTATTAATTATAGTTGTGGTATAGGATTTCACGTGTGCCAGGCATGTGCTCTAGCACCGGAAGAGACCCCTGGGCCCCAGTCTACTCACTTTTGTTATCTAGAGAAGTTGTAGGTCCACAGCAAAGATGAGCAGAAGGCACAGGGATTTCTCATGACTCCTGGGCCCCGAACATCCACAACTTTCCTGACTGTGAGTGTCCCTCAAGAGCAGAGTGATTCCTACGGTCGATGATTATCCACACATGTACCTGTGCCCCCCAAAGCCCACAGCTCACATCAAGGTTTCCCTCAGTGTCACACACTCTGAGTGTGGACGAAGGCGTGTGGCCACTATCGAAACGCCACGCGAGAGTTTCACTGCTTTGAACAACGGCTTGCCTCTCCCTCCCGGGCCAACACTCATCTTTTTAGTGTTGTCATGGCGACATGACTGTCACACAGCTGAAATGATAGCCAACTGACGCTGATTTGTTTGTTATTTATAGAGGAGTTCTTTATAGATGCCAAATACATCACTTTGTGTAAATATCCCACTACAAGTTAAAATATGAAGTTCATGGGCCATATGCTAGAAATTAGTCAGAAAGACCAAGTAACTTATCTTCTTTGACCTGAGGCTACCAGGAATATTTCCCATACCCAGCGCAGCAACTGAATTTTCTGAACCGAAGAATCATGGTGAATGTGTCACCCAGGATTTGTTAGGTAGTGACTGACAGGTTAAGATTAGGATTAAAGAAAGAATACTCACCTTGCTTTGATTCAGAAGGAACTTATCCTTGTGGTTAACCTATAAATGTTGATAGCAAGTTAACATTTTTATTACTGCCAACTGGATTTGGCGTGTCTTTATTTTCTTTATTCCTGGGGATTGAGGGTGGATCTGTCATGAGTCTGCACCGGCCCGTAGACTACTGCCATCTAGCGTTTGCTTCTCAGAATTGCAGGCTCAGCCTGGGGAGAGCCAGCCAGTACTGGAGGCACTCTAAGCAGATCTCAGCACAGGGTCCCTGGGGAGAGCAGGGTCTCTAAGGACCCTCCAGACCTCCGAATGATGCATGACGGATCCAAACATTGGAAGCATAGGACTGAAGCACAGTCGAGTTACTAGAAACTTCTGTCCATGGTGATTCTATGACCAGTTTGCAGGACACGGAAGAAAGGGGCCATCAGGGACAGAAGGAGTGAGCTATGAAAACTGCATGTCAGGAGACTAGGGCTATCTGAGCCTCCTTTTCCTAATTCAATACTATTCTATTCACTGCTTTCTGAAACATTCTAAAAAACGCTGCTGGTTTGGGGTCTCATCCCAACACGTGTTTGCCCTTTTGCTTAGCAGAAGGTTTTCATTTCTGGCACAGGGTGTTATGTATCTCAAGTTACTGTGAAACTCACTCTGTGTCCGAGGACAACCTTGAATTCCTGATCCTCCTCCCTCTACCTCCAAAGTGCAGGGATAACAGGGGTGCAGTGCACCACTATACCTAGGTCAAAGCTCCTCAAAAATACTGCTCAAATGTTTTGTATACATATTTCCTTTATCACAAATCTCAAATCCCATTCATTCATTCATTCATTCATCCCACAAGGACTGTATCCCCAAAGTGACCTTAAGGGACCACACTCACTTGCTCCGGGAGGACAGTCTCTTCGTAGGATTCATCCACTCTGACTGGCATACTTTTTTGTTCCCCTCTTCAGCCTGAGAAAGACTCCATTTTTAAGTTTTGTTTTTGATTGACACATCATAATTATCTGCATTCATCAACATATATGATTTCTTTATGGTAAGAATGTCCACAATCCTTTCCTGTTGCCTTTGGAATATTACATTGTTATTAGTTTCAGTTACCCCACTGTGCAGCAGAGCGCACAGCTGATTTCTCTTCCCACACTTTACCATTACAAGGTGGTCAAGGTGGGGGGTAAATGCTTTCTGTATTTGGGCAACTTCTTTAAATTGTGTAAGTCAGTTCTACCTGCCCAGCTTTATCTGCAGAGGGGATTTTAAAGCAGGTCTAGGAAGCATTTATTTAAGGAAATGATCATCCACTCCTCCTGATGAGCCAGCCCAAGAGTCTCTTCATCTTGAAGGCTTTTCTGTCCCCCTGCCTTGGCTCATGTATCTTCCCACCAGCTAGACTCTGACATCTTCCAGAGCCTCGACTTTAGGTTAGTAGTTCTGTCTATGCTGGCAAATAAAAACTTTAGTGACTTGGTGTCTTAGTTTTTTGAATCCTTTGCAATCTCAAATCCCATCCCTGGTGGTATACCTCATCCAACAAAGCCACACCTCTTCATCCTTTCCAAACAGTTCCACCAACTGGAGACCAAGTATTCAAACATGTGAGCCCATGGGAACCATTCTTATTCAAAATACCACATTTCTGTCCTCAGTCCCCATAGGCTTGTGGTCATATCACAGTGCAAAATGCACTTAGTCCAACTTCAAAAGTTCCCATAATCTATTACAGTTTCAACACAGTTTAAAAGTTCAGAGTCTTCTGAGACTCAAGGCACTCTTTTAACTGTAACCACATATAAAATAAAAAAGCAAATGACACATTTCCAACATATGATGGAACTGAATATACATTACCATCCCAAACTGGAGGAAAGGGGGCACAGTGAGGAAATACTGGACCAAAGCAAGACTGAAAACTAGCGGGGCAAACTCCAAATCTTGTCGCTCTGTGTCTAATGTCAGAGGGCCTAGGCGGCTCTACCCCTCTGGATCTGCTGACTACAGCATGCTTCTCTCCCTTGGGCTGTTTCCACTCCCCGCATTGCCGCTCTGCCTGACAGATTCTCATGGCTCTCAAATCTCCAATATGTTGGGATCTCCAGAGCAATCCGGCTTCACTTTCATAGCTTCATGCATTGGCTTTCCAGTGCCTCCATGCAGGACATCCACACTACACACCTGGCTTCAGCGGCTTTCCTTAACCGTGGAGGAAGATTCCACAGCCCCTTTACTCACGTGTCCTTCACGACTCTGAGTCCAGGACCATGTGGACAACACTGCCAAGTCTGGCTTCCGGTGTGGACAGACCCTCGCCCCTTGAACCACATCTGCAAGAGATCTCCTGTATTGTTGCTTTTCAGTGGCAGAAAATTCCCCAGACCTTTCCTTTTTACAAGTTGGAAGCTGAGCTATGTATGGTCTTCCCAGAGAGCAACGTCTGTCTCTTTATTCTATTTCATGTCAGGCCTCTCCTTAGCTCTTTCAGTACAAGCATTGGCTCCAACGTTAAGTTTCCTGGTCCTCTTTTTCTCTTTAAACCCTATATTGTGTATTTCTTTTTGCCCTGCTTGCTCCTTTTCATTGCAGATCTGTATGAGACTGCTTACTAATAACCATGTGACAGAGTCAATATTAGGCTGTCTTGAAATCTCCTCTACCAAGGAAATTAATCCAGTACTTTTTAATTTAACCTCAGGCAGATTCCTAGGACAAGGGAAGAAAGCAACCTCATTTTTTTGTCAAAATATCACAAGAATGGTCTCTAGCCACATCACCAATATTGTTCTCCTCTGAAACCTCTTGAGCTGGTGGTCTTCTATGGTCCACATGGCTCTCAGCACTATGGTCTTCCAAGCTCCTACTAGGATGGCCCATTAGGCTTCACTTAAAGCATCCAACTGCTTTCCTAGTTCAAAGTCCTAACATTTCCCACATTCCTCCAAAAAGCAGCATAGTTAGGCCTGTCATAACAATACTCCATTTCTAATACCAACTTAGTTTGACTTAGTTTTTTTTTTAATTTCTGTGATGAAACACCATGATCAAGACAACTAATAAAAGAAAGCATTTAATTTGGGCTTATAGTTGAGAGGGCTTGCAGTTAAGTCCAGGAACAGCTGAGAACTCACACCTTGATCCACAATCACAAGGCAGAGAGAACACTGGGAATATTGAGAGTCTTTTGAAACCTTAAAGCCTGCCTCCGGTGACACACCTCCTCCAACAAAACCACACCTCCCAGTCCTTCCCAAAGAGTTCCACCAACTGAGGACCAAGTATTCAAACATAGGAACCTATGGGGACCATTATCAAACCACCGCATATGGTAATTCAGAAAGAACTAAAATCCTCTTTTTCGGTTCCTTGACAATCAACATTTGTACTGTTAGAATACAGCTGTGTGAAGCAAGCCAGGGTGTGCATTACCTCGGGCACATGTTGTAGCTCACTCAGTCCACAGTAAGTGTGAACATCCACACAGTCTAGAAGAGTAAAGTGGCAATTAACGAGGTAATCCCATGTAGTTTATCTGGTAGTTAAAAGAGGTTTATTTCGGAGTAACTTACAACCAGTAAAGGGGTTGGTTACAGGATCCAGGAGAGGTGAGATGCAGTCCAGTGTGGTTCTCTGGAGAACTTTGACTTGGTCTGCAATCCAGCACCCAGGATCATGAGGAGCCAAGACAGAGTCGGCACGTACACATCTCAGGTCTTAAGGGGTCTCCTGTCTTGGCCATGCCCCAAGGGCAGGTCATAGATAGCTGTGGCAGTTACCTGCTGCCTCACTAGGGGTAGTGCTTCAAGGTCAAAGCTGCAACAGCTACCCACCACAGAACAGTCCTGGGAAGTTTGCTCTGAGGTTTTCTAGGGATGTGATGGAAGCAGGTATCACTAGCTTGGGAAACTTTTAAAGCTGCCATGATTGACCCTAGAACTTAACCACAGGGAACCTTAGATAGGTGGTGGAGGCACCCTGGACATGCCCCTTATATCTCATAGTTGAAGCTCCTCCTGCTACCCAGCCATCCTGTGATTTCCAAATTTTCAGACCTGCCCTACATAGGCTCCCCCGACTTCTCAGGCACTGCTCTATCCAGAGAGAAGTGGAGGAGGGGAAGAGCCATGGTGTTTTATTTCCTGAGTGCTCTCCTCATTTAGGGACATTCAGGGCTGGGTAATTTCTTGTCATGATGAGCTCTACATGTATCCACACTCTAGTACACATCTCCAGATGTTGTCAGCACCATGTGGAGCAACAAAAAGCAGCCCCAGATATAGATAAGTGTTCCAGACTGTGGAGGATAGTGTCAAGTTGCCCCCATTGAGGACACTTGAGCCCATGCAAGGCTATACAATGAGAATTTGTTTAGTAAATTAAACATATACAGCACAACTACAGATTTTAGTTTAGGCTAGTTTTGAGGCAGGGACTCACTCTGTAGCCCAGGCTCACCTGGAGCACATTATATAGTTCAGGCTAGCCCCAGACTTTTGACACTTTTGCTACATGCTAAGATTCTAGGTATAACCATATTCTTTGTTTCATTTCCTGGCTTCCTTTCATTTGACATGGTTTAAGACTTTCTACCTTTTTTCTTTGCTTGGAAAAAGGTAGGCTAGAGGTATATTCCAATATTGTTAACTAGAATTCAGTAATATTCCCCAGGCAATGATGAATTGTCCCCACCATACCATACTCAGCCAAACATGTCCCTCGTTGATTAAGAAAAATAAAATGAGAGATCTTTAATTTTCTACCCTACTGCATCCCATCCCACGACATTTTAAACACATTCAATGGGGAGGCTCCTGTTGCACTGTACCTTTCTCACTATGGACCCATTCTCCAATCTGTCTCTTACTTTGTGTCTCTTTTTTCTTCTATGTCAAACAGTGAAAACAAATGCAGATAATGGCCTGGTGTGTGTGTGTGTGTGTGTGTGTGTGTGTGTGTGTGTGTGTGTGTAAGGTGGAAGAGGACCTTACATAAATGACTTCTGCGTGAAGTTTATATAACGACATTTCCTTCATATATATGACATCGTAGAAAAGAGTTAACCTTAGTCTTCATAGCTCCAGGGGATCACTAAGAGGAAGGAACAGGGCAGTCCATGAAGTACACATGTAATGGTGGATAGACTTCCTCTGAAGACCATGACCTTGGGATGTTTACATAGCCACTGGTCTCACGACACTCATTATCTTAAATTTTTTCATGTAAACAAGTAATACTAACTTAATATGGAATGCTGAGAACATGCAGGAAAGATAAAGAAAAAAAAAACCTCCCTAAAAGTATCTAAAATTTACTTAAGCAGGGGTGACCTTGTCAATAGGCAATTCTATTCAGAAGGTTGGTTTTCTACCATTAATATTAATATCCATCAAGAGGTAACCATTTCTATTGCTTTGTAGTATATTTGAGAGTATACTCAAAGGTACTGAGTCTTAAAAACTGTTAAGGACGGGGCAGTCCATGTTGGATGTTGGAGGCGGGACATGTTTCTCCTGTGATTCATGGTGTAGTTGTTTTTTTCTTTGCCCAGAGTATGGAAATACTTCCTTGGAATCCTTAGTTTTTAAACAGTGTTATTTATATTTATCTTTTAACTGATCAAGAATAAACATTGTGGGATCTGGAGAGATGTCTCAGGAATTAAGCATGCTTACTGTTCTACTAAAGAACCAAAATTCAGATCTCTTGCCTACACTGAGCCCCTCACAGAGACCTATAAACTCTAGCTGCAAGGGATCTGGCGCCCTCTTCTGGCCTCCATAGGCAACAGTGTGCACGCATGCACATGCTAGCACACGCACAGACACAAATCTTAAAATAAATATTCTAGACAAAGCATGAGGCTAGAGCATTTCTATGTTCCGGTTAGCTAAGTGCACTGTTCCAGAGTCCTGAGTACCACTTGACTGCTTGCAGTGTTACTGCAGAAGTATCTCCAGGTATCTGTGGCCATCTTCATTAAGGGGACCTGAGTGACTATAATGTCAGATCAAGAGTAGGACAAAGTCTACAATAGCTGATGATTGATTCCTAGTCACAGTGGCCTTGACAGTGTAGGAAGTCTGGTGTACTTGAGGGCATTGTCTATTTCATTTCATATTAAAAACCGCAATTGCTACAAGTAAGCTCTTATCATAATTTATACTATTATACTCTGTAGTATTATTTATAGTGTAGTACTTGTTACTTTATATAGCCATAATACATAGTATATATAGTCATATAGCATATGTTACTATATAGATGCATTTCTTAAAGATGGGAAATTTTTACATTATCTAGCAATAGGATTATTAATTATTTTCATTTTTTCCTGTGAGTTCTAAAGTTTTATATGTACTACAGTTAATTATCTAGATGGAAATACAAACATATACACCCACACTGGAAGGTGATGTCCCTGGACTGAAAGCGTGAGGGCCAGCTGCCCTAGATTATTTGGTTTTAGACAGGTTATACGCACACATGCATATGGAGGGGTGTGTAAGAGGTCATCTTATTGGAGTCACTTCTCTCCTTCTATCATGTGTGTCCTGGGGACCACATATGGGTCTTCAGGCTTGGTGGCAAGTGCCACCACCCTCAGAGCCCAAGGGTTGTTTGTTTTTACTGATACCGATAGAACTCTTTTCTCACTTGGTTACATCACTGTGAAACCCAAGGGCTAGAACCCCAAAGCACAAGGCTAGAGTCTCCAAGGAATGAAGTTTGTGGGCTTCCTCTTTTCTTGCAGTTTCATGAATGTCTGGTTTTATTACTCGTTGAATCTTGCCCTCCTCCCCCTGAACCCCCCACCCCTCACCCCCTGCTCCCGTGGCCCCTACATCTGGTAGAGAAAGGTGCTTGAAGGCCAACACATGGAACTAGATGTCCTTCTCTGAGGGCTTCGCCCTCCAGCTATCCAGCCTTCCTCAAGCCATGTCTCCCTCTCTCCCCAGGAGATTCTTCAAGGACATGCCTCACAATGCGTTGGACAAAAAGTCCAATTTTGAACTCCTGGAGTAAGTTCTACGTCCAGCATAGCTTCCCCCACCCCTTCCCCAGTGTCCTGCTGTCCTGTCCACCTGTCCATCTCCCCAGCCCAGAACCCTAGGACCCAGTTCCCTGGTCTCCAAGCCTTCTCACCTCCTTTTGGTTGGTCAGAAGTCCAGTGTGTGTGTCGAATGCGGCTTCTGTTTCCCTTCTTTCAGAAAAGAAGTGGGTTTGGACCTGTTTTTCCCAAAGCAGATGCAGGAAAACTTAAAGGTGAGGGAAGCAGAGGGGAAGGAATCCAGTGAGCCCTGCTCAGTGTCTGTCCTGGGAAAAGAACCAGAGGGATGGGAAGAGGAGAATCTACGGCCTTGGGCTACCTGACATAAGGCAGCTGATGCGTGTGGTAGGCCCTCCGGGCCTGGGGATCAGGATGAGGTGCACCTGGCTCCAGACTGCCTTAGAGGCTTGATTCATTTTATGACCTGGCTCATGGGAGTCCATGTCTCCTGCCTTCCGTCCCAGGGTTAGGGTGAGCTTCCGCAGAGACAGTTGTGAGCTTTAGGGAATGCGTGTGGGCTTCTGTGGCGGTGGGGACCCATGTGGCAGCAGTGGGCAGCCTCTCCACAAGACCCTAAGGCAGGAACCTGAACTGACTCAGCACTGCCCAACCCCCTCCCAGCCTAAGCAGTTCCGGAAGATGATCCAGCAGACCTTCCAGCAGTATGCATCACTCCGGGAGGAAGAGTGTGTTATGAAGTTCTTCAATACCCTGGCAGGCTTTGCCAACATCGACCAAGAGACCTACCGCTGCGAACTCATTGTAATGGCCTCTTCTTCTTCACTTCACCCTGCCTGACCTCCAGGCTTCTGGGATGGGACTCCAGGGGTCCAGTGTGGGGGGAAAGAGGAAGGTGGGCGGGATAGAAAAGCGATGGGAAGAGGTGAACTGTACAGTGGAGTTTAAGATGAGAGGGCTGGAGAGATGGTGGTGTGAGTCTACTTTAATGAGATGTTCTTCAAGTTTCTGAATAGGGCTGGGCGGCACGGGAAACTGACCCCCCTTTCTCCTTTTATTCCAGCAAGGATGGAACATTACCGTGGATCTAGTCATTGGCCCTAAAGGCATCCGTCAGCTGACTAGTCAAGATACAAAGGTAGAGAGAGCCCAAGAGCGAGTCTCACTTCGCTCTGGCTCAGAGGTCTTTCCCTCTTCCCTGGCTCCTCTTCTGCCTCCCCAACAGCTCTTCTCCCCGTCCCCCATTGCTCAGGGCAGACTTTATAAGGCCATGCCCTTGGTGTAGATTCGTTGAGAGGATCTGGGGATAGCAGCATGTGTCAGATGGGTCATTACTGACCATGATGCTGCTGCACAAAGTAGGGGAAGAGTGAGAGAGTGCCATTGCTGTTCTTGTGATGCATAATGAAGAGACTCTCCCAGGACTCCCTGGGAACCTGGGCTCAGTTCGGGCTCTACCGCCAATTTGACATAGGCTCTTGACAAGAGGACCTTCCTCCCTTCCTCTTCCCCAATGCGAACATCTTGGGCTTCTGAGATGGACCTTCCAGCCGCATTCTCTCCATCCTTCAAAGAGACTCCCCGCTCCCCACCCCTCATCCTCACCCCCATCTTGGCCGAAGTCTTTGATCAGATCCTGGGGTTGAATGGTCTTCAATTCTCTTCTCTTTTGCAGCCCACCTGCCTGGCTGAGTTCAAGCAGATCAAGTCTATCAGGTGCCTCCCATTGGAAGAGGGCCAGGCCGTCTTGCAACTGGGCATCGAGGGTGCCCCCCAGGTGAGCATCTCTGGGGGACCTGGGAGCTCTGTGGGTGAGATTTATTCAATTCAGCCTGTCAAGTCCAGCAGGGACTAGAGATTCTGTTGACAGATCTTATTAAGAAAACTGTACCCATGACTGGCAAGATAAAGGCACCTACCACCACGCCCAATAATCTAAATTCAATCCCCTGGCCCCAGCCCATGTAGTGGAAGGAGAGAAATGACTTGTATGAATTGTCCTCTGGCCACTGTGTTCACACAGTAACGACTTTGTGTCCTCTCTTCTCCACACCCTAATAAATAAATAAGTATAAACCAAAAATTAAACTCTACCCAATATCCAAACAAGGTTCTATGATAATGATAAGATTTAAAGAAACATGAAAATTATTTCTTTATTTTCAGGAAAGAAGTAGAAAAGGCTTTAGGGTAGGTAGAGGCAGCTGAAAATAAGGTACAGAGCAGAAGTCAAACATTTAGCAAATCAGCATTGATTTAGAAATCAAGATCTGAGGGACCTGGGGGCTTTTTTGTAGTTAGAAATATGGGCGAGACCTCAGACCACCAAACATTTGTCTCTCCTCTTAGCAGCCTGTGCTGAGCCCCCAGTCTTATTCAATTCCCGCTTCTTAGTTTCTGTAAAAACATAAGGTCTTGTGCTGTCTGCTCAGAGATCAGAATAAGGGTGACCCAGACTTGGCCTTACGACAAAGAGCGCCGGGTAGGCAGTGGGAGGAATGGCCAGCGTGCCCCCTGGTGGCTGTCTCTCACAACACACACAGTACTCTGGAAATGTGTGGGCGGAATCCCACAGAGGTAGGGCCAGGTCCTGTAACCTCCCAGTGGGATGGATTCCAGCTGAGGCTCTGCTTTCTCACCGGTGACTGGCCTCTTCTCTGCAGTCTTTGTCCATCAAAACCTCGTCCCTGGCAGAGGCTGAGAACATGGCTGACCTCATCGATGGCTACTGCAGGCTGCAGGGAGAACATAAAGGCTCTCTCATCATGAATGCCAAGAAAGGTGGGTTTCTCTTTGGAGATAGAACGGCCTAGAGGTGGAGGGCAGAGGGAACATCAGGCGTTGGCCCTTAAGTGGAAGCAAAGATTTGGGGAGTCTGAGGAGGTGCTGAGTCAATTCTAGGTGGTCAACTACTGGAAGTAACTTTTGGAGGAGCTGTGCTTGCAGTCGCTGGCATACATATCAGAGCTTTTGCTAGCATGTGGCTGGCTGTTCTGTGTGACCCTGATCGGGGACCGGTCAGGAAATGGGCAAGGCTGGAGCATGTGATATGGGCAGGAGGAAGTTCACAAGGAGGGTTCTAGTGCCAGCCCAAGTAGTTTCCACTGTGGTGCTGACTGACAACCTTAGAAGCAGGCTCCCATCCGCCACCCATTCAGGCCCGCATGCGGCCGGTTCTAACCCTCCCTCCCACTGTTTTCTGCTAGATGGAGAGAAAAGAAACAGCCTGCCTCAGATCCCCACACTGTGAGTATGAGAGGGATGCCAGGCTAGAGACAGAAGCTCAGACTCGACGGGCTAGGGCTGGAAGAGCATGCAGTGAAGGCTCACTTCCCTTGTCTCTGAGAGAATGCCTGAGTGTCAGCCTTTCAGTGTGGTGTGCGGTCCTTCCCAGTCCACACCCATGGGAATGTTCCCTGTTCCACCTGGTGCCGTCTTAAGAAATCGGCTTCTGTCTTTCCTTCCACCCTTACCCTTTGGGGTCCTGGGCTACACCCCCAGCTCACTGACAGTCAGGTTGACTGCTTTTCAAGATCCAGCCAGTGCCGGGTGGGGGGATGGGGGTAAAGAGAGGCTGACTGAGGGGAGCGTTGCGGGGCTCTGAGGTCAGCCAGCTCCCTGCCCTCTTACCTTCTCCTGCAGAAACCTGGAGGCTCGGCGGTCCCACCTCTCAGAAAGCTGTAGCATAGGTAAGCATGCTCACTGTAGCCTTGGCCTCTGCCCCTCCCTCATGCTTCCCCAGTGCCTTGGCTCCCTCTCCTGATGTTGCCAAGCCTTCTCTCCAAGTCACAGTGAACCACCTTCCCCGCCACTTCTCAACAATGGCTCAAAAATACCATCCGGGGCTGGCCTCGAACTCAGAGACCCGCCCTCCTCAACCTCCTGAGCGCTGGTATTAAAGGTGTGCACCACCATCACCTGGCAGAATAGTTTGTACCATGCTACTGTGTTGATCTTGGTCACTTTTCATGGCACAAACATAATGGACTGAATGACTCAAAACCAGTCATTTATTTCTCCCAGCTCTGGAGACAGGCAAGTCCAGTTTCTGCAGATTCTGTCTGGAGAGGCCCTCTTCTGGGTTTGCCTCCTTGCTGTGTGGTCACTCAGTAGAAAGAGCAAGCTTTAGCATCCCTTCCTCGTCTTCTTTTAAGAACACTAATTTATATTAAGAGTCCCTGCCTCATGATGTCATCTAAGACTCATCACTTCCCAGAGACCCACACCAGTCATCATTCTGTAGGGTAGGACTGCAGCATATGGATTTGGGGGAGACGAAAACATCAAGTTAATAAGAGAGTCAAATGGGTAATGTGGTACTTGAAATAATAAAACCACGGGAGTAAGCATGGACTCAAGCTGAGGTGTCTCCAGCTATGTGGCTTTCTTGAATCCTGAGACAGGAGGCTGGACTGGTCAGCATGACCCAGGCCTCACTCACTCCTTTGACTGCCCTGGCTTCCAGGTAGGAGCCATGGCCTATTTCCTGGCTGTGTCCAGTAAAGACACCTGGCCCACGGGCCCCTTTCTGTCATTACAGAATCAGACATCTATGCAGAGATTCCCGATGAGACCCTGCGAAGGCCAGGAGGTAGGTTCTTGTAGAGTCTGTGACCCCACCCACCATGGTGACCACAGTCAGGGCCCCCAGGAAGTGACATCATGAGGACTCCTGGGACACCTCAGGGGAAACCTTTATTCTCATCTACATGTGCTCTGACAGAGAAAGCCTGAGGGACCCTTGGTTGAAAGATTCTACACAGATTGGCCTTACGTGGGCCTGTGTAGCTCAGTGAGGACCTTAAGAATGTAGACCCAGGGAGCAGGGAGCAGGGTGATAGATCTCCCTGGATCTGAGACAATGGAACAAGTCAGATGCTGTTTCCCAGCTAAGCCCTGGGATCTTTGCTGTTGAATACTCAGTTCTCCCTGGGGAGACCAACTGGACTCAGGATTCTGAGACACCCCCACCCCTCCGTTTTCTCCCTCTGTTCAGGTCCACAGTACGGTGTTGCCCGTGAAGATGTAGTTCTTAACCGTATTCTTGGTGAAGGCTTCTTCGGGGAGGTCTACGAAGGGGTCTACACCAATCACGTGAGTCCCAGGCTCTTTTCTGGCAGCCCTCATCTGTCTGTCTGTCTGAAGGGTGAGAGAGGAGTTGGGTCATAGGTAGCAGCTGACTGATACACAGCGGGTCCTCATTCACATGGCCCAGGACTATTTCTGGAGCACCCAGGGAGTGAAGGGAATGATCCATTCCCAGAACTGGGGAGCAGTGTCCTAGGGGTAGAAACGCAGTGGGCTCTGAGTCTTGTCGGGGATTGCAGGAGGGTAAGTGGGGTAAGATGCAGTTAGAGCGGGTCCTGAGTGAATCCAGCAGGATTGGTGTCCAGGTCACTGAAGCCTGGGTGAGCCTTGCCTACCTATGTGGTTATGCTTTGGCAGGCTGGAGAAGGCCGAGCCCAGTGAGAGTGGTGTGGTTGAGAGCCGACGCTATAGACAAAGAAGGAGCCCCTGTGCGTTCTGCGCATGCCTGCTTGCTTCGGGCAGATCATGTGACTTGTATCCTCACCTGGACACAGGGAAAGAGCTTTCTGGTCGCTGAAGCCCTTTCTAGTTCTGACACAGAACGATCCAGAAGGGAGGGAAAGAGCATGAAAAGAGATAGAAAAATGGGGTGTGGGGGAGAGCTTGGGGGGGGGACAGGGATGAGGTGCCATGGAAGGGCCGCTCTATTTGCCTTCCCTAGGGCGGTAGCCAAGTCTGCGATGGCCGTGCTGAGGGTAGGGAAAGAACACTTTCTCCTGAGAAGCACGAGAGTCCCTGAACATACTCTTCTATTGCAGAAAGGAGAAAAAATTAATGTGGCCGTCAAGACCTGCAAGAAAGACTGCACCCTGGACAATAAGGAGAAGTTCATGAGCGAGGCAGGTAGGCGTCCCCCGGGGAGGAGCCCCCAAGATGCTCCAGCACTCAAGGATGAGGGGGCTGGGAAGGAGCGAGTGCAAACAATAACGGGAACCCACCCCCCACTCCTGATTGTAAAAGGACTCTTGTCCCATATTTCACAGCTGGGGCAGGAAACTGAATTGCTCATATGCAGATACTTATATGTCTGGGGATGGGTTTGTAGCTTGGTGGTAGGACACTTACCTGGTATGCGAGAGGCCATGTTTGATCCTCAGCAGTAAGGTGGGGGTGGGGAGATACTTTCTGTATGACCTTTGACCTGCTCCACCACCCTTGCCGCCATGCAGTGATCATGAAGAATCTTGACCACCCCCACATAGTGAAGCTGATTGGCATCATTGAAGAGGAACCCACGTGGATCGTCATGGAACTGTATCCTCACGGGGAGGTGAGCTCAGCGGCCAGATGAGGAGTCCCGGGTGACATCTGGGCTGCTGTTGAGCAGCGGATGGAAGGCATTTTATAGCAAGGGATCTTTACAGCTTCCTGCCTTCTATATTTAGCTGTTAGGTGGAGGAAATGGCCAAAGCATATTGTCACCTTTGAATTTGTCCCCTAAAGGGAAGGAGGGGTCAAGTGGCTATTGGTAGCCCGGTGCCTTGGTGCCACATTGGGGCACAGTGAGTGATTCTGATGGCATGTCTCTCTTCCGGCAGCTGGGTCACTACCTGGAAAGAAACAAAAGCTCCCTGAAGGTCCCCACCCTGGTCCTGTACTCTCTACAGATATGCAAAGCCATGGCCTATCTTGAGAGCATCAACTGTGTACACAGGTAGGAACAGCATGAGACTGCATGGTCTGTGCCTGGCAACCAAGAGTACTCAGCACTCAGCACCCGGGTAGTCTCCATGAAACATTTCCTCACCTGGAGAGTTAAAATGTTCTAGGGTACTGAGAGGAAGTCCAGAGTCTGAAGTCTCAGTGGAGCTTTGTGCCTTCAGGCCAGTGCTGGAGAGGGCTGCACATGCCCAGAGCTCCATCTCCTTTGCCCCGCCCACTGGGTGACACATGACCTAGGAAGAAGTGGGCTAGAGAAGCGTCCAGAACATCATAGGGTCTGTCACTCTCCATCCTGGTTCCCCGATATCCCTGACCCACCAGCCACTTTAACTATGACTGTCGCTGGCTCTTCCCCACTCTCCACCAGGCTTTGTTCTCGCTCCCTTGAGAACATGAGCCCCAAGGAGACCACGCTGGGGGTGCTCACTGCACCACTGACATGGCCTGTGTAGCTTTGAGCATGATTCTGTGCCAAGCCATTTGGAGATACAAACAAACATTCCCTCGTGCGTCCAGTGAGTCCTGTGGAGCACCCACTCAGTACTGGCCCGTGTTCCAGAACGTGGAACAAAGTCGTGATCAAGAGAAATAAGAATCCTTTTCTTTGGAAAGCTCACAGTCCAGAGTGCGAGGGTCAAATGTGAGACGCACACGGCCTGGGGCCAAGGCACTGTGGTCATAGGTTGTTTCCTTTATTTATCTGAAGGTTGGTGTTTTAAAACCGTCTTTTGAGCCGGGCGGTGGTGGCGTACGCCTTTAATCCCAGCACTCGGGAGGCAGAGGCAGTCGGATCTCTGTGAGTTCAAGGCCAGCCTGGGCTACCAAGTGAGTCCCAGGAAAGGTGCAAAGCTACACAGAGAAACCCTGTCTCGAAAAACAAAAAAACAAAAAAAACGTCTTTTGAAACAGCAGGAAGTGGCCTCACCTGTGAGAAGCAAGTGAGCCTTTGGGGGTTGGTGGTGACAGTAAGGGTACATACAGGTGGCCCATGCCAACAGGCACTCCTCAAGGAGAGCCAGATGCCTACGAGTTTCAGGAGTTATGATCTCTTCCTGGCAGAAGCCTGCTGGAATGTTCCTTCAGGCTGATGCCTGGTTCTCCTCACTCGTACCAGAGTCCCGGGGCCTCATGCTAGTCTTCAATCCTTCTTTCAGGGATATCGCTGTCCGGAACATTCTGGTGGCCTCTCCTGAGTGCGTGAAGCTGGGGGACTTCGGGCTCTCCCGGTACATCGAGGATGAGGACTATTACAAAGGTAAGGACTTGCTATATATGTAGAATTCAAAATCCCAGAGCAAGGAAGCCGGAGGGTCAGGCAGCCTAGGTCAGTGGTCTTGGGAGAGCAGGAATACAATTCCGGCTCTTACATCCCTAAATAATTCCTACAAACCTCTTTGTCCGCACAAAGCCTCTGTGACTCGTCTCCCCATCAAATGGATGTCCCCTGAGTCCATCAACTTCCGCCGCTTCACAACTGCCAGTGACGTCTGGATGTTTGGTGAGTGGTGATTCAGGGGGGCCCCGTGATCTAGGCTGGAGGCCAGCACAGGGAGCAAGTGTCTTCCATGTTCTCCTCAGGTCCCAGGGCCACTGAGAAGTCCCAAAGGTAGAGAGTCAGTGGAGAGCAGAAGTAACATGGGCTAAGGCCTGGTCGGGACAAACTGGGCTTGTCTCCCTTGTAAAGACTCTTATGACAAGCATGTACTACATCTACCATCACTAAGGACTATATGGGAAAGGCTTCAAGGAATCCTCAAAGACAACCGGCTGGTTTCTTTTGATGAGGGGGTATAAGAAGAGAGAGGACCCGGCTGGGTATGACGGACACAGCACTCCATACATGACATATGGCCCTGCAGCTGTTTCTGGGAAATATCTTTGTTCTTCTCATTTTCCACCCGAGGAAATTAAGGCTCAGATGAGTCAAGGGTTTGTCCAAGATCCCACAGGCAACAAGTGTCAGTATGAAGTTTATAACTCCATTTGGAGAGGCTTTGCTCTCCCCACACCCCCATGAGGAAGTTCTGACAATCCAGATGTGCCCTCCTCTGGATCCCCAGAATCCCAGTAGCTCCATGAGGAGAGTTCTAGGGAGTAGACCATGGTTCATATACTATAAGTATAGGCTATCGATGTCTTGGGTGGATCATTGAGGTGGGGGAGACCTCAGAGCAGAACGCTCCTCCTCCAGCTGGGACTAAGTGCCAGTGGCCAAAGCTGTCCCTGGGGAGGGCAGGTTGGTCCCTCCCCTGAGCCTTCTCCCTCTGCTCTCAGCTGTGTGCGTGTGGGAGATCCTCAGCTTTGGGAAGCAGCCTTTCTTCTGGCTTGAAAACAAGGATGTCATCGGCGTGCTGGAGAAAGGGGACAGGCTGCCCAAGCCTGACCTCTGTCCACCTGTCCTTTACACGCTCATGACTCGATGCTGGGACTATGACCCCAGTGACCGGCCCCGCTTCACGGAGCTTGTGTGCAGTCTCAGGTGAGCATATTGTGGGGCGCTATGGGAAGGGGATGTGGCTGTGGTCTCCATCCCTGTGCAGTGAGTGGGTGTCCTGCTCCCCCTTGTCAGGAGAGTTCAGGTTAAAGCCGGCGACTTGCCCCCCTAGTGGTGATAGGTAAAATGGAACTTATATTAGAACTTCCTTCTGATCATCACAGGGAAGGTGCCCTCCCTTCTAGTAGAAGTATAATAGGTTCCAGATAGTGTCGGAGGACAGAAAATTGAGACCAAGTTCATTGCCACATGCAAGCTCAGAGATGAGGGCCTTGTTCACTCAGATGCCTCATGGAGCAGACTACTTATGACCATGATCTTTCTTGTTCTCCCTCTCCATTTGAAATCCTTCCCAGTTATGGAAGAAAGGGGGTGCTTTTGACTTGTTATCAAGACTGTGCCCCAGAAGTTACCTGTCTGTTCTGCTTGAGGATCAGTGGCCTAAGGCTTGGATCCTTCTCATTGCCCAGCTGCTGTTTCTCCAGTGCTAGAGGTCACTGGTGGAGGGGATGTTTTCTATCTTAGGGGTTCAGGGCTTCCTTCTTCCTGCCTACATCTCACACGTGGTCCAACTTCTTTTTTTTTTTTTTTTTTTTTTGGTTTTCCGAGACAGGGTTTCTCTGTGTAGCTTTGCGCCTTTCCTGGAGCTCACTTGGTAGCCCAGGCTGGCCTCGAACTCACAGAGATCCGCCTGGCTCTGCCTCCCAAGTGCTGGGATTAAAGGCGTGCGCCACTACCGCCCGGCACAACTTCTTTTAGTTTCCTTTAGGGTGGGGATGAACAGACCACTGTTAAGGACTCAGATAATAAATATTTGGGTTTTCAAGTCTATGCAAGTCTCTGTTACAACTCCTTGGCTCTACCATTGCAGCCCAAAGTGCTGGTAAAGGAAGGAGTGGGCTGTGTTTGATAAAATTCCATCTGCATACACCCAAACTTGGCATTATGTTTACATGCCATAAATTTAAAAAAAAAAAAATTCAATCATGAGAAAATGTGGTAGCCTTTCTTAATTTGAAACCAGGCAAAAATAGGTAGCAGGGCAGGCTTAGCTGTGGCCATCATTTGCTGACCTCTGCCTTAATCTGACTTGCTTAATGATCTTAGATAAAATAGCAAACATTGTGTGTGTGTGTGTGTGTGCACGTGCATGCGTGCATATGTGTGTGTGCGTGCGTGCGTGCGTGCGTGCGTGCGTGCGTGCGTGTGTGTGTGTGTGTGTGTGTGTATACAGGTGTGTGTGTACTGGGGATCAAACCCAGGGTTTTGCACATGTTAGGCAACTATTCTGCCACTGCACTACATTCCCAGCTCTGGTGATTTTATTTGAGGGTGAGAAAACAGGCCATAGGCAAGACAAGGCAGTTCATGCTTATAATCCCAATGCTTGAAAGGTACAGACAGTAGGGTCATGAGTTCAAGGTCATTCTCAGCACATTAAAATAAACAGTCTGATAGGAGGCCCAAGGGAGAGGCTAAGAATGCCCAGGTGGGGATGACCCTGCATTTGTTTGTGACTTGGAGTCTCTAACACATTCTGCAAAACCACAGTCTTAGGAGGCCTGTCTGCTCCTGTCTGTCTTCCCTCTGTGACCCTTTAATTAATTCTGCACCATCTGTTGGTCCTTCACAAGGATAACTTAGGAAGCCAGAAGGTTCCAGGATTAAAAGTAATTGAAAGATGTAATCTGGGTTGGAAAAGGAGGGGTCTTGAGAACCACAGGGAGCCTTGGTCATTGCCTGTCTCTGGGTTGAAACTCATTCCCACTCCTTGAAGAGACTCAGAGCCCAGAAGAACTCAGATACCTCCTTCAGGCACAGCCTGGCAGTCCTTCCTCCAGGGTTAAGAAAGGGTCCAAATGACACTCCCCAGTCTTGTGTCAAACTTTGAGAACTTGCACAAAATGTTAGTGAACTGCCAGAATCCTTTAGATTGTCAAAACATAGTAGGCTATGCTCACAGTGTGTGTGTGTGTGTGTGTGTGTGTGTGTGTGTGTAAATTTGAAGGTACATACCACATGGTATGCACGTGACAATGTGCACTTGATCTGTTTTCCTTTGAACACGTGGACTCGAAGACTCTGCAGTAATTCCAAGGGTCTCTGGGTTGAGATGTATCACACTGGGACAGAAAAGAAAGACCTCACTATAGCTGAGAGTACCCTATAGCTCACAGCAAGCGACAGAGTGGGAAGCGGGAAATAGCCAGTGTTATGGTGAATCTGCGCCTGGCTCATGAACTCAGATGGGACATTGGAAATGTACACAGGGCTTGTTGCCAACAGCTGGTACAGGACGTCTGGAGATGGGGAGGTTGCTCTGTGGCCAGCTTCCGCCACCTCTTGGGCTAGCTCTCTAAGGATTCCTACCCGTTGTCTATTTGTGTGACCCTCTCAAACCTTGGTGCAAGGGTGACCTCCATATCCTAATCTGTCTCAGAGAGGTCTCCAAGTCTCTCATGGATTGGGCAGGTGGAGATGGGATCTGGTGACTCTCTACTGGTCAGGCCTCCACTGGCTTCAGTGTGCCCCCTTTGACCCTGTTTCTCTCTATCTGCCCTGACTCGCCAACAGTGACATTTATCAGATGGAGAAGGACATTGCCATAGAGCAGGAAAGGAATGCTCGCTACAGACCCCCCAAAATATTGGAGCCCACTGCCTTTCAAGAACCCCCACCCAAGGTAAGCCAAGTCTGGGCTTCATCAGTCCTGCGGTCAAAGCAGAGCCAGGTCCCTTCGTGGCCCAACTGCCCACTCACAGCACAAGGAGCTTGCTTTTTTACAATCCTCTTTCAGTTCTGGACCCAAACCCCAACCATCCACAGGTGTCCCCTCAAGAGAAATCTGGGGCCAGCACACAGCCCGTGGGGAAGCTGGATCAAGAACTGTCCTTTAGTTCCCTGTGAAAGCCTGTGTGCTTCTAGGGATGGCAGATCAGGTGTCCACTCTGATAAGGGAGGGAAATGTCCCTAGCCCCTGACAGTCAGTCTCTATGTCCATGCCTCAATGACAGCCTTAGGCTCAGGATCCAGGACTGTACTGCCCCACCATCACATGGTTGAGTTTCCAGAAACCAGGCCTGTGTTGGCTAGAGCTGGCAAAACAAAAAACCACAGGCAGAATGATTTAAAGAACAGACATCCATCCCTCACAGTCTCTGAAATTTGGAAGTCCACAGCCCAGAAAACCTCAAATGTAGTCTCTGGTGAGGTTCTCTGGTCGCTGTTTTCCTCATCACTGTGATGAAACAACCAATGAAGACAACCTAAAGAAGGAAGGGATTATTTGAACTGTGCATTTAAGAGTAGAGTCCATTATAGCAGGGAAGGCATGGATGCCCAAGGTCACATGATATCTGCAGTCAGGAAGCAGAGAGGTGAATGCTGCTTCTGAGGTAGCCTTGCCTTTTTATGTGGTCCAGGATCCCAGCCCACAGAATGATGACTGTATATCTAGAGTGAATCTCCTCTCAGTTAGTTTAATACAGAAACCCCCTCAAAGACATACCCAGAGTCTTGTCTCTTTGATGATTCTAGACCTGTCAAATTGACAATATTAATTGTCACGGGGCCCCTTCCTAGCTTTCAGATGGCATCCTCACGTGTCATGGAAGGTAAGAGGTAATGAAAAGGACTCTCTTAGTCTACAGTACTGTTCTCATCAGGGTACTCATCCCATCATGGGATGACCTCACCCAACTCTACCTCTTCCTCAAAGACCGCAGCTCATAATACTGTCACATGGGAGTCAGGATACCAATATACAATCAGGTCCCGTTGGGACTGGGCACAGAGGATGAGTCCATTGCATCACCCAGTCTGGGTCAAGGCCCTTTCTCCTAGTCTCTCTCACTTGTGCTGTTCTCATCCCTTCCCATCACTAGCCATGGAACCAGTGCTCAAGGTGTGGCTGCAAAATGGATCCAGTGCCAGTTTTGTTCCCATCTCTCTATTGTAAACAAACAGAACTGCCTCGGACCCGATAGTTCCTTTGGTGTGTCCTTTTTGCTGAAGGGGAGAGTCAGACTTGACAAAGCTCTGTGTTCTCTTTCTAGCCCAGCCGGCCCAAGTACAGACCCCCTCCACAGACCAACCTGCTAGCTCCCAAGCTGCAGTTCCAGGTAAATGTGTAACCAGAAGGTGGGGAGGTTCGACTCCATCCCTCCTCAAGGTCCTTCCTGACGTGCCATGCCGACACCCTTGGGGTGCAGCAGCAAACACCTGCTTAGGAGGTAGAGATGCCTGGGTTGGCTCTTTCTTGGTAGCCAAGAGAGAATTTCAACTTCTATCAAAAGGACAGACATGCAGTTCTTCCGGAAGTCCTGCCTGCAGTCCAGTCCCGCCATCTGCAGTGTCTGCTGCTTCCTGTGCCTGCCTGCAGCTGCCTTCCTGTGTCCCTGGCTTCCCTGACCTCTTACCCTGAACAGAGCCTCCTGGGAAGGAATTCCAGGGTGCTGGGGATGGATGATGATCCCTGAGACTTGAGTGTCGCCCAAGGTTCTATGCAGAGGCTCTGGACAGGACCTAGGTGGCCAGTGAAAAGAGAGCAGGGACCCATCTAAGCTGTCTGCATCCGTCATTGCCAGCCTTGAATCTACCCAAGGCTGTAGCCTGTGACTCATGTAGTCCTGCCCTGTGTCATTCTCTTGCATCTGGGTGAGAGATGGCCTGGCCTCCTGCCTTTCCTTCCCCTACATCCCCTAGCACAGAGTTGTGGCTTCAAAACAGAACACCCCAAGGAACCAGTACCAATGTTAGCTCTGCTGATGCTCCTCACAGGAAGAGTGAGTCTCCCAACCATGCTTTCCTTGTCAGGGAGATGGCCCTGTGTCAAAAACAAGCCCAACCAAGAATGGAAATGTCTTGTATGGGGTGACAATAATGCCTTTAAAACAGATATGTCAGCTGGTGAGGTGGTTCAGAGGGTAAAGGCACTCGCTGCCAAACCCGACGACCCGAGTCTGGTCCCTGGAACCAATGTGGTGGAAGGAGAAAACTGGTGTCCAGAAATTGTCCTCTGACCTCCACAATCATTATATGGCATGCATGTGAGCCTGCACACACACACACACACACACACACACACACACACACACACACACACACACACACAAAGCTAAAACAACATTTAAAATATTATATTGTTAGACTGGGGAGATGGCTTTGTGATTTTTAAACACTTGCCATGGAAGCATGAAGGTTGAAGTTTGAGGCCTCAGAATCCACATAAACTCCAGGTGAGCACGGTGGCTGCCTGTAATTCCAGCCTTAGAAGGCAGAGATGAGGAGTCCCCAGAGCAAACTGGAGGATGTTGTGACAAGTTCTAGGTTTGACCAAGAGACTACGCCTCAGTGAATAAGGGGGAATAGTGATTAAGGATGACTCCTGACATCAATCCAGGACCTCCATGTATAGTTCAAATACATATGCATGCACAATAAGTTTTCAATCAAAATAATTATACCCCAGACACACAAAATATACATATACATACATGCATATACACACACATACATGCACACACACATACACACATACAGACTTCTGGATTTTGACCCTGTGGATTCAACTAACCAATAATGGAAAATATGAAAAAAAAGAAAAGAGCAAAGCCCATATCTACTTGAAATACAGATTTTTCTTGTTATTATTCCCTGAACAAGATAGTATGCCACTTACATAGCCTTTCCATAGTATTCAATATCATAAGCAATCTAGAGTACCTTACAATACATCAGAAGACAGCTGTAGATACACAAATATAACACCATTTTATGTAAGGGATTCCGTATCTACAGTGCATCCTGGAACTACACATCCCTGGGACACTGAGGGATAACTCGTGTGTGTGTGTGTGTGTGTGTGTGTGTGTGTGTGTGTGTGTGTGTATTCATTCATCTGCAGGCTTATCATAACCTACACCACAACTGTGAAACAAGCCCCTTCCCAAAGGGTCATGAGGTCCCAGCCCTGGTCTCAGGAGATGAGTCATCAGTGAGCACCCTCCCTTGCGAAGAGCATTGTGCAGGAGGATTGGCTACAGATGAGAGGCCACATTGCTCTGCCACATCTCTTCGTAGGGGCCAGGAAAATCGCGCATCCCATTCTTTATCTGCCATGGTAGAGCAAGTCTGCATCCCCACAGTGCAAATGCGTCCCTTTTTTGTGCTCCTGTTCGTAGCAGCTAATTGTCTACCCTCTTGCCTTGTCCCTGTGCCTTGTGCTTCTTTGCTTCTCATGAATAGGTCCCTGAGGGTCTGTGTGCCAGCTCTCCTACACTTACCAGCCCTATGGAGTATCCATCTCCTGTTAACTCGCTGCACACCCCACCTCTCCACCGGCACAATGTCTTCAAGCGCCACAGCATGCGGGTAAGAGGACTCTGCATGCTGGGTGTCAGCCTCGCCGAGGAGGCTGCTGGAGGGGGGTGGCTTGGGAAATGCTCCGTGTGTCCATGTGCCAGGCAGGCTACTGAGGGCTTCTGTGCCCTCTTCCCTTTTGCAAACACATCAGCTGGACAGGACCTGCTTTTGTCCATACTGGTGCTGTGGCCAATGATGTCAGACTCTCTCTCTTTCCTGAGTCCTAGGAATCAGGTACTCCAGGCAGTGCAGAGGCTTTTGGGCAGAGCATAGCAGGCCTGGGGCTGCTGAGGAATACAGGACCCTGGAGGTCCCACCCTGTGCTGCATTCCTGACTGATTGCTTTGGTTGCTAACTCTCTCCCTGGAGAAAGACTTCATGGTGGCTTTCCCTGCTGCTTTTGTGAATGGTGCTTCTGCGTGGAGGGTAGAGACTGGCGTGGATACTGACTCACTAGCTAGCTCCCCTGTGGCCTTGTTCTCTTCAGTGACTGCCGAGGCCCTGAAGGCTTCATGGACCAGATGGTCAGGTCTTCTGTGCAGAGCATCTTGGCTTGTGGGCAGATGTCCACCTCCACCAACCATCTCCCTTATGGTCAGTTGCCGTGAGCGCCTGACATATTTTACTAAGTTATGAAACATACCAAAACACTTAGCATTTTAGCTCTTGCTCTCTATATATGTACATTTCAGACTCATAACTCTAAAGCTTTTTGTGGGAAAAAAAATGCATGTTGATTACAATACCTTTTTGAGAAACGTAGGTAATTATGTTGATATGCTTCTGTGCTGCTTATTCTTAATTTAGTAAAAATTTGAAATGAGCATAATTTAGAATTCCAGGCAGTAAGATCTGTTATGAAAGCAATTTTCCCCAAACTCACTCTGTTTTTCTCTCTTACATTAATTTAACCAATTTCTGACTTCGCATGTGCTTACCCATAATTAACCCACAGTTTCAAGCATGTGCTATAATTTAGGCAGTGTTCACTGCCCCCCACCCCTGCCCTGGACCCTTTTATTCAGAGTTAATTAAGTTTCAGAGAGCTTTGTTTAAAATGGCGTTCTTTTAGAAAGAGGCTGTTCAGTGCCTGCGAGGGGTGGTACTGCCCTTGCCCAAGCCGAGCGTCACTGCCAGGACTGTTCAGTTCCATAAAGACAGCCTGTGCAGGTCTTTTGTGCCAGGGGATTAGCAGTGATTGTCAGACGAGAACTCTGCCTGAAAGAACATAATGAATATTTCTTTAAATAAGTTTTTTTAAAAAGTTAAAAAGTATAAACTCTTTCCCATGGCATAGATGAGAAAGTATCGCTCTAGCGGTGTGCCGACAAGGGATAATAGGTTTCCCAAGAATCTCCCAAAAGCATTTCACAAAGATTCAGAGACAGGAAAAAAAAAAAAAAAAGATTTCCCCTATAGCATGGCTCATCTGGGAGTCTGTGGAGCATCCCACGGTCACGATGGTAGCCGTCTCCCTCCCTGGGGATATTGCAATTCAATAATGAAGTTCTGAAGGGTAGACTAGAGTGCTGTCCTGGGTGCTGAAGGAAGACATGGGAGGCTGGGCCTTCAAGGCACAGGTGCAGGCTCACCTGGCTCGCTGCTGCGGAAGATTTGGACAGGAAAAACTGGAATGCAGGGGACGGACAAAGAAGCAGCAGTGCTAGGAGCCAGGAGTGCGTGGTAAAAAGCTATAGGGTGGGGGAGGGTGGGGCACTGTTTTGCTAGAACAAGGAAGGTTTTATGTGGAGGTGTAAATGAGGCAGGAAGGATGATGAGCCATAAGCAAATTACAGAGAACAACTCGTGAACGCCGTTCTGCAGCACAAGTTCCTGATTCCTTCCAAGAAGTGTAGGTGTCTGTCGCCTAGGAAGAATACCCAGGGTACATTTCGACCAAACTGCAGCGTAAAGAGGTTTAAAAGTTATTATTGGGATTATTGGAGCTGGGGAGATGGCGCCGTGGATAAGGCACTTGCCATGCAAGCTGGAGGAGCTGAGTTTGGATCCTCAAACTCACCTCAGTGCTGGATGGGTGTGGTGGCCCACCTGTAATTCCAGCTCTAAGAATATGGAGAATCCCGGGAACAAGGGGGCTTGGTAGACTAGCCCATTTTGGTGAGCTCTCAGCTCACCTGAAAGAGAGGTACTGTGCTTCAAGAACAATTGAGGGAGATACCTATTCCACCTCCAGCCTCATGCACATGGTCCTGCAACACATGTCAACATGCATACACACATGTGTGCACATACTTACACAGATTAAGAATAAAGCAAAAAGCTTCTCCTTTTGCCCTATAATATGTCATTATAAGGCATCAGAACAAGCCTTCCAGCATGTGTTCACTGAAGTATCTACCAAGGTTAAGCCTGGGGCATATAGCACATATACCCAATGAGGATCTCTTAAGACCTATTTGGACTCCAGTAACTCATCCTATCAGTATTTAATCCCCCCAGTCTATGGATCTAACTCTGTATTTAGAACTTTTGACACTTAAGTCCCACTATGTATTAAAAGCCTGAGATAGCTGTAGACCATAGCAGTCACGGGTATTAGATTTAGCTGGAGACATTTTTAACTTTAAAATGTTTACCTTCTTTGGGCAGTGGTGGTGCACATCTTTAATCCCACCACTCAGGAGGCAGACGCAGGTGGATAACTGACTTTGAGGCCAGCCTGGTCTACAGAGTGAGTTCCAGGACAGCTAGGACTGTTTCACAGAGAAACCCTGTACCTTCCTTTTGGAGCATTGGTGTCTTAGTCTATATTCTGCTCCTATAACCATACCCAAGGCTGGAACTTCACACTGGGAAGAGGCTTATTTAGCTCAGTTTTGGAGTGTTAAGAATATGGGCAGACACCTGCAGGGCTCCAGTGAGGACTTTCTGGTCACATCATACCATGGTAGACAGCATCATGTTAGGGGCATGAACTATGTGTTCTATCTATTATTTATTGAATCCAGTGAGAACAGGAACATAATGGTTCTTAAAATTCCTGTTCTCCCAGCATCTGGCTCTATGCCTGCCACATAGCTGCTTAACAGATAATTTCTGAATGGGTTAGATCAGTGGTTCTCAACCTTCCTAATGCTGCAACCCTTTAGTACAGTTCCTCATGTGGTGGTGGCCCCAGCCATACAATTCTTTCATTGCTACTTTGTAACTGTAATTTTTCTACTGTTATGAATGATAATGTAAATATCTGTGTTTTCCAGTGGTCTTAGGTGACCCCTGTGAAAAGGTCATTCGACAACCCCCGCCCCAAGAGGGTTCAAGACCCACAGGTTGAGAACCACTGGGTTAGATGACTATCATAAGAAATCAACACTGGTAATTGAATCTGTTTGAGTGATGGGCAACATACCCCAATATAACTATTTTAAAGCTATATTGTAACAAACAAGCCTGTTTTATAGGGCTTAGTGGGAAACTCTTCAGAGGCCTGGAGACATGTGGCTTGTTAATATATATATATATATTAGCATTTTCTTTAAGTGACTTATAAACCAGCCACTTCAAAGGGAAGGGACTGTTGATTCACCATGTGCTTTTGTAACAGGATACCTGAGACTGGGTGATTTATACAAAAGTTTATTACCTCCTGTTTTGGGGACTGGGAACTCAGAGATCAAGGGCCACCTCTAGTGAGGGCCTTCCTGCTGTTTTCTGACCTGGCCGAAGACATCCCATGGTGAAGGAGCACAGAGTGCAAGCAGAGAGGCAAACTCACCTTTCTCCCGGGAGCCCCTCCCGTGGAAACTAGCCCATCCATGTATTAATGGCATGAACTTGTTCATGCACTCAGCGCCTCCGTGATCTTTAAGTCACACCCCACTTCTCAACACCATTGTACTAGAAGTCAGGTTCCCGACACATGAACCTTAGGGGGCCACATTCTAGCCATAGCAGAGACCTCTGGTGTTCATGTCACAAAAGGGCCCTGTTACTGGTAAAGGGTTTTGCAGTCAAGAGGACACACACAGCCTTCTTCCTTCAGTAGACCCAGGAGGCCAAGGTGATCACTCACAGCAGATAAAAAACAAAATAGTTCAGAGGGACTGAGAAAATAATTATGTAAATGTACCCTGGATAGATGGAGGGAAAATAGGAAAACATCAACACCCATGTAGGGTGATAAAACTAAGAGTAAGTCCAAAGCGCCATAGGTGAGTGAAGACCAAGGTTAGAGCTAGTGAAGAGGAGGAAGCATTCACCTTGTGTCTGTGGAGTCATGCTCTGGAAATTTCATTAATCACCTGGTCTCTTAGCACGCTCCTTTCTTTTAACCTCTGGTTATATCCTTCAAGCTGTTCCCTTAACCAAGAGTGCATGACTGATGGGCACGAACAGTCCTGTACCCCTGGAGCTTAAGGTAGCCCCACGGCCTGCAGAAGCTTCCAGACCTGCCACCAGCATGCTTAGGTAGAAACAAGTTCCAAAGGGTTTGGGGCTAGCTTTGTATTTCCGAGTCTATAAAATGTCAGTAGCCATCACAAATGCCAGCCAAGAAAAGAGGTGGATGGTTGAAAACAAAATGTCATTGGCAGACCATGTGACGGTTTGAACCCACTGCTTTGGGATTTGGCATCCTGTTGCAGCCAGGTGTGTGGATGAGTCTGAGACCAGAGCAGAACATCTGGTCTGCATTTGTGGCTATGGGTTAAGGAACAGACAAGAGAAGAGCAGCCGGCAATGCCAACGTTGGGCTCCCTGGGGGGCTCTTCAGTAGCTCCTCCCTGGTCCAAGCCAAAGGATGGGGCTCACTGCAGCTGTTGTCCCCACAGGAGGAGGACTTCATCCGGCCCAGTAGCCGAGAAGAGGCCCAGCTGCTCTGGGAGGCAGAGAAGATCAAGATGCGGCAGGTCCTAGACAGACAGCAGAAGCAGATGGTGGAAGATTCCCAGTGGCTGAGGCGGGAGGAGAGATGCTTGGTGAGCGCCTCCCCTCTTTTCCTGACCAGGGGGGGCGGATGCTCCTCATGCGTTCTCCATGCTTTCTACTCCGGATCCTAAGTCCTTTGCTTTGGTCTCCTCTGCAGGACCCTATGGTTTATATGAATGACAAGTCCCCACTGGTAAGTGACCGGGAAAAGCCTGTCAAGAGCCACAGGCTGCAAAAGCCTTATCCACACAGGACCCCTCGGCCAGACCCCTGGGTCTGCCTGTCTCTGCCCCTTAGGTTGACCCCAAGCTTCTCCTGAAAGGCTGTGGGACTCATATTGTCAGTGCTATCTTGGGCCTCTAGAAAGGCCACTTGGGGTCAGGAGCTCTCAGGTCCCCTCACTCGTGGCTGTAATATCTAAACTGGATGGGCAATGAGGAAATAGGACTTTCCCTGAATGCACAGTAGTGATTCCTCTCTCTCTCTTCCTTTCCTTACAGACCCCCGAGAAGGAGGCCGGCTACAGTGAGTGCTTCCTGGGGGGGGCAGTTTCCACCTGGAGTGTTGGGGGTGTGGCCCTGTCCTTGCTCACTGTCCTGCAAGGAGCAGAGGGTTGCCTTTGATTTTTAATAAGGAAAGCTACCATTTGCCTTGTTTTAACCCTTGGGTGTGGAGTCAGCTGGGTTTTGGCAGGAACCTCCCCTTCAGCTCTGCCCCAGCCCCCAACTCCCCATCTACCCTGGCCCTTTCTGCTCTTCTGGAGTTGGCAACTTCTTTGGGTCCCCTTTCCTTTTGTCTTTCTTAAATGAGTCTGGAACACTCTCCTTTTTTCTGTTTTTCACTCGCCCTATGGGAGGCCCTTTGTTAGGTCTAGACCTACCTTCCCAGTCCCTACTGGTCTTCTCCAGGCCAGAGGGATTGAAGATTCAAAGTCACAAAGATCTCTCCAGAAGCTTCTACTGAAGGCATGGAGGGGGGGGCCAAAGAGTGGAGCTGCTGCTGCTGAGCTGATGATGATGACGATGATGATGATGATAACAATAGTCACAAAGAACTTAGCACGACCAGGCACAGCCCTCAGTCGCTCACAAATGTTAACTCACTTTGCATTATATCAACACTCTGGGGTTGGTGCAATCTATCTCCATCTCACAGATGAATCGGGGACCCAGGACAGTGACGTGACTTGTTTAATACCACACAACTACTTACTAACTGACTCAGCTCAGGTTTGAGACCAGACGTTCTGGGTTCCAAGGTCCTTTCTGAGCCGACAATCTCATTCTCCAGATGAAAATTAAGCCTGGGGGTGTAGACAACTGCCTTGGGTGGAATGAGCTCTCCCGTGTGACGGTTACGTGAGAAGCAAGCTTACTGGCTTGCATCTCTGCCCACTGTCACACCGGCTCCCCCAGGCTGGGTGTGCCGTTGCTCATCAGAGCAGAGTCAGTAGTATGACAAACCATCAATGCATGTCTTAAAATCTACCCCACCCCCACCCCGAGCTGCCACTGCACCAGGGTGGGCCACACAGACCGCCACCTGCAGACTGCGGGTTTCTTTTCCACGGACGCTGAGAGCCAGCTTTGCTGTTCTTCGGGAACTTGCCCGTCTTAGAGGAAGCACACCAGGGCTTGGAGTCTCCTACGCTCGCTGCACTCCTGCGTCCCTGCCTTGACTTTCCCTTTCTATGCCATGGACAGATCCTGTCCCTTAGCTGCTGGGAAGTCAGGAAGACCAGGATGCTATTTCCTTGGTCATCTTCCCGGAATTTGGGTTTTACACTCTTGGAATCTCCTGATGGTAGGGAAGGGGAGTTGGCTTGATTATAAGAAAGTAGAAGGAGAAAGACCAGGTACTGAGACCTTCACCTGCTCCCTGTCCTTCCTGTTACAGCCGAGTTCACGGGGCCTCCACAGAAGCCACCGCGGCTCGGTGCACAGGTATGTATTGGGGTTACAACCACCCAAATCCATAGATCGGAAAGGCTCAGAGATAATCCAGTCCAGGGTCATTGTTGTAGAGATGAGTCCCAGAGAGCAGATGTACCTTGCCTGAGGCCTCATAGCTAATTCGTGACAAAATGGGAAAGGAACCAGTTTTTTTTTTTGTTTTATTTTTTAACCTCCTGGTCTCTTCCCTGACCAGGGAAAGGGTCTCATTGGTTCAGCCTAGTATCAAGAATATCGGGGCCTCTTCTCTCCCTGAGCCCTACCCCAGATTCTAGCATCCTCCTGTCCCTGGTTTTCTTGATTCTAGAATGTGTATTCTCAATGTCAGCTTCCCACAAAGGTCACCTGAGAAATGTTAAGACAGTGTGGACCAGATGATGTTTAGACTGAGTTGGTGTGACTGCGTGTTTTGTTAACACACCAGCATTCTGTTTGGGTCCACCAGTTGGAGGATGATGACCCCAGAGGCAGAAAGGGGGGCTGTTGTTGCACAGAAGAGGTCTTTTCACTGGTTGAATAGCAGTGATAGAGGGGTCCTTCTGGTCCCCCATGAGCCACGGGCCATCCACTCCTTCCTTTCAGTCCATTCAGCCCACAGCCAACCTGGACAGGACCGATGACGCCGTGTACCACAATGTCATGACGCTGGTGGAAGCCGTGCTGGAACTCAAGAACAGGCTCAGCCAGCTGCCCCCTGAGGACTATGTTGTGGTGGTAAAGGTAACTGACAAGGTGGGAGTGGGTCAGGGAGGTAGGGGCTGCCCAGCCCTGGAAGGAAAACTACTGTGCCCCACTAATGGCCAGTCCCACAGACCCCAGAGGAACAAGGGGACTCTTGGGAGTGCAACCCAGGCAGTCTCAGAGGGCAGATGCCATCCCAGAGTGCAGCCCCAGGAGGAGGAGCTTTCTCAGAAAGCAAGGGAGACAGCTGCCCTGCTCTTGCTCTCTTAGAATGTGGGCCTGAACCTGCGGAAGCTCATCGGCAGTGTGGACGATCTCTTACCCTCCTTACCATCATCTTCTAGAACAGAGGTGAGTGTCCTTGTTCCCAGCCACACCTCCTGAGCCTCCTCCTGTCCCCAGCTGTAATTCCTACCAGAGGCTCACTGGGGCCACCTGGGCAGCCTTATTTCTCCCAACAGATACCTCCACAGAGCATCGGAGCAGTTAGCACCAGAGGGCTGAGCCTGCTCTGGGACTTAGTGAAAATCCCAGTCCAGGTCTCAAATAACCTCAATGGATATTTGCAAGGAGGAGCATACCTTCCTCCCTCCTCTCCCACCGTCCCCAGTGAGCCAGTGCACTTAGGTTAAGGTAGATATGCCATAGATAGCGAACTACTGCTAAAGTTGAGGGTGAGTCCTGCTTCTCTGATGGAATGATGCCTGGGGCATGCAGAGTGATGTCCCAAAAGTGGTGACCCACACGCAGAGTGTCGTACATGGCAGAAGGAACTTTATTGAGCTGTTAAAAGTAAGGGTCCCCAGAAAGAGAGGATATGATGGAGTATCCCGGAGGAGAGTGTCAGAGTCAGAGACAAGGGACTGTGAGGACCGCAGCTGAAGTCAGAGGAATGCCCCTGCTGAAAGGGGCCACAGCTAAGGGAGGTGTAGCCTCGGAGCTGGAAAAAGCAAGGGACTCTCACCTGGACTCTCTCACCAGAATATAGCTCTGTTGGTGATCTCAGCCTCCCATGGGACACTCCTTTCAGAATTCTGACCTCTAGGACTGTTCAGTAATGAACATGGAAAGTTTGCACTGCTGTGTTCTTGTAGCCATGGGAAACGGATCGATTTCTTGTCCAGAAAAATACAGTGCATTGATGCCTTGACTCCTAGTGGTCGTCTATGTGGCATAGCCTATCATGTGCCCTCTCCTGCTCATGGTTTCCCAAGGCTTAACAGAGCAGGAACAGGGCCGGCTAGCCTCTGGGTGACCTAGTAAGGAGTCCCAGCTGGGCAGGTGCCACCACCAGAGAGCTGAGATGGCTCCTGAGAACCCAGACAACTCACTGGGTGAATTTCCCAGTGCGGGTCTGTTGGGAGGGTTTGGCATGACCAATTCATTCATTTTGTTAGGGAGATAACTTTCGTGCCGTGTATTCATCATGCTAAGCACTAGCAATGCAGCGGTTAAATGAATAAATGTGGGATCTGGTCTCTTTACTCGACAACAGACAGGTTAAAGCATAGGTCTTTGGTTAATTTTCTCATGGCTATGGCAAAATACCCTAGGAAAATGTCAGAAGGAAAATGTCATCGTGGTAGGGAAGGCACGGTGGAAGCAGTGTGAGGTGACTGTTCACATTGCGTCTACCGTCGGGAAGACGAAACATGGTAAATGCTGGTGATGCTCACTGTCTCCTATTTATTCATCCCGAGACCTCAGCCCGTGGAATGGCTCCACCTCATTAGGGTGGGTCTCCGCACCTCAGTTAATCCTGTCTAGACACTCCCTCACAGATGCGCCCAGGGCTGTGTTCCCATTGTCACTTTAAATGTCATTGTTTGACAATCAAGATTATCCATCAAAGTAGGTGACTGTGTTTGACCTCTGACCAGCGTGCAGGGATTACTGCTGTGAAGGAGGGCGCTATCCGGTTCAGTCTGGCATGGCTGGCACCTGGTTGGCTAGGGAGCTGGTGACCAACTCCAGCCTGTGCAGAGGGGTGGATTCAGGATTCAGCCCATGCTTGGAGTAATCGGCCCCCAGATGTCTTAGCCAACACCCTTTTTGATCCATCACTCATGCAGCCTCTCCTGTGTGCTTGCCCACCAGATTGAAGGGACCCAGAAACTTCTCAACAAAGACCTGGCAGAGCTCATCAACAAGATGAGGTTGGCTCAGCAGAACGCTGTAACATCCCTGAGTGAGGACTGCAAGAGGCAGATGCTCACAGCTTCCCACACCCTGGCCGTGGATGCCAAGAACCTGCTGGATGCCGTGGACCAAGCCAAGGTTCTGGCCAACCTGGCCCGCCCACCTGCGGAGTGATCGATCAAGGGAGGGGCTGCCTGCCTGCATCTTCTGCCCCAACCTGTCATGGCGTACCTTTCCTGCTGCCTTGCCTTTGGTTATTGGTCTTCTAGGGAAGGCTGAGGAGAGTCTTCCCCTCACCACTTTGCACGACTCCCCCCTCCCCACCCCACCCCGGACTGTGCTGCTCTGGCTGCTTCTGGACAGACACGACTCTGGGCACAGACACAGGGTGGGGTGACATAGTTCATAGGGTACCACCGTCAGCCGCTCCCTCCTACCCCAGCCTGTGTGCTGGAGTATCACTGGGGTCACAGTTGTACCCCGACCAGCCAGGATGGCTTTCTGCATGGACATGTGAGGGCCAGTATTCCTCTCCTTCTTTACCCCTCAGGAGACTCCTGACACAGAGGGGACAGAGGGGGGCTTTTATTTGTAGAGAGGCCGGTGAGATGAGGGCTGGGCCTGGCTCTCTTGTACAGTGTACATTGGAATTTTATTTAATGTGAGTTTGGCCTGGACGGACAGCCATGGGCCGTAGTCCAGGAACAAACCGCTCTGTCCACAGGGCTCTGTGTTTTTATCAAACCCAGCGCCACAGGGAAGAAGTAGAGAGTCGGAGGTCAGAACGGGACTTGATGTCCTTCCTGCATTTCTCTTCTCCCTCTTCTCTTCTCCCCTCTTTTCTTACTCCTCTTTTTCTCTTCTCTCTTTTCACATCTGCTCCTTTCCTCCCTCATGTGTTTGTGGAGAACATTCATTTCCCACCCTTCTTTTTGATCTGTGGTTGAATTAAAATTGTTACCATTCGCTTTGTGGTTAGCTTGACTGTATCGCTTATTTGATCCGCTCCCCGTGGGAGGAAGCTGACCTGGAGCCCCAGCCCATGAGGAGGGTGGGGTGGTACCTGGAAAGTTCCAGGAGGACATGGTGTAGTTCCCTCTGTGGGACATTCCTCCCCTGAGTGTCCCCAAACCACCCTGACTCTGGAGGGGACCAGATGATGCCAGTGGCAGCTGAGGTAGCTGGCAGGAAGGCATGACACTTTTGAGAGCAGCCATCTCAGCTTTATTTCGCTCACATGCAAGGAGGATGGGATGTGGGCAAGTACGCAACGAGCATCTCCCCATCAGGAGAGCCCATCTGAGGGCTTGGAATGGAGGGAGGAGAGGCTGCAGGCTGCGTTCACTGGAGGGAGGAAGAGCCAAGACCTGAATTGGTGACTGAGTGCGGACTCGTGGGAACTGATAGCAGGGTGTCCAGGTGAGGTCTTTGGGAAGCAGGCTTCCCCTAGGTCTGTCAAGGAGCCGTGTGTGGGCTTCAGACAGAGAGCACCCTAAGACAGCGAAGCTTACCCTGCTCTGCTTCCTGCCTTGGTCTCTATATCTGTTAGCAATCTGGGTTGCTATTGCTACTAGCTTCTGAGGTCTGGCTCCTCAGGGACTGAACGATGTTCTGAGAGGCCTGATCCCCTGGGCTCCTATGCCGTGGAGGGTCTTGTAGTGTTCCAAATGCAAGAACGTGCTGCACAGAACAGCTCAGAGCAGGTTAGCCACCTGATGGGACTGAGGGAAGGGTGGAAAAGAAAGCTCCCTGAAGATGTGACGTTACACAGCAGTCCTGGAGCCCAGAGCAACCCTGTTCATCTCTTTCCACTGCTCAGAGTAAACAAACGGTCCAGGTGCTGAGTTCTATCCCCCAGCATGGGGCTGGGCTGGAGAGAATGTGAAAGCCGAGACCCTGCCCTGAAGGACGTAATCTATGCAAAGCGTGCTGACAGAGGAGGGACTCGGGACCAGGGCCTGTGAGTGAGAAGAGGGGTACCAACCATGCAGATTGCCTTCTTTGTGTGTCCCCTGATGATCTGAAAGTGGCCCTGACCCCTGGCAACAATTACTGGACCTCTTTGCAGCCCAGAACAGTGAGACATGCTACTGAGGGCAGCCTGGGGGCTCAAAGGAGCTTTCAGATGAACAATGGGCCAGCCACCTCCACCCAGTTCCATGCCATCCCTCTGCCCCAAGCATCCACCAGGACATCTAGATGAGTGGTTCTCAACCTTCCTAATGCTGCGACCCTTTAATATAGTTCCTTATGTTGTGGTGACCCCCTCTACAACCATAAAATTGTTTCATTGCTACTTCATAACTGTAATTTTGTTATTGTTAGGAATCATAATATAAACACCTGATATGCAGAATATCTGATAAGTAAAAGGGGTCAAGACCTTCAGGTTGAGAACTCTTGTGCCTCACTCCTTCTGGAAATAGCCTTGTGCCACTGATATTACCTCACAAAACACACAGAGACAGGTTCCGAGAAGACGCTGAACTTCATCCTCAGTCCGGATTAAAGATACCCCAACCTGCCTTCCCAGGCTCCCCGTCCCAAGTTGTTCTCTCTGACGCTGAATCCAAAGTGCTGTTCAGAGCTCTCCCGCACCAGGTGCTCCCTTTGTCCCCAAGTCCCCATCTTTGGGGCGCTGTTCTATTTCTCTTTGCCCTGGTCTGACCCCTCTATCCCTTTGTTCGATGCTTTGGTTCATATACAGTTCCTATCGCTCTTTCAGGAATATCTTGTCCTCCCTCAAGTCACTGCCATATCGTCACCTTCCGCAGAGGAAATGCCTTCACCCTTTCTCAGCATCCCCAAACAGGGATCGTGTTGAGTGGTCTCAGCACCTGGCACAACAATGTCACTGTGAGCTGTTCCAAAGAGGATCTGAAGTCCAGACTAGTTGGGGAGCCTCATAGGAACATAGCAGACAGATGGTATTGACCCAAAAGAACATGCTAGAGATGGCTCCAGTTAGAGAAGACCAGAAGATGGTTGTCAAGGCCACCTTGGAGCCAACATAGAGGACATAAAATCAGATCATTCCAGCCAAGAATGGAGGAAGGAAGAGCCCAATGGTCCCCAGGAAGCAGACGATAATGAACAGCCAGAGGAATATCCGATCTACCACCATGGCCACATACTTCCAGTCTTCCTTCACCTGAAATTAGAATCAGGCTTATGGTAACAAAAGCCAGGCTTTGGGAAGAAGTGTCCTTCCCATGCCCAGCCCCATGGAGGCAGCAGTCACCAGCCACACTGAAGGCTTGGGAAGCTGAGGTTACCCCAGGCATAGAGATGGGTGTAGGGAGAAAGCAGGCTTAGCTCAGGGCTGACGCATCCCTGGGAGTCCCATTCTATCTTTTGCTATGTCCACGTGCTCCCAAGTGTAGGAGTCCAGAGGGATACAAGAAGGTGCGAGGGCCACCAAGAGGGTTTGGGCCCTCCAAATCAGAAGAATTTAAATGCAACTCACAGCAGCTCTGTAGCTGCCACATGCTGTGCTACCTCCCCATCCACCTGCAGGGGGCAGAAAGAGGCAGTTTGTAGCCCAGGGTAGGTCAGCGTGGAAGAGCTGGGTCTCTGCGGCTCTTCCACTCATAGCAGAGGATCTAAATTCTTCGACATTTACAAGTGAGTGATAATGTTCTCATCGACTCAATCAGGTCACCCCACAGTGACCTCAGGCCTTTCATCCCTCCCTTGGTTGGTAAGGGGATAAAGCAGGTTCTGAACACTAAGTACTATGAGCAGCCTTGGAAAGGAGAGCCCACCCTCATTCAGCCCACCCTCAGTCCAATGCTGTTCAGAGTCTGCGGGGCTTACGAGTGAATAGGGAAAGGTCACACAATGCTCAGAGTCCAGATGGAGGAGTTCTTCTGACACAGGGGAGTGTGGAGACCAGTGACACACTGAGGCCACTTATACTTGGCCTCCGTCTCTGTAGACAGCATTCCCTCACTCCTTTGCTTGCCCCTACCTCCTCGCGAGAAAAGCTGGCCAGCAAGAGCCATGCAGAGGGAGACCAGCATCTGAGCGCCGAAGCCTCTAACCACCCTCTCCCATTAGGTGGAGCAGAGGGTGACAGGCCCTGTGGTATTCTGCCATCAGCCAGGAAGTGACCAAATAACCTCCAGCTAGAGTGCCTCTCTTGTGATAGGGTCCTGACTCCACAGACATGATTGAGAGACACTGGTCCTTACAGGAAGGGAAGGGTTATCCAAGCTGACGCCCTGGGGTGGCCGTGTTCCCTACTAAGCTGGCAGAATCACCCACGGAGGGACCCCTCCCTCAGCCCAACTCACCGAAGAGTCAGCATCCTCAGACCTCAGGTGGTCAGCAATGTAGTGAACGTCTTCTAGTGCCTTCTGTATCTGAGGTGACAGCATGATCTCGCTATCCTGTGATGGAGCCTTGGCCTCAGGCCCCAGGGTCCTCAGATGCAGGTTGCCATGGCCATAGAGGACACCCACAGGGGAGTCTGGGAGACCTCCACACATACATATATCTTCCTCCTCCTCCTCTTCCTCTGTCTCCTCCCTTTCTTCAGCATCTGTGTTGGTCTCCAGCCAGTGATAAGTAGGACTGAGCTTCAGACCCGGAGAGTCACGGAGCTCCACAGGTGGCAGGGGCCGGTTCATCATCAGCCAGCGGGGCACCCGGCCTAGCAGGGCCACCCTCACCCACGTGGGCATGTTGTGGGTGCTGGGGGAGCGGTGGTGTACATTGAGCACGAAGACCGTGATGACGATGGAGAGGGTGACGAAGATCATGGTGAAGAGCAGGTACTCGCCGATGAGTGGGATGACCAGCGAGGTGGATGGGATGATCTCTGTGATGAGGAGCAGGAAGACGGTGAGCGAGAGCAGCACCGAGATGCAGAGCGTGATCTTCTCTCCGCACTCGGAGGGCAGGTAGAAGACCAGCACGGTGAGGCAGGAGATGAGCAGGCACGGGATGATGAGGTTGATGGTGTAGAAGAGCGGCAGCCGGCGGATAACGAAGTAGTAGGTGACGTCGGGGTAGATCTCCACACAGCAGTCGTACTTCTTGCTGTTATAGGTCCCGGTGGCGTTGATAATGGCCCACTCGCCGCTTTCCCAGTAGCCCTTCAGGTCGACCGTCTGCTCCATCTGCTCCAGGTCGATCTTGGCCTTATCGTAGGTCCAGGAGCCAAACTTCATCTTACAGTTCTGCTGGTCGAAGGGGAAGAAGGTCACGTCGATGCTGCAGGAGCTCTTGTAGATGGCCGGGGGCACCCAGTGCACGGTGCCCGTGAAGAAGACGTGGGCCTTGGTCATGTGGGTCACTGCAAACTCCCCGTCTGCACTAGGGAGAGGAGATAAGCTGGGGGTCCTGCATACCTGCTTCCTCCCGGAAACCGGTAGCAGGGCAACTGGGTAAACCAAGTCAGCCATTGGTTGGCTAAGCAGGGCTGTTCACGAGTTGTGTGAATCTCTGCTACAGACAAATGGATCCTGAGTTGTCTTTTCAAATACCATGGTTTTATTTAATTGCAGAAGTTAAAAAAAAATTTAAAGAACTTAACAATAACCATTATTGCTGTTTCGCCATTATGCGTACATATCTGCCTGTCATAAAGACTGTACTTCAATTTTACATATTTTGAATCATGGGACATTTCTAGTCTGATCCCCTATTTTATCCATTTAGCAGGTTGAAGTTTTTTGTTTTTTGTTTTTTTTTTTTTTGCGCCCGCACATGTGTGCGCACAGGGCGGCAGCGGGGGGTGGGGTGGGGTGGGGAGTGGGGGTGGGGTGGGGGGGTTCTCACTAAGTAGCTGGTGACTAAGGCTGGTCCACAATTTGCTGACTGGATTTGAACTTGTGATCTTCCTGCCTCCATATCCTGTATTCTGGGATTACAGGTGTGCTCCCCCCACACCTGACTAGGAAAATGTTTTTTGAATGTTCTCCCTTGCTAGCGAGTGGGAAGTCAGCTTCAGAAGGAGGGGATCGTGGCTCTTGCACCCAGATCTTTTGTTTCTTTCCGGAGACCTAACATTTTGGCTGGTGGGGAAACTCCTTGCAACCTGTGCATTCAGCACAGTATTGGGGGCCAGTTTCATCTACGAGGGCCTGTACCTGTGTGGTGAAAGATGTGACCCCTGCCCCTGGGGAACTACATGGAAATGAGACGGATTCACATGACATCATCATACCATGGGGCATTTGGAATGCTCCTGGGGGGACTGACTTCTGTCTGGGCTGAACAGGGCTGCTGTGAAGGCTCTCGTTTAACAAGACCTCGACTTGTCAATGGCAGTAGGATTTAGCTGGGACGTGAGACAAGGGCATAAAGCAGAGGGGCTTGCGGAAGGGACTGGCAGGCAGGACTGGAGTCTCAGTCCCCCCGGGTGGGAGTCTAGTCTAGTCTTTAAACTCCTTCCCGAATTCCTACGTTAAACCCAAACCTACGTTAAACCCAGTCATGATCGTTTTGGCCATTTTACCACTAGATGGCAATAGGCTCCCATTGGGGGCAAGAGACCATGTGATTGCGTCGACCTTTTGCCTATTAACCCGGAGGAGTGTATGTGGGGCACACGCTTTAAATGCCTGCCGCAGTTTGGACTGACCTTCGTTCTATCAGAAGGACCTATGTTGCAATCAGGGATCAGTGACCAACCCCTTACTGGCAATCTTAAAACTCAGATGTGTCTGCCTCTGGGACTTTGCTCCTGATCTCCATCACACAGAAGCAGAAACTGGAAGGATCCTAGGTGCCAGCTCAGGGCACAAAGATGGGGTATGACGCCTGACGCAGAGGCAAACAGCAGCTGCTTGAGGGTTAGACTGTCGGGGGTTGATTATACTATCCAAAATTATGTGACCCCACCCACCCACCCAGAACCTTCTATGCCTATTCTTATCTCAAGAAAGTAGTGGTGTCCCCCAGAGACCTGCTTTACAAAGTGATCAGCAGGAGACACCGCCATCATTTAAGCGTTAACGTCTGGGCTTCTCAGTGAAGCCTTACCCAAGCAAAAAACAAAGTTTTAGTTTCTTTCATGAGAAATTGTGTGTGTGTGTGTGTGTGTGTGTGTGTGTGTGTGTGTGTGTGTGTGTTATGTGCATGTGTGGGTGCTGGTGCACATGTATGTGTGTATGTGTGCAGTATGCACTCAAGTAGGGGGTGCTGGTGCATATTTGAGTGGATGGGCCTGAGGTTGATGTCAAGTGTCTTTCCTTCTTTCCTTGATCACACTCCATCCTTTTTTGTTTTGTTTTGTTTTGTTGTTGTTGTTCTTGTTGTTGTTTTGAGACAGGGGTTCTCTGTATAACTCTGACACTATCTTGGAACTCCCTCTGTAGACCAGACTGGCCTTGAACTCAGAGATCTGCCTGCCTCTGCCTCCTGAGTGCTGGGATTAAAGGTGTGTGTCACCACTACCCAGCCCATTTTATTTCTTGACACAGGATCTTAAGGATCTTAGGCTATCCATTTTGGCTAAACTGACTGGCCAGTGAGCTTCTAGGATCCACTTGTCTCCCCTGCCCCCAGTGCTAAAGTCTCTCTCTGTCTCTCTGTCTCTCTCTCTGTCTCTCTCTGTTCTGTCTCTGTCTGTCTGTCTCTCTCTCTCTGTCTCTCTCTGTTCTGTCTGTCTCTCTGTGTCTCTGTCTCTCTCTGTGTGTCTCTCTGTCTCTCTCTCTCTGTCTCTCTTTCTCTCTCTCTCTCTGACACACACACACACATACCACCACCACTACCCACACACATTCCCAGCTTTCAAGTGGCTGCTGAGGATTCAAACTCAGATCTTGCTTCCACAGCAAGGGCTGTTACTCCCTGAGCCATCTCCCGACTCCTGGGATATATTTGAATTAACAGATGGCTTCTTACTTGTTGTAGAGGACAATGTCTGGGATCCAGATCATCTCTGAAGGGACCCGGAGGGAGGTGATGTTGCCAAACTCAGCTGGGTCCCAGCGCAGTTTGTAGTCATTCCACTCCTGCTCAGGAGAGTGATCAGTCATATCAGGGCACTGCTGCATGGGGAACCCCAAAATGCTCTGAGATAAGCTGTGGGACTCAGAAGTCCCCAAGTCCCTCCCCTAGCCCTACAGAATTAGAAGGGGCCATGATGCGAGAAAAAGGCTCTGACATGGGTACCATCTCTGATTACCAACCTGTTTGGCTCTGATGTCATTAGTAACCAAAATCCTGGGATGCCAGCACCGGCACACACCACTCTAGCCCTGCCTCTGGCCCTTGTTCTGACACTCGAATGTGTTGTGCATCACTCATTTTCAATGTAGGGCCTGCCAGAGCTGGACAGTGAAGCCAGGAGCTGTGACCTTCAAACTATGCTCTGGAGACCCCCCCCTATCCAGGGGTCCTGTCAGAAAGAGAATGCTCTAGGTCCCACACCACAGCAGGCCCAAGTGGGCTTTAAAACCAGATTTGGTTTGTTTTGTTGTTGTTTGTTTTGTTTAATGGGGTTTTATGTAGCCAAGTTGCCTCCAACTTGCTATCACAGTAAAATGACCTTGAACTTCAGCTCCTCGGCCTCCACCTCCCCAGCACTGGGATTGCATGCATGAGCTACCACACCCAACTTATGTGGTACCGGGGAACTGAACCCAGGGCTTCCCAGGCAGGCACTGTACCAAACTAGGCTATACCCTTCAGTCCCCAAAACAGAGTTCTGACTCTCTGTCGAGGTCATCTTTCAGGATTTCAGGTTCAGACAACATTTGGGGACACTGACACCAAATGGGGACATCTGAATGTCATAGACATGATAGATGAGTTGTCCACTTTACAGATGGGGAAAGTGAGGCTCCCAGAGGGTTAATAACTCTCCAGCATCTCAGGCTCATCTCAGGCAGCTGTGGAGGGCCTGGCTCCATCACAGTGTTCTTTCCTCTACTCCTACACAGGTGACCAGGATAATCGTGGTGACCCAGGTTCTAGATCTGCCCCCTTTCATGACATGACTGTATGCCTTTCAAGGCTTCTTCCTTACTCCAGTTCTCATTGGTTCATCTGTAGAGATGGGGCTCAGAACCTCCAATGACTCAGGGGTGAACAGTGTCAAAAGCAATTGTCTCAGAGCAACCTCTGACCCAAGTGTCTAACTTAGAAGTAGCTATCACACAGCCAGACACCCTCCAGGACCCAGTGAGTCGGGGATTATGCACAAGCCAGCCCCAGCGAGCAGGAGATCTGTTTGAATAACTCAGAGATGCTATCATTGGTCCTTGTGGCTTTCTGCATGCTAGCCTCTGAGACAGGACCAGCCAGGTACCCATGGGGCCAGAGTAATAAGCTGAGGGAAAGGGCTAGCTTCCCGTCCCATGGTCTTCTGTCATCCCCACTTGAACTCCTTGGGTTTAGCTGGGCAGACAGGAGGGGTAAGGTAAGATTCCCACTCTGCTCAGGCCTCAGTCCCCGAGCCTGCCCAACCGCAGCCCACCCCAGAGCTCCACACACTCTTCAGTTCTCTTTCCGTGGAGAGATGCTATCTTTGTCTCCTCCTGTCTCCAGCTCATTTACTGACTGAGCCTGTAGAATCCCATCGGATTGAGGCTGGACCACTTCAGGTCCATACATGACCATCAGCTTCTACTTTCTGTCTCTTGGGACCTTCACTATGGGAGGCTTGAACCACCAACTGAGAATCCATTAACTCTCCTGTCAGAAACACTAGGGAAGGAACCTGAGGGTGTGCATGGAAGGAGCTAGGAGCCCAGCCTTTCAGAATCCTTCAGAGCTTTCCAAACACCCCTCTACGGGCCGGGCATGTAAGGGAAACCATTTTAGAGAACAACAGACTAACCACAACTGGCCAGGTGCCACCAAGTACCTTGGTCACCATTCAAAGCAGAGACAGTCCTCTGAGTACCAGGTCACAAATGCATGTGCAGTGGTAAATGGGTCGCTGCTTTATGCCTGTGAGCTCTGACTTCCTTTGTCAGGCAGAACAGGCTCTGAGCCACTCATAGAAGGAGATGAGTCCTGGAGCTGGGCACATCTGGGTGCCCCCTTGGTCTGTGAGGTAGTGGGCAATGATTCAGTAAGCTGTCCTGTGAGCTATCCTGCAGGACCTGGGGCTATGAAATGCTTGCTTCAAGCAGCGGGTCCTTTGGTGCTATGGGCAACAGTGAAGTAAGATCATGGCCATTCAAAAGCAGCCCCCCGAGGAGAGCAGCCCGCCTTACCTCACACCGTAAGTGACTACTGATCATGACCAGTGCATTCAGCATCTGAGGTCCTAGAAGGGGCTGGGGACTGGGGCCATGCCTGTCAGATCCTACAAAGGAAGGCTTACCTGCTTTAACCAGACATTGGTGGTCATCATTTGATTCTTCTCATCCTGGGGTAGCAGAGACAGAGAGTAACAGCAATTGGGGTGACTGACACACCAGCCCAGAAAACGGAGTGCCTAGGAGGCACTTTTGGGGCCCACTCACAGGACACCCAAGCCCAGACACTTCTCCTGACTCAGTCACTAGCACTCAGATTCCTCAGGGTCACCCAGGACATGAAGGGGGACTTTGGACATGTGTTTTAGAAAACTATCTTTTGACAACCCATGCTCTTAGGGGCTCCAAGGCTTGGGAAGGAAGGCACCATGGCAACCCAACTAGGTAGCTGTAATTTGTAGCCAGGGTGGGCTTTGAGGGTTAGTGGGAGAAGGGCTGAGCTGAATCCAGGGAGGACCATGAGAAAAATCAGGTGGGCTGCAGGGCTGATCAAGGGAGCATGGGGTGAAAAGGAAGACCCACCACATCTATAAGCTGGGCAATGGATAGTCCAAAGCGCACGATGACCACATCTGAAGTGTTGGGCACTGGCCGTGCCCAGCGATTGTAGCCTCCAAACAGGTGTTTGAACAGGCGGTCCTCAGCCTGAGTGTGCGAGCCCCGCTGGGCCAACACTGTGGGATAAGAATAAAAGAGAAAAGGAGTCCGCATGAGGCCAAGGAGGTGAGCCTGTGGTTTTCCTTCCCTCTCCCATCAAAGCAGAGGCACTCACCATCACGTAGCCTCAGCATGGGGGTACAAATAGGAAGTACATCTCAAACCCCATTGGCGAGTCTGTAGATTAATGCACACCAGCACTTAACACAGCCCCAAGGACATCATACAAGCAGCATACACTTGCGGTGCCCTTCCTGATTTCAAGTAAAGAGTCAGGGAGTGAGGGCTGCCACAAGCGAGCAAGAAAGCTCAGACCTAGAACCAAACAGGTCTCAGCCAGAACCAAAGAGCCCCAAGGGTGGCTGAGAGGGGCTTCACCCACTGCTGGGAGCTGGCTGATGGTGAGATTTTTTTTTCCTTTCCATCCACTCTTCTAACAAGCTCCTGATGCCCATGAGAACATCTTCTCCCATGTAGGGTACCACCCTGAGTTCTTATATCACCATCTCTGACCAGGTCTCATCAGTTGGGCAAAAAGCTCTGCAAAACTGTCTGCTGGAATTTATCATATCTTTCCCACTGTGATTTTGCATGATAGCATCCCCATTCTGGGGCTCCGCTGCCTGAGCAGACAATGAACTACCTTAGGAAAAAAAAAAAAAAGGCCCAGCAGCCACTGGGACAGAAAGCAGGGCAATGACCACAGCCACCATGTGTGCCCCCACATACCTGTCCCAGGCTGTGTGCTGGGTGCAAGCTTCCTTCATTCCCATAGTAACCTTGAGTGGCCCATGATGGATGCTGTTTGCATTTTGTAGACAAGAGTATTAAAAAGCTTGGGGGCATTCAAGGTACCAAGCTGCTAGTGCTAGAGAAGACAGCCCCTTGTCTTCACCCTGTGGTACTGGCCACCCAGCCAATGACCTTGAATGCCCCCTGTAGCCTTGAAGTGAGCTGGTCTTCAGGAAAGTCTACCATGGGGTCTGTGAGCACACAGGAGTAAGGCGAAGTCTGAGTAATAGTGGTGGCCCCCACTCACCTGCTGACATCGGAAGGAGACACCAGAAACAGAGACGTAGGCAGGACTGGAGAGCAGGATGGGAGGGGGCCATGGCTTCGGAGGGTCCTGGTCTCCCTTGGATCCCTAGGAGCTGGCTTCCGAGAGGTCCTGTCTCCCCCCTGCAACTGAATAAGCCAAGGGAAGGACTCTTAGGGTCAAGAGATGTGACGTGTAGTGTCTTTGTCCTTCATACTCCACGAAGGTTTGGAAGCTGAGGGAACGGCTGTCCGTGGGCCTGCCTGGAGTGCTGGGCCTTGACTGCTTTGCTTCATGGAGGAGCAGCTTTCTCCTCTCTTCCAGAGTCAATTGCTGACAAGCTAGGACACGACTGACCTTCACAGAGGAAAGCATTATATTCCTTCCATAGCGGCCTCAACTCTTCATCTATGAAGTGGGGATAACCATACTGGAAAATGGTGGTCAGCAGAAGAATGTGGCTACTAGTGACAATGACCCAAAAATGCAGGCAACCAAATGCCCATCAGCGATGAACAATGGAGCAAAGGGTGGCATATCTTAAAAATGGGATACATCAGGAGGAATCAAGCGCTCACATGGCATTTGTGATTGGTGGGATGAACTTCAAAAACTTGCTCTGGGGAAGAAGCCAGCCACACAATGCAGGAATCTGTCAGTGGGTGCATTCCAGGTCAGGTGAATCTGGAAACCTGATGAGGGGTGAGTGAGTGGAAGGGAATGGGGATGATCAACAGGCTGTCTTTGGGGGCAGGGTACGGACTTGGAGACGGTTCTGGAATGACATGGAGGTGATTGTTGCATGATTCTGCGAATATAATAAAATTGACCAAATCTTGTGCTTTACAAATGATGGATCGTATTTCAAAAGGCTGTTATTTAAAAATGTTCTTGGTTAGTAAGATGTGACCATCCTCTGTAGATGATGGGATGGTGGACATGGAACTGATGCAGAAAGGTCTTGGGGTTGAGAAAGACAGATACTCATGGTGGTTAAAAATGCCTCACATGGGAGAATTGGAGAGGAGCAGCATCCTAATCTACTAAGTTATTTTTCATAGCGTAGGGCTCAATCACATGACTACAATGGTTACTAAGTACTGCCTTTAAGAGTTTACATATTCAGGGGTTGAGGAGATGGCTAAGTTGGTAAAGTGCTTGCCTTGCAAACACAAGGACCTGAGTTCGAGCCCCAGACCTGTCTTAAAACACTGGGTGTAAGGGCCTGTACTTGTAATCCCAGCACAGGGGAGGTAGAGACAGGTGACCTCTGGGACTTCCTGGTCACCCAGCCAAACCTAGTCAGCAAGTCCTGGCCCCAGTGAGCAACCTTATCCAAATAAATAAATAAATAAATAAATAAATAAATAAATAAATAGTAAAAAATAAAAAGTGACAATGCTTGAAGAACATCTGAGGCTGTCCTTTGATCTCTAAACATATGTGCATACATGTGCACCCACACACATGTGCACCATCACACACACAGTTTATATATGCAAATGTCTATGTGGGGTACTGTGTGTGTATATGGCCTAGAGATAGAATAATGGCTCTTAGCACAGACACGAGGTTTCCTTTTGACAGTGATGAGAATGTACTGGGACATTCCAGAATGTTTTGGAATGGTGATAGGTGTATTAATGTTCTTAAAGCCCTGAATGCCCCTAATAGTTAATTTTATATTGTGTGTTCTTAACCATGGCTTCAGAAAACATGAGTAAGAGAGTGCTTTAAACATAGAAGCAGCCATATCCATGCAGGAATAGGAATCCCAATCGTTACCAATGGAGCTGTGAAGCTACCGTTCTCTGGCCCTCATGCTCTGGTCTGTCCTGTCCCCATCCCAAAAAACCAGCCGAGAGGCTAGCATCATCAGCAAGCTGCTGTCTCTCCCCCACATGGTGGTCACCCTGCATTGTGCTCCTGCCCCCATCCAGAGTCTGCAAACATGGTTTTGAGTCCTGGTCATGTCCCTAACACCACTGGCGGTTCAGCTTATCTGTAGGACAAGCTGTAACCTCCCAGATACAGGTCCACAGTCCAGTGGGGTCATAGGTGTCCATATGTGAACTCTCAACACTGAAGAGAAGGGCCTGGCATTTGGGCTGCTGCTGAAGGGTGAATGCCCTGTGACCCAGTGGCAGTACAAAGTGACTGTGCCAAGTAGGGGAAGAGTGAGCAGGTGAGCATCAATATGCTGCAGTTTGGGGGAAATACTTACTACGATAATTGAGATCTCCAGGGTGTATCTTGGGAGTAAGCTCTTTCTGCGTCGATTTTCACCAAAGGTCTCAATTCAGAAACTCATTGAAAAATTGAGATTTTTGGCCCCTGACCCACAGGCCCCTCCCCCACCACATCCATCACCTTCACCCAGTCAGATTCTGCAGTCTTCCTCCAGGGTCTAGCCCACAATCGAGGTCCTCACACCTCATCAAGGAAACTTCTCTTGGAGGCATAGAGAGACCATCTGGTCCCAGCTGACTCATTTGTAACTATCTCCTGCACCTAATGCTCCAGATCATTGTGAAATCCGGTGGGAAGATTGTATGAGCCATAGAAATGGGTTTGTGGTGAGATCGAGTCTCCTAGAAACGTCAGAAGCTACACCCACGAAGTCTCATCAACATGGCTACCTAACCATGAGCTGAACAAGGACGACTACAATAGACATGCTAACATGGATGGGCAAGGCTCATGAAGCCTCAGCCCTACCCAAAGAACTATGGACAAGTAAGGAATGTTGAGAGCTGGAGAAATAGTCTCCCCAGGGACGAGCACACCGATTAGTTATCTAATGCCAAACGGCCAGCCCTTATACATATGAGCAGGATTATACAGACTGAGTAGGTTTTATTATTGTATGTAGGAATGTATATATGTCAACAAGTTTTTTTAAAAAAGAGGCCATGCATTTGAAAAAGAGCAAGGGGCAGAGGTGCAGGGGATGGTTTGGAGTGAGAAATGCAAAAGAAAGCAGAAATGATGTGATCACATTATGATCTTGAAAAAAATACTTGAAACATTTTGACGTTTTCGTTTATCCCCTGTTCCCTTGGGAGGACACTGCCCCGGTCACTGGTTACGGTTATGCCATGCTATGCTGCCCACAGCATGACCACGCCTTTCCCGGCTCTGTTCTTGTTCCCGTAGAGGGGCCTGGCTTAGTCCTAAGCCCTCCTCAAATGTCCCAGGGAGCAGGTAGAAAAGGCTAGCGATTTCCCAAAGGTGTCAGCTCTGGCAGACTCTTCTAGAACAGCACCCCAACAAGGAAGCAGCAGGAAGACCTGCCATGGGAAGCAGTCCTCATACATGGCACCATCCTCAGCCACCTCTGGAGTGCTGGGCCTGCTTCCCCAAGCCCAGCTCCTTCACCCCCAGGAAGAGTGATCAGGGCCAGCATGCTCTTTCATCTCTTCATCTTTCTTTCTCCTGTGTGCCTGGCGTCACCTGTTGTCTTCCAGGTGCCAGGGTTAGAGGCGTTGAGAACTAATTGACACTTTTCCACATTTTCCAAATTCTCTACCTTAAGCATAATATTAAAATGTCTTTCTTAGTACGGAACAAAACCCATCGTGTGTTGTATGTCATCCTCCTGCCTCGAGGGTGTGGCTTCACTCAAAAGTCACATAGACCTTAGATTCCTGTCTGTCATCTGAATGGATATAAGCGATCTGAGTGAATTGTGTGATGGAAGGAATAACCCACATCCCCAAGAGACATAATAGAGAAAACATTGTCTGTGCAGACAGTGGAAGACTATATAGCCTTAAAAAAAAGGAAGGTCCTGCCTGACCTTGGTTGTGACAAAGGCAGACCTTGAGTTACTAACTGAAATAAGATGGATGCAAAGAGACAGACACTGTATAACTCCACTTCCAGGAGGACACACCTGGAGTCATCAGATTCCCAGAGACAGAAGTAGAGTGTGTGGGGGTGGGGAGCAGAGTGTCAATGATTCTGGAGACAGAGGTGACGGCAGGACACCATGTTGCTGTACTTGCTGTCGATGGGCTGAGGGCATGGTTCACCGTGTTACCTGTGTTTTATCACAGTAGTGACAGTCCGTCTGGGTCCATCTGTAATCTCACCAGGTTTACGACATCTGAACTCTCGCGTGCCACCCAAACTGGGCCAAAGGTGGCAGGGGCTCCAAGAAGAGTGGAATCCTGCTGTGCACTCCCTCCTTGGGATGAGGACTCAGAAGCCCTGTTGTCAACCTGCGCCTGGAAATGAAGACCAAGTTCTCGGTTCATGCTGTGCCCCCTGTAAAATGTGCCTGGGGAGAATGGAGGCCAGGAGAGCGGATGGGGAAGACCAAGGCTTGCCAGTGGGGCTAGGAAATGTGAGCAGGGGAAGTATCTGCTGTCACAACCTGGTTACTTAATTTATGTGTAACGTGTGCATGTGTGCGTTCTATTGTATGGGTTTGCGTGTGTGTGTGTGTGTGTGTGTGTGTGTGTGTGTGTGTGTGTGTGTGTGTGCTAGACATATAGAGGCCCCAGGTTGACAGTGGGTGTCTTCCTCAATCAATCTCTACTTTATTTTTTGAGGTAGAGGCTCTCACTGAACCTGAAGCTTGCCAATTCCAGTCAGTCTGACTATCCAGCTCGCCGTTGGGGATGCCATCATGTCTCTGCCTCTGGAGTGCTGGGATTATAACCAGCCTCCACACCGGCCTGGCTTTCACCTGGCTTCTGAACTCCAGCCTGCACACTTGTGGGGCAGGCTCTTTATCCATCAAGGCATCTCCGCAGTTCCCTGACTACCTCTTCTTTATTCATTCCTTTCCCTACCTCACACTTTGCCAAGGCCAACAATGTGTACACTGAGAAACAGGGATGGAGAATGGTGGCACGAACTCTAATTGATCTTAATAATAAAAAGCTGGAGCCAGATGTAGGGATTAAGCGCTGAAAGATCAAAGATGTAAAGGCGCAAGCCACAGCCACTTCTTACCTGGCCAACCCCTCAGCCAAAAAAGGGACTGAGCTCCCGTATTCCTCTCTCTGCCCAGCCATAGAGACTCTCTCACCACTTCCTGTCTCCACCTCCCTAGGGCTGGAATTAAAGGTGTGTGCCTCCACCACTTGGCTCTGTTTCTCTTTTAGAGTGGCTCCATCTTGTGTAGCCCAGGTTGGCCTTGAACTCCTGATCTTCCTGCTTCTTCTTCTTCTTCCCAAGTGCTAGGATTTAAGGCGTGTGCCCCCACTGCCTGGCCTCTATGGTTAACTAGTGGCTAGCTCCACCCTCTGATCTCCAGGCAAGCTTTATTTGCTAGAACACAAACAAAATACCACCACAGAGAACAAAGTTACTTGGAAGACAGAGAGGAACCACAAGAAAGAATAATTCCAGATAACTTACCTGTCACACACACCCTGGTGTGCTACCTGATGCATTCATTTGTCCCCTGTGTGTGCTCTGAAGACATCTAGGGATGCCCCTAGTTCCTTGGGCTTCTCTTCAAGACTTAAACAGCTATCTGTTTGGGGAAGTCCTTCCTTAAGTCTGATTCTGTGCAAACACCTGAGAAAGACTTTAGCTGGGTTAAGCTGAGAGACCTGGAATATGTGGCTAGTCCTTTGTCTCTCTTGCTCTCTTTCTCTCATCCTCTCTACCCTAGGGGACTTCAAGGTCACCAGGCCTTCAAATGTACCTGCATGTGTGAGTGACTTAGGTTTCACTCCCATTGCCTTAACCAGCCAGGGGTTACATAGAGGAGCTACAGAACTCAGTTCCTGGGCCCAAAGAGATGGCTCAGTGGCTGAGGCCTGGGTTCAGTCTTCAGCACCCATGCCCATTATGCAGCTCACAATGGCCTGTGAACCTAGTTCCAGGGATCTGATACCCGCTTCTGGCTTCCACAGGCACCAGGCATGCACATGGTGAATAGACATACATGCCCAAGAAACGGTTGTGCACATAAAATGATAAATGATAAAAATTAAAAACCTCAGTTCCTTATATTCAGCATCCCATGGGCATAAAGATACACTGTTTTGTTCTTATGCTGGAAATAGGCTGGATGAGCGCTGGGAAGGACTATTCCAGAGTCTCCCTTTATGCTAGCTTCTAGAAAGTCTTCCTGAGAACAGTTTACATTGATATCCCTCAGGGTCACAAAGCACTTTGGTACCCTTGCCCTCATGAGGACTCACATCACTCCTGGGAAGGTCTAGAGGAAAAGTACTAATGTCTCCTGTGTATAATTAAAAGGCTGCCATGACTCGGGGAAGTCGACAGATTTACCCTAGTTCATAGAGCTTAAAAAATAAGATAAGACTGGGAGCAAGCTTGAACTCTCTGCTTCCAAATTATATGGTGATGGCATCAACCACATGGGTGACTATGCAAGAGCTCAGTCAATACTTGGCTGTCTTCTGGAAACACCAACACTATGACCATCATTGCCAAGCCACCGTTAAGATTAGGATCTGTGAGAGGAGAGGTGTTCATTACCAAGCTGGGATCACCTGGATCCAAAGCTCTAGAATATTCCTGTATGCAGGTCACTGACTTTCAAATGATACCAAAGACTGCAATTTCCAAGGTTACGGTCTGCATGCACCACACAGAATAAAGATCTGCTTCCTCCTATTAATGAGGCCAGGGGTGCAGGCATGCTGAAGTTGGGCTGTTTAGAGATCCAGGGAGAGATGTCTGTTCAGGGCTGTCTGGAGCACCGTGTAAATGGGATGCAATTGGCTCCAGAGGATGTGTTTGACTTGCCTCAGATTTCCACCTTTTGTAATCAGCCCACTGTGATCATTTCATTAATTTGTCACCGGAAACCAAAAGGAGAAACTGTTCCAGGTAATCAGCAGTAATTAGAGTAAGCTTCCAGCACTAGTTACAAAGATAATTTAAAGTGAGAGGCTCTGAACTGTGAGCCCCAGCATCCCTGGATTAGCAGTTCTGGGATAAGGATGACAGTGGAGTGATGTCACTATGTATCAAGTCCAGGTAAACGACGTCTATGCAAACAAACACACAAATAAAAACTGTTCGTGCGTAAAGGGCTCGGGGGTGAATGTTCCCATTGGGGTGATGCTCACCAGGGTCTAGCACATCCTCCACAGCCCCGGCACCCTTTACAGCCTTCCTCATCTACCTAAGTCCGGTTCCACTGAAGCCAGTGCGACTCGGACCCTCTTCTCTGTCCACCTTCCTACTGCAGTGCCCCTTAGCTGCTCACTCATCGGAATGCAGTCTGCCCTTTCCAGAAACACTGCTTCTTCCTTCTTCCCCCAGATATGCTTAGCTCCCCCTCCCGAGTGCCGTCCAGGAACCCCTCATGCAGCACCAGACAGGCAGTCCCAGTTCCCCACCAAAGAGATGCCCCAGATCAGAGGAAATGTTACCGATGGTTCATTTTTCCAAGTAATATCCACTCCCGTGCTCCTGAGATGGGGAGTGCACTCTGTTTCCATGGCATCACTGCTCAGTGACCTGCTCGTCACAGAAGCTCAACCTCTCAAGGTCAGCTGGAATCTTGAAGGTCGTGTACCTTCATCAGCTGATGCAGTTCCCTGTCTACCAACTCCAGCCTTGATCCATACAAGCCATGAGGACTTGCTACCTTTCACGTCAGTAAACCCCTCCGCCTGTCTGTCAGTCTAATTCACCTAAGCCGAGTGAATAAATGAAGGAACAAGAGAAGGGTGGTGATAAGGGCACGGAAGCAGACACTACTACAGGACAGGAGTAGCCCCCACCACTCAGAAGCGTTGCTTTCACAGGGTTCTGACGTGGTCCAGCAGGGTCAACCTGGGGGCTGAATTCTGCCCAGCAGCAGGTGACTTCCAGCATATTGATATGGCCAAGTGCTCATAAGTTGCTAACTTCCTTCTGGGCTCACACCCACAGTCTCCCCAGCATGCTCAGCACCCCTAGTCTAAGCCTTAGGAATAACTTGCTTACTTACCTGTGGTCATAGAAGAAGACAGGCCACTCAGCGCATGCAGGGAACCGGTTGGCTGGGAGACTGTAGGTAGCTGACGAGGGTCCCTCAGAAGCAGAGTGACAGGTGCGGAATGGAGCTCAGTTGCTTCAGCTCATGCATGCACAGGTGCAGAGACTGGAGGTCTCAGGAGGCACTGTTGGGATGAGGGACTCGGGCTAGCCTCCTGGGAGTGGGTGGCCAAGTTCAACAGAGCGGTCAGCTTTTCTGGGACTATGCAGCTCCAGGAGGTGGCGGAGGCTTCATGCAGGTGCCACTGAAGAGGCTGTCTTAAAAAGCCACCAGCACTAGAGCTTCTGCAGGTGAAGTCCAAGCCTGCCCCCGGGAGAGACCACGGGCAAAGCAAGAAAGAAAGCAGGCTCATACTGTGCTCTCATACTGTGTTCTCATCTCTCTCTCTCTCTCTCTCTCTCTCTCTCTCTCTCTCTCTCTCTCTCTCTCTTTCTCCCTCCCTCCCTCCCTTCCTCTCTCTCTCTAACACACACACACACACACACACACACACACACACACACACACACACTGGAAGGAGGAGAGGAGGAAGAGTCTATGACTATTCACTTTGTGTCCAGCACAGACAGACGCAGCTCTGGCTTCTGTTCAGCCAATTACTAGGATGGCTTGCTCCCGGCTCTGAAGGACCCTAGGCTCCAGGACTGTCACCTGGAGTGTGCTTGGATCCTGAATGCACCTCAGATGAGGTCCCCCAGAGTGGTAGGTCTATCTGTCATAACAATGTACAGTTGTCAGCAGAATAGGAGTGAGCTGTGAAACATCCAGCTGACAGTTTCCTCCGTCCGAGGTGGCTGCCGTCCTTTCTTACCTGCAAAATATCGCCTCACTCCAACCACTGTCTGAGGATGCCAGGGACAGACCCTGCCTGCTTTGGCTTCAGGCATGCCTTCTTACCCTCCTTGCCAGTGACCTCGATTTCTTATCTTCTAGAGATGCCAGGATGCCATGCTCCAAATCTATAAGCTGACGATGCCTTTACGATTTGTAGGGTTTCACAGCCAGGGTTGTGCACCCAGTGGCCTGTGATCTCCACGACACCCCCGATGAATTTAGCAGTCCCAGGCTTCCTTATGCCTTCACTTCTCCTTCCTCACTGCCCCTTCCCCTCAGCGCCTCCCATCTCAGTAACTCCGAGCTCTGCCTCCCCATTGAACTGCTGGTTCTCTCGGCTTTCTGTCTTGGATGGCCATGGGCTGCTGAGTTCGATTTCCAGTTCTTCTCAGTCATGACTTTGTGACCTCAGGCAAGTCTCAAAAGGTGGTTGTGCCTCAGTCTCCTCGAAAATAAAGGGGCCTGTAAATGGTGGTGCCCATCCATAGGCTTTCTATGAGGACTACATGAGTTAGTTTAAGCACCCTGAGTTGCCTCCAAGAGTGAGAGTGTCTTTGATGTTTGTACAAACACAAACATTGGCATGCATTATACTTATTGGTGAGCATTTGATTGCTAAAATCAGGAAACACTCATTGTCTCAGTAACCATGATTAAAAATGTTACTACAACATTTTGGCACATGCAAAAATGAAACTGGCTGCATGTCTTCTTCATCTGGAAACTGGAAGATGGGAAGGAGAGGAAGAGGAAAGAAGCAGAGATGGAGGGAAGGAGGAAGAGGAAGAGATGGAGGAGAAAGAAAAGAGGAAGGAGAAAAGAAAGTATCAGACTATATCTGTCAAGATCCTCAGCTATAAGCAATAGAAACAACCATCATTTAAGTAAAGCAGAAGATAAAGCCAATGGGCAGCTCTCAGCAGCACTTACAAAACTGGTGGGCCTGCTTGGAAGTCAGGTGGGAAGACAGGAGTCATCAGGTCCGCCTCAGCCCAGAGCAGCCCCGTGGCCTGTGTGGTGGGTGGGCTGCAGAGCCAGGCATCCAAACTCAAAGCATCGCTGGTACTGCCCTCTCCGCTGTCCCTGGAAATCAGCCATTGCTGCTGCCGCCACCGCCGCTGCCACAATCAATTCTCCTCCCTCCCTGGTTATTCGTGTTGCTGGCTCCTCACACAAAGGTCAGGATAAATGCATCTGATTAACGGTGCGCCCATGAACTAGATGCGAAGAAGGCTGATGAGGCAAGAGTCTGTGCTGGGGGCTCTTGGGTAGAAGCTGGGCTTTGTATCTTCAACAATGGGGGGGGTTCTAAAAATATGTAAGAGGACTAAAATTCTGGGAACCCCCTCCCATGAGAGCTTGCCCTCTGTGTGGAGGCACACACAACCTCATGTCAAAAACCACTCAATCCTGCTTGTTCTAAAAACTCACTCAGAACTGTTTGAATTAAGTCTGGTCAGAATCAGATACGGGAATGACCACCATGAAGACAGTAGTGTATACTCACAGATCCCTGCACACGAGAGGCACAGTGTGCTACCCGGAGCCGCGCAGGAGGGTGCCCGAGTAGGCAGGAGGAAGAAAGTACAAAGGAGAAAGCTCTTGACTTGTGAGCCCCCTACCCTCACCACCGTTCTGGACAGGTTAGGGTTCTGAGAGGTGGATGTTCGCTTTTTGTCTGTTTGTGCTTTATGAGGCAGTATCTCACTATGCAGCCCTAGATGGCCTGCCTCCCCTCTGCCTCCAGAGTGCTGCGGTTAAAGTATGGGCTCAGTTTCCTAGACAGCTTTAACTGTTACCTTGACTCAAACTAAAATGATCTGGGAAGAGAGTCTCACTGGAGAGATTGCGTACACCAGATTGGCGTGTGTGTGTGTGTGTGTGTGTGTGTGTGTGTGTTTGTGTGTGTGTGTGTATGTGTGTGTGTGTGTACGTTGCGAGTTGTCTTGTTCGTTCATTGGTGTAGGAGGGTCCATCCTTCTGTAGGTGGCACCATATCCCAGGCAGGTGGTGATTATGAACTGTATAAGAAAGCTAACTGAGTATGAACCTGCCCCAGCCAGCAAGCCGAGTTCTCTATGCTTCTCTTTGTTTCTGTGGTTGTGAAGTGAATTCCTTGGTCCAGAGGTAAAGAAGAAAATGCTGAACTCCAACAAACATCCCTCAGACAAACTCGAGTGCTCATTCTAACCTTGGAGGTGCATTTTTGGAAGGTAGTGGACAAGACAGTAGCCACAATGGCATCCACAGCACAGGGCGACATGCACAGGATCTCCACTCGGGAAAAGCGCTACTTCATTAGGGTGAGTTTTGGTAAAGTTTCTTGCAAGTCATTTATGGCCTGTGAAGGAGAACAGTCAGGCTGGCTGGTATACAGACCTGGAAAGTTAGTGTAAGCTGCTGTGTGGGTAATTGTCAGTTATGTGATAACAGTCATCCAGGTTAAGACCATGCAGAACAGGGCCATGCAGACCAAGGTCATCAGACCAGGGCCATGCAGACCAGGGCCATGCAGACCAGGGCCATGCAGACCAGGGCCATGAAGACCAGAGCCATGCAGACCAGGGCCATGTAGACCAGAGCCATGCAGACCAGGGCCATGTAGACCAGAGCCATGCAGACCAGGGCCATGCAGACCAGGACCATTAGATTTCCCAGTACAAATAAGAACAGTCTGCATAAGCTCATAGCATTCCAAAGCTAAAAGTGTGAAGTTCCAGGACCTTATTTATGTAAATTCCCCAATTGAGTATTGCTTCTTTTTCTAGTTTGTTATTAATGACCTTCTCTCTACAAAGCTTTCATTCCCTCAGTGTTCTATTCTGTCTTAGATGCGTCAGAATCCTAGTGATGCCAGTGATGTGGAATAGGCATTATTACTCAGTACTTTGAATGGGAAGGAAACTCACCCTAAGGTCTTCCATTAGCCAATTGATGACTTTATCATGCCATCTACTACGAAATTTCCTATTAGTCAGACTTCTATTACTGTGATAAAATACCCGAGGAACACACATAAGAAAGAAAGGTTAATTTTGGTTCACAACCAGTCCGTGGTTGGTTGTTTGGCTTTGTTGCTTTGGAGCCTGTGGTGGAGGAAACTGCTCACCTCCTGGAGTCTGAGAGGCCGAGAGAGAAGCAAGAAGAGTCCATGGTCCAATATGCTCTCCATGTTCACACCCCAGTCACCCAACTCCCTTCTGCTAGGCTCGACTTTTCAAAAGTTTCCACCATTTCTCAGGACCCCCCAGGCTGGGGACCACAGTTTTAAAGCACAGAGCTTGAAGGAACACTTAGGCAGAGCATAGTGTTCCCTTAGCTTAAACCTTGACACCCAAAGGCCAAAGTATTTCTCGCCACCCCAGTGGTGACCAGGATGCCTCTCAGCCTTGGGGGAGGAAGCTCCACGGGGCTCTTCCTGTGTCAGCAGGAAGGGGAGAACATACAGACAGACAGATAGCCAGTCTTCCATCATCTGTGCAGCTTACTGCTATCACATCTTCACAAAAACCATCAATACTGTGTGTGGTCGTGTGTGCACATGTGTGTGGATACAGCGCTCACGTAGGGGATCAGAGGACAACTTTCAGGAGTCTCTTTCACCATGTGGGTCCCAGATATGGAACTTAGGAAGTCCTGCTTCACGGCAAGCCTCTTTATCAGCTGAGTCACCTCACCAGCCCCATGTGTAGCTGTTCACACACACAGACTAACCCCAAAGTAGAAAACACACTTATTGTTTCCTAAATACCAGTCAAATCTTCCTGGTCTGAGAATACAGGAATCTGTGTACAGACACACTCGTCTGACTATAGACAGAAGCAAGCAGAATCTTGTAGATTTGGGGCCTGTTATGTGCCTCCTTGGAACCTGTCCGCTGGAGCATGAGGGGATCTGATGATGGCCCAGGACTGGAGGCAGGAAGGGAGGGTGGGTAGGAAGATCGTCATGGGTGCCCTGCAGGCAAGAAGGTCATGGGTTTTGTAGCCAGGGCTGATCGAAGCAGCTTTCTGTAGCCAGCACCATTCTTCATTGCAATCTTCCCAGCACTTGACGTCTCCTTTCTCCTCGGCCAGAGCCTGGAACTCAACTAATGCAAGAAGGGGACAAATCACGGGCTGGCTATGCGGTTGAAATGCAAGCTTGGACTTCAGCCATCTGGATGGCTGTCAGTGTCTTCCTCTCATTTCCAAATGTCCTTTCACGATATGTCTTGAAACATTTCCCTTTCAATGTTAAAGTTTCAAGAGGCTGAGGCAGGAGCTTTGCAGTTCCTGACAGAGTTATAGGGAGGGGTTTGCTAATCCCAGAAGGAGGCAACTGAGAGGACTGTCTGTGTGCTCCCAAGTGCCAGCTCCAGCACATTGGAAGGTCTAGCCTTGGACTTGAGCAAAGGTTATGCTCCTAGTATAGGAAGAAAATGAGGAAATCTGCAGTGTGGACGTATGTGGGTTGATGAGTCCTGGGAGCCAGCGGAATGTCAGTTTCCTCAGGGAAACAAGGAAAGAAAAGGCACTGGCCGAGAGAGAGAGAGAGAGAGAGAGAGAGAGAGAGAGAGAGAGAGAGAGAGAGTGGTTCTGGGGCCTGGGAGGCGAAGGGAGCTTCCATAGGGTTCTGGGAAACCAGGGGGAATCACGTCAGAGAAAAGTAACAGCTGAGCTGGTAGTTAGTCTGATGATGTGATATTAATGTCTGTGTCCTGAGGGGTCTGGGAGCAAGTGTAAGGATCCAGGCACTCATCCCTTGGGGCACACAGAGAGAAGAAAACAGCAGAGCACTGGAGGGGACCTCAGTGGAAGCAGGTTCCTTAGGTAAGAGCCACGGGCCAGACAATAAGAGAAATGGAGCAGGGAGGGAGGGGCAGGAGGGGAAGGGAGAGGAGAACGGTCAAGGGCATGGTGGGTTTTACTAATAATGCACCTGAAGTTCCAGAAAGCACAGTGAGACTCAGAAGACAGCATAGAAAGATTTGTGGGGGTGGGTGTAGCTAGAGTTTTCCTGCCTTGCCCACAGTCAGGACAAATCTCTGTCACCCGCCAGTCCCACAGCCGCTCAGACCCAACCAAGTAAACACAGAGACTTATATTGCTTACAAACTGTATGGCCGTAGCAGGCTTCTTATTAACTGTTCTTATATCTTAAAGTAACGCATTTCTACAAATCTATACCTCGCCACGTGGCTGGTGGCTTATCGGCGTCTTCACATGCTGCTGGTCATAGCGGCGGCTGCAGTGTCTCCTTCTGCCTTCCTGTTCTTTTATTTCTCCTCTCTGTTAGTCCCGCCTATACTTCCTGCCTAGCCACAGCCGATCAGGTTTTATTTATTGACCAATCAGAACAACTTGACATACAGACCATCCCCCAGTACAGCCAAGTGCAGACCATCTCAGACACCTGCACTCAGGCCCATGGTCCTAATCATCCTCTATGCAAACCTGCTGGGTAACGCCACAAGGAACCCAAGAAGGGCTCCCACAGGACATACATTAACATCCCACAGCAGGTGGGGGTGGGGGTGGGAGGGTAAAGAGTAAGATCTGTCTTTGGTGGCAATGCTAATATCCACGGCAGCTTGGAGAATTGAACTCAGAAACCAAGCAAGAGTAATAGCCACAGCCCAGATCGGAGAGCAGGACCAATCCCATGAGGACGCTGCACTGCAGTTGACTGCGGAATCCATGGGGCCTGCACCATCCCTACCCGCACAGCAGCTGATGAAACATCCATTTGAGAGCCTCTCTCATATCCTCCTTTGGCTCACCAGTCCCGTGTGGAGTCTGGGCTGATGCACCTGAGCTAGTGAGCCTAGCTCACAGGCCTTGACCCTAGATTTACATCTGGATGGGAAACAGAGTGGACAGAAATTTAACTCTATGGTCCAAGCAGCTCTTCTATTAAAATTTGAGAGTTTGTATCTAAGCAATACATCATACAGTGTTCTTGTTTACAGTTCTGGAGTTTTCTTTCAGTCATATAAGCAGAAGAGGATTATTAAGGATCTTAATGACTCAAAGACACTTGGGGAGGATGAGAGGGCCACCTCCAGGTAGCATGCTCATTCAGGACTAGACTGTAGACACTCTATCTCAGCCTCCCTAGAAAAAAATAGCTATTTCCATGCCCACCATCACTGGGAGAAAGTTCCAACACATATCCCCGTTTCCTCGGGTTGTCTACTGTCATGCCCAGTCTCTAAAGGAGCCAGAGCCCATGTCACACGACCAGTCTCGAGGGTGGAGAGGGGAGGGAGGCTTTGGAGAATGCAGCACTTGTGGAGTCTACAGGGAAGCAGCCCACAGAATGTCAGAAGTGTCAGAATAGAGAGAAGCTGTTTGAAGGAGTTGTGTGGCCCTGAATGACAGATGCCACTATAGGATGGAGCTTCCTGTATGTAGGAGACGACACTGAGCAGCTGAAATAATGACGGACAAGAGAAATGATGAGTAGCCACGAGAAACATTCTGAGCCTCAGTCCTCTGCAATCAACCGGCCACATTTTGAATCCAACATTCCATTAAACAAAAAACTCCCCCGTGGTCCTTATCTTTTGTCTGCTGCCCTTACAGATGAACCTAAGGTACATACAACAGTACCTGGGTCATTGTAAGTACTTTGTAAATATTTGTTGAATGAACTTAGAGAATTTCACACTGAAGGTAGCAACACCATAAACAGACTAAGCATCAAGCAGAACATGAGTTTAGCGACTCTAAGAAGCAGCTTAAATGGAATCTCAACCGAAACACCACCCATAGCCAGGAGAACCCTCAATGTAAACTCCTCATCCAACCCCTGAGAGTGTAAAACAGCTTTTAAAATCAAGCTGGGGGCTGGAGAGATCCCTCAGTGCTTAAGATCACTGGCTACTCTTCCATCTGGGGTGGATTTCCTCATGTAACTCCAGTTCCAGGAGACTCAACACCTTATTCTGGCCTCCTCGGGCATTTCATGTACTTGGTGCACAGAAGTACATACAGGCCAAACACCCCACACACACAAAAAAATTAATTAATTAATTAATTAATTAATTAATTAAAGTCAAGGCTGGGAAACAGAGCAGCAAGAGATAGCAGTGTGAGGAAATCGAAAACAAAACCACGTGCCAAGCCTGATGGTGCAGGGTCTACCATCCTAGCAACTCTGGAGGCTGAGGAGAAGGGACCATAAAACTAAGGCAAGCTTAAGCTAGAGCATGAGTTTAAAGCCTACGTGAGCAATTTAGTGAGACTCTGTCTCAAAACAAAAGATAAAAAGAGGGCCAGGGTGTTGCACAATGGCGGAGCCCTTGCCCAGCATGTGTGGTACTCTGACTTTCATCCCCCAGTACTACAAAACCCAGTGAGTTCTTGTGGTGGTTTGAATAGGTTTGGCCCCCCCAGACTCAGGTGTTTGAATGCTTAGCCCATAGGGAGTGGCACTATTAGGAGGTGTGGCCTTGTTGGAGTAGTTGTAGCCTTATTGGAGGAAGTGTGTCACTGTGGAGGCGGGCTTTGACATCTTATATGTTCAAGCTATGCCCAGTGTGGCACACACTGGTGTCTGTGGATCAAGATGTAGAACTCCTGGCTCCTTCTCCAGTGCCACATCTGCCTGCATGCTGCCATGCTTCCTGCCATGACAATAATGGACTAAATCTCTGAACTGCAAGCCAGCCCTAATTAAATGTTTTCCTTTATAAGAGTTGCAATGGTCATGGTGTCTCTCCAACAATGGTGTCTCTCCAGCAATAAAACCCTAACTAAGATGGCTCTCTACAATTGTTAGGAACACAGTAATTGACACCTCATGCCATTTATGAAATGCCACTATTGTGTCAGCTGGTTGTTGGTTTTCATGTTAGCTTCTAAAGCATACACAAATATTACAATGAGCAGACATGAGGATCAGCATTCTAAACTAAAAAAAAAAAAATCTCATTTCCATATCCTTTCGAGAGACCTAGAAACTCATTTGCCCATGCCTTTGGAGGCTGAAAACACAAGAGGGCACATTGACATGGGGGTGGTCCATGAGAGTACAGAGGAACGTAACTGAGCCCATTAATCTAGGGTGAAATTGAGTCATAACTCAATGCAGAGTGTCATAACATGCTGAAGAGCCAAGCTAGTCACAGGAATAAAGAAAAGGCAGGTGTGACAGCAAGGAGCTTCCTCGGAACTGTATCAGTCAGTGTTCTCTAGAGGGACAGAACTGAATCCCTAGAGGAGCCTGGAGAGCTGCTAGTCTTCAGTCCCCAAGAAGCTGGTTCTACTACCTCGAAAGAGTCAGAAGCCCCAGCGAGAGGGAAGACAAACCTCAGCTCAACAGTGAAGGCCAAGAGGCCAAAACAGTGACCCTTTCCCTTCTACATCCTTTTATCTGGACTGCTACCAGAAGGTGCCACCCACATTTTAGGTAGGTCTCCCCACATTAGTTATGAAGATCAAGACAATCCCCCCCCCGGACATGTCCACAGTCCAACCTGATGTAGACAATTCTTCATTGCAACTCTTTTCCAGACGATTCTAAGTTGTGCCAAGTTGACAGTTGAAGCTAACCCTCACACTAACCAAAGATGATTCCCATTTGTAGACAGAAATTCACTTTTCAAGACTTCATATTTTTCTTAAAGAGGTGGTTTGTGGGCCAGGTGGTGGTGGTGGCGCATGCTTTTAATCCCAACACTTGGAAGGCAGAGGCAGATGAATTTCTGTGAGTTCAAGGCCAGCCTGGTCTACAAAGTGAGTTCCAGGACAGGCTCCAAAAGCTACACAGAGAAACCCTGTCTCAAAAAAAAAAAAAAAAAAACCCAAAAAACAAACAAACAAAAAAGAAGTGGTTTGTGAAGCCAATTTTTTTGGTAGCCATGTTTTTCTTCTTTGCTTTGTAACTTTTGTAAACACATTTATGGACTCAGTAACACTCTACCAGTCAGAATGTAGATGTAGGCAACAGAAATCACTGTGCCTCTTTCAAAGAGATGACTTATTAATTATAAGTAACAGGCAGATGTATTAAATATGGATAATGTGTCAGTTGTATTAAATATGGGTGATGGGGCAGGCATATTAAGTATGAGTAATGGGGTGGGCCAACAAAATCTCTGAAAGGATTTGTTTCCAGGCAGCCAAACCTTTAAGAAAGAAACACCACCATGGACCTAGAAGCTACCACCTCCACCCCTGTCAGCTGACCAGTCCCAGAACCAAGTTTCTGAGCACATGGCTCAGTGGGCTGCCAGGGGTCAGCAAGCAACCTGAGGGTCTCTGGATTGAGCAGTTGAGTCAAGGGTTATTGTCACATAGTAACACAGGGACCTCCTGTTTGAGAGCCATCTTTCCACTACCGTAACAAACACCCAAGGTAATTAGCTTAGAAAAGGGAAGGGTCTATTCTGGCTCACAGATTTGGAGGTGTCATTCTATGATTGGTGGGCCCCACTGCCCATAGCAACAGCACATAGCAAAACCAGTCAACTCAGGAACGAGATGCAAAGGAGAGGAAAACTGAGGGGTCAGATTCCCAATATATCCTTGAAGGACATATCTCTAGTGACCAGAAAACCTCTCCTGGGCCTTCAGTTCTTCAAGGTTCTGTCACCTCCTAATAGTGTCATGGATTGGAGACCAAGGCTTTAGAGGAGACTTGACCAAATCATAGGCTCCTGGAAGGAGCAGTTGTTGAAGGTGGGAAGAGAGCAGAGGTCTGCCTTCGTCAGGAGCTGTGGAGGAGCATTACACAGTCAAGCAAAGGTGAGCACTAAGAAGTTAGGTGTGCAAATCTGGAACCCAAAGGGAAGTCTGTCAAGTCAGAGGTTTATGTCTAAGAGTTTGTATACAAGCTGGGCTGCAATCTGATTCATTGGCTTAAAGGAGAAAGTCAACTTTACTTTTGAGATCACTGTATTATTGAGAGTCCTGTATTATAGTCTCTTCATTTTTTTTTTTAATTTTTGTTTTGGGATGTGTGTGTGTGTGTGTGTGTGTGTGTGTGTGTGTGTGTGTGTGTGAGTCTGTGTATGTGTGTCTCTGTGTCTGTCTGTCTGTCTCTTTCTCTGTGTGAATTTATTTCTATATTAGTCAGGCTTCTCTAAAGAAAAAGAATTTAAAGGGGATTTATTAGAATAGCTTACAGACTAGTATTTATCAGAATGACTTATAGGCTAATATTTCTTAGAATGGCTTATAGGGTAGGATTTATTAGAATGGCTTACATTCTAGCTAATCCAACAGTGGCTGCCTATCAATGGAAGGTCCAAGAATCCAATAGTTGTTCAGACCACAAGGCTGGATGTCTCAGTTGGTCTTTGGTATATGCTGGAATCCTGAAGAAGTCGGCTCTAATGCCAGCAAAGGAATGGACTTTATTGGAAAGCAAGGATGCAAAGAGAGCAAGCTTCCTTCTTCCATGTCCTTATACAGAATGCCAGTAGATCAAGATTAAAAAGGTGGAATTTCCCACCTCAAAAGGTCTGGATTAAAGGTTTATCTTCCCACCCCCAAATATCCAGATTAAAAGTCTTCCCACTTCAAATGATTTAATTAAGAAAAAATTCCTCACAGGTATACCCAGGCACTTTGGTTTTATTTAGATGTAGTCAAACTGACACCCGAGAATAACTGTCACTGTCTGTGTGTGTGTGTGTGTGTGTGTGTGTGTGTGTGTGTGTGTTTGTCTTTCTGTCTGTCTCTTTATCTCTCTTTTGTGTGTGTCTGTCTCTCTATATGTCTCTGTGTCTGTTTGTCTCTCTGAATCTCTGTCGGTGTCTGTCTCAGTCCGCATATGTGTTTCCTGTTTGTTTCTTTATCTTGTGAGTCAGGATCTCCTATAACCCTAGTCGGTCTTGAACTTGGTATGTAGCTGAGCCTAATATTGAACCCTGTGTCCAGAATGCTGGGATTACAGGCAGGCAGGACAATACCCAGTTCATATTCTCTTCTTTTTCTGCCTTCAAGCCCAGGTTCATCTCAAATCTTTCTCCAATACTCCACTGCAAGTGCTCCCCAAAGGCCTTTTCTGTTCTCAGGGCAACATCCCACATTTTCAGCCACTTTCTGCTTCTTAAGTATGACTCTCGGAAAATACAAACTGTCCCAGACAAGACCTGAGGCAAGAGGAAGAAGTTCCCGAAGGAATCACGACAATCAACCCACAGAAAGTCAAGGTCCACTATCTAACTGGCAGCCTCTAGAGCAAAGGAAGATGTTAATTTCTCACTGCAATAAGGTAGACAGTGTTTCACAACAGCCTTGGACTAAACGGTGGATTGGTTAATTGAACTCATTAATGGGTGAGGTTTCTGTTTTCCCTCTTAACTAGGGAGAGTACTAGGCCAAGGGGTAGGCAATTTCCAGAAACCTCCAAGAAGCCCAGCTCATTTTTAAGCAGTGTTACTTAAAATACAGTGTACAAAGGGGAAACAGACTGGATTTATTTCTTCTAAGCCTCAAGTGAGAAGGTATTCTGGGTTGGCACACTGTGACTGGAGGGCTGTGTGTATTCTAGAAACACTGCTTGGAGACGCAGGCAAATGCAAGGGCTTTGCAAAGATGTGTACAGCATTCAGAAAAGGGATGTGCCAATCGAGACCAAATACTGGAGGAGAGGAGTTTGCAATGTTCCCTCTCCTTCCCTCCCCCTCTCTCTCCAATCAAGATCAACCCTCTCTCCCCACACCAAGCCTGCCTAAGAAAGGTCAAAGTCTGAGATTGGGGCGGGGCTGGGGGGCAGTGGCGCTTGGCCGTTTAGCTGGGAGGCTTACACACACAGACAGGCAGATCCTAGCTAGGGCTTGGGTTAGGCTAAGACCAGGCTTGACACTTAAGGTGTAACGTCCTGCTGGACTCTACTGGCTAGGCGGGGTGAGTAGGCGGGGCTCGGTCGGTAGTGGGCGTGGCGTGGCGTGGTAGGGGCGGTGCTGAGCCTGTCCCCTGCCACCCTCTCCAGTCCAGGCCGCAGCACTCCAGCTCCTCGTCTCTGTGTGTGCTTGCTTAGCTCTGCAGCCCCGGCCGGTCGCCATGGCGCTGCGTGTGGCAGCATTCGACCTTGACGGAGTGCTGGCCCTTCCCTCTATCGCCAGCGCCCTCGGCCGCACCGAGGAGGCCCTGGCGCTGCCCAGGTAAGAGGGCCCACGCTGGGTCTGTGTCACAGGTTGGGCAGTTCCCAGCCGCCGGGTGCCCTGCCCACACGTCCAGCCCAGGTTTCAAATTGCTTTCCAGGTGAGCCCGGGCAAGATCAAAAATCACTGCCTGGTACTAAAATGCCAGTGGGCACGAGATCCGTTGCCCTTCTAAATGCTAAGTAATTAAACTTTGCTTAAAAACTTCAAAGTTGCCCTTTGCAAAAGGAGGCGATGCTAAGCTATTTGCTACCGAGTTAATTCTATTGAACTGGGCCTTTGAAGAAAGTTCTGTCCAAAGGCCGGCATTACAGGAAAGCTAGTTTAACAGCAATTTAGAGAAATGGCCCACAGCCCGAGGAAATGAGGACCTGGGAGGTAGTCGCTGATACCACCAAGTAGTGGCTCGGCTTCAGATGGGGGAGGGAGGAAGCAGGGACCTGTAGAAAAATGTCTGGAAAAAAATACATCAAAATATCCAGACATCGGGCTGGAGAGTAGGCTGCAGTTTAGCATGTGTTCTTGCAGAGGAACCTACATTTGATTCTCATGTCAGGCAGTTCCAGGGGATCTGACGCCCCTTCCGGCCTCCTAAGGCACCATATGCACAGATACACATACAAACACACATAATATAAAAAGTAATAAAATAAGTATTTTAAAGATCCAGGCGTTACTAATTATATGTGAGCTCATGAATGATTTCCCCTCTATTTTCCCCTTCCCATTTACAAACGTTTTCTAATCAGAAAGGAGGAAAGCGCATTTATTAAAAAAAAAAATTAAAAAGGATGAAAGGCCAGTCTGGAAGGACTCAGGAAAGCAGGAAGGGGTAATTCCAAATTACAACTGAGAGGTAGACTCGTAGTGGCAGCTTGTGATCTGGATATCTGCCGCATCTGAAGATTCTAGTATTCTTATGACTGCAAAGGCCAACAGGGCTTAACCTTTCTTCTATACAAATCATGCAAGCCAACTCAAAGGAGGCGCACAACGTCTAGAATGGCAGTTCTCAACCTGTGGGCCGCGACCATTGGAAAACACAATATTTCCGATGGTCTTAGGACATGAGACACCGCTCAGCAGCAAAATTACAGGTATGAAGTCGCAAAGAAAAGAATTTTATGGTTGGGGGTCACGACCACGTGAAGAACTGTATTAAAGGATTGCAGCCCTCGGAAGGTTGAGAATCACTGCTCTAGAACCAGGCACCTTCTCAGATGGAGAGACTGGGACACGGCGGGGAGATGGCCTTGCTCGATCCCACGGTAGCAGAGGCTCTGAGAGCAGTGTTCCTACACCCAGCGTGGGTTCCTCCCTCTCTGCCTCATTGTGGCTTTGTTCTTCCTCAGCCGCTGCTCTAGAAAAGTATCTGTGCAGGGTAAATCAATAAAATACACCAGCAACCGAGAAACAAAAATAAGACAGTGCCTACGAAGTCCACCATCAAGTGGCCACACTGCAGCTAAGTCGAAGTTGACGGAGAACCGTATTTGAAAATGGAAAGCTGCCTACCTCCCAGCTTGCCCAATAGGAGCCACGAGGAATGAATGATGAGCTTGTTCCAAGAAGTGTGTGTGTCCACTCCATTTTTATGTGAGGGTAGGGATGGATGTGTGGATGTTTATGTGGTGCATGCTTCACCTGTCTTTTTAGTCATCTGTCCTGTAAAGTAAGACATTGCCTTTCACTAGGAATTTTGGGTGAAGATTAAATTAGCTTATATGTAGAGTGGATGGGCAGCCACGTTCTTGATGCATGCCATTCATTGTTTACAGAAGTTCTTCATGTCTCCAGAGTATGCTCATCTGATGGTAGCCTCACCCAGTTCCTTTGTGACCAGGGTTGGAGTTGTTTCCAGGTGCCATCATATAGACTTCGGCAAACTAGCTGAGCACAGGAAGTCAGAGTGCAGACTCTGAGTCTGTCCCCCCTTCAGATGTGTGAGCCCGGAAAGTGACGGGAAAGCATCTTCCAGCACTGGGTGTTTTCAGCACGCTTGCCGGCTGCTAGAACAACTCGACCCGCACAAGGGACCGAAGCTCAGGCTGAAGCAGTGCCCTGAGAAGTACAAAGCTCTTGGAAATTTTCCTGTGTCTCTTGTTATTTGTTCGTGCTTTGTTTTCATTGTGTGTCTGTGGGGGGGGGGGTGTTTTGTTGGTGTGTGTATCTCTGTACCATGTGTATGCCTGGTGCCCATGGAAGCCAGAAGAGGGTGTCAGATCCTTTAGAACTGGATTTCCAGATGGTTCTGAGCCATCGTGTGGGTGCTGAGAATCTAACCCAGGTCCTCTGGAGGAGCAGCTGGTGCTCTCCTGCCCCTCTTGCTTCGCTGGTTTTGTTTTCTGTCACAGCCCTTTCATTCTTCACTGCCTTTATGAAGCATTCTTAAAATACAGTTCTCAGGGGCCAGCAAGAGGACTAAGCTGGCAGACGTGCTTGCTGCCAAACACAGCCTCCTGAATTCCATCTCCAGGGCCCATATGGTGGAGGGAGAGAACTGACCTCCTCGGGTTGCCCTCTGACCCATACGTGTGCACTGTGGCGTGTGTGTGGGTGTGTGTGTGTGTGTGTGTGCATGTGTACACACATATACATAAATAAATATAATAAAATTAGATGCGTGTTTTCCAACAGCGAGAATACTCTTGTTATGTCAAATTGCTTCTCCTTCAAAATAACCCCTGCCTGCTCTTGCTGTATAAATGTAACAATGTCCTCTTGCAACCATGCTATTCCTATGTGTTCTTCTGTCGTCAATCCCCATTTTCCAGGCAGAAACAAGTAATCTCCTTGGTTTCCCCGTCTCACTCTTATACTACAACTATCTGCTTACTTGTCAATGTGAGTCTCCTAAGGATGGGACCATTGTTTCCCCCATCTTTTACACCACAAGTTGTAGCACACAGCCTTGCACACCTTAGGTGTCTAATAAAAGCTTCTGGCATCTAACTGCACCCCCGATTCTTAAAACCTGGGCAGCTTCTAAAGAGCCTGAGGACCCTCACTGAGGAGACAGCAGCGTTCTGTTGTGTACTGTGGTGGCGTTTGCGTGGTTCTGACTTTACTGTGAATTATTGGCTGGCACATTGAAAACATGTGAATTCGATGTCAACCGTACTTTAATAAGATTGTTCAGGAAATACTGAAGGCAAAAATGTAATAAAACCATTACTAACACGAGAAAGCTGGGCAAGGCCACAAATCTCAGGTACATGTCTTTTATAGATGCGCTGAGCTGATGATTTTACTTGAAAGAGGGTTAGTCTGTTTAAAAAAAAAATACTCTACTATAGTCAAAAACAAGATTCCCAAGTAGAAGATAATTGTTCTCATAGATGGGGATGGTAAATAGTTGCAAGGGCTTGGTAGTTGCCGCTGATAATAGGCAAGGCCTGTCCAATAACCAGGGCTGCCAACAGCACAGGCTGGCTGGTTTAGCAGGAGAGTACTCCCGGAAGGTAGAAGGCCAAGATCAAGTTTCAGCAAAGTTGATCTTCCAGTTGCTTGTCTTTTGCTGTGATAAACACCATGGCAACAAGCAACCTGGGGAGGAAAGAGTTTGTTTGACTGATAGGTTACAGCTCCTCAACTAGGAGAGCCAGGGCAGGACTCAAAGCAGGAACCTGGAGGCAGGAACTGGAGCAGAAACAATGGAGGAATGCTGCTTACTGGCTCTCGATTCTCGACTTTCTCAGCTACTGTTATTGTACAACCCAGGGATGGCTCTGCCCACGGTAGGCTGTACTCTCATACATCAATCAATCATCAAGAAAATGTTCCACAGACATGGCTGCAAGTCAGTCTGATGGAGACAATTCCTCAACTGAAATGTTCTCTACCCAAATGTGTCTAGATTTGTGCCAACTTGACAAAAAAAAAATAATTATGACAGGACAGTCTACCCCATGTCAATGTTGATACACAAGCATGTCACTTTAAGTAATACCCATTTCATTGCTTGTACCCAAGATCTCCATGTTTATATTACAGTAGAAAATGTAGTCTGACTTTTAAAAGTCCCATAGTCTATAAGTGGAAGTTTCTGTCCTGCCAGCTGTTCCCAAATAAACACACAGAGGCTTAATATTAATTATAAATGCTTGGCTGATAGCTCAGGCTTATTACTAACTAGCTCTTACAACTTAAATTAACCCATTTCTATTAGTCTACATTCTGCCACATGACTCGTGCCTTTACCTGTTCTCCAGCATGTCCTGCTCCCTCTGTGGCTCCTGACAACTCCTCTTACTCCACCCTTCTTTTTCCCGGCATCCTTAGTTTGTTGTCCCACCTATATTTCCTGCCTAACTACAGGCCAATCAGCTTTTTATTAACAATGAGAGCAACACATTTTCACAGTGTATAGGATTATTCCACAGCAAAGGTCTTTAAAATTTTTCAACACTTAAAAGTTCAAGATCTCTTTAAAAATCAAAAGCTGCTTAACTGTGAGCTCCTGTAAAGTTAAGAACAAGTTACATGTTTTCTTATTCCTGGAGAGAAGAACCAGAGTACAGTAACCATCAGATCAAAGAAAACACAAACCCCAGCAGTGTAAATAGCTTGGTGCCTGACATCTGGGACTCACTCATGATCTTCTGGGCTCCCTAAGGCTTCAGCACTCTACTTTCCCAGTGCCGCCAGCTGCAGCACAGTGTGTCTCATAGACTCAGGTGGCTCCACTCGACCCCTATCACTGTCCTAGGTGGATGTACCATGGTCCTGGTACTTCTATTATGTTGAGGTCTCCGCTACAACAGAGGCTGGTCTCTCTGCTGACCCGGCCACACAGTACTGAGGCTCAGTTGTTTTCTATGACCCCTTTAATCCTGCAGCTTTCATGACATCAAAACTAATACCATCTGGGAGACTCTAACGCATTGCCAAGCTTGGCTGCCAGTTTGAGATGCAGCCTTGACCTTCCTTGCCCCCTACCAAAGCTTCAGAGTGCTGACCCTGATGAAGTACCTTCCCGAAGACTTAACCTAAGTGATTCTGGTCTCTTGTTAACCACATCTGATTCTTCAGTCCCAGCTGACCAGAAACCACCGATTCTTAATCCAAATAGCATACTGTATTTGTGACAGTTGGTTTCCTCCAACAAATCTCTCCTTGACTTGAGGCTAGCACCATCTCGGTGTGTCCAACCATGTCCTGTGCTCTCTGTGTGTCTGTGTCTAAATAGCCTCTTTTTATTAGAGTATCAGTTGTGTTAAATTAGGACCTCATTAACTTCATTATCATTTTAAAGATCCCATCTCCAAATATAGCCCCATTGTGAAGTACTGGAAGGTAGAACTTCAGTGTGGGGATTTTGAAAGAGAGATATTTCAGTCCTTAACATGGGAAATATTTTTAGAAATCAGAGATTAAGATAAAATGGAAATTATGTGCATAATATATATCAGAAAAAAGTGTTCATTTTGAAGAATGTGAGCTCCATGTGGACAAACTTGGTCTTGGCTTACATATTCCTGTCCTTTCCAGCAGCAGTTTGTCTGTCCCTGCCATGGGACATATGATGAAGCCATCAGAAAGCTGGTGATGGTGATGTTCCTTATGTCTTCCAGAGGCTTCCTGACCAGTGCTTTCCAGAAGGAATGTCCAGAGGGACCCAATGAGCAACTCATGAAAGGGAAGATCACATTTTCCCAGGTGAGGAGACACTATGTGGACCCCTTGGGGAGGTTCTCTGCTTTATTACCTTTCCACCCTGACCTTCAACTCGCTGTGGACAAGATCATGTCTTCTTGAGTCATGCACCTTTACCCCCCATAATTTACAAAGCAGCAAGATATTGTATGGTGTGTTTAGGACTGGGTTGTCGTCTGTCTGTGTCAATCTGAGGGACATTTAAGCCCTGAGGAACTGTGACAGTAAACATGACAAGTGTGGCTATTTCAAGACAGGGCCACTGGAACCATTAACTCAATAACTGTAGAGCAGGGGACTTCGGAGTCTGGGACTGGGTTTGAATCTATAGACCCCACTTACATATCAAGAGCACAGCAAGTTACTTAACTTCTCAAAAGCTCCGTTGTGTTATCAGTAAGGTGGGTGATGACACCACCTGTGTCTGAGTGGTTGTGACACCTGGGAACGCTTAGTGCGGTGTTTCACTTAGTCAGTGCTCAGCAAAAGAGTTGGCCCTGGTAATGAACTCTCAATTGCTTTCTAATAAGGTAGTCAGGAGGTAATACCATTTGGATTCTCCATTAGTGTGTCTATAAAGAATCTGGTTATAAGCCCACAGATCTTTTTTTAAATCTACTTTTTGAAAAACTCTATTTTCATAGAAACTTATTCTCCTAACAGAGAATTTGGGGACCACCTTGTTAAAAAGAAAGATCATAAGAGACAGAGGACCAGGGTGTCTGCCGCAAGATAGTGTCGTCTATATACGACAGGGAAGCTGCAGGCATGACGTCTCAACATGGCGGCCTGAACAAGACCATGGCAATGCTATCATTGTTGATGTGCCAATGTGGATGAGGCAAATCTCACAAGACCCCACCCCTAGATGAAAAACTATACACAATGAATAGCTGCCGAGAGAGGGAGAATCAGTTTTTTTCCTGAGAGGAAGCCCCTCATAGATTATCCAATCTCTGGTGGTCAGCCCTAAACATACATACAGATACACACACATATAAACAAGCTATGCTAAATTAGAGGGAATGGAAGAAGCAGGAAGAGTTGGGGGAGTGAGGGGCGTGGAAATGCTGTAAATACAGTACTCTAATATGAAATTTAAAAAATAGAATTTTAGAAAACACACAGAGCATTATGAAAACCCCATAATGAAACCCATGTCTGAGGACTTCCAAATTAATAAAAATAAAAAAGAAAGAAAGAGAGAGAGAAAGAAAATTCTCACCCTTATGTGGTAATCCTGACAACATTGTAGTCACTTTATCACACACACACACACACACACACACACACACACACACACACACCACGACGACAAACAGTGAAGGGCAGTTGTGTCAATGCCGTGGGGAACAACTTTCTCTGAAACATTAACAGTAAAAACCGCCTTTAGCAGCATTGTTCAGGATGAGGAGGGATGCTGTGTATCTCCAGTGACATGGGCTGGTTTTAGAGTGAATTTCTGGTGAGCGGTATGACTGCATGTGAGTCAGACCACCTGAGCAGTTTCTGCTAATCTAGAAAGTCATTGGGTTAGAAGTCTGAGAAAGTGAATTATACTAGGACAAAGACGCCTAAAGCATGAATCGTCTTTTAAAAACTTACCTTTGCAAGCTGTCCTGCTTTGCTTTCTATTACTGGGATAAGCACCATGACTAAAAGCAACTTGGGGAAGAAAGGGTTTATTTGGCTTACGGGTAACAGTCCATCACTGAGGAAAAGTCCAGGGCAGAAACTCAAGCACAGCTGGGAACCGAAGCAGAGACTATGAGGGAGTACTGCTTATGGACTTGTTCTCTGGGCTTACACAGCTACCTTTCCTGCAGACCTAGGACCACCTGTCCAGAGGGGGTGTAGCAGGAATCTTAAAAGTTCTTATTAATAAAATCAAACCTGAGGCCAGTTATTGGGGTGAATGCTGGAAGATCAGAGAGACAGAACAAGCCACAGCTAACCTCACCTGGCCAACTTCTCAGCTGATCCTGTTTCCTCAGACTGGAAGCCTCTGTGTCCTCATATCCGAATGGCTCTCAGCTGAACTGTGCTGCTCAAAACCTAAAAGCTTAACCAGCCAAATGCTTCTAGTTTCTGGTCCTCACGCCTTATATACCTTTCTGCTTTCTACCACCACTTCCTGGGATTAAAGGCGTGAGTCACCATGCCAGGCTGTTTCCAATGTGGCCTTGAATTCACAGAGATCCAGAGGGATTTCTGTCTCTGGAATGCTAGGATTAAAGGTGTGAGTGTCACCATTTTCTAGCCTTTGTGGCTGTTCTGTCTCTGACCCCAGATAAGTTTATTAGGGTGCACAATATCTTGGGGAACACAATACCACCACAAGGGGGCACTGCCTGCAGTAGGCAGGACCCTCTCACATCAATCAAAATATGCCCCACAGATGTGTCCACAGGCGAGCCTGATGGAGGGATTTTCTTACTGAGGTTCCTTCTTCCCAGACCACCTGGTTTGTCTCAAGTTGACCAAAAAACTAACCAACACAGAAGTGAACTTTGACTCTTCACTCCATTTTTGTGCAGGATAAAAACAGAAGGGTGCACACAGTTTGGTCTGGACAAGATTTCCAAACTGAACACACTCGTGTCTGAGCACCAGGTCAAAAAACACGGCGAGCGTGAGGGGACCCTCCCTCCATGTTCCTGTGGACATGACCTTCCCACAAGCAACTGCTGCCTCATCCTTAATCTCCATCATTCTTGCCTGTGTTAGCATTTCTAGAAGGGGAGCTTTGCTGTTTGGCGTCTTGTGCTTGGCTTTGTGTATGTGGTGTTCATAGACGCTATTGCAGGCATTAGCAATAGTTTGTTCTTATGGCTCCTGGGGGTCCATTGTATGAATGCACCATGCTCTGTGTATCTTGAGACTGATGGGCTTCTGGGTAGCTTCTAGTTGGAGAGTCTTATGAATAGTGTTACAGTGGGGTCTGTGTGCTATGATCCATTCTGCAGCGAGCTTTGCTTGGGCTTTGTCATAGCTTAGGCTGCTATTGTAAAGATACTACAGAAGGCTGGGTGACACAAATATCAGGCATTGGTTTCTCACTCTTCTGTAGGCTAGAGAACCCAAGGTGTCTAGGGAGGGTACTCCTCCTGGATTCCAGTCAGCCCTCTTCCTCCTGTATCCTCGTAGGAGACAAATCACGCTCTCCTGTCTTTTTATAAAGATTCTAGTTCCATGCATGGTGACTCCACTCTCATGACTCAGCCATCTCCCAAAGCCCCCGCCTTCAACATAGTCATCTGTAGTGGGATTTAGTCCATTGTAAGCCACCATAGTAAAACACCACAGGCTGAGTAGCTTAAACAGAAACGGCAAGTTCTAGATTACAGTCTCAGAGGGGTTGGTTTCTTCTGAGGTTTCTCTTGCACACAGTCAGTTCTCACTGTGTCAATACATGGTTTTCCCTCTGTCTATGTACATTATGTTGCTAGAATAAAATGTCTGAGGCAATTCATTTATGAAGGGAAGCATTTATTTAGCCGTCCAACTGGACAGCTCCATAGTGTTGGGCATCCTTACCTCTGGAAAGGTAAAGCCTCCTCCCATGGGGAGTCAGCAGAGCCTGGTACATTCAGTTGAGGCAGGTCCGAGCCCCACCCCTTTATCAAGGTTGTGCAAGGTGTCCCACCAGAGGTAATAGGCTCCAAAAGCCAGCTCATGCACCAGGGATAGATCCTGATCCTACTGCCAGGGGGCCCCTTAAGCAGACCAAGCTACAAAACGGTCTTGCTTATGTAGAGCACCTGGTCCAGTCCCATGGAGGCTCCACAGCTGTTGGTTTAAAGTTCACTAGCTTGATGCAGAGACCCATAGAGATTCACAGCCAAGCACCAGGCCGAGGTCCAGGAGTACAGTCGAAGAGAGGAAAGAGGGATTCTATTAGCAAGGGGCATCAAGATCATGATGCAGGCTTTCTTTGGGCCACCAACCAGCTCTCAAATTATGACACAGAGACTTCTTATTAGTTATGAATGCTCGGCCTAGCTTAGGCTTGTTTCTGGCTAGCTCTTCTAAGTTAAATTAACCTATTTCTCTTTAGCTACCGTTTGCCTTGGGGCTTTTTACCTTTCTTTCTGTATGTCCTACTTTCCTTTTATTTCCAGTGTCTGGCTGGCTGGCAGCTGCCTGGTTTCTGGCTCTGGGTGTGTCCCTCTCTTTCTCCCTCAATCTCTTCTTCTTCTTCTTCTTCTTCTTCTTCTTCTTCTCCTCCTCCTCCTCCTCCTCCTCCTCCTCCTCTTCTTCTCTCTCTCTCTCTCTCTTTCTCTCTCTCTCTCTCTCTCTCTCTCTCAAACCTAAATTTCTCCTCCTACTTATTCTATCTGCCTGTCAGCCCCATCTATCCCTTTTCTGCCTAGCTACTGGCCATTCAGCTTTGTATTAGACCAATCAGGTGCCTTAGGCAGGGAAGGTGAAACAGCAACACATCTTTCCATGATTAAATGCGGCATAAACAAATGTAACAGACCTTTACACAGTTAAAGTAATACTCCGAAGCATAGACAAATGTAACACACCTTTGTCTAGTTAATGTAATATTCCACAACAGTAACCCTTCTCCAATTCAAATGTTAACCTTCTGACCCAGGGCCTTAGGCTATGGAGCCTTCAGGAAGGAACTAAGTCAGGAGAGTATAGCCTTTCAGAATGAGATTAGAGTCTTTGGGAAAGGGACCTAGAGGATTAGTTAGGTTCTTCCCTTTGAGGAAAGTGGGTGAGCATTACCATCTACGAAACAGACACCATCCTGTCTGCATCTTGACTTTGACCTTCACAGACTTCAGAATTGTGGGGAAGGGATTCACCCTGCTTCTGAGCTCCCAGCTTCTGTTATTCTAGTGTGGCTCACCTTTACCCTTTTCTCCCAGGGAGCTTGTTCCCAGGGATGGGACACACACATTCAAACTTAGTGATGCTGCTACACCTTCTCCCAGGTTCCAAGCACGGACCCTCTTACCTCCCACATCTGTTTGCTTTATAGTGGGCACCACTCATGGAAGAAAGCTGCAGGAATCACTCCAAAGCCTCTGGAACCAGCCTGCCTGAGGATTTCTCCATAAGCCAAATATTCAGCCAAGCCATGGCAGCAAGAAGCATCAACCGCCCCATGCTCCAGGCAGCTATTGCTCTCAAGAAGAAAGGTAAGGGTCTCTATGCTGCCCATCCCATGTTTGACCTAATACACCAAAGCCCTTGGGAAACTGAGGGCAGAATACAACTAAGTATGTCTCAACGTCACAGATCTGACACACTCTTAAAGCAAGCCCCTAGAACCAGCTTTACTACATGAGAAAACTCTGTACTGTTAGGATCCCCGGGGAATGATATAATTTTGTATAATAAGGCAATTATCAGTAACTGCTTTATGAACAAAATTCTGTCCTTTTATTGGTGCTAATTACTATCAGTAATTATTCAAATGACCAAACTTCTGTCACAGATTTTATTTTTTTCTTATATCTTTTAATGTGGCTAATGTTTCTACATATATTCTAATATTCTTTATCTAAAAGACCATTGCAAATAAGTGGGATTAAGCATTGAAACTGACTGACTGAATGGCATTTTGGATATAATTTGTGATCAGTGTTTTATAAAATTTTAATGAACTACCAATTTTTTTTGGAAGAAAATGGTTTATTTCACTCACACATTCATAAAATCTGGTGGGCCAATGACATTCTAATTTCTATCCCATACAGTGATTTTGTTAAATTCCTTCAGAGTAAAGGTGAAATGTTTTTCATCATCTCCCTTACATGATTAAAAACAAAGTCATCCCAATATCCCATATACATTTATGTCTAAGTAACTTATTGCAGATCAACAGAGCATGAGCAGACAGAAAGCATCTTTTCATAGACAACTTCCTTGCTGACAGGGCATATACCAGACTACCAAGAAAGAATCAATCATTCTACTGTTTAGCTAGAAAGTTAATCTTACAAAGAACCCTAGAAGAACCACAAACCTAAACTTTTGTACATGAAAGACAGTCAGTCAGCTGTACTTTAGATCTTTAGGATGTATATCTGTTTATCACTAGTTTCTTGTATCAGGAGATTGGGAGCAGGAATGGGTACAAGGAGTTAATCATCATCTTTAATCAACAACCAACCTTAACTGTTGGACGGCTTTGTATTTTTTCGCATTTTTTTTAATTAAGAAATTTTCTACTCACCCTACATACCACCCACAGATCCCACCTCCCCCCTCCTCCCACCCCCCAGCCCTCCTTCCCAAGCCACCCCACATCCCACATCCTCCAAATCAAGGTCTCCCATGGGGAGTCAGCAGAGCCCAGCACACTGAGTCTAGGCAGGTCCAAGCCCCTTCCCACTGCACCAAGGCTGCACAAGGTGTCACACTGCAGGCACCGGGCTCCCAAAATCATGCACCAGGGATGGATCCCAATCCCCCCGCCCGGGTGTCCCCCAAACAGTTCGAGCTAAACAACTGTCTCCCATATCCAGAGGGCCTAGTCCAGTCCCATGGGGGCTCCACAGCCACTAGTACACAGTTCATGGGTCTCCACCAGCTGTCACAGATTTTAAAACAAGGGCTTAAGCAACTCTGATTTTTCCAGTCTTCAGGTGTCAAAGTGACGCTATGAGAGCTGGTGTGAGTTGAGATGATGTCATGTGGTCTAAGATACACAGTCACAACCATCCATTGGAAGGCATTTTATTTTAGTGCCTGCCTCTTCTTCATGGGCATCAATGAAACCATCTGCATCAGACACATCATTGTGGTCAATCCATCTAACTTAGTCCATCTATGCTGCTCTAACAAAAGACCTGAGACTAGAGAGTTTATAAAGGAGCACAAGATTGAGAGGCCTTTGTCCGTGAAGGTCTTCATGCTTTATTTCATCATATTGGAAAAGGGCAGGGCAGAATAGAGTGTGGATGCCGGAAAGACAAGATATTCGGCCTGCAGCTCCCATTATTTTACAATAAGCACTGATTTCCTTCATGAAGGCAGAGTTCTCATGGCCCCTCATTTTGCTAGACCTCTGCCCACTAACACTATGATAGTAGGAATTAAGTTTACAGCACAAGCTTTTAGGAAACACATTCAAGCCTTAGCCCATCCCACACCCATAGCTCTTCACTCACCATAAGCTCATCTATCTCATTTCCATTCTCTCCTGTTTCTTGCCGTGGCTGGCCAAGTAGATAGAGCCAGGGGAGAATGTCATCTCTATCGTTGTTTCTCTAGTCTTGAAATGGGAATTCAGTTCTTGATGGTCATGGCAGGTGTTTGGGTTTGTTTGTTTGTTTTTTAAACAGAGGGCACAAGGTCTTGGTGCTCACAGATAAGCATTAGGGGAACCAGGAATGTTAAACACATAAGGTTGTCTTCTCACAGGAAGATGTGTACCTGTTTTCTGCCTGGGAGTGGATGTAGTTAGTAGCCTGGTGACCTGTCTGTAGGGCCAGGACGTACTTGAATCCCCCAGACAACTATGTTTATCTCAGTCATTCTCCCTTGACCCCATTCTCTTGAGCATTGCTTCTGGGTCAACAGAACTCATCTTTAGGGAAGAGGCCATATGTCCTTTGTAAAGAGTTTCAATGTAAATGTCTCTTAAAATTTGTTGTACATACATTGAGTTAATTATCATCAGGAAATCTTTTCCAAAAGTGTGCTTAAATATGACTGAAATAAACTGCCTGGTATCAGACTCTAGAAGTTTGAACCAACACAGGCTACTGAGTCATGTTAAACTGAATTTCCTTCTTGCCCCATGTTACTCTGCCCACCCTGGTGGTTGCAGAGACCCCCACAGTTTTTAAACATAGAGTTTTCAGTATAGAGTTTTAGTATGGACTGTGTGGGAGCACTGAACTCTACTGTGGGTTCTGAGCAGCGTGGGCCATGTCCATCTGTCAATGTCAGATAGGAAGATCTTCCCTGCCTGCCACAGAAGTGGAGAGGGGCACACGTGCTGATGGAATTTAAGACGCCCTTAAAAAATGAACCGACAGTGTCAAAATACTGCTGTTAAGTGGTAAGGGGTGGAGAGTGGTCTTTAGAAGGCTCCATGCTTTGCTTGCTCGCAGGACAGTGCTCATGGTAAGGATGATTCTTTCTCAACTTTCTCTAATGAAATCTCTGTACACAGAGACTAAAGTTAGTGAGCAGGAGCCACGACGGCAGGGACTTCCCCATTCTCAGGGGCCTCGGGAGGCATCCAGAATATGGCTCTCTATAGCTGGTCCTCTCCCTGGCAAACCCCTGCTCAGGATTCACAACATGCATCATCACCAACAACTGGCTGGACGACAGCGACAAGAGAGGCAGCTTGGCGCAGATGATGTGTGACCTGAGCCAGCACTTCGACTTCCTGATTGAGTCCTGTCAGGTGGGGATGATCAAGCCTGAGCCTCAGATCTACAAGTTTGTACTGGAAACCCTGAAGGCCAAACCCAATGAGGTAAGTAGACACTCCCTTTCAGGGCGTCCCAGAGATCTTGCAACAAGGGACTGACCGAGTTTACAGACTGGGGTGCACTTGAGGCCTGGCAGCGTGGTCCTAGGGCCATTCCTCTTGTGTCAAGAGAGATGTTTTTGACCACAGCCCAGTCTAGAATGTTCCGCTGATGTAGCCCGTTGTGTGCCTGTTGATGTCATTAGATGATAGAGTAGCTACCATGTTTACGGATGAAGAAACAGAGGCCCTGGGAGACTTTGTCAAGAACACAAAGCTAGTGAGAGTCACCCCACCAAAGGGTGATCAGGAGTGGGTCTTCTTCGGCCATAGCCTCCCTGTCCAAGCATCATGTCCCCCTTGAACCCTGTCACCGTTCAGTAAGTGTCCTGAGAGTCACTACACTGAAACACTGTGTTATGATCTCCTCTCATCTTAAAGGTTGACTGGACTAAGGTCCCTCTCCTTCATGTCCTGTCCCTTCCTCCTGCTGGACCCACCTTACCACAAGATGCTCAGAACAGAACCTAGACCCCCATCCCTGAGGACCACGTCCTTCATCTCCTCGCCATAGAACTTCCCCTGGTCCTGTTCTCAGGTGTTTCCTTCTAAAAATGTTCTCCTCACACAAGATGCTTCCTCTGGCTGACACTCATACTGTTTGGGTCCAGATTGTTTTTCTAGATGACTTTGGGAGTAATCTGAAGCCAGCCCGTGACATGGGGATGGTCACCATCCTGGTCCGTGACACAGACACTGCTCTGAGGGAATTGGAGAAGGTCACAGGGACACAGGTAACTTGGGTCTGGGTGGGGTCTGGCTTCCTGACATCCCTCTGTGGTGTAGGAGAAGGCAGTGAGGAGGCCAAGGTGCTCCCTGGCTGCTCTGTGAGTGATTCTGGGGCAGAGGGAGTCCATCGCCTGTGGTTCAGGTAGTCCACGCCCCTGACCAGCATCCATCCATTTCTTTCTATGAAGCCAGTGAGCAAGAGTTTAAATTACCTTTTGGTAAGTCAGGAAACTAAGACAAGAGAAAGTCACGTAAAGGCTGGACAGTGGCTCAGTTGGCAAAGTGTCTGTCATGCACATGTGAGGACTGACTGTGATCTCTAGCACTCACATGGAATCTGGGCTCAGTGGCACATGTGTGTGACAGAAAACAGAGTCAGGAGGGACGGCTTTCTTAGGTGGCCCCATCTGCACTAGAGATGGCAAGTAGAGCAGTGAAGGATGGCCAGCCTGCCCAGTCGGGGCTCAGGTATTAGGAGATTTACCAGAGCATGCGCTCAGTAGCTCATCCTCCGCTAGTGATGCTTTGGGAACCAGCACCAGTAAGGTAAAAGAGGGAGTATTCTGAAACTTTCCTCCTCACCTAGATGTTATCCAAAGACAGGTCAGGGGAAGCCTCTTAGCTCTCCAGAGGCCAAGGCCAAGGCCCAAGACACAGGCTATTAAGGGATGGGCTTTCTGAGATTCATACACTGAAACGGCAAGGCCCAGTATCTCAGGATGTGATTGGATTTGAACACGGGGCCTTCAGAGAGGTGATTAAGGCAACAGAAGACCAGAAGGAGGAAATGGCAGCCTGATATGACTGGTCTCCATGTAAGAAGTGGAAACTAAGCCACAAGCACACAGAGGGACACATGGGGACACAGAGGGAGACAGCTATCTATAAACACAGAGCAAGGCCTCAGGAGAAACTGGCCCAATTAACACCTTCATCCAAGACTTCCATCCTCCCAAACTGAAGAGATAGCTGTCTGTTGTTGAAAGCGCCCCGTCTGTGGGACTCTATATAGTGGGAACTTGAACAGCCAAAGACAGCCACAGAGCTGGGCTGCAGCTGACTGAGGGGAGACCTTCTGACAGAGGCATCACAGAGAGGCAGAAGCTGTGCCTGGCCCGAGCCCGGTGGCCATCTGAGGACTTCTGCGGAGGATGGTCTGAAACCACAAAGATTTATAAGTCTTGCGTTTTTATGGCTCATCTGATGTTCATTTGGTAGCCTCAGGGCCTTTGTGGAACACTGTCAATCATTTAGGGACTTGGGATGACAGAGAACCTACTGTCACCTACTGGAGGCTTCCAAAATCACACAGGATGCCCAGTTGAAGGATGGGAGGTGAGGGTCTGTAGAGAGTCACGTGTGAGTTTTTTTTGGCTTAACCAGGGGGCTGTGTACTCCTGTCTGCATTCCAATGGAGAGAACTCAGTCACAAGACTCCATTGGACGGAGACAGCTGATGGAGTCCAGCCATGCCCGAGCAGGAGGGGTTTGGTTCATGAGGACCGTCAGGACTCACTCAGGAGGGGTGGCCAAGGTGATGTCGGGGATCTCACACCGTGCCCATCATTCTTTCAGTTCCCTGAGGCTCCTCTGCCAGTGCCCTGCAACCCAAATGACGTCAGCCATGGGTATGTGACAGTAAAGGTAAGTCAGCCATGTTCTCTCTGGCCACAGTACATAAAATGGTACGTGAAATGACAAGGACCATCGAGCTGGCAGTCCACAGAGAGGAAAACAGAAGATACCAAAGCTCGGCGGGTGGTCAGAGCCCTTGGTGTATGTTTGGCATCGCAATCATTGGGCAGCAGAAACAGATTCCTGGGGCTTGGTGACCAACAAGAATGGCCTACTTTATGAGTTCCAGGCCAATGAGAGATTCGTCTCAAAAAGAAAATTAAAAATAAAAATAAATAAATAAGGTGGACAGCTCCTAGGACATGTATCTTAGTTACTTTACTATTGCTGTGATGAAATACCACGACTAAGGCAGCTTATAGTAGGAAGAGTTTGTTTGGACTTATGGTTCCAGAGGACTAGAGTTTATGATAGTTGAGCAATGGTATGGCAGCAATTGGCTGGAGCGGCAGTTGAGAGCTCACATCTTGATCCACAAGGAGATGGAGAGAGCATGCTGGGAATAGCACAAACCTCAAAGCTCACCCTCTGTAACACACCTCCTCCAACAAGGCCACACCTCTTAATCCTTCCCAAGGAGTTCCACCTTCTGGAGACCAATTAACTAAATGCATGGGCCTATGGGGGTTGTTCTCATTCAGACCACCACAGAATGATACTCAAAGTTGACCTCTGGGCATCATACATGCATACAAGCACATGTTCCCTCACATGCATGACCTCCCCCACATATATATGCACATGCACACATGCACACGAAGCAAACAGGTTTTCACAACATAGACATAGTATTCTACACATCACAATTTGTTTTATACAAAATCAGGGCCCAGCTGAAAATCATGAGATATTGCCAGTACCAAGTCACTTTACAGAGGAAGCTAAATTGTTTTGATTCTGTTTGCTCCCAACTGCATACTCCTTTCACTTTGTAGTGAAAACTGCCTGGTATGTCACCCACATTGGCCACTGACAGTTCCCAGCCATTGTCAGCTAGCCTTTGGGTCTTGAGCTGAGGTGGCTGGGTCAGGCAAGGTCTGGCTGTCCCCTGCAGTGGCTTGTGGAATGCCACCTACAGAAGTGAGCCCAGTTCTGCGTACACTAGCATCAAGATTGCTGTCACTCCCCTCTCTCTCCCACAGCCAGGGATCCGCCTGCATTTTGTAGAGATGGGCTCTGGCCCTGCCGTGTGCCTCTGCCATGGGTTTCCTGAGAGCTGGTTTTCTTGGAGGTACCAGGTAAGAAAAACTGAGGAAGGCACTCCCAAGGCTGGGTGAGGAGAGAGGGAATTTAGATGCTGGGGGCCAGCCTGGGATGTTATAGACAAATCATTTCCAAATTGTTTAGATGCTGGGGGCCAGCCTGGGATGTTATGGATGAATCATTTCCAAATTGTGACCGCAAGGCCTCAATGATGCTGAGTATAGGAAATACCTTGGGGCTATACTGATCCTCAAGACACCCGTACAAATTATAAGGAGCCTCTTGTTGGGAAATCTTAGTAATGAACCCAGAAATATGCAAAGGCTTTATCAGACAAGATGTTCTATTCAATGTGGCTTTGAGGCAGTGTACAACCCCTCCACTGTCCATGGTGGTCTCATGAGGTGGGCTCCTTGTGAGATGGTCTCCATGGGGATGAGACTAACAAGAACCACCTGGCACTTTAGGTGGAGCCATTTACAAGAAAGAGGGAGGAAGGCATACAAACAAGGACCATCAGCTAAGAACTGGTGAGACCACACTGCCATGCCCTTGAACTGTTTTGTTTTCCAGATCCCAGCTCTGGCCCAGGCAGGCTTCCGGGTTCTAGCTATAGACATGAAAGGCTATGGAGACTCATCTTCCCCTCCCGGTGAGTTGGCTGTCCTATAGATGTCCTGTGTGGTCATGCTTCTCTCTGTTCAGCATCTCTAGTACCCCTGAGCTCTCCCGCCCCCTGAGCTTGCCCTGTCCAGGTTGAGCACCTCTGATGAGACCCTGGTCCTTCCCTTCAGTGTTCCGTATCTTAGGGCTTGGGTTGCTCCTGATCTGTACACTCTGAGTGACCCAGGTGGCCCACAGGCTTGCACCAGAGGAGGCCTCTGCTGGTCATCAGGGATGTCGAGTGTAGGATGTACCATCTATTTCTAGAAAGGTTTTCCTATACTGAGTCAGTTGCTCAGTTTTTCCTCTCCTCGGCCCTGGCCACACCTATTCTTTCTGTGAAGGCAGCTGCTCTCGGTACCTCATGTCAATGGGCTCATTCGACAGTTACCCTTTCATGACTGGCTGATCTTATCTAGTATCATGCCTTCAGTGATTATCCCTGTTGGATTGCCGTACCTCCTCTCTTTCAGGATGAATGCTCTCACAGTGTGCAAACCACCAACTGCCTGTGCATCCATGCCATGCACCAAAGAACACTGGGTTTCCCCATCTTTTGGCTACTTTGAATATCACTGCTCTGGATGTGGGTACACACACACACACCTGTGCATCCCCACTTTCCTATCTTTAGAACTGCTGGATTCTGCAGCACTTGTAGGTTGGATCTAAGCCCTAGATCTCCAGAACCCAAAAGTAAGCTATACGCAGCCTCTCAACCCTGAGGCCATTTGTAGGTTCATGAACCTTTTCCTGGTGGGAAGAGTTCTTCATTTTTATTAGGTTCAAGTGAGTCCTCAGTCCAAGGGTCTTCAGAGCCCAGGTGTGGAGGCAGGGACATGATGCAGCCAGGCATGAACACAGCTCCTCCAAAGGACAGTAATGCTGTTGACAGCTGGGTCCCCTAAGCTGCTTTCCATGCCCCTTAACCCCAGTGATCACATCTGGCGTGTCTGACTCCTGTGACTGCTGACCTAGACTGGGACTTTGGCCACTCCCAGGACCCTCCTCCTGGTCCCTTGACATGTCATGCTGGAGTGCGTGGTGGGTCATTCCCTAAGCATGGCAATGTCTGCTCAGTGACTCCTGCCTCCTGAATGACACCAAACTGAACTTTAGACTTAAGGGCAGCTTTCATATATAAAGCCCTAGGAAGTCAGCTTTCCAGTTTGAGTTATGAGAATACTTGCTTTGAATTCACCTCAGAACAGTCTGCTGAGAATTGCCTGGGAAAATGACATGGCCACATCGCATTCTTGATAGAGCTTATGAAAAGTGAAGGGTTAGGACTTTTATTGAATGATTTTGTTGTTTTTCTTACATTTCCACCATGTGGGTTTTTTGACATTTCTTTCTCTTTATGCTCACCGGAATAACTGTAATTGGTTTTTAAAAGAGTCACTTACTCTCCAAAGCAGTAACATTCTTCAGGTACATTGCAGCCCTCATCAAAATGTCAATGACTCCCTCCCCCCCCCCAGACAGGGATTTACTGTGTATCCTGGCCAGCTTTAAATTCACTCCCTGGCTCTGACTCCCAAGTGTTCAATAGCATACTTTTAGACAGAAATAGAGAAATTCTACAATTCATGCAGAACCACACATATCCACAAAGAATTGAATGCATTCTGAAAAAAAACACAAAGATGTAGGGATTTGAAATCAAATGTTGTGATTTCAAACACTATTCGAAGTTCACAATAGTTGAGTGGTATGGTATGATACCAGAAAGAAGACAGAGATCAGGACAAGTAGAACAGACCAAAGAATTCAGAAGTAAACACACACACACAACACACACACACAATACATACACACACACACACACACACACACACACACAGAGTTAACTGGTCTTTGACAAGGGTGCCAGGAATATACTGCAAGAAGGAGCTAGCTCTTCAATAGAGACAGTAAGGAACACCCAACAAAATCAGATTGGGCCTTTGTCTTATAGCATGTTAACATCCAACTCAAAATAGACTTAAAAAGTAAAAAGAATCAATATATTGAGAGGGTTTGGGCTTTTTGTTTGTTTGTTTGTTTATAAATTTAAAATCACATTATATATCTGTGGTGTGTGTGTGTGTGTGTGTGTTTTAAGACAGGATTTCATCCTTCAATCCCAGCACTTGGGAGGAAGAGGCAGGCGGATCTCTGTGAGTTTGAGGCCAGCCTGGGCTACCAAGTGAGTTTTCCAGGAAAGGTGCAAAGCTACACAGAGAAACCCTGTCTCGAAAAACCAAAAAAAAAAAAAAAGACAGAATTTCATTATATAGATCAGGATAGCCTTGAACTCACAGACATCTGCCTGTCTCTGCCTCCTGAATGCTGGGGATTAAAAGCATGTGCAAACATGCCTGAAATTGATTTATTTGTTCATTCATTCATTTCTAATTACAGAAATAGAAGAATATGCCATGGAAGTGTTATGTAAGGTAAGAAGCCTCTTCAGTACCATCTACAATGTTCCATCCTGAGTTTCTCCCTGATGTAAGCCAGAAGCACAGGTGTCCATTTAAACTGTAAGAAAGCACAGTGCACAGCATTTGGGTGTCGATTCTTGCTGAACAGGATGGTGATAGCTCTAAATGACAGCCAGAGTGTATGAAGCATAAAGTGTGATTCCCAAATAAGACTGGGGAGCCTGAGGTTGCTGCCCAAGGTTGACAACTAGTAGATCCATATTGGAAAGCTTCCATAGTCAACCCATTCTGAGAGTCTTCAACCAGCAGCTCTGCATGTAAACTGAGCCTTCTCTGCCACAAAGCTCAGATAAAAGCCCAGCTTCTAGGTGGGACTGTCCTCCTGCCTCAGTTTTCCAGCAGTGATTCTCCCCCTTTTCCGGATCTTGCTCAGGTTTCCCCACCAAATCCCCAGTAATTCATTGTAGGAGCTTCTCCGCCACCATCCACTCACCTTATTTCTGTTGGAATCTATTCTCAGGATGGGTGCTGCCCACTTATTTCTGTTAGGATCTAGTCTCAGGATGGGTGCATTGGGTTACTTCACAGAACCACACTCCTGCATGGGGTCCTGAGGCCAAAACGAACAAGATGAAGAGAACAGTTCCTATCCTCTGTCTTTGAAGGGTCATTAGTATGTCTACTACTAGGAACTAGCCCAAGAGAACTCATGGTAAGAAAATCCAGACTCCAGTGTTCAAAACAACCCCATCCATAGTATCTAAGAGTGGAAACAGCCCAAACACCACCAGCTAACGAGTAGACGGGTGCTATGCCAAAATCCATGCACCGGAAGGTTACTGGGTCATGAAGAGTAGGGAAACATCGGAGTGTGTCCCCCCATGAGCCAATCTGGAAGCTACAATGTTAAGCAGAAGCCAGTTATGAAAGCCACATACCAAGTAATTCCATTCATGTGGAGTTTTCAGAAGAGGCAGTCCAGAGGGAACTGAGGCTGCCAAGATGCAGGGGAACTAGAGAATAAAGTGATGCCTGATGGGTTAAACCTCAAGGGGAAGTTTGCAAAGTTTGTGGCCATGAAGACTTTCTGATACTGGGTGGTGGTGACAGTTTCACAATTCTGATTGTTCTAAACCCACTGAAGTGTGGACTTTAAAGGGGCTAATTATACCATATGTGACATATTCATAATGCTCTTTTAAAAAATCACCACAATAATTTAAACATAAAATCCTGTTTAAAAAGCTGACATTGGCTTCAAATACAGGGTCAGAAAAAAGTGGAATTTAAGACCCATAACACTGCTTGTCTTCAAGTGCCCATAAAACTTTCTCGTCGTAACTCCCCAAATACCTTGCAAAACAATTTACCTCAACTACAACTCCTAAATTTGTGTGTCAGTTCATCACATAACTCTTAGGTTTTTGTAAAGCTGGGCTCTCCTTTCATTTCATTTTTATTTTTAATTGACAAGTAATGCGTTTTGTCATGCATAGCGAAATGTTTAATATCCTCCGTAGCACGGTCACGTCAAGGTAAATGACAGATGCATGACCTCAGATAGATGCGTGTCAAGATGTTTTGATGTTTAATATAAGTTACTGAATGGTCACATCTAGGTCACTGACAGATGCGTGACCTCACATAGTCATCATTGATGCTGACAGCACGACATTCACCTGACATTTTTCAAGAATCCATCACTGCCAATTACAGTCACTTTGCTATAGAGTAGGTCTCTGCAACTTCTCTCTCCCTCTCGGATTGTAATTATTTATCCCTTGACCAGTCTCGTGCTCACCTTCCTCATGCCCACTGGTTCAGCCTCTGCTATTCTTCAGCTCTGCTTCATGGAAAGCTGTTCTAGACCTCATAAGAATGAGCTCCCTGGCCACTTGTCTGTGTTGTCTTATTTCATTTAGTTTCATGTTCTCCATGTTGCTCCAAATAACTTGATGCCCCCCTTTTGTGTCCAACTAGTATCACCTTGTATATGTACCCCTATTTTTTTGCATCTTTCATCAACTGATGGACACTTAGGTCGATGCCATCTTTTGGCTTCCATGGATATGCTGCAATAAACATGCATGATTTTTACTTTAGGCTAGGAGCCTTTATTCTACCCATAAACCTCCTGTATATTTATAGCCTTGGGATTCCAAACTGAAAATTCTGGATGCAGCACAGCAAAACTATCTTTTCAAGTTCAGTCGTGTTTGGAGATGTGTCTACACCCAGCTGACCCTTAAACTGTGTGTGTGGCTTTTGGCATGGGGTTTAACCTTTGCAGGTCATGTTCTCAGCTGTATGATGCAGTGAATGGCTGGGGCTCTATGTTTTACAAGGTTCCTTAGGATCCAAGTATTGTTCTTAGCTCATGGAGTCTAGAGAGGACATGGAACTCACTATAACTTCTATGTTGAACTAGAATGTGGAAAGGTGTTACATGTAGCTCATCAGGGTGTGTCACCCATGCTGTTGTGAGCTCTTGGGGCCTGTGAGTTCCTAGAAGTGATGACAGAATATGAAGAGGTGTTCATGTGCGCTTCCCCAAGACAAAACTCATGGTTTCTATCAGAGACTGCAAGAGGTCTCAGGAGACAGAGGATGCTGTGGTTCAGGAAAGGGGTGGGAGCTCTCATGACATGATCTGCCCACTAGCACTCTGTCATTTTAAAGTGGAGTTTTTCCTGAGACCCGTCCTGACAGTGTGTGGCATGTGGCAGACTGTTTCTGTCCACCTTACCTCTCTGATGCCGAGTCTGTGTGCTTATTTTTAGGAGATGGTATCATTCCTGGATAAGCTGGTGAGTCATTCCTTCGAGCTGATCTCTTTGGAGAATTCTGTGTGGATCTTGGTAATGAAAGGAGAGCTGGATGCCTTGGAGGGTTGGCTGTTGGTGACTATGAGCAGAGAGGACCAGGGCAGGGGAGACACGAGCTTCAGACAGCAGGGAGAGGGGGATGGTCCCCAAATTAAAGATAACCAAGGGTGAGGGTGGATAGGTGTTTTGCCATTCATTCAAGAAAGTGAAGGGAAATGCCTTTGTTGGCATCCATCCAGGGAGGGGAACCTTGAGTATCAGGGAAAGGTGTGGGGAAATAATCTATAAGCTAGTACTTCACAGTTCATTAAATCTTGAATCTCTTCCAACAAATCTCAGCTCAAACTCAGTCACAGGAATGAAAGTGGCCGTGGTCATCTGCAGAGCGCATGTACTAGACCGCTCTGCCACGCCCTCTGCCTCATGGCATTAGTCTAGAATGGAATGCAAACACTGTAGGTCAGACTGGAGAGGAGGAATGTTCTAGGCCAATGGCAATGGAGCCCCCTGGGACCTAGTGAAGGCGCTTTAGGGCGGTGACTGGTGCAGACCACCATGGGAGGCTTGATAGTAGACAGAAAGGGACAGAGCATGGCAGGGACCTGGGACAAGGAGCTATCTTCAGAGGGGGTGGAAAGGCTGAGGCATCTGAAAAGCCTCAGATGACCAACGGGGCAGCACTGGAGAAGGGAAGAGAGCCTGCTTTAACCTATGTTGGGAGACCCAGTTGGAATTATGACTGTCGCTTTCCACATACATGGTACAGGCAGATCACTTCCCACCTGTGTGGCAGCCATTGCAGGCTACCGGGAGGACTCCAGGCGTGGACATGAACGCCTCCACATGGATGTAATAGGTGTTCAGTCAAGGAAAGCTGCTGTCATCAGCAGCTGTAGCCGAAAGGGAGGAAGAGATGGAAGGTGATTTTGGACTTCTTATGACTAAGTAAGGGGGAAAGGGTCCCAGAAGAGTAAGGGAAGAATTGTAATCACACAGTGAGTGATGTGACCTGGGAGCCTGGAGAGGAAAGTTAACGTTTTAAAGAGAGAAGGTGGGGTGAAACAAAGATGATTTGAGAGAAGGGAGACAGACAGACAGACAGACAGGCAGGCAGAGGAGAGAGAGAGAGGGGGGGGGAGAGAGAGAGAGAGAGAGAGAGAGAGAGAGAGAGAGAGAGAGAGAGAGAGAGAGAAGGAACTCGTGGCTACTGGTCCTGTCTTCAAAGCCCAGTCATTTGTGGAGACTGAAGAGGATGGGGATGTGTGAGAGGTGGAGTTTAGAATGATGCACACCTCAGAGGAGTTTCGGGGGTGCCCGATGGACTCACTAGGCTGTCAAGGAGAGGCCTTTGGCTCGTCTGCAGATCCCAGAAATCCACCCTCATCGTGTCTCTTCTTGTTTCTCTAGGGGATCCCTCAAGCAGTGTTCATTGGCCACGACTGGGCTGGTGTGCTGGTGTGGAACATGGCTCTCTTTTACCCTGAGAGAGTGAGGTAAGCAGCCAGGTGCAGTAAGGATTTGCGAGGTTGGACTTAGAGTCTCCTCCCCACTCCAACAACTCCCCCCCGCAAGCCAGGTACCTCAGCTCTGCAAAACTTCTAGAAAACGTTCAATAGGGAAGGTAATCACACTAAGATGGGCCTACTGAGCTCCTAGGAACAGCCTCTGACTGACAATGAGGCGGCGAGTAATTCAGAGTCAGAGTGTCTTGGAGTACAGGGCTGACTCTGAGTGGAGTGGACAAAGAGGTGATAAAGGTTTATAGTGTCACAGTATTAATCAGAAGGAGAGAGTTCACTCTGGACTAAGAACCAGAAAATGTGTCCTTTAAGTGGGTGTTATAGCACATGCCTATAATCCCAGCACATGGGAGGCTGACGCAGGAGGATTGTGAGTTCAAGGTCATCCTGGACTACAGAAAGAGAGAGTGAGAACAAGAGAGGCCTTCAGTTCTGTCCTGCAGTGACAGTGTGACAAGTGTCACCTCCTAGCCCTTGGTCTCTTCAACTACAAAGCTACAACTGAAACTCGTAGCCAGACCGACACCCTGAAATGCTGTGTGGGTCATGGCATGTCACGGTCACCACCGCAGTATCCACGGTCATTATCAAGGCTCTGGTGGAAGTTTCTGGACAGCCTGGAATCTAGTGGGTGAAGTAGACCTCGTGGCCACACACAGTTAGCTAGAAAGCTGTAGTTAACGCCTCTGTCTTGGTAGGAGAGGGGTATAGGCAGCAGGGTCTGCATGCTCCAGATCATGCAGTCGCGTTTTCAACGGCCGTCTTTGGAAGAACAGAGAGCCCTCTTCACACGGTGAGATGACCTCAGAGACTGAAATTAATCAGGAATTTCCTAAAACATTTTTAAAATATATACCTCATTTGTATTTATTTTTAAACCTATTTTTATTTTGTGTGTGCCTATAGTGTGTGTTGTGGATATATATTGTGCATACATGCCAGTGTATGGGAGGGTGCCCATGTACGGAGGCCACAGCAAGACACCAGGCTTCTTTCTCTGTCTCTGTCTTATTACCTTGAAGCAGGGTATCTCACTGGACCGGCAGCTGGCTTTTTTGACTAGGCTGGCTGAGGAGTGGACTGGGGCTCCGCCTCTCTCTGCTCCTGCAATACAGAGGGTTCCCGGCACTTGCTTCCATGCCTGGCTTTTTATAGGGGTGCTGGAAATTTGAACCCAGGTCCTTAGGTCCTTGTGTTTGTAGAGCGAGTGCTCTTACCCACTAAGCTACCTCTCCCGATCCCTCCTAAAACACTTCTAAAGTGTATGTATTACTGCTCTCCTCCCCCATCCTTACTCATTCCTTTCCTCTTTCTCTTGTTTCACTAAAACTGGAAATCAGAGTTTAATTCTTGTCTTAGTTAGGGTTTCTGTTGCTGTGACGAGAGACCATAACCACAGCAACTCTTATAAAGGAAAGCATTTCATTGGGGCTGGCTTACAGTTCAGAAGTTCAGTCCGTTATTATCATGGCAGGAAGCATGGCGGCCTGCAGGCAGACATGGTGCTTGAGAGGTCGCTGAGAGTTCCACATTGGGATCTGTCATCAGCAGGAAGACAAAGTAAGCCACTAGGCCTGGCTTGACCTTCTGAGACCTCAAAGCCAGCCCCCTGTGACACACTTCCTCCAACAAACCCACATCTACTCCAGTAAGGCCACGCTTCCTAATAGTGCCACTCCCTGAGCCTATGAGACCATTTTCAGTCAAAACCACCACAATTCTTAAACAAATTGTACGGTAACCAAAGAGTTACTCTACAAGCAAATTGCATGCTGCTGAAAATTAAACCAATAGGAATATAGCCATGAGCATGATATGTAGCTTAAAGAAGACCATATATATTGTTTTTCTCAACTTAGTCTCTTCCCAGCAAAAATTTAGAAACATTTTACTGGCCAAACTGAGGTTTTGCCTGAATAGCATCAGACCTGAGACATCCCGGCAAGCCCTAGTCTCCAGCTCCTCTCTTGTTCTATCTCAGGCACCCTAACCCTTAGCAATGTAGTGATCACTTCCAATCACTCCCAGAAAGGTATGTGTGTGTCCACAAAGGTGTGTGTGTGTCCACAAAGGTATGTGTGTGTCCACAAATGTATGTGTGTGTCCACAAAGGTATGTGTGTGTCCACAAAGGTATGTATGTGTCCACATAGGTATGTGTGCGTCCACAAACATATGTGTGTGTCTAAGGCAGGTAAGGTTAAAAAAGAAGCTGCAGTTGAGTCGGGGAAACCCTACTAGGTTAAGACTCCAAACACCTGTGTCCCAGGTCCCCACTCACCGACAAAGTGAAACCGTGCACGTAGTTTCCCACTTCGGCTCCAGTTTCGACCTGAAATGTTCTTTCTGGGTCGTGTCTGTCTCAAGAGGCTCTTTGTTTTAATGCTGCTTATTCTTCTCGCAGAGCCGTGGCCAGCCTGAACACGCCGTTCATGCCACCAAATCCTGAGGTGCCCCCCATGGAAGTTATCAAATCTATCCCAGTTTTTAACTATCAGCTGTACTTCCAGGAACCAGTAAGTGGGGGACACCAAGAGCTATGGAGTCAATGGTGTTGCCTCTCTCCCCTCCCCTCTGCTCCCCTCCCCTCCCCTCCTTTTCCCTTCCCTCCTCTCCCTCTTGTCCCTCTCCCCTGCCCCTTAAATATCCTGAGGCATTAGTTAGAAATGTAAAAATGACTTTGCAAACAGGTTGGGGCATACTGGCCACAGATCCAGTGGGTCCTTTGTGAGTAGGTGAACATTTCTCTGTGTCCGTCTGGGTGGCCACCGGCTGAGGAGCAGGGGACGGGGCCAGGCTGGCTTCTGCTGCTTCTGCGATGTGTGCAGCAGGAGCCAAATGCTCACTTAAAGCTGCCGGTCTCAGGCTCTTGCTAGGGACCTTGTCCTCTGCTCACTGACAACTGAGCCTTGTGAAATGTCACCAACAGCCAAAGAGCCCCACAGCAGGCACTCAAGAGTGTTGAAAGGATGTGGGGTTGTGCGAGGTATCAGCACAAGTCCCACAAAGATGCCTTTCAAAGACATCCCTGGAGTGTATGAGCCTTGTGAGGAGGGTCTGATACCACCTTTGACAGGGACTCTCTGAGAACGTTGTGAGTCCCCTGACCAGAAATAACGAGTCCATCCTCAGTGCACTCTAACCAGTGAGCTACACAGCCCAGCATCAGCTGAGCTGGACTGTGGGAAGACTTCTGAATCAAGCAGGCACTTTCTTTGCTTGCCACTTCCATAGTTTAGCAAATCTGGAGCTGTCCCAGAAGCCATGCCTCCTTCAGGAATCCCCACCCCCTGCTCGGGAAGCCCTCCTCCACCACCAAACAGCTCTGCCCCCTTGATCCCACATCACTGTGTATGTGCTCCTGGCTCACCTTGAGGGCCAGGGCTCACCTTGTTCTTGCAGCATCTGTGGATGCCTGGGGTACAGTAGGACTGAACCAATGCTCTCAGAAAGGGGGATCCTACAGCCGCACGCACAAAGCCATGTGGTGACCATGATCCTGAGCCCTTGGATGTGTGGAGAGGTCTCTTTATGTGGTTCTGCACATTTTGCTCTTTGAGGTGGATTGACACTGGATCTGTGCCCATGCAGGGAAGGAGTGATCATCCCCCCCATGCTGAATTTGCAGTTAAAGATTTTTTGATGAGAGCCATGTTGGCTTGTTAATTACGAGCCCACTCATTTGTAAGATTCGATTCCACGGAGAATCAATGCATGTCTTCTTCAAGGTGATGAATGCCAGGCAAGAAATAGCAACGGGAGCCTGTAGATCCGCAGTGATGGATAAGAGCCTGTCCTGCCTGTGAGTCGGGCTCAGTCAGGATTCTTATTTATTGAGAGCCAACCTCACCCCAGAAGCAGCTGCTGTTGATGAGGCACATTTCAGTGTCTGGAGCCCTGCAGAGGCCTCCACAGAGCTCTGATCTCACGTGGTCCTTAGAAGAGTAAACAGACACCAAGAGGCGGTGAGGCTCAGAGAGCGCATGGGTCAATAGTTCTGAAAGTCCATCATGCCGACAGGGAGGGGGTGTAAAGGTGAGGGCCAGAAAGGAGAGGATAAAAGGGATTGTGCTCTTGGGGACTTAGGGAAAGGCTGCATTTCACAGTGGCAAGTGTCCTGACTGCTCCTTCTGTGCTCCTGAGCCCAGCCTTAGCACCTAACACACATGGTTCAAGCCCCAGTACTGACTCATGACCTTAGCTCTCCAAGACCTGGGTTGATTCATCATCTGTCAGATGGGGTTGGTAAGGATGGAAAGGGATTGTGCATGTTTCTTATCGTGCTGACATGGCACGCAGGCTCGGCAGCATGTGGTGATTATTGTACACACAGGCCGGGTGACACAAGGTGATTCTTACCATCAACATTGTCACTGTTCTTAAAGTTACTGAATGGCACCAAGATCGCCTAGCTTTTTTTTTTATTTTCAATATTATCAGGAGATGTAACCCAATATGGCCAGCTGCAGCCTGAGGAGTTGGGTCTTAGAGACCTCTACACAGGTGATGCCAGGATCTTAGAATTTTTTGCCTAGTCAGAATGAAACAGAGTTGGGATTTATCCAAAAGAGAGAGTACACATTTTAGACATTTACACATTTACACATGGAAGTTGAGAGGGAGACCTCTAAACCCGATATATAGTTACAGGTGTAATTTACAACCAGGCTCAAATATTAAGCAAACTTTAAAAATTGAGTTTCAAGCCAGGTATGGTAGCGCAAGCCTTTAATTCCAGCACTCAGGAGGCAGAGGCAAGTGGATCTCTGTGAGTTCAAGACCAGCCTGGTCTATAGAGTGAGTTCCAGGACCACCAGGGCTATGCAGAGAAACCCTGTCTCAAAAAACAAAACAAACAAACAGAAAATTAAGTTTCAAATGCCTTTGTGAAAATGAGTTAGTCTCCTCCTTTCTCTTATCTTTAACAATTTCCTTCTGTCAATGATGCTGTGAGGTGGTTTGTGTAGTGCATAGTTCATGTTTGTGAATGACAGAGACATCAGCATAGTTCATGTTTGTGAATGACAGAGACATCAGCATAGTTCATGTTTGTGAATGACAGAGACATCAATGAGGTTCAACTCGGAGATTGCATTGAGGCCGTAAGTAGGCAGGGTCCTTTAACTGGTCTTGTTTGGGCTGTCTTTGGAAGAGGAGGGCATCTTCACAGTGGGTTCTAGAGGGTGGCATTGTTTTTGTTTTCTCGGGTGACATTCTTGACTCTCAGTCAAAGAGAATAGAAACCAGGACCTGAAGTGAGAGTCTGTTTCTTCTTTCCTAGCCTCTTCATTTTCTCTGTCTCATCCTGCCTCAGACTGCTCCCCACCCCCACATACACCTTGCCTTCCTCCATCCATATTTTTTCTTCCTACTGAGGAAGCAAGGTATTAATAGGTGCCCAGAAAAGGCTCAATGGATGGAAAAGAGGGTAGGTAGGAGTGGAAACTATATAAGGAAGGAATACCAGGGAGGTGTTGACTACAGCTGGGTTTTCAAAATCTCGTTTTTTGTCATGCCTCTGTCTATCTGGTGGGAAGGTCACTTCCTTTTTCCTGTGCCCGCCCTGGTGGGAAAAGCATTTAGTCATAGGAGTGCCCTTGGTGTTGGTCCTGTTTTGTGCTAGTTTTATTCCTGGGCAGCTGTAGGAAACGTATGATGTCATCAACCGTGCTCAGTGTTGGCCAGTGCTGGGCTATGCCTCTCTGGCCCAGTGTGCCATTTCGCTCCTGTTCTACATCAAGTCTAGACTTCATATTGGACTGAAACTCATGGGTGCGTGGAGTGTAAGCATCACAGATGGGATGCAAAGGTTTCCTGGCAGCTGAAAGCCAAGGAATACCACTAAGTCACACTGCACAACAGACCTCACACAAGAGATTTATTGGGAGGGAAAAAACTAGGAGGGTGGCTGCCTCTGTTCAAGCAAGAAACAGCAGCAAACTGAACAGGATAGAGGGCTTATAGAAAGCTTCTTGGGAAAGGGGTGGAACTTTTCAGGGTAGAGCTTTCCAGGGTGGAGATTGGTGGGATTTCTTGTCCAGAGATTGGGCTTTTTGCTCTGCAGGGTGGGGGTAGGGTTCAGCAGTTAGGGCAGTTAGAGTATTCTGTGGGTAGAACCTGGCAGTTAGAGGTCCTCAGGGGATGGTCCTGGCCACTCGTGTGGTTTGAGGGGCTCACATGGAGGAAACAGTGGCCAGTGGGTGCTGGGTGGTATGTGACGTCCTCTGCACTGGGCAGGCACCCTCATTAGTGCCTGGGGTGCAGGTCTATTGGGGGATGTTGTTAAATGAAGTTTTGTTCCGTGGAGCTGCTGGGGACCTGCATTCTAAGCATCTACCCAGAAGGAGATGCTCCCGGTACCCAAGAGCAACAAGGCCTGTAGTCAAATCTCCACTGAATTATTGAGGATTTAGCAAAAGTTACAGTCTCTTTTCCAGAAAATGTCATGTACATACCCAATTCTGTGGCAATCCCAAGATGTTCTAGAACTTCTTCTGAAAGCTACCCTAAGTATACCTGGCTATTTTATTAGGAGCCCCTCCCTCTCTTCTCATTGGCCTGGGGCTTGCTTACCTAGACCCGACTGGCCAGCCAGAAAGCTCCATGGACCCATCCGCTTCCACCTTGTGATAATTGGGCTTGTGAATGTGTGCCACTGCCCTCGGCTTCTTCGCACAGGCTTTCGATGTCAAACTCAGGTCCCCATTCTTGCAAGACAAATAAATGTTTATCAACTAAACGGTCTCTCTGGTCCTCCTAGGAGAGAGACATTTCACGTGCAAGGCATAACCTTTAACATACATACTATCCGGTCTCTAGTCCAGCAAGTCTGTGTATCCCTGCTCTTTCCTCAAGCCAGAAGAGCCGTCCTCCATCTGCAATGCCAAGTCCCACTCATCTCCAGTCCACCTCCAGTGTTCTCCCCTTTGGTAAAAGCAAGCAAAACTGTCACTTGGGCCATCGTGGTGAACTCTTACTCGCTTTACAGTCCTCGATGCTACTTTATTCTCGGGGTGTTTGCCACCTGCGAGACTCCCCAAGAACTCTTTGGTATGTCTTAGAATTAAACAGTATTCACAAGATGAATTAGTGGACATGAACACTTCCCAGGAAACACCAGGCATCATATTTCCAACATTTGACTATCTCTGTGGTGGCCAACCCCTCATCCGCATTACAGGAACATCTCCACTTTGCCATAAATAAACTTGTATTTTATGTATGCTTGTAATGATGTATGCTAAATTTAAAAGGATGATGCAGAAGGAAAGTAAGTGGAGATACTGGGAGGTGTGGACCTCTGTGCTCCTCTCTACCTATTTAGTCCTCATTCCTGCAGCCTGATGTTCAGAGCACGAGGTGTCTGAGTCCCTGCCGTAGCCTATAATAGATGAGCAATTACCTGTAATAACACTCTCTCAAGACAGAAGAACCTGGTAATTTATCACCACCAAGGACGCGTGTCCCAGATCCTAACAAAGGACATTTGCTGCCCTGTCCTTAGGGAGAGAGCCCTGATAGCATTCCAAAGGTCTGTAATGATTAGGGCCAAGTTGAAGAAGATGGTTGAAGTTACTACAGTCAAATTGAGAACCACAAAGGAAACTGTGAACAGAGACATCTCACCGTGCATCTTTTCAGAGCCTGTCCTTAAATCTGTATTGGCCTCCTTGATTATGCAAGTTGTACCTCATAGCGGGATTCTGGGCAACAAAATAAACAGTGTTATCCTCAAATCCACCTACCTGGAAGCACCCCTGTTAGCATCTTATATTCTATTTAATCTTCTTTAACATACATCTCACAATAAAAAAAAAAAATTCCAGGGAATGTAATTCTAACAAAACGTGGGCTGGATGGGACAGATGCTGAGGGCTCTTGGCCTTTGGCAGTGGGTGGGCTACAGTTTCCAGAGCTTCTTAAAGCGATCTTTAATTTTGCTCCCTTGGCTGTTTTAGGGAGTGGCCGAGGCTGAACTGGAAAAGAATATGAGTCGAACTTTCAAAAGCTTTTTCCGAGCAAGTGATGAGATGGTAAGAGGTGGGAGATGGTGTGTGTGTGTGTGTGTGTGTGTGTGTGTGTGTGTGTGTTTGCTTGCATGTATGTGCATGGGTGTGTGTGCATGCATGCGAGTGTGTGTGCATAGTGCATATGTGCACACAAATGTGTTCGTGTTTGTGCGTGCGTGCGTGTGTGTGTGTGTGTGTGTGTGTGTGTGTGTGTGTGCATGTGTGTGTTATAATTTTGGCTTATGAGCTCATCTTTAGTGACATTGAACCTGCACCAGCCTGCTTGTTTGGACTCTGGACCCACTCTCTTGGGTGATTCATCATTATCTCTGTCCTGCATTCTGCTGGCAGTCCCACCCAGGCTCACTTCTTTGTTTGCCTCATACCACCTGAGTCCCCAGATCACCCAATGGCGTAAATTCAAATGCACGGGGACCTCTTTCCCTTTTCTCTTAGTACCAAGCTGAAGCAAATAAATTTCCCACCTGCCTGTCATGGGTAGACTTTTTCATTTTACCTTTTCATGGATGCTTCTGCACACTGAGGAGCCCTGGGTTGCCAGGTTTCCTCTAGGGCAGGGCAGGGAGCGGCTCGTTCTGATTCTCCACCTTCTGTAGGTCTGAGCTCTCCTCTCTCGTGCTCACACTGACAAGCCCGTTACTTAGATCTGCGAGCGCCTGCAGCAGCAGTGGACGGGAACTTCAGCTCTCTCTCCTCTGGCCCTGAGAGCTCCCTTTGCTGCCTTTTGGGGTCAGCGTGACCCGTCCGCTATTTCAATGCTAGGGTTTCAGTTATTCTTGGTTACCCACGATCGATTAATACCAAAAGGGGAAATTCTGCAGGTAAAACCTAAGTTGTAAAGTGTGTGCCACGCTGAGAGGCATAATGAAATCCCACATCATCCCACTGGTGTGAATCTGCTCTGTCTCAGCATGGGGCAGGGGGGGAGTCTCATTATAACATTGCTGTAATTAACTCTTCTATTTTAGTATTGGCTGTCATTTCTGGTTACGTCATGGTAGTGCCTCATTTATGAATCAAACACTATCACGGGTGTCCGGTACAGGGTGTGCACAGAGTACACAGTGTCCAGGGTCCAGTGCTGTCCTTGGTGGCCAGCTTCCATCCCCTGTGTGTTTTAGCCCATATCCCCACATGAAAGGGTTCTCACATGGCCCTCGTGCGCTTAAGGTCTGCTGTAATGGCGATCTGAGTCACAGTCTTCTGACTTTGCTTCACTCACGACATCCTCCCTAAACTTTTCTTCCCACAGGGTTCACTCAGTGTGCATAAAGCTACTGAACTGGGTAAGCGGTGTCCCTGGGAGGGAAGGGACAGCAGGGCCACATCAGCAGAATGTTAATGGAGTCCTGTTCCCTCTGCCCCTGAAGAAGCCCTCAGCTTGCTTTACTGTTCCGGGCTTTGACTTTGCCCAACCAAGGTCCCCTGATGATTAATGTTAGATTAGTATAGTCTGCCCTAGAGGGAGTTGAGTGTCAAAGTCCTAAGAAGCTCTGAGGACTTGGAGAGGGTATCTGAGGCAACCCACCCTCTTCTGGTGAAGACCCCACCTCAGGACGGAGAGATGGCTGCTGTGGAGTCAACAGTGTGCACAAGGCAGGCCGCACTAGGCCCGCCCAAGTCTCCACCGGCCCTTCCACCCCAAGGTCCTCTTCCGGCCACTCTGGTTCCCATACATCTTGGTCACCACGACAAGTAGGATTTAACTGAAGTCAGATCTGGACTCAGCTCTGAGGCCCCAACCTCCCCCAGCCCTGGCCTCACAGATGCTTCCTTCACACCTGGCACTGCCCCCAGCCATCATTCATCCGACCGAGTCTTAGTAACTGTGGCCACTGACACTCCTAGTGCTGGACCTACGACCTCTCGATCACAAACAGAAGAAGTGGATCTCAGAGGTTGACCCGTGTCGACAGGCTGAGCTGGAGTCTGATCCTAGCGGCCTTCACCTCTGAGGATATCTGCCTCCTTACACCCCCACCCCCACCCCCCCCCCACCCCCGCCCGCTTCTTTTCTTTCCAGCCCCTTGTTAGTTTATTGGTTCCATGTTCTGAGTACCTGTCATCGAGGAGTCCAGGGGTAGGATGCTGCCCACAGAGAGCTTGGGGTGGTACAGGGAAGCAGATCAGCAGTAAAGAAGTGCAATTGGGGATGGGATGGGCCTAGGGCCCAGCAGGGCGGGAGCACCAGCTGGGTGTCAGATTCCCTTGACATTGGCCTTGAAGCCTGGAGCGATGGTGCCCTTTACTGTGAGGACTGTAGAATGAAAACAATGTGTTCGTTCCTGATGAGCCTTTAAGGGAACTGCCAGGACGCTGCATGCCTCTGAAGACAATATGGCATTTTATAATGAGAACCCCACAGTAGGGAAGATCCCAGCCCCATGGCTTGGTGCTCCTCCTGGCCAAGAGGAAGTCAATGAGGAGAGGGCAGAGGGACAGACACAAAGTCTCATGGGCCCTTCACTCCAAGTCCAGACGGGGCAACCTCAGGAGGGAAGGCCAGCTTTAGAACCATCCGGCCTGCAGCGGGAGAGCACACAGGTGTCTTTTTGCAGGGGGAATCCTTGTGAACGCCCCAGAAAACCCCAGCCTCAGCAGGATTACGACGGAGGAGGAAATTGAGTTTTATGTACAGCAGTTCAAGAAGTCCGGCTTCAGGTAAAAAAGAAGGGGACCCCAGACAGGGTGGATAGGGTGCTCAGCTGTCGGGGATGGGGACGGTTACTTCCACCACAGCCCCTGTGAGCACCACAGTGACCTGTCTGTGCTTGAATGCCCCCCAGTGCCGAGAGGCTCACTACCTCTGCTGGGCAGCTTCCTTTGGGGTATCCAGCTTGTGCTTTCTGGTGTGTATGGGTCCCCCAAAGGGAGAGGCTTTTAATTAATTTGCGGTCATAACTCCTCCAAGGATCAGGGCAGCTCTTTTGTCTTTGGAGAATCGAAAACCACACAAACCCAAACGTGCGTGCACTTCAGTGCCTTCGCACCATCTCTGACCCACCACGGCACTTCTCACTGAGTTTCCTGGGGCAGGAAGGTGGTTTTTAGGTGTGGATGGGGGTAATCTGTAGGGTCAGCTTCTGTTTGCCCCCAGGTCCTCTCAGGGGCACCAGCCCAGGGGCAGAGAGTTCCTGCCCTAGGCCTCGCTGAGGAAGCAGCAGATGTGGCTAGGAATCGTGTGTCTCGGGGCCACACTCCCATGTCCTGCAGCACTCGCCCTCCCTGGCACACTTGTGTCTGGGTAGCACAGGTCCTTGTGGGCCAACAGTGGTCAACTCCTGGAAGCTCACCCTCGTTACCGTCTGATCCTCTCCACAGAGGCCCTCTGAACTGGTATCGGAACGTAGAAAGGAACTGGAAATGGAGCTGTAAGGGACTGGGACGGAAGGTGAGCACTGTGGCCTCCTGTTACACACACACACACACACACACACACACACACCATACACACATACATGCCAGACACACACAGACTCCAGGCACACAGACACCAGGCACACACACACCAGACACACACACACCAGGCACACACACACCAGGCACACACACACACACACACACACACACACACACACACACACACACCAGGCACACACACATACACACACACACACACTAGGCACATATACATACACACACACACACACACACAGACTCCAGGCACACACACCAGACACACACACACACACACACACACCAGACTTACATATACACCCACACCTCATACCCCACACACACTTATACACCAGACATACACACACGTATGCATACAGCACTTACACACACCAGACATACACGCTGCACACACAGACACCAGACACACACACAGACACCAGACACACACACAGACACTAGACACACACATACCAGACTTATACACACACCAGACGCACACACATACACACACACACACACACACACACACACGTATGCTCACATTCTCTCACACACATCAGACATATATATCTTGCACACAGACACCAAATGCGCACACATATGCACCAGACACACACGTGTACACACATACACACACACACTCATCTCACACAGAGGCACCAGACACACACAGGACTCACAGAGCCGCCTTTAAGGCTTCCTGTTGCTCTCACCTGACAGGACCTGGGTCCTACACAGGGACCCTGGCTTCCTCCTTTCCTCTGAGGTTGGGGTGGACTCCACTCAGGGCTTCTTGTTAGAGCCTCCTGCTGGTGAGACCCCCAGAATGGTGGCTTCTGGTGCTGCAGGGGTCCTGTCCAGGTAACGACAGCATTATACGGGATGTGTTCATCTCCTGGCAGTAGCCCTGGTCAGGGCCACAGATTGGCCAGGGTCACTTGAAGTGGACAATGACACCAAACCACATAGGCATGCTGGCTTCCCAGACAGATGTGACTTTTGCCTCTGCCTCTGTCACCTTGTGGTTTGTCTCTGGGTCTCAGTTTCCTCATTTGTCGGTCAGATGATGGATGGTCTTCAACCTCTGGGTCTATAAAGAGAGTAACGTTGCATCCTAAATGCTAAACATCGAAACTGGCATTTTTTTTTTTTTTTCAAACCATCACAGGAGCAGGCCTTCATCAGCTCCCCTAAGAGCCCAGTCCCCTCCTTCCTTCACTACGGGTAATGCAGGGTTTACAAAGGGGCTTGATCCCACCCCTGTGTGACGCGTGGACGATCACTTCGCCAGGCTGATGCTCTGTTGCCATCTCTGCAGTAAAGACACTGCGGGACCAGTGTCTTCCTCAGAGAGCTGTGTGATCAGGAAGTGACTGGATGAGCTGAAAGCCTTGAGAGAGGGTCCCGGCCGAGCAGTCCTTCAGCTAATGCTCCCCATCACTGTCATTACAGCCGTCTGTGACTGACGCATATGGCAAAGCTACAGTTCCATGAGACCAGAGGGGTCAGGGTGTGGAGGGAAATGAGGAGGACACTGTGGGGTGGACCAGGTCGTGCTAAGGCTGGATTTCTAAGGCTGAAATTAGTTTCAGCCTCGCAATCACTTTTGACCGTCACAGGACCCTGGGGAGATGGGATGAAAAGCATGGTGTTCTCCAGAGTCCTCAGCTAGGTCAGGCTGACATCGCTTAGAAGTGACTTAAAAAGAAATGCCGGGTGTGTGGTGCGTGAATGTAATCCCAGCTACTTCAGAGACTGAGGCAGGGGGGGAGATCGCTACTCAGTAAGACCCTGACTCAGACTAAAGTTAAGAGGGTAGAGGCCACAGTTCCACTTGCCTAGTGTGTATGAGGCTCGGGGTTCTACCCTTTGCTCTGAAAGGAAAGAGACAGGAGAAGAAAAGGAAAAAGACGGAAGAGTGAGGAGAGTGTGGGACTTTCTCCAACTTGCAGCATCCCCGGGATTCCCTTTATTTGTCAGCACACAGACCGGGAGTCATTTCTGTCCCTTCTAGTAACACACAGGTAACTGTCATGGCTGTCCCACTCATGCTCTTGAATCTTGGCTTCTCCTTTAAAAAAAAAAAAAAAGGATTTACTTTCATGTGTGTGAGTGTTTTGCCTGCACGTCTACATGTACAACAAATGTATGCAGTGCTCTCGGAGGCCAGAAGAGATGACACAGCAACTGGAACTGGAGTTACAGATAGTTGCCATGTGGGTGCTGGGAACCAAACCCAAGTCCTTAGAAGAGCACGTGGCTCCTCTGGAAGAGCAGCAAATGCTCTTAACCACTAAGCCATCTCTCCAGCTCTTGGCATATCCTTTTAAATCAAAAGGAATCTTGTCCTTCAATGATCTCTGTCTTCCTTTAAATTGGTTCTGTGAGCTAAGTGAGATACAAGGTCAGCTCCCCACCCACCCTTCTCTCTCTCTCTCTCTCTCTCTCTCTCTCTCTCTCTCTCTCTCTCTCTCTCTCTCTCTCTCACACACACACACACACACACACACACACACACACACACACACACACCACTGCATTGCTAGATCCAAATTCTGACGACCCCTCCCTGAAAAGCTCGGTAGAGGCAGAGCCAGGCAGGGCAAAGGTCTTCTCATGGGGTGAAGGTGAGAGCTGTTAGTGGCAGACACCCAAGGCTACCTTCCCTAGGCACAGATGGCATCAGGGTGGCTGAGTGACAGCTTCCCTTACTGTTCCCCCCGCCAGATCCTGGTCCCAGCCCTGATGGTCACAGCTGAGAAGGACATCGTACTCCGTCCTCAAATGTCCAAGAACATGGAAAACTGGGTGAGAGAATGGCCCTGCCCATGGGAGAGAACACACGGGCCCAGGAGGGAGGCAGCAGAGGAGGTCATCCCTGAGAGGCTGGATGGGGACCAGCTAAAGCTCTACCCTGACCCAGCTTCATTGCTGACATCGCTATCCCCTCCCATGACACTCACTCCCTTTTCCTACACCGATAAGCTCTGCCATTCCTCATTCCTGTCCTAAATGGCACATGGGTCCTCCAAGGATGGCCTATGGGAGTCATAGAGGAAGGGGTCCCCTCCAAGATGGCCTCTGCTGTGCATTACACTGACTCCACCAGCCCGATTAGCATTCTGCTGCTGACCTTCCTGCATGGGATTTTCTTTCAGATCCCTTACCTGAAAAGGGGACACATTGAGGACTGTGGCCACTGGACACAGATAGAGAAGTAAGGAGACTGGGGTCCCTGGGAGGGAAGAGCATGATTCCCTGGTCACTTGTCTTATGAGCAGGCTTAGCTCTGCCAAGCTCACATCTGCCGGGACTTTTCAATCACACTGCCTTAGTGAGGACAGTGGGTTCAGATAGGTCAACATGTCTTTTGTCTTCCTTCTAGACCTGCTGAGGTGAACCAGATTCTTATCAAGTGGCTGGAGACTGAAGTCAAGAACTCGTCATTGACCTCCAAGATTTAGCCAGTAGCGTGTCCTCTGTTTCCGGACATGGCCTTAATCCAGAAGTAGCAGCATTGTTCTTTGGTCAGCCAGTGATTTTCTTGGGAAAATGATCAGATGTGATGTAATTTTAGATCCAGGAGAAAATGTGTGTGATTAATTCTCTGAGGATGACTGCACCATCAAAGAAAAGATCACAGCCCGTCAGGAAGACATGGGGCAGCCCAATTGGTAGCTTTGCAGCCAAATCCATACCTGTTCTTTTTGAAGCAGCTGATTTGGGGTCTTCATTCAATAAAGCTAACACTTTGGTGCTCCAGTTCTGTGTGCTCTGGAGAAGCCGGGCAACTGCTCAGAGAGGGTACTGCTTTCCAATGAAGAGAAGCCTCCGAGGTGCTGTATGACCTAGACCAACTCTGTTCAGGGAGCCTTCCTGAAGGATGCTATGGGTGGTCCATAACCTTTGTTTCTGTTCAGTGTGTACGCAGGTACTGATGTGGACTATATTTGAAACTTGCCATGGAGTCTGAGGAAGTGATTTCAGCCACCACTCTGCCAGGCTTGAGCTGATCTAGTTTCATGCCCCCACCACACACAGACCTCTCCTTCCCCTTGTCACATCTAGGAAGTCTCCAAGTCTCACTGATCTTGTCTTCTGCAGTTGTCAACCCTCTGTCCTGCTTTGGGCAACAGAGTCTCAGTAGCGACCTCCTAACTGCCTGCACCACCCTTCCAATCCTCCAAGCTTCCCCCAAGATAAAATCCATGCTCTGAGACCCACCCAGCCTGGCCCCATCACTTCACGATTTCTATATAGCTGTCCTCCAGTTCTTCTCTCCTTGAATCTGAACCCATATGAGATAGGCTCTACTGACCCTCTCTGCCCGACCTGTGCATGCTCTCGTATGGAGTCTCCCAGCTGCCTCCTTCTTGACCAAGTCTTGGTCTCAATGGATGTCCTCTCCCCTTGCTGCCCCATCTGGGCACACACACACACACACACACACACACACACTCACACACACACACACTCACTCACTCACTCACTGCAGGTGCAGTCCCTCATTCTGTTAACCTGTCCAGAGGAACTTGGCCAGTTGGGGACTTTAGCCTTTGGTTCCAATGGCTGAGGCCTTTGTATTGATAATCTGCTTCCTGCATCTGGAGCCAGGGCCAGCCAGCTTAGATATCAGATGTGCTGCTTCCTTATTGTGATCTTGAGAATGGGTTCCTGCATCTCAGTTCCCTCAGCTTTAAAGAGAACATCGATAGTAGCTAACAATCAGATGGTGATGGTGGTGGTCAGTATCTATATAGCTATATATAATATAGTATATGATACATATACATACATAACTCTAGACTGGGAGCCACACGGAGGGACAGCTACAGACATGTGGTTGCAAGCTTGTTTATACTAAGATAAGACCTTGGATGGCTTTAGATCCCAGTGACATCAGGATCACCTCCACCCGTTTGGACCTTAGAACAGAAGGGCTTGTTTGCCAGACAAACATACGACCTGGTGGAATGCCTAAATGAGCCAGGAAATAGTATTTTCCTAGCTAGCTACAGGCAAGCTCATTTGTAAGGAAGAAGACTCTGAGAAGGTCCTCCAATAGGAACATCAGAAGGCAATCCATTAGCTCAAGTTCACATTGTCAGCAGTCTCTATAAACCAACAGAATGCCTCAAATATTCCAGAGCCTAATAAAGTAGGGTCATCGCATCACAAATAAAAAAGGAAAAGAGTCTTGCAAGGCTGAAGGTCATAAGTGATGCTAGATGGGCAAAGGTCTCTAGGTTATGTAAGAAAATGCCATCATGTCCAGATGGTCAGCTCTGCAGAGCTTTGGGCCACAGTTAAATGGATGCAGCTTTGGCAGCCAAGGGGTTAACTGAGGCAAAGAGTTGTTCGGGTGCCGTGTTTAAGTAGATCTGCTTGGAGTCTTTCCAAAGTTATTGTACTATAAATGATAGTCTTATTTCATTCCTGCTGCAGGTGTAAGCAGCCTGTCCCGTCGCCTTAAAGAAGCAACCCTTTCCAAAGAGGCAGCCCATAGCCATACTGGGGGAGGGAGTGTGACATGAGTGAGCTGAGATTCCTCACAGGATCCAGGATTTCCAGGAAAAATACCCTCTCCAAAGTGGGTCTGTTAGATTGACAGAGAAGAGGCTATTTCTGTTTTTCTTAAAGTGTGATGAACCCATGGTTTTAGGCCTTGAGAATTGATGATGGAATTTACGTCTTGTCCATGCCAATATTATCATCAGCGCATAAGGAAAGAATATACACTGAAACCTAACTATGGGAACCTAAGAAGGGATATATATGGAGGTCTGTGGATCTGGATCTATACTGGCCAAAGGACATAGCATACAACCATGTTCAAAGATTAAAGTAGAATACTTAAAAAAAATTTAAGACAAAACATGCTCACATACAATGGATCAATGAACTAAAGTTGGCTTTTGGTGAAACATAAAATTTACAAGCTCTTAGCTAGAATAAGAGAGAAAACAAAGAACACTCAAAGGACAGACAACTCAGAGACCAGAAAGAAATCAAGTCATTGACAGCACAGAAAGATGATCGTGCGTAAAGGACTGCTAAGAGCGACTCTATACCAACACAGTGGTTAACCTAGGAGCTGTGAGTAAACTGTGCACAGCAAGAACCCAGGTGAGCCCTGAAGAACCAGAAAACCTAAACAGGCTCACAGTAAGTGATGATTTCAAATCAATAGTAAAAAGTTGCCCAGCAAGAAGAGGCCAGGACCAACCGGCTTCCCTGCTGAAGGCTACCCCAATTTTTAAAATATTAATATCAGTCATTAAACGTGGTGATATTTTATTTGTGCTGAAATGTGGTGATATTTTATTTGTATGTTAATAAATAAAGTTTGCCAGAAGATCAGAGGTAAGAGCAAGCCATTAAACAAAAGTCGGGCAGTGGTAGCACACGCCCTTAATCACTTGGCAAGCAAAGTCTCTGTGTGTTCAAGGACACACTAGGGAACAGCCAACCATGGTGACACACGCCTTTAATCCCAGCACCAACCCTAGGGACCTGGAGGATATTATGAGAGAGGGGGATACTTGAACAACTTTTGCAAATATACTTGAAAAGTCAGGGGGAAAAATGGACAAAACCTTTCAGAAATAAACTGACTCACACTAGCCCGAGTGGAAAGAGACTAACTGGATATTTTTAAGAAATGAGATCCACAGTAAAACAAATCCCCGACAAGGAAAATCACAGCTCCTAACCCCTCTATTGATGAATGCTGGGGGAGGAGGAAGGCAAGAAAATCCTTCACAGTATGACACCAAATTTCACGAAGATTATAGGACTGCACCTCCAGAACTTTCCACGGGACCAGCATGGCTCCGATGGTGAGTTCATTGCAGCAGAAGAAAACTGCAAAAACTCTCATTAAATTTGGAGACAGACTCTAAAAGGAATGTAGGCAAATCAATCCAGAAAAATAAAGAAATGGCAAAACATAACAGGATGCATTTCAGGGACATGAGTTTGCTCCAACAGTTTAACTCAGATCATGAACATAAAGTGAAGAAAGTCTTGTGACTAGCTCATGTATGCAGAAAAGGAATTTCAATGAATTTAAGATCCATGATAAAATTTATATGAAAATCCTATATGGATGAAATAAAAGAAAACTTCTGATTATAACTACTGCTATCAACAACAAGAACAACAAAAACTACTGAAACAAAGTATACACTGACAGTTATTACATCCAACAAAGAGATCCTATTTCGAATATATTTCCAGGTTCCATGTAAAATTAAGGAGAGGCAAAGCAGTCCATTCAGAAAAGAGGGGGGCATCTCAAGGAGGCAACTGCCCAAGAGGAGATTATATATATATACACATAATGTTGCCCATAAATACAGAAAAGCATATAAGATGTTAACATTCATTAGCCACCAGGGATATACAAATTCAAACCAAACCAAAACAAACAAATTAAATGCAGACATTTGTTTTTGTTACATTCTGTTGCAGTGACAAACTGCTATGGGCAAACGGAACTTAGTGGGGAAGGGTTTGTTTGGCATACACTTCTAGGTCACAGTTCATAGGGAATGTCGGGGCAGGAACTCAATTAGACACTCAAAGCAGAAACCATGGAGGAATGCTGCTTGCTAGCTCACTCCGAAGCCTATGTTTAGCCAACTTTCCTATACAGCCCAGGACCACCAGCCCAGGGAGTGGTGCCACCCACAGTAGGCTGTGCCCTCCTACATCAACGAACAAAGAAAATCCTGAATAGACACACCTACAGGCCAGTCTCATCTCAGCAACTCCTCAATTGAAACTCCTCAGCTGACTCTAGGCTGTGTTGGATTGACAGAGGTAACAAGAACAGTGCTGACAGAGAATTCAGAATCTTCATACACTTTTGGTAGGATGTCAATTAGTAGTGCAGTCTTGAAGGATTCTTCAGAAGTATGTACAAGACATACTCTTCAACCCAGCAACTTCCCTCTGGGAATAAACTCAGTAGGAATATCTAAGTATTAAACCGAAATCACACACGAGGAAGTTCATGGACAAATATCAAACACACGGTAATACATTCAATGTGCACTATGCAGCAAAACTGCTGCTGTGTGTGGGACTTACAATTTCTCTCTCTCCTAGATGTGAAGAATACACCTGTTTTGCTTGAGACAGACAAAAGTAGTCTGTGATTATGAGAACTGTCAGGGAGCAAGCTGGTTCTGTCTTCGCTGTTGATCTGAGTGGCAGTTACACTGGCTTGTTTTGTCCCCTTGAATATTAGTCAAGACTGTCCACCTATGATTGACAGTATCTGTATTTATATATATACAGATATATATTATATATGTATATATGTATTATAATATATATTATGCATACACATATACATATGTATGTATGTATATATATCTTTACATATATGTATATGTGTGTAAAGTGTTAAATATCATAAAATATTATTGTTGTTAAGAATTAAAAGTTCCCATCTTGAAAAAAAAATTAAAAGTCCACATAAGTGTATATGCACCTTCCAGCTCCTCAGCTGTTCCACAGATTCTGTCTCTCAGTAGTTTATTTGTTTTTGTTTTGCTGCTTTTTTTGGGGGGGGGGTCTTGTTTTTTTTTTTTTTTTTTTTTTCAAGACAGAGCTTCTCTGTGTAGCTTTGGTGCCTTTCCTGGATCTCACCCTCTAGACCAGGCTGGCCTCGAACTCACAGAGATCCACCTGGCTCTGCCTCCCGAGTGCTGGGATTAAAGGCGTGCGCCACCACCGCCCTGCTTTCAGTATTTTTTTGTTCTCTCCACCGACTACCCCCTCCACCCCTTTTCCTCCTTTGGTCTCAGATAAAAGTCAAACCCAGGCAGTCCTTCCAAAGCGGCCAACCTGCAGAGAGCAGCACACAAGCCTGCCCACCCACAGCTGAGCCGCCCACAGCCCTCCCGCGCGCTCCCAACTGCCCTGTAGCGGGCCAACTGCCACTCCCTGGGGCCAGGCCATGTGGCGCATCTTGTTTCTGCTGAGTGGGCTGAGAGGGCTTTGCGGACTTATCGAGCCCCAAACAAAAGACCGTGAGTAACAACCCACCCTGGGGCCTTTGGGTGCCAGCTCTGCAGGCCTTTCCCTCTTGGTTGCCCAGGGTGTCCTGGGATCGCACCTGCACCAGCCCAGGCCACCAGCTCAGCACAGCTCAAATGCGAACAGGATGCACCAGGCTTCCCCACAGGTCCGAGGACCCTGAGAAATGAGAAATGGGGGCGGGCAGACTTGGCTCCTACTAGCCTCCAGTTGTAGACCCTGTTTCAGGTTAGCGATGCTACATTGATGCCCATGAGTTGGAAGGGGAGGAGGAAGTGAGTCTATTTGTACCAAGGACTAGGGTTTGGTCTCAGAATTTACAAATCCTTCCCACTGGGCAAGACTCCCAAAGCAACAGACATATTTCTCTTGAAAAGCTTCCAGTTCGGGAAAGGAAGGAGAAGTGTGGGTATTTGAGTAGATCGCCATGCTAAGAGTTGATGCCTCATGGGATACAAGGTTCTGGGTGTGTGAGGGGTTTGGCTCTCTGAGAAACAAACGCCTTTTGCACCTTGCAGCTCCCGAGAGATTACACGTGCAAATCATTGTGCCAGAGAAAATCCGGTCCATTCCAAGCGGAGGCTACGAATCACACGTAATTAATTACCAATTTGCTTAAGACTTAGAAGTCACCCAAATATATGCTTGTCGAGAAGTTACTTGTTACTTTGATTTTTTTCATCCATGTGCACTCCCTAGTTTTTGTTTGCTTGTTTGTTTGTTTTGTTTTAATTCCCTGTTTTTGCCAACTTTGACAATACTTACGAAAACACTGCTGATGACTTTGGGTGTCTCAGCCGCAGGTCCTTGGGTGGTTTTGAATACTCACTTGTTGACCTGGTCCACCAAAGGTTTTCTTCCCTTCCACCTAGCCCCCTATGTTTGAAGGACTATTCTGGTGAGGGGTGATGGTTGCCTTTTGATACTTTGATATGTGTAGAACTATTTCTCCAGTTTGCAAATATGTTCCTTATTAAGATTATTCTTTTCAAACTATTTTTGCTTCTCCTTAGCATTATTGTCCTTTGCTTCCTATATTTTTAAAGTAAGTTCTAGAACAGTTTGTAAGCTGTGTTCTTGAAGTAGCAAACCTTTATGGCTGGGTCACAGGTGGTCTGGTCATGAAGTGTCCATGTTTCCTTATCATGTGTCCATTTGCAGCTCTGAAGGGTCAAGCTTGTGTATTTTTATACATCTTTTTAAAAGGAATGTGTGTGTTTATGAAACTTGACTCATGTAGTCAAGAGGGGCATCTTAAAAGTGCTTGTTTTCTTTTTAATTGGAAAACAAACAAGGATTCTGCTTGGAGGGGAACAGCTTCCAGGACTCACCAGGTACCGATTTGCAATAAGCAGAGTAGAAATGAAAAAAAAAAAAGCAGTTGTCTTAACTGTAAAATTCAGAACTCAGATTGTCTCTTTTGTTAATGCCTGCATTCTTGTTCCCTTGTAAGGAACCTGCTAGTGCCCTTGAAACAGTGAGGCTGCTGTAGTTAGGGACTCAGGGGACACTATGCACATTTACAAATAGCGTGCTCAGTAGAAAGTAGAAATCCTAAGAGGAAGATACTTCAAGTGTGGGGGGTGCAACTCATGGGAGAGTAAAACACCAAATGCAAATGCGAACGTGGAGGATCTGTAGAGAATGCACAGCGTGGTATATGAACGGCTGGTGGAAAGGAAAACTCAGCTAGAGGAACTGGGAGCCCTGAGAGGAAGGGTAAGGGGCAAGTTTTTATCAATTGAGAAATGGTTTGCTTGTTTGTTTGTTTGTTTTTTAAACAGAATCCTTGGATCAGTTTTACAAACTGACTTGGGAGGTGAGGGGAGTAACTCTTTGACACATCTGACCGTTTTTGATAAATCTGGTTATACAGTCATTTACTCAAATGAAATGTCCTTCAGAAATGGGCCGCGCTAATGTTTCCAGCCTGAGCCAGCATGGCGGTTCACATCTCTACTCACAGTAGCTATGAGGCTGAGGCAAGGAAGGTCACTGTATGTTGAAGTCAGCCTGGCCTTCGTAGTACATACCAGACCAGCTAGGACTACAGTGTGAGAACTTTTCTCAATAAATAAATAAGCCAACAAAGAAGGAGCAAGGAGTTCACATTAAAAGTGGAGAACATTGTTAAAATCATGTACTTCAGGGGCTGAGAGAAGGTTCAGTGTTTAAGAGTTTGGTTTCCAGCAACCTCATCACTGAACTCAACCATCCACGAGTCTGGCTCTCAGGGGTCTGGCGCTCTCTTCTGGCCTCCCCTGGTATCGCACACATATGAACACACCTCTTAACAGATACACAGAAAATGCAAAAAAATTGTTTAACCTTTTTTAAAAAGAAGATAACTAAACAATGTTATTTTCTGACCATGACCATGCAAATATGCACAGCCAATTTGCAAATATTTTTAATTATTTTGTTCATTATGTATTATTTATTTATTTATTTATTTATTTATTTATTTATTTATTTATTTTTGGAGTACTGGTGATTGATCTCACTACCTTGTACATGTGAGACAAGTACTCAACTACTGAACTATACCCCAAGGCTATGTTTAAATTACAAGTGAAATTGAAAAAGCACTTATTTTGTTAACAAAGCTTCCCTCATACACAGTGTGGTGGTTTGAATGTAACTGGCCCCCATAATCTCATAGGGAATGGCACTATTTGGAGGTGTGGCTTTGTTAGAGTAGGTGTGGCCTTCTTGGAGGAAGTGTGTCACTGTGGGGGTGGGATTTGAGGTTTCTTCTGCTCAGGATATGGCACAATGAGTCATTCGACTTCCTGTTGCCTGCAAGATGAAGTCTCTCAGCTACTACTCCAGCACTCTGCCACGCTCCCCATCATGATGATAATGGACTGAACCTCTGAAGCTGTAAGCGAGCCACCCTAATTAAGCGTTTTTTAGTTTTAGAGTTGCCATGGTCATGGTGTCTCTTCACAGCAATAAAAGCCCTAACTAAGACCTATATAATACATTTATATTTATTATCACATTTATTATCACTTTGCTTCTAATTGTAAAACAAATGACAACCAATTTCCAGTACTAGTATAGATGAATAAACTCTGATATAGTCAGAAAGTGAAATATCATACCAGAGGTGGTAGGAAGTGCTGACGATATTGTAGCTGTAGTAATGATGAACACCCGGGGGTTGCAACCATGTCTACTGTGTCTGAGACCACAATTTAAGCATATAGACTATGTACTTATGGGAAAATAAAATTTATGTAAATCAAAATGAATGCAAAAGAAACCACTGTTTAAGTCAATATCATAACCAGGACGAACATGAATGGTAAACGTGAGATTTCGCATGCTGGCTATCTGGGTTATCAGAGAGGACTCAGCTCTCCTGAGTGAGTGTGACACTGCCTTCAACTACTACCGGTGCTTTATGTTTTAGTATAACTGTGGGTGACATGGTATTTTACCTATTTTTAAGTCTAATATGGCTAAAGTACGTGACAATAAAAGTTAGAATCAAAATGTGTCTTACTTAGGATTTCTATCTCTGTGAAAAGACACTATGACCACAGTAACTCTTTTTTTTTTTCTTTTTAATGTAGTTTTTTTGAGATAGGATTTCTCTGTATAGCTTTGGTGCCTTTCCTGGAACTCACTCTGTAGTCTAGGCTGGCCTCAAACTCACAGAGATCCGCCTGCCTCTGCCTCCCAAGTGCTGGGATTAAAGGCGTGTGACATCAATGCCAGGCTACAGCAACTCTTATAAAGGAAAACATTTCATTGGAGTGGCTCATTTACAGTTTCAGAGGTTCAGTCCATTATCACTATGATGAGGAGCGTGGCAGCAGGCAGGCGTGGTGCTGGAGTAGTAACTGAGAATCCTACATCTTGCAGGCAACAGGAGGTGAACTGAGACACTGGACAGTTTTCTGAGCGTAAGAGACCTCAAAGCCCATGCCCACAGTGACACACTTTCTCCAACAAGGCTGTACCAACTCTAATAAAGCCACACCTCCTAACAGTGCCACTCCCTAAGAGATTGTGGGGGCCAATTACATTCAAACCACCACAAAGCAGCTTACAGAGAATTTACAAGGTCCTTTAAAAATAGCATAAAATTGAACTATTGGAAATATCATATAAGAGAACCTGAAGGAAGTAAAGTTGCCTGTGTTATTTTTTATTTACCATTGTCCTGAAAGTACTTATCAACCCGTGCAAAAAGGAGAGAAAAGAGAAACAATAGCTAAGCACAAGAACTGGAGAGGAAGTGGGGGAAACTATCATTATTTACAGATGAGGCAACTATAAACAAAATCTGTCAGTCAGACCAATATCCAACAGCAGAAAATTGTATAAGCACAAACAAAGTACAAAACACAGTGTGTTTTTATTTTGGCAAAGGCAAAAGTACAAAAGCACAATTTTATAAAAAGGATGTAACTTATATGACATATAGATCTGATTGTAAGTAAATCTCACAAATACATAATCTTCTAATGGAACACAGGAAAATGAGAAGGGAGAGACAGAAGACCTTAATATACTGAGGTATGTTATTAATTATACACTTGTGGACTAAGAGACGTCAAGTCTCTGAGAACTGATAACTGCAGGGAATGTCTCTAAATCTTCATGTTAATATAGTGGTTGGTGAGCTCTGGACCCAAACCATGAGTGAATTTTATAAAACCTACAAATACCGCAGGCTATGCTGTTGGCATTTCGCTCTCCTGTTTGTGAAACTGATTTTGCTATCTCCTGCCATATGAACTATAAATTTTATAGTGATCCCAATCTTTAGCAAGCTAACTCGGTTATTGGATAAAAAGTGATCCATTTTTTAGAAGATCTGTCTGATTGGGTAAGTTAATGGATAATAAATTACAGCCATTTGTTTTTCTGTCCTCTTTTTTTTTTTTTTTTTTTTTTTTGGTTTTTCGAGACAGGGTTTCTCATTGTAGCTTTGCGCCTTTCCTGGGACTCACTTGGTAGTCCAGGCTGGCCTCGAACTCACAGAGATCCACCTGGCTCTGCCTCCCGAGTGCTGGGATTAAAGGCGTGCGCCACCACCGCCCGGCTGTCCTCTTATATTTTTAACATTACATTTCATTGAAGTAAGTCAACATTAGATTATATATTTTCTCTTTTTGTTGTATTATAATTTTGGAATGAAGCATCCCTGTTAAAAGAGTGTTTCCCTTTCTAACTCTCTGTTTTCCTTGTTTTTTAAATATGTTCTCCTTCCAGGTGGCCTACAATATCAAATTTGAAGGGAAAACATACACTCTGAACCTAATGCAAAAGTAGGTGGCTGTCCTATCTCGTCAACTGCCTTTATTTCACTAATCACTATTGTTGGTAACTCCCTACAGTGTGGTGATTTTATGTTTGAAAACGTTCTAGTTTCTCTTTGGTTTTTTTGTTTGTTTGTTTGTTTGTTTCCTTTGGAGACACAGTCTTTCCGTGTAGCCAAGGCTGGTCTGGAACTTGTTACCCCTCCCACAGTCTCCCAGATGTTGGAGTGACAGGCACAGGCCACACTCCTTGATGTGTGCTTCATTTTTCTCCAACTTTATGTCTGAACGACTACGAAGTCTCTGGAACAAATTCCCAGACCTTGTGCTTCTGGGGGCTGAAGCCAGCAGCAGCAGCCAGCATCGTTGGTCTGCTTTCAGCCCTTCCAACCCCCTCCAGTTACCTTTGTGGCTGTTTCGTTTCCAACCTGACCACCAGCATATGACTAAAGAGACTGGCGCTATGTTCATGCTTACCACCACAGGACACTTGTGATGTGTACAGAGCCATTACACCATTACGCAAGTGCCCCGTGAAGCCACGGGATAACTCACTCCACCCACCTCTTTGGGAAGCTGGTGGGCATGCAAAGGGGGGGGGGGGTTGGTTTGCCATGAATTTGAGTGACTGACTCATCCATCTGTCCACTGAAGCCATTCTGATGGGCATGTATTGATCCATGCCCATCTTTCCCATTACGCTTCTTGACTCTATGCTCCATGCGTGGTGATTTCCTTGGATTTTAGCTTTCATTTTACTGTTTCTTTTGGTCCAGTTTTAAAGATTGTTTTCAATGAGCATATGACTGTTTTTCATATTTAAACTTCTGTACAAACACACACCTTAGTGCTCTGCAAATATCTTTTATGACTTCACTTCTATCATTTAATTTTTTAATTTTTATTTTAAATGTTTCCAAAAAGATTTTTATTTTCTGCCTGTGTTTTGTCTGTGTGTATGTGTGTACACTATGAGCACACAGGCCCTGCAAGAGACCAAATGAGGGCATCAGAATCCCTGGAATTGGAGTTACAGAGGTATATGAGTCACCATGTGGGTGCTAAGAATGGACAATGCTTATAATTAATTACAGAACCATCTCTCCAGCCCTATTTTTTTTTTAACTTCTCAACATGAGAAGTTTTTCCTTACACTACATTGCTTATTTAACTGTTGTTTCTTCTCTGTGGAAGATTCGAGCTTTGAACCTACCTTTCCATGTGTGTGTAGCCACTGTTCCAAACCCTGTTTTGTCACTGTTCCTTCCTGTGACCCTTTCCCACCTCTCTGTGGGACACGGAGACCTCTCTTTGGAAATGGCTTATTTCCCATGATCCTCTCCCACCTCTCTGTGGGATGCAGAGGCCTTGGGGATGACACAGTGGCTGTTTCTGTCTGATCCCTTGAGGATCTTTGAGTTGGGCTCAGCATTTACCCTTACCCCTCACTCTTGGCCATGCTGGGGCTGCTTGGCAGTCAGCTGTCAACTGACTGTAGGATACTTTGGGTTGCTGTGTATTCATGTCAAAAGTAGCCGGGGATGGACAGACTCCTCCTGTCCACGGTCCAGGCAGAGCAAGCATCTTTGTCTATTTGGTTTCTGATGGGAAGAGGCTAGAGTGGCTTGCAGGCAATAGCAATGGCGATTTGTGGGAAACTTAACATAGAGGTAAAACATCTAGACACTGAAGAAATCTTCTTCAAACTTATAGATAATGTATATGAAAAGTTAATCATGTGGGAAGCAATTTTCTGTTAAATATATTTTCTCTTGGCTTTTGCAGAGCGTTCTTGCCTCCCAACTTCAGAGTTTACAGTTATGACAATGCAGGAATCATGAGGCCTCTTGATCATCATTTTCAGGTATGAGTTCCGTCTCGCTCTGCCTTGGTGGTGTGGTCCTAGGGTGTGCAGCATTGATGTCCTCTTCTGTTGTGACATAAACTTAATAATTTCCTTCTGGTGAGATGTGCTTATCTCATTGGAAGGTGATTACTAAACCAAATCAGACTGTAGTGTTTCCAAGCTATTGATTTCCCCGATGGTGTGTGTGCGCACGTGTGTAAACCATAATTTGAATAGGGGAAGCTGTATCTGGGAAAACAAGGGGACCCCAAGGTGTCCTCTGAAGTTTGCCCAAGGACCAAATGAGAACACATAAAATGTCATGAACAATTAAGAAAATAGGACATTTCACACATTTGAAACACGTGGAGCTTTGTTGAATGATATCTGCACTGGGGTGGGGAGCAACTGAGAAATGTGGGTAGAGCTGCAGAGCTCACCCATGTCTGAAGCGCACTTTGTATTTTTGTCATTGCCCTGCCCTGTGTTTGCTGCTTCCTCGTCCCCTCCTCTCCTCCAACTCTCCCTCCTCCTCTCTCTTTTTTCTCCTTTGAATTTTCATTTTCTAAATAATGATTTTGTAGGGACCAAGATTTGAACAAAATGAAGTAACAGACATGGTCCTTGTGTCTTGATTTCTTTCCCTGTTGCCGGGATAAGAACACCCTGGCAAAGGCAACTTAAGGGAGAAGGAGTCTGTTCTGGTTCCATAGTCTGAGTTCATCATGGTGAGGGAAGCAAGGTGGCTGGAGCTTGAAGCAGCTGTTCACATCGTGCCTATGGTTAGGAACAAAGAGTGATGAATGCATCCTGCAACTCAGCTTCCTTTCTTCATGTATAAAGTCCTGAATCCCAGGCAGGGAGTGGTGCTAACCCACAGCAGATGGCTATTTCCAACTCAATGAACAAAATCATGATAATTCCCAGAGACCCATCTCCCAGGTGATTCTAGATTTTGTCAAGTTGACAACTGACACTATCACACCTTGCTTTAACTGTTGTCCAACAGAGAAAGCAGACACATATGAGTCGATATTAGTATATAAATAATGCATATGGTTTAATGATGTCATAGTGTTACACACACACACACACAGAGAGAGAGAGAGAGAGAGAGAGAGAGAGAGAGAGAGAGAGAGAGATTTGCATGTGTTTATGTATATATGAGAGAAAGAAAGACAGACAAGAGACCACAATAGCCCACACTTGAACATGAAGACATATGCCTGTAATCTCAGCACACAGGAGGTAGAAGCAGGAAGTTTAGGAGTTTAAGGTCACCCTCAGCTACATAGGGAGTTCACCAGCCTGGGCTATATCAAGAAATAAGCAATGAGAACAGCAACAAAATCCTATGAAGCAAAAGCCTACATGGTAACACATATCTATAATCTCAATTCAGGAGGCTGAGGCAGCAGAGTTGGGAGTTCAAGGGCAACCGGGACACAGAGAGTATGGTTAGACTCTGTCTCCTTGTCCCAAAGGTACAACTTTTGCTTTGTTTTGTTTTTCGAGACAGGGTTTCTCTGTGTAGCTTTGAGCCTTTCCTGGAACTCGCTTTGTAGACCAGGCTGTCATTTTCTCTCTCTTATTTTATTTATTTATTTTGGGTTTTTGGTGTTTGAAGACAAGGTTTCTCTGTGTAACAGCTCTAGCTTTCCTGGAACTCACTTTGTAGACCAAACTGGCCTTGAACTCAGAGAGATCTGCCTGCCTTTGCCACCAAACTGCTGGGATTGAAGACATGCACCACCACTGCCTTGGCCCATGCTCCATCTCTTGATCCCATCACATGAGGGATCGGGGGCTCACCAAATGCGTTTTCAGGGAATCTAAGCATGCAGCCTCTAGAAAATGGGGAGATAGTGTTAAGTACCTCCTTTCCCAGTTATGTCATGCTTGTTTGTTTCTTTACAGATCTTGCAATGTTTTGTTTGAAATTAGACATTTTGCATAATGTCGTGTCACCAATCTGAGTATTGTCTCCATCGCTTGACCTTTGTAATTGTTAGAAGTTTTATTAATTGTCTAGTAACTGTCTGGATTATCCTGGCGGTCTGTCCTCTCTTCCTGCCCACCCTGTGTTTAAAGGTTAGGACTATGCCCATGGTCAGCCCTAGAGAAAGTGGACATGCTGGGTTCTTTATGTCCTGTCCCTCTGGTCACATCACCGTCCAACTCTGTTTCCTGTTGGCTGGTTGCTGCCTTTTCTTAAGAATGTCCCAAGACACACGTTGTTTAGTGTACTGCAATCCAGTGTGTCTGCCTTGGAGGGACAGCTCTGGAGGTCAAGTTTCCATGTCTGCTGTGACCCAGGACACATCTTCTATCCATCTGCTTCCTACCTGTCCCTCACAAACTAGCCAGCTACTTGGAAGCTGAACACAGAGTTCACAAATCTAGCACAGCTCTCTCCCTACAATCTGTACCTTTCTTGTTGTTTTTAACACGCCTGTGGGCATGCGCTTCTCTTGTTCTGTTGCAAATAAAATTCCAGAAGAGATTGGTTACTGTCTTCTTGACAGCCTACTTTCTCCAGGGCGACCTGAGTCAGTTCTGTCAATCAGAAAGCACATCCTGCAGACATCAATGTTCACTTTCCGGAGGATGCTCAGCATCCTCATCTTTGCTCTAGGAGGCATCTTCTTGGCTCACTTTGGTCTTTACTAAATGTTGATGCTAATGAAAGGTTTCTGAAGTAAGAGTTGAACCAATTCCTTTGGACTTTTCTACATCAGAGGTGGAGGGATACACCAGTGCTGACTTTGACTTCTGATTACATGAAGCAAGTCCAAACTTTGACACTTCGGAGAATTTGAAGGGGAGGACGATGGCCTCTCAACCTCCATTACTGGGTTGGACAGTCTCCACTTTGCCAAAGTCTCTCTGCTTCTTCCCCCAAGTTGTCCTGTAACTCCACCTCCCGATGTTCTTCTACCATCTCCTCCCACTTCCTAGCCCCTCCCCTGCCGAGTGAGGCCTTCTTGGCAATTCCCATTGGACTGATTTGGAAGGGTTTCTTGACCCTTGCTTGGGCAGTAGAACCTACTTGGTGTATTCTACTTTTTTGTTCTAATTGACTTTTTATGCTCCATAGTTCTCCAGACTTCTTAGTTGATCTTCTATTGTGCCCATTTTTTCCTTGGAATTCTTGATCACGGTTTTAGGATCTGTTTGGGTATTTCGTAATTCAAAATCCTCTCTTTTAAGATTGAATTGTTTTTTAGGTGTGTGTGTGTGTGTGTGTGTGTGTGTGTGTGTGTGTGTGTGTGTTGACTGTGTGCTACTTTTCTCCATTATTTAAGTATCTCTGTGTGTATGTACTTTTTTTGAGATAGGATCTCACTATGTAGACTTGGCTAGCCTAGAACTCTATATGTAGCCTGGATTGGCCTTAAACTCACAGAAATCTGCCTGCCTCTGCCTCCCAATGGCTGGGATTGAAGGCACACAGCACTGTCATCACCACCCGACAAATGTATTTTTAATCATATACTGGCCATGTTCAATGATGCCATCAAAACACTTATGAGCCAGGCAGTGGTGGCGCACGCCTTTAATCCCAGCACTCGGGAGGCAGAGCCAGGCGGATCTCTGTGAGTTTGAAGCCAGCCTGGTCTACAGAGTGAGATCCAGGACAGGCACCAAAACTACACAGAGAAACCCTGTCTCAAAAAAAAAAAAGAAAGAAAGAAAGAAAAAAAGAAAGAAAAAAAGAAAAAAGAAAACAAAACAAAATAAAAAACACTTAAGAAACTTTAAAAAGTTCCCAGCCTTGGGCTGCGGACATAGTTCAGTGGTAGCTAGCACCTTTGCCTAGCATGCAGGAAGTCTTAGGTTCAAGTCCCAGCACTGGAAAAAATCAACTTCAAGCACTTCCAGTCTTGTTTTAGTAACTCATCTGGAGCCAGCATCTGGATTGCCAGCTTTAAGGGTCTTAGTTCCTGCCAGATTCCCCTGTTACCCACAGATTATTGCCCTCGCCCTGGAGAGGTGACTGTTCAGGGCCACAAAGATGGAGCCTAGGCTAAGTTTCACCAGCTCAAGTTTATCAGATAAATTTTCTTATCTACACAGAAAAGCCAGTGCCTGGGTTTTCCCGGAGCCCAGGCACTGGCTCTCTTTGCCCCTTTTATGGTCCAATACTTTCTGTTATGGTGGGTGTGTCACTTAGTACCAAAACTACAGTACTGCTAGAGGTTGTCACGTGGTCGGGCCGGCAGCCATCTTGGATCCAGGTGGATTCAGCCCGCCCTTCCCTGAAAAGGAGCTTCCGGTCTGTAAGCATTCTGTCCTCAAAGGAAAACAAGATGGGAGTGATATAAATACATCCTCCAGAGTTAGGGTAGGTGGGGAGAGGCAGCCACTGGAAAACATTGTCTCTCTGCCATGCCACATCCTGGAGGGGGAGGGGAGGGAGAGAGAGACGGAGACCCTTAGGTCTTATGGATCCACACAAAATAGATAACAGTCCGGGGTATCTGATAATGCTGTCTGTATGACAGGGGATATATTGTGTATTTTATCTTTTGTGTTTCAGAATATCTGCTACTTCCAAGGATCCATTGAAGGTTACCCAAATTCTATGGTGATTGTTAGCACATGTACTGGACTCAGGTTGTAATACATAATTGTATATAAAGTGGTGTGGTTTTCTTTAAATTGTGTGTGTGTGTGTGTGTGTGTGTGTGTGTGTGTGTGTGTGTGTGTGTAAATGTGTGGAACACAATGGATTATAAATGGAAATTATTTTAAATAACAGCTTCTATCCTCATACTGAATTTAAGTTATTCTTAACTTTGGAGTTGATAAAAAGTTTCTCGGGATTTATTATTTTGTTAGTTTTGTGTGTACATGTGTGTGCCCGCATGAGCACTACATGAGCACACTGGAAGTACAGGTGGTTGTGAGCGGCCATACGGAGCTGGGAACCAAACCCTGGTCCTCCACAAGAGCCGGAAGTGATCTCATCCACCCAGCCATTTCGAGGCCCCACAGAAGTCATAAAATATTAATAGCTGGAATATTCCGATTGTATCACTTGTGTGCCTCTCAGTTGGTGGCTCTTCGGTAGCACAGTGGGACTTAGTGAACTTAGGAAAATGCATCAATTACACGGCAATTAACGGACACCTTCATATGCAATGTTTTATTTATAACTTGTATTTTTTGTTTGTTTGTTTCTTGGCAGGGGTTTCCTTCAGATTGGAAATGCTAGCTATGGAATCGAACCTCTAGAATCATCCATTGGTTTTGAACATGTGATCTATAATTTGGAACCCAAGAAAAGTGACGCTTTACTCTATACTGAAAAGGATATTGAACTAAGGAACCTGAAGTACAAGATACAAAGTGTCAAGGTAGGGATTAATTAGATGGTATCAAGTGATTTTCTGATAAACAAATTATTTGTTTACATACTCCCCCCACACACACACACACATAGACATCACAAGGATGTGCCGAAAGTGTATCAGTCACAATCCTAAAAACTAGTTTTGTGATTTTTCCCATTTCTCTCACTTCCTTTATATTGTTAGTGAAGACTCTTCTTTGTTCCTGCTGTTATTCATTTATATAATTTTTATTTTAAATAATTTTATTTATTCTTTGACAACTCCATACGTGTGTGTGTGTGTGTGTGTGTGTGTGTGTGTGTGTGTGTGTGTTTCTCTTTCGAGACAGGGTTTCTCTGTGTAGCTTTCGTGCCTGTTCTGGATCTCGCTCTGTAGACCAGGCTGGCCTCAAACTCACAGAGATCCGCCTGGCTCTGCCTCCTGAGTGCTGGGATTAAAGGAGTGTACCACCACTGCCTGGATTTACATGTATTTTTTAAAAGATTGATTGATTGATTGATTGATTATGCATATAGTGTTCTGCTGGCATGTATGCCTGCATGCCAGAAGAGGGCACCAGATGTCATTACAGACGGTTGGGAGCCACCATGTGGTTGCTGGGAATTGAATTTAGGACCTCTGGAAGAGGTCCATGTCCTTAACCTCTGAGCCATCACTCCAGCGCCATGTTTTCTCTTTTTAAATAACTTTGTTTCTTAATTCCATAATGTATAGAATGTCTGTTGGTCATGTCCACCACCACCCCTCATCTCAGCCCACTCCCACTCCATCTGCAGTCCCTCCCTCTTCCCAATATGTTGCCTCCTCCTTTCATGTCTCTTTTTGGGTGTTTTTGTTTGTTTGTAAGTCACTGAATGTCATCAGAGCTGCTCACATGTGTACAGTGTGAGCATTTTAAAGCTGCAAGTGAAGAACCATGGTTCTTTCAAACAGCATGCTGTTGCTTTTTTTTTGGGTTTTCGAGACAGGGTTTCTCTGTGTAGCTTTGCGCCTTTCCTGGGACTCACTTGGTAGCCCAGGCTGGCCTCGAACTCACAGAGATCCGCCTGCCTCTGCCTCCCGAGTGCTGGGACTAAAGGCGTGCGCCACCACCGCCCGGCTGCTGTTGCTTTTTAATGTGGCAATTTCATATTCCGTCATTCATGGCATCAGTTTTAATGCACACATGTAGAATAATTATGGGTTAAATCTACCACCTTGTCATGTCTCAGTCTTGTTATGTTCTTATTTCTTTATTCTTCCTCTTACGCTCTTATTAATCAAGTGTTTCAAAACAGTCTTATTTTAAAGTTCCCCTAGGGAACTTTAAAATGACATATTGTTTTGTGTATTTTGTATTATATATTATATTAGTCACATTGCGAAATAAATACAAAGCTGACTTGAACAACATAGCAATGTTAGTGGTTGCTAACGAGTGGGTGGCAGACTGCCTGTCCACATCTGTTAGGGTTTACTGAGACACGCACCCCTCGCTGCTGCTCTGTATCGCGTTAGCATTTGCTGTCACAGTTAAATAACAGTGACAGATCTGCCAGCACAGCCTCTATCTCTTCCTGTTTTGCTGCCTTTTCTTGGAAACTACTTACATAATATTTTGTAGCTATAGAATTGCTGACTCGGGACATTATATACAAATGGAATCATCAATTGGGTCTTTTTGTGACATTTTACCCACCAATGTGCTCATAGTTGTAGTATTGTTAAATACCAGTCTCTTTTTATCTTTAAGTAATAGTTCATTTCAGGGATACAGCACATTTAAGTAATCATCAAGTGAGTAACTGGGTGATTCCTACTATTTAAAGAATACAATGCTACCAAGAACGTTTGTAAAGAAATGTCTGTGTTGATACAAGCTTTTTATTTCTCTTCTATATAGTCTAGGACTTGGATTGCCAGGTCATCTGCTAACTGTATTTCACACTTCAAATAGCTCCCCAGATTCTTCTCCAGAGGGGCTGTATTGCCTGCGTTTCCAGTACTCAATCTCTGTCCTGTTTTAGTTACAGATGCCCCAGTCCACTTGGTGTAGTGGGTAGTCAGCCATGAACGTAGAACTCTTTCAAACCTTTACCAGTCTATTTCATGCTGTTAAGATGCTTTTCTTTTCATGTGTATTGCATTCCTCACCTCATGGAACATTACTATGGCTGATACTGCTTTGAAACAGGCAATGTCCATTCTCTTTCTCCTCCTTCCCTTACCCAGTTTTGGTCTATCATCATCTTCAGAAATATAAGTCACAATCATTTAAGGATAAATTTCTACCCTAGTTATAAAATCACAGTTATTCATTTTATAACAATTTAAAAAATTTGTGTAAACCACCCCCCCCCCCCGAATATGCCCCAATGCTTTTAACAGGAGATGTTTACAAAAGTTAGGATGTTCGTCTGGAAGGTGGAACAGTGGAGAATATTCAAAGAAGTGTGTGACAGTGCAGGTGACAGGGGTCATAGGTCTCCACCAGATATGAAGATAGCAGCATGCAGAGCGCAGAACACCACCAGTGCCATAGAAATAAACGTGCAAATGGGACCTTGGGGCCAGAAAGGGAACTTGAAAGGTTTGGAGATGTCTGAATGCTAAATTATTGAATGATAAACTCTAAGTGGAGCAGAGATCTAGTATCTAAAAAACAGTTGAATCAAGAGCAAAATGTGGGCGAATTTTCCTCCACCTGCTCTGGGGAATAACTGTGACTAAATATCCAAGAGAACCACTGCACACACATGGCACACATAGTGCATACAGACACACACGAGTACACATAAGTTGTTTTTATTTAAAAATAAAGATGAAGTTTAAAATGAATACCATTTGGCTGACAGAACTACTTATGAGATCAACCAGAATATGGAGAAAGGGGGAGGGGGATTATCTTCCTGATAAGATAAATGTCTGATAAGGTGCAGAGAAGGAACGGGGAAACAGGTAGAGAAGGGATCTGGAGGATCTGCTTTGGTAATGTTTCTGGTTCTATTTCTGAATATAAAAATCTCACCATATTCATCTCATTAGCAGTAGCGATAAAACTAAAAATATTGAAGTCATTCTTCAATTTTGACATCAAGTCTGTGGATTTTTTTTTTCAGCCACAGCAAAGTGCCCCTCACTTTCTGGAAGTACATGTTGTAGTTGAGAAACAAATGGTAAGTGTATTCCAGTTGTGTTTGTCCTGCTCATTTTTTTTTATGAGCAGTGAAGCATAAGAAAAACAATTCTCTGTCTCACGGAATCAATTTTTGACTTTGCGTAATAACTTGCGGTAGTGGATTTTAATAAACTCTCAATTAGTTGCACTCTTTTTTCCTCTATTATTCCTTTTGTTAAAACCTGGAAGTTTTGGATGCCAGTAGTTTCTCATTTTTTTGTTTACCTACTTATTGAGGCTAGCTAGAGCCTCATACATACTGGCAGGAGAGTGTGCTCATGTAGACACCTGCAATGCTCAGCAGCCTGCACACTGCAGCCCATGCGGTCACGAGACAGGATACTTGAACCCCAACAAGGAACCACAGCATGCTGCTTTCTAGTCTCACACACACCCCTCCCCCAATCCCACTGGCCTTCATAATCCACTAAGGTGTTTATTTCCAAAATGTTGTCTGAATGGAATTGCTCAGTATGTACCATTTGGGGAGCTTTTCACATACAAATTCTGGGAATTTCCCCAGTCTTAAGTGACTTCTTCAGGCTGGAGAGATGACTGTGGTTAAGAGCGCTATCTGTCCTGACAGAGGACCTGAGTTCAGCTCCCAGCACCCACAAGGTGACTCACAACAGCTTCTTAAGTCAAGCCCATGTGATCTGGTGTCCTCTTCTGGCCTCCATGGGCACTGCAATACACACATCACAAGCAAAACACTGAGATTATTCACATCTAAATCATTTAAAGCAAATATTTTCTGTCAGGAACTATTATCCTTAATTTATTAATAGTGGAATTCTATCTTGTAACTTTTTTCAGATCTTTTTATATTTTCCATTTTCACACTATATGGTATGAATAATAAAGTAATGTTGATTAAAATATGTTAGTGATTGAAAACAGTTTGTTATTTTGCTATATTAAACTTATAACAGGAGAGTTGAAGTCATCAATGTCGAGCAAACATATGTGTGTATATATCCGGCAATTTTATTTTACAGTATGAACGTATTGGGGCTGACACAGCCATCGCCACCGAAAAGATTTTCCAGTTGATTGGACTGGCAAATGCTGTGAGTATTTTCTTCTTTGCCTTTTTTAAAACGTTCTTTACACTTATGTCTTAGTCACTTCTCTATCATTGTGATAAAACACCGTATCCAAGGAAACTTATGGAGGGAAGAGTTTATTGAGGCTTATAGTTCCTTTCATGGTAGAGACAGCATGGCCGGGGCAGCAGATAGACCAGCCAGAGCTGGGAGCTGAGAGCACGTGCCTGCGATCCAAAGCACGGAGCAGAGAGTGCACCTGGAGTGGCGTTCAGCTTTGAAACCTCAAAGCCCCACCTCCAGCGACACACTTCCTCCAGCAAGGCCACACCTCCTACCCCTCCCCAAACAGCGCCACCAGCTCGTGACCAGGATCCACATGCCAGTACTTATGAGGGAAATTACCACTCAGGCCATCGCACTTGCTGCTGTTCCTAAGAACCCCCACCCCTTCTTTTGCGGGGCCGCATAAAGATGCCTGCTGAGTGATGGAAGGACCGTTAAGTTGCATTTGAAGCTTCCATTCTCCTACCGGTAAAGTAGGTCATTGTGAGGATTACATCTGAGACTCTCCAGGGGCGGGGAGGGGGCAGTGATTAAGTGCAAGCATTTGACTTTTATGACCAGGGCACTTACTGCTGACTAACCCTTTTAAACACTGAGTCCAGACCCACACTGCAGTTGTTAAATGCACGACCTGAGCTCATTTTCAGAGCTCTTTTGCCCAGTCCCTTTAGATCATGTCATTTGAACAGGTTTTCTGTCTGTGTTCTATTTTAGATTTTTGCCCCCTTTAATCTTACAGTAATTCTGTCTTCCCTGGAATTTTGGGCAGATGAAAACAAAATCTCGACCACTGGCGACGCTAACGAGTTGCTCTACAGGTTCCTGAAGTGGAAACAGTCTTACCTTGTTCTGCGTCCACATGACATGGCATTTTTACTTGTGTATGTACGTTCTCAAGCTACGACAGGTTAGACCAAGAGAAACTGGTCAATCTGACCCCTTTCCCAACAATCCACATGCATTTTAGAGAACAAGCAAGTTCTCTGTGATTTCTGCCCCCTGTACATGCAACAGTATGCAGCTGTTCCTGGAACAGTTGACTTCCGGTGAGAGTATTAAAGTCCCTCACTTGGTCGATCTGTAGTTGTAGTGGGTGCTCAGTTCTTCAGTCTGCTTCCGGGTGCCTTCCTACCACAGTGCACACGTCACTCTACCAAGTGCCCCTGGCTGTACATCACAGGTTCACCACATCTGTTTGGAAGGCCTGTCTGAATTTTATGAATGTAGGCACTTCGTTTTGCTCTTTGAAATAATAATAATGGCAGCAACAACGAGGAGAAACTGAGGAACTGGCCATGTGGGTCACAGCTTGTTGTGCATTTGTGAGAATCCAAGTTCAGAGTCCCAGCACCTGTATCAAAGCCAAGTGGCCAGTGCCCCTGCAACCTGGAGTGGCATTCAGCTTTGAAACCTCAAAGCCCCACCTCCAGGGACACACTTCCTCCAGCAAGGCCATACCTCCTACACCTGTACACAGAAATGAGCACATACACACACTATGCAAAGAAAGAAAAAGAAGAAAAGAGAAAAACCAGAAAGGAGGATACTTCTGAATAGTCTAGCACAGTAGTTCTCAATCTTCTTAATGCTGTGACCCTTTAACACAGTTCCTCATGTTGTGGTGACCCCCAACCATAAAATGATTTTCAATTCTACTTCATAACTGTAATTTTGCTACTGTTAGGAATCGTAATGTAAATAAATATTTTTGGAGATAGAGTTTTGTTAAGGGGTTGCAAAACACAGGTTGAGAACCACTGTTCCAATATACCACGAATGTAGTGTAGCTACACTGGGTTGAAATTTTTAGCATGCAAGCCCTCGTATTTAATAGACTCTTTGCTTTCTGTCATTGGTAATTTGAGAACACGCGTGAACTGCAGCACTTTTAGTGTGCTGTCGCATGCTTGCCTTCGTACGGCTCTGGCAGGCGAACCCCACCAAGGACGAGGAGACGTCACAGCTCTGCCCTGGCCCCACCACTGTGCCAGCTTCATTTTGTCATTTGAAGGGATTTCATTGATTTTCATATTTATTCCAGAGGATATATCCATTTTATTCTAAAATAGTCACTGCACTGAATTAATCTTCATCATGTTTCAGAAACCCATGTGAAAGTATACTTTCTAATGTTTTCTATTTTTTAGTTGGTTTTTATCGTTTTTGGAAAATGCAGGAACATGGGCACATCCTAACCCATGTCACACGAATGTTAGTGGAAAATTTAAGACTCTGAATCAGTGAGCAACACTAAGATCTGTCCTATGAAAATAGAGCATTAAGTATGCTTACTTTTGCAAAATGATATGATTATAATCTGTTTTCAATTTAGTTACAGAGAAACTTCAGACTATGTGGGTGCCACCTATCAAGGGAAGATGTGTGAGCAGAACTATGCAGGAGGCGTCGCTCTGGTATGCTGTGCTTTAATCTGCTTGATTAAAATTCAAAACATGGAGGCTTCTTGTTAGAGAGTGCTTGCTCCTCCTCAGAGGACCTAGGTTCAGTTCCCAGCACCCACCCACATCCTTTAGCTCACAACCAGCTGTGACTCCAGCTCCAGGGGAATCCAATGCCCTCTTGTGGCCTCTGTGGGCACTGCACCCACACAGGCATACACACACACAAGAATAAAAATAAATCTTTAAACAATATATAACATTGCTGTATAAAACAGTAAAAATTAAAGATTCCCTTGATTTATTATCCATTAAAAATTTGCATTATTGTAGGGCTCGTAGGGTATTGACACTGGTGTAGTTCTGACATCATTTCACTTTGGTGCTTCTCACTGTAGAATTTGCTCCTCTCTTTACCTTTGTGTTTATGTGATGTCTGCTGGAGTTTCAGCATTGAATGATCTTACTCTAATAAGCAAAAGGGAGCACAGTGGTGCTGGGAAAGAGAAAATTCATATTTAAAGTTCATTAATCATATTTGGGTAAATGTAGCTTTTATTTTATGGAGAAAGTGATTTCTCTGGTCCCTAAGGATGGGGTGTGGGCCTTAAACATTCATATGCAACACACACACACACACACACACACACACACACACACACACACACACACACCACTAACATGAAGCAAGAACTTTACTGGTTAACAAAGAGGAAGAACCTTCTGTCTAAAGGCAGACTGACTACCAAGGACAGTCCAGCTGTAGAGGATGGGGAAGGCTGAGATGCCTGGGCAGGGAACAGTGGTCCCCCAGGAAGAGCAGTGACTGGCAGAAGCCTTCCCCAGCACTTTCCATTTCCCCCACATTTCTTTAGGACAACCATCACTGATCTTTAGCCAAGAACTGCCAGCAACATCCAGTATCTACAGGAGTGACTGACACATTGAAATGCATAGGTGCAGCTTGGCTCACTAATGTTCCCCCATCACCACCCTCTCTCTCCCATAATCCCTTAGGGCCGTGTAGTGCCAGTAAGGGATTATATCCACTTGTCCTACTTCCTAAAAACCTATATGGAAAAACACAACCCAGCTGTTAGTTGAGAAGCAAGTGAAAATGTTATCCATGTGTAGGCTTTTAAGTTCTAAATATTCAAATGACGAAAATTACATTTATTTATTTATTTAAGCATAGCACTTGCTTTACATGCACAGACTGTGTGATAGTTACTGCAGACAAATTAATGAACAGGGACCAGGAGATGACCCGGTAGAGAAAGTGCCCTCTGTGTGAACATGAGGACCTGATTCCCCAGTCATCATGTAAGAAGGCCAGATATGGTAGTGCACACTGTAACCCCAGTGCTGGGAGGAAGGAGAGGAGAGGGTCTGCAGAGCTCACAGCAGCTAGTCTACCGTCCACCGTGAGCTCCAAGTTGAACTAGAGACCTCATCTCAAAAAACAGAGTGCAAAGAGGAAGCTACCTGAGGTAGACCTCAGGTCTCTGCATGCATGCCCAGATGAGCATGCTCACATATGCATACACACACACACACACACACACACACACACACACACACACACACACACACGGCGTACAGCACAGACACAAAATAATACATGTACACATATGTAAAATGAATGAACGCATTCTTCATCAGACACAGCACTCTGCCCCATGAGTCTGACTATTACAGATTCCATAATGAGTGAAACTGTTTCCTGTGCACACAAAAGTCATTTTTTCCTTCTTGGCCTGTGAGCATTTGTGAGGTAGTTGACTTTAACAACATCGAGTAGAACTGACAAATGGGATGTTTCTGATCTCTGAGAGAAGTGCTCTCTGGCTCTAGTAGATGCTTGCTCTGGGATGTTACTGCCATGAGAAAAGGCTCAGCTCTATTTTGAATTTTCTAATCAGTCATAATTTTAATTGATTTGTTTTATTTATTTATTTATTTATTTATTTATTTATTTATTTATTTATCTATTACATAGCCCCAGCTGTTCTGGAACTCACTCTGTAGACCAGGCTGGCCTTGAACTTACAGAGATCTGCCAGATCCACCTGCCTCTACCTTCCAAGTGCTGGGATTAAAAGCATGAGCCACTACTGCCTGGCTGATTACTTTTTGTTTTATTTTTATTTTGCCTATACGACTGTTTTGCATGCACGGGAGTCTGTACACCACAAGTGCCCTCAGAATCTGGAAGAGGGTGTCAGATCTCCTGAAAGTGGAGTTATAGACAGTTGTGAGAATCTACGTGGGTGCTTGGAATCAAACCTGGATCCTCTGGAAGAGCAGCAAGTGCTCTAAACCAGTAAGCCATCTCTCCAGACCCTACAAATTTATTTTTATTATGCATCTCAATATTCTAACTGGAATTTATCCCATTTAAATTAATTTAAATTATTTTTTTCTGAGTTCTTCACTCACGTTATTAAAAGACACTTATTTTTAGATCACTCCTGTGTTCATAGTGTTGCCTGTAACACAATGTTACAACGTGGGCGGCGCTTCTGTGACTAGCACAATGCCTGCTTCCCCTTTATTTTACTAGGTGGCTATTGTGACTTATCAATCACGTTTTCCTAGCCACGAGTCAGACGGCTCCCACAACGAGTATGCGCACGTTTACGGCCTGATGCGTTTTCTTTTCAGCACTCCAAAGCTGTAAGTCTGGAATCGGTTGCGATTATTTTGGTGCAGCTGCTGAGCCTCAGCATGGGAATAGGGTACGACGATGTGAGCAAGTGCCAGTGCGGAGTTTCCGTCTGTGTGATGAATCCAGAAGCCATGTAAGAGCCTTGGCTTCCGTGCCTCACCTCTAGAGTGTCTGTTAAGCTAATTCCTCCATATTTAGTTAAAGAAAACTAACCCGTTAGAAACTGGGCGTCTTGGGTTTCGATGGCTGTGCTAAAACACCGCGATCAAATGCAACTTGGAGAAGAAAGGGTTTGTTTCATGTCACACTTCCATGTCACAGTCCACCGCTGAGGGGAGGAAGTCTGGGCAGGAGCTGAAGCAGAGGCTGAGGAGGAGTTTGCTTACTGGCCGGCTCCTCATGCCTTTCTCAGCCTGCTTCCTTATTCAGCTCAGGACACACCCCTCAGTGGGCTGGGCCATGCCACACCAACCTGGTTCACAGGCCAAGCTGATGGAGGCATTTTCTGAGTTGAGGTTCCCTCTTCCCAGATGACTCCAGCTTGTGTCAAGTTGGCAAAAACTAATCAACACAGCAGGCAGTCTGCCAACTGAGGCACAGCCCCAAGCCCAATCCAGTATTTCTTAACAATTCAGGGGCCTTAGTGGGAACTCCCTAAGGCCAGTTAGTGGAGAAAAAGAAAATCGTTTTGTGCTGGTGTTTACTTAACATACTGTAGTACAATTACGTTTAGAGCCAAAGACCGTGGGGAATGGTGTGTGTCTCCGTGAGCAGAATTCAACAGTTCCGTAGACTTGGCATCTCTTGTGAGTGGGGTGCCGGGGATCCTGGTGGACACGGATCCCTGTGCTATAACACTGACTTAGGCCTTTGGTCAGGACAGTGACACTGCACATTCAGAGACAAGCAAGCTTCGGGAAGAAGCATCTGGAGTTATTCAGACTGAGCACAAAACCCAGTTGACGCGCTGGGTCACTGAGCCTCAGTCCCACAAATTCAAGCAACACAATTGGATCAAAGTTATTGGGTGGAAATTGTATCCTAGTCCCTACTTCCTGAAGTACAGCATGATGGGTATTTACTCAGCATTGACTTTAGATCTTGAATATCATATAGACGTGATGTCAAGTACACAGAGATGTTCTTAAGTTCATAAGCCCCTCTATCACCCTCTGTGAGGGACCTGAAAACCTGAGAATTTGAATATTCATAGAATATCCTGGAACAGCACCCCCTAGGGCATGAGGAGGCAACTGCATGTGGATGTTTGTGTTTTCATTTCCTACCAGAAAGTACTAAAGATTATTCCAAGGCCTGGCTAACTTTTCAACACATATGAATTCCAACCAGCCTCTTCATCAGGCCACCCATGAAACAAGCCCAAGATGAAAGGCTCATGCTTATCCTCTGCCTACAGGGGGCAATTTTCAGTGCCGTTACCAGGATATGTGCTGACTCAGCAGCTCAGCAGCAGCCAGGGTGCCTGCATTCTCTCTTTGCTCCTGACTACGGGTGTGAAGTGATCGGCTGCACGAGTCCCAGCCATGGCTTCCTTTCACTGACAGACAGTAAACTGGATTGCCCCTTGCTCCCCTGAGTTGCATTTGGTCAAGGCACTTCCTCACCGCACCAGAAATGAAACTGGGAGGCTCCTTGTGGTTGGAAGCCTTCAGAGTACGGTGTTCCCTCATTTTCCCATCCAGAGAAAGTGCTGATGAGAAGAACCATTTGGTCCTCAGCCATGGTCTGTTGCGATGGGACCCCGTGAGGGTTTCCCAACATTGGTGCCATTGCTTTCTAACTTACTTGGTAGAGCTGACCTGTGAGGCCAGCTAGGCTTGGGTTGCTCCTTTTTAGAAAGGAGTTTATTAATTTTGAAATTACAGAGTTGCTGTTTTTTTGGTTTTTTTTTTTTTTTGATCTGGGCTATTTTTCCCAGTATGTATCCATCCTATCAACATTGATGAATTAAAAATCATAAACTTGTTTCTATAAGTGTCATTTATTTGCCCTCTGAGAGATGACAGGATCTGTACAAGGAAATCAACTAAATTCAGAAGCTCTTGAGTGGGAGAAGGAGGAAGAGAGCGCCCGGCGCGTCCATTCAATGATGGGAGCCGTGAAGTGAACCCGCTCACTGCCATTCACACTGTGTTCCAGGAACAGCGTCCATTCCATCCGCACAGAGCAGGCACATACACGACAGCACACTGATGGGGGAAGCCTCCCTTTCATGGCCTGCTCGTGTGTGCATGTGTGCATGCGTGTGTGCGTGCGTGTGTGCGTGCGTGTGTGCATGCATGTGTGTGTGTGCGTGTGTGCGTGTGTGTGCGCACACGGGAGGAGGCACATGCCACGGCATGCATGTGGAGGTCAGAGGACAACTCTTCCTGTCTCCTTTATGTGGGTTGAACTCAGGCTGCCAGGCTTGCGCAGTCAGCAGCTTTAGCCACTGAGCTATCCTGCCAACTCTCTATGGCTTCTTCTCCCTTTGTTCCCTGATGTTTAGATAGAAACCATGCGTGTGAAATGACTCTGTGATAACAGCACTAGCTGTCCCACCTGATGACCTGAGTTCAATCCCTGGATCTGACTCCTGCAAGTTGTCGTCTAAGCTCCTGGGTGCTGTGACCCACATGTGCCCATACACAGACACGAATAGAAATCATGTGACGGTGGTTGGAAATGTAGAACCAATCCCATTATGTGTAGTTAACATACCTGAATGCTGTCCAGCCAGGCAGTGTGCTCACACAAATGTAACACTGGTGATCTGTTCAAAACTCTTCTTTGCTCATCCTCATGTCAATAGTATCTTCATACAGCAACACAGGGGCTAGGCTTTCAGACCATCACGTCTATTGTCTCCCATCTGAATAGCCTTATGTTAGCCATACCCACCACTGAATTATAGATGCTTATGACCATAATAGTGTTATATGGGGTTATTGTTGAGAATAATAAGGAAATATCTAAAAAAAAAAAAAAACACCTATTATTTAAGCAGGTGGCTTCAATCATACTCCCTTTCTGTTTTTCCTCTTTGGTTTATTTATTTATTTAACTATCTTCGAGACAGAGTTTATGCTACCTTCCTGGAACTTGCTGTGTAGACTCAGCTGGTCTTGAACTTGCTGTGATATTCTGCCACTACTTCCCCAAGGTTAGGATGACAGGTAATATGATGCCATGCCTGGCTCGATGCTTCGGTTTTTTTGTTTGTTTGTTTGGTTGGTTGGTTGATTGGTTGATTTTTTTTTTTTTTTTTAGATTTATTTATTTATTATGTGTACAGTGTTCTGTCTGCACATATCCCTGCAGGCCAGAAGAGGGCACCAGATCTCATTACAGATGGTTGTGAGCCACCATGTGGTTGCTGGGAATTGAACTCAGGCAAGCAGTGCTCTTAACCTCTGAGCCATCTCTCCAGCCCACTGCTTCGTTTTTTAAAGACTAATTATAACCCTCTTATCCTGTGCTGGAAGAAAACCAGTTAAACCAGGAGTATTCTGGTTGACAAGTGCCTTAGAGGCAACGTCAGGAAAGAGGGTGAAGACTAGCGAGGGGGTGATATTTGATGTGTGTGCTGAGAAATCATCCCTGCGTTAGCAAGAGAGAGAACCGAGCGTGTACACCCAGCAACAGCTTTTCAGGTCGAGGGTGCGAGCGTTAGGTCTAGGTGTGGCAGAGGAGACAGCAAGGAGGATGTTGAGCAGTGTGAACTGAGTGGGGAGAACAAGGTGACTGGGAAATGTGGGTTGAAGTCACAGAGATTGGGCTCTGATGAGAGACGAGGAGTGATCTATACAAGGGGTCAGACAGAACTGACCGTGTTCCCGGGAAAGCACAGAGGACAAGCATGGACACTCCTGCTCAGCTCGTCTCCTGCCTTAACCTGTAGGAGATGGTGGACTCTGGGAACTAGTGGCCGTCGTGGAGATTGAAAGTATTTCATTACCGACACAGGATTGGTGAGATACAGATGCTTTCAATGTTTTGTCCCGGCCAACTTGAGAGTTGGCACCAAACTTCCATCCCGTTTGGTGCTTTGCATGAGTTATATTTCACAGCCCTAGGAGATAAACGGTGCCTTTGTCTTAGAAAAAGGGATTGAAGCTCCTATTATTTAAGTATCTCTTACTGTCTTACTGTTATCTCTGTTGCTGTGATAAAATTCCCTGAACAAAGCCACTTAAAGGAGAAAGGGCTTATTCAAGCTCACATTTCAGGCTACTGCCTGTCATGGCAGGGAGGTGAAAACAGCCAGAGCTCCAGGCACCGAGCACATCGCATCCACAGTCAAGAGCAGAGAGGAAGTGGTGTCTGTATGCCAGCGCTCAGCTACACTCTCCATTTTACACAGTCCAGGAGCCCTGCTCAGGGGCCAGTCCTGTCCACGATTAAGATGCCATCCCTCATCAGTTAAGACAGCCCTCGTGGATGTGAGGTTTCTCAAGTCCTCAGGTGCCCAGGTCCCTCACAGAGCTGCATATTACTTATGCACATCCCTCTGTGTACCTCACTTCTCCTCTAGATGATGAGTGTGTCAGGACTAAAGTCTGTGTTAGGAAGATGTCTGTTTGGGATGTGCTGTTCAGGAGGCAGGGCCAAGGAAAACGGTCTGTTCTCTTTCGGCAGGTACAAGTTCTCCCCAGTACTTTATTTTGATCCATGGTTGGTCGAATCTAGCAAGGGTGAAGCTCAGTGACCCAGCGCATCAACTGGGTTTTGTGCTCAGTCTAAATAACTCCAGATGCTTCTTCCCGACGCTTGCTTGTCTCTGAATGTGCAGTGTTACTGTTAGAGCATCTACGTCCTGACCAAAGGCCTAAGTCCGTGTTACAGCACAGGAATCCATGTCCACCAGGATCCCTGCCCTGCCTGGCCCCACATAAACCTGAAGTTGACTGCTGTCCTACACACACGCGCACGCACATGCGTGCACGCGCGCTCCTGTATACATATTAATATGCACATACACACATACATGTATACTTGGAGTTGCTTACTAGACTTACGGAGTTCAGATTATAAGGCAGATGATAAGAGATGTAGGAGTTATTTAAAAACTACAAAACCGGCTTGGGGGAAATCACCTCTGACCAAGTGTGGGTAAAGAGAGAGAAAAACTGCTGGCCGTCCTTAAGGTGGGGCTGTTTCAAAGTTCAGCAGTTCTAGGAGCAAAAGGAAGCAACAACTTAAGAAATGAAGTAATATGTAAGGTAGACACTAAACCATGAGACCAACGTCACCCAAAGTTTGCCACATAAACGCCAGTAAAATTTTGTGCTACTTATTCTAATAAAGGATTTAGCAGACGTTCTCGAACAATCGACTTCCTCTGCACAGATCTGAATGCTGCGTGTAGTACTTCCTTCCCGACTAACTGCTGTTATTCTGAGGGTAGATGGCCTGTGGGAGCTCTGAACACGGCCATGTGACACTTGGGCTCTTTCCAGTCATTACAGTGGCATCAAGTCCTTCAGTAACTGCAGCATGGAGGATTTTTCCGATTTTATCTCAAGTCAAAAGTCCCATTGTCTTCAGAACCAGCTGAGGCTCCAACCGACTTACAAGGCGGAAGTCTGTGGGAACGGCGTGTTGGAAGGAGACGAAGTCTGTGACTGTGGAGCGCTGGTTAGTGCTGCTTCAGGAGGGTGTGGCCAGAACCCCGGAAGTGTTCATCTATGTTGTCCCCCTGTCGGGTTGCGTCATTTCTCACAGTCTCTCTTCTACAGAGGCCTTGGCAAGGGACATTCGGACAGGCTCAAGGGTGAACCAATGTCTTGGCATATGGTTCACTGATTGGTAGATTATCCACGCAAATACATTTGCTTTCTAGTCCACCCTTATTGGTATACAGTTGACAGTGAAGAAATGGTGCACAGTTACCATGTGCATGGCATATGAAAGCCACCACAGCCAAGCCTGTCAACTCACATCAGCAGGCTTCCCCCCCCCCCAATACAGGATCTATGTGTAGCACATGCTGGCCTCAAACTCAAAACAACTCTCCCCCTGTTTCAGCTTCCTGAGTGCTGGGATTGCAGGCTTGAGCCATCTTGCCTGGCTTATGAGCTCACTATCTCCCCCCTGCCCCTCCTCACACCCCTCCCCTCCCCTTGTTCCCCGTTCCCTCATCTCCTATTAAGAATTGGGATGTAACTGCTAAGCAATTTTCGAGTGCTTGGCCTGAACATAATTTCTTGCAACAGTACAAAGTAAACAGTCCCTGAAATTCATATTAAGTATCTCTTACAAGGATTTTGTCTTTATTTAATTTCCATTGCTAAGATAAAATGCCCTGACGAAAAGCAACTTAAGGGAGAAAGGGTGAGCTAAAATAAACCCTTCATCTGCAAACCCTCCTAGAGTGGAAAGACTCTCAGAGAGTGGTAAGACTATAATTCCTGCCACACAATCTCTCTTTTCTGTCTCTTCTGTAAGAATTAGGGTGCCACCTCTTAGCAAACTGCAAATGTGCAATACAATCTGTTGACGACAGTCACACTCCTGAACATTAGACCTCCAGAGCATATTCATCGGGCTTATCGGCACGTTACATCCCTGGACCCCTGTGTCTCCATCCCTCCTTCCATGCCCTCTCCATTCTCATTTTTCAAATGAGCCATTTTGAAGGTCATTAAGTTCCATCTTTGAGTGACTTCCCAAGAGGAAGTCCTTCTCTTCCTCCTGGGCACGCCCTTGCCCAGCCTTTCCCTTAAACTCATTTGCTGTTCAGAAAGACAGACTTGAAGCTTTCACTGTGAAGTAAAAAAATATGGGAGGCACATTTGGAGTTTGGTCATGGAATCTTATTGGCTTCTTACCAATATTTAATCACCAATTTAAATTCAATATTTAAATCAAATTTTTTTAAATATACCTATAACCCACAGGGAGTTTTTTTCCAAACCAAATAACTCTTACATAAAACTGTGGGGCTAGAGGGGAAAAGAAAGCTAGAATGAGGGTAAATGAGATAAAATACAGAGATACGTGAAAGGGAAATAAGTTGTTGTCGCGGCTGCTGTGGAACCTGGAAGCAAGTGTTGGCGATTTTCTGTGTATTGGCTGCGGTCACCGGAATGTGCCCCTCGCAATAGAAAACTTGCATTTCTGATGCTTAAATGTGTCCAGTTTCCTCTCCTGGTGCTGTGATAATGTACACTGACGAAGTAACTTAGAAGAGAAGGGTTATTTCCGAGTTAGTCCATCACTGCAGGGAAGTCCATCAAGGCAGCAGGAACCTGCAGGGGCTGGTCATATTCATGGAGAGCAATTGCTCACATGCTTACTCATGCAGTACAGGACCCACACCTCGGGAATGGTGCCACCCACAATGAACAGGTCCTCCCACAATTGAGGTAATCAAGACATTCCTCTACAGATATGCCCACAGGCCAAACTGATCTAGACAATACTTCACTGACACTTTTTTCCCCAGAAGAGTGTGTTTTTAAGAAATCGTTGCCTGATACCTGAGTTTTTGCTTCATTTGGCTTGAGTGGAAACACATTGAAACTCCCCACTCAAATTTGACAACAGTGTGTCTTAGCTTCATGATGTTATGTAATTGAGATCTAACCACTGTGCTATTCCCCTCCATGTAGATGTCAATGTAGTGCAGTACAGGACCCATACCTTGGGATGGTGCAATGTGTGCAAGACACAGAAACATTCCCTTGCCCTAATGAGTGTCTTGCTGGAAGTCATTCCAGACAACTGACCTCCACAGCTGATTCTTGTCTGCTTAAGGAACGTTTTCCCAACTTAACCATTTCAAATCCCTAGGGTTTAAAACTGTGTGTGCGTGTATGTGTGTGTGTATCGTCTAAAAAGACCTCTCCTTTCTTATGTTTACTTACTAACCCTAATTGTCAAAGCTATTAAAACAGACCCATAGAGCATAAAATAGAAGCCATGAGTAAATGACACAAAAGGAACAACTTTAGTCATGTTCAGATACTAATTTTTAAAAATTAAAAATGAAGTAAACTGCTAGATGTGGTGGTATGTGCCTACAATCCCAATACTCCAGGAGGCAGGGATGGAAGCTGCAATATCAGGCATTCAAGGCCAACTTTAGCTGAATGCCTTTGAGGCCAGCATGGACTAATGAGAGTAAGTCTCAAATGAAAAAAATGAAGGGGCCAGAAGAATGGCTCAGCAATTAAGAGTGTTTGCTGCTCTTTGGGGCCCTAAGTTCAGTTCCCAGCACCCACATGGTGACTCACAACCATCTAATTCCAGCTCAAGGGATCTGATGCCCTCTTCTGGCCTCTGTGGGCACTTACACTCATGTGTCATAGGCACAGGCACATGCACACTCTTGTGCAAACATACAGAAACACAGACACACACAGAGAATTTTTTAAAAAAGAAAAAAGTCTTTAAAATGCCTATAATCTATTATTGAGACATGTATTATTAAGGCTCAAACATGTCACATAAGACCTAACCATAGCTTCTGTTTATCCTACATCTGCTATTTATTTAGCCTTTGTCTACAAGAGCCAGAGCCCACCTCACTGACTTCACTGTGATGGACCCTATGGTATCAGAGGATTATATCCCCGACATAGCAAGCTCTGTCCTAGGAATAGAAACAAGTAGGATGTAACGTTAGTCAGCGGATCAATGTCTGCGGGGTTGGAAAGACGTGACTCGGTTTCTTTTTGCTGTTTGTGGATGAGAAAGACAAGCATCTATCTGCAGGCTATATGATATGTTGCCATTAAAATGTCTGTCCAGTGTGAATGGATTCAGGAAGACTTTTCAGGCATGTGGTTTGCCTTTCAGGGCTGTGACGATAACCCTCCACCATGCTGTAATCCTAAGACCTGTGGCCTGTCAGACAATTCAGCTTGTGCTAAGGGACCGTGCTGTGATAATTGTCATGTAAGAGCCTTTTCTTTCTTTTTACTTTTTTAAAAAGATTTTTTTTTCTTAATTTTTATGTGTATAGGTGTTTTGTCTGGGTACCATATGTGTACCTGGTCCCACAGAGGCCAGAAAAGAGTGTAGAATCTCCTGAGACTGGATAACAGATGGTTGTAAGCTGTCCTGTGGGTGCTGGGCTCTGAACTTGGGTTCTCTGGACAAACAGCCAGTGCTCTTAACCATAACCACTGAGCCATCTCTTCAGACCCAAGCTTTTTCTTTTAAAGAGTGTTGACATTAGTATTCTTTTTTTTTACATTTGTCAATGGTTTGTTTTTATATTACAAGTGTTACCTATTATCATTTTCAAAATTAACTTGCAATTTTTTTCCAAATTTACTATATTTCTTTTTTTTATTCTTCTCTCATGCAATACACCCTGCCCGAAGTTTCCCCTCCCTCCATTCCTCCCAGTCCCCTCCCAACACACACACACACACACACACACACACACACACACACACACACACACTTCCCCTCCCCCCAGATCTGCTCCTCTTCCATTTCCCTTCAGAAAAGGGCAGGTTTCATGGGGATCTCAACCAAATACGGCATAACAAGATACAATAAGACCAGGCCCAAACCCTCATATCAGCGTAGGGCAAGGCAACCCAGCGGGAAGAAAGGGGTCCCAAGAGCAGGCAAAACAGTCAGAGACCCCCCTACTCCCACCAAAGCTAACAACCGTGACGTATATGCAAAGGACCCAGTGCAGACCCACGCGGTCTGTGATTACAGCTTCAGTCTCCATGAGCCCACAGGAGCCATGCTTAGTTGAGCCCCGATTGATTCCATGGGCCATGCTCTTCTGGTGCCCTCCACCCCTCTGGCTCCTACAATCCTCCCTCTCTGTCTTCTCGGGGATTCCTTGAGCTCCAAGGGGAGGGACCCAATGGAAGTCTCCAGACATTTCCATTCTTAAGAAAACAATTTTAAGTCTTTCATTCTATTTGCATACATTTTCCACCAGAAATGTCAGAAAATTCTTAGCAAAATCTTTCAACCATGAAATTTTAAGTTTTAATATTTCTATAGTATTCCAAACATTCATTCCTTAAAAATTAAAACAAGAATGTATGGGTTGTATGAAATGGCTGAAATAGAAATATTGTTTCTATTACATGTCATTTATAGTGAAAATGTGCTACAAGCAGCACATTTTAGTTTAATAGTGTGTTTTTATTATTTTTACATTTCATATATATATATATATATATATATATATATATATAAAATATATTTAGATCATTTCTCCCTCCTCTCTCCAACTCCCCCCACAACCATCCCACCCTCTTTCTAATTCATGGCTTCTTTTATTTAATTATTGTTGTTACATCTATATTTACATGTAAATTAATAAATATATACACGCAACATGCTGAGTTCATTTATTGTTGTTTGTATGTATATTGTCAGGGCAGACCACTTGGCGTTGGACAATCCGTTAGGTGGCACATCCATCCCTGGGGCAGGCTGACTCCCCCTCTCTCAGCTGCCATTAGTTGCCTGCAGCTCTTCATCTGGGGCGGCTCCTTAAGAGGTCACCTATCCGTGCTGGTGGGTCAGTAAGAGCATGCATGTCTGCATGACCTCCGCCATGCACAGGAACAGTTTGTAGAGCGCCTCTCTGCTTCTCTGCTGCCTCATTGAGTGTGATTCCCTTCGCCCCATCAGGTGAAGACGAAAGGGCAAGTGTGCAGGCCTGCCACCGGGGAGTGTGACCTCCCGGAGTACTGCAACGGCACGTCGGAGCTGTGTGAGGAAGACTTCTTCGTTCACAACGGGTACCCGTGTGCAAACAGCCGGTGGATCTGTGTCAACGGCTCGTGTCAGAATGGAGCAAAACAGTGCCGCGATATTTTCGGCAGTGGTACTTTCAACCGTTTGGCTTTCCTGCTCAAGCCTTTTCTGGGTGCTGGGAAGAAGTAGATGGGTTTGTGTGGTTTTGTCTGCGGTCCTGAGAATTGCGTTCAGGGCCACGCCTGCCACACATGGTCTCTGCTCTCCACCACTGGCACCCCCAGCCCCCCACTCCCCTTTCTGCTCATTATTTCTGAAGTCGTTGCTTGCTAAGTTTCCTGGGCTAGCCTTGAACTCACTCTACATCCCAGAGAGGCACTGACTTTGTGATTCTCCTGCCTCAGCTCCCCAAGTAGCTGAGGTTACAAATCTGAACCCCCAGACCCAGTTAAGAAATAGATGACAGGTGATACATTTCAAAGTCCAAGGAAGAACACTGAGCAATTCATTCAAGAAATGCCCTCCCTGGACCCAGAATACTTGAAAGGATCCTGAGTGAAAATCCCTCTTCTGAGTAGAGAAAGGAGAGTGATTTTATTGCCAGTTACTAGTGACTCCACAGCCATGGGGTTTCCGTGTTTTCTGAGAAACCAGAACCCACAATGCACTGCTTTTCTCTTTCTTTAGTTTTTGTTTGTTTGGTTGGCTGGTTAGTTGATTTTTTTTTTTTTTGGTTTTGTTTTTCTGTCATCATAGTGTGCGTGAGTACGTGCGTGCATGTGTGCGTGCGTGTGGTGTATTCATACAGGTGTGCGTGTGTCACGTGGGGTTCAGAGAACAGCTTTCAGGATCCAGTTCCCTCTTCCCACTGCAGGTAGGTTCTGAGGATTGAGCTCAGGTCTGATTTGCATGGCCCAACCGTGAACTTCTGTTTAGTGTTCTCTGAGTTTCTTAGAACAATGAACTAAGTGGTGCATTATCACACAGACCTCAAAACTCAAATACATACTTATATCTATTCATCTAGGATCACTTCCATTTCTATTTTTGGTGCTTTTGGGGGACTTATGTATTTTTATTTTATGTGCATGAGTGTTGGGAATCAAACCAAATTCTTTACTATCTCTCCTGCCCGTCTATTTCTGGTACTTTTTTTTTTCTTGTAGATTGCATCCTTTGTGATATTTCCCATGTGTATGTCAAGACACTTGCACTGTTAGGTTAAGACAGCCAGCCGTCTTTGTTCTGTTATTCCTAGTGAAATCGCAGAGTCGTAGCTTTGGTTGAAGGTTGCTGCCCCTGCCTTCCCTCCTCCAGGGCTGCTGTTGAAAAGGCCTGTCTCTGCACTGTGCAGCCTGCAGAGGCCACCAGAGGTTGTACTCCACCAGACCTCAAAGGCGAGGCCCGCTGTCTGGATTCCTTTGCTGTTTGTTAATAATTGATATTCACTGGGCTTCAGTTAGAATTTGGAGAAGGTTGTTCCCATGTGTCTCACCCGTGGGCGTCCCGGGTTTTTCAGCTGTGTGCTTTGAGGTGGCAGATGTGGAGCCATGACGCAACCAAAGCCATCTCTCCATACGCTCATCTCCTATCTTGCCCGGGTTTACTCTCAGGAGGAAGCTGGGAAGAAGCCAACAGTGTGTGTGGAGGATCTAATGGTGTCCCTGCAGCTATGAGATACTCAGATTCTGCCTGCTCTCTGGTCCATAAGCAACAGTTTGCTGCCCCCACCAAGCTCAAAATCCGCATTTCTTACCCACAACAAACTTGGCAAATGACTTCTGAGATAGAATAAACCATTAACTTTGGTTCGGTGGCGTCTCTAGGCAACTCCGATTGAGTGCCTAGTGACCGCACCGGCTGCTGTTGTGACGGGCCACTTTCCTCCCACCAGGCAATGCGGTTGTCAAAAGTCCCAGTCAGAGGTTTCAAAAGAGTAGAGTGGATGGAGGTTGAAAATAGAAACTGTTGTCTAGGTAGTTTGGGTCTTAGGAGAATTGAAGCTAGAAAAATCAGAGGTGAAAGTAGTCGGTGAATAGTTTGGTGAGAAGACATTTATGCAAATAAAAAGCCCACCTTTATCCAGCAGTAAGTCAATTATTTGTTTAAAAAAAAACTGCCTTTCTTGCTTACATGTATGGGGATATTAGCATTACATATTAGGCATCATGTTTGAAATGGTTTTGTGCCTTCGTCCATATGCCTTTACTTTCAGTTTTATGTGATGCTTGTATTTTGTGTGGTATACTCTGAACCATTTCAGAATTTTGAAAGCATTCATGACCCATTCTAATGCAAAGGACTGAACATTCAATGCAGCTAGCACTTTTTTGTTTAACTTCCAGACTCAGACTTCGGCACAAGCGAATGCTACAACGAGCTGAATTCCAAAACGGACATATCTGGGAACTGCGGTATCAGCCCTTCGGGATACAAGGCCTGCGCACCTAAGTATGCCTTAAGACATGTGACCAGACCCTGCCACTTTACCCTTGAAAATGTCACTAGTTACTTTCATATGGAAGCAAAATAACGCCTGACCTGTTTCATCCAGTGACAGATGTCAGGAATGCAGAAAGAGCTCCCTGCCGTTTCCCACACACCCGGGCTCTTGTCACAGTTGAACTAATTTGGCTGTGCCTGAATTGTTCTCTGTCTTTTGCCACTCAGTGTTTTATTTCTATGAAGGTCCACTCATCAGCCATAAGCATTCAACTTTTAAAACTTTGGATGCTGTCTCCTTAATTTTACAAAGAATGGACATGGCATACTTTTGTTACTCTGGTACTGGAGAGCAGTGACAGATGGACCTCAGGGACTCCCTAGGTGAGCTCCAGGTTCATTGGGCAGCCCTGTCTCACAGAACGAGGTGGAGAGGGATAGATAAAAAAAACACCTGTCATTGACCTATGGTCTACTATACACATGCGCACACACAGCTAGACCATCACACACACCAGGTACAAACGCTTATACAACACACGCACAAAGTGGACATTCTTCTTTGGACTTCCCTGTTTGTTTGTTTGATGTGTATGGATATTTTGCCTGCATATGTGTCTGTGCACCACTTGCATGCCTGATGCCTGGGCAGGCTAGAACAGGGGTTACCGTTGTGAGTTACCCATGTGGGTGCTGGGAATCAAACTGAGGTCCTCTGGAGTGCTCGTAACAATTGAGCCATCTCTCCAGCCCCAGGAATGGACATCCTCTATAGAGTTAAAATTAAAATACAAGGAAGGGAAACATCAGTGAAGAACCTCTAAGGCTGGGACCAGGGGCTCACCAGGAATTTAATACACGGTGTTCCTGACATACGGTGACACACGGCAGTAAGCTAGACATCGTACCTCAGGGCCGCCTGAAAGCACCTGGGTTTAGGCACCCTGGAGACTTCCCAAGGATTTGGGCTTGTGGGCGTTTTGTTTTGTTTTGTTTGAAAGACTATCATGAGAAGATCTTTGCTGGAAAAAAAAAAAAAAAAGAATGTTTGCATGAAGTGGTGGTAATTCCGTGTCTATGTGTTTTAATAAATCCTATATGTGAAGAGGGAACATTAAAATGTTAAGGCTAAGGCTGTGATTGGCAGAGAAGCAATGGTCTGTCACACTAGCTGGGTGATGGAGTGATTACTGAATGTGTGGCTTAAACAGTATGCATGCTGTATGTGTGTGTGATTTGCTGGAAGTGCCAGTCTTGATTCCGTCTTTTGTAGTTACAGATTTGCTCTGTAGACCCATGTCTCCCTGTGCTTTTTATCATAGTTGTGCTTCTTCCTGAAGAACTCAACCTAGATCATTTGGGTGACCCCCCTCAGTTATTAGCACCCTCTGCCTCACTGAGATTGCTGGTCTCAAAGTGGTGCCAGCCGAGGCACCATTCCATAGTTCTCTGTCTACATTCTTACTTGTCTGACCAACAATCCTCATTTTTATTATTATTCTTCTGTACCTAATGTCTCTTTATTTATTTATTTTGGGGGGGGAGCTGAGGACGGAACCCAGGGCCTTGCACTTGCTAGGCAAGCGCTCTACCACTGAGCTAAATCCCCAGCCCCTAGTGTCTCATATTGTTTCATTGTGTTTGTGTTTTTCCCTGGGTTTTTCTGCACTGCCATTAGGGTATTATATGCTTTTATTATTTTATTGCAATAATATGCATGACGGACGATGCTTTTTGGATGTGGATTTCATTATCTTATCAGTTGTTAAACCGAAATAGGAAATCCAATTGGACTGGTAAGCAGGCCAATCGCTCATTTTTAAAAGTTAGAATAAGTTTGGATTTGACTGTGTTTAAGGGCCAAATACAGGTGAAGAAATCACAAATGGTAATCTAGCTTCCTGAAGAGTTCATAATTAATTTGTTCATTATTGTTAATAATTCAAGAAAGACTCTGTGTGTATTAGTCAAAATTGATTGCCAACTCCAATGTTTAATTTAAATCTACTTATATCTGAAATGATATTAAAATATTTCTCTATTAAAATAATGGCTTTCATTTATCTGTAAATTATAGTGACCGGAAGTGTGGGAAATTAATATGTAAATACAGAAGTGACAATTTACTTAGAATAAGATCTGCCACTATAATTTATGCCAATATAAGTGGGCAAATCTGCGTTTCCCTGGAATATGCCCCTCATCATAAAGAGAGCCATAATATGTGGGTGAAAGACGGAACTGTCTGCGGCTCCAACAAGGTAGGTGACCTCTCCCCAGCAGCTCCACTGCTGTGTGGTGTGATCTCCTCTCCCCAGCATTCCCAGGGTGGTGTGGTGTGATCTCCTCTCCCCAGCATTCCCAGGGTGGTGTGGTGTGATCTCCTCTCCCCAGCATTCCCAGGGTGGTGTGGTGTGATCTCCTCTCCCCAGCACCCCCACTGTTGTGTGGTATGATCTTTCCTCAGGAACTCCTCAGTGTTGTGTAGTGTGTCCTTATTGATATGTATGCCTGGTAATGTGTTCTCTCAAAATGTAAGTATGCAGTCAACAATGAAGTTTGGAAAATAAGGACAAAACTCAAAGAATGAAATAGAAAAAAGCCACCAATCCTGTGCAGCAGCTGCTGCTATGGATTCTCATTGACTGCTTTGTGCTTTTGTGGAAGTCACACAGATTCCCAGAAGAGACCATCAGGTGGTTCACCCACTGAATTTTGTTACATTTTCAGAATGTTACAGAAAGAGAGCACTTCTGATGTGGTGAATTATCTTTCACTATAATTATCCTTAAATAATGGTGAAAATAAAGATTCCACAGAGTTAAAAAAAAAAAAACAACCTAGGCAAATCTAATTTTTGTTTTGTTTATCTTTATTCATTCATTTATTTATTTATTTATTTATTTATTTATTTATTTATTTATTTATTTGATTTTTCGAGACAGGGTTTCTCTGTGTAGCTTTGCGCCTTTCCTGGGACTCACTTGGTAGCCCAGGCTGGCCTTGAACTCACAGAGATCCGCCTGCCTCTGCCTCCCGAGTACTGGGATTAAAAGTGTGCGCCACCACCGCCCGGCGACCTAGGCAAATCTAATTAGCATGTGATAGTTAGTTTTAACTGTCAACTTGCTACCTGGGAAGAGAGTCTCAGCTGAGGAATTATCTAGACTCTGTCAGTCCAAAGATGTCTGTGGGGGATTGTTTTGATTGTTAATCGATGTAGGAAGGCCCAGCCCTCTGTGGGCAGCATCATTCCCTAGGCAGGGGATCCTGAGCAGTGTAAGAGACGAGAACTCTATCTAGCTGAGAGTAGAGAAGCTATTAAGCAAGTAGGCCTGCATGCATTCATTTCTCCCTGTTCTTGATTATGAGTGGGATGTGACTAGCTACCTGAGTTCCTGCCCTCAGGGATGGATTGTAACAAGAGGCCATAAGTCTGGTAAATTCTTTCTGTTTCTAAGTTGCTTTTGGTCAGGGCATTTTATTACAACAGAAATGAAGCTAGAATATCACGTATCTAACACACACTTAGGATTTCCATTCTCATGTACATTACCCTGTGCATACGATAAAAAGATCTCAGGCTGGATCTCTCATCATGCCTTAGGCATACATTATCAACTGCAGTACCCAGGTTGTTCATTATATCCATAGATTTACTCATCCTCCATCATCCTTCACATCTGCAAGCTTACATGACTTCTCTGCATCTTCTTCTCATCACCACTGGCCTCCTGTCAGCTTCTACAGCCCTCCTTGTTTCCACACATAAGGTCACAAAGTATATGCCCCTCTATGTCTGTGTGATGTCACTTAAGTTGTGATGCATCCGAATTGTCTAAGTCAGAATTGCCTGACTAATATCCCATTTTATGGGTAGAATGAAGACAGACACAGGCATAGATAGACCCACAATTTTGTTTTCCAAATGAAATATCTCCAATTCTATCTGTATATAAAAATAGTATGTTGTGCACTGTATGTATACCATTAATTCCAAAGAAAACACGAGAGAAACAAATCCAGCAGCAGGGATGTTGCAGGAGCTCAGTTCACCTGTGCGAACAGGCTGTTGTGTGGCTGCTGTTGCCCTGATCGTGAGTTCTGCAGGTGGACTGTCCAGTTGGGATTTGAGGTCATGAGGTTTGGGTCATAATATTTTTATGGCAGTGTCTGAGGAAATGGGAGACCAAAATGTCAAAACAGGCTTTCCTCTGTCTGAGATTATGCGAACAGTCAAGCGGGTCACAGTCCCTCATTTAGTGGCAAGGATGACAAAATGAATGAAAGAAAAATAATGCTGCAAAATCACAGCCCAGACACTGGACAGCTCGATGGCACTCCTCCCAGTCTCTTAGACTTTGTTCGCTTTCCTGGTTTGTTTTTCTCCGTTCCTTAGACTCTTTAGCCTCAAACCCCCTGTCTGCAGGTTCATCCATGTCCCGACATCTGCTGCTCAGCCCATGCAGTGAAGTTTTCCATCCCCTTAGTCTGTTCTCTAGAAGTTCTGTGTGGTGCCCTTTACCATTTGACCTTTGTTCATAGTCTTCCATTCTCACGTCACTGCCCTGCTTTACTCTGGTCCGTCATCTGTATTTCCCCTAGGGGTCTTTGAGAATGCTAACATATCCATGTGACGCTCAATTGGTGTCCTTCCAGTGACAGGGCCGTGTTTTCTCATTCCTTATGACTTTTGTTGTTGCTGCAAATGAGGTATCTGAAAAAATCTCCTGCCTCTTCTGGTGTTTGAAGATTGGCTCAGTATTGAGAACGCTTCTGTTAGTCGTTTTTATCTCATTCTTACATAATAATTATCTATATTACAGGCACAATGTGATATTTTTGAAACATTGTAAATACTTCTGCAGTGATCGCATCAGAGTAGTCAGCATATCTATCTTTCAAGCATTCATCACTTATTCATTTATCTATTTGTTTATTTTGGTTTTTTTTTTTTTTTTTTTGAGACAGGGTTTCTCTGTGTAGCTTTGTGCCTTTCCTGGAACTCACTCTGTAGACCAGGCTGGCCTCGAACTCACAGAGATCCGCCTGCCTCTGCCTCCCCAGTGCTGGGATTAAAGGCATGTGCCACCACCACCGGGCGTATTTATCACTTTTTATTTGACATTTGTAACATGTCATACATAGCTCACTAGTCACCATTTTGTTCTGCACTACAGCACCCTTTCCTTTTTTTTTTTTTTTTTTTTTTTTTTTTTTAGTTTTTTTGGTTTTTCGAGACAGGGTCTCTCTATGTAACAGCTCACTCTATAGACCAGCTGGCCTCGAACTCACTAAGATACTGTAACATTTTACCTGTTAGTAAACCTTTCTTCAGCTGCCTTGCCCCCACCCATACTGCATCCAGTCCCTCAGAACCCCAGAACTCTCTAATTCTGTTTGGATTCACATAATGATGACCTCACAAAATACCCTATAAGCTCTTCCGTGTTCCGTGTTGGCAAGGTTGCATTCTTTTTTTTTTCTGTGGCCAAATAATCATTTCAATATGCATTTTTAAGTATTATTTGCGATAATTTATAATTGGTTGATTTTTAATAATTTGTAATAATTACATTGATATATTTTTCTTATGCAGCATATATACCACATTTTTTCCACCTATCTATTGGTGGCAGTAAATCAGCGATATCACTTGGCCATTATGAATAATAATGCAATAAACAGGACAAGACAGTGCAGGTGTCTCTTCAGCAGCCTGACTTTATTTTCTTGGGGTGTGTACCCAGCTGTGGGACTATTGGAGCCCAGAATAGCTCTAAATCTTTCTCTTATCGATTTATTTTGAGGGCTTCCCACACACTTTGCATAAGAACTATACTGATTTACGTTTCCACCAGTGGTGCTGAGGGTCCCCCTCTTTGTCACACCCTTGCTGGTGTGTGTTTTGGGGGTGTCGTTTTTTTTGGTTTTCTGTCATTTTGTCAATAGCCAGTTTAACTGGGATAAGATGGTATTTCAAGGTGGTTTTTAATCTTAAGAGAGTATGGAATGCTTTTAATTAAGTAGTGACTCTAGCTGGCGTATCAGTTACCTTGTCCATTCCAGGTTTGCCTGAATAAGGAATGTGTAGAAGATACCATCCTGCAATACAATTGTACACCAGCACAGTGCAACAATCATGGGGTAAGTATCAGAGGAGAGTGAGGAAGGGAGCCATTGAAACCGCTCAGGAAAAGCAGGGGCTGAGTCCCTCTCCTCCCCCCCCCCCCGCCTGCCGCGCCCCCCGCCTGCTTCCCTCCTTCCCAAATAATAAGCCACACAGGGAAATGGACAGTATCTTACGTAAACATTAGTTTGCAGATCTCCTGGTGTAAGCGAACCTGGCTGGCTGTCTTAGCCTGTGACTTTATGCTGTTTTCAGGTATGTAATAACAAGAAGAATTGCCACTGTGACCCCACATACTTACCTCCAGATTGTGTAAATACACAGGATCAATGGCCCGGTGGGAGCATTGATAGTGGCAATCAGCAGCGAGCTGAGCCGATCCCTGGTGAGTCTTCCTAACAAGGAGAAAACGTAATTAACACACTGTGGGACAGAGGAGGCGAAGCGCTTGCCTCACAAACACAAGGACTGGAGTTGGGTCCCAGAACTCACATAGAAATGCTGGGTGTGGTGGTACGAGCTTGGAATTCTGCCACTCGGGAGGCAGAGACAGGAGCCACTCTAGATTAATTGGTAACCTTCAGGCGAATGAGAGACACGGAAGGTAAGGTATTGAGAAACTGAGGAAGACACTCAGTTCCATCCACCTCTGGAACACACACACACACACACACACACACACACACACACACACACAAACTGAGAAGGTTACTAGGAATGTTAAGTAGGTCAGTTTACAGTAACCATGACAAGGTCCAAAACAGAAAAGTCTGCCAAAAAGACCCATGGGTGTGGTCTTAGTGTATTTTTTTTTAAAATCTAACACTCAGAAACTCACATTGAAAGAATCCTGTCTTGTGAACTGGACGTGGTCAGAAGAAGTACATATGTTTTTGGCTCCTGTCTACTACCAACAAGAAACAGGCTGACAAAGCCACCCAGGTGCGACCAGGAATTGTCAACCAAAGGGCAGTACCAAGAAAACAGAGTCAAAAGTTCTCTGGAATTTTGTGGTTATGGCTAAAAAACCCATTACAAAAACAAAACAACAACAACAACAAAGAAAAAGCAGGAAAACAAAATGTAGATCCAGATGCTTTCCAGGGTAAATTGAGACACATTTTTACAAGGAAGAAATTACACTTCGAACAGTAGAAGGGAAGTCCTGTGAACTGCTTTATCATCTGAGGAAAAGATAACCCTGCTAACAAATTCATGTGTGCAAACTAGAAACAACAACAAAATCACCGAAGATCATCTTTATAAATGCACATATAAAAACCTTTAACCAGAAGCTAGTTCGTAGTGTATTGTTATCTGTATTCAAAAGACAGTGGTGGCGCACGCCTTGTATCCAGGCACTTGGGAGGCAGAGGCAGGTGGGTCTCAGTGAATTCGAGGCCAGCCTGTTCTACATAGTGAGCTCTGGGACAGCCAGGACTGTTACACAGAGAAACCCTATTTCAAAAAACCAAAAAGAAAGAAAGAAAGAAAAAGAAAGAAAGAAAGAAAGAAAGAAAGAAAGAAAGAAAGAAAGAAAGAAAGAAAGAAAAAGAAAGAAAGAAAAAGAGAGAGAGAGAAAGAAAGAAAGAGAGGGGGAGAGAAAGAAAGAAAGAGAGGGGGAGAGAGAAAGAAAGAAAGAAAGAAAGAAAGAAAGAAAGAAAGAAAGAAAGAAAGAAAGAAAGAAAGGGGGAGAGAGAAAGAAAGAAAGAAAGAAAGAGAGAGAGAGAGAAAGAAAGGGGGAGAGAAAGAAAGAAAGAAAGAAAGAAAGAAAGAAAGAAAGAAAGAAAGAAAGAAAGAAAGAAGAAAGAAAGAAAAAGAAAGAGAAAGAAAAAAAGAAAGAAAAAGTTAAAATTCCAGATCAGGGTTAAGGATATAGTTTAGTGGTAGATAGCTTAGACAGCATGTAATAAGACCCTAAATTCAATCCCAAGTACCACCATGAAGGTAAAAATCCATACCAATGGGTATCTACTATAAGATTGTCAGTCAATTCACTATAGCAACAAAACACACCAGAAAAAACGGCACTCATTGCTATGGTGATATTTTATTTGTACTGAAATGTGATTTTACTTATATGTTAATAAATAAAGTTACCTGGGGGTCAGAGCTAATAGCAAGCCATAGCAGAAGTCTGGCAGTGGTAGCACACACGCCTTTAATCCCAATCACATGACAGGCAGATCTCTCTGTGTGTTCAAGGATACAGCCAGCATGGAGACACACGCCTTTAATCTCAATACCAACCATTGAGACCTAGAGGTCTGTATAGACAGGCTGTGATGAGGAGGTCATGTGGTTGGGTTTACAACCAATGAGAAGGCAGAACAGAAAGTCAACAAAAAGACAGATACACAGGAAGTAGGTCTCTTTCTCAGGGGAAGGACAGCAGCGGCAGCGAAGGGTAAGAAAGGGTTTTAGTCTCAGCTCTTAGCTACTGCTCTGACCTCTTGGGCTTTTAACTATGCATTTGGCTCTGTGTTTCTTATTTAATAAGACTGTTACATCTACACATTGCAAGGTATTTGACACTTACTTACTCCTGAGGATTTTGTTGTTATTGTTGCTATTTTGTCTTGAGACACTCTTTAAAGTAATCCAGAAGGATTTAAGTTTGAGTAAGGCATGGCTTTCTCACTGTTCCAAATGACCAGCCTTTCCTGGAAAAGCATGGTTTCTTTTCCAATAAACTTCATGCTCATGAAAGTTGTACAACAGGACTGTATTTCAGTTTTCCCATCTTGTTTTTCAGTTTGTTTACAGCAGGTCCAACAAACAACCATGTGTCACTGTGAATTCTCAGATGGAGAAGCGTGGCTGCCCGTGTGTGGTGGTTTGTATAAGAATGGCCCCCACAGACTCCTGTGTTTGAATGCCTGGCCTATAGGGAATGGCACTAATAGGAGGTGTGGCCTTACTGGAGGAAGTGTGTCACTGTGGAGGCAGGATTTGGGATCTCAGAAGCTCATGTCAGTCTCCTACTGCCTTCAGATCAAGATGTAGACCTCTCAGCTCTTTCTCTAGCACCATGTCTGCCTACACGCTGCCATTCTTCAAGCCGTGACAATAATGGACTGAACCTCTGAACTGGAAGCCAGCCCCAATTAAATGCTTTCCTTTATAAAAGTTGCTGTGGTCATAGTGACTCTCCACAGCAATAAAAACTCTAAGATACTGTACTTTCTAGAATGACTTAAACTCGAAAGTGAGGCTTTTGTCCTGATGTTTTGATGGAGCTATATAAAGACCAACAGACTTGAAGAAGTTTCTGAAAGTGTTCAAAGCCACTTTTAGAAGGACACAGCACCATATACAGGCCATATAAAGGTGCTGTGAAGGAAACACTATAATGTAATCACATACCTTTAAAAGCAAATTGTCCCTCAATAAAGCCAATTGTGTAACCAGAGTTATCATGCCATGCTGTCTTTTAATACCAATTCTGTGACTTCCATGGCTGACTGGGAACATGCGAAGAAGGTTTCTTCCTCTAACCACACCAACCTAACCTGAAGAATTCAGTGGAGTCACTGCAACCATGATGGCCTCCCAGCAGCAGGTGCCAGCCTTTTGCATGAAGCACAAGAGAGCACAGGATCCCACAATCCTTTGTCATTTTTAATCATGTTGTCCTTTCAGCAACTTGTTATGGACTCTATCAGTGGGTACCAGACCAGCTTGGCTATGGCCCTTTGAGAGACCCCAGCCTCTCAAACTAAGGACCCTATCAGCAATGAGGACTCTCAAAAGAAAGTTACCACCCCAGCTCAATGTGTACAGTGCTGGACCACCAACAAAGACCTCAGGGATTTGCTTCCTCAAGGGCAGTTGCCCCTGACTGCCCAAGTTCAGGTGCCCAGAGTCATATGTGGACTAGGAGCCAGACCAGAAATATAGAGGAGTCAAGATCCTTGACTCTGGTGGTGCGGACTGCTGGTGTCATTGCACAGGTTTTGAGGAGACAGCAGGCAGGAAGGAGACCCCAGACCCCGAGAAGAAGCTAAGGTGGGACAAGGGGGTCCCTGAGGACAGGACAGGGAAGCCAGATTCTCTGCCTTTCACCCAGCCATCAGAAAAGGAATGACCTCACCCTTTGTGCCCAGACCCAGAAAGGGGAAAGGGAACTGGGAGATGTCTGTCTATGCTGTTGGAAGAGTGTGTGGCTTGCTTGGACTCCTAGTTTTCTCTGCCTCCTACTGCTGGATCACAGATGTCCTCCACCATGAGTCGGTCCATGAGGTGTTCTTAAAACAGCGACTAGTACAATCCTCGATGCTGCAAAGAGAGAAAGAGACAAAGAGACAGAGAGACAGAGAGGGAGAAAAGAGAGACTGAGATTGAGATTCCTCACCTGCCACAAAGCAGTGAATAAACTACAGAGAATGATCTGGTCAGTTTGATAAAAGATATCAAAAAATTGAAAACGACACATTATATGATTAGCAATATTTGTTTTCCCATAAAATTAGGAGCAAAACAGTGAACTCTGACTTACTATATGTATTCAGTATGTCCTAGGCTTTAAACTAAGGAAAGAATAAGACAGGAACAAAGGACTAGAAAAGATGACGTAATGTTGCTTTTATGTGTGTGATACAATTAATCACAGAGAAAATCTTAACAGATTTGAAGAAAATAAGGCACTTCTCAAAGGTCTCACTGTGTAGCCTCTGGCTGGCCTGGAACTACAATGTGCCAGGTTGGCCCCAAACTCCAGGGGATCCTCCTGACTCTGCTTACCAATGTTGCAATTAAGGCATGCAGCACCATGCCCAGTATATATTTTTTTCTAAACAACTTGCTCTTTTTTATTTTAAATTCTGTGTATGTGTGTATGTTGGGGCAGGGGGTATATGCATGTGAGTACACGTGCTTTCAGAGACCAGAGTGTTGGATCCCCTAGCTGTTGTGAGCCAAACAATATTGATGCTGTATGAAGTAGACCATTGATCTAAATATGAAATCTAAAACTATGAATATTCTGTAAGGACTCTTTGAAAAAACAGCTTGTAAGAAAGGGCATGAAAACATGTTGATTTTTTTTAAAAACATAATTTAGACCTAAAATATTATGTACAGCAATTTTGTTTTTTTACCAGAATAAGAGTTTGAGAAGTCCTCACTGGTAACAAGGATCAGACTTCAATTCCTTCTGTCTATATCACCAGACAGAGACTACCTGGAATAGAAAAGTCTCCAAGGCAAAACAAAGAGCATGGGCTGGAGCGATGGCCCAGCTGTTAGTTAACAGCACTGTTGCTCTTTCAGAGGACCCAAGTTCGGTACCCAGTAACCACATGGTGGCTCACAACCATCTGTAAATTCCAGTTCCAGAAGATCCAACACCCTCTTCTGGCCTCCTCAGCCACCAAGTCACACACATGGTGCACAAACATACATGCAGATAAACACTCATGGACATGAAATTTTTTTTAAAAAAAATCCCTTAGAAAGATACATACAAGAAGAAAAACAAGGGGCAGGACGTTCTCACAAGGATTTGGAGAAGCTTAAAGGTGGGTGCTCTGATGCCATTATGTTGTTTACATTATATACAATTGATCATATGTAATTATAAAGTTTGTATATGAAATTGTAACTATAAAGTTAAAGTCTTTTAAGTAGTGTAGTGCATTTGTTGCAATGGTCACAGCAGCAGCAGCACACAGCAATCTTGTCGCTGTAGTCCTAACCGTTGCCTTCTAACCCCTGGCACTTTTCTTTGCTAGCACGGTTCCGCGTTGTAAGCCCTTATATCCACAAGCCTGTGCGGTGGCCATTCTTCTTGATCATCCCTGCCTACATTGTGATCTGTATCCTGATCGCCATAGTGGTGAAAGCCTGTACCCAGAGGAAAAGATGGAGGACCGAGGACTACTCAAGTGATGAGTGTGTGGATTTTGCATCTGTTTCCTTACCTTCATAATTAGTTGGTGTCATGGATTATTAACGGCATCGAGGCAGATATAGCTAGTAACCCAGATTTAATATTTGTTCTTTGTGTGGCAATTGAGTACTTAATACATTAATGATTAATAGAATGAATAATCAGGTTTTTTTCAAACATCGGTTTTTAGTCCTATAAAAATTTAGTGGGTATGAAAGTGCCACAGCAATATCTGTTGCTGTTTGTGCTACTGAGAAAAAACAAAACAAAACACAACCTTGGGCCTCTTTAGGGTTGAAAGCGAATGAAAATTACTGTCTCACACTTACTAATATTAATTATTAAATATATATAAAATGTTGCTTAATTTTTACGTTTCTCCATTGTAAAAAGTTTTTATATGTTATTTTGAAAAAAATGACAAAAAATTTCAGGGAAGTAGTTTTTCCTTTTATTCAGTTTTAGCTTTTTTTTTTTTTTTTTTTTTTTTTTTTACATAAATGAAGAACTAAGCAGCCAAAGGTGAAAGATAACAAATTACCTAGACTAATATGACTAAAAGACATGACACCAGGCTGGTAGCAAGAAGATCAGGAGTTCAAGGCCAGCCTGGTCTACATAGCAAGTTCCAGCCCAGCCCTGAACGGCATAGTGAGACTCTGTCTCAGAAAGAAAGCACAGGAGGGTGGTATGACTGGGGAGATAGTCCAGTGGCTTAGGTGCGTCCACACAAGCTGGAGTTGAGCCCCCAGCACCCACATGAAAACTGGGCAGCCAGCATGCACCTGACACCCCGCCCTGTGGGACGGAGACTGGCTCCCTCTCTAGTCCACGCTTGGCTGTCTTTCTTACACAGCCCAAGCTCACCTGCCTAGAGATGGTGCTGCCCGCAGTGACCTGGGCCCTCCCATATCAAGACACTCTCACAGGATGGCTATAGACCAATCTGGTGGGATTCCCTCTTTCTATGTGACTCTAGGTTGTACCAAGTTGACACAATAAAAAAACCAAACAGGCCATGGGGGTGGGGCAATAAAGCAGTAAATTAAACAGCCATGAATGAAGGTGAAGATGAACAGCCACAAAGGCTTACAGGCAATTTAGCCATTTAGAAATGTTAAGAAAAAAAAATGTTAAGAATGTGAGACTAGGCTCAGCCTGGAAATGTTGCATCACTGTCTCTAAGGGATTGTCTCTGTCTCTAACCATTTAGGCAATTTGAAAGTGAAACTGAATCCAGAGACTAGTCTGACAGCAAGGATTTCTACAATGTCAAGGTAAGTCTCCAACATTCCAACGGAAAGAGGGAGGGAGGAAGAGAAATGAATGAGACATAAAGAGTAGTAGTCATATAGTTCTGTAGAACACAAACAACTACTGACTACTTTGCAGTGTTATAATTTGTATCAATAACATGAGAATGTTATACATGATATCACAATTTATCACTGAAAAAAATAACTCAGTCTTGAAGGCATAAAGTCCTGAGTTCTGTTGGCAGGACCCAAACTGAAAGCTGGAGGTGACAGCAGGGCCTGTAATTCCAGTACCGGAGGGACAGAGACAGGCAGACTGATGAGCCGAGGCTTGTGGCCAGGCCAGTCTGGCTGACAAGGTGGACAGCACTTGGGAGACAAGAGCCAAGGTTGATCTCTGGGCTCCTCATGCCTGTGCACATGTGTGCATGGGTACACACACACACACACACACACACACGAGTACACAAGCACACACACACACACGCACACACACGAGTACACACACACACACATACACACATGAGTACACAAGCGCGCGCGCGCGCGCGCACACACACACACACACACACACACGAGTACACACACACACACACACACACACACACACACACACACACACACACACACACGAGTACACACACACACATGAGTATACAAGCACACATGCACACACACACACACACACACACACACACACACACACACACACGAGTACACAAGCACACATATGCACACAATTTCTCACAAGAGCCAGACCTGGCGGTGCCAGCCTGTAATCCCAGCTTTTGGGTGGTGCAGGCAGGAGGATCAAGAGTTGGAGTTCATTCTCTGCTACATAGAGTTCAAAGCCAGCCTAGGCTACATTAGACTCTGTCTCAAAAAAAAAAAAAAAAAAAAAAAAAAACATTGTTTTTACATCCTTTAGAATTCTTGAGTTCAAATGTTGGTCAGAGTTAAAGAGGCTTGGGTCCTCCATCATCATGGGGCCTTCCTAGGGCCTTTGTTGACCCACCATGGTTTAATCTGGTTAGCTCTATGGGTGACTCTTCTCCTTTATGTGATCTTTCAGAGTAATTCTCTTCAGTGGACAGAAAAAAAAGTGGAAAAGAAAAAAATGTGCATTATCTAATTGCCTGGAAGTCAAGCCTGCATATTATGGTTTCCATCTGGCCAGAAATCATCTCTCTCCATACACATGTATGATACATATATGTGTATATAATTCCATAAATGATCTACTTGTAAGAAATATATGATTATGAACTGTGTATTATACTTTGATATTTTACCCTATTTCTGGTAGCCAGTAGGCATAAGTCGTACTATCTAGTAAGCATGTTACAGGGGAGGTTATAATAAAATAAATGTGGTACCCTGACTCAGGTGTGCCTACCCTCTGGGTTCAGAGCACAGCGGTCATGCTGTCATGGTGTGGTCGATGGTTCATAACCAGCCCAAAGACACTGCTCCTAAGATTCAGAAGACACTCTAACATGGTGTTTGTAAAAGACACATGCTGAAGTTCGTGCAGTTCAAAGGGAGAGACAAAAACACACCAGCAGGAGCCTACACAAGGGAGGACAATGGACTTGAACTCTGGGAGCCTTTGTGGAGACAAAGGACAAAAACACCAGAGTTCAAAGGTCAGTTTAAGAGGAAAATACAATAATAGAAAGTGTATTTTCAACTCTTCCTGCAATCCTAGGAACGGAGCCCAAGGCATCACACAAGCCAGACAAACACTATGTCACTCAGCCCCTATGAATTTTAATGCACCTTCAAATTTAGTAAGACATTCAAATAATGTAATTAACAAAAGTAGTCTACTTGACCTATGGGACTCTGACAACAGGAAAATCTATACTACGTATATATGTATGTATGTATGTATTGTATGTATTACAAAAAAGTAAGTTTGCTCTATCGTGTAGAATATTCCAGATCATGCTTTTTAACAAAACTTAAGATAAATTCCCGGGGATGCCCATCAGCTGGTAAGAGCTGATCTAGCATGCCTTTGTGACTCAATCCCAACACAGAAATAACTGAACAGAGTTGCACATGCCCTTAGTCCAAACACCGGGGAGGCAGAGGCAGGAGGTAGAAGCTCACAGTCATTATTTTGGTGAGTTCAAAGCTAGCCTGAGTTACGTGAAATCCTGCCCCCAACAAAAAAGAAAAGAAAAGAAAGAAAAAAAAGATAAATATAAGGTAAATATCTGATAAAATGCTTAACTCCCCTAAGTGTTTGAGAAAGCAATACACTCATAAATATATGAATTAAGAAGAACATTTAGTGGGACTTTAAATGCATTTTGAACTGTACCTTTTTAAATATTATTGAAAAATGTGTGAAAAAAGACTGCTTTTGTTAATTACATTATTTGAATGTCATACTAAATTTGAATGTGCATTAAAATTCATAGGGGCTGAGTGGCATAGTGTTTGTCTGGCTTGTGTGATGCCTTGGGCTCCATTCCTAGGATTGCAGGTCTTGAGCTTAGACAGTACCTAAACTATTTGAAGATGCTAAAAGAAAATTTTTAAAGTTTACTATTTTGCACACATATAAGTGTGTAATATATACCCATATATGTATGTATGTTCACCTGCATGGACACGTGTGTTAGGTGCACATATATGCACATATGTATGGAAGCCGGAGACTGACCTGGGTGGGTGTCTTCCTTGATCACTTTCTGCTTTATTGCTGTGCAGGGTCTCTCACCGAACCCTGAGCCAGTCAGTTTAGCTAGTCTGGCTCCTGAGTGCTGGGATTCCAGGTGAGCTGTTGTGCCCACATGGCTTTTATGTGGGTGCTGGGGACCCACATTCTGGTCTGCGTGCTTGCAAAACAAGTACTTTATCCACTGAAACTCATTCCCAGTCCCTGATCTACTGTTGCTTTGTTGTTGGTTTTTGTTGTTGTTTTTGAGGAAACAATGTAGAAATTAACAAAAAACTAAGAAAATTAAACCATTGAAAGTGAAGCCAAAATGGTTTATTCAAAATGTGAAATTAACAACCCTGTTCTTCTGAAGATCGAGGAAAACTTCAAAGGCAGATATTATTATTATGTAGAATAAGACATGTGCAGTCATGACCGATAAGAAAGTTGCATTTTTTTTTAGGTGAAATAGAAATCTTTTACTTAAAATAACACTTTGCAAAACCGATCAAAGCAGAATGTTAATATCTGCAAAGGGCTATTACATTTTTCAAAACATACTCATAACAAGAAGACACATGAAGTGTCGGGTCTGGACAGCTCCCTCAGAAGCCTCACACATCCTGGTTGCTTTCAGGAGGTCAGCAAACACTGAGGGCAGAAGTCTGCAAGCATCACCCAGTCCCTGGAATCTTCCCAGCAGAGCCAACAAGCTCTGAGCTACATGACCCAGGGCAGGCGTGTGACTGAGTCACAGTATGGACCCAAACTTATAAACTCCAAAGCCCACATAATCCAGCCAAGCCATGCTAAGGGGAAGCATGGCCTTTATTCTGAGCACTGCCGAGGAGAAAAATGGAGGCAGACAAGACAAGCTCCCAGCCCTCTTGGGAAAGTGACCTTAGAGGAGAGACACCTACTAATAACTGTCCTGGAAGGACAAAGGTTCTGTCTTGGAGGTTGTTCCAGTTGATGGGAAAGAATCAGAGTCTGTTGTTCTGGTGCAGCAGCTGGCTTATCTGCAGTGAGAGCTGGGAGAGGGCTTGTTCTCAGGCACAAAGCATCCCGGCAGGGGCTTCGTTAGATGCTCAAATGAGTGACCTGACCACAGAAAGGAGACTAGGGTGAGTCCACTCCCCAGCTGAGAGTGGTCCTGTGGGCTTATAACTGGGCTGGGGGGAGCCTACCCACAAGGCTTACTGCTGGCCTGCCCATTACTCTGTCACTGAAGAAACCAGTGGGTAAAGAGACAGACTTCTTATCCGCAGCTGTTCCCTTACCTGCAAAAGTTTGATGTCCCAGGATAGTCTCAAACAGGTGATAAGCGACAACTCTCAGGTCCCTCCTTCATACCTCCCTCCTTCCAGCCATCCCCACGGGCCGTCTGGACATGATGAGTTGTTTTGAGGTGTCCACTACCCTCAAAGGAGACTCAAAGCTCAGTGCTGAAGGCAGTCTCCATCCGCATGGCCTGCTGCCATTTGCTGGGACAAGAGTGAGATCAGGCTCCAACCCAGCTCAGTCATTGCCCTAGAGTCCTACCCGGAGAATTTACTGTCTTAGCCTACAGATTTGCTTCATCCGATAAACATAAAAAATGGGACCCCTTTTCTTCTCAAGAAGAGAAAAGCCAACTTTTTGCACATACCGTGTCAGGAAGGGAAGCGGCGGCCAGGTCCCTGGCTGCAAAGCAAGGAGACCGCCTGTGTCACTTCTGGCGTAGCAGGTTCTGTTGCTGAAGTGTTAAGATGCTCAATGTCCTCGCTTAGCCTGGGGACAGCTTCAGGTCCCCCCCTCTACCTCCCAACGCTAGCTCCTCTTCGCCTGTTGGTAACATTTCATGTATGTGTATTTTTAGTTCTTTGAGGAAGAATGGGTGGCACGTCTGAATGAAAAAAAGAAATAAGAAAGGACCTGGCTGCTCCTAGCTGTGGTGGAGGAGAAAGTCTATTACAGATGTATGAGAGGACATAGCCCGAGGGAAGGAACAGGGATATCTGGGAGAATCCAGAGTAGACACTGTTAGCATTCAGGCATCTGTACTGGCCTGCCCTTAGGGTCCTGACAGGGTACATCCTCAGCTGCAGCCACTAAGAGCACCCCCTGTGCGCATTCGCTGCAGTTCCTTAGAAAAGGCGGGCCTTGCCCACCCCTGTCTCTTTCTCTTGCTTCCCTTTCGTCCCCAGGGACCGGTCTCTGCCCCCTTCTCTGCCCCTTCTCTCCCCTCCCCTCAATAAACCTCCCACACGGGCCCTGTTGTATGGCGTGACTCCTTCCTGCCACTTTTAAAATACAACCTACGGTGCTATGACGCGGATAGGCTCTCCCGGCAGTCTGAGACCTGCCGGGCCCCTGAAACCTGGTCCACACATGAGAGCCCTACTTTCCCACCTAAGGGATCCCTGGGACTCTCCACCCAACACCGACTATTGGTACGCCCCCCTTCTTACTTCTGGCCATTTCCCACGAGTGAGGCTTCGTTTCTCGAGCGCAGTCCTCACCTTCTGGCTTTTTCTCTAAGTCCTGGTAGCAGGCGACTGTGTCTCACTCGGGCTCTTAACCCATCCGCCCCTGCTTTTTTTGATGATGATCCATTGAGCAGCCTGTGCCTCCCTCTCAGTCCTCACTGAATTTCTAGGACGCTAGTGATTCCAGCCCTTGGATCTTCTCTACCCAACTCATAGAAAATTGGCCTACCACCATACCTACCACCTGACTTAAGGGCTAAACCTGACTTATCCGCCTTTGCTCCAATACCCCTTAGATAACAACTCAAATGGCCACTTACCCGCACCCCATATCCCGGTATTTCACAGGACCTTTCCAACTTCTGCCAGCAATCCGATAGATGGACGGGGTACCCTGTTCTCAAGCTTTCTCCAAGCCCTTCTCTCTGTTCCTTCTTCCTGCTCTACTCAGTTCCTGCTAGCTACGAAGCCTGCGTCTATGCCTCCCTGTTAAGCAGCGTTTCCCCTGCCCAGCCTCTGCTAAAACAGTTACATCCTCACCTGTCACCCGATCCTTTTCCACCGCATGTGCACCCTTCAAAAGTGCCCGCCAGGCAGAGCCCAACATTCTCTTTGCCTGGTCTCTTGCCTCTTATTCCTCTCCTCACCTCCAATTCCCTCTCTTGCCTCTTCTTTTCTCTTTTGCTTCTCTTCCCTCTCATCTGCCTGCCTCTCCACTCCAACGCGGTCTTTCACTCCTTCACTCTCAAACTCTTTCGCTCTGCCCTTCCTGATAAAACGTCTTGCACCAACTCTGTTGTGTGTGTGGCATGTTTGTTTAGCGGCATACCTTGACAAGTCATCCATTTCATGCTGGGACCTCGCCCGCCTGCTCCACCCCACAGCAGATCTGCTCTCTTCCACTCATAACTAATCTGCCTTCTTATTCACCAACAGATTTGCCTTCCATTCAGTACCAACAATTGGGTCTCTGGTGGGGCTACCTGCCTCTGACTGTTCCCCTGGATGTGAGACTGGCCTCAGTATTCCTTGGACCAGGCAGTTGGGGAATCAAGAAAGAATTCTCCACTTTCTTTTTCTTTGCTGAGAGCTGCTTGTGTCTGTCTACTCTCTCTCTCTCTCTCTCTCTCTCTCTCTCTCTCTCTCTCTCTCTCTCTCTGTGTGTGTGTGTGTGTGTGTGTCTCTCTCTCTCTCTCTCTCAATGTCCTGTCTGTTTGCTGCAACATGCGGGTGAGTCAGAGATGGAGAAGCCAGCCTCATCTGACTTAGCACATACCAGTTTTCCTTTTCTTTTAATTTGTTCAACTCTTTTTTAATATATGTGTGTGTGTGTGTGTGTGTGTGTGTGTGTGTGTGTGTGTGCATGATTTGGATTTAACCTTGTATGTGTAAATATAAGCTGGGTTTAATTCTGTGTGTATGTGTATGCAACTATTGTCTAGAAAAACATGTTTTATAGAGCAACCATGTGGCTCTCCTCCATCTTGGCTGGTGACCTCATTATGATGTCTTGTGAGCTCCAGAGTCGACTTGGATCCACCTCAAACAACATCTTGTCAGGGCCAAGCAGGTGCCGGATGGTTCCACAGAGCCTGGACAGCAAAGTGAAACATCCAGCTACCCAAGGGGCATGGCCAGTACCCTAGTTTTCTCAGGTCCCCCAAAAATGATTGACACACACACCCCAGGCCAGCAGGAAGCAGTCTTGAGAACACGGTATCCTCATCCGCGCCTCACCTGCTACCCTTTCTAACTCCTCACCTTTTTATAATAAACAAAAGGTAGGGATGCTGGCATTTAGGCATCTGTACTGGTCTGCCCTTAAGAGCGCCCCCTGTGTACATTCGCTATGTTCCTTATAAAAAGCAGGCCTTACCCACCTCTTTCTCTTTCTTTCTCTTCCTTCGCTCTCATCCCGAAAGACAGGTCTCTGCCCCCTTCTCTGCCCCTTCCCTCAATAAACCTCCCACTGGGGCTCTGTTGTATGGTGTGACTCCTTCCTGCTGCTTTTAAAATACAACAGACACAACCAGACTGAGCTGGGCCATGTGAGGAGAGGGGAGGGGGAGGAAAGAGGGGAGAGAAGGGAACCAGGTGCAGCCACCAGGAGGCCAAAGTTACAAGAGGGGCTGCTAACCAAATGGTTGAATTATATAGGGAAGAGCCTCTGGGGGAAGGGCAGCTCAGCCCCTGGGCTGGAGAGTTCAGGGTAGCGACTGAGGGATGCTGGGAGAACCCGGCAGCCAGGTCCACGTGGGTGATAAATAGGCACCTCAGCCATTTGTCCTGGGTTTGAAACTTAACATCCCAAACTTTTGTTGATAACAAATGAATGATAAGGGGCAACATAATCATCTATGACTACCTCCTGCTGACATTGGGCGTTGTGGTTGGGAACCTAAAATGTTGGCCCAGTCCGGTAAGAGCAGACTATTTATCTTGCTGTCTAGGCTCTGCAGGACTTTCTGGGGCTAAGAAAGTGCTGGCAGCAGTCAGAGCAGTTTGAAGTCTTTGACTGGAAATCTGCGGGAATATATGTACGCTAAGGGCAGAAGGTAAAGCTAAGGAGTTTAGGGGGAAATTTTTTTCTTGGTTGTGCAATTGATAGTTTTAGGCCCATGGTGCTGGTAGCTGAGAGTAGAATCCCTGAAACTTACAAAAATTGTTTTTTGTTTGACTGTTTTTGTTTTTGGAGACAGGGTTTCTCTGTGTAGCCCTGGCTGTCCTAGAACTCACTCTGTAGACCAGGCTGGCCTCCAACTCAGAGATCCACCTGCCTCTGCCTCCCGAGTTCTAGGATAAAGGCGTGCGCCCCCACTACCACCAGGCAAGAATTACAAAAAGATTGTTTTAGATATGTTAGCATCACCATTGTTTGTAATGTGTACTGAAATCCACATCGTAGAAAAGGCAACAGACTCATGCCTTTGAGTCATAGTAAAAAGCTTGGGAACCGAAAAATGACTGGTTAAAAGCATGAACACGTTTTCCTTTATCCAGAAGACTTGATGTGCATAGATTAGATGTTTTTAGCACAATGAAAAGCACTTTTAAATCTACACTTAGAAGACAACCAGAGCCGGGCGGTGATGGCGCACGCCTTTAATCCCAGCACTCGAGAGCCAGAGCCAGGAAGATCTCTGTGAGTTTGAGGCCAGCCTGGTCTACAGAGCGAGATCCAGGACAGGCACCAAAACCACACAGAGAAACCCTGTCTCACAAAATCAAAAAACAACAACAAAAAGAAGACAACCAGTGGGCAGTGGTGGCAGCGCACGCCTTTAATCCCAGCACTTGGGAGGCAGAGGCAGGCGGATTTCTATGAGTTCAAGGCCAGCCTGGGCTACAGAGCAAGTTTCAGGACAGCCAGAGCTGCTACACAAAGAAACCCTGTCTGGAAAAACAAAACAACAAAAAAAGACAACCAGAGGAAATGTAAAATCTTGAGCTTGTGACTATGATAATAGCAGTCAGTGCTTACCAGAGCTAGATTAATAGCTTATCAAAACCCCATTGATTAATGCTAAAACTCTGAACTTTTGAAGTCTTATTATAACAATAGCGTGGTGAATGAAAGAAATCTGAAGCATTTTTTCCCCAATTATTTACCATGAGACACAAGTCAAGTGGTTGATTACTGACAGCACTCATTGTAAAGCAAGTTACTTTAAAGAAAGGAATAGTCAAGCTACTTTGAAACTTCTTTTGTGAGTCATTCTCTCTCTCTCTCTCTCTCTCTCCCCAGTAGTAAGGTAAACTATGTCTAGACCTAGTAGTAGCTCTAGGAAAGTGAGGCCTGTGCCCTGATTTATATATATATATATAATTTTACAATACCATTCAGTTCTACATATCAGTCATGGGTTCCCCTATTCTCCCCCCTCCCGCCCCCTCCCCTTACCCCAGCCTACCCCCCATTCCCACCTCCTCCAGGACAAGTCCTCCCCCGAGGACTGCGATCAACCTGGTAGACTCAGTCCAGGCAGGTCCAGTCCCTTCCTCCCAGACTGAGCCAAGTGTCCCTGCATAAGCTCCAGGTTTCAAACAGCCAACTCATGCAATGAATGTGCCCTGATTTTTACACATGACGAGAACTGAGAAGGCAGCTGAAGCCTTGGTTGCCGCTGTTACATTGACAAAGCTCTCACTAACCCAGTCATTAGTGCCGGAGATCAGAGAAGGATACGTTCCACCTGAGTAAGACCGAGCAGCTTCCAAATCTATTAAAAATGAGAGACTTACCACTACCTGGACAATCACTGTAGGTCCCTCCGTGGTCCTTGGGGGCAGCATCCATCTTCGGCTGCCAGGTCCAGACGATCGGGCAGACTTTCCTGTGGAGTAGAAACTTGAATGGGACCCACCTACCTTGTCTAGGCAAAGCAGGGCAGTCAACTCCCCAGTGTCCTGCTTGTCCACAGTCTGGACAGGGTCCTGGCAGACATGAAGGACAGTTTTTCACCCAGTAGCTCGCTTTGCCTCATTTTAAACAAGCACCAGGTGGAATTCTCTGCACATCATCTTCTCTGGAAGAGATGGGGGTGCCGCCAGGAGCTGTCATGTCTCTCTATCATAAAAAGCCTTAAAAAATTTCAGCCATATATATATATATATGTGTGTATCTATATTTTTAAAGTTATTTACTATGTATACAGTGTTCTGTCTGCATGTCTGCCTGAAGACCAGAAGAGGGCACCAGATCTCATTACAGATGGTTGTGAGCCACCATGTGGTTGCCGGTAATTGAACTCAGGACCTCTGGAAGACCAGCCAGATGCTCTTAACTGCTGAGCCATCTCTCCAGCCCTATCTATAATATTTATAAAATGTCGCAGGAGCGATACCACAGAGGGGCACAAGTTCTCACCAACATCACATCTGGATGTGTCAGCTCACCACTACAACAGACTAAGTCGCAGATGAAGGGGACAGGCTTTGGGGCTGGGGGAGCCCATGTCAAGTCACAGAACAGCTGTCCAGGCAGACTTGGTATGGGAGGTCTCCGAGGAGTAGGAGGAATCTGGTTAGAGGTCGAAGCGGGGCCTGGGGCTCTCAGGACGGGACGGACTTGCCTGACCCTATCGGCTGGCAGTTGGAGAGAAAGCCAAGAACGAACCAGAGAGAGAAAAGGAAGGAGAGCTGGTAAGGAAGAGCAGCCAGCCCCAGCAGAGGCAGCGGGATGAAGCATGTGTGGATGTGGGCAAGGCTCCTGGAAAAGAGGCAGACAGGAGAATGAAAAAGGGGAGATGGGAGGTGCTGGGCCATAACTAGCAGGCAGTCTGGGCGGAGGCTGGATGGCCCTCTCTTGCCACGTATACGGCCTCTCACACACCACCCAGGCAATGCGCCCACAGGGCCTCCCTCTTCTCTGGTCACTGTTTCTCCCATCCCACCGGCCCAGGGCCACCCCAAGCCTCGGGGAGTCCCACGTAACAGCCATGAGGCCAGAAGTGCTTGAACCAGGAGAGCGAAGCCAAAGGGAATGACTGGAAGGAGCACTACAGGGAGCACTAAAGGCCTCTCAGGTGTTCAGAAAGCCCAGGAGTCCTCCGAGGGGATCCTGGGGAGGCTGGGAGGCAAGCAGCCCGTGTCTGTGGCCATAGACTTACAAATCTAAGAGGGGAGCCTGCGCTGGACAGGGGGCTGCAGGTCGCGTCGGTGAGGCTGGGCCCTTCCATAGCCGACACTCCTCAGGGGTCACTGGTAGTGATTCTGGGAACCCCCCAGGTGGGGGCAGTTGGGGCGCCAGAGCACCTGGGGAGGGGAGCCAAAGGGATCCCGGGAAGCCCCTGGCCTGGAGGGCACCTGGGGCGGGAGGGGGGGTGCGCTGGGAGCTTGGGGCGGCAGCGTGGGGCTAGAGGTGGGCAATCTATGAGCAACAAGGGCCAAAGGAACAAAGCCTTAAAGGTTTTTTAAATGCCAAATAACCAGCTTCCATATCCAGAGGGCCTAGTCCAGGCCCATGGGGGCACCACAGCCACCAGTCCACAATTCATGGGCTTCCTCTAGTGTGGCCTCCCATCATGATCTCGACATCCCTTGCCTGCAGTATCTCTCCTCTCTCTCATTAATTGGATTCTGGGAGCTCATCCGAGACCTCGATTTGGGGGATGTAGGGATGCAGGGTGGCTTGGGAAAGAGGGCTGGGGGTGGAAGGAGAGAGGAGGGGGGAATCTGTGGATAGTATATGGAGTAGAAAATTTCTTAATAAAGAAAAATGAAAGAAAAAAAGTTTTTAAATGCCATTTCAGCAGATCTCTGAAGAGTTTGAGGAGTACCTATCTATTAAGTATACCTGATTCAGTTATTTGCTTTAGGCTTAACTTTGAAAACATATACAGGAGGCTAAATAAACCTTATTCCTGTAGTTAATTACATTAGTACTTAGGATGACTACAAGTATAGTTCTGAACACATTAAAGAATTTGATCATTTATAAGGTGACTGACCATTAACTTGCTGTCTTAATTATGCTTAACAGTTGGTTAGCAGCTTATATAAGGTTAGAGTTTTGCAGCTTTCTCCCTTAAAAATAACAAATTTTGAATTGAAGCTCTTTTAGCATCAAAGTAAAACTTTAAATCATAGATACAGTCCATAAGGAAACTGACTACTGATCCTTTTAAAGTGTGCTATGAATGATAATGGGCTCGCGTAAAGAAACAAAACCAGCCACTTCATGGGTGAAAAGGGAAAAAGTTTATTCCAAACTGCCAAGGCTGTCTCCTGGGAAATCAAGAAGTGACAAGGCAAAGATGATCAGGGTTCACTGAGAATGGGAGAAGGGGTATTGTGAGCTGGGGTAGGGTAGTTGTGAAAAAGGACTGGGGGAGCCTAGAGACTAGCATTGACCTTCACAAGTAAATAGGAACCACAGTCATATGTTCATGAAAGAGTTACAAGTTCCTCTTGCCAGAGACGAGAAGATGAGTCTTTAGCAAGAAGAAGCTTTCAAGGCCCTGGGGGAATGGGGATGTTTGTCTAAATGCCTCACCTTGGGGAAAGGGCTTTCTTGGAGAACCAGACATATGATTATAGAATATTGCAGGGTTTTGTTTTGTTTTTATTTTTTATGGGTTTTTTGGGCTTTTTTTTTGGGGGGGGAGCTTATGTCTTAGTTTTTCCAAATAGCCAAAGCTTAAAGTGAGCAAAGACAAAGCTAGACAAATAGTACTGTGAACCAGAGTAAACCTTAGAAATTTATAAATCTTGATTATCAAACATACCTTATTTATCAAACATATGTTACTTATCTAAATTTTCTAGCAGCTTGGTGTTAAACATTTAGCAAAGACATAAGTAGTTATCCATCCTAAACCATCTTTTGTTAATCTGAATAGACCTTTATAACCTTAGAAGTTTATCATCATATAGAGGACATTGTACACCAAAGTTGAATCATACTGTATAACATATATTATAATATAGTATATATATTATATTGTAGCAAATATAACCTTAAATTTTTATCATCATACAAAAATCCATACTAATCCAAAATATTTGAGACTTGTTGGGGCTACTGTAGTCTAGAAAAAGATACAATGATAAACAGGGAGCTCATTAGGATTAAGAAGTTTTACAGTTGTTGCATCATGTGGCATGTGAAGCCACGTGGTATGTACTATTTAACCTTAGTAAAGAGGAAATGAAAAACTCCATTAAAGAGGAAATAAAAAACTCCCTTAAAGAAATGGAAGAAAAAATGAACAAAAAATGGGAAGAAATCAAATCAAGCCAAGAAAAAGCAATTAAACAGATGAAAGAAACATTCCAAGATCTGAAAAATGAATTTGAGATAATAAAGAAAACACATGCTGAGGGAATGCTGGAAATAGAAATCCTGACTAAACGAACAGGAACTACAGAAACAAGCATAACCAACAGATTGCAAGAGATGGAACAGAGAATCTCTGACGCTGAAGACACGATAGAGAAAATAGATTCGTCAGTCAAAGAAAACAATAAAGACAAAAAAGTCCTAACACAAAACGTCCAGGAAATTTGGGACACCATGAAAAGACCAAACCTAAGAATAATAGGGATAGAAGAAGGAAAAGAATACCAACTCAAAGGCACAGAAAATATATTCAACAAAATCATAGAAGAAAACTTTCCTAACCTAAAGAAAGAAATACCTATGAAGATACAAGAAGCTTACAGAACACCGAATAGGCTGGATCCAAAAAAAACGTCCCCTCGCCACATAATAATCAAAACACTAAACACACAGAATAAAGAAAAAATATTAAGAGCTGCAAAGGAAAAGGACCAAGTAACATATAAAGGCAAACCCATCAGAATAACACCAGACTACTCAATAGAGACTATGAAAGCTAGAAGATCATGGACAAACCTCATGCAGACACTAAGAGACCACGGATGCCAACCCAGACTATTATACCCAGCAAAACTCTCAATCACCATAGGCGGAGTAAACAAAATATTCCAGGATAAAACCAGATTTAATCAATACCTGTCCACAAACCCAGCTCTACAGAAAGCACTAGAAGGGAAAATTCAACCCAAAGAAGTTAAACACATCCATGAAAAATCAAGCAATAGATAATCCTACACCAACATACACCACAGAAGGACAACACAACACAACCAAAAAAATAACAGGAATTAACAATCACTGGTCATTAATATCCATCAATATCAATGGTCTCAACTCACCTATAAAAAGACACAGGCTAACAGAATGGATAAGAAAACAGGACCCATCCATATGCTGCATACAAGAAACACACCTTAACTCCAAAGACAGACACTACCTCCGAGTAAAGGGCTGGGAAAAGGTTTTCCAAGCAAATGGACCTAAGAAACAAGCTGGTGTAGCTATCCTAATATCTAATAAAATAGACTTCAAACTAAAATCAATCAAAAGAGACCAGGATGGACATTACATATTCATCACGGGAAAAATCCACCAAGATGAAGTCTCGATTCTAAACATTTATGCTCCAAATACAAAAGCACCCACATTCATAAAAGAAACACTACTAAAATTTAAAACGCACATCAAACCCCACACATTAGTAGTGGGAGATTTTAACACACCACTCTCACCAAAAGATAGATCTACCAGACTGAAACTTAACAAAGAAATAAAGGACCTAACAGATGTTATGACTCAAATGGACCTAATAGATATCTACAGAATATTCCATCCTAACACAAAAGAATATACCTTCTTCTCAGCACCCCATGGAACCTTCTCAAAAATTGACCACATGCTTGGACACAAAACAAATCTCAACAGATACAAAAAAATTGGAATAACCTCCTGTATCTTATCAGACCACCATGCCTTAAAGTTAGAACTCAATAACAACAAAAATTATAGAAAACCCACAAACTCATGGAAACTGAATAATGCCCACCTGAAACATCAATGGGTCAAGGAAGAAATAAAAACAGAAATTAAAGAGTTCCTAGAATTCAATGAAAATGAAAGTACAACATACCCAAACTTATGGGACACTATGAAAGCAGTGCTAAGAGGAAAATTCATAGCTCTAAATGCACACATAAAGAAGATGGAGCAATCCCATACCAATGAATTAACAGCACAACTGAAAGCTCTAGAACAAAAAGAAACAAACTCACCCAGGAGAAATAGACGCCAGGAAATAATCAAATTGAGGGCTGAAATCAACGAAATAGAAAACAAGAGAACAATACAAAAAATCAATGAAACAAAGAGTTGGTTCTTTGAAAAAATCAACAAGATAGACAAACCACTAGCCAAATTAACCAAAAGGCAAAGAGAGAGCACCCAAATTCACAAAATCAGAAATGAAAAGGGAGACATAACAACAGACAATGAGGAAATCCAGAGAATCATCAGATCATACTTCAAAAACCTGTACTCCACAAAAATGGAAAACCAGGAAGAAATGGACAATTTTCTGTATAAATACCACATACCAAAATTAAATCAAGACCAGATAAACCATTTAAATAGACCAATAACCCCTAAAGAAATAGAAACAGTCATCAAAAGTCTCCCAACCAAAAAAAGCCCAGGACCAGATGGTTTCAGTGCAGAATTCTACCAGACTTTCAAAGAAGAACTAATACCAATCCTCTTCAAAGTGTTCCACACAATAGAAACAGAAGGAACACTACCAAACTCTTTTTATGAGGCTACAATTACCCTGATACCCAAACCACACAAAGATGCAACAAAGAAAGAGAACTACAGACCAATCTCCCTCATGAACATTGATGCAAAAATACTCAATAAAATATTGACAAACCGAATCCAAGAATACATCAAAACAATCATCCATCACGACCAAGTAGGATTCATCCCAGGGATGCAAGGATGGTTCAACATACGGAAATCAGTCAATGTAATACACCATATAAACAAACTGAAAGAAAAAAACCACATGATCATCTCCTTAGATGCTGAAAAAGCCTTTGACAAAATCCAACACCCCTTCATGATAAAGGTCTTAGAAAGATTAGGAATACAAGGATCATTTCTAAACATAATAAAAGCAATTTATAGCAAACCAACAGCAAACATCAAATTAAATGGAGAGAAACTCAAAGCGATACCACTAAATTCAGGAACAAGACAAGGCTGTCCACTCTCCCCATATTTATTCAATATAGTACTAGAAGTTCTAGCTAGAGCAATAAGACAACAAAAGGAGATCAAAGGGATACAAATTGGCAAGGAAGAAGTCAAACTTTCACTATTTGCAGATGATATGATAGTATACATAAGTGACCCCAAAAACTCTACCAGGGAACTTCTACAGCTGATAAACTCCTTCAGTAAAGTGGCAGGATACAAGATCAACTCAAAAAAATCAGTAGCCCTTCTATACACAAATGATAAAAGGGCTGAGAAAGAAGTCAGAGAAACATCACCCTTTACAATAGCCACAAATAATATAAAATACCTTGGGATAACACTAACTAAACAAGTGAAAGACCTTTTTGATAAGAACTTTAAATCTCTAAAGAAAGAAATTGAAGAAGATATCAGAAAATGGAAGGATCTCCCATGCTCATGGATAGGTAGGATTAACATAGTAAAAATGGCAATCTTACCAAAAGCAATCTACAGATTCAATGCAATCCCCATCAAAATCCCAACACAATTCTTCACAGACTTGGAAAGAAAAATACTCAACTTTATAAGGAAAAACAAAAGACCCAGGATAGCTAAAAGAATCCTATACGATAAAGCAACCCTTGGAGGCATCACCATCCCGGACCTCAAACTCTACTATAGAGCTATAGTAATAAAAACAGCTTGGTACTGGTATAAAAACCGACATACAGACCAATGGAATCGAATTGAAGACCCTGACATTAATCCATGCACATATGAACACCTGGTTTTTGACAAAGGAGCCAAAACTATACAATGGAACAAAGAAAGTATCTTCAACAAATGGTGCTGGCATAACTGGATGTCAATATGTAAAAGATTACAAATAGATCCATATCTGTCATCATGCACAAAACTCAAGTCCAAGTGGATCAAAGACCTAAACATAAATCCAGTTACACTAAACTTAATAGAAAAGAAAATAGGAAGCACTCTTGAACGCATTGGCATCGGAGACCATTTCCTAAATAAAACACCGACAGCACAGACCCTGAGCACAACCATTAATAAATGGGACCTCTCGAAACTGAGAAGCTTTTGCAGGGCAAAAGACATAGTCAATAAGACAAAAAGACAGCCAACAGATTGGGAAAAGATCTTCACCAACCCCACATCTGACAGAGGATTGATCTCCACAATATATAAAGAACTCAAGAAACTAGACATCAAAGCACTGAACAGTCCAATTAAAAAATGGGCTAAAGAGCTAAACAGAGAATTCACAAAACAAGAACTACAAATGACTGAAAGACATTTAAAGAAATGCTCAACATCCTTAATCATCAGAGAAATGCAAATCAAAACGACTCTGAGATACCACCTTACACCTGTTAGAATGGCTACGATCAAAAACACCAATGACAACCAATGTTGGAGAGGATGTGGAGCAAAGGGAACACTCCTCCACTGTTGGTGGGGATGTAAACTTGTACAACCACTGTGGAAATCAGTATGGCGGTTTCTCAGAAAATTAGGAATCGAACTACCTCAAGACCCAGCCATCCCACTCTTGGGCATATACCCAAGGAATGCTGATTTATACCATAAAGATACATGCTCAGCTATGTTCATAGCAGCACTATTTGTAATAGCCAGAACCTGGAAACAACCTAGATGCCCATCAACGGAAGAATGGATGAAAAAAATGTGGTACATATACACAATGGAGTACTACTCAGCAGAGAAAAACAATGAAAGCATGAAATTTGCAGGCAAATGGATGGAACTAGAAAAAAATCATCCTGAGTGAGGTAACCCAAACCCAGAAAGACAGTTATGGTATGTACTCACTCATTGGTGGATTCTAGATATAAAATAAAGAACAATCAGACCACAACCCATAGAACCATAGAGGCTATATATATAGCATGGAGGTCCCTAGGACGACTGTGGCATATAATAAATTTCAGTTTTACTCAATTATTGAAAAAAAATAGCCAAATGAATGGAAACACATGAACTATGAACCAAAGGCTGAGGGGCTCCCAGCTGGATCAGGCCCTCTGAATAGGTGAGACAGTTGATTGGCTTGATCAGTTTGGGAGGCATCTAGGCAGTGGGACCAAGTCCTGTGCTCATTGCATGAGTTGGCTGTCTGAAACCTGGAACTTATGCAGGGACACTTGGCTCAGTCTGGGAGGAAGGGACTGGACCTCCCTAGACTGAGTCTACCAAGTTGATCACAGTCCTCGGGGGAGGACTTGTCCTGGAGGAGGTGGGAATGGAGGGTGGACTGGGGGTAAGGGGAGGGCGTGGGAGGGGGGAGAATAGGGGAACCCATGGCTGATATGTAGAACTGAATGATATTGTAAAATAAAAAATATATATCACAAAAAAAAATCCATACTAATCCAAAATATTTGAGACTTGTTGGGGCTACTGTAGTCTAGAAAAAGATACAATGATAAACAGGGAGCTCATTAGGATTAAGAAGTTTTACAGTTGTTGCATCATGTGGAATGTGAAGCCACGTGGTATGTACTATTTAACCTTAGTAAAGATTGTTGTCAGACATGTGGCTGCTTACATCTTGAAGGTCATCAACCAAGATGGAGGAGAGCCACACGGTTGCTATTTAAATTATCTGTTTTCCTAAACGAGTTGAATCTAAGTTACATATTCAGTATATTCTCGATAAGAGTTCAGTCACATATATGGGATGTTGTAGCAAATTTAAATTCCCACTCTAGGTTTTAACTATAAGCTTTTTGTTATAAGTTTAAAGCCAAATTTTGTTACAGATTTTATAGATTCTTTAACCACACCTAATGAATTTACAAATTAATTCTGAGATAAAGACTATTTACAGTCTTAAAAGATTTCTTGAAGTCCGGTGGTGGTGGTGGTGGTGGTGGTGGTGGTGGTGGTGGTGGTGGTGGTGGTGGTAGTGCACGCCTTTAATCCCAGCACTGGGAGGCAGAGCCAGGTGGATCTCTGTGAGTTCAAGGCCAGCCTAGCCTACAGAGTGAGTTCCAGGACAGGTTCCAAAGCTACACAGAGAAATCTTGTCTCAAAAAAAAAAAAAAAAAAAAAAAAAAAAAACAAACAAACTTGAGAGCAGAGCACCAAGAAATCATAGAGATAAAAGACTTAAGAGTGGAAAGTTGTAAAACCTTAGAGATAAGAGAATCTGGGATCATTTGTTTATGCTGTGGCAAAAGTTGTTACAATCTGTGAGAATTTGGAATCCTGTCATCTCTGGCCATCAAGCTATACCAAGCCATTTTCAGTAAGACAGCAAGGCTTTAAGAAAATCTGAGTCAGCAGAGAAAAGCAATGACATCATAAACTTTGCAGGCAAATGGATGGAACTAGAAAATATCATCCTGAGTGAGGTAACCCAGACTCGGAAAGACAAACATGGTATGTACTCACTCATAAGTGGATACTAGATATAAAGCAAAGGACAACCAGACTGCAACCCACACATCCAGGGAGGCTACCTAGCAGGGGGCACCCTAGGATGACTGTGGCTTATAATAATAAGTTTTGGTTTTGCCCAATCACTGGGCAAGATTTACTGAAACATTTCACTATTAGGTAAGAATATTACCGTATCAAGCTGATGGAAAGAATATGCTGGCTGTACTTTCAGGAGGGAAGGCTATAGAAAAATATCTGCTGTAAATCAAACAGTGAAGGGGAATTTGAATAAGAATTTCGCTTACACAACTTAAGTAAAACATAGCTCTCTGAACCAGATGAAGATAGGTTTCTTCTGTATCCCAGAATCTAATCAATATTTATATTTGTAATTCAGCTATTATTTGGCTTAAAAGGGCTTATTGGGAAATGTTATCATTTTCACCAGAGAAAATATTTTCCAGTTTCAAATAACCCTGGACTTTTGAAATATAACCTGTTTTTATGTTTAAGTTATCAGTGTATTATTTTTCCTGCAGCTGTGCATAAAATGTTTTTACATTTAAAAAAAAGGACAGGGTTTGGAGATTTAGCTCAGTGGTAGTGCGCTTGCCTAGCAAGCACAAGGCCCTGGGTTTGATCCTCAGCTGGGGGGGGGGGCATGAGCCACACCACTTCCCCGATTAAAGGTGTGTGCCACTGCCGCTCGGCCAAAAAAGGACAAATACTATAGAGTTGTATTATATGAAATATATAGAATATACAATTCATAAAGACAGAAAGATTAGACATTATCTCATGATGGAGAAGAAAGGAATATAGAGCAATGATTTCTTTTTTGTTGTTGTTGTTGGATTTTTTTTTATTAAGAAAAATTTTTCATTCATTTTACACACCAATTAAAGGTCCCCCTCTTCCCTCCTTCCACCCCCCCAGCCTCCCTCCCAACCCATCCCCCATTCCCAACACACACAAGAAGGCAAGGCCTCCCATGGGGAGGCACATGAGTTTTGAATTTTTTTTTTTTTTTTTGGTTTTTGTTTTGTTTTATTTAATGCCGAATGTCGTTTATTGAAGGAGGGAGGAGGTCTTAAATACAGGCTTACAGCACAATGGGAGGACCCCGGAGGGCAGAAGTTTGCTACTGATGTTTTACAATCTTGCATCTAAGCTGTTAATGCCCATTATGCAGGATACACAGACAAGGAACTTCCTTTAAGCATTCAGGAGGGTGGAACCTGGCAGGGAATTAGCATAGGGAGGATATCAAGTTCAAGGTCAGCAAGCAAGGCAACAGTTACCCAAAACGGGGGCCAGGGCCCTACAGGTCCCCCTTTTACTAAAAAATGAGCTTCTGACTTAGGTGAGCAATGATTTCTTAAGTACAGAATTTCTGTTTTGTGTGATGGAAAAGCCCCACAAATGGACAGTAGTATTAGGATGTAATATCATGAATGTAATAAATCAATACAGTTAATGTAATTAATGAATATTATAAATATAGTTATTAAATGAATACTGCAAATGTAATCAATAAATACCACAAATGTAATTAATATCATCAGTGTAATTAATGAATATCATGAGTGTAATTAATATCTTTAATGTAATTCATGCCACTGAATTGTGAACTTAAAAATGGTTACAATTGCAAATATTATGTTTATTAAAAAAAAATAAAGTGGAATGTAATTACCATTAAAAAAAAAATCTGAGTCAAGGAAGGAATTGAATCCAAGGAGGAAGAGTCGCAAAGGAACTCCACCATAGGGAGGGTTAGGCAGGAAAGACACAGAGAACAATGTAGCTATAAGGGACAAGGAGGAACAAGCAGGAACTCCACCCACTGGAGGGTTCCAATATCGAAGAAGCCAGGAGGGCGCAGAGAACCTTCAGGACTTAGCAGGTAGCTCCAAGGGGAAGGGGCAAGGAAAGGTCACAGACCTAGGAGCCTATAGGCAGCTCCTAAGAGGAGGCGAGGAAGTTCCAGAGAGGTGCTGAGGAGTCACGAGGGAGCAAACTGGGTAAGTGTCGTGGTAATAAGAATTTCCGTCTGGGGTATCCCAAGTGGACTGAGACTTGCCAGAGAGAAATGTTCCAAACCACAGAGGAGAGGTGTCCCTCTCCACGTGATAGGAGCCCAGTAGGGAGAGGAGGCTTCCTGACACACTGACGTGGCTTTCATAGTCAAACAGGACAAAGCAGGGTGCTCCATAGTGACACCCACCCAGCAGAAGGGGAGAGGCAAGCGGCTACATCAGGTAGAGGACAGAACGGCTGGAGAGGTGCAAGTGTCGCCCACATAATAGGGCCCCAAAGGGCATTGTTAGGATTCTGCCTCACGCTAGCTGAATGACCGCACATGCGCAGATCAGGAGTTAAGCAAAGGGTCTTGCGCACGTGCGGCGGCGGCGTGGTCACACAAACTGCGTATGCGTGGTGTGGCTCTGTAAATCCATCTGTGCCTTAAAGAGCTGTGACTCAGACCCCCCCCCCACTGTTGTGCTCTCCCCCCCCCCGCCCTCCGCAATCTTCCCTCTCTCTGCACATGTTTTCCTCCCCAGGCCTGGTTCTCTTGTCCCTGTTCCCCCCACCAATAAAGCTCTAAAACTAATCCTGGGTCCTGTTGTGACCTGTGCACTGCCACCAGCACCACTTATCATTCATCTCAGGCACTGCAGGGAGCATGCTCATGTGGCAGGCAGCCCAAAGGGGCTTAGCAGGGAGAAAGGACACTGAGTAGGAGAGGAGGGAGAGACGGGCATAGATAAGGTGGAGGGAAAAAGTGCCTGAAGAGGCAGACTCTGGAATCAAATTTGGTGGGTGGCAGAATGAAATGATCCGTACGTACCTTAGGAGAGTCAGATCATGGGCTTGGTTCAGAGTTCCTTGGAGAGGAAACTCATTTAAGCCACTTCTGGGTTTCAGCACCGGATGAATGAAAAAGAAAAGGAGGAGAAGAAGGAAGAAGCTGGGCGGTGGTGGTGCACGCCTTTAATCCTAGCACTTGGGAGGCAGAGCCAGGTGGATCTCTCTGAGTTCGAGGCCAGCCTGGTCTACAGAGTGAGATCCAGGAAAGGCGTAAAACTACACAGAGAAACCTTGTCTCGGAAAAAAAAAAAAAAAAAAAAAAAAAAAAAGGAAGGAAAGGACATGACTGCTCCTAGGTATGGCAGAAGAGAAAGTTTATTGTAGATAAAGGAAGAGCATAGCCAGAAGGAGAGATATATGGGAGAGTTCAGCATGGACATGACCCTGAGCCCTGTGAGGAGCTGGTGGGGAGGGAAAGGGAGAATGGGAATGGGGGAGAGGGGAACGAGGTGCAGCAGCCAGGAGGCCAAAGGTACAAAAGGGGTGGGTAACCAAGATGGTTGGATTATATAGGAAAGAGCCTGGGGGTGGGGGGGACAACCCAGTCCCTGGGCTGGAGAGTTTAGGGTAGAGGGCAGGTATGTGAGCCAGCCATACCCTGTAACAGGTAGGGACTGAGGGATGCTGGAAGAACCTGGTGGCCAGGTCCACTTTAATATGTTAAATAGATTCCACAGCAGTTTGTCCCAGGTTTGACACTTAGCCATTTTCATGTGCAGGTGTATCAGGGTGTGTGTGTGAGTGTGTGTGTGTGTGTGTGTGTGTGTGAGAGAGAGAGAGAGAGAGAGAGAGAGTGTGTGTATAAGTGTGTGTTTGCATGTGTGAGTGTGTGTGTGTGCATAAGTGTGTGTGTGTGTGTGTGTGTGTGTGTGTGTGTGAAGTCACAAAGTACTTAAGGCAGATTTCAAGCCTGTAAGGCCACTTCTGTTTTAAAAATTAACCAGACGGCCCAAGTGTGTGTGGTGGAACCTCCTCACATCTTGGAACCCTCAGAATGTGATCCACCCCTATCTGACAGGTACCACCTCCCCAAGACTCCTCAAACCTCTCAAAAACAATTCTGTCAGCAAGGAATCAAGTGTTCAAACACAGAAGTCTAGGGGTGAGGGGCATTTCACATTCCCACTGTAACCATCATTTCAAAGGCAAGGCCCAGCGGACTTCTGGTGTAACTTGACATCAGTGTTTATGTACTACCATTAAATATGTGTTGCACAGTGTTGTAAATAAATAAATAAATAAATAAATAGATTTAACCAGAAACTAAAGACTAGATAAACAAGGCTAGCCGGGCAGTGATGGCGCACACCTTTCATCCCAGCACTCGGGAGGCAGAGGCAGGCAGATCTCTGTGAGTTCAAGGCCAGCCTGAACTACAGAATGAGTTCCAGGAAAGGTGCAAAGCTACACAGAGAAGCTTTGTCTCAAAACAAACAAACAAACAAACAAACAAACAAAAACATGGCGACATGAGAAAGGATGTAGGTAGTGGTCAGGGGAGGATGTTCTGCCTGCCTGATAAGAATTCCTCCCACCTTGAAGTGTTAAACCTTTCCTAACCTCTAGAACACAACAGCTCCTGCAGGGATAGCTGGATGTTAAATATGGCTTATGGCTTATTTTATAGAGGTTTTGTTTGTTTTTATTTTTCATTATGAAGGAAAGGAGGGAGAAAGGAGGAAAGGGAGAGGAAGCTGAGCTTCAAAAGGTACAAGGTGAAATCTCTGCCCACCCATCTCAGAGCTCCTCATAGCTAGCTGCCAGGCATAGTTGGGCGTTTTCCAGCATTTTCTCAAATTTGCTTTTAACTGAATATGTGTACTGACATGGATGTACACCTCTCTGCCTATAACGCAAATTGGCTCACACTGTTTTTTCATCTGATGGCTTTCATTCTTCTGAAAGGCCACCCAGCACTTCAGGACAGAGATGGACCGTGGTTTGCTGTGCTGATCTTCTGTTGAGGGTCATTTATTCCTATTGCATTGTACAGCGAAGAACACATTTTTAAAGTGCTTCTCTGCGCTTCCATGGTCACCAAGCTTTCATTATCCTTAGTCTCATCTTTGTTCTGTGTGTTTAGTGTTTTGATTATTATGTGGCAAGGGGACTTTTTTTTTTTGATCCAGCCTATTTGGTGTTCTGTGAGCTTCCTGTATCTTCATAGGTTTCATAGGTATTTCTTTCTTTAGGTTGGTAAAGTTTTCTTCTATGATTTTGTTGAATATATTTTCTGTGCCTTTGAGTTGGTATTCTTCTCCTTCTTCTATCCCTATTATTCTTTTGTTTGGTTGTTTGATTGGTTTTTTTTTGTTTTTGTTTTTTGTTTTTTCCTTTTATTTTATTTTACAATCCCTATTATTCTTACGTTTGGTCTTTTCATGGTGTCCCAAATTTCCTGGACATTTTTGTGTTATGACTTTTTTGGCTTTAATTTTTTTTGACTGACGAATCTATTTTCTCTATTGTATCTTCAACATCAGAGATTCTGTTCCATCTCTTGCATTCTGTTGGTTATGCTTGCATCTGATATTCCTGTTCGTTTAGTCAAATTTTCTATTTCCAGCATTTCCTCAGTTTGTGTCTTTTTTATTGTCTCAATTTCAATTTTCAAATCTTGAACTGTTTCCTTCATCTGTTTAGTTGCTTTTTCTTGGCTTTCTTTGATTTCTTGCAATTTTTTGTTTGTTTTTTCTTCCATTTCTTTAAGGGAATTTTTTATTTCCTATTTAAGGGCCTCTATCATCTTCTTAAATTCATTTTTAGGATTGATTTCTTCTGCTTCTTCATTGGTATGTTCAGGTCTTGCAGGTGTAGAATCGCTAGGTTCTGATGTTGTCATGTAGATCTTTATGTTGTCTACATTTTTGCACTGGTGTCTACTCATCTCTTCCTCTGCTTGGTGCAGTCAGTGTCTGTGTCTGAAAGTGCCTGTCTTATTCCAATTGATAGTCTTCGTCCCCTGGGAGTTCTTGGTCAAATCGGCGCTGTTGGGCTCTGTTTCTCTGGGAGCAGCTTAGTCCAATCGGTGTTAGTGGGTTCTGTCTCAGGGAGCAGCTGTTACTAATCAGTGCAGGGTGGGCTTATGGCTCCTCCAGTGGTTGTTGGGTTCATTCACAGGGGCTGGGTTTTTTTTTTTTTTTGCGAGGTAGCTGCCTGGTCCCTGGGCCTCCAATGGCTAGGGGGAGAGGCACATAATGTGTCCCCAGGACCTAGGGGCTAGAGACCTGGTCTGCCATCCAGAGATGGGGCCTTATCTATTCCCAGTCAATGTGGGGTGGGCTTATGTCTCTGGTGATCTGGTTCGGTGGCTGGATGGCTCCTTCTTTTGCATTCTTCTTTTGCTCACTCGCCAACTCCTCAGCTGATCTTGTTTCCTCTGACTGTAGGCTTCAGGGTTCTGAAACCTCTCCCAAATGGATCTCAGCTGAACAGGTTGATCAGTAGGGCAATCTCACCAACACCTCCAAGTTGTTGGGCTTTGCATGATCAATTGGCATCTGGGTCTCAGATCAGCCTCGGGCAGGATGCTGTTCTGGTCATGTCCCAGGGCTGGGAATAAATCCCCGAGTGCTGGGATCAAAGGTGTACGGTCAGTCCTCGATGCTCCTCACTCTCGTTCACATGGCTTCTTCTTTCTCTTTCATTCTGTATGTCCAACTCCCTCTGCGTCTCACTGGCCGCAGCTCCCTATTTTGAGCACTCTAGTCTCATCTTTGTACCTTCGTGGAAAAACATCTTTAGCATCTTATTTTCATTTTTTTTTTAAACTGGTGTGGTTACATTATGGAGAAAAGAACCAAATTCCATGAGTTTGACATCTGGCATTTTCACACCCAGGATTGCCATTTATAATGGACCTGACCGTGACAGAGGCATTTGACACCTCTCAGCTTGAGAGACTTGGCTGGGGAAATGGTGTGGTCAGTTCAGTGTGGCTGTGATGAGCAAGAGGCAGCGCATCCAGAAAGTGGCAGGTGGCCGCTGACACCATGGGTCCTTTCAGAGCCACGCTGAGCCTGACTCCCCATGCCTCTCCCTCTGATTGGCTGAACAGCAGAGAGTCACGATGGCATGCAAATACTAAGACCTCCATTGGGTGGTATCCCCTCAGCTGTGCCAGAGGAACCCCAGAGAGGCCATGCCATAGAGGCGGTAGGGCATGCTCATTGTGGGCGGCACCATTCCCTAAGTTTGGGTGCTAGACTGCATAGGAGTGGAGAAGGCCAGCAGAGCACTAAAAAGCATGCGTGCGTTTTTTCTCTCTGCCCTTGACTGTGATGCGACTGTTTCCAGTTTCCAGTTCTTACATTCTTGACTTCCCTGCAATGTTGGAGTATAACCTAGAATTGTGAGCCAAATAAACCTCCATCCATTCAGCTACTTTTTGTAGATCACAAGGGGAAACAAAACTAGAGAAGGCATCTCCTCCTGGAGTCTGTAGTTTCAAGCTGAAGAGAGAGCCAGAAGAGAGGTGGTTGGAAAGGACACTCATCATTCTGATGATTCCTGCTGAGGGGTTCCCTTCATGTCACTCCCATCTGAAGTTGTAGCTTAGGGCTCTCATTCTGCCAACACCAGAGAACACTTGGAGGAAAAAAACCCCAACAGTCTTGGAATCCTTCCACCCCGACTCCCACTACCCAGGGATGGCTTTGGGGACAGCAAAGCAAACCTGTTCCACAGGCTGTATGCCAAAGCTCACTTCTCTGCTCGTCTCCGAAGTGAGTCCACCAGGCTGGTGGGTATGTGTCCTCATTGTGAGCAGAAAAATACAAGTCCCGGCCGGGCGGTGGTGGCGCACGCCTTTAATCCCAGCACTCGGGAGGCAGAGCCAGGCGGATCTCTGTGAGTTCGAGGCCAGCCTGGGCTACCAAGTGAGTTCCAGGAAAAGGCGCAAAGCTACACAGAGAAACCCTGTCTCGAAAAACCAAAAAAAAAAAAAAAAAAAAAAAAATACAGGTCCCGAACCATGTGGTCATTCAGAGGCATGTCTCACAGTCTTTGCCTCATCTTCCTTCCTTCTTTTCCTCTTCTTCCTCTTCCCTTCACCAGCTACCCAGCCTCTACTGAGCACCTTCCTTCACCCTACTTTGGCAGTGAGAATCAAAATGGAAATGAGATACAGCTTGATTCCTTGAGAGGCGCACAGGGTAGTGAGGGCATCGGACCCGAACTAGACAGTTATGATACAGTGTGACAGTTTGAAGAACAGTGACAACTAGGATGATCACTGCCAGGTGTTCATCCAAAATAGGTGAACCACGATACGAGACATGCAGAAGCCCTTTCCGTCCTTCCAAAGTCCCATATGACAGATGACGAACCAACCCAGGCCTTGGAGAGCTAAGATCACGACCTTAGCTAGGGCTTGAACCATGTGTGTTAGGTGCTAATGCTGGGCTCAGGAATACAGAAGGAGCAGTCAGGACACTCGCCGTTGCGTTGCGAAATGCAGCCTTCCCCTTTGATAACTTGAATCAGATAACACAGCTGGCAGATAACCAGCCCTTTTATCCTCTCCTTTCTGGCCCTCACCGTTACACCCCCTCCCTGTCTGTCGGCATGATGGACTTTCATGTGAGGGGGCAGAACTATTGACCCATGCGCTCTCTGAGCCTCACCGCCTCTTGGTGTCTGTTTACTCTTCTAAGGACCACGGGAGATCAGAGCTCTGTGGAGGCCTCTGCAGGGCTCCAGACACTGAAATGTGCCTCATCAACAGCAGCTGCTTCTGGGGTGAGGTTGGCTCTCAATAAATAAGAATCCTGACTGAGCCCGACTCACAGGCAGGGCAGGCTCTTATCCATCACTGCAGATCTACAGGCTCCCGTGGCTATTTCTTGCCTGGCATTCATCACCTTGAAGAAGACATGCATTGATTCTCCATGGAATCGAATCTTACAAATGAGTGGGCTCGTAATTAACAAGCCAACATGGCTCTCATCAAAAATCTTCAACTGCAAATTCAGCATGGGAGGATGATCAATGCCCCCTCTCCTTCCCTGCTCCCATGGCACCAAACCAAAGCTCCCAAGAGGCACAAGCTACAGAACTAAATAAAATTACCTCTGTAGGTGCCCAAGGGCTTAACTACTGTTACTGCATAGCTTTGTGCGTGTGGCTGTACTTTGCATCTCCAATGTCCCCACTTGTGTATTAAAATCTTAGTCTCTAAGTTGGTGTCCTTTGGAAGAGGTGGAAAATTAAGATGTGGACCCTAATGGAAGGTCTTCTGATCACAGGGTACAGTCCCTTAATGGCAACCTACCTCCAACACTGTATTGTCACCACAGACCCAAAGCAAAGGGACCAACTGGTTATGAAGCAGTCATGGCTTACAACCTCCAAAACTGTGAGCTGGAAGTAATCTTTCCTCTCTTTAAGACGATTGTCTGGTGCATTTTTTTTATAGTGGAATGTTTTTAGGATGCCCCTCTCTATCCCAGGGTCAGCTGAGGATACTTGCCTTAAAATCCCCCGCCCTCCAAAGACACACTCATTTTTCTCACCCCGTTAAGCATGGCTTGAGCATCTCTAACAAAAGGCAGTCAGAGGAAAGTATGCCAGAGTTGTTTTATAAACTGACAATGAAACAACAACAGGACGATCACCTGAAAGAGACTAAGAGATAGTTTATTCAGAAGCTAAATATGAGTGACCCTAGCCTGGGAACACAGACTCAAGTTACCTCAAACACCAAGTTCCAAATGGTTACAGTCTTGTCTTGGTTTTTGGGGTTTTGTTGTTGTTGTTTGTTTGTTTGTTTTGACAAAGTCTGGCTTTGTAACCTTGAATGGCCTGGAACTCATCATGTAGATCAAGCCAGCCCAGAACTCACAGAGATTCACCTGCCTCTACCTCCTGAGTACTGGGATTAAAGGCATGCGCCATCATGCTCATCTGAGTTTTGTGAAGGTTCATAGTAACAGAATAAAGAAAATCAACAATTAGGACACTTTGTAAATACATCAGTGATAAGATTGGGTAGGTGGTTACAGTAAAGACAGAAGGTCTCTGTCCCAGGCTTCAAAGGATGTCTGATGACATTTTAAGTCTTTGGGTCGGTAGAGAATGAGGAGTATGTTCGTACATTTCAAAATAACTTTATAGCCATAAGGACAGAGGTGAACGATAAATGGATATTCAGAGGGCCAAAACTAGCCCAAGATCTCAGAATATGGCTGATTAAGTGAAGTGTTTGCCTTGGAAACATGAAGACCTGAATTTGATCCCCAGTACCCAATGTAAAATGCCAGATACGGTGGTGTGTTCTTGTAATCCCAGCCTTGGGTGATAAAGGTGTTTCTAGGACAAGCTTGGAGAAGGAAATTGTGATTTTTGTGCCTCAGTAAGAGGCGGGGGGGGGGGGGGGGGAGCAGGCAGGTGAGAGAGCCAACCCATTGTCCATCAGTTCAAAAGACTCAGCCTGCCAAGGATGGTACTTTGGAGTGCTGTGTCCTGAGTCCCAAGAACAGTAGATTTTCTAATTAACTGAAAAATAATGCCTTGTTTTTAATTACTGGGTTAGGATTCGAGTCCTTTTTCAGGAGCTTCTTTACCCTGATGCTGTTGGCAAAGTAGGAGGGCAAAGCACCTTGGCATCCAGTGTGGTTGTTTGGAACTCTCTCAAAACTTCAAAGTCAGAAGCAATTCACAGAAAGAGCATTTCTGGGAAGCTCTGCATGTGTTCTTTACAATTTGGAGGCTTCAAGGGATGCACGTGCTCATGGTCTTCATCTGGTGTCCTAGATTCAGATGGAAATCAACTCTGAATGGCATGGAATACTGTAGGAGCCTCCTTCCTACCTTAGCCTGGGTAATCGTACAATGCCCGAGGTGTTGGGGTCAAAGCATTTCTGCTTTTAGGAGCTAAGTCACCGATCTCTGATGCTCTGCTGAGGGCCTACTGTGTTGTTTATAAGTCCCTCACGGTGCAGCTACCCTCCCTCCTCAAAATGGCGCTAACTGTTCCTTACAAGACAGTTACCAGAGCAAGGCACAACCTGAAAACCTGTGCCAGACCATGTGGAGTAACAACCGTGTTTCAAGAACAGTGGACTGGCGAGCTGGCAAGACTCATTCTGGGAGAGAAGGTCCTTCTCTGGTGGGCACCTGAACTTCAGCCTTTCCTGTCCCTCATCATGGGACTCCCGGAGGAATTCCAGTTCCTTGGGGTCCATTGTCCCAATCGCCTGACTGTCAAAGAGACGGGGTACAAGTGTCTCTCTTTAGAATAGCCTTCCTCCTGCCGGGAGTGCTGCACCCAGACCCCAAAGCAGACTAAACTCCCTTCAGAATGCGCACGGCGAGAGCATGGTTGTTCCAACAAGATGTGTTCTGCCGCAGAGTGCCCATGATACGGAAGATTTTCTTCTCCTGGGTAAGCAAGTCTAAGAGACAGAGGTCATGACCCCAGCCCTCTGGTGAACTCTGGACCATTGACATTGATTTTCTTGTCAATGAATGTTTTTTGGGGAAAAACTAGGTCGCAGCTGTTATTTAACAAGCTGAGTCTCTCCTACAGGAAGAAATATACAATAAACCCTGGCCCTCGGTCATACAGTGAGAACAACGCACATTAAGCAACATTTTTGCTGATTTTTATTTCTTTCAATGTACTTTTATTTTCTTGTTCAATAAAAGAAATTTATACCATTACTGTGACTGTCTTCAGTTGGGGAGGGAGTATCCCACTGTGGACCAAATAGCCAGAAAGCCTCTGCCCTGAAGCCAGGTCCCAAGAACCTGGGCAGAGGAGGGGGGGAGTCCACACACAGGTCCAGGCTGTGAGACTTCCCAGGCCTGTGCCACGGCACAGGTCATCGAAAAGAGGATTTCAGCCTAACTCCAGCTGAGAGAGAAACTGTGGAAGAGGAAGCAGGGCAAAGCTGGCTTGAAGTTGGAGGGACTGGGTTTGGGGGAGGTAAATGATGTAACCGGGCCTTTTAGGAACAAGGCAACGATCTGGTTTGTCTGACCATCCTCAGGACCCCCCTTCCTCAGCAGCAGCAGCTTGGAAAACTGCAGGTCATTGATAACTGGTCAAAGGATGGGGCATGAGTGTCTCTCTGGTTCTGGGTGGTAACACAACATTCTGAACTGCCTAAGAGGCCATGAGATGCCTATCTAGCCAGGGCTTCCCAGTAAATAACAAAGGTGTATGTAGTGGGTAGCTGCTCTGGCTTTGACCTTGAAGCACGGCCCCTAGAGAGGAAGCAAGTAACTGTTCTCCCTGCCTATGACCTTGAAGTACATCCCTTCCCCTAGGGCATGGCCTCCTGGGACCCTTAAGAACTGAGATGCTGAGATGGACCAGGCAGAAGAACAGCATGGACCATGGCTTGGCTTTCCAGGATCCTATGATAACTCTCCTGTGCTGTAGAGAGTTTTTGTTCCCTAATACATTCCTTGCCATTTAAGCAGACTCCATTGTAGCAGGAATCTTAAAAGTTCTCATTAATAAAATCAAACCTAGTGCCAGTTATTGGGGTGAACGCTGGAAGATCCGAGAAGCAGAACAAGCCACAGTTTCCTCACCTCGCCAGTTCCTCAGCTGATCCTGTTTCCTCAGACTGGAAGCTTCTATGTCCTCATCCAAATGGATCTCAGCTGAACTGTTGCTAAAACCTAAAAGCTTAACCAACCTCTAGTTCCTCGTTCTCATGCCTTAAATAACTTTCTGCTTCCTGCCATCACTTCCTGGGATTAAAGGCTCTTGTTACCATGCCTAGCTGTTTCCAGTGTGGCTTTGAACTCACAGAGATCCAGATGAATCTCTGCCTCTGGAATGCCAGGATTAAAGATGTGTGTGCCATCATTTTCTGGCCTCTATATCTAGTGACCCCAGATAAGTTTATTAGGATGCACAATATTTTGGGGAACACAATATCACCACACTCCATGGATTTCTTGCTTTAGGTATACCATTGCCTCTGCCCTTAAGAGTTGATCCAAATGGTCCTGTCAATCACCTGGGCAAAAAACTGTCTCTCTGGAAAGCTGTCTATCCCAGAAAACTTAAGAAATAATATCAACTACCTAAATATGATGGTCAGCCTTTGGCCACTGTCCATCACCCTAAGAGGTAATGGTTCTTTATCCTTTGCCCAATCTCACCCTCAAGACTTCTAGTTATTTATGTCTGTCTTCTGCATTTTGTTCTGTGGATCTTGTCTGAATTCACTTAACAGAAATCATGAGGACTGGGGATTCTTAGACTAGAGGACGATCCTGGGGTCACAGGGGTCCCAAACCTGTCTCCCGGGTAACCTTGAAAACGTATAGAGAAGTCCAAAGCTTGTCTCTTTAAATAAAATTATATTCATACTTCATATGACTACAAATTTAGTTTTGAGAACTTTAAAAAATTTGATCATTTATAAGGTGACCACTCATTTGCACGTCTTAATTATCTTTAACAGTTTACAGCAAGTTACTCGTTTGTATAAAATTAGGATTTTACAGTTTTAGACATACATCTCTAAGTCAATTCTTGTTAACCTGAATATACTTTTATAACCTTAGAAATTTGCCGTACAAAAATCCACTCTAATCCCAAATATCTTGGAGACCTTCCCTTGTCTCCTTAGTCTAAAAAGAAGACAGAAATAATAAGCAGAGGGGTCATTAGGACTAAGAAATTTCACGGGTGCTGCCTTTACCAATGGCAGCCACAGCTCTTCCTGGCTTTCCTTCCAGCAGGTTTTCCCTGCTAGTGTCCTCTAGAGACAAAGAGGTCGGCAGTTCAGTATGACTGCCTTGTTTCAATAAGATTGGCTTTCCTTGTTTACTATTACTAGTTTTAAAGCAAGGAAGCCCAGCTGAAGGAGCACATTGAGCCTTTTCTTCAGGCTCGTCTCCTTTCTATTTCTAAACTATTCGTGTCCCACCTGTTCCAACTTTCCGTTAACGAGACTCCATCCTTAAGTACCCCATTCCAAACGTTTCCTTCCACTATACCCTTTCTACATTCACAATCCTCCTGCAACATTCCTTTTTCTCTCAAGTTAGGTCTGTTTCCATTCTGTGTCTCTATCCTTCACGTGCTGATTTTGCTATGAGGTTTAGTTGACCTCAGTTAATGCTTAGCCTCCATCTTCCTTCAGGAGAGCCATTTGGGGTGAGGGTGTGCAAACTGGGGTTCCAAAGCTATCCATCATGACTGGAAAACTCTGATTCTTCCTTAGTCTGTCCAATACACTACCATCCAAATTTAAATAAACAGCAGAGTCAGTGACATTGTTCAAAGGCTGAGAAACAGCTAATAAAAGCTGATTGAGCCTCGCGGCGGCGGTGGCGCACACCTTTAATCCCAGCACTGGAGGCAGAGACAGGCGGATCTTTGTGAGTTCGAGGCCAGCCTGGTCTACAGAGTGAGACCCAGGACAGGCACCCTCCCCCGCAAGAAAAAGCTGATTGACTGTAGCAGGCTTAGACTTTGGAGTTGTATCACCTGGGATGGGTACAATCTTTGTGGAACATGTGGAATTTGTGTTTGGAGTATATGTTCATGTTCCTTGTCCTTTTAAAGAGTCATCTACAAAAGCATTAAAAGCAATCTTTTTTGGATTGAAAAATAATAATCTACAGAATTTTTAGATGTAACTTTAGGCAAAATCCATAGGATATCTTTAAAAATCTTAAGAGGGAATGTGATGGCTATTCTTGGTTGTCAACATAACTGTATCTAGAATGAGTTACAATCCAGAAATGGAGGTCCTACCTGTGATCTGGATCTTGAGGTGAAAAGACAACCTGCCTTTGATCCCAGTCTTGAGGCTGGAAGACACACACTTCTGCTCCAGATCTTGCCATGGGAGACACACGCCTTTAATCCAGACCTTGAGGCTGGAAGGCACATCTTTAATCTGGGCCACACCTTCTGCTGGATGCTATCTAAGGGCAACGGAAGAAGGAAAGGTTCATTCTTCGCCTGCTTGCCACAGCCTTGCCAGCACATCCATCCATTCCTTCACTGCCTTTGCCTTGACTTCTCCGGGACTCCAGCACATCCAGAAGACCAGCGGGGACAGCCAGCCTCGTGGGACCGAGCAACTGCTCAGACTTTCCATTCGCAGCCAGCCATTGTCGGATTAGTTGACTGCAGCCTGTAAGTCATTCCAATAAATTCCATATATGGGGAGAGAGAGAGAGAGAGAGAGAGAGAGAGAGAGAGAGAGAGAGAGAGGGAGAGAGGGAGAGAGATAGATAGATTCATTCTGTACGTCTTGTGACTCTAGAGAACCCTGACTAATACAGGGAATATTTTGGATCCCATGATAATGCAACCTGCCACTTAATATCAATGAAAAATAATGCTCTTTACCAGTAAGGGATTATTTCTATGAATTATTGCTCTAACAACTGAATTATTTAATAAATTAATAACTCGCTCTACTTTAGATGTTGCATTTGTTGTAGAATTTAACTGAGAGCTTCCAGAACACAGCTTAAAGAAGCAGAGCCAACTCCTTAGTGACAAACAGCTAAGAGCATACCCAATGGTGACCTAAACTTTTTAATTTTGCTCTTACCATGAAAGCTGAGCATTTATTTAAGCATTGATTAGATGAGCAGTGGAAGAGACCATCCTCCATATAATGAATTACTAATACTTTTTTGGCTTTTTGAAAACAGGGTTTCTCTGTGTAGTTTTGGAGCCTGTCCTGGATCTTGCTCTGTAGACCAGGCTGGCCTTGAACTCACAGAGATCTGCCTGGCTCTGCCTCACAAGTGCTAGGATTAAAGGTGTGCACCACTGCCACCCAGCCAACTAATACCTCTTGAAATTTAAACAGCATTGGCTTAGTGCTTTATGCCCTGGCTGCAATTATTTCTGAACTAGAAGTTGCGCTTGTTTTCACCCCACCCCCACCCCACCCCCCCACCCCCGCAAGGACTGAACCCAGGGCCTTGTGCTTGCTAGGCAAGAGCTCTACCACTGAGCTAGATCCCCAACCCCTCTTTTTTTTTTTTTTCCATGAAGGGACCATACTGAGTTATTCCTGTTATGAGGGAAAGACAAACATTTAAACAAAAAGCAAGCAAACAAAAAGTTCCGAGGCAACCAAGCTAGCTCATGTTTGGTGGTGGAGTCCCACAGGTCATTCCTTGGAACTCACTCTCCTCCACTAGACCTTGGAGGCAAAAGGAAGAAAAAGAAAAAAAAGCTGCTGGAGGGCTTTGAGTTCCAGCCAGTTCACTCAGGAGGGCAGGAGTCCCAATATGGCTCTGGGACCACTGGGAAGCTTGGGTCACTGGAGTCCATTTGTCTCACCCTGCTAAGACCTGCCAAGATGCATGGCAGAAAATTTTCTCTCTCCTTTTTTTTTCCTTCTTCTTTTTTCCCCTTTTTCTTCCAAGCAATATTACTTGATTTTGATTCCAAGCACTATATTACTGTACTGCAGCTTGTAAAATAATTAAACGGTATTTTTATCTCCCCTTTGTCCTGTCCTTATAACATTGCAGAGCTGTAGCTCTGAATAATTTGCTCCTCTGAATCTTAATCTCAATAATTGCACAAAAGGCTTTGTCTCAAGGGACTGAGAAGAACCCATGTTAGTTTCCTCTCTCACTGGGTGAGGGGACCGAGTTTCCTAAACCTCCTAATTTCTATTTAAAGAAAACTTCCCTTGCCTTCTCCCAGGGTCGAGTGTCCCAAGTTGGGGTGCCAGCTGTGGTAACTAATTCCCATGTGGGCTTTACAGAAGGCAGGGGAGAAACAATTAGGGTGAGGTAAGGCTCAGCCCGATTTGACGGTAACCAACACTGGCCTGGGACATCTAGAGTCTGGCCCAAACCATTTTACTCCGGCCTTTAAGCGCGGCACAATTTTGGAAAAAGAGTATTCAGGTAACAATTCAGTCCCAAGTACACAACAATTGAGGACATGTTTGCATTGACTCTTTGCCAAGTACATGTGGCTTCATCTCCGTGATGGTTTCTTGTGGACTTAGGATCAGTGCTCAGGATAAGGGTCTACAGAGCATGACAGACATAAACATGACATGTGGGTGTTGTTCCAGTGGAAACTCCACCTCAGGCCCTGGCACCCACATACCCAGAGTCTGGAATGTTCTGGTGGAAGCTCCACCTCAACTTTCCCCCCCCCCATCTCTCTCCCCCCAAACCCTGACCCACCAAACACCGCTCCTCCCCCAGAGATGCTCAAGACCACTCCCACAGGGTATTTAAACTGCACCTCAGAAAACAGACACGTGGTTTTTTTGGTTACACACACACACACACACACACACACACACACTCCCTTCTGGGGGCTGGAAAATCATCCGGGAGCGTTTTACCCATTAAACCTGGGCTTTTTCTTAATTCACGGTTTGATTTGGATTGCTGTGTTGGCAGAGAGGCTTATGTGGGTGCAGAAACTTTTCAGGTGTCAGGATTGGTCTGGCCAAAACATAGAAGTCAACTGAGGCTGTTGTATATAGCACAAGTGACATCACCCATGAGTGGGTTTTATGGTCTAAAAGCAATGCTCAAGATTTAAGGAAAAAGGTCTTGACTAAGTAAAAACATACATTCTGGGAGACACAACAGAACCTGTCTCTTCAGACAGCAAGGGACCACCAGGTTATAAAACTATACCATCCCTGGTATTCCAGGAAGAGCTGCTAAGCACCTCATTCCGAAACTGAAGAGGTGAGCTGCGGGTTCAACTTTCCTGGCTTTTCCAGTGCTTATCTGTGTGCCCAAGGCCTTTTTGCCCTCCACACAAGAGCATTTAGTTCTCAAGAGATGAGTCCTTGGGCTCCAGAACACAGCCTCACTTTCATGGATAATCCCTCACCTTCATGGATAATCGCCCTAATTGGGAGGGTGGGCTGTACTGTGAGGTGTTGCTGTGCTTAGAATCCAAGGTAGCTGGGCATGGTGGCTCGCACCTTTAATCCCAGCACTGAAGGCAAGTGGATCTTCAAAGCCAGCCTGGTCTACAGAGTGAGTTCCAAGATAGCCACGCTACACAGACAAACCCTGTCTCAAACAAACACACACACACAAACAAACAAACAAACAAAAAGAATCCAAGGTGGCTCGAAGGACATGACTTGTCTCCATGCCTTCAGTAAAGGACAGAAGGACAGACACAAAATGGAGGCAGATGTATCAGGCTCCTATCCTGCTTTTAGTTACCTTGAGGGCCCAAGTGAGAAGTCTGATTTTTTTGGGGGGTGGGGAGGGTTTGAGACAGGATTTCTCTGTGTAACAGTCCTGGATATTCTGGAACTCATTTTATAGACCAGCCTGGCCTTGAACTCACTGAGATCCACCTGCCTCTGCCTCCCAAGTGCTGGGATTAAAGGTGTGCGCCACCACCGCCCAGCGAGTCAGTGATTTTTAACCAAACAGCTTTAAATGTCAGCTTCAGTAGGATATACCAGGTTACTGCTTCTGAATGGTACTAGACTGTCACTCAGCAGCTCCCTCCCACAATCACCATAGGCCAGGGTGGAAGTGGGAAGCTATTTTGGGGGGCTCAGGGCTGCATAGGTACGTGACTTTGGCATAGGTACCTGGCTCTGAAGGGCCCATGAGGCAGTCAGCTTTGTTGTGAGCCTGGGAGCGTGGCTGGTGACCTTCAGCTCCGAACCCCCAAGATTGGGTTCAGAGCTCGGGCAGTGGGTTTTCAGGAGCACAACACCTGTTGTTGAAGGTCGATCTTTCAGCCATCCTGGGAGCATCCAGGCAGGGGGCAGGGCCCAGCTGCTATTTACAGGGATTGCCTGGATCTTGCAGGGGGAGGAGCCTCTTCAGCACTGTTTACCTGCCCATGCCCCAAGGCCTTGGTACGAGTGGCTAAACATCCAGTCCCATTCTGACTGAGGCAACCCAGAGCCGAGGTTGCCTGACTGCTGAACCTACTGCCTGGGGCTTCATCCGACTTTCTTTGGGAACGCTTCAAGTCAAGTCATCTGACACCCCGGACCACTGGAATCATGGTAGGAATGGCAGGGGCCATGTTGCAGCCAGCAGATCTGACCAGCTGTGCCCAGGTGGCACCTGGGAGCCAGGTGTGGGAGGGTGCACCTGTGAGCCAGCTGTGTCCAGACACCACCTGTGTGCCAGGTGTGGGAGAGTGCACCTGTGAGCCAGCTGTATCCACACAGCACCTGTGAGCCAGCCGTGTCCAGACAGCACCTGTGATCCAGCTGTGGGAGGGTGCACCTATGAGCCAGATGTGGTAGAGTAAAGCCAGGCCAAGGCTAGAGCCATGGGATGGGCCACGGGACCCTCCAAGTGCACTTGGGGAATTGTTGGCGTTAGAAGAGTTATGAGAGGAAGGCCTAGGCTGGACTCTTTTAACACCTTCGCTGGGTCTCTGCAAGCTTGGGGAAGACCCTTTACCTCTCTGAGCCTCAATTTTTGGCAGCTGAAAGAGGACTAATATCCTCTCTTTGGTGACATTATTATAAGATCTAATAAGATATGACACATAGAAGACCCAGCAGTGTCTGGTTATACAGTGGTGTGAAACAAACAGGATTTTGATTTCCAGGCTTGAGGCCAAGAAGATGATAGTGCCATTTATTTAGCCCCTGAGACACACCCTGCTAGAGAAGCCAGACCCCAGCCCTTGTCTCCAGGGCCACCTCTTCCAGCTCTGTGCCCACAGCCCTGCTGGGCTGACATCAATGTGCCTGGAGCAGGGATTGACCTGGTTTATCAGGCTCCATCCTTGCTTGACCCCATCCATCCACTTGGCCTCAGACTGGGCAGAATTCCCATCTGTCTCATCGGGAGGGATCACAAGATAACATCAGGAAGCCCTGCGTGGGCTGCTACCTTCAGAGCAGCCGCTACCCGTTTGATCTTCCTAAGTGGCCTTGACCTAAGAACCATGGAGGTGGGGCTGGGGATTTAGCTCAGTGGTAGAGCGCTTGCCTAGCAAGCTCCAGGCCCTGGGTTCGGTCCTCAGCTCTAAAAAAAAAAAAAGAACCATGGAGGCCAAAAGGAACTCGTCCATGTGTCCAGTCCACCCCCCCCCACTCCCCTGCTTTGTGGCAGGGTGTGGGGCTGGTGATGTGATTGCATACAATTAGGATAGTGGCTGCTGGCCTGCTGAGACCTGGCTTTCTTCCTGGTACAGGTCCATGGACACAAAGGGGTCCAGTTCCAAAACTGGGCGAAGACCTATGGCTGCTGTCCAGAGATGTACTACCAGCCCACATCAGTGGAGGAGGTCAGAGAGGTGGGTCCATTGACACCACACGGGCTGCACAGCCTGCAGCCGTGGCCCTGGTCCTGCAGCAGAGGCAGGCGTGGGGCTTCCTGGCCTAATGAGCCGCCTCGGTCCCTAACTGCTGACCTGGTTGGGTAAACACAAAGCTCCTCTTCCTGCCTTCCCCAGCTCCAGGTCTGCCCTGCAGCCTGTTATAATTTGGCATGTCCACCCCAAGCCTGCACAGTAGTGTACCAAGGGTGGCCATGTCTGCACTCCCCTCTCAGAATTCTGCAATGAACTCCATGCACATACCTGTGTACATGCGTGCACACATACATGTGCACATGTTCATGCATGCTTATGTACATCATTTGCATGAAAATACATGCATGTGGACCTATTCCTGTGTATAGGCATGTACACATTCATATGCACACATAGGCCTCCTATGTACATGCAGCTGTGCAGATGCACCCACACAAGTACATACATCTATGCAAGGCACACAAATAGGTCTGTGTGCACAGATACTTGTGCAAATGTGCATTTATGCACATTTTTTTGAGTAGGCTTGTGAATACACATGCATATATACTTATCCATCTACGTGCAAGCCCATGCACATATATGTGCATGAGTGCTTCTGCACACACAAACACACATGCACAGACACACATTTACACTTGCATATGAGATGACCTTCTGAGAAGAATCAGGGTTGCTGGGGAAGGGCACCAGTGTAGGGATTGAAGCCTGTACCCTAAGAGACGAAAACAAGCTGGAAAGCAGAAAAGTGGTTTTGATGGAGCTTGGGCAATTAGGGGATGAGGATGGGAGCCAGGAGTGCGCTTCCGGCACAGCCACCAGAAGACGGCTTCTGAGCCCACCTGACCTTGTGGTAGTGACAGGGTAAGGGGCAGTCTTTCCTTGGAGGACCGGCAAAACCCAGAGAAAATGAAAATGGGTGTGTGACCAAGCAGTTCCAGGATTGTGGTGTGACTTAATGACTTGCTCGGCCTTCAGCCTAAAATGTACCCTGGGAGGAGCGGGCGGCACAGCCAGCATTTCTCAGGCGATGCAATAGGATTTGTAAAATGTGGTCCCGCGGCACCTGGATGAATGTGTTTGAGCAGAAACATGAGGAGGACGTAAGTGGATTCACTGAGGTAGCATTGTGGATCCACATGCTCATCGAGCCAAGTATCTCCAGACACGCTCTACCTTTGCCAGCCCTGGGATGCGTCACAGTCAGCCACGGTCACCATTCTCTATGGCCCTTTGCTGAAGCGTGGGGTAGATGAAGGGTGCTTGAAGCCACGTTGAGGCACTTGGGTCCTATCCTGTCACTAGGATACCTTTGAAGGTTTTTTTATTGTTGAGGAATGCAGTAGGATTTGTCTTTTAAATGCTTACCTCACGTTCACAAAGCCCTGGGTTCCATCCTTGGCACTGCACGTATGGCCTGGCAATATATGCTGTGATCCCAGCACTGAGGAGGCAGGAAGATCAGGAGTTCAAGGCCAGCTTTGGCTACACAGTGAGTTTGAGGCCAGCCTGGGTTATATAGGTCCCCAAAGGGAGGGACCCTCAACTGGCCCCTATGGTGGCTCTGTAATTACACCATCAGGGAGCCAGGAAGACCACAAACTAGAGGACAGGCTGAGCTGCATAGCAAGATCTTGTCTAGAGCCAAAATGGAAAGGGCTGGAGCTGCTGCGGTAGTGGGAACAAGAGCCACACACAGACTAGAAGGACTGTGGTTCTCTGTCCCGGCTTCTCTGGAAGCCCCTCTCTCAGCTTTCTGGAGTCAGGCAGGGCCACGAATACCAAAGACACCCCCTCCAGCTTCTCCCCACACCCTGCAGGCTGCCCCCAGCCCTGAAGGGCTCCCTGGCTTCCTCTCTGAGCAGATCCTGACTGACACTGTCTTCTCGGCAGGTGCTGGCCCTGGCTCGGCAGCAGAACAAGAGAGTGAAGGTGGTGGGTGGCGGCCACTCGCCTTCAGACATCGCCTGCACTGATGGCTTCATGATCCACATGGGCAAGATGAACCGGGTCCTCCAGGTACTGGGGCCCTTGGTCGTCCCCCACTCTCAGCTTGTTCCTAAGCTGAGTAGCTTCAGCCTATGTCCCAGACTCCATGCATGAAATCTCCCAGCCTTGGCCTCAGTCCTCAGCCTCTTCCTGCCCTGGGTCCTCAGAGCGACACCCTGATCCCTGGGCTTCCTCTGAGCAACTGTCACCTGAGCCCTCCCTGGGCTTGCTCAGGCCACTTGTCAAGTCTGCCTGGCCCTCTGTGACCACAGAGATGATATATATCCACCTCATCTTTTGCTAACCATTCCATTCAAACGCATTCAGAGAGGTACGGAGAAATACATTCCCAAGAGTGGACTCACAGTGGCTGATTCAGTGGCACCCAAACTGACACTGGACTAGGCTTACGCAGAGAGAAATGAAGATCAGAGACGGGCAGTGACTTGCCTGTGGTCACACAGCAGACAACAGCAAAGCTGGACCCAGACTCAGAACTGCCACTGGCTTCCCATTGAGATACTGTGGCCTCCACTTGCCTACAGGGGACTTGGGAATCCCAGAAACATGTGCATAGGACTGCAGTCCTCACCTGCCGGGGCTGGCTCCCCTGAGCTGAAGTCCAGAGAATGCTCTCCCCTCCCCAGAGCCAGCTAGCAATGACCTAGGTTTCTCTACTGTGCTGGTATTTGCTCACACCGACAGGCCCTATCTATCTCTCAGCGAACATCAGTCATGGCAATCAGTCTGATTGCCAAGTAGCGAGGACTTGGCTCCAGCAATTGATTTCCCAAGCTCTGTTCCTTGGGTAGCTGGAGGAGCAAGTACTTGGTATTTGGGGGTGGTGGTGGATTCTCGTCCCATCTCTGACTTTTCTGTCTACATGACCTTGGGTCTTGGTACCTCCCCTGGCTGCAGTCAGATTTCAGGATACAGTACCCTGACAAACTGTGCTTAGCCATTTTTTTCTCCCTTCCCGGTTCTTAGCCATTGCCCGGGTCCTCGGGGTGAGAGCAGGCAGAGACTTTTGTCCTTCAAATAGCACGGCCAGGCCTTGTGGCAACAGACCCTGTCCCGCTTTCCCAGTGTGGACAAGGTGAGGAGCATAGGTGTGGCAGTCCCCATCCTAGCCCAAGTGTCCCTGGGCAAAGCTCTTCCCTTCCCTGGTTCTCATTCCCTTTGCCCGTGAAAAGAGCACTTGCATGGAACATCCCCAAAGAGCTAGAAGTGGGGCTCAGCGGGGAGTCTTTGCCCAGCATGTGCAAAGGCCCGGGCTTCCATTTACAACCCTAAATGAAGAACTGACTTGTGAGACCAGCACCAAGGAACTGAGGCATGCATCTGTAATCCCTCCCCTTGGAAGGTGGACGCAAGAGGATTGCACAGTTGAGGCCAGCCTGGGCTACATAGTTAAGACTGTTGCAAAGACAAATTGTCCCCAGTGTCCCAGCATTCTTGGGCTCAGTAACCCTAGTTAGATGGAAAAGTGGCTTAAGCTGACCACAGGCTAGGTTAGCCATCCTCACATTCCAGAAGGGTCTGACTGGGGACCAAGTGTGGCGTAGCTCCTCCCAGCCTGTGCTGGCTCTTGCAGGTGGACAAGGAGAAGAAACAGGTCACAGTGGAAGCTGGCATCCTCCTGGCGGACCTGCACCTACAGCTGGACAAGCACGGCCTGGCCATGTCTAAGTGAGTCCCTCCTCCAGGCCCAACTGGGCTGGGGCTGCCTCTCCCCTCCTTGCTCTGGTCCCCATACTCACGGATCTGGCAGTGGGGTGCTCACACTGCTTGGAGTGTACCCCTTCCTCACTCTTCCACGCAGGGTGCCTTACTTGTCCTGCCCCCTAGGTTAAGGGGGGAAACGGGTCCAAGCTTAGCAGAGTTTCGAGCAATAGTCTTGAACCAGGATAAGACAGTTGAGGGGTTCTATCAAGGTGACCTTGTGAATGGCTTTCACCTGAGAGAAAGCACGGCCTGAACACTGGTGTAGAAATCTCACTGCAGGTGGAATTAATTAACCCTGTGGACATCTGTGGCTGACCCTCAAGTGTTGCGGTCAGCTCACCTCAGCCTTGCTAGCACAGGCCCCACAATTCTACAGCGTGGAAACCGTTGTCTCCCACCCCTCTCCAAAGATCAGGATGGCTAGGCTATTCATAGGGTGACCGCCATGTATAGACCATGTTTAGGCTCTAGAAGCAAGGACAAATGAAGCCCAGACCCCACCTTCGAGGAGCTCCAGCATGGGGCAGGTACTAGATGCAGAAACTAACCAGTACGGTGCAGGCAGTGGGTTCAGTGTCAGCGACATGTGGAGGGTGCCGAAGGGGACCCTAGTTCCCCATTACTCATTCTGGGCCTGGACCCCCCAGTCTCAGGAGCTTAGCTCTCCCCCAGAGCCCCGAGGAAGCTGTGTGGGTTTCCAAAGAGGACAGGTGACTGGGCCCTCTCTCCCCCTCCTGCCCTTCCAGCTCAGGGAGGCACACCCACATAGACCTGCTGCGATGTCTGTGTGTTTAGAACCAGGGCAGTACCTGAGCCTGGGTGGGTTGGGGGGCAGAGGAGTCTCAGCCAGAACATGGGGCTCCACTTAGAGAAGATGCCTTTGGTAGTTAGAGGAAGGGGGCCTGCCTGTTGAGCTGCAGAGACCTCAAAGACTAAACATGTATGCCTTCCTGCAAACCGGCCCATGCTGGACATGGAGATCAGGGAACTGAGGCCCAGCGAGATGGGCTGATCACAAGCTGGACCATCGAAGGTGAAGGGGGGTTCTCAAGCAGAAAGGTGTCTTCGGTCCTAAGTAACACCTGCTGCATCTGGGGCTCCCATTGCCCTGAGAAGTCTGACTGATCTCTTGTCCACCTCTCGCTCCACCTGCTGAGCCCAGTCTAGGGGCGGTGTCCGACGTGACAGTTGCTGGCGTCATTGGGTCTGGAACACATAACACAGGGATCAAGCACGGCATCCTGGCCACCCAGGTGAGTCTCTCCTGTCCATGGCACCCATGGCAGGGTAGGTCTAGCTCCACATGGACGTCAGGCACTTGACAGTGTGCCCAGAAACACCAACTTCCTCCCCAAAACCTTACCAGGCCTGAAGGAGCTTATGAGTGTTTTAGCCATCCCAAGGGACACTCATCCCCACACACATATCCTTACAAGCAGCACAGGACAAGGGGGAACCAACTCCACTGGAAGTTATAACCAGGAGCCAGGCACAGTAGCAGCGGAGGTAGGACCTGGGGAAGGCATGGGGGTAACCTGTGGTAGAGTCTGTCTGTCCTTTATCAAAAAAAAGTTTTTATCCATATTACTACTCCCTGGTTACGTGCACACTGGCAGATTCCCTAGCTTCTGGGTACATGGCTGTCAAAATCCTCAGCTAAAATGAAGATAGCCCAGTCCACAGGGAGAGGACTTATATAGACTTAAGGTCATGAATTAGCACTCATTAAATAGCGTCTGGCCAAATGGCAGTTCGGAGGTACCTGCATCAGGAACGGCCTTTCTGAAACCGAACGCCTTCAACTTTCCACACTGTCAACTTGGGAGTCTTCCACGGCCATTGAAAGGATGATAATCGGCGCTGGTTGCGGGCGGAAAAGCTGGTACGAGCCACACCACGACTACCAGAGATACAGAGAGCTTTATTGGGAGGGAGGAGGGGGTAGGAGAGAGGAGAGCCAGAGAAAGATGGTAGGAGCAGAGGAGAGAGCAGAGAAAGAACGTGGGGGTCTGCATCTGGCTTTTTAAGGCACGTACTGTAGTCGCCAGCGCCCCCTGGTGATGTAAGATGCAAGACCCCGAGCTGCGCATGTGCAGGAGTGAGGGCAGGCTCCTAACAGCCATTGCCACCTCAAAGCCAGGCTTACTGCCCAAGGGGCCAGGGGTAACTGGGGATACAGTCAGGACTCCCAAGATAGGAGCCCAGTTCTTTTCACAGTCTAGGACTGATGTCAAGATGGCCGTGTCAGTTGCTACACCCTGCTCGTCAGGGTGTGAAATTAAAGTGGTCACTAGTAAAAAATGCACATAGGATTTATTGGTTGCCTTTCTTTGGAAGTCCCACGGAGCCGGCCTGGAATCAAAGGGGTGGGCTTGTTCTGTGTTAGTCGCACGGATGACAACCATATTGGTCATTTTTGGCACTATAAAATGTCTGAGGGAAATCATCTTCAAGAAAGAAAAGTGTATTTTTTTTTTTTTTTCTGGAGCTGAGGACTGAACCCAGGGCCTTGTGCTTGGGGCAAGCGCTCTACCACTGAGCTAAATCCCCAACCCTGAAAAGCGTATTTTTTGCTCATGGTTTTGGAGGAAGGGTATGACCCAGGAAACTTGCTTACCACACAGCAGCCAGCAAACAGAGACAGCAAAAGAAAGGACCAGGGACAGGAGAGATCCTTCCAGCACATCTTCAGTAGTGTATTTCTTCCGGTTAGACCCCACTCTTGATTTTCACAACCTCCATCAAATTAATAGTCTACCCGTGGATCACTGATGAGGTTAGGTCTGTCGTGAGTTAGTGGCTTCCCCCAGACCCATCAGCTGGCAACCAAGACTTTAACACATGCACCTTTGGGGGACATTCGAATTCAAGCAAAACCACAGAAGCAAAGTGAAGGGGTGGACAGCTCTCACCTCTCCTCAGCTTACAGCAGGGGGGTTAATCGCAGGCTTTTTGCTTGATCCTCCTACCTTCCTAGGCAGTGAGGACTATCATCTGTCAAGGTCACAGATGCAGTTAATGAAGAGCCCCACCCTTCACAGGCCTTTAGATGCTCACAACGCATCTCACAGGCACGCTGTTCTCAAGGCTCTGAATCTTCAACAACAGTCCAGTTTCTGTAACAAATACCAGACGTCCCCTCTCACCACAGCTGGCCACAGTGTCCCTTTTCTGTCAGGTTCCTCCTCTCTGCTCTCTGGTCACTGTTAATCAGAATTAGTTCAGCTGTAGCTGTCCTCTCCCTGAGCAACCAACCACCAACTGCACATGTCAGAAGCAATTTCCCTCCAAATTAGCAGGTAGTGGAGCATAGAAAAGGACCTCAATAGCCATGAGAGAAAGAGGGCCCTTCTGGAAGTGGGGACCTTGGGGGCCTCCAGCAGTATGCAACCAAATGCCTCAGTACTCACAGAAACCCAAACTTTCTGGTCAGATGAAGCTAAGCAGGAGAATGCATTTCCTCCTAGAGAAGAATCCTCTATTGAAGACAAAGACTCCATGTGGCTGGGCAAGACTGTTGGGATCCCGAATCACAGTCCCATTTCAGGGCACATATGTGCTCACTTGGCCTAGTCAAACACCGATCCTGGGGGCCTGTGTCCCCAGAGCATCTCCGGGCAGTAGAGGCTAGCTGCTTCTTGACTGTGAGGCCACAGAATGACGGAGGACAAGCCAAGCCAGCAGGGTCCCCCACATGATGATGGACTCCACCCTACTGAGAGCTGAGCTCCGATGCCAGAGGCAGCTTTCCTCTCCCCCATTTCTACCCCAGTTCCCAGAACACCTCTCAGGTAGTGACAATAGACCTGGCTAGGGAGTTGTGTGACTGGCCATGGTGGCCCCTGGGAATAGGTGCTACCTGGCCTCTGTTATAAGGACAAGCCAGAAAGTAGGGTGATTCTGAGCAAGCTATTAAGTGCGACCCCTCTCCCAATGCTAGGTGGTGGCCCTGACCATGATGACGGCTGATGGAGTCGTTCTGGAATGTTCCGAGTCAAGCAATGCAGATGTGTTCCAGGCTGCACGGGTACACCTGGGCTGTCTGGGCGTCATCCTCACCGTGACCCTGCAGTGTGTGCCACAGTTCCACCTGCAGGAGACGTCCTTTCCCTCGACCCTCAAGGAGGTACTAGTCTTTTGCTCTCCACTGCCCAGCCTCAGAAAACAAACGGAGGTCCTGCCAAGGTCTCCTGGCCCTCAGATAGTTCCCATGGACTTTTGGTGGCTTGAAGGAGGGGGGGTCTCACTTTACTACCCCCTTTTTCTTGGCCCAAGAGAGACTGTGCTCAGAATCCTGGTGGGCTTTAAAATGCAGACGAACCTCAGGGGTTACTGACATGTGGGTGTGGAAGGGGTTGGGGTAGAGAGTCGCCCCAGGAAAAAGTGAGGACGGGCTGTTCTTAAGGGCATTGGCTCCCACTTGTGCTATGGAGGACACTTACCAGGACTCCCTTACCATGGAAGGCACCACAGGCTGAGCTCTGGCACAATCTCTACACAGGGTCACATTCTGGGTGCGGAGGTTAGGGATTCGGTGTAGTAATCTAGTAGACACCGTTCAGCCAGTGGCAGAGAGCTTCAACCCCCTAGGAAACTGATCGATGAGAGGACCCATCACCCCCTAAAAGTGGGCTTTTGTGAAAGAAAGGGGCCTTTGAAGACAGGGCATTTGGCTGATGAGAACACAGAGGGGTTAGAAAAACAGCAGTGAAGACGGAGAGGAGAGGGATGGGTTCCCAAAGCAACAGGCAATGGCTGGCCCCTGAGTGCTGCCGGGAACCAGATCAATATCCAGGTCAGAGCGATCCCAGGAGGCCATGGCTGACCTCCATGAGAACAGCTGCAGCAGGTCTTACAGGCTAAGGAGAGCAGGACCATCATAGACCAGGAAGGGATGGGCAGCTAGGACCATGTTCCATCAGAAAGAGGTTGTAATCTTGCATGCTGCGTTGTTGAATCTTTTGTCCTGCTCTAAATCCAGCTGGAATGTACTGATGCTTAATCTGGAGCTTTTGACCAACAGAAAGGTTTTTTGGGTTTTTTTGTTTTGTTTTGTTTTTGTTTTTTGGGGTTTTTTTGTTGTTGTTGTTGTTTTTTGGTTTTTTTCGAGACAGGGTTTCTCTGTGTAGCTTTGTGCCTTTCCTGGATCTCGATCTGTAGACCAGGCTGGCCTCGAACTCACAAAGATCTGCCTGGCTCTGCCTCCCAAATGCTGGGATTAAAGGCATGTGCCACCACTGCCCGGCAGGGTTTGATTTTTCCTTCCAAAGGATGGGAGTTACCCACACACACACACACACACACACACCCCGCCCCGTCCATTTCCATTAGAGTGCCAGAGCTAGGTGAATAGACTATCTCCTTGACACCTGCTTGTCCTTTCTCCTTTGCCCTAGTTCAGTAGCATTAAAATCAATTATGGACAAACCTTGGGTCTATTAGGGCTTCTTCTTAGGCTGCCTCCCCAACATGCATATAAGCCCACACATGTGCATATGCACACTCCTGAACACATACACATATGCACACTTGCATGTATAATGTACTCTCACAACATGCATGATCACACGGAAGCACAAATATATATGTGCATGCTCATATGAACAAAGCTTGTGAACCTGGATGGGAAAGAGCTCTCTTTGTAATGGGTGGGACCACACATGGTTCCATTCAGCAACCACTCAGTGTCATAAAGGGCACTGTTGCCTATGAATACTAGAGCCACCCTAGGAGGAAAGATAAGTAGATATGTTGAACAAGCCTCTCAAGATCCAAAGCCCAGAAAATGGTGCTGTTACATTCGCTACTGGGGTCCTAGAGTTCAATCCAGACAACCCATTCTAACACCAGGACTCTTCCTCACCCCACAGCTGCCTGTCAACTCCAAAATCTATCTATACTCTGGGTTCTAAATTTGTACTGCACCTGCCTGGTGGGTTCCATGGAGACATTATTTGTGCTGTGATACTATCTCCAAGCAGGCAATAATGAGTGATGTTAGGATCTACTCTGTGTCAGAGACAAGAGATGATGAAAATGATGGTGGTGAACATGAGGGATGGTAGTGATGAAGACAAAGATGATGGAGATGGTAATGAGGATGGCTAGGATGATGGTGATGATGATAGTGGTGGTAAATGAAGTTGAAGACAGATGAAGATAATTATGGTGATGATGATGGTGATGGTAATGAAGTTAGAAAAGATGACGATGATAATGATGATGATGTTAGGAAGATGATGATGGTGATGTTAGGAAGAGGATGATGGTCATGATGGTAATGATGTTAGGAAGATGGTGATGATGACGGTGATGGCAATCAGCATTAAAGCTGTAGTACTGGATGCAGGACTTGAAGCCTATGTAGTGACTCCTTTGTGTCTGGTACCACTTTAAGGACTTTCTGGCCATATTATCTCATTTGATCTTCATAACAATCCCCATTCATCACTCACACTGGCCCTGGTTTATACAAGCCACTAATAATTCCTTAAGCTAGGGTAAAATGTCATTTATCTCCTCTAAGCTCCTTGGGGAAGTCAATATGTGTGTGAGTGATTTTAACACCCAGCATATTTTAAGACTATACCAAGCTATTTGGTAATATTAAGATAACTTCAGTATTTCTTTCTATTTGAAGTAAACCAAAACACACCTAGGCCTTGACTAGGGTTTACCGACTTCCTCCTGTGACTGACAGTCTCTCCCTGGACTGGTTTCTCTTGCATGATGGTCACCAATGTGTGACAGACATGTCTTAAAGGGGGATGGGTTTCTTTGAGCTCACACTCTCGGGACATTCTGCCACCACTGCTGGGAGAGCACAGCAGACAGCAGGAAGCAGGCAGCAGGGAGGGGCCAGAGTTACGCCCGACCTCTGACCCATTGCCTTCCCCTAATGCCTTCACATTACGAGTCCATCAAGAGCTTGGCTTGTTCAGGTGGTGGTGGTGGCAGCTTACACCTTTAATCCCAGCTCTTGAGGCAGAGGCAGGCAGAGTTTGAGGCCAGCCTGGTCTACCAGGTGAATTATAGGATAGCCAAGACTGTTAACACAGAGAAACCTTGTCTCAAAAAACTTAAAAAAAGGAAAAGAGCCTGGCTTGGTCAGTGATCTAATCATCTCTGGAGACACTCCCACAGACCTACCCAGGTGGGCTTAACTAATCTAGGTGTTTCTCAATCCAATCAAGTTGACATTCAAGATCACCCATCTTATTACCCTCTTGTGCCAGGTTCTAGACAACCTGGACAGCCACCTGAAGAAGTCAGAATACTTCCGCTTCCTCTGGTTTCCTCACAGTGACAACGTCAGCATCATCTACCAAGACCACACCAACAAGGTAGCTGCAGTGTGGGCCCAACCTTGCCCGGCATCCCAGAGCAGGGGGCCGCTGGTCACTAGCATACATACGCACTCTCAATCCTCATCACACCCACGGCCTGCACACCCTGCCCATCCCAGGGTAGCTGACATTTGTTGTCCTGATGGCCAGGGGAATGGGGCTGTCGTTGAACATGAAGAGAGGAAGAGACAGAGGTGAAGGTGGGAAGGAAGGTGGCTAAGTTGGGGTCCAGTGTGTCAAAGGGAAAACCTAGATGTGGGGGAGAGACACAGAGAACAGAAGTGTATGTAGGAGCAGGCAGGATGGACTTGGGTATCAGACAGCTGGGCTGGGACTACAGAATTCTTCATGCACGCCTTCTGTAACACCTCCACTTGAGTTGAAGAGACAAATTTTTGTCTCCTGTCCTCACAGCCTTGCAAATAAGGGGCTTCTCAGCAGACGGAAACAAATATAGCAGGGTTTCTTTTGGGCCACCAACCAGCTCCCAAATCATGGCTCGGAGACTTATAATTAATTACAAATGCTCAGCCTTAGCTGAGGCTTGTCCCACTAGCTCTTATAACTTAAATGAACCTGTTTCTCTTCATCTACATTTTGCCTCAGCTTTTTACCTTTCTTTTATTCTGTATGTCCTACTCCACGTCTGACTGGCTGGCTGGTGGCTGCCTGGCTGGCTAGCCCCAGGCATCTCCCTCTCTTTCTCTCTTGTTCTGTCCTTCTCCACTCCAGTCTAGCTTCCTTCTCCTACTTATTCTCTGCACCAGCCCCACCGATCCCTCTACTGCCTAGCTATTGGCTTTTCAGCTTTTTATTAGACCAATCAGGTGCCTTAGGCAGGCAAGGTAAAACAGAAACTCATTTTTGCATCATTAAACAAATGCAGCATAAACATATGTAACCCATCTTTACATAAAGTAATATTCTATCCCACAACAAACAAAACCATCACTTACCAGCTGAGGTGTTGGCGCAGTTGATAAAGTGTTTGCCATGCAAGCATGAAGACTTATGTTTGATCCCCAGCATCCAGAAAAAAATAAAACTATAAAGAGACTGGGGGTGGTAGCACACAGCTTTATCCTGGCTCTGGGGAAGTAGAGACGGGAGGAGTCTTGGGACTCAGTGGTCAGTCAGTCTAGCTACTTAGCAAGCTCCAGGTTCAGTGTGAGACTGTCTCAAAAAGTTAAGATGGAGAGACTAGCTGGGTGGTGGTGGCGGCGGTGGCCACGGCATACACCTTTAATCCTAGTACTCAGGAGGCAGAGACAGGCGGATCTCTGTGAGTTCAAGGCCAGCCTGGGCTACAGAGTGAGTTCCAGGACAGGCTCCAAAGCTACACAGAGAAACCCTGTCCCGAAAAACCAAACCAAAACAAAACAAACAAACAAACAAAAAGATGGAGAGACTAAAGAAGGTACTCAATATTGACCTCCAGCCTCCACATATGCATAGGCACATATATAAACACACACAAAATGAACATTTAAAAAGCCATAATTTAAAAATGAATGTCAGTAGTATCCCAAATCCTACTCTGTGTTAAGGGACAATGTAGGGTTTGTAAAGGGTGGCTGATGTACACCTGGATCATAGGATCTCAAGAGGAAGGACAGATGGTATATATGAAAAAAAAATGCAGGCCTAGGTAGCTCTCCTGAAAAGACATCTGCTGCCAAGCCTGATGACCTAAGTTCAATTCCTGGGATCCACATGGTGGAGATTAGCTCTGTCATGGAAAAATAAGGCTCCTGATTGTCCTAGTAGGTGGGTCATCCATTTTCCTCCCTCCCCAAATAAATCACATGGAGGATTATTCTTTCTTATGAATGCCTGGCCTTAGCTTGGCTTGTTTCTAGCCAGCTTTTCTTAACTTAAATTCTCCCATCTACCTTTTGCCTCTGGGCTTTTTTCTTTTTTTACTTCTGTATATCTTACTTTCACTCTTACTCTGTGGCTGGCTCCTGGTGTCTTCTCTCCTTTTTCTTGTTCCTCTCTCTTTTCTTCCCAAAATTTCTCCTATTTATTCTCTCTGCCTGCCAGCCCCGCCTATCCTTTCTTCTGCCTACCTATTGGCCGTTCAGCTCTTTAATAGACACATCAGGTGTTTCAGACAGGCACAGTCACACAGCTTCACAGAGTTAAACAAATGTAACATAAAAGAATGCAACACATCTTTACATCTTCCACAGCATAAACGAACGTAGCACATCTTAAAATCATATTCCACAACAGTCTTCTAATGGGACATCATCATAAACAAGTCAGAAAGAAGTTGAGCCCCTGGTGCCTAACTCGTGATCCCTTATCCCTCCCAGGCCCCCTCCTCTACATCTAACTGGTTTTGGGACTATGCTATCGGGTTCTACCTATTGGAGTTCTTGCTCTGGACCAGGTAGGAAAGCCTTGGGACCCCTGTCTCATCTTCTGTATGCTGTGGAGGATGCCTCCGCCACTACATCTGCAAACTGGGTCTGCCTCCTGGGTGTGTAAGGCCATGGTTTCAGCCCTGGCCGTGTAGTGGAATCACCTGGAGGGCCTGGGGTTCATTCTAAGGGCAACAAAAGTCACTATAAGGATTTGAAGGAGAATAAGGCACCCTGGGGGCCATGAGCCAGTGGACTGGGAAAGGCGAAGGGAATATGGGATGGGAGGAGGGGGTGAGTCCACACGAGCAGTGCCTGTAACAAGTCAGAGGGAGTCGAGGTAAAAGAGTGGATGGGTGGTTTGGTGGGTGGGCGGATGGTTCTAAATGTTAGTCAGATTTGGTTGCTATGACAAAGCACCTGAGAAAGATATCCTAAAGGAAGGGACATTTGCTTTAGCTCATGAGTTCAGAGGTTACAGTCTAAGGTCATTGATGCCATTGCTGTGGGGCTGAGGCAGAGACTCATGATGGTGAGGGCATGGTGGCCCAAACCTGACCATCTCACAGCAGGCAGGGAGCGGAGAGAGGAGAGGTCTGAGGCTAGGTGCACATTCAGAGGCACATTCCTAGTAACCTAATTCCTGCAACCGAGCCCCATCTCCTGATAGTCCACACAATTGTGAAATCACTGATGGTATGTCAACCCGCTGATAAAAGTAGCACCCAGCTCATTATCTAAAGAGCAAGGCTGTGTGTGTGTATGTGTGTGTGTGTGTGTGTGTGTGTGTGTGTGTGTGTGTGTGTTAAACAATGTCATGGTGAACTTTCTAGAGCCCAAAGCTAGGAGCCAGTTGTGTCTTGGCCCAAGAAGCACTGAGCTGTCTTTCTATAGTTCCCCAGGGAACTCCCAGCATTGTATCTAAGGACAAGAGTCTAACCCAAGACCCTCTCCCAGGACACTTCCTTTTTTGGCTGCTTATGCTTGGCAGCATTGAATCAAGGCTCCCAGGGTCTAGGAGAGTGAATGGCACACTCTTTAGGGAGCTAAACCTGGCAGGCACCTGCCGGAGTTAAAACTCCACTCAGCCTTGCCCTAGCTAACCCACAAGGCTTTGAGCCATGGACATTTGTGGTTGTGTGGCAGGAAGTGACAAGACACTGCACACAGTCTTTAAGGGCTGGTGGCAGGAGAAAGGTGAGGCAAAGTGGCCATTGTCCCTACCCAGACCAACGCCATGCTGGCCCCCAACCCCTCTGCCCTGCCCCCTGCAGCACCTTCCTGCCATGCCTCGTGGGCTGGATCAACCGCTTCTTCTTCTGGCTGCTGTTCAACGGCAAGAAGGAGAGCAGCGACCTCAGCCACAAGATCTTCACCTACGAATGTCGCTTCAAGCAGCACGTCCAGGACTGGGCCATCCCCAGGTAGTGCCCTCCTCCAGGCCCACCGTGAACCATGGGCCTCTCTAGGGCTGGGAGTCTCTATGGCCCTGAGCATCCTGGGCTGAGGTCCCCGGGAGCCCAGGATAGAGAGAGCCATGGAGGAGGGTTGGGGTAGGTCCCTTCCAACTCTGAGGTCTCTCCCGGGCTGAGGGCAGGGAGAAGACCAAGGAGGCCCTGCTGGAGCTGAAGGCCATGCTGGAGGCCCACCCCCATGTGGTAGCCCACTTCCCTGTGGAGGTGCGATTCACCCGAGGTGACGACATCCTGTTGAGCCCCTGCTTCCAGAGGGACAGCTGCTACATGAACATCATCATGTACAGGTGACAGCTCACTGCAGGGTGTGGGGTGGAGGGAGCAGTCCTCTCATATATAAAGGGATTCCTCTCCTTCCGTCTCCTCGTGCCGGTTTCTGAGGCCATCTTCTCTATTGGGAGATCACACTGATCTCAGCAGCTGGAAATGGCATCTCACCCCTTTGGAGTTCTCTATTACTCTCTGCCTGTAGACTCTTGTGACGTGTACCACTTATAGTCTGTGATCCATCACTATATTCTAGCATTAATAGTAAGCTAATATTCATGAGGAATATTTACCATTTATGAGGACCATAGAATGGAATGAGCAATATATCCCAGCTCAGGTGCCTAAGTCAGTAAGATTTCTGCTGGCCTGGAAGCCACACAGACCAGTTCTGAAGCTGGTTTAACTTCAGTGGAAGAGATGTTAACCTGATGTTAGGATGTACCTGTCAATCCCGGTGACTGAACCCAAGCCCATGGCTGATCTTTTTTTCTCTCTTTTTAACCAGCATGAGGTACCTGAAGGAGTTTGTCTTTTCTGGTTCCTTGCTAAGATATATCCCTCATCTGCCACCCACCCCACTTCATGCATCCACATGTCACAGGCCTTCTCTGGCTTTGCAAACCAGTGGCCATCCTGATCTTTCTAGGGTGTTCCTCCCCCATGCGTAAGGTCCCAAATCATCGCAAAGCCGAGGACAGCTGAACTCACAGTTCTTAGGGGGCCCCAAAGAGCCACAGAAGAGCTTCTGAAAGACACACAGAAGGAACAGTAGTCTAGTTCGTAGAGGACGTGGCTATGGTGAAGTTCATGCCGACTATCTGTGGGTCTCCGTTCTCTTGCTCCTTGAATTCAGATGCCTAAGTGAGAGTTGCCGTGGGATGCATCTGAATGTGTTTGTTGGAAATGTTAGCACTGAAGTCAGCTTCGGGGGTCAGTCACTTTGGGGCTGAGTAGCTGGGCAGGAGAACCGACTGAAGACATTTCATTAGGTTACATGGCCATGCTTTCCAGACATGGGTCATCCAGGGAATGTGTATTTGTATATTGTTTGGATACTGTATGAATGAACAATGTGTGTGTGTTGTGTGACAGTCAGGAGTTGCTTTCAAAGGGGACATATTCTGATAAACACACCATGCGCAATTTTGTCACAGTGTCACCCTGTGCAAACCTAGATGGCATGCCCTTCTGCATACCCCTGCTTTTTCTAGGCTGTCTGCCTGGGCAATACATTGTGTCTGTTTTATACTCTGGTAGCTAACCTGTGTAAAGCAATGACCAGAACAAGAGAAACTTTTCAGCTCCATTACCTTAGGGTCTTTGGTCAATATTAAACTCACAGTAATGTCTAGCTATCAACCGATGAATACACAAGGGGACAAAGTCTTGGAGATCCCTTGGATGTGCTATGAGCAGAAGGCCTCAGGTGCCTGTCCTAACTGTGCTGTCCTGCGGGGAGAGCCAGCCTGATCTCTAGTCACCTGCCAATTAGAGCAGGCCACAGAGAATGCACCTGAGGCAGTGGAGGCCCTTCATAGTACAGGCATGTAGCTGGAGAGTTTTCTCTCCGGGTCCTGCCAAGATCCGGCAGTCCTACAGCCCACTTATAAACTAAATAAACACAGACACTTATATTATTTAAACTGTTTGGCCTAATGGCTCAGGCTTCTAGCTATCTAGTTCTTACATCTTAAATTAACCCATTTCTATAAATCTATACCTTGCCATGTGGCTCGTGACTTACCGGCATCTTCACATGCTCCTTGTCATGGTGGCGGCTGGCAGTGTCTCCCTCCGCCTTCCTGTTCTCTCAGTTCTCCTCTCTGTTAGTCCCGCCTATACTTCCTGCCTGGCCACTGGCCAACCAGTGTTTTATTTATTGACCAATCAGAACAATTTGACATACAGACCATCCCACAGCAAGGGCAGGCTGGCTAACCAATTTCTTCCTCTCTGCCCTAGGCCCTATGGCAAGGATGTGCCTCGGCTAGACTACTGGCTGGCTTATGAGACCATCATGAAGAAGTTTGGAGGCAGACCCCACTGGGCCAAGGTAACTTTGCCCTGCACCCATAGCTACAGGCCTGCTGCTCTGCGCTTTGCTTCCACCAGAGGGCGCCCCTCCTCCGTTACTCTAAGTAACCCAACCAGCTAGTGAAAGGGCACCAGACGCCTCTCCTGTGCTCCAGCTCCAGAAGCCCAGAGGTTGCTGGGCCCTTGGGGTCTTCATAGCAATTTCCTTCACTTTATCATTTTCCTATGGAGCTTGTGAGCAGGATGAGGCAGGCATCGGTGTGCCCACTTAACAGCTAGGAAAGTGAAGGCCTGTGTAGTGGTGGGACCAGAGCCAGGCCCTCCACAATATTATGGGATGAAGATACCAGTGATGAATTCTAAGCTGCTTCAGCTTTACTTTCTGTCTGGGGGTCTGTACTGTGTGTAGGAGGTGGGGGATCAGTGTCATAACCCAGGCTCAGAGACTCTGGGGTGCTGGCCTGTCGCTTGACCTGCCAGCTCTGTAAAGTCAAAGCCTGCTGCCTCCCGTTGCTTCCACAGGCCCACAATTGCACCAGGAAGGACTTTGAGAAAATGTACCCTGCCTTTCAAAAGTTCTGTGGCATCCGCGAGAAGCTGGACCCCACTGGGATGTTCTTGAATTCGTACCTGGAGAAGGTGTTCTACTAGAGCAGGGGTGGCAGCTAGCCTCCCCCACCTCTCAGGCTTCTGTGACCTTTGGGGAATGGAGCAGTGGCCCACAGGCACAGTGGGAGCCACCCTCCACTCCTGACCACACAGAAGGGCGGAGCTCTGGGCGGGGAGGGGAGGGGGGCGCCTCTCTGTTCCTTTCTCCACCATCTTCACAGCACCCCAGGCAAGAGGTGGCCTCTCCTTTAAATCCCTGTTCGCATTCCCATGAGTCCCACAGACATTCCAATCCAGACTGGGGATTTGGTGGTTCCTAGGATCTACCTGTCAGCCAGGTGTCGTGAGGTTCTGAGGCCTGCGGTTCTGCGGCCCAATGCAGAAGGGATCCCTTAGCAAGTGTTTCAGCACAGAGGTGGCATGAAGCACGCTCTGCTTTCTCTCTTCAAAAGTTCTTTCGGATGCCCAGAGACTGTCTGGTCCTGGACAAGCCATCTTCCAGATGGATCCACCTGGCCTGACTGTCATGGCCTGACACCCACAGTGTCTCTTTCAGGGGGTGTTCAGAGTGGAACTCACTCATCTGTTTGTTTCTCTCCCATCACCTTAGAGAGCCGGGCTTTCACCAAGTCCCTGGTTTTGTTCTCACCTTCCTCTTCACAAATGAGATTTTAGTTTGCTCTGTGGTCTTTCTGGAGTGTTCCTTGGAGAACCAAGATGCTCCAGCTGCTTTTTATAAATTAAAGACTGAAGATATTTTTCTGCCTTTGAGAAATTCGTATTTCAATTCATAAAGAGTTAAAATGCAGAGTGTACTTACCAACAGAACTGCCAGATCACAAAGGGATGAAGGACTTGGATAGACATTTCTCTACAGCTACACAAAGGCCACCGGACATGGAAAAAGATGTTCAACACCGCTGTTTTAGGAAAGTGGAGATGAAGCCACGGTGACATACTATTAGTATCAACAACAAGTATTTTAATGTAAAAGCTTACTTAAAATACTATAGTTGGTTTTTTAAGATTTATTTATTATGTATACAGTGTTCTGTCTACATGTATGCCTGCAGGCCAGAAGAGGGGCACCAGATCTCATTACAGATGGTTGTGAGCCACCATGTGGGTGCTGGGAATTGAACTCAGGACCTCTGGAAGAGCAGTCAGTGCTCCTAACCTCTGAGCCATCTCTCCAGCCCAAAATGCTATAGTTTTTAAGTTATTTTTTAAACTCGATTGCCTGTTTCTCGCATGTGAACTTTATAGATGATAGTGCCATGTTGACCAGCCAAAAAGTTAGATGAGCCCATTAGGGGGGAACTTCAAGGCTGTGAAGAGTCCACACTAACTTCAACCGGAGTTTGCAGCCTTCAGGGTTGCCTTGCAGACTGAAATCACGGTGCTAAGCCCAACATCGAATCCCTCACTTTTGATGTACCCATCGGTTGCTTTTCTCTTGAGGGCTCTGGAACGGGTTGGCGTGATTAACAAGAGTAAACGTGGGGCAGGAGGGATGGCTCAAGAGCTAAGAGCATGCGCTGCTCTTGTAGAGGACCTGGATTTGATGATTCCCAGCACATGATCAAGAGACCTATATCCGGGGCTGGAGAGATGGCTCAGAGGTAGAGTACTGGCTGCTCTTCCAGAGGTCCTGAGCTTAATTCCCAAAAACCACATGGTGGTTCACAACCATCTATAATGAGATCTGGTGTCCTCTTCTGGCCTGCAGGGACACATGCAGATAGAACACTGTATACATAATAAATAAATAAATCTTTAAAAAAAAAAAAAAAAAAAAGAGGCTTACAACCACCGATAACTCTAGCTCCCTCCTCTGGACTCTGTGGGTACCTGCCCTCATATGCACAACCCCACACATGCATATTACACAAGTAAAAAAAAAATTAAAAATTATAGCAAGCTAAACCCTGAGGCATTGGAAATCACCAGGTCTAAGTCACCTCACCCCCTTCCCTTCCATAAAAGAGAAGGCTGAGGCTCAGGGAAGTGGGGAAACTTGTCAGTACCTCAGAGTAAGCCACAAAAGACAATGTCTTTAAACTCTTCAACACAAAGTGAAGGGAATGAGACAGGCTGTATATACATGAGGGGTGGGGGAGGAAGAAAAATGAAACCACAGAGCTGTCCGATCGTGAAACATCATGTGTCGCTCCATCAGTGAAAAACGAAACCACCCAAATCCAGCTGGGGCCAACGCGACCTAACCAACATGGCCACTGACTGTCCTTGACGTCACGATAATGGCAGCTTGTCACCACTGGGCTTGCGACATTGCCTTCCCCATTATTTATCTGATGCCATAACACATCTGGAAAACCCCATAAAGGACAAAATAAGTGACCCCTATTCTGGAAAAATCCACACATCGAATCTCCCACCCCATTTTAACTCACAATCTCCTGTTCAGTTTGCTCATACAGGGGACTATCCAGAGTCCCAGTGACTCCAATCCCTTGAGAAGTCCTTATTTCCTCAGATGTTTTGTTCTTGAATGTTTGTCTCTTCCCATGCCCACACTTAAAGCCTGTATTGACTTAAGTCCAGAACTTCCCTTTACCTACTCAACTCCAATTTTGCTTCATACTGGCTTCATTTTTTTTTTTTCCATCAGGCTACACCCAATAGGAGCCTGGGGAGAGCATCCCCCACTGGTGGAGACAGGAGAACCTTTTACATCATGGATGTTTAGATGGTTTACATTTCAGTTCTTAAACTTTATGGACTGAGCATTCTCTTCAAGACATATAGGCAGTGAGGGACTCAGTCCAATGACTTAGGTCTGACACCTCCACGTTCCTTAATTCTTCAATTCCCAGGTTGCTCAGTCAACCCAGTGTTCTGGAAATACACGTTCCAGTTGCCAGAACACCTGCATATCCTTAGGGGATTTGGCTTCTGATGAGTGCAATTTATTCTTTCTTTGAGCTGGTGTCTTTTGACCCCTGAGCGCCATCCGTCCAGAAGACTCATGGCACCGTCCTTTTGGCCCTGAGTGATGTGTGCTGAACCTGTGTTGGCCTCCCGAGGGCATTGCTGATCTAGAGCCATCTTTCCTCCCTCCTTCTATCTTTCTTCTGTTTCCTCTGTTCCAAGTTCCCATCGGCTGGGTTCTGTCTGCGGCTGCCTCCCCGTCAGCTGAGCCTGAAGCATCAGGAACCAGATCATCCATCCCCCTGGTGGCAAACACTAGCCTCCTCTCTGGATGTGGGAACTCATGGGTACTGAGGTGTGTGCCTGTTCCTGTCTGCCCAGCCTGGACTCTTAACAAGTGGGCAGTAATCATTAAAGCATACAAGAAATTAAAATGGAGTTGAACAATGAGGACCAGTGCCCTCCTGGGGTGAGGGTCGGGTGGGTAAATCGGATCACAACATAGCATCAGCTCTCCAAGCTGGATCTGGGGAGAGAAGTAACCAAGCACACTTCTCTCCAGATGCCCACTTGTCCCCGTGCTCCTTAGGTATGCAGCTGAAAAAAAAAGGGGGGGGGGGGCGGGTAGGCTCTGAGGCTCCCATGGGATGCAGCCACCAGCTCGTTACTCTGAGGTTTTTGCTAAAGATTAATATACTCAAAAGGCTTATGTGGCGCTTATGCCCTGGGGTCTCTGGCTCAGGATAGGACAAACTTAGACAAGCTATGGCCAGGCCACCTGCATGGTGGCCCAAATGTGTAATCCCCCACCCCCCACAGGCTCCTATGTCTGAGTACCTGGTCTCCAGCTGATGCAGATGTTTGGGGAGGTTGTGGAACTGACAGGAGATGAAGCCTCACTGGGCTGCATCTGGAACTGCCCGCTCTTTCTCCTTCGGGTTGCTGTTATTGGGGTATTTTGACTCTGTCACCTTGGAACCTTAGATAAGACACAGTGACCTGTCAGGAAGGCACACTGGCAGAGCTGGCTGGGAAGGGCCCTCAAAGCTCATCAACAGAGGGAACACACAGCACAGGAAGGGACCTCTCTAGTCATTCTGTGGTAGCCTCTTATAGGTCTCTGAACTGGGCCTCAAGCTGTCCCCAGTGGCTGTACAGAGGGAAAAATCTAAAACCTAATATGTGTATCTTCCATGGCCCAAACAAAAAAATGACCTTGAATGTCTCAGAGAAGGGAGCAGACACTAGCTCTACAAACCATAGCTGACTTCAGATTTAGAAGTTCTCCGGTCCCTGTAAGTAAGGTCCCTTCCTGAGGTCTTGCAAAAAAAAAAAAAAAAAAAAAAAAAAAAAAAAAAAAAACAGATTCTATCACGAGAATGGAAGACTGGAAGCCAGAAAAAAATCATTCCAAAAAGTCTAATCACACAGGCCAGGGAGACTTTGAAATTGGAATCTACAAAGAGGGGCAATATCACCAGGCGATGGGGAGCAGATGTCACTAAAGGTCTGTGCTGCTGACATCAACCTTGTCTTGATGTCTTGTCCATGAGACAGGACCTTTCAAAGGTCAAGAGAAGCCCAGACATTTCCAGAAAATTCCAAAAAGGAGTCTCCTATGAGTTTGTTGGTTTCATGATCTTGACATGTGTTTCTAGACACAGGATGTCTTCACACAGTCAGAGTAAGGCAGTAGCATGTTGTGTTCAAGGCTGTCAAGGTCATCATGGACCAGTTTCAAAGAACTACCTCCTTTCTTTAGGACCTGTTGGCTGCCGATCTGAAAAATGCGCCCCTTTCCTGGGATTGGTGTCAGTGTGTCACTGTGTGGCCTTACACACACAACATCATTGGCAAAGGTGTCATGGCATTCGTGATCACTTATGAACATGATCTGGGGTAAAGTGGCCCTCCAGTCGCCCCAATCCTGTGATGTGCCTTAGGACACCTAGAGAGACTGGAGGCAAAGATGAGGTCACAGAGTGGGCCTGGGGCCACCTTAAGACGTGGTCTTTGTTCCCCTGGGTGCTGGTACAAGTGAGGACAGGCTGACCATGGTACCCCAACCTGTGACAACTCCATCCCAAGCCTAGACGAACCCTCATCCACTTCCATTTGGACCAGAGATGGTCAGTGCCACTGCTGGACCATAAGTCACTGAGCTGGGGAAGAAGAGCTGTAGCACTGAGGCTGCCCGGCCATCACAAAGCAATGTCATAGTCAGTGAGGACTGAAATTGGGATGTTGGGATCAGAGGTGAAACCGGATTGGAGTGCGGAGTGTGCAGAGGCAAACAGTTCATTGTGAACCTTGTGAGGTTGCTCCGCACGGTGTGCTGTTTGCTACTCCACCAGCAGGGTCAGTGCTGGACTCTGATGATCCAAGCCCTTTCTGTACCTTCTCTTCATCTTTGTGCAACCTAGATTGACCCAACTGTTCTAGAAAACACCTAGCAAGGCTCAGTCTGCGTAGGACACTGAGCTAGAAGAAGCCTTGGCGTAAGGCCACCGTGAAGCCCCTTGGTCCCTGAATCTGCTCTGCACTAGCTTCAGGACTGCAAATAAATGGCCCGCATCGTTTCTACAGTGTCACTCTCAATGGCCTGAGATCCCAGCAAGTGACAAACAGGATGTACTCAATGGAGATGTAGACTATGGCTGGTCGGCGTCACCTGCTGGCAGCACCTGGTACTGCAACTGACCGAGAGCTGAGCCTGAGCTGTGGAGGAAGGAACTTTAAAAACCACATGAGCAGAGAAATAAACACCCAATAGAGAGGTAAAGATTGTATGGAGAGAAAGTGATCAGAGACCACCATGGTCCAGAAGGCTTCCCAGAGTTCCAAGTTCTTACAAATAAAAAGAAAACTGCCTCTTAGTCTGGCCTCCTGCTGGCCAATTTCCACAGTTACACCTTGATTTTCAGAGCGTTCTCTGGGAGACTGCCCCACCGGTCAGGACACATGGACAGTGCTGTAAGGGGATTCGAGCTTCAGGAATTTGCCTCCGTGGGCTAGTGGAACATGCCTCTCTCCAAACCAGAGGTCCCCCCAGCTTTTATTGGTCCCCCAATATTCTTTACTCTCCACTGTATGGTGAGTCCTTTATAATCTCGGTCCTTACTTTTAAGGTTTCTTTTGCATTTGTGTGGAGCTTTGGGTGTCGCTCCGCCAATTTCCTAGCTTACCCATAGGCTCCAGCCACAGGGATAGGCACTGTGCCCAGAATGCACATTCTGCTCCTTATCTGGACTTCTGAGGACTTTCCAGCCTCCCAGGGTCTCAGAAAGGCTTGTTTATCAGTCCCTTGGGTCACAGAAAGGCTGCCTGCTTTTCTACCTGTGTGTTTTGAGATGAGATCTTTCTCGGGGACCTGAGCTCACTGATCAGGTGAGACTGAGACTGCCTCACCTGCAAGTGCCAAGGCCCTCTCTCCCCCACCTTGACCACGCTGAGGTTACAAGCATGTGCCGCCATGCCTGACTTGACCGAGCTCATGTGTGTGGCGAGCACTTCCCCAGCTGACCCATCTCTTTCTGTTTCTTCCCCGTACCAAATGAAAACATGCGGTCGGCAGGAAAATCAGGTATGGAAACAGGCCGGGCGACACAGATCACAAGGCAGCTTTATTATCGGATTAGTTGCGTGGGGAAGTTCTTCCCAGGAGCAGCAAGTGCAGGCGTTAGAGTGCAGAATCCAAAGGAAGGAGAGGCTGCTGGGGTCGAAGCCTACTCGCTTGGAGACATGCGGAGCTCTCTAGAGGTCTGTGGCAACCTCGGGGAGCTGGGGGGGGGCCTTCACTTCTAGGGGACCCCACATGTGGAAACGCAATGTTTCTGTCTCATTCCGCTCTGAAAAAAAAAGAGTGGAGAAGGGAATCAGTATCCCCCCTGAGAAGCAGCCACCTACACCCACATTCTTACAACCAAGGAAAAACATTTCCCGGAGCAAAGAAAAGAAAATTCCCATGATTTTCCTAGCTTCCCCATAGGCTCCAGCCACAGGGATAGGCACTGTGCCCAGAATGCACATTCTGCTCCTTATCTGGACTTCTGAGGACTTTCCAGCCTCCCAGGGTCTCAGAAAGGCTTGTTTATCAGTCCCTCGGGTCACAGAAAGGCTGCCTGCTTACCGGCTTTTCTTGCGGTATTCCTGCAGTGCTTTCTCTGCCACTGTGTCCATAAATTTGGGGTTATCCCTAGATAATTCTCCTGGTAACACCACTGTGATGGGGTCAGAGTCAAACAGCTTCACCACGACCTCAGTGACACGGGAGGGGACTTCTGAATCCGAAGAGTGGGTTGTCACCTAGGCAGAAGGAGGCAAATGAGGCATCCATACACGATGTCTAGAGTGTCCCTTTCTTTGTCAAAGGATATGGGATTTTTCTTTGCCCCTTCAAGCAAATACGAATCTTCTGTTATCTGTCACTAGTCAAGATGTCTAGACATTTCAGAGTAAAAATATCCCAGTCTGAAAGAACAGATGTCATTTGAAAATGAGCAGCTGGGCAGGCACTCCAGAAACTTGATTTTTCAAATGTTTTCTTGCTATCTTGTCTTATTTTCTTGTTTTCCCGCTTTGTTGGAGACAGGGTCTCACTATGTAGTCCAGTCTGGTCTCAAGCTCCCCACCCATCTGCCTCAGTCTCCCCAGTGCTGGCTTACAGCATGCCTGGCCCCAACATCCACTTGTACAAATGTTAGCTGCTCTGTGGTTGAAGCGGGGAGGGGGAGGTCTGAGCATTAAAAGGAAGCTGTTTTCACTGGCTGACAATGAACCAATTCATGTGCCACTTAACTCAATCCCCGGTAAGAAAGCAGCTTTGCAGTCAGGCTGACGGGTCGATGGGCAGGAAAGCTGCCCAAAGTTCCCCACCCTTAGCAAGCCACGGACCCTCTCACTTCCCTTCTCTTGGAAACGTCCTTGGATGTCTGACCTCAAAGGGCGAAGAAGGCATGTCAATGCTAAAGCATGCATAGGATTTCCCTAGTCCCTGCCAGTGGAACTCATAGGTGCTCTTGTGTGGTACCTTTGTCCCATTCCACCTCTAAGAGGCACACATCATCTCTAGACCACCCACGGGCCCCAGTCTAAGCCCGTGACTGGAACGCAAACTCACGGTGGAGACCCGCAGGTAATACTGGTCCTCGCCCTGTGTGAGGTTAGCCAGCTGGGACAACCAGTTGAACTGCTCGTTCAGCTGCTCCAGCAGGGATGAGGTGTTGAGCATCTTGCTCTGGAGGGAATGAAGCAGCTCGTTGTACCGCTTGGTCAACAGTTCGGCCACCTCGAGGGAGTCGTTCAGCTCCTGGCGCAGGTGAGCCTGCGCAGGGTTGTTGGCCGAGCAGTCTGTCCGGAGGAGAAAGGAACAGAACCCCGAAGGGAGAGTTAGGGGGCGATGAAAACGCCCTGGGGGACCAGCGCCTGCAGCTGGAATCTGCAGCGGAGCTCCTGCTGAGTGGAGGTCCACAAACCATGAAGCAGTCCCCCCGAAATGGGCACCAAGGCACTGCTCCCTTCATGCTTTGGGAAACAATGGTGGAGGGGCTAAGCTGTGCTGGAGCAGCGTGAATGAGTTCTCTCTGAGTGGTAGACGGGACCAGTCTTGGGGACCTGCCCTAGTGCTGCTGACCATTCTCTAGGGAGCGCCGAGGTCAACTGCTCCATGTGTTCAGACCTGGAGTTAACTCTCGCTGCCTTAGTGCCTCCCGGGAGTCATTTCCAAACAGAAGGAGCCTACTGTGCACTGGACACTCCCCAGAGAAGAGGAGCACCTAGGTGCACCTACTGTGTGCCAGACACAATCAGGTGCTCCAGGTGTCCTTTGCTCTCAAAGTAGGCTTGTTTTGACTTATGCACCAAAACTCCTGTTTGACCAGTAACGAAACGGGGTTTTCAGAAGTAAGAAACTTGCCCAGATCTAGAAGAGAAACAATCTTTGGAACCAAGATTGAACCCACATCTTCAACTCCTCAGTCTGAGCTCTTCCTCCTCTGAGACAATGGTTCTACAACATTCGCCAAGCTTATTTTTGAGCATGTTTGAGAGATTTGGACATTCTGGTTTGGTGCTGGGGGGAGGGGGGTTCGATCCTTGGCTGTCCTCATCCACCCACAGCTGGCCAGGGGGATCCTGAAGAGAATAGCGAAATTGCAGTCTTCCCTTCTGGTCCTTGAGTGCACTGCAGATCTCAGGTTTCTAGGACCTACAGAGTGTCCATATCGTCTGAAAACCAGTCCCCCCCCCCCATTATTTTTAAAACATCCAGGAATGGCTATATGAAAATGAAGCAAGACAAGAGAGAAGAGAGCCTTCTGGGCCTATGTGCAGCTGCGATCATTCATACTAAAATAAGACAAAATCTTGTGTGGGGCAAGAAACAGGATTAGAGACAAGAAGCCAGGCTGAGAAGAAATCTGTGAGAAATAACCTGAATGTTATTACTTACTACTGAATATCCCAAACAAGGAGAAGTCCCTGTGGGGCTACACAGTTGGTGGTTCTCAACCTGGGACCTTGCTACCCACCAGGGGACATTCTGGAAGTTCTGAAGATATTTCTGATGGTCACAGTGGAGGGAAGGGGGCATCTGGCAGGTGGAAGCCAAAGATGCTGTTAAGTGCTCAGCAGTGCAAAGGCCTGCCCCACAGGGTTGAATCAAGACGTCCCAGGCTACACGTCCCTGGTAGAGCCTATCCATATAACTGTAAGCACCATAAATAAGAGCTAATGGGTGCTAGACATGGTGACTGCTAGAGTGTGGTCTAAGATCACTAAGCCTGATGTAAGAGATCCAGGTGACTGGCTTCCTTGTGGTCAGACTCTCTGTCATTCAACTATCCTGACAGTTTCCTGGGGAAAGCCTGCAGATGTGGCCATATACTTATCTAACATTTCACACCACAACCTTTGCAAACACTAATGTTTGTTTGCATGGGCTCCTAACATCGCAGGAGTGAGGCTAGGAATGTTTAACCAGACTCTGAAGGCCTGTCCTGGCCAACCACAGGTATGAAGTAACAGCAAAACCACAGGGTTGATAAGGAAGATTAACCCTTTGTGATCTGAGCAGGGAGCGCTGCAAAGTCCGGGGACCACGGTAAAGACTGGGCTTGAGGCATGGGGCATTTGATCGATAGCCAGACCTGACAAAACTTTGAGGAACAGTTTTGTTTGTTGTTTGTATTTTGTTTTGTTTTCTTTAAGACAGAATCTCACAATGTAGCCAAGACTGGCCTTGAATCATCCTATCTCAGCCTCCCAAATGCTGGGATTATGGGAGGGGTACCATCACACCCAGATTGCCTGGGGGACTGCTGAAGGAAAATATTTCATCTTCTGAGGGACTCATCTACCAAAAAGAATGTGGCAGGATACCAAGGACCACTGTCACAAAGACATAGCTCAGGGTCCCATGGGAGAAACCCCAGGGTGCTATTCCTAAGCACAGCCTAAGTGAGATGTCTCATGTCTCATAATCTTAGGTAAGTCACTCAGCTATTCTACAAGATGAAAAGAGCTGTACCCAGCTCACAAGGTCATTCTGAAGGGTGAGCAAACATCTGAAATGTTTACAGCAGTGCCTGGCACGTGGTGAGTGCTCGTTAAATAAAATGCATGCCGTCTAAGATTTCATAATACAAAGTAAAAAAACAAGGCCTACTGTACTTGGCACTGTGGACAAAGTAACCACGGGAATTGCTGGTGGCTATAGTCAAATTCTATGGCGACACCCACCGTGGACTGCGGGTTTACCATGGGCCATCAAGGTGGTGGGTGCTTTAGATACACCTCATCTGTGTTAGAACAGTCTGCATCTGAACTTGATTTTAAGTACAACGGGTGTCGCTCAGTGGTAGAGCACTATTCCAGCTCCCAAATCACGACCCTAACTCTAGACAGGAGGACAGGAGGCTGTATATCAAGGTGAGGACTTTTCCAGGGACCCCCAGCTCACAGACAGAGAGCTAGTCTCTGAAGAAGGACCCTGCCAGTGAGTCACAGGTGACCCAAAGTCAGATGACCACAGTGCCAGATTATAGACTGGTCCCCGACTCACCCACAGACAAGATCTCCCGGCATTTCTCACACTGGCCCTTCATCTTCAGGCACCCTGTGGAGTTGTGGCGGATCTCCTTGCACACTGTACGGTCATCTTCACCTTCTGGACACATAGGAAGGGAGAAAGAGGCAGGCTGAGGCACACAGCCCTTTGGAAGGGAGCCCACCCAACACGACTCCACACCTCTGCTCAGCCCTGTGGTCAGCGGGAGATGCGGCGTGGCTGTTTGCCTGCACACATGGAATCGGATATCCCCATGGCTTCACGGCAGGTACGGCCCGTGTAGCCACCGTCTCCATCTGAGGAGCTCTCTCCTGCCATATCCCCTCAGCTGTGTGCCTTCTGGCATGACAGCGTTCTCTGCTCTTCATTCTCCTTGGCTGGTGTCCCTCCTAACTGACCATCAGTGAGCCCCATGGTGCAAACCACACCGCGTAGAAGATGGTGTTAAGACACAAAGCACCAATGAAGAATATTGCTCCTTAGACACTGGCTTCTTGTGTCCACGTTACATTTCATCCTTACAGACATTGCACACTAAGGTCACGGCCATGAACATCTTCTTTAAGGGCGAGCAAGGCTGTAATACATACAGTTCACTGCCCGGAGGGACAGGCTTCACACACCTCGCCCTCAAGAGTTCCTAAGAAAGACGCTGTGGTCCTGTAGGAGGCACAACCCAGGCCACAAAGAACACAGGCTCCAATCTTTACAGTGCTAAACTGAACTGGACCCCACATTGTCGTCTCATTCCTTGACCCCCATCCTAGCTCCTTGGCCCTGTAAATGGAGAGAATACCAGCCTAAAGGGCCGCTAGGAACATAAAAAAACAGCACATGCCAAGCCCCGGAAGAGCCCTAACATCTGGGAGGTTCCCATTCCTCCTGGGAAAGAAAGGCAGGGTTTTCTGACCTCTTATCAAATCCACGTCTGGGAACTGGAAGGCTGGGCTGTGGAACTGGACATCCATGGCCTGTTGAGCCTGGTGTATCATCTCGAAGAAAGGCTGGAACATGTTTTGGAAGCTCAGGGGCCCATAGTGGGAGAGAGGCATGAGGCTGCGGACCAAGCGGGACTTGGGATATAAGAAGTGAGGCCTCCTGTGTGGGAAGCCGAAGGGTGAGAAGAAATGGGTGTCCTGGGGCTCGTGGGTGAAGAACCGGTCCTGGAAGAGCGTGTCCATGATGCCAGACGCCCGGGTAAAGCTGTCCTGCATGGCGTCTAGGGCTTGGCTCTGCTGCCGGTCACTCTCCATCAGGGAGTCAATGCGGTCGCCGTTCATCCAGAAGTAGAAAGGCGAACTCTGGTTCAGAAACTCCTCCAGCTGGGACCCAGAGGAGCACAGTGAGGAGGTGTTGACTCCAGCCCCGAGTGCATCCTCCTCTGATCACACAGCAGGTGACCCCGGTTCCCACTGTTCTGCCTCCCCAAGAATACTCTGTCAGCTCATGTCACTCATCTACCTCTCACAGGTCTCTTCAAAAGAATCCCCTGTCACCTTTGACCATAGAGGACAGCCACTCCCACTGGGCTGGTCGGTCAGCCTTCAGGAAACAGTGACTCTTACGAAATCCCAACCTTGTGGAGCTCACAGGTAGGGACAGAATCAACGTTAATATGCTAAATATTCTTAATTCCTTTCTCCTAGTTGAGCACAGGTTTCTGCCATACCATGAGGCCATTTCACCCAGCTAGTTCAAGGTCTTCTAAGAGATGGTACCTGGCAAGCAGACCTGGGATGATTGTTTACATGTGCACTCATGTCAGACATCACCAATCAACCATGACACTAGAAAGGCAAGTCATCAGGCAGTGCTAATCAACCGTATCCAGCATATGGGATGAGGCCTATCTCATGGATTCTCCATGTTCCTCATTCAGAGCCCAGGCCGTGGACACGTCTCCTTCTCACCTGGCGGCCAACAAGACCAGAGCCGCTTCTGCAGACACGGGCGTAGAACTTCATACAGGTCTGCTTCAGGCAGGGCTTACACTCTTCCCAGAGGGCCATCATGGTCTCGTTGCAGACTTCCGGGAATGCCTTCAGTTTCATTTCAGAATCCCTGGTGTCATCGAGAGCATCCTTTGGGAAGATAACAGGGCCAGGTGAGCCACACAGAGTCCTGGCAGGCCTCCCTGGTCTATGTACAATGTACTACTTCAGCCCTCATCTTCGCCCTAGCCCTCCTGTCCTGCTGCCCCCACTGGGCTCTCGGCAGCCTCTTCTCCTCCAAGGCCCGGATATGCTCTCAGCTTTCCCTGACCTCTCTGACTTACTACTCTGACAGTCTTTTCCTCAGGCTCCACCTCTCCCTTACGCCCCACTTCCTCTTCTCATTTCCCCCAAGACACCAGTCCCATCTTTCTATGTAACTGTGGCCCCTGACATGCAAATCGAAGCTATCAAAACAGAAGTCACACCAACCATCAAACTCATTAACGTGCCCTTGGCCCAGTCATTGGATCCAGAGAGTGCCAAAATAAAAATTTTAAATCCTGTGCCTGAAGAGATATTAGTTTACTGCAGATGTGGACGTCTACGTATAGATATGGAAAAGAAATGTGTGTGAATGGTGGATATGTATATAAATTCTGCTCTCTCTGTGTGTGAGTGTGTGTGTGTGTGTGTGTGTGTGTGTGTGTGTGTGTGTGTGTGTGTGAGTGTGCACCAGAGCCAACTGAGATGCTCAAATGTAGAAGACAAGTTAAGCAAATGGTAACACAGCAGCCTTCAATTATCATCAGTGGTCTTAGCTACTGAAGGTCAATTACATTCTAAAAATAGTATCGTGAACTGTGAGGAATTAAGATATGTTTGAGAGTGAGAGAAATACATCTGCATAACTTTCTCTGCAGTATAACATTATAATTGTTCTATTTTGTTGTTGTTCATATCTTACTGTCTGTAATTTCTAAAATAAGCATTATCATAGATAGGTACATAAACACACGTCTAGAGGGCTTGGTACTATCCACGGCTTCAGGCTTCCACTAAGGGTCTTGAAGCCTGCCCCCTGTGGCTAAGTGGGGTTGGATAGATGACTAAGGACAGATTACAAAGTTTTCACATTAATTTTTAAATATTATAATAAACACTTTCATGTTAAAAGTAATTCTGAATACAGAAGAAAGGAGTAGTGGAGAGTAGCCAGACGCTGCTGTGATCCCCTCCCGAGTCCCGCACCATGCCCTATCTTCACCAAGGATTAGAAAAATCTATTGAAATGAATCTGGGCTTCAGGCCCTGGGCCAGACTTGCAAGGAAACCAGATCCAAGACCTCAGCTCCGAGGCTTTCACAAGCAAATGTGCTTTCTCTGTTTCCTTGGTCCAGCCCAGCTTCAGCAAAGCCCTGTACAGACTGCACTAGGACACCATGGCAACCCCACGAGACATCTGCCCACCATGTCCCCTTCCTCCCCTCCAGCAGGGAGAGGGCCAGGCCCAGGCAAGGCTTGGCCCTACCTCCTTCTTCTTCTTGGCTTCCTCTAAATTGTCGAGCAGTAACTTGCGCTCCGCGTTGGTTTTTTCGATGAGAGTCTTGATCTGCTTCACTCCCTGGACGGCGTTTTGAATTTCCTTGTTAATGTACTTACTCCCTTGAGTGGACATTTCTGTGAGAGAGAGAGAGAGAGAGGAAGGTAGAATGAGTTGAATGGAAGAAAGGGCTGGAGCAATAGCCCGCGGGAGCCAGTGGGGCTCTGAGAAAGCCCTGCTCTGATGGGGGCGGTCGGAGCGGTCAAGCTGAGACACTGTCACCACCACCCCAAGCCAGTGGCAGCTGCGATGGTCTCTGTCCTGCCTCTGTGTCTCATCACAGGGGTCATGGTAGATGCCACCCCCACCACTCAGGAACACGGACCACAGGAGCAGTACAGAGAGAGGCAGCCATACTATGTCTGGTCCCTGCCATGCCACCCTGAGGAGCCAACGGCCCCCGAGGATATTTCAAGGAAACGAGGGGGAAAAGAAGCGTTAGTTAACCTCTTAAGCATCAAAATAGAAACAAAATCTGTGGTTGTGGATATAGATCTTTCTGGAGTTGTTCAGCTCAGCCCGGCCTTTGAACTTCTTTGTTCCGGCGAACAGTGTCAGGTGATGAGGACAGGAAAATCAATGAAAGAGCACGGGACACCATGGAGACAGGAAGGTAAATGAAGAGCTGCGGTCACCATGGAGACTGTAACCAGGGCACAGCAGCAGGTGACGGAGGCGATGACACATGGTGTCACAGCGGCACCGCTTACTGGATGCTTATCCTGTGTCAAGCACCGTTTCCCACACCTCAAATGTGTTCTGTCTACTATTCCTGATGCCAGGGTCACACACATCCAATGAGAAGGGGGAGTGGATGGGGCGGGGGGCGGCGGGGGCGTTGAGCCAAGGGCACGAAGTTTCAATTACGCAGCATGAGTAAGCCTGGAGGTCAATGGTCCCCGCGGTGCTCATGGTTAATAATATTGTGTTCTGCCCTCTGTCATGTGCTAAGAGGATGTATTTTAAGTGTCTGAACCGCAACAATAAGGTGAGGTGATGGATAGCTAGTAGCTTGACAATGGCAATCATTTCACCATGCATATCAGCATGAGAGCATCGGGTTGTATTCTGTAATATATCGTTTTGATGTGTCAATCATATCTCAGTAAAGCTTGAGTTTAAGAGCAGATCAAGAGAGTGGCCCAAAGGTTTACAAGTGGAACAGTGGTTCTCAACCTTGGGTCACAACTCCTTTGTGTGTGTGTGTGTGTGTGTGTGTGTGTGTGTGTGAAATGACCATTTCATTTCACAGGGGTCACGTATCAGATACATTGCATATCAGATATTTACATTATGATTAATAGCAGTAGCAAAATTATAGTTACAAAGTAGCAGTGCAAATAATGTTATGGTTGGGGTCACCACAGCATGAGGCGCTGTAGTAAAGGGTCACAGCCCAGGAAGGTTGAGGACCACTGAATTAGAGTATAGGGCAGACTCACACCCAGGACTGACCCAAATATCTGGGTTTTTAAATGAAAACCCTCACAGCTATGAACAAGAGGTTGGGAGAGAAGGAAGGAGGAAAGGCAGGTTTCCGGGAAAGCCTTGGAAGATGGGGAGGAGGGGATGACCTCAGATGACTACTTCATGTTGACCTGTATTGTTCTTGTCCGGAGAAGGACACTGGTGAAACCAGGTTTCCAGGGGGAGAGGTTGAGGGATGCAACGGTAAAACTGACAAAGTTTTAAATGGTCTAGGCACAGCTTTGAGAGAAAAGTAAGGGAGCCAGGGAGGAGACCAGGAAGGAATAAATGAGTGGCTTGGGACATAGAGGTCAATGTCTAGAAGGCACCTGACCACAAACACAAACCAAAACAAACAACAACAAAACAGGAGCTTAGAGATTCAGACGGAACAGGGACAGGGACAGACCCAGGGTGCAGTATGAAAACAGCCCTCAGCACTTGGGGATGAGCTGGAGAGGTGGCCCTACCCCAGACCCCACCACCACCTGAGTCTCCTCAGTCTACTTGCCCTGGAGCTCATTGTCGGAGACCTCCTGCTCCCCCAGGACCATGCCATTGTCCCCGGCCAGCAGCAGTCCCACGCACAGCAGCAGAATCTTCATGGTGCGGCCTCCTCTGGGTCAGGAGTCCTAGCAGGTCTGTGTGGAAAGAACAGGAGAGCATCATGGTACCAGCCGGGTGGGCTCCTTATGAATTTCCTGCAGCCTGCTACAGCTCCCTGAGAAAGGAGATGGGGTGGGATTGTAATCTGTGGCCCTTGTCTGTCTGTCCCCCTCGGGTAGCATGACTGCAGTTTATCCCTGAGGAACATAGGGGGGAAAATCATCCCTCTCCTATCCCCTTCAATGATCCCCTCAGAGCCCCCAGGGCTATCTAAGTGTGCTTTTCAGGAGTCAGAGGTAACATTCACCCCCTTCAGTCAGCACAAATGGAAATTCAGTCCATTTGACTACATCTGGGTGAGGCGTTTGCTGGGCTGAATATGGATTCAAGGGGTGGGGGTGGGGGTAAAGAAGCAAAATAAGGAGAGAAGGACTGTGTAGGAAGCAGAGAAGCAGAGCGAGGGAAGGGGAAGACAAAGCCGGAGATTAGCAGTGGGCCCCATGAAAGCCCCTTCAGGAGGACAGACCCATTGGCTCCAGCAAATCCCTTTCACATGCCTGTTCCCTCTAAGCCTGAACCAGCATGCTCTGCCAAGGTGCCCCTGCCACCACTGGGCTGGCTGCCCTGAGCCAGGGGACACAGGCTGAAGCCCCAGGATTACACAATGGATCCTTTCCCAGAAGCTGGATTGTTTGCATAAACACACACACACACACACACACACACACACACACACACACACACACACGCCTCGTATCTCCAACCCTACGCAGAACGGCTTATCACCGACTTCCCACAGCCACAGGAACAGAAAAGGGAGGAGCGGTCTTTCTTCCTGAAATGGCTCACTCTAAAACATGCTCTCAGCTGGACAGGCCCATCGGCACACCAGGTAGATCATTAATAGGGAAGGCCTCTACTGAGGTGTAGCTATGGACACAGAGGCAGAGGAGCCGCGTGGGAGAAGAGACAGGCACTTTCCCCAGCAGTGGGTGGGCAGCTGGACCAGCCTGGTTTCAGATCCACTAGGAAGGTCCCGGTCTCCCAGATGCTCACTGAGGCCTGAAACGCCTCAGGCAGGGACAGACCCTTGGCCGTATCAGAGATGAAGCCACAGAAATACCTGTGGGTGGGAGAAGCCTCGAGCGTGACTTTTGGGAAATAATCCATTCAACAGCCTTGGAAATGGGTTCTGACCAGAGGATAGTATGATGCCCAGAAGCAGGGCAGGGTAGCCAAGGAAGAGCATTGAATGGGAGGGAGGTGAGATGGTTTCAAGATGAGCGGCAGTGGCCCTGGGTCCTGCCAAGGGAGACCTGGGGCCTGGAGAGCCACCCAGCTCCCAGATAAGAAAGGGGAGGGTGGCTCTTCCACCCAACCTCTGCACCTCTATGGCAGTGCCAAAGCCCAGTTACTGTTGAGTCTCCCAAGACACACCGTAAGCCAATGGCCACCCCAGGATGAGAGCCCAGCACTCCAAAACCCCACTTTAATATTCTTTCCTTGACATCAAAAGTCTTACATCTCTCCGCCTCGGTTTCTTTATCTGTAAAATGGACCTGATACAGACCTCAAAGGAGCGATCGACGGAGCCTCCACTCTGTAAATCTCCCAAGTACAGACTCCCCTGATGTCTGGTGGTAATGCTGACTCTGGGTCAGAATTTGCTTGTCTCAGAAGCTTCCAGGTGCTGCGGTGCTGTTGGTCCAAGGACAATGCACACAGCCTGGTGCCCTCCCTCTCTACACTGACTCACTTCCTCTCGTCATTCGGAGGCTGGCTCGCTGCCTGGCTACCAACTGCCCTGAGTGGATGAGCCTCCCCAGGGCCAAGGACCTCCTTATCTAACAGGACAACACTGTCTTTTCCCTTGTGGCGTATTTCCTCCATTTATTTTCAATGCATTTTTATGAACCATCCCTTTATAGGTCCTGTTTTCAAATATTCTTTAAAGTCACACATCTGTGGCTGTCTAATATCCCACTGACTAACATTTGAGGTTTATTTTATTATTCTCACAAGGTTGGGCACTAAATGGTACTCTCTTGAGCTTCCAGTTACAGAGCCTGCATAGACACTTGGATTCCTAACTTCTTCCTTTAAAACAGCAGCAGCAACAGCAGCAGCAGCAGCAGCAGCAGCAGCAGTTTTTAAAATTGGATCCAGAAATTCTGAAAGCCATCGGGCTTCAGTTCTCATTCGTTTAACGTATAACGCGATCTGGTGGGGTCAGACGTCTCAGGCCTGGTGGAGCAATTCTCTGAAAGACTGAATGCATTCAGCCCTGTGTTAAGCAGGACTGAATGGCTTCAGCGCGTCCTTATACACACATCTTTTTTATTATGTGCTGTCCCAGGAGCTAGAAGGGAGGTGTAAACACGGTGACTCATGCATGTAAGACATCAGCCGCCCACCAAGATACGCACCTGCACGCAGCACGCAGCCGCTCGCGCCCCTGCGCCTCCCGCAACGCAGCGCAGGCTTCAACCCTCAGTTTCCCCATTTTTGCAAAAGGAAGATCTTTGCATTGCGGCCTATTACACAACCTTGAAATTGTGATCCGGGCTAATGAACACCGGGACTCCCGAGTCTGAGCCAGCGCGCAGCCCCCGTGCCATCCGACCCGAGGCTCGGCTGCCTGGTGACGGGACTCTGGCCTCCTCCCACTTCCCCAGGGCTGCGCCATCTCTCCACCTGGCTGCTGTCCCCGTCCTCCCATCCCTCCCTTTGTGGCTTCAGCACAGCGCTGGGGTAGGAAAGGTGCGGATGTCTCACCGGTCCGCAGCGTCGCTCCAGTGCGCTCCTCCTGGTGACGCTGGTAGTGAGCACCGGGGAAGCGCCCTATTTATAGTGCTCGGCTCAAGTACACCCCCTTCGGGGCTGGCTGCAAACCTGCATGACTCACGCCCAGAGAATGCCGGGGAATGCACCAGGAGCTTTCTGGAAGCCTGGAGGTGGGGGTGGGGGGTGCAGGACTCGGCGGGGGGCACCGGGGGGCGCATGGGCATCACAAATGACACTGCCGGTGCCAGAGGGACCCTAGCTAGCTGGCTGCTCTTTTCACTGCGTGCTACCGGAGGCCTCACAGCCAGGCCCTAACAGAAGAAGAGCCTTAGAGGAAGATGGTACACACACTACTCTGGCCTAATCACGGTCCACTCCATTGCACATCCATCTTCCACATTAACCCATTAACCGCTTTCTTTTCCCCCATTTAAATGGGAGAGTATCAGAAACACTGAGGATAACACAAGGCATTGTGTTAGGAAATACTTGGCTCTCTAAACGCCGCGCTGGGCTGCCTGTCCCTTGGCAGACAGATGCAGGAAACAGAAACGGGTTAAGAAATGAACAAATTATACACCAGGAGTCCAGAAGGCCTTCCCTGTCTCTGGGATCCATAGAACCTCAGCATCGTTCCCATGCCACTGGGACCCAGTCAAGCGGGGTGGGCTTCACTGGTTCTGGCCCTAGGAACCTCGCACCGACTTTCAAGTACACTGTTCCACTTTCTTCAGTGGTATGGCCACGGGTAAGGTGCCCGGGTTTCTGTAAATAACTTGCCTCTCCATGCTCCTGTAAGCAACCCTAAGGAAACTCATGAGAGAGGAAGAGAAGAGAAAGAAGAGATTATGGGAGGCGGGAGAGGATAAGAAAGAGTAAACGGAGGTGTCTGAATAAGATCAAAATGCATTATATACATGTACGGAAACGTCACTATTGAACTCATTATTATGTATAATTAATATATACACTCATAAGAAATTTAAAGCAAAGACTACTTTGTCCCAGACTTGTCATTCACATCGGTTTCTGGACAAGGAGCCTGTCGTGGAAGTTCTCCACTAGGCCCTGCTGATGAAGTAGCTGGTCTGTGTCCAGAGGTGCTGAGACGTTCCCCAGCTGTTTTCTTGGGAGAGCAGGAACATCTGTTACTGGGATCTCTGGAGAGAAAGAACAGTCTAGGAGCCTCTACCATGTTGCTACTTCTTGGAGAAGGAACCAAGCTTCCCACTCTGGACTCTGGAACATTTGTGTGTCAAGAGACAGGGCAAGAGCCTGGCATTCCGCTCAAGCTGGTGAGGCCCCAGGGCAGGTAAGGCCGTTTGGGTGGCAGGCGTTGAATTTTGTGTACAAGAGAAAGGGTTTGAAGGAGAGACGTGTTGTCAGGGCCTGGGCGTCCCTTTCATGTCTGTAAAAGAACAGCGCGCGGGAGGCCAGCTTTCCACTTGCCCAAGGCCAGAGGCTATGGTGATCTGGACCTTTCCCAAAAGGCAGCCTACAGGAAGTGTCTAGGCCTAGGCAGAAGTGGGCTAGGGCTGGCTACCGTCCCAGTTGTGCCTAGAGGCACCCGGTGCCTTTGGATGAACCACATTGCCCTCGGGCTTTATTTTCTTCCGTCTGGGAAGGGTGGGTTTGAAATGTGTCCTCTCTAGGACTTCCTTTAGCTAGCCTGATCCAACGCCAAGTTTGAGAAGATAACTAACCAAAGAACAGCGTCAACAGAACCTTGGGGGATTTTTATCCCCTAGAAACTTCTTTGTTTTTCCTTAAGGAGAAGAAGAAGAAGAAGAAGAAAAAAAAAAAAGAATTCTCAGTAACAGCTACATTTTCCGTGGACACTGGTGTCCTTGTAACTTTTTTGTTCCACAGCCCCATTGCTGGATGTTGTGGGCAGAGACTACAATAGCTATATCTGTAAGAACTGCTCTTTGGAGGTCAGGCAAGAAGATCTGCCTTAGTCAGCTGAGGTAGGGGATCCGGGAAGAGGACGATAAGGATTCCCCGGCCACGATTACAAGTGGCCGCTTTTCTCCAGTTCCCAAGTATGCATGATTTGGAAATCCAACTTTGAGAAAACTGGCACAAATCTTTTTTTTTCCCCCATCTGAACCTGCTTTACTGTGTATCTTTAACTTTTTCTGTTTGCATGAGCAAAACCTTAAACCTGTCGCATGGCTCATTGCACACTGGCCGCTCAGGCACATAGGTAGTTGCTGGGAGACATGTCTCTGTACCATGGCCAGCATGGGAGACACAAGAGTAGGAAGCCGTGTTTGGCTCCATTTTTGTGTGTTTAGACCCCCCCCCCTTTTTTTTTAAAGCTTTCTCAGGTCTTATGTGGATATATGTTTCTGGACATTGGGCGCCAGATCCACCCCAGAAGTTCACGGCCTCCTTGGATGAACATTCAGTTTCTCTTTTGGTTCTTGAATTTGTAGGACTGAAAATATGATAGACGGTACAACAGGAAGTGGAAAATGATTCAGTAGGGACTGATTATAAATTGAGACTACATGGAAGCAAATTACAGTCCAAAGCTTATTTGCACACGGAACTAGAGCAAAGGGAGTTGTCTGGATATTGGCAGTGGCGATAAGTTGCACTAGCATGTGCATCCATTTCTGCCCTTGGGCTTGCTCTCCCATCATACCGTTTCTGCCTCAGCCTCTAGAGAGTGTCGGCAATGCCGTCGAGCCCCACACCCCTGAATGTCAGTTCAGGCCATCTTAGGAAGTAGAAATCGCTCCCATCCCGTTACTCGTTTCTCACATACTGGGCAGAGGATTCATTTAGGCTAACTCAGCATTTGCGGAATTAACCCCAAACCTCTGAAGTCAAGTTACTGGACATGAAGCATGGCTGAGAGGGGCCGTAACTAACAAAGCTGAGCCCGACAGCCCTACTGCGTTCCAGCTCAGAGAGCACACTCGTAGGAAGGAAGCAGTCCTGAAGGAGAGGACGTAAAACCAGAGAGAGCGGAACCTCCGGCACGGCACAGATCTTGACGGCACCACTTGATTCGTGTGTGCTTCTGTGTGTTTGCGGATGTGCTCGTGTGTGCAGATGCATATGCATGCACATGTGAGACCACAGGACAACCTCGAACGTCCCTTCTCGGGTAGAGCCCAACTGTGCGTGCTTTAGACAGGATCTCTCACTGGCGTGAAACTCACTAGGTAGGCTAGGCCAGCAGCTCACCAATGAGCCCTAGGAGCCTCCTGTCTCTACCTCCCCACCTCTGAGATTATGAGTCCGGGCCACTTTTTACGCAGGTACCAGGGATCTGACCCAGGTCCTCATGCCTGCATTGGATGAACTACTTCATCTCCCCAGCCCTGGCTTTTCAGTATTCTAGGAGAATTGCCACAGACAGCTGGTTTGACCCTCACGTAAGATCTCCTTCCTACTCAGCATCCCTGTCAGGTGCTCCGTTGCTTCTATTTGGATGCCCCCAACCTGAGAACTAGCTACTTCCCTTGTAAACATGTGGGAAGGTCTGTATGTCAAATTACTCTGATTGGTTAATAAATAAAACACTGATTGGCCAGTGGCTAGGCAGGAAGTATAGGGGGGACTAACAGAGAGGAGAAAAGAAAGAACAGGAAGGCAGAAGGAGACACTGCCAGCTGCTGCCATGACAAGAAGCATGTGAAGATGCCGGTAAGCCACGAGCCATGTGGCAAGGTATAGATTTATGGAAATGGATTAATTTAAGCTATAAGAACAGTTAGCAAGAAGCCTGCCACGGCCATACAGTTTGTAACCAATATAAGTCTCTGTGTTTACTTGGTTGGGTCTGAGCCGCTGTGGGACTGGCAGGTGACAGAGATTTGTCCTGACTGTGGGCAAGGCAGGAAAACTCTAGCTACAATTGAGTTCTTTAGTTCTTTAGCCATTGATACTTAGGGCATCTTGGCTGAAGCCTACTGGCTCCTGTCAGGGCTGTCCCTAAGCTCAATTCTGTCCTCAGAACCACACAAAGAAATCCTAGTTATGTCTCCCAAAGGCCTTCTGATGGTGGAAAGCAACTCAGTCTGCTTCCCTCAGAGGCCTGGAGCTGGAAGGTCCGTGTATGTCATCGTTTGCAGACTCTTCCAGGCTTTGACCTTCTGACTTTGCTGCTCTTGAAACCTCCCAAAACCCAGCTCTGAGCCTGCCAATGCCCAGAGTGACATGACCACGCAGAGCAGAATAGGACCACCCACTTCCTTGTCCTAAATACTCCTCATTAGCGTTGAGCTAGATGCTGAGTCATGGGCTGATTCACAGGGTTCATCAGCTTGTCGGCTGGGGTTGCTGTTTCCCACTGTTCTCCCACCGTGGACCTGTACAGCTGTGACTGGGGCAGTCAGCTGGTTTCTTTTCTGTGAGGTTGTGGGGGAAGAGTGCTGGAGTAAGTGAAGAGCTTTGTGGCGATCTCCTTTTCTCTTTAAGCTTTGCTCAGCATCTCGGGCTGCCCAAATGTCTTTGCATCTGAGTTTTCACTTGGTGCCCTTCCTACACACCCCACAGCCCTGCCATTAGCCAGCTCAGTGAACTCAGCATGCAACCAGGAGACTTCAGTTACCAACAAAACAAAGTAGAAATGGACATGAGCAGAGTCTCGCGACCCACATTAAGAATCATTCTTTAGGCAGTAATTATTTAAGGGTACGTTAAGTCAATCACGGGCCCATGATGACATCATGGGCCATAAAATTATAAATAACTGAATCTGCTAAGGGTTTATGAAGAAGAAGCCTCAGCATCTTTTCTAGGCATCACCGAGGTCCAGAAATATCTCATCAATTGGTCCTTCTCATCTTCCCATTTGAGATTGCCCAGGAGAGAGAGCTGTGGCCAGTCAATCGTGAATTGCTTATTATGTGCTTGAAACAGATAAATGTTCCTTAAACAAACTTATCATTCCTTGTACTGCAAACAGGCTACACTCTATCTCACTTCAAAATTTCTCAATCCCAGCCTTTATCTTCAAATGTTAAGCTAATGAGCCTTGAAAAACAAGCGACCCACAGATCTGCCTCAGATTGAGACTTATTTTTCTACAGTTACCTAAACTCCAATTATTACTTCTTCAGATCTATGCTTTTTTCCCCCCCAGAGCTGAGGACCGAACCCAGGGCCTTGTGCTTGCTAGGCAAGCACTCTACCACTGAGCTAAATCCCCAACCCCCAGATCTATGCATTTCTATGGAACCAGCCAATGGCTAAACAATGGACTTACCAGTGAGGACTAGGAACATATCTCAGTTGGTAGGCTTGCCTAGCATGCATGAGGATCTGGATACAATATCCAGAATACTCCAGTGATGGCACATGCCTGCAATCCCAGCACTCAGGAGGTGAAGGCAAGAGGATCAGGAGTTCAAGAACATCAGCTATGTAACAAGTTTGAGGCCAGCCTGAGATACACAAGACCCTGTCTTAAAATTAATTAAATTATATTCAAATTACCAATAGCTGAGTCCCCCCACCCAGCAGTTATGATTGAATTCATCTGCTACATCATCTGAATACATACACAATATATTTGTAATATATTTTATATTAATATATTAGTACATATATAATTTTATATTAATATATATCAATACATATATTATATGTGTATGCATCCAAGTAAAAGCAGCCACAGTTTAGAAACACAATTTGCAAATTGTTGGCTTAGTCTTTGCTGCGTTTGATCTTCTCTGTCCTAGTGTGTAGTGTTATTCCCTTTACAGAGAGCGTGGGGGAAGAGGACTCAGAGGAACCCTAGCCGGTATTTGCCCACTCTGGCTGAAGCCCCTGCAGTTGCCTCCTATGTCTTCTTTCTAAGACAATATGTGATATGTTGTCCTTTCTTCCACGAGCCAACTGGCCAAACATCTGAAAGTCCAAAATGTGTCTGGCCGTCCCCATGTTTCCTTCAACCTCTTCATATGGGGTGTCAAATGCCTAACTCTCTTCATCCCTGCCCCAAACACGCTCCACTTTGCCTTTATGTGTGGCTTTAGGCTAAACAAAGGACACCTGGTTGAGTGCCCATGTGGGACAGTAGCACACACTTTCTATTTGTGATTTCCTGGGCCCTGTCTTTGCTCATTTTTATATAATACACAAAATACACAATACTGTTGCTGGGGGATATCTTTCTGTATGCTATGAATATATGTTGTTCCCATTGGTTAGTAAATAAGCTGCTTTGGCCTATGACAAGGCAGCTTAGAGACAGGTGGGAAATCCAAGAAGAGAGACAGGAAAGAGAAAGGCAGAATCTAGAGAGATACCAGCCTGCCGCCCAAGGAACAACATGCCAGTAGACAGGCATGTCAGTAAGCCACAGAACATGTGGCAAAACATAGATTAATAAAAATGGGTTAATTTAAGATATAAGAGCTTGCTACCAAGAGGTCTGCCATAGACCATACAGTGTGTAAATAATATTAAGCCACTGAGTGATTATTTTATAAGCAGCTGCAGGACCTTGGGGCTGGGTTGGACCAGAGAAACCTTCCGACTACATAATATGCTTCTCACACTGATGTAAACTGACCTGTGGGGCAAGCTTGGAGGACACAAAGACACAAGACACTTCTGGCTCCACATTCCTTCAAAGATTTAAAGGAAAGGATACACAGTCAGTAACCATCTTCCTTTCTTTGTCTGTCTTATTGTCAGCTTCTCTTTGAATTTCATGCTTCTAAAGTAGTAGATGTTCATTTATAAGCATACATTTGCATGTAGTGTGTGTGTTTACAAACAACTATGTAAGTAAAAAGTAGATTGTTGACCTTTTTCTCTTCTTTTTAAAAATATTAAACATTGGGCCGGGCGTGGTGGCGCACGCCTTTAATCCCAGCACTCGGGAGGCAGAACCAGGCGGATCTCTGTGAGTTCGAGGCCAGCCTGGGCTACCAAGTGAGCTCCAGGAAAGGCGCAAAGCTACACAGAGAAACCCTGTCTCGAAAAAAACAAAATATATATATTAAACATTAAAAACACTGAAGAGATGGCTCAGCAGTTAACAGCAAGCACTTGCTGCTCTTGCAGAGGACCTAAGTTCAGTTTCCAGCACCTACATGGTGGCACACAACAGCCTCTAACTCCAGTTCCAGGTGATCTAACTCCCTCTTCTGGCCTCCTCAGGTACTGCACATACATACATAGTTTTTAAAACAGTATTAAATCATATGCAACTTGCTCTCTTCCACCTAATGAAATATCATTGACATCACTCTGAGTCAATACATAGGAAAACCTAACCCATATTTCTGGGTAGCTTCACAGCATCCCATGGTAAAACTAAATATGTTTTATCCAATCATTCTCTTAATCCAATTTTGCCTGTCTAAGCACTACCATAAATCACGACCTTCCACATGACTCTGAATTTATTGATGCCCTTGTTGCTCCCAACAAGGTGAACATACTGAAAGATGAAGCAGAAGCAGACAGCTCATTCTTTTTTTAAAAAAAACTCTATGTGTGAAGTGTGTGCACATGTTCCCGTAAGGGTGTATGGGTTTGTTGTATGTGTTCCATGGACCATGAGTGGAGGTCAGAGAACAACCTTGGGTGTAAGTCCTCACCTTCTACCTTGTTTGGGACAGGATCTCTTGTTCTCTGCTTTGTACCAGCCTAGCCACACTCCCATCTCTCTGTAGGAGCACTGAGATCTCAGATGGGCGTGGACATGTCTGGATGTGGGTTCTGGACATGCAAACTCTGGTCCCTGTGCACTGGAGAGGACTCATTCTTTTTTTTTTTTTTTTTTTTTTTTTTTTTTTGGTTTTTCGAGACAGAGTTTCTTTGTGTAGCTTTGTGCCTTTCCTGGAACTCACTTGGTAGACCAGGCTGACCCGAACTCACAGAGATCTGCCTGCCTCTGCCTCCCGAGTGCTGGGATTAAAGGTGTGCGCCACTTGTTCTTAATGTTCAGATACATTGTCTGTTGACTTTCCTCCAAGGGTTTCTGGGACTTCAGCTTCTCTAAGAATGCCCCTTCCCCCAACATGACCACCATGATAGATGCTGTCCTTTGGATGTGCCAGTTGGGTGAGTTGAAAAGTAACATCTTCCACCAACACTAGTTGCCTGTCAGTATCATGAGTTTGAGGGAGGCCAGCCTGAGCTACATAGCAAGTTCAGACCAGCCTGGGCTTTTTAATGAGACCCTGCCTCAGGATAAAAGAGAAAGAGAGATACAGAGACAGGGAGAGAGTCAGAGAGACAGACAGAGACAGAGACAGAGAGGCAGGCATTAGCTGTCGCAAAAATTTGTATATTTACTGGTTTCAACTCCTTGTTTTGAAATAAAATTTCCTTTACTGTGTCTTGGCTATCCATATTGTGTGTTTATTTTAACAAGTTATTTGTGTTTTTCTAACAATTTTAAGTAAACAAAGAAAAGCAAGGAAAGTAATCCTTTGTGTGTTCCAGGTTCTTCTTTCTTTCTTTTCTTTGGTTTGTTTTTTGTTTTTTGTTTTTTTTTTGTTTTTTTTTTTTTTTGGTTTTTCGAGACAGGTTTTCTCTGTGTAGCTTTGCACCTTTCCTGGAAGTCACTCTGTAGCCCAGGCTGGCCTTGAACTCACAGAGATATGCCTGCTTCTGCCTCCTGAGTACTGGGATTAAAGGCATGTGCCACCATAGCCCAGCCAAGTTCTCTTTCTTTTAGATTTTATCTTATTTTTTACTAAATAAATTATTAATCTAATAAATCTAATAAACAAATAAATTTATTAAATCTAGTAAATAAATTAGATTTATTTTATTTTTATTTATGTGTCTGTATGTATTTGTGTGTGTGTCATGTGCCCAGGGAGGTGGAAGAGGGTGTCAGATGCCCTGGACTTAGAGTTCTAGGTGGTTGTGGACTGCTTGATATGAGTGCTGAGATCCAAACTTGAAACCTCTGGAAGAACACCAAGGGTTCTCAACCCCAGAGCCCTATCTCCAGCCCCGTTTTCTAGCAAACTATCATGTACTTGTCTTTTTCCTTTGATTGTGGGGGCAGTCTCATGTTTTTACACAAATAAAATGTGTTTATATTTTTCTTTAGTCGCTGCGTTTCCTGTCTTGTTTGAGAAATTCTTCCTTCAACTCAAAGACAGACCACTACCCTCCTCGTCTTCATTTAGCTTCTATTGTGTTCTTTTTATATCCAACCAAAATGAAATGCATGCGTGTGACTCCACGTGTACGAGTGTGTGTGTAGGGGCGGGGGGGGGGCGGTAGAATAGTGGTCTGGCTTATTTTATTCTAGATTAGTAACCTGATCTGTAACATTGTTGTCAGAGAAACTGTCTTCATCCATTTGCTATGGTAAAATACTCTGACAAAAGCGGCTAACGGGAGAAAGTGCTTGTTTAGGCTCACAGTTTCAGGGTGCAGTCTGCTATGGCTCGGAAGTCATAGCAACGGGAGCTTAAAGTAACTGGTCACATCGCATCCACAGTCATGAAGCAGGGAGCTAGGAAGACCAGTGCTCAGCTCGCTTTCTTCTTTCTCTACAGTCCAGGATCCAGCCTAGGGAGTGATGCCACCCACAGTGGGCAGGTCCACTTACTTCAATTGACCTAATTAAGAAAAGTCCCTGCAAGCATACCCAGATGCCTGACTCCAAGAGATTCTAGATTTCATCATGTTGACAACTGGGATGAACCATCACACTACCCTTCTTTGCCAAATTAATATGTCATTTCTATGTACATGAAGTTTCTCAAACAAACTTAGAACTGTATCAGACTTCCTAATCTGTTCATCTGATTGGTTTCTTTACATGTGTGGAATACATTGTGCAATTACATAAATTTTCCTTTAATTTTTTTCAGTTCTTGCATATGAAATCGTTTGTATGAATTTAAAAATGATGTTTCCTAGTTTAAAAAGATACTATAATTGTATTCAATTTATACTTTATTTTGGAATATTCACATTTTATGTTCTTTTTTTCCTGTTTAGGTGCACAGTATGGCTACAAGTAACTTAAACTATCATTGCTCTTATTTACTTTTAGTTAACAGACTAGTGATAATTATGACATTTTTACACTCTTAGGTCTTTGTCTAGCACATCTGTGGTGTGAATCTTACACACCAGTTGGCCTGTACTAAGTGCAATCAGGTAGCTAAGAGAAACTGACGACACTCACATAACTTTAAACACAATATTTTAATAATTGTTCCATTTTATTGTACTTACTATCCGTCTTTTACTATGTCTAACTTATGAGTTAAGTTTTACCATAGGTCTATGTATAGGAACAAACAAGTATCTGTGGTTTGTGCTGTCTACAGCTTCAGATGTCCTTCCACCGAGGGCCTGAGGACCCATTCCCTGAGCACAAAGGGGGGAAATCACTAAATGAGTGTCTTATTGGTTCTGGTTCTCAGCAGCGCTCTGAGTAACATCCGTTGATGGTGTTCACTACACAGGGCCGAAGAGGTTGTGGGGTGTGGAAAGACTGCTCTGTGTGGTGATCAGGAGGAGCGGGGGAGACTCCTGAGCACTGAAGCTTCTGTGGCAGGTAGCAAGAAAAGTGGAGATGCTGCCAGAGGCTCCCTTGGTGGGAGATGGGGGGTGCGCAAGAGAGCAGCAGGCGCCGGGGAGGGGGTGAGCCAGAGGCCGAGCAGGAAGAGTGAAGCTTGCAGGAAGAGTGAAGAAGGACTTTTGCCTCAAGTGGAAGACAACTGATGGTGACCACGGAACTCTCTGGAAGTCTTGAAAGCAGGGGGTTGGTAACACTTCTCGGGAACGCTGGGCTCCCCGTCTCCATAAATCCCTGGTGCATCAACCATCAGTGGTCATACTTCTCCCTGGAAAAGACTCTGGCCTTTAGCCATTTCTTTTGACTTTCAACCCAGGTGGCCTGTGTGTGTGCAGCCATCCACAGCCTTCCGCAGCGGGAGGTGAAAACGGTACCAAAGAGTCTCCCCACCCCTCTCTAACTACTGCCACCCAGGCCCCGGCTCTGACCTCCCAGCTTTCACCCTCTCCCAATGGCCTGGCAGCCTCATCCTTCAGTGAGAGGTGCCCCAGCTGAAAGTGGTCAGCCAAAGGCTGGCGTGGCTTCTATTAGACACCCCCCCCCCCGTGCTCCCCTCTCGCTTTGCGGTGAGAGACCCTGCTCTGCTGGTTTCCTCTTTCTGTCACTCTACACCACACAGATCTGCAGCTCCTGGTGTATGCTAACCCCTCCTCACTCCAGAAAGCAGAGTTCTTCTCCCCAGAGTCCTTTTGGGCCATGGAATATCTTCTGCATCCCCGGGGCTGACCCTGGTCCTTCTGGGCTCACCCAGGGTCCATCTGCAAGCAGAAGAGTCAGTTTTCAGGACTGATGATGCATGTTCCTCCATGGTCAGATAATGGCCAGGATGCAAATATCCTCAGGCCCAAAAAGGCCCTGGGAGTGGTTCCCTATTCCTTCACACAAGGGTGAGACCCTTACCCCACCAGCTTTTGAAAACATGGGTGAAATGAAGGGCTCCTTTTAAAACTCATTCTATACACAAATATCTAAGCACTTTTCATGGTATTTTAACAAGTATTGAATTTAATCTGCCCGGGTTCAAATCCCACCATTCCCACTGACCAGCAAGCTAAATACACCACTAAGCCTTCCCATGCTCATTCTCTTTGAATAACAGAGACAAGGGTGGTGTTTATTTCACAGGACAGTGGAGAGAGTGTGATGGTTAATTTTGTCAACTTGACAAGACCCAGATCATCTAGGAAACAGAGTTCTGTGTGTGTCTGTGAGGGTGTCTCCAGGGAGGTTTAACTGAGTGGGAAGAGCCACTCCAAATATGGGTGGCACCATCCCAGGGCGTGGGATCCCAGATAGAATAAAATGGAAAGAAAGCCAGGTGATGGCACATGCCTTTAATCCCAGCACTCAGGAGGCAGAGGCAGGGGAATCTCTGAGTTTGAGGCCAACCTGGTCTACAGAGTGAGTTCCAGGACAGGCTCCAAAACTACACAGAGAAAAAGAAGAAGAAAAAAAGAAGAAGAAGAAAAAGGGAAGAAAAGAGAAAGTGAGGCAAACACCAGCATCCACCTCTTTCTGCTTATTGATTGTAGACACAATGTGACCACATGCCTCACCTTCCTGTGGCCATAGCTGGAGAAGCCGGCACGCTTTTCCTTCTGTGGTAGAATGTGTGCTCAACCAGGAGCCGAAAGAAACTCTTTTTTGTTTAACCCTTAAGCTGTTTCGTCACTATTTCACCATAGCAACAAGGAAAATAATTAATACAGAGGGTCAAACAAGTTAATAAAGAAGCAACCGACCCCCTGAGATGAAGTTCCTTTTGATGGATATGACTGTCTACTCAGCACTTCCAAAGAAGTCCCCTGATGCAGGCTGTGACTCTCAGAATCCCGGACTTGAGTGGCAGACTTAGTGTCTGGGCTTCCCTCTTTCCAGGTGGTGTGAGTTTCTGTTGATATACTCCGGGACACCGTCTGCAAACTGTAGACTTCCAGGTCAGGGCCCAGCAGAGCGCAGCTTTGCCCTCTCTGGTCTGCTGGATGAGGAGCAGCGTCTTGCTCTACCCCTGGCCCTCGGGGCTCTAGTCCAGCCTTCAGTGAGGAAGACATGCAGGGGCGAGAGTATACAGTATACAGCAGGGCTGTAGCAATCAGGATGTGATAGGGGTGGGTGTGAAATCTTGGGGGCAGTAAAACTAGACCAGGACACATGTTAGAAATAGGAAAAGAGTTTTAAAAAAAGAAAAAAGAAAAGAAAAGGTAAAGCCTCCCTCCACCCTAAAAATGAGAATGGACTAGTAAGCCCTTTTGGGAAATGCCCCGAAGTGCTGGGCCAGGAGGTCATTTAGGTAACACCATTTCTCCTAAGTCTGTGTCAGAGAGACCTGGTCGGGGAGTTGGGGGGTGGGGAGTCCAGCTCTCCTCCGCCAATTGGCTTTCTTTATGTTAATCTCGGTGTTGCCATCTCCAGTCTCCATTCTTCAGCCACAAGAAGGGAAGAGGCTAGGTTGTCCTCACTCTGGAGTCCCTGCTCTCTGCTGTCACCGGCCCCATCTCTGGGCTATTATTGCTTAATTGCTGGCTTTCCATTCCTTACGACAGGTGATGTGTTCCCCACCTTCCCTCAACTTAGGGCAGGATCTGGAAGCTGGTAGGTGACTAGTACACGCGTGGTTAACATAGGCTCATTAAGTGCAAAATAACGCACAAGAGGGGACTTTATGAGCAGCATCAACTTGATTGTCTGAAATAGCTTTCCTTCTAGAATCCTTTACAGCAGCGGCCCCGCCACGTGTAACGGGATTTGGGAGTGCTCGAGACACAGTTCTTCCGTGCAGACAAGAAGTTCAACATTACTGAGCTTGACAGTGGCAGAGAGCCATTGCAACCAAGAGGTGTCAACTACAGTTTATCAGGACTGAGGGGCTCCCTGGAAGCGGAAGCTTGCAGTGCAGGGGGTGTGTATTGGGGAGAGCACAGACCGGTGCAAAACCAACAGTCGGCGGCGGAGGACTGGTCCTTAATAATTCTTGCTCCTCCAGGTCCCTCTTCTTTACAGATGGGCGAGGGAACTGTGCAGGGCTGAAATCCAGGGTCCCGGTCCCCGCCCACCACCATGGTAACGGTGCTATGCCCCGGAGTGGCGAACTCTTCCTCGCACCCATCGCCGCGCACCAGGGGCACAAAGGGACCCGGCCGCGGCAGTTTTGAAAATATCAAGGAAGTTGATCTGGGCTGGGGCCCAAGCGGTGACGACGAGGGAGGGCGGGAGGAGGAGGGAGGGATGCGCGCGAGGCCAGGACGGCGGCGGGCGCGGGGCAGCACAGCTCGCCCGGCTCCGGCGGGCAGCGCGGCGGCCCCAGCCTGCGACCCCCGGGATCCTCCTCCGGCCACGCTTGTGAAACTACACAGCGCCGCATGTATCCCCACACGAGCCCCAGTCCCGCGGGCCGTACCTAGGGGCGGCGGTCGTTGCCTGGGGAGGACCCCGGCTTCCTGCTCCATCCAAGGCTACTCCAGCACCACTGGGCCCTGCAGAGGCCCGTGCAGAAGGGACCATGAAAGGTAAGCAGACTCCCTGGGAGCACAGAGATCATCCATCCTTCTTCCTCCAAGGCACGGGCCAGGGGCACCCTGGCGCCTGGGCTGCAAGAGGGCTGAGAATCCCCAGAGCTGAAGAAGGTGTTCCAGGTCGGCCCCCCTGCCTCTTTTACTATCTTTGAAGAGAGAGTGAGGCGGAAGGTGGCGGAGGGTGGACGGGACAGGAAGAGTCCTGAGTCCGGGGGCGGGGAAAGGGGGAGAGAAAGAGAGTGAAGGTGAACGAACCTTCACACATGGCCCTTGATGTGCCGGCCTCCCCGCCATTGCTCACCCCTCAAAACAAATTTAAAGTCTAGAGAAGATTCCGATCCGGTTCCCAGGGAGCCCAGAAAGATGCTTGGTGGAGATCACAGCTGAGGTCCCATCCCAAGGGCTCCTGCAGGCCCCACCCAGGCTTAAGCTGCTCTCTTCCACTAACTTTGGCCCCTTCCCCTCAAGACAATCATGCCAGTCGGAGTCCTAACTGAGTCCTGTCCTTCCTGACATCTGAACCCTGTCTGACCCTCCCTGACCTCTGACCTGGGGACCACGAGCAAGCCCTGAGGGCCAGACAGAGTTGGGATGGAAGGAGAAACCCTTCTTGATTCCAAGCTGCTGCTCCTGGGTCCTGGAGAGCTCCCTTCCTAGCCAGGGGAGAAGCAGGCTTTGGAGGAATCATGAGGTTGGGGGTACGCTTTCTGGCGCCTGCAGGTAACCTTCCTCTAGCAGTTCCGACAGTGAGAACCTCACCACGCTTCCCTTCCTAAGAGGACCTTTGGGATGGTGTTCGGGGCTCCAAACTCCTCTCAGGTGTAGCTGGGCAGGGGCCGTTGTGCCAAGAGGTCAGGCCCCATCTGTCCAGCCTGTTTCATCTGGAGCAGCTGTGGTTTATCTCTTTGATACTCAAGGACTGGGCATTCAAGGGAAGGAAGAAACAAGGGCCTCACAGACAGCTCCCTGACTCAATTCAAACTCTGCATTGTAGAGCGTAGGAGACTGAGGCCCAGAGAATAGGGTTAACCCTGAATTTGCAGTACCCCCATGGGACCCGTACTTTGTTTAAGGTACCACCTATGGTATCTTGAAATTTATAATGTTTTTTTTTTTTTTAAACGGGGGATTCTCCCCTCTCCCCTAGTTTCATTTTGTATTGAGCCCCAGGAATTTCACAGCTAGTACTATGGAAAAGCAGCCTACAACTCATTGTTAGCCCAAGGGTCTGGAGCCCAGGACTCCAACCTTCAGTGCAGAAGAGACCCATCCCTTTCTGCTTCCATCCGTCCCTCAGGCGTCTGGCACATTCTGCCAATGCTTTCTGATGGCCTCGGGGGATCTTAGACTGACCTGGGTGAGCCAAGCAGTTGTGGGACTCCCACCAGCCCTGGGGAGTCCCCTTGGCAGATGAAGAAGAGCCTTGCCCATGGGCCCCTGCTCCTAGCTGCGGCATCCCTGGAGCGCTCTCCTCCCATCTGTAGTCCTGGGGGAGGCCGTTTTCTGAAAACTCTGAGGACACATCTCACTATAGTCCACAGGGCCACAGGCTGCCCTGGACCTTGCCGATGGTGCTAGGATGCTGTGTTTCTCAGAGTGCTTTTGACCCCCGCCACCCCCGGCCCCCAATTGCAGACAAAATATAAAAAGGCAACGATAGGGCTCAAAACTGTGCTGGGGACAAAAGAGCAATTTCGAATGAATATTTCTTAGGAGGTTCCCCAGTGAGGAACGGAGGCGACTGTGAATCCTGCCTGCTCACTCCTGCGCCAATTCTGGTGTCTCCCCAGATTCCAGGGTAACTCCCCTCCGCCAGCTTCAGGTTAGCTCTTTAGAAACCTTCAGTGATTTCCCGAGACACCCAGGGGCCTCAAGGGGTACAGAGCTGCCAGGGGAGAAAATGATTGACTCCCAGCATGCCTCTCGCCCAGCAGCCAGAAAGAGACATCACCTCTACCTATGATGGAAAGGGCAGGGTAAATGGAAACAGCAGATATTTGGCCTTTGTGATCTTCTGAGTGAAGCTTTTTTTTCTCACTGGAGTGAAAAAAAGCATGGTGCCCTTCTGAGGGAGGGAGGGGGACTTTCCAAAGAGGCCCTTCCCCAAGGGAGGCTGGCTTTTCTGGCTCCTTCAAGGCCCCACCAATCTTCCAATTACATCTGGTGGCAAAGACCCACAACGTCCCCTGCTCAAAGCAAACACAGTGATGTGATGTTTTGTGGAGGGAGGGAGCATTGGTGGGCATAGTATTTAAACCAGAAAACAGGTCTGCTGAGCACCCCAATGTCAGTCAGGGCCCTGCTCTGGCAGCCGACATGTTTTCTGCTGAGGGGGCTCCTGCCTGACAGTGGCTGGCCAGGCCTCCCAGGTAGCGGTGGTGTCTTTTTATGTAAGCTGCTGGCACCTGGCCTCTCTCACACCTAAACCTAGGAGCAAACAGCTGCTGCAAACCTCTGGGTGACAAGCCCACCTCAGAGTTTCCCGCTGACTTGTGAGCCATTAACAGCCACCTGTGACAGGGGCATGACAGAAAGCTCTCCCAGAGCCTCGCAGAAGGAGCCTGGTTGGCTATAAAGGCAGAAGCTCAAACTTCAAAGATGCCCAATCTGCAGCTCAGATGTGTCTCTCCAGTCCCGGTTCGGGTCTTTGTCTTTTCCGGCTCTGGGCCCCTTTCTCCTGAATGTTCCATGAGGCCCGGGAGCTCTGGGCCCCAGTACCACTTGGGGAGCAGAAGTGATGTGGTGGGCAGTGGCGGGAAGCATGTGCTTGGTGTGTGTCTCTGTCCCTGAGAGACATGTGGCTCAGCTGCCTGCCCATGCGAGAAGGGCATAGTCAGGCTCCAGCACTCTCCAGGAGCCATTCCCCAAAACTGAGAGAGGATCCTGAAACACAGAGTAAGAGCAGGCAGGGAGGAAAGGAGGTGGAAAAAATACGGCCCTGTGGGACTGGAGAGACGGTTCAGTAGTTAAGAATGCTGGCTGCTAGGGGTTGGGGATTTAGCTCAGTGGTAGAGCGCTTGCCTAGCAAGCCCAAGGCTCTGGGTTCTGGGTTCGGTCCTCAGCTCCGGGGGTGGGGGGAAAATAAAATAAAATGAGAATGCTGCTCTTCCAGAGTGCTGGGCTCTGATTCTCAACACCCGTATGGTGGCTCACAGCTGTCGGTAACTCCAGTTCCAGGGGATTTGATGCCCTCTTCTGGCCTCTGAGAGCACCAAGCACACACATGGTGCACAGACCTACATGTGGGCTACTTTGCCTACATGTATGAAATAGAAATAAATTAGTAAAACAAAAATACAATCCTGTGATTGACATTTGATTTTGGCCAAAAGGCTGAGAAACTTCACACTGTGAAGGCCACCCCTCAGCTTGCCCTGGAAAAAAAGTTATGCTCATTCATGAGGCAGCAGGCTATAGCCTCCATCCCCAGAATTCTGGGCCCAGAAAGGAGACCACGGTCAAAAACAAGGAGCTAATGGCAGGAGCCACAGAGGTCATAGGAACTTGGATGTTAGAGGTCAGCTCCAAACCATTAAAATTTCTCACACAAAAGTTCTTCCCTGCTCTCCATCTGTGGTAACTTTAAGACCAGAAGACTCGTATCTCAGAGCTAATTTGTAAGAGAGGAAAAAGCACGCTGCCTTGTAACAGGCACTGGTGGGTAGCTTGGCAGTTCCCATGGATGCACAGCTGGTCTGGGTGTTAGAATTGGCGTCTGGGGTGGTAGGATGGGCCCTGAACTCTTGCATACACTCCACCTGCATTCAATTATGTTGTGCCCCGTGTGTGTGTGTGCATGCGTGTGTGTTGAGGTCAGCCCAGTCTAGCGCAGACAAGCTTTATTACGGCACACCACAGGGCCCACTCCCCTCATCAAGTAGGCTGGATGATGCCACAGAGAGGTATCAGAATACGGGGTTTCATAAGCATTCTGTCTGCCCATTCTCTGCACTCAAGACAGCTCATAATACTTGTTTATTGAATCATGTGTTAACTGTAAACACACACTATGCTGAGATCTTTTAAATCAAGAATCATGCCATGCTATCCTCAGAATTGAGCCCAGGAAGTTGATAAAATGCATGCTTCTATTTAGTGAACATGTATTGACCAGATGTTAGATGCCAGGGTTCTTGTACTCTTGGAGACTAGAGTCCAAGAAAGATACAAAGAAGAGCTTGGATACCACCCTTCCTCTCAAGGAGCTTTCTTTTTGCTAGGACACAGGTTTATACCCCATAATTATTATAAAAGAGGCTGAAAGTGACCAGCCTTACAAAAGAAGCATCAAGGAAAGAGTACATACCTGTGTACTTTTCTGGCTGGTTTTTTGGGTTTTTTGTTTTTGGGTTTTTTTGTTTTGTTTTGTTTTTGTTTTTTGTCTTTTTGGATGTTCCTTGGCCTTGGATGTGAACTCCTGGGGTCTCACTGGGCACTTTCCCAAGTGGACCCAGAATGAGTGTCCCATACACAGTTCCCCAAAGTCCTGGCCAGTGTTTCCAGTAATGTCAACATCTCTATTGGAGACTGCAGACCTTTTTGCAGAGTTCAAGGAAAGTACCCTCACTCCCATCTGAACCCAGTCGGGACAGCTGCTTATTCTGGGATGTCACACTACCCCTTCCAGACAGCCGATCTTTGTGGGAGACCTGCTTCGGGGGATGAGACCCAGCAGCTGAGAAGGAAGCCACGTGGCTAACTGTGTAATCAGGACAGGTGGCGGGGAAAGACAAAGGGAGGCCACGGGGAGTGGACTCCGGGGTCCCAGGGCAAGTGCACGAATGTTCAGAAAAGCTTCAGTTACGAGTTAAGGGTGGGGCAACTTGGATCAGAGAGCTTGGGAGAGGCTAGAAGTGGTGTCAGTGAGTGTTGAGCCTTGGGTACTTGAGGAAGTAGGCTGGCGGGTGGTCAGATTTGCCTAGAGTCGAGGGCTTGCAAAGAGACGCCGAAGGCCATGGGCCAGGGCAGCCTTGTGCCCCCTGTTGTCCTTGGAGAACCTGAAAGGCTTGTCAGAAAAAGGCACATTTGACATCGCTCACTAGGCTCACCTATAACTTTATTCCTCTTCTAACTTTATCCTGTGTTGGGAAACCTACTTTCAGAGGGTGAGAGGATGAGAGTAAGCTCACAATGAAGCTGAGAGGCATGCTTGAGGACACAGGCAAAGAACTAAACCTGGAAAGTGGGGTGGGGGGGTGATTCGTACCTTTGGTGGTGATCAGAGGTGAGGGGGACTTAGCAGGCTGTGAGGAAGCTGGCTGCATGGGGGAGAGTGAGGCCAAGGGGCGGGGACTTCGGCGTGAGGGTTTCAGGAGAATGGAAGGGGGTTCTTGGAGTAAGAAATGAAGCTGGGACTGAAGAGGTGGCCAGCACTCAATGGAAGACAGAGGGACAGAAGAAAAGGGGAGAGAGCAGAAACAAGGAGATGATGGAGGAAGAGTGGGAGACCCCGTCAAAGGAGATGGAGGAAGAGTGGGAGACCCCGTCAAAGTTGATGGAGGAAGAGTGGGAGACCCCGTCAATGGTGATAGAAAAAGAGTGGGAGACCCTGTCAAAGGTGTGGAGAAGCATTCATAAGACTTGGACATTTACTTTCCTAGATGGTTATTTTGTAAATTCAAAAACTTCAAAAAGGAGGGCAAATACAGCACTTACGAAATCCCCACATCCCAGAGCTGACAGATGGCAAGACATAGATGGACATATTTTCATAAAACTTTATATAGACCTTCCCCCACTACAAAGATAAGATACTATCTATATTACTTTGTCTTACACAGTTTTGTTATTTTTACATTTTTAAGTTTGTTTTTTGGTGGGCTTGCCAGTGTGTGCTATGGTATAGATTCCATTTGGTGGCGTTGGCAGTATGTGCTGTGGTATGAATTCCACAGTTCACAGGCAGAAGTCAGAGGGCAACCTCTGGGAGCTAGTTTTCTCTTTCCATCATGTGGGTTCCAAAGACGGAACTCAGGTCATCAGGTTTGGCAGCAAGTGCCTTTACCCACGGAGCCACCTCACCAGCCCTGTGTGTAGCTTTTTAAATTAACACAAGGTAATGGGGATGTAGACTCATAGTAGAGCTTGTGCTTGGTATATTCAAAGCTCTGGGTTCAATCTCTAACATTAAAATATTTTTAAAGAGCTGGAGAGATGGCTCAGAGCTTAAGAGCACTGGCTGTTTCTTCCAGAGGTCCTGAGTTCAATTCCCAACAACCACATGGTGGCTCGAAAGCATCTGTAATGAGATCTGGTGCCCTCTTCTGTCATGCAAGTACACATGCAGGCAGAACACTGGATACATAATAAAGAAATAAATCTTAAAAATATTTTTAAAGAATTTTTAGAAGGGATGCATATATTTTCCCCAGTAATAAACATAAATCTACGTTTTTATGGAACATTTTTGTAATGTTCCATGGTATGATTCTGCAATAGTTCACGGGCATTGAAGCCATCCACATTTCCACTAGGTTTATTATAGCACTCAGTGGTCAACTCTGTAGGCACTTTTGCTGGCTGCATAGTTATCCTTTTAGGAAAGTTCCTAGAAGGGACACTGAGTCAGAGGAGAATACTCATTTGCATATGGTCAACTTAACCCTGATCTGTTCTAAATCCACATGGGTCCCCTCCCACACTGTCCACTTGTGCTTGAGTAAGAAGCAGATGGATTGAGGGCGCCAGTGAAAGATAAAGAAGTTAGACCGCAGTCATCAGTCTTTTTAGAACTTCTGCTGCCTGGGGTGGGGCTGTCTTCCACAGTGCAGAGAAAACAGGCTGAGCACCAACAGCCTGCCCAGGAGAGAGCTACAGGCTCTCTGACCCTGCAAAAGGCTCTTGTTGGGGTTCAAGATGGGTTGTGGGTAGGTGGAGAACAAGTGTACAGGCTTAGTGTGGTAGAGACTGGGAAGGCGTGGGGGCAGGGTGCAAAGGGAGGTGCTGGAGCCCATTTGTGAGGAGGAATGGCAGTCGTGCTCCAGAGAGTGAGCAGGCTGAGCTGCAGCCAGCCAGCGTGGAGCTTGAGACCCGCAGATTTCAATTAAGAAGCTTCAGCTCGGTGTTGCTCCATTCACAGGTACGGCAGGAGGAGGAGGAGGAAAGAATAATCCAACCCAGCACTGGTACTATCCAGAGCAGCATTCTCCAACACAGGGCACCTCTGAATCCTCATTCCACAGGATCAATCAATGAATGTTTTTCCAGATTGACAGGAAGTTCTGAGGTCAAGTCAGTCTGAGAAACACAGAATTAGACATGCATTTAAATGTCTTTCTTTTTCCCTCAAGACTTCTTTTTGAAATATTTGCTAAAAGCTTTTTATTTTTCTTCCCCCCACAAAGGATGTTTTGGAACCATGCTCTGTGAACACACTTTGTAAAAAGGGTTTCTTGGAAGTTGGAAATTGGTCCTGAGGGGGATGGGGGTTGGGACGTGGTAATAGATGACAGCTGTGATTGGGTTCAGGATAGGAAAATAACCCTACCCAAAGTGGCTGCGACCCTTAATCTACATGGGAGTGTGCCTTATGCTGCTCTTATTGCTGCATTCTCGGCATCCATAGCCCAGGGAGAACACCGCTGTTGTCTTACAGAAGAGGAGGCTCTGAGGAGGAGGGTGTCACAGGAAAGGCATCAGGGAACCTGAGAAGTGAGAAAGGGTGGCATTCCACAGAGCGGATTGGCAACAAGGATAAAGCAGACTGCCAACTCCCATCTCTACCATCCCACTAGAGTCTTGGGGCTCCAGGGAGTGGAGGAGGGGCTGTTTCTACTTAAGATTCTAGTGTAGGTGTGATCGGGATGGTTGCTGCCTGGGCTGAAAACTCCTAGCTCTCTTCTCAAAGAGATGTCATGTCATCCATTGGGGAACTGCTTAGAAATAGGGTAGACATTGGGGTTAGCAGAGGGTTAGAGTTAGCTTAGGCTACCCCTAAGTTAGGATGACTGTGAAAACCATGGGATCCCAAATGCCAACAGTTAGTAACAAGGGAGAGGAAACGGGAGAATATTGTTTAGAGAAAGGAATTTATCCTTGCTTAGGATAAATCAAGAATGAACTCACAATGTCTAGAGCCACCAAGAACACAGCGAGAGGTCACAGAGAGAAGGTCCAGAAGGAGGTGGCAGGGATAGAAGGGACCTAGATCCTCGCAACAAATAAGTATAAGGGTGAAGACTAACCAGGAAAGGGGTTGAGAGTGAAGATACCACAGGAGCACCGAGCCTGGCAGAGCCAGCTTACTGAGCTGGGCACACGGATCGGAACCAGAGGCCTGGCTTCCTTGGAGCTGAGAGGGACAGAAGATTCCCACCAGGCTTCAGAGGAACCCACAAAGCCATGGAGAGGGGCAGTAGCAGGCGGCTTCTGATGAAAACAACCCTGGGACCCTAATTATAGCATTCCCCGACCTTAAACTATAGCTGTCCTGAAACTTTAAATATAGCATTGGCTCCTGAGAAGGTTTCCCACATCTTTATTTTTCCTGTCCCAATTGGCTGTTTGGAAAACCCACTCTGAACTCGGCTGAAGGTAGTCATCAAAATATGTTCTTTGGAGTGCCCAAAGAAAGACCTTTTTTATTCCTCGAATCTCCCCCTTCTGACTTGTGCAGAAGAATTTGATCCAGGGGGGTGGGGGGAAGAAAGGATGAATCAATCACACATTTCTTGGTCAACCAGAAGAAAGCTTGTGTCAGGGACCGTGTCTGGGTGAGCAGATGGCTAGCACTAGAACATCCCGGATGTTTTCTACCTACAACAGGAAAAGTTGAACCAGGCTCGACCCTGAGAAAGTCAGCAGCTACTGCAACCAGGTGCCAAGACATGCACCTACCAATCCAATATTCTACCTGGCTCTTGCAAGCAAAAGCTTAAAAACAAGGAATCCCTCCTCTCTGGCCTTCCTTCTGGCATTTAAGTTGAAGATTACGCCCCCAGGTACCAGTGGAACAGAAGCCCTTTCAACCCTGCAGTGTTTGCTGTTACCTTATGAAGCTGGCTGGCAACACTGGCCTTTAAAGGCTGTTTGATGTTTTTCCTTTTTTTCCAAGCACATTGCCTGCAATGTGGGCCACATGAAGAGTAGCACCCGGCTGGCGTCTTCTCTAGGTGAAAGCACTCCAACATCGTCACAGTTCAGATTCCTTGTGGCCTTGGGACAAGAGAGGCAGTGACTGGTTCCCAGAGCCTTAGATATTTGCCCTTTCATGATTCCCAGGCACCATGCTGTTCTAGGTGTCCCTCAGAGGGGCTTCACAAAAGTTTTTAGGTCTAGAAATGTCTTGTCCGCTCCAGTGTCCTCGTCCAAGCCCAACCTGTTCCTGATGCTGAGAGCTGTAGGAGGGAGAAGAGAAAACACACAGCATGTACCTGCAATGGAGGCAACTCCTTCCTGGAAGCTTAGCCTGCTCTGGACACCTCTGTCCTATTAGAACAAGGCTCTCCTTGCTGTTCTGGACACCCAGCCACCCTTATATTTTACAGAAAGGTCACCATAACTTTGGGCAAATCCAGAGTCCTAAATGTCACATATGTTCTTGTCCCTACCCTCCCACCCACTCCTCACCCAAACAGGAATCCTTCTGGTTTTAGGAAAAGAATGTCTTATCCAGTCTCTAGCTAGCTCTGTAGAAGGCAGGGAAGCCCCACCTAAGCTCTGCTGCCTCCCTCGGCCCCCCTCCTCCCCACTTCCATTTCCTGGCAGTTCAAGCCTGAAGCCCCCGAGCGATCATTTTGGCTCTGGCGTGTTAAGCTCTTGCAAACCCCACGCATCAACACTCCCTTGGCCATAGAGAATACCAAGAATAAAACAGATTGAAACCATATTTCTAATGGTTAATCTTCACTTGTTTTTAAATTAAAACGAGCTCATGATTGAACCAGCAGAGAACGTTCAGGCCTTCAGCAAGAGTCAGCAAGCTACCTTGACTGACGCCCAGGCAACATCAGCCCTGGGCTGACCTGAAGGAGGTGACACAGTGCTGGGGGGGGGGGTTGTCTGATGAGTAAACAGACGGCAGGTCTGGGTGAAAGGGTCCTACCCCAGCTCTCATGTGCAGTCCGGTAGATGCTGCATGTGTGTTGGGGTCTGGCCCCAGATTCCTGGACACCGAGGAGCCATTACCATCCTAGGGTCTTTGTAATGGGATAGCAGTGACTCTGACTTGTAAGTTCCCTTCTGAGAGCTAGTATACCCAACACCAAATCAGCTCGGCCCAGAAAGCTGGGAAAATGGGGTGATGAAGGAAAACTGTTCTCCTGCCTCAGGGGAGCACATTTGGCCCGGCACCAGGGGTGTGCTCTGCTTCCCTTCTGGTTTCCTTTCATCTTCTCACCAGCGGGGATTTCCTCACTCTCCTGTCTGCAGGTCCATCTGGTCCCCAACCAGAACAAGCTCAATGAGACATAAACACACGGAGTTTGGGCTTACAAAAGACTTGGCTTGAGGGAGCCCCGCAAATGCTTTGGATTATGTTCTCATTAAAGCGAGAGAGGCTAAAGTGGTAAGCTGCCGAAGCGTTCCAGATATGGGCCGACCAGAGTCCCTCCGGGCAGGGCTCGGCACTGGACAGCAGGAAGTCGGGGGACTAGGAAGAGGAGAAGCCCTCCGTGGGGGCTGGGGAGGGCTATGAGTTAAGGAGCAGCTGAGATGTCATCACGGGGAAGAGAGCCAACTCAGGAACTGTCACTTCCCCTCGGTGGACCGACCGCTCTTTGCGGGACAGGAAAGTGGTGGTCCTTATTAACTCCCGTTTGCTAATGGCAGGCAATTTGAGGGGCTCTCACTGGGGGAGCAAGGGTGTGACAAAACTGCCCTGGGAGGGGTGTGTTGCTGAGGGCTGGTGTCAGCCAGGCTTCATTTAAATCATCCCAGATTCCTTGCAAAGGCTATAAACAGTGGAGTGATGAAATACGCTCTGGAGCCAGAACGGGGAGGAGGCCCTGTTATGAGGGAGGGCCGAGAAGCACCACTGGGGGGAGAAATGAAGGACATGGACAGGAAGGAAGGGGACGCTCTCTGAGGGGCTCAGCGGGAAGATCTGAGCAGGCCTCATAGCACAGTGTTCTAAAGAGCTCCTCGCCTGAGCCACCCTAGCTAGCGGCTGAGGTGTTAGTTGGACAAGCACAGAATGGCCCCAAGAATTCTAGTCCTCCTAGCCCCGAAGCTTTTGGGAAAGAGATCATCACCCTGTAAGCTGTAAGCTGCCCGGGCCAAGCAATCCTTGTAAGCCGCTGGCAGATTGATGGAGGGTCACAACCCAAGTTGCAAAGCAAAGCTGAAAAGGTTGATTCCATGGGGTTGCACGTAAAAAAAAAAATGCGTGTACCCCATTAAACTGTGCGTCTCATCCCTATTTTCCTCTCCCACTCTGCCATTCTTCTTTACAGTGCTTACCAACATACACACACACACACACACACACACACACACACACACACACACACACACTCACTTCCTCATCCAGCTATCAAACCCAGAGACTAATTTCTCTAATTTTTTTTATACCATATCCTTCTCAGCCTACTTGTAGGGATCAATTAAGGCAGTGGAGTAGGGGTGTTTTTAAGGCCCAACACTTCCATCTTCAGCCTCCCTCAACGCAGAATTCCTCTGGAGGTGAGGCTCTGAGTCTTGGGATCATGAGAGCTGCTGATGTCTTCAGGTGTAGCGGTAGAAACACCGGCAGAAAGCATGATGAAAAATTGTTCCGGTTTCAAAGCCAACGTTGTTGCCCCTGTCTTTGAATCATCAGCCTGCCCGCCCTTAGGACTCAAGCCCCGGGCATGAGAGCTGCCTGCTGAGTTCCACAGAGGCTCAATCCACAACCCTGGAGTACATGCAGCAAGGGACAGTTGAGCTGTGACAGACCCGGCGGGGGGGGGGGGGGGGGGGGACGCTAAGCAGAGGGGGCTTATGGCAGTGATGGGACCCTCCTTCCCTCCTCCCCGACGAGTCCGCTCAAGGTTGCCTCTCCTTCTCAAGTGTTCTTGCCCACTGTCTTGGGTTTTTTTTTTTCCTGTCACTGTGACAAAATATTCTGACAAAAGAAACTTACAGGAAAAAGGGTTTCTCTGGCTCACAGTTAGAGGTACAGTCCATCATGGTGAGGAAGTCAAGACAGCGTGAGCCCGAATCATCTGGCCACACCATCCACAGTCAGGAAGCAAAGAGTAATGAACCTCTCAGCTCCCTTTCGCCGTATATTCCAGGATCCCAGCTAGGGAATGGTGTCACCCACCATAGACAGGTCCTCCCACCTCAAGTAATTCTAATCAAGATAATCACACTCTAGTCATGCCCAGGGGCCCATCCCCAGGTGAACATAGATTCTGATAAATTGACAATGAACTTCATCAAGCACCCCATCTTCTCTGCATCACAGTTTCCCAGTTGATTGCAGAGGCCACGGAGGGCAGTGTTGGGGACATGAAGACACAGGCGCCAAAGGTCGACAACCCCCCCCCCCAGGGCTGTTGGTCATTGTTACAGCCCTCAAAGTTCTTCCGGCTCAGTGAAGGGCCTGTCCCTTCGCCTTTCTACCCTCTGATCTTGTAGTTGCAAGAGCAATACTTCTGGAGAGCTTTTGTTCCTCACTCACAGTTACAGTATGTGGGCCAGAGAGGGAAGATTTTTGAGTCCAGATCTTGGCTTCTCCACTTGTATTGTGTGTGTGCCGTTAGTAACATTCTTAATGTCTTTGGCTCTCAGTCTCTTTGACCATAAAACTGATACTTTAGGCTGTAAAATTTATAGGATTGTCATGATGGCTGCCTTGAGGCCAGACCCAACACTTCACCACATTTCAAAAATGAAACCGAGGAAAGCAAACTGGCTGCTTCCAGCATATTCTTTGAGCTTTAAACTTGAGGTAAGAGGTAAACGACAAATGTATTACCAAATGCTCAGCTAAGATGAAAGAAAAGAGAAGTCTCCAAGGATTAAGCAAAACAAGTCCCAAAGAAGGTGAATTCTTGGGAGAGAAACAAGAGGAGGAGGATGGGGGAAGGGAAATGGGGAGGGCAGAGACATTTAAACCAGGAGCTCAAGCCGGAGGGGAAACAAATATAGGGTTGAGTGACCGTATCATGGGCATGGAGTCTGCAACGTATGAGCTGATGGGAACATGTGACCATGAGTCCTACAGGGGGCAGCTGGGCCGCAGCTCCCACAGCAAATCCTGGCCCCCAGAAGCTGTCCCTCTTGAGCACTGCCATCACTGTGTCTTGCTCACCTTGGGACAGTCCAAGACCTTTCTGATTGGTCATGACACTCACTCTGATTGGTCAGTGTCAGGCCACACCTCTCAGTAAAGATTCTAACGTGTATCCCAGCTGGTTCCTCTAAAAATGGGGAAGGAGAGGAACAGAGGCTGAGGGAAAAGGGCCATTTGGCAGAAATGGCCAGAAAACCCAGCATCTCCAGACTCCAAGTAGAGTCTCCATGTGTGTGTGAGTGTGTGGGTGTGTGGGTGTGTGTGTGTGTGTTAGGAGCTGAACCAGGGCATCATACATTGCAAATACTTGCTTTACCCCTGAGGTACAGTGTCCATCCACCACAAGCCTTTCACCAACAATTTTTCAATGTACAAGATAAAATATGGAGATAATTGGAGTTAAAAACTCATAAACACATTTGTTTTTATTATGAGACCCATTGGGGTATGCCAGCAGATTGGTATATGCCATGTAGTTAGAAGTACAATTTTTTTTTTTTTTTTGGTTTTTCGAGACAGGGTTTCTCTGTGTAGCTTTGCGCCTTTCCTGGAACTCACTTGGTAGCCCAGGTTGGCCTCGAACTCACAGAGATCCGCCTGGCTCTGCCTCCCGAGTGCTGGGATTAAAGGCGTGCGCCACCACCGCCCGGCTTGAAGTACAATTTTTATGTCCTTCTTTGAGAGAAACTTGTTAATTACCTTATTATCAAAATATCTTTATAGTCCAATCCAGTAAATTCACTTGCAGGAATTGTATAAAGTCATTAAAGTATAAAAAAAGAGGAATTTTTTTTTAACCAGTCATTTGAGCTGTAGCTTCAGGTGCCGTGGCAATGATATATATAGCTTGGGGATGGAGAGATGGCTCAGCAGTGAAGAGCACTTGCTGCTCTTCCAGAGGACTGGAGTTAAGTTCCCAACACCCTTGTCAGGAGGCTCACACTGGCTACAACTCCACCTCCAGGGGAATCCTATGCCGCCTTCTGGCCTCTGTGAGCATTGCACCTACTTGCACATACCCACATACCCTACACAGGCACACACACATATACACATAATTATAAATAAAATATTTTTAATTACGTATATGGCTATTGTCAAGACCTGTAAGCAGAACTTTCTCTTGAGAAGCCCACAGTCAAACTTGGGTATGTCTGTTCTTCCTGAGTATCTCTCTGTTGATGATCAGACCTAAACCTACGTTAAAATCTCATCTTAATGAGCTCTAACTCTTCGTTTTTAAAAAAAAAAAAACATGCTAGTTATGACATGTCTGTGCATGCACATACACTGCAGACTAAATGAATAAAAGAATTTACATTTAAATATTTAAATAAATAAAACTATTTTTTAAAAGTGGGGGTCAAAGATGCCTCGTCTAAGTAATTTAGGTTCCATCCTTGGCTTTTATCCCCATTTCCCAGAGCAAAGTCCAAGTTGGTCCCAAAGTTGCTCTTCCTCTTTATTAGAACACCTTCCTCATCATCATTTTCCTAGGAAGAGGAGATAGGGGGGGAGGGAAGAACAGTTTTCTCAATAATGAGACACCTCACTTAGGTCTTATTTAGGAATCACCTGATTCTGGACCCCTTTGACACCTCAGTGAGTCTCCAGTGAAGTACATACAGGAGGCAGAATGTACTCATCCCTTATCTGCCCACCCGTTGATTTCTGTTTCCTCCTTCCTAGCTTGACTGGACACAGTCTTGGAGCCCATGCAGGGCCAAATCAGATTTGTGCCTGCAGCAGGCAAATTCTGCTTCTGTTCCATGTGCTGGGCCAATCGACACATTGTTATATCTCTTTGTTCCACCCCTAGGGGTCTGAGCAAGGTGCAGACTAGGTGGGCCTGTGTGTCTTTCTAGACTGTGGGAGATGGGCACATCTCACACCAGATAGGTGAGATGTCTCAGTAACTTGGCTTTCTATGTCTTAGCTTTGCCCCATTTCTCAGCTTACATCAGCTTACATTGGACCTAGGGACTGGGTGGGCATGGGATGTGAGCCTTGATACCAGATGGGAAGCTAGAGAGGGAAGGAGTGGCTTGGTGGCCAAGGTAGTGTGTAGCTAGAGATTTCCTGCCTGGCCCACAGTCAGGACAAATCTCTGTCACCCACCAGTTCCACAGCCGCTCAGACCCAACCAAGTGAACACAGAGACTTATATTGCTTACAAACTGTGTGGCCGTGGCAGGCTTCTTGCTAACTGTTCTTATAGCTTAAATTAACCCATTTCTATAAATCTATACCTTGCCACATAGCTCGTGGCTTACTGGCATCTTCATATGCTGCTTGTCATGGCGGCGACTGGCAGTGACTCCTTCCGCCTTCCTGTTCTTTCTTTTCTCCTCTCTGTTAGTCCCACCTATACTTCCTGCCTAGCCACTGGCCAATCAGTGTTTTATTTATTGACTGATCAGAGCAATTTGACATACAGACCTTCCCACAGCAGTAGGGTCTGACCCAACTGGTTCCATTGCAGTGAGATCAGCTGGCAGTGACAGGGATGTACTGTGCATTACTGAAGAGGACCCGGCTGGTGAAGACGAGGACATGCCATCCTTCCCATGCACCCAAGAAGGTAAGTACTCAGGGACTCCCTATCTCCTCCATGAGCTGAGAGTTCACTGCCTTCATCTCTAGACTGGTGAGCAATGTGTCCGAATGTGTGGTACCAGAATTCTTGCCCTCATTTTCCTACTGTTCCTTGGAGAGGGAAGGGCAGAGCGGTGCGGCCTAGGACTGTGCAGTATGGATGAAATCAGCATTTGGTGGAAGTGTCAGATGCCTCCAGGGCTCCCCCTGAGCCCTTACAGGAACCCTTACCAACTCCCCTAGCTCTGTGCCCAAGGCCTGTCTTCCACTTTGCTGCTCCTGCTATTTGAGTTGCTGGTTGGACTAGGGCCCTCAGTGGCATTCGGTATAGATTACACCTTACATCCTTTCCCTGACTGGACATTGTACGCACCCCGTGATGCCCCAGGCCCGCCCTCAGAATTCTGAATTGATTCTAGTGCACCATGTGGACCAGGCACTAGGTGTTTAATCACTGCTGTAGTCATCATTTACAGCTAAGCCGAACTCACCTTGGGGCCTTCATACGCTCTCAGTGGGCGCTGGTCATCTCCCAGAGTTCCCAGGAACACCTGCTCCCTCTCCCCTCTGTGCAGCAACCTGACTGGTGGACTTGAACTCCCTGTTTGGTTTCCAAAACAGCCACAGCTTATTTGTCCAGTTTGAAATCTGGTGACCAGCTTCTGGCGTGCCTGGGGCTGAGGGAGTCCCCAGGAGTGGGGCGTTACATCTTAACCCCGACACACTCTCTAAAGCATCACGATTTGCCCCTAATGAAGAATTATCATGGCAGGAGAGTTCCAGTCCTGTAACCCAGAAAGTCATGGGCAAACTGGGTTGTGGTGAGCACGCAAGAGAGCATAGCATTAGGCAGGAGGGCGAGCAGGCTGCTGGGATTGTGGACCACTGGCAGGACCCGTGTAGAGAGGAAAGGCATCTTGCCACTTCGTGGGCTAAAGGAAGATACTGCCAAGAAAGAAGGGCTGGTAAGGAGGGGGTCGGGTAGTCTCTGTCTCCTCTATTCCAGAAAGTTCTAGACATTCAGTCTAGGTAGGAGCAAGTAAGGGATAAAAGTGGAAAACTCCCACTGTGAGCCCAGCATGAAAAGTGATGAGGTAGGCCAGAACAGGAACATGGAACTGAGCGTTCCACTCCAGCCTCCACCACCAACCCAAGCCACCACCGTCTCCTTGTCCTCTGCAGGCCGGCCAGGACCCCACTGCAGCCGCTGTCAGAAGAACTTGTCTTTGCACACGTCGGTGAGGATCCTGTACCTCTTCCTGGCTCTGCTCCTGGTGGCCGTGGCTGTGCTGGCTTCGTTGGGTGAGTTCAGAGTTCCTTGACCCTGGTTGCTCGGGAGTGGCTGATTAGATTTCTACACCAAAAACGACCCCCGAGGAGACAAGCACTCCACATCTGTCTCCTGCAACCCACACAAGCATCTTCCTGGCTCTGGACTTTATTGTGGTTAATCCTCTAGGAGATTAGACTTGCTTCTAATCCCTGGTTAAGGGTTAGCTATGGGGTTTTGAGTAGAAGAGGATAACCAGATGAGTTTGACAGGTCTGTGTTGGAATCATTTGGGAGTTTTCAGAACTACTGATGCCCTCTCCTATTCCCAGGGTAATAGAGTGGATCCATAACTTTCAGCTCTCCAGGTGAATCTGTTGTAGAGCCCTGGATTTTGACCACTGGGTCAAGTGGCTTCTAAGACCATCCATGGTCTGTGTGTGTGTGTGTGTGTGTGTGTGTGTGTGTGTGTGTGTGTGTGTTGTTCAAGATAAGACTGGGTACCACCTGCATCAAGCTTGCCTTCAGTATTCATTAAAATGTAAATGTCTGGGTCTTACTAAGACCTACAAAATCAGAGTCCTGTAGGTGAGGCCAGGAGACCCGACTTTCGGTGCTTCTCATATAGGGTGCCGTCAGTGTGACCACGGTGCTATCATGTGGCTAGGTCCAGGTAGATTCCACTTTCTAGATTCTAAGAGTTTACGGTAAACTGTCTAAAATCAGTTTGGTCCCATCATACTGAAATCTGTTTGTCCCAACCTGCTTGACACTAGTGACAAGACTGGGTGTAGTGAGAAGCAACTGAGGCCTGAGCAACCATCACCCAAGGTACTGACCCTGAGTGTGAACACCCTCCTGCAGAGGCACGTGGTCATGCTCCTGGTTGGGGGTATTTGGGAACCAACACCCCTGGCTGCATTAGTTACATTTCTTTTTGCTTTGACACCAAGCAACTTCAGGGAGGGAGGATTCATTCTGGCTTATCACTTGAGAGCAGTCCATCATGGTGGGGGAGGCACGGCGGTAGGAGGAGACGACCAAACACATTGCCGCATCAGGCAGAAGGCAGAGAGCAGAAGGAAGGTGGGGCCTAGCTATAAGAGTCTCAAGGCCCACGCCAGTGAGCCACGACCTCCAGCGCGGCTTCACCTTTGAAAGGCCATGCCTTCCAAAACAGCGCCACCCCTCGGGGACCAAGTATTCAAACACATGAGCCTAGAGTACACATTTCACACTGAAACCATAACAAGATGAGAAGGCAGGAAAAATAAGGACAATGCCTAAACAAATTAATATGTAATTACAAAATGTGAAATGTTCAATGAGTAGTGAGAATACACGGAATACCTAAACAAATTCATATATAATTAGAAAATGTGAGATGTTCAGTGAGTAGTGAGAACACATGGAATACCTTAACAAATTAATATGTGATTACAAAATGTGAGATGTTCAGTGAGTAGTGCGAACACATGGAATGAGACCTTGGCCCAGTAGACATTAGAGTCAAAATAGCAATTGTCAGGTTTCTTTATTTCTTTTCCTTCATCTATACATAGGTTCTTAATTGAGAGAAGGCTCAAACGAAATAACTATTGCCAACTGTAAAGTGCTACCCCAACCCAACAGTATGTGAAATTGTCCCTAGGATCTCTCAAACATGTCACTGTTACTAATTAACTCCATCTCTTGACATATCTGAGATTTACAGTGTTCATGAGAGCCCAGAGATTCTAAATCATTTGAAAACATACACTTCTTGCCGGGCGTGGTGGCGCACGCCTTTAATCCCAGCACTCGGGAGGCAGAGGCAGGCGGATCTTTGTGAGTTCGAGGCCAGCCTGGGCTACCAAGTGAGCTCCAGGAAAGGCGCAAAGCTACACAGAGAAACCCTGTCTCAAAAAAAAAAAAAAAAAAGAAAACATACAGGTTTGGAGGTGCTAAGAGCTGTAGAAGTCACTGGCTCCATGTTTTCATTTTGTAGACGACTCTGTTCATTCTGGAAAGGTTCATTGACCTTCCTCAAGTCACCCAACAGACTTCGTGTCAATCTGAGTCTAGAAGCTAAGTCGATTTGGGTGAAACTAATTCTATTCTGCCCGACATGGCCTTCAGAAGATCTGTGTCAGTCATTAGTCCAACCCATACCCTCTCACCACTGCCAGGGCTATCCAGGCTTCTGCCGGATCAGCCCAGGTACCCTGCTTCTGCTGAGCCATGCTCTAAACCCTGGGGACACAACAGCTTTTGTGGGGCCCAGGCTGGGGTGAACTGTAAGGTAGCAGAGGCTGCTCTAGAGGAAGCCTTTACTGAGGATTTGTACAAATCAAAGGGTTATCATCCAAACATTTACCCCAAGGGAAAAATCATGTCCTCACAACCATCATAGATAAGGGTTATTTCCAAGATGGACCATCAGTCATATCTACACATCAAACTTTGTAAGCTTAGGAGAAGAGGTACCTTGAGTGTCCTCAACAAGAGAGGATTTTTTTTATACCCTGGGAGAAGCACAAATGGTGTCAGTGGCAGACCGTAAAATGATCTCACCAATGATGGCTACTTCTGAACCATGACCCAGCTCGGTGTCTCTTCTGTTTCCCCAGTTTTTAGGAAGGTGGACTCTCTCTCAGAAGACATCTCCTTGGCCCAGTCCATCTATAATAAGAAGCTTGTGTCGATGCAAGAAAATCTTCAAGGACTGGGTAAGATTCTAGTGTCCAGAAGCACACAGGGCCCTCCATCCTGTGTTATCAAAAGATGGATAGGTGCTGCCTACTCTCTCAGACCAGCCACGGATCCCTGCTTCCCTCTCTGGCTGAGCACTGTCTATCCAAGGAGGATTGGGATGCTGGGATACAACAAGGACTAGGGCACAGTTTCTATATGGTCTGTTGATCCAGCCACAGACCCTAGGCAGACAAGGAAAGCAAGCATGGTCCGTTCTCAAAATACCCTCATGCATCTCAAATGATTTCTAAGACCTTGCAAAGCCTCCTGATACATGAGCCTCTTTCAGATCAACGGCCTTAAACCACAGCACAGTTCACAATAGGTCTCTATCCTGCTTTTAGAATGTTTAGGAACATTCTAAAAGAGAGTGAGTAAGAAGGAGCCATAGCATATGTGGGTTTAAGGATCACTTCTCTGGTGAATAGAAAGCACTGCCCTAATACCTAATAATAGAGTTCTATTTGGTAAGCTGCTTTTCTGTCTTATTCCTTAGGAGTCACAAGAAAAAAAAAACTCACCAGGGCCACCTTCCTCACAAATACATTATGAGTTTTCAACCAAGACAACAGATATTAAAATATGTGTAAACATTTTAAAATGAAATGCACAATGGAGGTTCTTGGTCACCTCAGAACAGTTACTAAGATCTGTTCTTGAGAATGCAGTGATACTGTGGGGGGAAAAATATCCAAAATCCTGCCCTTCAGATTGTAGAGTAAAGATGGAATTCCACAGGGATTTCTGAGAGGGGTTTTTGTAGCAGGAAAGGAAGCAGGGTCTGGAAGCCACTTGCCAGTTCCTTGTGCCTGCATTTCAAGAAGTACCTTTGGGGCTAGGGAGATAACTCAGCCACACAAGCATTGTGACCTGAGCTTAATCCCAAGAACCCATGTGGAAAAGGCAGGTGTGGTAGCACAAGCTTGTGACCCCAGGGCTAAGGTGATGGAAGCAGGTGGATTCTTGGAGCTCACTTGCCAGCCAGCCTTGCCTGATTGACAAGCTCAAGGCCAGTGAGGGGATCTGTCTCGAAAATAAGATAGATGGCACCCAAGAAACACCACCTAAGGTTGTCCTCAGACCTCCACACATATGTGTGTATGCCTGCATGCATATAAACATGTACACACACACACACACACACACACACACACACACACACACACACACGAAGCACCTTTGTCCCATTTAACTGAAAATGTTGTCCCCTTTTCTCCTGAAGACCCAAAAGCCCTGAACAATTGCTCCTTTTGCCGAGAGGCTGGGCAGCTGGGGCAGGAGATCAGGAAGCTCCAAGAGGAGCTGGAGGGGCTTCAGAAGATGCTGCTGGCCCAGGAGGTCCAGCTGGACCAGACCTCCCAGGCCCATGAGCTGCTCACCACCACAAGCAGTCAAATCTCCCAGGAGATGGGCAGTTGTTCCTTCTCCATCCACCAGGTAAATCAGTCCCTCGGACTCTTCCTGGCACAGGTGAGGGGCTGGCAGGCCACCACAGCAGGCATGGACACCACTCTGAAGGACCTCACCCAGGAGTGCTATGACGTCAGGGCTGCTGTCCACCAGATCAACTTCACAGTGGGCCAGACCGCTGAGTGGATCCATGGGATCCAGCGGAAGACAGACGAGGAGACTCTGACCCTACAGAAGATAGTCACAGACTGGCAGAATTACACCAGGCTCTTTGGGGGTCTGCGCAGCACTTCTGCCAAGACTGGGGAGATGGTCAAGACCATTCAGGCCACCCTGGGGGCCTCCTCACAGCGCATTAGCCAGAATTCTGAGAGCATGCATGACCTGGTGCTGCAGGTCATGGGTCTGCAGCTACAGCTGGACAATATCTCCTCCTTCTTGGATGACCACGAGGAGAACATGCACGACCTCCAATACCACACCCGATATGCCCAGAACCGCACAGTGGAGAGGTTCGAGTCCCTGGAAGGACGCATGGCTTCTCACGAGATCGAAATTGGCACCATCTTCACTAACATCAACGCCACCGACAACCACGTGCACAGCATGCTCAAGTACCTGGACGATGTGAGGCTGTCCTGCACACTGGGCTTCCACACCCATGCTGAGGAACTCTACTACCTAAATAAGTCTGTCTCCCTCATGCTGGGCACCACAGACCTGCTCCGGGAGCGCTTCAGTCTGCTCAGTGCTCGCTTGGACTTCAATGTCCGCAACCTCTCCATGATCATGGAGGAGATGAAGGCTGTAGACACACAGCATGGAGAAATCCTTCGAAATGTCACCGTCATCCGAGGTAAGAGGAGGGGTTTGCTGGGTTCTCCAGGAACTCATGGTTTATTTGTTTTTTGTATACAGGAGCATTTGATTTTAGGGTAATCTCTAATAGTATGGACATAGAGGATGCTAGATAGAGGGTGCTGGATAGGGAAACAGATCGCTGAAATCATCCTGGAACCAACTTCCAAAGCAGCAGGCAATGTTAAGAAATGTCTTCAGGGGGCTCAGTGGTTAAGCACACCTGCTGCTCTTACAGAGGACCTGGTTCCGTTCCCAGTTCCCTCCACACCCACATAATAAGGAGGCTGATCCTCTCTAAGTTCAGGGGGTCTGAAACCCTCTCCTGGACTCCACAGGCACATGTACACACATGGTATACACATGCAAGTGGGCACACACATACCCAAGTAAAATTAAATCTTTTTTTAATGTTTAAAAATTCTGTCTTTGTGAGCTAGGCTTAATGGTGCACACCTATAATCTCAACACTCAGGAAGCTGAGGCAGGAGAATGATCATGGATTCAAGGACAGCTTGGACTACACACTAAGTCTCAGAGATACATAGTGAAGCTTCATCTCAAAAAAAGGAGCACATCAAAGAGGGGAGGAAGGGAGAGGAGGGAGGGAGGGAGGGAGGGAGGGAGGGAGGGAGGGAGGGAGGGAGGGAAGGAAGGAGGTTCTTGTAAACCTCCTGGTGAAGGTGAGGTGGTTTCTGACTTTACCTTTCACAGAAAATTTGATTTATTCATGGATTTCTTTTAGCCCACATAGGCAAGTATGCAGACTGACTTTTTCCTTTTCTTCCCTCTTCATTAATGCTTTGTTATGCCTGTCCAACTATGTGTCCCTCAGAGATCCATCACTCTGCATTCTTTTTCTCCTCCATCTCCCTAAGTTCCTTTATTCACCAGAATTCTCCAGAAAAAAAAAGCAGAACTAACAGAATGTAGGTTAAGTCGATGATAGTTAAGTGATAGGCAGGCAGACAGGCAGACAGACAGACAGATCATAAAAATTAGTTTGTGTGAACTAGAAAGACTGGCAAGTTCAAGATCTGTAGAGATCATCCCATTTGGAAGAATATCAGGCAGGAAGAACTCTCTTATTTAGGGGAGGGCGAACTTTCTGTTTTATCCTGGCCTTAAACTGCTTAGACGAAGCTAAGCCCACATTAAGGAGCATAATCTGCTTTGTTCAGACCACCAATCCATGTGTCGACCTTAACAAAAACCACCCTCACGGAGACATTCAGAGTGAGGCTTGATCAAATATCTAGGTACCTCATAGCCCCCTAAAATTGACACATAAAATTAGCCATCATAAATCTACCCCTTGTCAGCTTGTCACCCATACTTGTCTCCTTAGAGCTGGAGAGATGGTTTAGAGGTTAAGGATACTGGCTGCTCTTCCAAAAGACCCCGGTTCAATTCCCAGCACCAACATGGCAGCTCACACATTTCCTTAGGCCGCCACTCTCAGTCTCCAAGTGGAGCTGATCGTAAGGCTGCATTTTGAGCTACCACAGTACAATGAACTATCCTGTGCGAAAGCAAAAGCACACTGTTTTCCATAGAAGGAGGGCTCTAGAACAATGATCACTTTCCTCGTATCTCAGAACTCAAACACTGTGGAGGTCAATGTAGTCATTACGTCTGTGTTTTAACAGAGAGATGAAAAGGACTGAGAGAGAAGACGAAACGAAGTTTCTGCCATGTGCGCACACAGATCTGGTTACAGGAAGTGAGGAAGACATGCTTGCGACAATGCAGTCCTTATTGTTGTAATCAAGCTGGTGCTTACGGCTAGGATTTATAACGCACTTCCTTCCACTTCCTGTTCCAAATCCCCTTTGCCCTCACCGGCATTCCTGTGGATCATGGCTGCCTCTAATAGGATGACCGGAAACCTTCATGTCTGAAGGTTCCAGACCATTGTTACTCATGCAGGGGTCGGGTGTGGAAGTTTCCCACTGACCTTAGTCACGTGAGCAAGCACAGCCTTTATCTTCTTTCTTCCCTCCCTCTTGGCCCAGAGTCATTGGAGCCCTTAAGTGGCCATGTGGCCTAACTTCTTGTTCAACTGAGTCACCACTGTGTCTTTGCTGAAGGCATTTGTCCTTCCGGAACTTCTAACCCAGCAGAGCATGAAGCCGCAACAGTATGCAGACACCTTGCTGGTGGGTCACTGGGCAAAATTGTGAACTGTACCTTCTCATGATCTCCCTTTGAATCCCAAATCCTCATGAAAAGATATCTTCTAGGCCCTTACAGCATAGGAAGGAAGCCCGAAGTCCACTCTGTCTGGTCTCCTTCAGCCTTTACATCCTCCAGTATCCAAGGCAGCGACCCTTTCCAGTTCAGTTACCAGGGACACCTTTGGTCTTGGAGCCTACGTCACTGATGCCCTGCTCCTCTTTGGCCATCTAGTCCTAAGCCTGTGTCAGCTTCACTTGATGTTACAGTGTGTTTGTACTGCCACTAGAGACCATTTTTTTTCTTTAGAGACCATTTTTCTTCCCTCTGGGCTGATGGGGTCGGGGAGAGTGGACTTTTTGTTTATTGTTATCTTTCATTTTTGCAATGAAGCTAGACACTGAGAATTTCTGTGGGAACCAAAGCCTTCCCACCATATTTCACCAAAAATGGCTTCTAGGGTGCTGTGCTCCAGTGAGGAGCATGAGGAGATGGCTCTTAGGGTTCATATTCTGTCAGTTGTGTGGTGGTGTTGAATTCACTCTAAGAGCAGAGGAAATTCTAAGTTTCCCGGGGATGGCCCACTTATACACACTGATTTGTGGAGCTTCATAACAAGCCTTGGACAGTGGCTCCCTCCACCCCCTCATTGGCAGTTTTACCTCCCATGCTTTCAACTACTCATGGTCGGCCATGGTCTGAAAATACTAAGTGGGAAACTGCATAGTTTGAGAGAGATGTACCTAACTTTCTCATAGGTGTGCATATATAAGGTACAGGTGGTGTACCTGGGGTCTGCTCCTGTGTGTGATTTCACACATCCACTGGAGCCTATGGACATATACTCCATAGAGAAAGGGAATTTGAGGGTAGGAAAAGCAGATATTGGTGTGACTCTACCTTACAAGACAGGAGAGTTTGGTTAAACAATGTGTATAGGTCACAAGAGCTTGAAAATCCGGAAAACTGGAGAATCGGATTAGTTAGTAAAGTGTTTGCTGCACAGACACAGGGGTCTGAATTCAATTTCAAGTGTTTACATAAAAGCCAGGAGCATTGTACAATGACAGTGTACACCTGTCATCCCAGCACTGGGGCGGGGGGGGGGGGGCCCCGGGGGCGGGGGGGACGACGAGATGACCCCTGGCTCACTGGGCAGCCAGTCTACCCAAAACAATGAGCTCCTGGTCCAGTGACAGACCCTATTTCCAAAACATATGTTGGAGACCAATTGAGAAAAACACCTGACATTGCCCCTGGCTAATGACATGTACATATGCCCACACATGCATGAACATATACGCGCGCGCGCGCGTGCGCGCGCACACGCACACACACACACACACACACACGCACATTCCTGGTGCCCTACTTAAGTTCTTAAAGATGTGTCCACTGTGCACTCAGGAAAGGAGAAGCTGAGACATTTCTACTTAGGTCCTGCTTCACTATAGGGCCAGGGATGGAGAACGGAGGAGACAGAGACAGTACCCGGAGGAATTCTTGGAGACTGACATTTGCTGCTGCCTTGATCACAGCAGAGCTGTCTTTACAAAACTGTGTCTTAAGCATGGCAGGACATCTGTTTGAGTACACGGGACCCTCAGTTCAACATCTTCATGTTTCCATGGCCACCGAGCTTATTTTCTCTTTGATATAGACTGGTGGGGTGGGAGAGGGGAAAAGATGTTTAATTTGTTGTCTTATTTTATGTTTACAACAAAGCCAGGCACTGAGTGTTTCCATGGGAACCGAAAGCTTCCCACATCACTTCACTGAGAGGACACACGTGTGTGGCCGCTAAGGTGCGATTTTAAGTTGCGTCTGTTGGCCAACATTCCTCCTGATGCTTAAGTCATCACATGCACAACTTCTCCAATCTGGAAGAATCTTTCCCGGTAAATTACACAGCCCAACCTCGAGGGAATTAGTCCTCCACCTTCAGACAGGCCCCGAGGCTTTGACCCTGGAGCTAGCAGTGAAGGGTTGTCTGGCTGGCGTAGAGCTGATGGTTAGAACACAGGTAGAGAGGGCAGCGGTACAGGCACTAAGGGGATGCCAGGTGCCTACTGAAGGAAAGGAGCCGGGGTTGTAATTTGCTCTGGGACTTCAGGCACACCTGCTTTGTCTCCCCAACTGTGCTCTGTCATCTGTAAATGAAGGGGTAGGACCGGCCCCTTCCAGCTCTAATTCCCAGCCTCCATTTACTAAACAGAAATCCTGTGGTGCATCCATGCTGGTTACACCTCTCCTAGAATCTTTATCTCTCCCTAGGATAAAGATTTATGTCTCTAAGATAATTTTTATGTCTGTGCTAGACAATGGCTGCGCTAGACAGTGTCTCTGCTAGGACTATCCTTTGGGAGTTAGAGGCAAAAAAAAAAATTACCGCTCATTAGCTGAGTGATGGGTAGAGCTCTTCATTGCTTTCAACCTCATCTCCTCACCCACTGTGTCCTACTTTAATTTCTGTTCCTTTGACACAAAGCAACTTAGGGGAGGAAAGGTTTATTTGGCTTTCAGTTCCAGATGACGGCCCATCACTGAGGGGCAGCCAAGGCAGGAACTCAAGCAGCTAGTCACATCCCATCAACAGTCAAGAGCAGAGAGAAATGAATCCATGCAGGCTCCCTGCTTAATTGCTGGTCCACTCCCAGCCAGGCTTCTCCTCTCTTATACTGTTCTTATACCTAGGCAAGGGCCTCCTTACTTAGGTATTAATGGTGCTGCACACGAGGGGCTGTGCCTGTCCACATCAATTAACAATCAAAACAACACCCCCATAGCCATGCCCTAAGACCTACCTGATCTTGATAATTCCTTATCAAAACCCTCTTCACAGGCAATTCTAGGCTGTGTCAAGTTGACAGTTAAAACTAACCAGCACAAACACGACCATTAATACCTGTCCTGCCAGTGCCACATGGGGTCATAGTGAGATTCAGCGACAACAGTAATAAGAACCTAAAAAGGGTGTCTTAATATAAGGCCTTCTTACAAAGTGCAATTATTGATGACATAAGCTCCTCTTCCTGTTCACCACTGTCTGGCAGTCCACGGGCCCTGAAGGCACTCTGGATGTGTTTGCTCAGTGAATGAATAACTGAAAGTATGAAAGGAGGGTAGAAGCCAAGTGTGCAAGGAATTAAACTTGAACACTTGTTCCGTAAGTACCACCTGCTCTATCCTGCCGTAACCCATAAGGATTCAGGAGCTTCTAAGAAGGGAAGAGTAAAGCTGACAAGAGAGCCTTGTCAGGTTAAGGTGCCAAATCTGATAACTTGAGGTCAGTAGCTAGGACCTGAAAGGTGGAAGGAGAAACTGACTCCAGCAAGTTGTCCTCTGACCTCCAAGCACATGCTCACACACATACATGCAAACACTACACACACACAATAAATATTTTTTTTTGTTTGCATTTTAAGACAGGGCTTCCCTGTGTAACAAATCTGGCTGTCCTGGAACCGCTTTGTAGACCAGGCTGGCCTTGAACTCACAGAGATCCACCTGCCTCTGCCTCCCGAGTGCTGGCATTAAAGGCATGCGCCACCCCCACCTGGCAAAGAATTTTACTTTAAAGCAGGGGAAAACAGTTCTGTTTAGACATAGGGGCTGGGTGTGCAGGTGTCAGTGAAGAGGGGTCAGTGGCTGTGAGCCCCACTTCTGTCTGCCCAGCCTTGGAAAGCTGCTGAGAGTTTTCTTTGGCGCCCCAGCTGCACTCTTCCATTTGGTTTTTCAGCCTCTCTACACAGAGCGATCACTCCCCACAGTGCCTTGAGAGGAGAGGCAGAAGAGGTTGGCAGGCTGGCACGAGGGAGAGCCTTCTCCCGGGATCTCAGTCCTTGGGGTCACTTCAGAACTCCCAGGAAGATGCTCTGCATTGTCTCTTAACAGTTCTACTCTTGGTTGGCAGTGTAGACGGTTACACACCAGCCCGCCCTCAACAGACACAGAAGTTCATCAACATTTTCTCAGTGCTCTTTTGATGAGCACAGCTAGGACTGAGAATCCCTGGCTGAGGTCAATGGAGAGACAGACAGACAGACAGACAGAGACAGAGAAAGGTCAAGTCCAGCCACCTAACATGCTAATGCCAGAGCTGGCATTCCAACCTGGGTCTCAGGGTTCAGGACAAGGCATCTACCATTGGGCTATTCACTCAGGGAACCATCTCCTCCATTTCTAGTTCCTTCTGTCTTAGTGAGCTGACTACCAGAGGCACCGTGGAGCCCTCCTACCAATGGCTCACTATACCATGGATGGATGGGCAGGACTGTGTCTTCAGATACTAGAATCTTCCAGCCGCTCCTGATCCTTTCATCTTCCCTAATCCTGAGTATGGACCACAGAACCACCACCCACTCTACTCACCTCAGACATGCAGTCAGTTGTGGCTGGTTCCTAATGGGCCCAAGAGCCTAATTACAGCCTGTAGCTTCCTGAATAATGATGGGCCTCCCGGGGACTCCTTACCTCAGCCTCCATGGGGACTCCTTACCTCAACCACCATGCTGGTGTTTGCCTCTTGGCTGCTCAGAGCAGTTCTGAGCCCTCCTCTTCTTGCCCTGTACTCTGCCCACACCAGTGTCTTGTTACTACTGACAGGTCACTGGAACTCTATCCTGGTGGGAGCCTTGGTCTCAGCCTTGAGTCATCTTGCTCCCCATCGTCCTAACTGCTGGCGGTTGACTTTGTCCCGGGAAAGACGGGGCTCCCCTGCCCCACAATTCTTCTGACTCATCTGAGCATCTAAGAAAGGAGCCTTTCTGAGCGCCCATCCCCTTTTTTCTTTTAATGGAGGGACCAAGGATAGAATCCAGGACCTTGCACATGATGGCAAGTGCTGTTTCTTGAGACAAGTTCTTATTATCTAGCTGTCCAGACTCTATGTAGCCCAGGATAGCCCAGAACTCCCTGTCCTCCTGCCTTTGCTTCCCAAGGGCTCAGGTTATAGCTGTACACCACCATGCCTGGCTCTCTCTACACTTTACAGACCCCTCGGTGCTCCTCAGAGAAGGATTCTAGAGCCTCCCTCTTCAGACAGCTCCAAACTGGGTGGAAGAGACCCATGCATCCCTTTTGGAGGTTGCTGAGGGGCAGAAGGGGTAGCTGGGGGAGGAAGCCTGGTAGAGGGGCCTGGTACTTGGTCCTCCTGATGCTGCCGTGGACTCATCTGGGTTCTCAGAGGCAGAGCTGCAGCGGTGGCCCCAAGAGTGTGCACAGAGAAAGAGGCGGACTTTCTCTCCCGGGTCCTCCTTGTACTCAAGCTTGGCACGACAGAATGGGTGGTCCGACCAAGGCTGAGGCTTCTGCCCAATTGTCTACCCCAAGCATGATGGGCACACACTCCTCCCTCGGGGAAAGAAGGCTTGGATCTGCCCTGGAAAGATGCCCAGGGAATGAGTGGTGGTGTGGCGGAGAGGGCAGACTTTTGGCTCTGCCTTTTCTCCTTTGCTGCTGACATGGAGGCCCTAGATACACTCAGTGGCTGCTGAGCTCCTCTGGGCACTGGAGAAAATGAGCCCCAAGGAGAAGGCGAGGTTTATCAGATGGCCTGGGTGGGGGCAGGGCACAGCACCCTTGTTATCATGAGATGCTCAGACTGGACGTGGGGTGCAGTCACTTACATCCAAAGTCAAAAAGAGTGGAGAGATAGAGGACTTGGAGAAGCCCCTAGGACAGCCTGTTCCCAGACAGGTGGAGGACCAACCCAAAGGAATTCCCAAGAAGGATCAGGGACAGAGGCATGATGCAAGTCCCCACCTAGTAACGGGGCTAGGAGTCAGGAGAAGGGACTGTAGAGCCACAGAGCACTTTGACATTCAGTTGTGCAAAGTTATATTAAGGACAGCTAAGGCTGTATGTGTTAAATAACTCAACTACGAACGATATTTAGTACAGCTCTCCGCTGAACTCTGAGTTCTGGAAGGGGGAAGGATTGCCCAGCATTGCTCCATCAGCCACACAGCCTCACAGGGCCTCTCCACTGCTGAATGGCCCTCTGCTTCTCCAAATCTCAGCTGGTCCAGATGCCAGGAGCAGAATAAGGACAGGCACTGTGATTTTGCCAGTTCCCAGAGAGACCTGCCAGGCTGGGGGAGGTGGACCCTGGGTGGGCACCAGTGTGGGCCTGTGCCGGGCTGGTAACTGTGCAGTGAGGGACTCTCTGGGAATAAAAGGGCAGCTCCTGTCTCCTGGTTTCTCTAAAAGGGCCAGGCGGTGACCATCACCCACCAGCTGTCCTCAGCCCCCGAGCGCCTCTGCTGGCATGCCACGTGAGCTGAGGCGGAGCAGCGTCCCATGGCAGGCGGTGTCGGTAGCTGACTGAAGGTTTTTATTGGCTCTTGTGGGGCTGGCTGTCCAGGCTCTGGTTCCAGTTTAGGTCATAATAGATATTCACTGACCTGGTTCCGCATAGAAACACTTTGAGAAGGATGCAGGGAACAGCAGAGGTTAGGAAGCAAGGGGTAGTGGGGGTCACATCAGCCAGGATGAAGGTGATCCAGGACCACAGATAAGATTCTGACAACTTAGAGAGCTCTCAGCTCTCAAGACACATCATCCTTTCCCTCAAAGACCCCACTGAGTTCTAGTCTCCACTCCAGAAGCTCTTAGCATTTTGCACACACACACACACACACACACACACACACACACATACACACACAGAGAGAGAGACAGAGACAGAGACAGAGAGACAGAGAGAGAGACAGAGAGAGAGAGACAAAGACAGAGACAGAGACAGAGACAGAGACACAGAGAGAGGTCCTTGTGGGTCCATTTGTGTGTACAGATGTGTGTGGACCTCAGGTTTTGTTCCTTAGGAGACATCTTCCTTATTTTTTTGAGACAGGGTCTCTCATTAGCCTGGAGTTTGACAATTAGGCTAGGTGGGCTAGCTAGCCAACTCAAGGGATCCACCTGTCTCCAATCGCCCCCCACCTCCGAGCCCTCAGTACTAGGCACAGGCCACCATACCCACCCATCCCCCTTTTTTTCCACCAGTTCTGGGAATTGAACTCAGATCCTCAAAACAGCAAGCATTTTACCAACTGGACCAGTCCGCAGCCTACCCATGGGATCTCACTTCACTCTCCAGGTTTTGGTTGAAGGACCTGGACTAGATCCCCACCCAGCTGACAAACCTTGGACACCTCATTGCAAAGCGGTGGGGGTGCCAGCAGAGTTCTCATGGGGATCTGAGTCAGGCTGTGGGACCCACAGTTCCCATCAACCCTGCCCCTCAGCCACACAGAGACCGCCAAAAAGAGCTAGGTCCGCACCAAGCCTCGTCTCCGCGATAGCTGGAGCTCTTTACTCCACAATTGTCCTCATCTCAGACCACGCTCTGTCACCTGTAGCCTTAAGGCATTCTACACGTCCCTGGCGGAGTGGCAGCTACTCTCTGCCGAGTATCCTCAGAGTTGGTATAGATCTGAGAGGTGGTGACTCTCAGACTTACTCAGACAGGTAGCGGGGTGGGAGGCCACTTGACTCCCCGCATGGCCTCCACACTGCAAGTCACGCCTCTTCCTCACGGTCCTATAATAGAGGCCCGCAGATGGAGAGACGGCCTCTTCTCACAAGCGCCGAGCTCTCCTGACTGCCGACCAGGCTCTATGCCCGGTGCTAAGATGTAAGAAATGACCTGTTGTCTTTCTGAGACTGCTTTCCCAGAGTCCATGAGATACACATCCAGCGCTGGCGTTCGCTGCGCTGATTTCTCTGGGCCGATTAAAGGCTCAGAAAGCAGCAGCCGCAGGGACTCATGGGAGAGGCTGGAGTGGTTAGAGTGGACCTCCTGGAGAGGCAGCCCTTCTCTGGGATGCTTCTGGGAGATGGGCCTTGCCTTACTTTCTTCCCCTTTTTCCTCCGTGTCCCTGATGCCAGAGGCCCAGGAGGTCACAGAAGGTAGGGCAGGGTGTGAAAACAGCACTCAAAACCCACCGGAAGTATAGAAAGTCAGGCTGCCCTAGGGCAGGATGAGAGCATCCTGGATTACCACGCACCCTCCCCCTGCCTCCCCTACTCCCCACAGCCCTACACTCTGTCCTGTTAGCTGTGTGTGAAGCTTCAGGAGAGCCTGGATGTCAGAACTAGGACACCAGAACTAGCAGTACACCAGGCCCATGTACACTAATACATGTTGCATAGAACCTACTGGTCTAACCCGCTCCAGCAAGAGTAAAGCGATTACCTAATAGTCCAGCGATGGCAGCCCTGGACCAAGCTTCTGTCTGAGCCTCCACTGTCCCTGTACCTCATGAGTGACCTGTCTCTTCTATCCAACCCTAGGTGTCCCCGGACCTCCAGGACCAAGAGGACTCAAAGGAGATGCAGGCATAAAAGGACCTCTTGGAAACAGAGGTCCTAAAGGGGATTCTGGCAGCCTGGGGCCCCCAGGACCTCAGGGTCCTCAGGGGCAGCCTGGGGAACCAGGACCCATGGGAGAAAGAGGGCCAGCTGGCCCCCGAGGCTTTCAAGGATACAAAGGCTCAAAGGGCAGCTTTGGAACTGGAGGGCCAAGGGGGCAGCCAGGCCCCAAAGGAGATGTAGGGCCCCCAGGGCCGGAGGGACCCCGAGGGTCTCCAGGACCCTCGGGGCCTCAGGGAAAGCCAGGGATTTCAGGAAAGACAGGGTCACCAGGCCAACGTGGAGCCACAGGGCCTAAGGGCGAACCAGGTATCCAGGGTCCCCCTGGATTACCTGGGCCTCCAGGCCCTCCAGGGAACCACAGCCCCTACTGAAGAAGGTCTTTGGCCTGATGCTGCAATATAGGTTGGGGAGGGGGGTCAGAGAAAGCACCCAAAAGGACCTACTGTCTACAGACAATCATTGTTTGATCCTGATGTAAAGATGTCTCTCTTAAAACTGACTGTGTAGCCTTAAGCTCCCCAATAATGACTGTGCCGTAAGAAAACAGCTCACTGCCCACCCCCCCCCCACCCCCGTTTCTCTGCTGGACAGGGGGCGGGCTACTGGGTTTCCATGGCTGGTTAGGAGGAAAGGGAAGAAGACCGACCCCCTGTCCCATGATGGCCTGCTGGGGAGGTGGCTACCTGGGGAAGGCTGTCTTGGATCTCTTCAATGGTAACTAGCTCCAGTGTCTGCAGGCACTTAACACCCACGCTAGCCAACAGCATCTTGCTGGTCTTGAAAACATCCAGGGGAAACCAATGGGGCATTATAGATGAGACTCCAGGGAGCCTCTCCCAACAGCCATGGGAACAGAGTCACAGGGAGGTGCCCTGCTCCATACAGGGCAGGAGAACTCTGCCTGCCTGGCATTCTCAGGTCCTGTGCATGGTGTGCCCCTGACAAGTTCAGGGGGCTTTGATTCACACGTCCAGAAAGCTCTTCTTCCTCTTCTTCATCTTACCTCCACATCGCAGGAGTGGCCTGGAAAGAACCCAAGCAGAGTGTCATCTGCAGGGAGAGGCCCTGCAGGTCCCAGAACATTCTGCTTGCCTGCTATCCAGCTCCCAGGAGGACCGCAGGGGTGGAGGTGGGAGGACAAGGCAGGGATGAAGCTTCTCTGCAACGCCACCCCTTGTTCAACCTAGGCTGCCATGCGTGTTCCCAGTGGGGCTTCTCTGCGGTGGCCAGGGAGGAAGAAGCTGTAGCAGGGTCTACCCCTGATAACAGGGTGGCTCTTGCCTCCTACTCTTGGCTGTCCTACCCACAGATGCACACTGACCTCACCCCACCATGACCTAAGATGACTGGAGCACTTTCCCACGTGAGCAGCAAGCTGGACTAGGCCAGGAAAGAGCCTGAACATGCACAAGGAGCCTTTGACGTTGCTTCTCATCTTTCATGAACTTCTTGCATACACTGGCAGAAAGGGATGCTGGGAAAGGCCTGCATTATCTTGACTCACTCTCTGTAAGGCTGCCCTGCTCCTTCAGACTCCAGCAGACTTAGAGCTATCTCCTCCCTTGCACTGCCTCAGAGACATGTCTTCTTCCTGCTCACAGCCTCTGTGCCACCTTCCTCCTCAATATCAGTGTGCAACGGGCTTGCACGACCCACCTACCCCCTGCAAAATAATTGTCCTGTCTACATATGATAATATCATGCAACACAGTATCACTGATCCAGTAAAGAGCTATTTCCAGGAGGAACGTGTCTTCTAGTATTTGTCCTCAACCAGAGGATGTGATCCCTTCAGGAATCCATTTCATATTGACCTTCAGAGGGGAATCACTGTCAAGGGTTCTGCTGCAGAATCTGAGAACTGGGGTCCTCTGGATGTTCTAGTGGTTGACAGGGAAGCCCAAACAAGAGTCTAAGAAATTACCACCAAGGGCAAGGCCAAGCTGGAGACAGTGCATCCCCTAAAGCTTGCAACTAGACCCTGTAGTTATTTGTCTACAATGAAACCGGAAGATAGGAAATAGGAGAGGCCGAGACCCTAGAGGGATGCTTCCTGCTTCCACTTGTTGTCTCTAAAATAAAGGAGCCAAAAAGGAGAAAAAGATAAGGCCAGACTTGCCCCCAGGGTTCTGCAAGAACAGTGGTCAGTTGCGTTCCCTGGGAATCAGACTGGGCCTTGCTCCACAAGGGGTTTTAAGGGACAGAAAGTTCATTTGCTAAGTCAAACGTGACCCTGTGCAAAGCCTGGGTACTGGTTTGATGTGGGGTATGTATGAGTCAGGGGTACTTAGTAGGAGTAAAAAGGTGGAAGAACTGAGATGAGGCCACCATATACAGGCCTTGCCCATCTGTGTGGCAGGAGATCCATCCTTCCCACAGCACCTGCCATATGTGGGCTGCTGGGTTCATTGCTTAAGGGTCACGAGGGTGAGTGAGGCCTAAAATCCAACCTGGTCACCGTTCCTCAGAAGAGCAGACATGTCTACAGCCTCGAATGAAACAAGGCAGGGGAAGCAGGAGAAAGTTGGGGGTGGGGGCGAGTCTCAGGGATGAGGCAGGGCGTGTTCCGAAGGGTGACACCCAGGGGGCAGGACAAGGACAACAGGAAAGACAGGCTACTAGAGTCACTTCACACTCTTGGACTACGAGCCAACCTCCAGAAATCTTGAACTACTGGTTGCCACACTACTGGCAGGGGAAGAATTAGGCCAGGCTCTGGGACGAAGAAATGCCGAAGTGAGAGTATCAGCTGGTCTTGGAGTTAAATCCCAGCAAAGCTGGATCTGGGATTGATTCCAAGGGATGAGCTTAGATTCCAAGGGATTAAAAAACAATCAATTTGAGAACATAAGAGCAAAGATACAAAAAAGTCCTATGAGGCCTGAGCTGTTATAAACCAGCCCCTAACAGTGTGATTTGAGGAACCACTTGATTTAAGGGCACAGGCCGAAGGCAGACACCACTGAACTCATCCATGAACACAGGGTCCCCTCATGGAATGGTGCCGTAGGTAAGCTAGGGACTATGGAACCGGAAGTCCAGCTAGTCCTGTGATTACTGGGAAAAGACATCAAACACTGCACCCCTTCCATCAGACACCTGGCTGCTCCCTCATCTCCGTCACTCAGTGATTCCCCTCCCTGTACCTGTCTCCTTTCCCCTGTCCAGCATCTTCTGTTTACATGAGGTCCAACAGAACAGGACTGAGATTGGCCACACGTGGACCTTGCCCTTCAGCTGTGATTCTTAGAGTCTAGGTGAAAATCCCATTGCTAACCCCTTGACTCAAGGGTTTACCTGCCCCAGGGAGCTGTAACAGCAGACAGAAAGAGGGAGGAAGGGACACGTGACAACACGATTCACAGGAGGAGAGGAACTATAGGCAAGCTAGCAGCGAAATCCAGTGGGCACTGCAGCAGGACAGTGTTGCATGGCTTTACCTAGGAAGCCATTTCTGTTCCCCAGAGAGAGAGCAATCACAGAACAAAGAAACAGCTCCATCCAAATCCAGCTTGGAGAATCAATGAGTTTAATTGAAATTACTCACAGGAGCATGGGCAACTAGCAGGCAGATACACCACCACCAACGTAACACATGCTCTCTCCAGCAACTGTTACGCACTTACATATCCTCCGGAAGGACTGAGAACTCCATGAACCTTGTGAGTCCTCTTGCCCCCTCCCATTCCATAAGAGAATCTTAGGTGGGTAAAAGTCAGTCTCGTAAAAGTCGCTTATGAGTAATCACAGCTGCTCTGATTGCAAGGTGGCAATAGTCACGGCATGCCAGAGCCCAGAGGTCCACACCAGACAATGGTAACAATGAACGCAAACACAATGGTGGAGTCAGGCAGAGGCCACATGCCATCTGGGGCACTTCACAAATAGGAACTCAGTTTTAACTGCCATTTATAATGTATAATGGGCCACCTCTGCCTCACAGCTGGGGGAATGCCTTGGCTTCTGTGGGCCACAGACATAACTAGTTTTTTAGACAAATCCATGTTGAGACAGCCTTGGGCAAGCTGTTTAATGGCTCTCTAGCTCCCTCCCATGAGATTCCTGGGAAGCTCTTCTGGCCATTTACCAGGGTATTGGTCTACTCAGCTGCCACTAGAAAGCATGCCAGATTGCATGCTTCCAACAACAAGAAATTTCTGTTCTCACAGCTCAAGAGGTTCAAGGTGGCCCTCTGCAAACCCGGAAGAACGGGCACCATGTTGGTGCTGCATCCTCACACGATAGACAAGGACTTAGGCTTTTCCAGACACAGTCTTAAGCCCAACCTATGGCTTCATTTATGCTTACTGACTTCCTGAAAAGCACGGCTCCAGAGAGTCCCACTAAGCTGATGACTGCATAAGTCAGTCAATCCCGGGTGCCCAGCAGTAGTCAGTCTTCCACAGACATCAGCCACCATCCAGTGGTGACCATCACACAGAACCCAAGCTTCTTAGGCCTCACTGATACTCTTCTGCAAATGAGCAGCCCGAGCAGGAGGCCAGCACTCTCCTTGCACTGAGAGAGCCGAGCCCAGCCCTTCTGCCCTTTCTTTCTCTCAGCCCGCATCCCTCTGTCCCATGTCACCATATAGTCCTTTAGAATGTTGGAACTTTTGCTCAAGTCTATTGAAATCCCAAAGAACTGACTGGGGTTTAGGAGTGGGTAGTTGGAACAATAAAGCCTGAATGTATATTATGACTCAACGTGAGCTCTTGTGAGCTGGATGCCACTTGTCTGAGAGTGGGGATTGGGTAGGCTACCCAACAGGGTCGTCAGTGGACATCTAGCTGGGATAGGTCATGTTCCAGCCCTGCTGGACTCTTCTTCCTTGTGGGACCATAGGCCCAGTGCTGATCTCTTGGACCATCAGAGTCTCAGAAAACACAGAGTGAGGGGGTTTGACTGCCCTGGGCCTCGGGATTCACATTTATATGCCCTAACCAAGCTGTCTTTATCCTGCTCTGTTCAGTTGCTTCGCTGCATGTCACTAGAGCTGAGATAAGACTGAATCTTCATGGAGAAGTGATAGCCTGTGAGGTTTCTACTACTAGATGCAAAGCACAGGCTTTGCTGTTGGTGTGACTTTAATTCCAAAGTTTACAAAGCCCTGAAATTATTCCTGGGTTTCCCAAAGAGACCTCGGGGCTTCCTAGAAGCCACAAACCCGAGCCACAGTCCCTCAGTACCTCTGAAAACTCCAGGCTTGCTTTCTCATATCACCCTGGCAACCTCTCCCTTCTTCCTGCAGAACAGGACAAGGTTGGGCAAACTTGCCCTTCCCCCAGCTCGTCTCCCCAGGCCAGGGCTGAGCTGGCAACCTCTGCTGCACCAACCCTGGATACACCTGTCAAAACAGAACCACTGGAGAGTCGAGCAAGAGCTGAAAAACATGATCTGACCACACCAAACTTTCCACCAGGGCTGGGCTGCCAAGGGCCGGCTTTTCCCGAAAGCCTTACCCCCACGGGTGACTGAGCAGCCTTCTTGAGGACTACTTGACTGTGGAAGCATAAGCCACTTGGTTTTCTGGCCTTCACCTGTCCAGTCTTTTGTTTTCTTTTACTTCCACATGCAGCAGCCATGCTTAATGGGTCAGGGGACATTCAAAGGCTTATTCAGTGCCTCCTAGTGGGAACCACCTACCATGATACAACCACACAGGTGCCCATAAAAATACACACGATGTGCTTGCACCCTAAAGCCACTGGTGCAGAACTGTGGAGATGGATGAGAAGTTGAGAGTGGGAGGTAATGTGTACTACAGAGCGAGACTCAGGGAATTATGACGCCTCATAAATTTGAGATCCACAGGTGTAGTGGATAAAGAAAGGAACACAGTGTTTTTCAGTTTCTGTTTATTATCTTGTTTCATTTTCATGAGCACAGTGCACTGGCATTTACAGGTCAGAAAGCAGAGACTCAATAATGATGAATAACATACATAATTGAAAGATGTTAAATGGGGCCTGGTTAAGGGCACATACTGCTCTTGTAGAAGACGTCCAGTTCCCAGCACCTGTGTTGGGGGCTGACAACTCCAGCTTGAGGTGATCTGATGCCCTCATCTGACCACCATGGGCACCTGCCCTTATGTGCACATATTCCCACATAGACACATATGCATGCTCATAATGTTTAAATAAGTAAATAAATATATTGAGTGGTTTTAAAAAGATGTTCAATCAGATGTATGGAGGTTTCACTGAGATGGCTCAAGAATGGTGGGGTTGGGGAGTCAGTGAGCTTTGTATTTCAGAGAAGGGTTAAATCTGCAGAAAGGGGATCCCTCTAGAAGGCAGAGCAAGCTAGTGACAAAGGTGTGACAGGGCCCCAAATAAAGTGCTGCCGGCCTCCCCAGTTTCAACTGCTTTGTACTAAACAACAGGAGCAAGGGCCTTGCAAGAGCTAGGCTCAGGGGGGTACATCCTACCATGAGAGCTGGAAGGCTTCTCCAGGAACAAGGGCCTTGCAGGAGCTAGGCTGAGGAGGGTGCATCCTACCATGAGAACTGGAAGACTTCTCCAGGAGCAAGGGCCTTGCAGGAGCTAGGCTCAGGAGGGTACATCCTACCATGAGAGCTGGAAGGCTTCTCCTGGAACAAGGGCCTTGCAGGAGCTAGGCTGAGGAGGGTGCATCCTACCATGAGAACTGGAAGGCTTCTCCAGGAGCAAGGGCCCAGCAAGAGCTAGGCTCAGGAGGATGCATTCCATCATGAGAACTAGAAGGGGAGCCACCACCCAACTTCATCAAAATGCAGACCCAACCCCATCACTGAGAAACTTGTATTAAGCATTGGAACTTATTAGTACAGCATTTCCTGAATTCCCTGCCACCCTTTTAAAAGATCAGTTCATTTGAATAGCACAGACTAAAGCTATCCCTACTGATTCTGATGGGAAATGGTGGAAGAATCTCCATGTGATAGTTTTACACACATTTGTAACTTATGGCTCCTTCTCCAGAAGAAATTCCAGATGTTCTCTATCCCCCAGACAAGCCGGTCCTACCCCCAAGTTGCAACCTGGAACTCACTTGCTCCCTATCATCCATCACCATCCTTACTCAAAGAGCTCCTTCTTCTGGACACAGAAATGTTTCAAAGTTTAATAGAGAGGGTGAGGGCTCCACTGAATGTGTTCACACATCCATCAAATGGTCGGCTGCCAGCAGCTGCTACGTTGGCAGTAGGTATGTGAGAAGCAGGCACCAGGTCCAATTCTGTACAGAGAACAAGAGTCTCCAGCGGTGGTACTCAACCATCCTAACACTGTGACTCTAATACAGTGCCTCATGGTACGGTGACCCCCAACCATAAAATGATTCTCATTGCTTCCTCATAACTGCAATGTTGCTACTGTTGTGAATCATAATGTAAATATCTGATAGGCAGGATGTCTGATATATGACACCACCCCCCACCACCCCCACTCCACAAAGGGAACTTGACCCACAGGGTAAGAATCTCTGCTCTGCCAATACAGTGATCTCATAGGTGGAAGAATCAGAAGTCAGGGATTGGGGCTGCCAAGCAGCTGGAACTGGGCACTGGGCAGGATGAATCTGTGCAGACCTCTCCATGAGCAGTTGATTCTGCAAGGCACAAACTGAGGGAGCTCTGAGCTGACAGACACACCGAGCATGCACAGTAGTGAGGTGCTTTTGGAAATCTGCCCAACTCAGCCTGTCAGTCATACCAGCTGAGACAGTGGAAAAGCTGTGACTTAAAATAAATCCACATCAGGCGGCTCACAACCGCCAGCAGCTCCGGTTCCAGGGTATTCGACACCTTCTGGCCTCCCTGGGCTCCTTCGTGCACGAACTCACACATACATAGAGACTCAGCCACACGCACACATACACATTAAACATGTAACTCTCTTTTGCAAACCTGCAACAAGTAGATAAGAGGCAGCAGTAATGTGTGAAACGTTTGGATATATTTCACTAAGATCACTGCAGTATGAGAAAAGATGGCCATTATCATTAGTGATGCGAGAGATCCAAATGAAAACCACTACACGGCATCACCATAGCAATCCCTGGCAGATACCCAGCAATGAGATGCTCACACACTGCTAACAGGATTGTAAAATCATACAAGCACTTTGAAAACAGGTTGATAGCTTCTTATGTTAAGCATGGGGGCTCGAGAGATGGCTCGCTGGTTAAGAGCGCTTGCTGCTCTTACAGAGGACCTGTGTTCAGTTCCCAGAGCCCACATGGTGGCTCACAACCACCTGTAACTCCAGTTCCACATCATCTAATGCCCCCTTATGACCTCCACTGACATCAGATGTGCACATGGTGCCCATACATACATATAGACAAAACACACATGCACACTATAAAAACACATTTTAAAATCTATTTCAAAAGCTAACCTCCAATATGCTAACATACACCTCCAATATGCTTTAATCATTCCCTTCTTAGAAATGTATCCAAGAAATAAAATCATACACCCCAAAATATTTGTAAAAATGTTTTGCCTAGAAGGCTTAGGCATAAAGGCCAAAATTAAAGATGAACCAAAAGCCCGTCATCAGATGAACGAAAAGTTGTGACATTTGTACAATGGAATAACAGTCAGCAAAGAAACAGACACCACTAAACACAAACACATGGGTTAATTGAAAAGAATGTTGCTGGCTAAGTCAAACCATTGGAAAAAGTATGCAGTGCATGATGACTCCACCAGTGTGAAACTCTATACTAATGAGCAATGCACATAGGTAGAAACGAGGTTAGTGGGGCCTAGATGGCCTCACAGGAACACATGGTGATTGGAATGTACTACATCCTGATTGGGGTGATGGTTTTACATTTGTCATGACACACCAATCACATATTTTATGTGTGCATTTTATTGTAGGTAAACAATATGTCATATAATTGATATTTTTAAGTACAACTAGGATATTCTCTGGAGTTATAAAAATTCAAAGGATTTAAAAGGTCACATGCTGGTAAGGATTTTCTGAAAAACCTCTTTGGGAAATAGTTCAATTTCTTATACAGGTAAACACACATCCACCTATGACTGAGCATTTCCACTCCTAGGTATTTGCCCAAAAGAAATAGGAACAAGTTCTACAAAAAGTATTGCATGAAAACATCTGCAGCAGTTGTCATTATAACTGGAAAAGTAAAAAGCAAATCTAGAAAGAATCCACATCTGCATCCATGGGAGAAATGCGTGATATTTATGTGACCCAGGGAGAAGGGGGAAGGGGAGGAGAAGACAAAGAAAAAGAGGAGGTATAACAATGGAATAGAAGCAACAGCATGAACAAAACAAACACTCAAACGAAACACCAGATTACAATGTTAAAAACCAACAATACAAAGATTACATGTAACATGTTTCCACTTGTGTTAGACTTAGAAAGGGCAAAGATGCTATGTGATGTGGAAATCAGAATCATCACTACATGTGGGTTTTCTGGAAACAGCAAAGATAGGCACAATCCCTGAAGTGCTGGAGGTCTAATTTACACAGGCGTGTGTTTGGTAGAATCTGCCCAAGTGGATCCATGATCTGTACATTCCACTAAGTACAAGTTAAAACTCACTGGTTAAAAATAATCATAAGACAGTAATTCATTTCCAAAAAGAAACTATAATATAAATAAGCTTAAATAAATATAGGATATATTTTCAAACTGTTGTATGAGGAGACTGTCTTAGAAAGTTTAGGAAAGTAGCTGAAGCAAGACTTAAACATAAAATTAGTAGCCATGAAATGTCATTTTAGATGAAAAAGAAAGTTAGGATGCCTGCTTAAGAAGAATAGAAAAGTAAACCAGAACAGGGTAAATCCAAAAGAAAGAGCTAATAAGATGGAGAGATTAAAAATATAAAGAAGGAAAGTATGGGGCTTATTTTTGAAATGGTCCTGTATCCCAGGTTTGCCTTGAGCTTACTTCATCTTGGAGGGTGGGCAATCTCTAACTGTGATCCTCCTGCCTCCATGTCCTGAGTGCTGAGATTACAAGCATGTGACACCATGCCCAGTCCATAAGAAGAAAGTTTGGAATAAAGAGGGTCAACAAAGTCAAAGTTTATAAAATTAAGATACCCTAAGTGAGTGGTTCTCAATCTTCCTAATGCTGCGACCCTTCAATACAGTTCCTCGTGTTGTAGTGAACCCCAATCATAAAATTATTTTAATTGCTACTTCATAACTCTAATTTTGCTACTGTTATGAATTGTCATGTATCTGTGTTTTCCAATGGTCTTATGTGAAACCTGTGAAAGCGTCATTCGACCCCCAAAGGACTAGTGACCCACAGGTTGAGAAGCACTGACCTAGGCAATGTTGACTAGTACCTCAAGCACTAAAGTCCATGAAGGCATAAATAGAGAGGGTTACCATGTTACCATGGGAAAGGTGGAATTGGGAAGAATTATGAATATCCAAGGCCAATAACTTTGAAAACTCAGATGGAATAAACAAATTTGTAGGAAAATATAACTCACCAAGTAAACTCAAGAAGTAAAAAAAAAAAAAAAAAAAAAAAAAAAAAAAATCCTAAAAGGTCTGAAACCATGTAAGTGGTTTAAAATGCTCCCACAAGAAAAACAGCAGGTCTGTGGAGAAAGACATACAGGCAAATCCTACCAAAACATTCAAAGACAATGTTCCAATCCAACACAAACTTTCCTAAAGAACAGGAAAAGTAGGGCGCAGTTTCCTGGCTTCTTCTATGAGGATAGAAAGAAAACATTTTCCAAAATCAGAAAAATAAAATAGATACAAAAACGAAGCTCAGTAAGCTGAGGACCTGGGAACAATGTTCACAAAATTTGATCGAACTAAGAATAAATGTATTAGGCCTAATATTTAGTATAAAAAAAAATCCCACAAGTATCTTTGCTGAAGATGAAAAGTGGAAAATGTTCCCTTTAAAAGAGCCAGACATTGGGTGTTTCCTGATAGGCCACCATAACAAACTGAGAAGGCAACTCACCATAACAAGGGAGATGAGAAAATGGACCCAAAATATAATGGAGCATCTTCAGCATCCTCCAGTTTACAGCCAACATCCAAAGAGTGAAGTATGTTAAAGGATCAGTATGGGCTCAGGAGCCCTAAGGCCAAGTTCTCAGCACAAAGAAGATTTATTTGCCCCAGAGGGATAAAAAGCAGGGAATAAGGGACAAAGACAGGAGACAGAGGAAGAAGGAGAAGGGGAAGGGAACAAAGGGGAGGGAGAAAGAGTATTTGTCCCAGAGAGACAAAGGACAGCCTCTAGATAGAAAGGAGACAGATGTGGCCCATAGGAAAGTGGTGGTTTGTAAAGGTAAGCATTGAAACCCTGTGTTAGGATGAGGGGGTTAATTTTAACTGGGCATGTTAATCAGGTGAGCCCAAGGGGGCTTTTGATTTCTGAACTTCAATACTTTGATGATAGCTGGGCCTTGGTAATCAGCCTTAGGAGGAGGAATTGGCCAAATAAAAGAGGGAATAGACCTTGGTAGCTAGCTTCAGGAATGTAATCTAACAATTTTTAGCAAAGCAGAGGGAATGGAGGAGAAGGGCAAGGCCTGCCAGAGCCCCATGCTCAAATGGGCTAGTGTCTCTTCATGTGTCAAACTGCATCTTCATATTATTGAGGTGATAGCTAACCAAACCCAGAAAGATCCAGTTTCTTCAACATATAAATGGCATGGAAGATAAGAAGAGAAGAATGTTATACATTAAATAGACTTGAAATTGATCTTCAAATAGAAGTCTATTGAAAAGACAGAACTTTAAAAATGTGTCTACAAATGTAAGATGTAGTCAGGGTTTGAACCTATCGTGACTATGGTAAAGGCCTCTATTTTAGAGAGACCTTTGCAATGGTTAATGAAGGAGTTGGATGCAGAGACGGGGCTTTAGAAAAGTGGTTGGATCATGAGGCCTCTGCCTTCATCAATGGATTAATCCGTTGATGGGTTTAATTTAAGTATTTTTATACAATATATTTTGATTACATTATTGCCCCTTCCAAACTTCTCTCAGATCCTCCCCACCTCTTTATCTATCTAGTAACTTCAAGTTCTTTTTCTCTTTCTCAAAAAACAAAACAACAAAGTAAAATTCAAAACTAACAAACTAAAATATAGAAAACTCATAAGACCAAAACAAAACACACACACACACACACACAGAGTCCATTTTGTGCTGACCAAACCTTTCCTGGTCATGAAGACTGCCCATGAGTGTGGATGATATAACCAGTGAGACTCCATTTGAGAAAACTGATTCCCCACACCCCTTTCTCATTGGGTATGAATTGTGAATAACTCTTTGGTTAGGGATGGGGCTTTGTTTCCACTTCCCCTTCTCAGTGCTGGGATGTTGTCTGGTTTGAACCTGTGCAGGTCTTATGTGTGCTGTCCCAGTCACTATGAGTTCATATGTGTGTTAGTCCTATTGTATGTAGAAGACTCCGTTTCTTTGGAGTCATCCACAGCTTCTAGCTCTTACAATTCTTTCTGCCTCCTCTTCCACATAGATCCCTGAGCCTTGAAGGGAGGGATTTGGTAAAGACATCCCATTTAGAGCTGAGTTTATCCAAAGTCTCTTACTCTCTGCACATTGTCCAGTTGTGGCTCTCGGTGTTACTTACCTTCTACTGCAAGAAGAAGCTTCTCTGCTGAAAGTTGAGTGGTATACTTAACTATGGAGTATAACAATATGTCATTAGGAGTCATTTTATTGCTATGTTGCTTTATCAGAATAATAATAGTAAGTTTCCTCAAAGCCTATGACATATCTAGTCTCAGGTTCTTGGCCACTTTGGCAGTGTCAGGGTTAAGTACCACCTTATAGAGTGGGCCTTAAATCCAATAAAAAAAAAAAAAAGTGGTTGGTTACTCCTATAATGGGTTTTGCAAATATTGTACCAGTATATCTTGCAGGCAGTTCTCTGTTGTAGGTCACAGAATTTGTACCTGGGTGATATTGACACTTACTTTTCTCCTCCAGTAGTGTGCAATGTACCTCCCAGCACTACAAATCCTAGTCAGCAGGGGTGAAGCTTCTAGTTGGGCACCAGCTTGATTTCTCCATGTTCAAAGATATAAGTAAGTTGTGTCTTCAACAATCGGGTCTTACCATCATTAGGTTATGAAGAGTAACCAATAGCCTTGGCAATAATATGCAATGTTTGAAGGTGTCTATGGGACCCCTTTGGCCAATGACTCCAAAAGATGTAAACTGACAGGGTGGGGTTTTTTTTTGTTTGTTTGTTTGTTTTTGTTTTTTGAGATAGGGTCTCACTATGCTCTTCTGGCCATGTTCTGGAACTCACTATGTAGACCAGGCTGCCCTCAAACTCATAGAGATCCACTTGCTTCTGTCTCTCAGTGCTAGGATTAAAGGCATGAGCCACTATGCCTGGCTTATTTGATGTGTATTAAATTTGAATAGACTATGCTATGTGGGGTGGTAGAATTGTGAAAAGTAGGGTCTCATTGGAAGAAGTGGGTCCCTGGGGTCACCCCTTACATAGTGGTTAATCTTCATTTTCAACTTGAGTAGATTTGGAATCACCTGGGAGACACACATCTTGGTGTGTCTGTGAGGGTTTAACTGAAGATGGAAAAGTATGCGGGCAGTGCCATTCAACAGACTGGGGTCCTATACCAAATCACAGAGAAAAAGAAGGAGAGCAGCTGAATACCGGTGTCCATATCTCTCTGCTTCCTGAACGTAGACGCAATGTGACCACCTGTCCCATGCTCCAGCCACTGTGCCTTTCCTACCTTCCAGGAGGGACTGTATTACCAAACTGTGGGCCAAAAGAAACTCCTCCTTCATCTTTACATTGTCAGATGTGTTGTCACAGCAACGAGAAAGTAATGACTACATTCTGGGAAGACACATTTGTCCCTGGCGGTTCATGCTGCTCTCCCTGTTTCCTGGCTGCCATGAGATAAGAAGCTTTCCCCCACCATGCCCTTCTACCTGCCCAGAAACACACTGCTAGGTGACCAGGAACAAATATCTCTGGATCTGTAAGCCAGAGTGAGGCTTCCTTTTCTTCAACTGTTTGTCTCAGGTATTACGCCACTGTGACAAAAACCGACTGACGTCATATCCGGCGGGTGTAGAGGAAACACGATGTGGTGTCTGGGGTTTGTTTTAAAGCACTCCTCGAGGGAAGATCGGCAACTTAAAGTGGGCAGAACATTCAAAATTGCAAAGCTGGGTGGCAGGCCCAGGTGGGTTGGTTATCTGGTCTGGTTTGTCTTTGGGTTTGTTTAAAGTCTTCCGTAATGAAACTCAAAAGGTGGGAAGAGTGGCCATGGCAGTAAGAGCTGCAACATACGCTGTTCTGAACAGAACGGAGACAGTTTCTCCCTCTTTACCGGCCTGGAGCCCCGGGGGGCCAGGCTGCTAGATCAGTCCACACCTTGTGCTTTTCTCACGTCCTCCCAGAATGCTCTTCCTTTCTGTTACTCAAGCCCACCTCAAATGCTTATCTGTCGCAGAGAGCTGTTCGTGCTGGTTTGCCAAGCACCCTTCCCATCCTCATCGGCTGTCAACACCCCTGTTCTCCTACGGACAAACACCTTGAATAACATCATGTGGTTCACATGAGACTGACCTCACCACCCACATCCCCCCCAGGGGATAGCGAGTGACTCAGGTCTGGCTGCTGCTAATGCCACAGTGACTACAGCAATGGGCATGTCGCCAAGGCTGCCCATGAGCATCGGATTAGCTCCCAGACTTACTGGAAGTATTTAGATAAAAGACGCCCCCCCCCCCCCAGCACTGGTTTGCTAACTCAGAAGGTGAAAGCAAGCCCGGACTTCTCGGGGGCTATTTGCCTCAATGTGTAAGCAGATTCTGCCCAAGACAGAAGCCACCATAGAGAGCAAGAGACACAGATAGTGGTGGTCAGTATAATCATGCACACACCCAAACCAGTCTTCACCTCGGCACCTCCCCCTCCCCCCAGTATATTAATCAACAAAGGAGCCCCTTGTTTGAAAAAGGACGGACAGAAGTAGAACAGCAAAGACAGGGTAGAGAAGTGGGGAAAAGATGCTGGTGATGGTGATGATGATGACCACAACAGCAGTGATGACGATTACAGAAAGAGAAAGGAAAGAGACAGACTGACAGGATGAGACAGACTGACAGAATGAGGGGCAGAGGAAGACAGAGACTTTACTCTGGGACCAAGAACAGGACAACCGGAGTACCCATCATCACGACTGTGTTCATCATTGGAAGGGACGCCCCGCAAATTTCAGAGACGAGGGAGAAAGAGATGGTGCAGGATGCCAAGAGGCCAACTGCTGTGTGAGATGCTTCTGCAGAGCCGGGTTAATTCAGTCAGTATCTTCACTGCTGTCCTCCCAGGAACTGAATGCACCTGGTTTCCGTGTGGTTACTACCTGCAGTCAGGATCCTAACCTTCCCTGTCTTCCTTCCCTTTGCCTCAGTGTGACAACGGACCTGACAGAAGCCATCCCAGGAAGACAGGCTGGTTTTAGAAAGTTTTCGTCAACCATCGCACGGCAGAACAGCTCAGCTCGTGGGGTGGGGAGTGAGTGGAAGACATCCCAGGAGATCAGGTAGCAGAGCTGGAGATCAGTTGTAACCTTCCAGGCCTGCCCCTAGTGGTCCACTTCTACCAGCCCTGCCCCGCCTCCCGAAAGTACCACAGCCCTCAAAACAGCGCTGCCGGCTGCTGAACAAGTATTTCACACAGGAACCTGCAGGGGCATTTTAGATTTCAACCTTTGCTTTGGTCTTCTCACAGTCTAGCTGGTTCCTCAATAACTCACAGGAGGGCTGGCAAGATGGCTCATTGGATAGAGGTGCTTGCCACCAAGCCTGATGACCTGAGTTTGGTCCTCAGTACCCACGAGGTGGAAGGAAAGAACCAACTCCTCCAAGCTGTTTTGTGACCTCCACACATGCACCATGGCAAACACATGAGTACCCACAATAAATGAATGAATGAATGAATGAATGAATGAATGAATGAATGAATTTTTAAAAGAATTTAAATAACTCTGGGGAGAGGTACCTCTCTTCCCTTCTGGAACCTAGAAGCAGAACGAGACTTCAGTCAGGGACAGGGGGACAGAGAAACTGTATCCTTGGGGTCCAGGTTAGACTCTCAGCTCTAACCAGCTAGACAACATTCTAAGACTCGCTGTCCTTATCTGGAGGGTGAAGGTAGCAACAGCCCTCCATATGGTTATTGAGGGAGTTGACTGAGACGATAAATGTGCACACACATCCAAGCATTACTCTTCCCATCCCCACTCTGCTTCTCCATAGAGAAACCATTTTTGTTTGCTTGTTTGTTGGCTGGAATTTCTGTTTATTTCTTAGTGTGAGTCAGATCACTTCTGTTCCATGCTTAAAATCTTTCCAGTGTTTCTCATCCCACTTGAGATAAAAGCCAAACTTGTATTTAATGGGCATGCACGCGCACGTGTGTGTGTGTGTGTGTGTGTGTGTGTGTGTGTGTGTGTGTGTGTGCATGTGTGAGCGCATGTGGAAAGCAAGAGTTGGTCCATCCTTCTACTGTGGGTTCCATGGGTCAAACAGAGATCATCAGACTTGTGTGTAAAGTGCTTCTACCCACTGATCCTGCCAGTCCAAATCCATACCTTTCGTAAGGCTCATGGACTATGCGTGCCTAGGACCTACCGCCTTCTCCATCCTCTCTGGCCTTCAGCCTCTCCTTTGTTTTTACAAACATGTCACCTTCCTGATCTTTCTAACATGGACCCAGCAGGTACCATTCTCAGAGAATAAACAAATGTGAATGTCACAGTCTACTATTCTTCCCTATGACCATTGTACGGCTGACTCCTTTCCAGCCTTCAGAACTACTCAAAAGTCAATTTCTCCTCTGAAGGGTTCTCTCTGATCACTCTTTCTAAAATACAGAAATTATTTGGGGTGGAGGTGGGTGACTTTAAATGGGGCATATTTCACATGAATAAAGGGCATTTTTTTCACATGCAACTGGCACCATAGTGTTCTGAGCACATGTGTGCTCTGATGACAAGCTGCAAGTCTCTCCGTCTCCAGACTTGGAGAAAATGTTTGGTCTGTGTGAGCAGAAGCAGAGGAGATATGATCCAAGCTAGTGGTCTGGGGAGGGCTGGTCTTGTGTTACCTGGATGTTCATTTGTGCCAGTCAATAAACTCTACCCCTCAGCTTCAGATTCAGTCCTCTGCTCTTACCATACCGGCCAAGAACTCTTCCCTTGTCCAACCGCATCCTCCTTGCCTAGTTGGTTCTACCTTATTGAAATGCAGTTGAAATGCAGAACACCACAGTCCTGGAGTTCAAAAAGAGATTCATCTCTTCCCCCATCTGCTTGCTCCTTGCTATGGGGTCTGGTTCCCACCCTACAAGCACTGCCCACTCTCCCTCCTTATTCTGCAATCACAGTAGTCAATTCCTTCCCAATGAACCTGGCTTAGTTTTCCCAAGACACAATCATTCATGCACACACCACCACCACCACCACCACCACCACCCCCCCCCGTTGAAACCCTAACACTGGCCTCTTTTCAGATGTCTGGAACCCCCTTCTCCAAGATTGGAGACACTAGCATCAGAGACACCAGAACTGAGACCCACCCTGAGCTCAGTGGGCCCCTCCTCAATGTTTCTGAGTTTTGACAATTTAGACTTTCCCTTTTGTTCTTCTAGCCTAGGGGAGTGGGTGATGGCTTCCTAGGGTGGCAGCTTCCATGACACTGTAGGGTTTTCCCCTTGCCTTTTCTCTAGGGGATAAGTTCCTGTCTTTAAGTCTTAGTATCAGATTCTCTCACTGCCTAGCATGGTCTCTGCTCCTAAGAGGACTCTGAACTGTACAGTCATCCAGAGAGGCCAAGAGAGATGGATGATGTGTAGGTCAGCCAACAAGGAGAAACAAGGAATAGCTAGGGATCTGATAGGCTTTCTTAGGGTCCACGGGAAGAGAATTCTAGGGCAGAGTAATAAAGATGAATCCCAGAAACTCATTCATCAAAAAATATGTATTTAAATGCCTTTTGTATTCCACAGATTCTGGTCTTTGGTAACTGGTCTTTGTGTCTATAATTAATGACGCATTTGGGGTTTGTCCCTGCAATTGCCCCCATCTACGGGAGGAAATGTGTTGTACTCATGTCTGGTGGTGAGCGGTGACTAATAATGAGGAAGAAAAGGATAAAGGGGACAAATGGGACACAGATAGAGGGAAAGAATGGTTTTAGAGATGCAGAAAGAAGAGAGCATTATCCATGCCTGCATGCAGTGAGGACTTCTATGGGTGTGTCAGGAAAGAACACACTTGAATGAACATTTTCCAGAATTGCTTAGGAAGGGAAATCTTTCCTGCAACTTCCACACAGAGTGAGCAGAGAGGCCAGTACAGGGAGCTGTTGGGGGGTGGCAGTATCCTACTTTGTGACCTGTGTGAAGGGGGTATACATATTGGCTTTAGAGCTATTTTTAAATAAATGTTTTTCTGCTTCTCTAAATAAATATCTCACAATTTAAAAAGGAGAAAGGAAGGAAGGAAAGAAGAAAGAAAGAAACACACACAGAGAGAGAATGGGTGTGGGGTTCTGTGTTTGAAGATGCTTTCTGTAACAGCCTCCAGATAACCAATCTTCTTAGATGCTAGAAGTCCATCAGAAACACTCTGAACACCAGTCCAGAGCAAGTCATTAAGAAGAGGCCTTGCAAGCCAGAAACAGAGTCCTGCAGGCACATTCCAAGTAGCCTGAGAGGGTCCCTTGAAGAGTGATTTCATAAGTCACTTGCAGAAGCATCCAGCAGAATAAAGGCACCCTCTGGGACCAGGAGTCTCTAGACCCTGTTCCCAACCGAAGGATGGGCTTGGGGGTCATAGTGGAGACTGCTCTTGTTTGCACCCAGCACACTAAGCAGAACAGGACTTTGTGTCTGGCCGGGGATGGAAGTCTGGGAGGAATAAGGAAATGAAACAGGAGCCACTGCTAAAAAGCCCGATTATTCTGTGACCCTTTCCAAGCTAAGCCAGTGATCCAGCTCAGCACTGATGCCATGCACTGAGCTGTGGCATATCTGTCCCTCATAATCTTCCCACGACACAGAAAAGGGAGTCAGGTGGGAGAACAGGATTCCCAAGGCCCTGTGCCTGGGAACAAAAAGTCCTATTGTGCTTAGATGTCAAAGTGCAGAAGACATCTAATCAATCTAGAATCGGGGGGGGGGGGGGGCTGTGCTTGCAAGGGTGGCCCAGCCAGGTTATCTCAACCCCCAGGTTTCCCAGAAGTTGGTGCATAGAGACAAGCACAGGCTGGGCTGTCTTGGCTCTACTCAAGCTGAGCTGGACCCAGCAAAGGACTGTGGACCCACATCCAAGAGTCGTTCTGTTAACAGAATTCTGGCCCCAGGACGTATACTTTCAGAAACGAAATAGATGGACCTTTTATTTGGAGACCTGCCAACTCTCCTAGCATGCATGAGCCCGAGGGACTCAGCAGAAGTTGCTCACTTACTCTGGGATTTCTAGCTCTTTCTAAGCTTGGCCATCTGGAATAAAGTAAAAGAATTCCATACAGGGCATAAATATAAGGGCATGCCTGTGAGGCAAACAGCAAAAGTAACACTCTTTGTGACCAGTTTTCTTCCAACAGTCAGTTTACAGCTGGTTCCACCTGTGCACACAAGAGCATTTGCTGGGCAGTGGTGGCACACACCTTTAATCCCAACCCTTGTGAAACAGAGGCAGGAGGATTTCTCTGTTCAGGGCCAGCTTGGTCTACGGAGTGAGTTCCAGGACAGCCTAGAGATACACAGAGAAACTCTGTCTCGGGGGAAAAAAATAAGGAATAGATAGATAAATAAATAAATAAATAATACACACAAGCATTTAAAGATGCTCCATATTTTGGAATACCAATGACCTTTGACCCTGCAGTCCCATGCCTACTCTCTCATTCTCTTTTCCATCTCTTTCTCTCTCTCTCACCTGGGAAATAATGCATTCAAAAAGCTGTGTATAACATCACATGTAATTGTAAACATTGGCGATTAATAGTAGACTAGGTCAGTTGTGATACAGCTCTGAGATGAAAAATTATGTAGGTATTAAAAAAAAAAAAAAAGGTATGGCTGTGCATGTCTGTAATCCCAGCACTTAGGAGGTAGAGGCAGGAGGATTGTGAGTTTCAGGCCAGACTGAGCTATAACATGAGATCCTGTCTCAAACAAACAACAAAACAATCACAAAGGGGTTTAGGTGTAGCTCAGTCGTTTATCGTAGAGTACTTGCTTAGCACGCATGAGATCCTGAGTTCAATCACCACTGTCACTTTAAAAAGAAGTAGTCAGGGACTAGCAAGATGGCTTGACAGGTAAAGACACCTGTGGCCAAGGCTAATGACCTGAGTTCAATCCCCAGACCCCACGTGGAGGAAGGAGAGAACCAGCTCCTGCAAGTGGTCCTCTGACCTCTGCATGTGCATCGCTACAAACATGCCCATCCTACATGTTAAAGAAACAAGTCAGAATTTAATAACTTTTTAAAGTAACCAGACAGCTGTCTTCTGGACTGGTAAGGAATTTAAAAAGCTTAATTTAAAAACAAAAAAAAAAATTTTAATATAGCAAGGTCCGAAAGAGCATGCACAGTAAGTGTCTACATAAAAGCTTCTAAATGCCCAGAGCACCCATGGAAGCCTGTGACAGAAGCTGCCACTGCCAAGGGGATTTAGGAGCAGAAGCAGCAGGGGGCGGGGGCTGACCTTTCCCTGTGTTTTGTGCCTTTGGGGTTTTGTAACTGTGAGAAGCAACTGTTTTAATTTTTTAAAAAATAATTTTAAGTCAATATGGGGCTGGGGCTGGAGCTCCGTTGATGGAATACCCACTTGAGATGCACAAGGCCCTGGGTTTGATCCCCAGCACAGCACTGACTGGGCACGGTGATGTTATCCCTGAAATCCCCAAGCATGGGAGGTGGAGGCAGAAATGAAACACAAAGTCATCATCCTTGGCTACAGAAGGAGCTTGAGGTCAATTAGGGATGCATGAGAGACTTCATCTCCACCCCCTCCACCCCCTCCCCTCCCTCCCCCCCCCCCCCCGCCCCTTCCAAATAAAAGTTAAGTAGGCGGGCTGCCTTTACAAAACAGGAAGTATTTACTTTGAACCAGCTTGGGGACAATTTGGGAATTGAGCAGCTCAAATTCTCTTTCTTCCATCCACACTTGTCATGACATCATGATTCATCTCAACACACTTTCACAGCCTCTGACTCTTAGTCATTTCATGATGACAATGACTCATGCTGGCAGCCCCTGCAAGCAAGTGGGGGTGAGGGGGTGAAGAGGTGAGGGAGAGGCTGGCTTCCCACTGTGTCGCTCTCTCCACCTGTGAGCTGCTTGGAGGAAGACCCTTATCTGCTACATTAAACCCGACCCCACTGGGATTCCTGTAAGTTGAGTTTCAGTACACATATGACTCCTGAGTCCTTCCTATGACCTCATTCTCCATTGCAACACCCGTTTCCCTGTGGCTCCTAGAATTCCATTTCTGCATTCTGCAGGTACTGGAATCCCTGCTCCGCTCAGCCAAGTTCTCCTACCCTAGTGTTCTCCTATGACTGATCACAGATCCCCCCAGGTTACTCAGGTTTCAGGTAAGAACGTACAATGAAAGATTTCTAAAATAACCCCGATTCCAGGAAGGCAATACTGGACTGTGAGTCTGCTTCCCTATTCTGGCTTCTAACCTTCATGCCAAGGTCATTCTCTCTCCCTCTGCACAGTCTCCAGCAAGATGCTGACAGTTTCGTTCCATGGAAACTGTCCCCAGACCCCGTGTGAAAACATTGGGTATAGTGGTGGACTTGTAATCCAGCACTGAGAAAGTGGGGACAGGAAGATGTCAGGGGCTTCTGGCCAGCCACTCTAATCCAGCTGATTAACTCCAAGCCAATGAGAGTCCCTGTCTCAAAGGAGATGCACAATGTGGTAGCTTGAATGTAATTGGCCCCTATTAGCTCATAGGGAGTGGCACTATTAGGAGGTGTGGCTTTGTTGGAGTGCATATGGCCTTGTTGGAGGAAAAGTGTCACTGTGGAGGTGGGCTTTGAGGTTTCCTATGCTCAAGACACACACCCAGTGCCACAGACCTTACTGTTATCAAGATGTAGCCAACACCATGTCACCCTGCATGCTGCCATGTTCCCTGCTATGATGATAATGGACTGAACCTCTGAACTGTAAGCTGCCACCTCAATTAAATGTTTTCCTTGATAAGAGTTGCTGTGGTCGCCGGGCGGTGGTGGCGCACGCCTTTAATCCCAGCACTCGGGAGGCAGAGGCAGGCGGATCTCTGTGAGTTCGAGGCCAGCCTGGTCTACCAAGTGAGTTCCAGGAAAGGCGCAAAGCTACACAGAGAAACCCTGTCTCGAAAAAACAAAAAAAAAAAAAGAGTTGCTGTGGTCATGGTGTCTCTTCACAGCAATACAAACCCTAAGACAAACAATGTTCCTGAAGATGATATTCTAGGTTGTTCTCTGGCCTCCACATGTATATGCAGGAATGTGCAGGAATGTGCTTCTGTGTGTATGTATATGTGTATATGCACACACATGTACACACCACACATACACTCATTTTTTAAAGGTGTTGTACAAGATACAGTAGTAGTCTCACTGGGTATGGTGGCATATTCATCTATTCTAGCACTCAGGGGGCAGAGGCAAGTGGATCTCTGTGTGTTCAGGGCCAATCTGGTCTATACAGTGAGCTTCAGGGACATCTAGGACTACATAGAGAGACCCCGTCTTAAAGATAAAAATGATACAGTTGTGGTCCGGTTAGCTTAGGAGTCAGAATTGAGAGGGTGAGTCAGCCAGAGCAATTGTGATCTGAAGGCAGGGCACTGGTGAAGACAGAGATATGCAGAGCAGGAGGCAGGCACTGGGTTTGGGCCATCACTGAGGACTTAGGAAGAGCTGAGCTACACACACACAGGAAAACACTGCACAGGGTCAATGGAGAGGGTGACAGTGAATTAAGAATGAAATTGGATAGAAGTCCTGGTGATACTGGAGATCAGGACCAGAGAGGAGGGAGAGAATATCATCAACGAATCATTAGTGTCTCAAACATCAGGCTGAGGTACGCAGAGGCTAAAGACTACACACTAGAAAAGGTCTGTCATCCACTCAAAAGAAAGGACCCAAAGATAAACTCTGAAAAAAAAAATCTAAGAATTGAAGCATTGTTAATCCCACCAGCCGAGAATAAGACCACTACTACAATTTTAAGCCAAATTTGAATCAAGCTTTAAATACTGGCCATGAAGATGGATTTTGGTCAGGTCCACTCCTGGGTTCCCAGGAAGTAGTGACAAGTCACATTCTGTAGAGGCTTAAAAAGGTAAACCTAAAGGCCACCATATTTCCAATCAGGTCCAATCACAGGCAAGCATATATCCTGATGTATCCCCTGTCTACATACCTCCCACATACATGTGACCAAGCACATCTGGTGCATGTGGCTCAAACAAACTTGCTTAGGGCATCAAAAATATGTAGCTTGTTATCTCCCATAAACAATAGCCTCCAGCATTTCAGGAGTATCTATCCTTGGACAAAGGGCTTAAAGGTTAGAGGCATTTTTGTTTCATGTATCTCTTAGGCACAGTAATCAAAACTAAAAATGTAATTTTGACTCTTACAGCATGAATTTAGAGATTGGGAAAATGTGTGGGTTTTCTCACAAATTTGCCTAAAATAAGTCAAGGCAAATATGAGGGACTAAGCCAGTGATTGAACTGTGTGATGGATCAAAAAGTAATGCTCTTCAGGAGAAAATAAGAGATCCCATGATTTCTAAAAAGATATCACTAGCAATGTCCAATAAAAATCAGAAGTTTCCCAAGCTTGGAAAAAAAATATGACCCTGCTGTCCAGAAAAACTAGAAGAAATAGAAATGATAGCACCAAATGCTAGCAGACAAAAACAAAAACAAACTTGGATAATAAATATGTTCAAATAACTAGAGAAAAAAAGGCCATAATGACTGACTAAATAAGGAATCTTAGAAAAGAGCCAAAAGATTAAAAAAGAAAAAAGAAAAAAATGGAAATTCTAAAATCTACAATTAGAACAGTTGAAATCCACATTGGATATCCTCAATGGCTCAGCAGAAGGCAAGGAAAATGTATATTTGAAAACAAGTCAGTAGAAATTACTCAAACTAGAAAATGAAGAGGGAAAAATAGAGTAGAAATTGAACAGAATTTCAGGGACAGGTGGGAATTTTTCAAATGGTCTAACACACATGAAGTTAGGCACTCAGTGTGTGAGACCAAAATGAGCCATCTTAGAAATAAGACCAAAATGCTTTCACCCTAAAATTAAGGCCTAAGATTTCTCCTTTTGAGAACAGGCCAGAAGTTACTGAGACCAGTCAGTTCAGATTCCAGAAACCAGGAAGTGTAAAAGTACAGAGTCACAAGGTAGTCAGGAGGTGATGGCTGCCGGACTATGGAATGTCCTCTCCCTGGCCCCCTAGGCAACTGCTTGACCATAGAATGTCCCAACCCTAGTTTCCATAGTGACTGTGTAATCACCAGATGCCCCCATCTGGGGGCAGCCAATGAAAAATGGTGGTGGGCAACTACTTCCTTAGAAGGAAAACTGAATTGTGACTTCTGAAATTCCTAGACACAAGCCAATCAGAATTGAACCTGTACTAGCACCCCTAAATGATGTAACCTTGTGACTTTTCCCTTTAAAAACTGAGCTTGCAGACAGGTGGGCACTTCCTCCAGCTTCCACTGCGTTGGATCTGTTGGACGAAGTCCCTGCCTAGGCTTGTATTGCTTTTGGATATCCAGAATTAAACCTTGCTTTTGCATTCCGGCATGCTCGTCTTTGGTGGTCTCTCTGGGGGTCACGATCTGGGCACAACAAGTGAAAGAAAATTAAGAAGAAATACAAAGAAAAATCACAACTGTGTGGTGATATATTTTCTGAAAATGTCTCTTGTCTTCAAAGAGACTGAAGTTTTTCTGGACCTTGAAACCAAGTTAATAATATGTTTTAATATCATTTAAGACTGTGTGCTTAACCTGATGCCCTACAGTGTACACAGCCTATTTAAGTATCAAAAACTATTGGAGTCCAGCCTCGAATAGTCTTTTCCCAGGGTTCCAGAAGAGATGTTACCAGTGACAAGAAATAATCTGAGGGAATGAAGTACACCAAGCTCTTTAGTCCATTCACTTTACTCTTTAAGACAAAATCCTATCTACACAGCTTCTATTCTGTTCTCATACTTAGCTCCTCTCTGTCCCTTCCCCTCCTGTACTCTCACAGTTTTAAGTTTTTTCCATCTCATTCTCATCTTCGTCTTTGTTCCTCTCTGCATCTTTGTTCCTCTCCTTCCTCTTTCTATGACCCATCTCCATCCTACAATCAGCAATCCTCTGGCTCTGATGCTCTCTGGCCAGGCGGGGCAAGTGTACTTGGTCGCTAGGTAACCTGTGTCATAGCTTGAATGCAACTGGTATGTAAAGACCCTTTTTGTTCTGAGTAAATTGTTTGAGGGGAATTCTTTTTTTTTTTTGGTTTTTTGAGACAGGGTTTCTCTGTGTAGCTTTGCGCCTTTCCTGGAGCTCACTTGGTAGCCCAGGCTGGCCTCGAACTCACAGAGATCCACCTGGCTCTGCCTCCCGAGTGCTGGGATTAAAGGCGTGCGCCACCAACGCCCGGCTGAGGGGAATTCTAGAGGTGCCACTTGGCCTGTCAGAGAAAGGGGGACCTGAGCTCAATTTTGCACAAGAAACAAAGCTATGTACCTAATATCCACCTGGCCTAGGCAGTGTCTCCATATTTACCTTAATTCAGGAGACTAGCAGGTGGTCTGGAATGCTTATACTGTCTGCCATTTGTCCTCGGATGTTTGACAGGTATCTCAGATAGAATGCTTTTGTCCAGAGCTGGCCCTAGCCTTGGATGCTTGCTAAAGGAGATAATTACAGAAGGCAGAAATCTGATTCTAGTGCTAAAAGGAAGAAACAAAAGCTTGGAAGTAGGAAGCCTTGCCTGTGTGACTGTTATCCAAATACCTTAATTGTATATGCCCAAAGAATGATCAATCTACACTGTTTAGAAGCTCTTAGGAAAAACAATCAATTGGGGAAGCTATAATAGTGCACATGAAATTCATAGCAGAAAACAGCTGATATATTCAAAAGCCAAAATAACACCAATACTCCTTGAGCCTTGGCTTCCTCTAGAAAAATCCTTGACTTTTCCAGTTAATAGCTTTGCCATAGTCAGCTGAATTCCCATTTCACGTTTCTACATCCCATAGCATTTAAGTTTAACCTCCTTTTTTTTTTTTTTTTTTTAGTGAATTTAAGCATTTTTTTTCTTTTTTCTTTCTTTTTTTATTTTATTTTACAATACCATTCAGTTCTACATATCAGCCACAGGTTCCCCTATTCTCTCCCCTCCCACCCCCTCCCCTTACCCTCAGCCTACCCCCCATTCCCACCTCCTCCAGGGCAAATCCTCCCCTGAGGACTGCGATCAACCTGGTAGACTCAGTCCAGGCAGGTCCAGTCCCTTCCTCCCAGACTGAGCCAAGTGTCCCTGCATAAGCTCCAGGTTTCAAACAGCCAACTCATGCAATGAGCACAGAACTTGGTCCCACTGCCTAGTTGCCTCCCAAACTGATCAAGCCAATCAACTGTCTCACCTATTCAGAGGGTCTGATCCAGCTGGGGGCCCCTCAGCCTTTGGTTCATAGTTCATGTGTTTCCATTTATTTGGCTATTTTTTTTTTCAATAATTGAGTAAAACCAAAATTTATTATAAGCCACAGTCGTCCTAGGGACCTCCATGCTATATATATAGCCTCTATGGTTCTATGGGTTGTGTTCTGATTATTCTTTATTTTATATCTAGAATCCACCTATGAGTGAGTACATACCATGACTGTCTTTCTGGGTTTGGGTTACCTCACTCAGGATGATTTTTTCTAGTTCCATCCATTTGCCTGCAAATTTCATGCTTTCATTGTTTTTCTCTGCTGAGTAGTACTCCATTGTGTATATGTACCACATTTTTTCCATCCATTCTTCAGTTGATGGGCATCTAGGTTGTTTCCAGGTTCTGGCTATTACAAATAGTGCTGCTATGAACATAGCTGAGCATGTATCTTTATGGTATGAATCAGCATTCCTTGGGTATATGCCCAAGAGTGGGATGGCTGGGTCTTGAGGTAGTTCGATTCCTAATTTTCTGAGAAACCGCCATACTGATTTCCACAGTGGTTGTACAAGTTTACATTCCCACCAACAGTGGAGGAGTGTTTCCTTTGCTCCACATCCTCTCCAACATTGGCTGTCATTGGTGTTTTTGATCATAGCCATTCTGACAGGTGTAAGGTGGTATCTCAGAGTCGTTTTGATTTGCATTTCTCTGATGATTAAGGATGTTGAGCATTTCTTTAAATGTCTTTCAGCCACTTTTAACCTCCTTTTAAGAGGACAATGGAACCAACTTTACTATGCCTTGGATATCTTTCTACCTCATTTGAGACAGATTCTCATATTGTTTGTCCTTATAAGTAAGTGTGGTATGGAAAATGGGAAGCAGATAATAAAATGTGAAGGGGCACAATGTGGACTCTAAGTAGACATTTATAAGCTAAATATAATGGTTAGCCTGTCAACTTGACCAAACATAGAATAACCTGGGGGCAAGGCCTTTGAGGATGCCTGTGACATGATGCCTTAATTATGGTAGCTGAGGTAGGAAGAACCACTTGGAGTGCCTAACACCTAGTCAGGGTATCCTGAACTGTACAAGAGTGGAAAAAGTGAGCTAAGCACTAGCATACATTTATTGCTCTCCTTTAACTGTAGGCACAATGTGACCCACTGATCAACCTCTGTCTGCCTTGATTTCCCCACCAGGATGAACTGCACCATGAACTGTGAGCTAAACTCTTCCTCCCTACATTGTTTTGTTAGAGAGTACTCTATCACCACTACAGGAAAAGCAACTAAGACACACACTAACGATTCACATTATTAACCCTAGAATAAGCACTAAAATTAAACATGTCACTTATAAGCCAAAACAAAATAAAGGGGAGTATTTAAAAGTATTCTGTTAACTCATGAAGAGGCAAAAATAGAGCCACAGATGAGTAGAAAGCAGAACAAGCAAATGGGAAAAAAGGTGATAGATGGCCTCTCTGTTGTATCCATGTGTCTGTTAAATGCTGGAGGACTAAACAACTAAAATTCAGAGATTTTAATGCTACTTATTTAATATCTGTATTAAATATCTAGGGCCTGGAGAGATGGTGTGGTGGTTTGAATAGGAATGTCTCCCTGTCTTAGTTAAGTTTTCTACTGCTATGAAGAGACACCATGACCATGCATCTCTTATAAAGGAAAACATTTAATTGGAGCTGGTTTACAGTTTCAGAGGTTTAGTCTGTTATCAACATGGCAGGAAAGCATGGTGACACTCAGGCTGACATGGTGTTGGAGAAGGAGCTGAGAGTTCTACACCTTGATATACAGGCAGCAGAAGCAACTCTGTACCACATTGAGTGTAGTTTGAGCCTAGGAGACCTCAAAGCCCACCCCCACAGTGGCACACTTCCTCTAACAAGGCCGCACCCACTCCAACAATCCACATCTCCTAATAGTGCCACTCCCTGTGGAGAACATTTTCTTTGAAACCTCCACACCCCCATAGACTTATGTGTTTGAATGCTTGGCCCACAGGGAGTGGCACTATTAGGAGGTGTGGCCTTGTTAGAGTAGGTATGGCCTTGCTGGAGGAAATGTGTCACTGTGGAGGCAGGCTCTGAGGTCTTATATGCTCAAGCTACATCTCTCCCTGCTGCCTGCGGATCAAGATGTACAACTCTCAACTCCTCCAACACCAAGATGGCCTGCACAACTGCCATATTTCCCACTGTGATGATAACGGACTAAACTTCTGAAACTGTAAGCCAGCCCCAATTAAATTTTTTCAATTATAAGAGTTGCTGTAGTCATGGATTCTCTTCACAGCAATACAAACTCTAACTAAAACAGAAGTTGGTACCAAAGATTGGGGTATTACTGTGATAGTCCAGACCATGTTTCTGTTGGAAAGAATATGGACTTTGGGACTGTGGATTAGAAAAGCAGTTGCATAGTTTAAGGGGGCTTAATGGGCAATACTAGTAGGAACATGGAAGGCAGTGGTGCTGAGGGTGATTTGAACTGTGGGGGCCTGTCTCAAGAGGTTTCAGGGGAGAAAAATGTTAATGTGTGGCCTAGAAACTGTTCTTGTGATATTCTGGCCAAGAATGTGGCTGCTTTTTGCCCTTGTCCAAAAAGTTTGACTGAAGCTAAATTGAAGAGTTTTGGATTAATTCCATTGGCAGAGGAAATTTCAAAACAGCCTAGTATTGACTCTGTCATGTGGTTATTAGTGTTCACTCTTATGAAGACTTATAATGAAAAGGAGCAAGCTAAGCAAGTAAAAATACAAAATATACAGATTAAGGAGAAAAGGGCACCAGGAAGTGGAATATAACTAAGTCTTATGTTCAAGGATATAAATAGATTCCATTAAGAAATGGAATAAAGTGAGTGGTGACCCCAGGGCAAGACCCCACCCAGCTAAGCTTCCCGTTTGTGAAAAAAATTAAAGAAAAGTGAAAGGGAATTAAAGAACAGCTTAGGTCCAGGTATGGTGACGCACACCTTTAATCCCAGCATTCAGAAGGTAGAAGCATGTCTGAGTTTGAGGCCAGCCAGGTCTACAGAGCAAGTTTCAGGACAGTGAAGCTTAGTAAGTGAAGGTAACTATCAAAAACAGAAAGCTGGTGAAGGTGCATCTGAACAAGGGGGCCATGTTCCAGCTCCAGCAAGCAGCAGAACTTGGCTTTAGAGTCAAGGACAGAAGAGGGGCTTATAGAATCTTCTTCTACAACTAATGAAAGTTGTTGAGGCCAGCTATGTGGTAAGGGTGTCCCTACATGGAGGCCCAGAGAGGCCACTTGTGTGAAGCTTGTGAAGGTGGAAGCCTGGATTGCCTTTGGAGACCCCAAGATGTTGGAGATGCCAGAGTCATGGGATACCTGCTGAGGAGAGCTGCTACCAGGGAGTGGAACCAGCCCAAGAGAATGAGGCGTGTTACAGTCAACAAAACTGAAAGGAATCGAAGATCTGAAGAGTTCTTTGACACCAGACAAGGAGATGTAGAGTTTGGAGTTTGTCCAGCTGGTTTTTGGTCTTGCTTTGGTCCAGTATTTCCTCACTATGCTCCTTTCCCTATGTTTTGGAATGGTACTGTATATCCTGTGCCATATATAACTCAGCAGTTAAGAGCACTGACTGCTGCAGAGGACCTAGATTTGGTTCCCAGCACGCACATGGCAGCTCACAACCATCTACAACTCCAGTTCAAGGTGATCCAGTGCTCTCTTCTGACTTCTGTGGGCACCAGGCACACACATGGTGCGTAGACATCAATGCAAGGAAAATACTCATAAAACAAAAGGAATCAATCTTTTAAAATATTTAAAAATTTCAAAAGTTGTCTTGTAGCTAGAGTTTTCCTGTCTGGCCCATCAGCAGCCAGGGCAAATCTCTGATACCTGCCAGTCCCACAGCCCCTCAGACCCAATCAAGTAAACACAGAGACTTATATTGCTTATAAACTGTATGGCCGTGGCAGGCTTCTTGCTAACTGTTCTTATATCTTAAATTAATCCATTTCCATAAATCTATACCTTGCCACATGGCTCATGGCTTACCAGTATCTTCACATGCTGCTTGTCATGGTGGCAGCTGGCAGTGATTCCTTCCGCCTTCCTATTCTCTCAGTTCTCCTCTCTGTTAGTCCTGCCTATACTTCCTGTCTGGCTACTGGCCAATCAGTGTTTTATTTATTGACCAATCAGCAACACATTTGACATACAGACAATCCTGTGTCAACGTGTGCAAGGTTGTTCCCTACTTTCACTTCTATCAGGTTCAGTGTAACTGGATTTATGTTGAGGTCTTTGATCCACTTGGACTCGAGTTTTGTGCATGTTGATAGATATGGATCTCTTTACATTCTTCTAAATGCAACATCCAGTTATGCCAGCATCATTTGTTAACGAAGCTTTCATTTTTCCATTGTATAGTTTTGACTTCTTTGTAGAAAATCAAGTGTTCATAGATGTGTGGATTTATGTCTGGGTCTTCAATTTGATTCTTTTGACCCACTTGTCTGCTTTTATGTCAATATCATGCTGTTTTTATTTCTATAATTGTGTATAGAGCTTGAGATCAGGGATGGTGATATCTCCAGTGTTCTTTTATTGTACAGGATAGTTTCAGCTATCCTGGTTTTTTTGTTTTCCCATATGAAGTTGAGTATTGTTCTTTCAAGGTTTGTAAAGAACTGTGCTGAAGTTTTGATGGGGATTGTGTTGAATTTGTAGATTGCGTTTGGTAAGATGGACATTTTTACTTTGTTAATCTTACTGATCCATGAGCATGGGAGATCTTTCCATCTTCTGATATCTTCTCCAATTTCTTTCTTCAAAGATTCGAAATTCTCAACAATTAATAAATGGGACATCATGAAACTGAAAAGCTTCTGTAAGGCAAAGGACACTGTCAATAAGACAAAATGGCAGCCTACAGAATTGGAAAAAATCTTCACCAACCCCACATTTAACAGAGGTCTAATCTCTAAAATATATAAAGAACTCAAGAAACTAGACATCAAAAAGTAATCCAATTTAAAAATGGGGTACTGACCTAGACAGAGAATTCCCAACAGAAGAATCTCAAAAGGCAGAGAAACACTTAAAGAAATGTTCATCATCATTAACCATCAGGGAAATGCAAATAAAAATTACTCTGAGGTTCCATCTTACACCTGTCAGAATGGCTAAGATCAAAAACACAAATGACAGCTTATGTTGGAAAGAATGTGGAGCAAGGGGAACCATGCCTTCATTGCTGGTGGAAGTGCAAACTTATACAGCCACTCTGGAAATCAGTATGGCAGTTTCTCAGAAAACTGAGAATCAGTCTAACTGAAGACCCAATGATACCACTCTTGGGCATATACCTAAAGGATACAACAAGGACACTTGCTCAACTATGTTTATAGTAGCTTTATTTGTAATAGCCAGAACCTGGAAACAGCCTAGATGCCCCTCAACCAAAAAAATGGATAAAGAAAATGTGGTACATTTACACAATGGAGTATTACTCAGCTGTTAAAAATAATGACATCAGGAAATTTGAAGGCAAATGGATGGAACTAGAAAAAATCATCTTGAGTGAGGTAACCCAGACCCAGAAAGACAAACAAGATATGTACCCACTCATAAGTGGATATTAAGTGTAATGTAAAGGATAATCATGCTACAATCCATAGACCCAGAGAGCCTAGGTAACAAGGAGGGCCCAAGGGGGGGGGGGAATGTATGGATCTCCCAGGGAAGGGGAAATAGAGGAGATCTCCAGGTTAGACTGGGGGCAGGTGGGCATGGGAACTTGAGAGGTCAGGTTGGAGGGTGGGTAAAGGGAGACAGTGCTGAGAGAGATGACTGGAAAGAGGGGCTTTATGGAGTCAGGTAGAAGCCTAATGCAAGGGAAACTTCCGGGAGTCTATAAGGATGGCTCCAGCTAAGACTCCTGGCAGCAGTCCGAACTGGTTATCCCCTGTGATCGGATTGGTGACTACCCTCGTTGTCATCAGAGAGCCTCAGTGACTGGTGGAGGCAGATTCAGATATCCAAGGCCAAACATTGGGTGGTGCTCCGGGAGTCCTGCTGAGGGGAGGGAGGAGGGACTGTATGACATAGGGGCTCAGGAACATCACAGAAAAAAACCCACAGAAACCACTAGGCTGGCTCATGGGAATTCACAGAGTCTGAACCAACAACCAGGGAGACTGCCTGGGACTGACCTAGACCCTCTGCATATATGTGACAGTTGTGTACCTTGGTCTACATGTGGGACTCCCGGCAATGGGAGCAGGGGCTGTCCCAGGTGCATTGACTGGCTCTTGGGAACCTATTCCTCAGGCTGGATTGCCTTGCTCAGCCTGAATCCAGGCAGAGGTGCTTGGTTTTATGGCAGCTTGAGATGCCAGGCTTTGCTGAAGCCCATGGGAGGCCCCGCCCCTTTCTGAGTGATTATGGAGGAGTGGAGGCTGGAATGTAAAATAAATAAATTAAAACTATCCAACCTGATGTTACCTACACTAGGTACACTTTAACTACAAGAGTAGATTTGAAGTAATATGGTTGGCAGAAGACACACGAAGAAAATAGTACTCATAAGAAAGCTGACAGAAGGGCTCGGGCTCAGTTGGTAGTGTGTTTGTCTAGAATGTGCAAAGCCCTGGGTTCAATCTCCAGCACTCCATGCTGGTACATGCCTGTAATCCCAACAGAGAGAAGATGGATGCAGGAAAATCTGAAAGAGTTCAAGGCCAATCTAATCTACTTAGCATGTTCAAGGCCACCTTGGGCTACATGAGACCAGGTCTCAAATGAAAAATAAATATGTAAAAAAGAGAAAATTATACCCAAGGTAAACAGATATAAAAAGAGTGATAACCATGGGAACAGAAATTAGCAACAACCAAAAACCCCACAAGCAACAGAGTTAGCAAAGCCCAAAGTTATTTGAAGAAATTAAATTGATGATTCCCCCCCCAAAGAAACTTAATTGAATATTAGAGAAAAACATAAAGTCTAATACTATAAAGGAATGATTCTATTATATAGACAATATAGACATTAGAGGGAAAATAGGGAAATAATATGTACAACTAAGTGCCAATGTATTTGATAATACACGAAATAGAGATACCTGAATAACACAACTTATAAAAAAAAAACTCAAGGCAATAAAAATCTAAACAACTATATCATTTAAAGAAATTTATTTAAAAAAAACTAAAACAAAAAGTCTTCATAAAGAAAATATGGTTTTGATGTTTCCACAGGTGCATTCTATAAAAGATTTAAGCATGATGTAATCCAATTCTCATGAACACTCAGGAAATAAAAAGCAATCTCAGCTTATTTTATAAGACCAGTATAAATCTGCTAGTAAAATCAGACAAAAGCAATAAAGAAAATTGCAGACAAATGCCATAAAGAACTTAAGAACAGTGTTTATTAAGTAGTGCAATTAACAATCATTAACAAATTGAAGGGCAGAGAGATGGTTCAATTAGTGCCTTCTAAGCTTGAGGACCTCAGTTTGCTCCTCAGAACCTGTGTATAAAGCCTGGTGTGGCAATGGGCACCTGCCATCTCAGCACGGAGCAGCGGATGGCAGATGGCTCCCTGTGGTTCATAGGTCAGCCAGTCTAGTCTGCAAAGCAAGTTTCAGGTCTGTGAGGGACCCTGTCTCAAAGAACAAGGTGGAACACTCCTGAGGAACCATACATGAGGTTGGCTTCTAGCCTGTACACACATGTGCACATGCACAAACACACCCACACACATGCGTACACACACACTTATAAACCAAACTGAATCTAATACAGGGAACAAAAATATAATGTATTAAGACCAAATGGACTTTATTCCAGGAATCTATAAATAAATGCGTTGTCATTTGAAAACCAATTAATGTCATTCTCCACTCTGACAGAACAAAGGAGGAAAATTTAGCCATTTCGACTGAAAATCATTTGACAAGGCTCAAAACTCCCTTTGAATGTAAAGAGCAAATTATAAAGGGAAATATTTCAACTTAATAAAGAGCATTAATTTATATTTTTATCTATAGGGAATTATACAGTCAATTGTAAGAGAGGAAACGTTTTTCTTCTAAGATCAGGAATGAGGCAATACTTTCATCTCTGCTTCTGTTCAGTCCTTCACTGGGACTCATTTCTGAAGACAGCAAGATCAGCAAATATATCTTGGAAAAGAAGAGATGAAATGGTCTTTATTCACAGACCTCATAGACAAATACAGAAAATCCTAAGGAGTCTACCAGGAAAAAATGGTGGTAAATGAATTTACCAGTGTTACAAACATTCTTCACACTGCTATATACTAGGAGTAGAAATTAGGAATATTAAATAGTCACATAGTAATTACATAAAACACGCAGAAAAATGAAATTATTAAGGGATGTGTATGACCTTCATAACAAAAGCTACAAAACTCCTGAGAGAAATTTTTAAAGGTTTGTTGCTACTGTTTGTTTTGTTTGTTGTTGTGGGTTGGTAGTTTTGTTTGTTTGTTTTTTCTTTTGCTTTTTTGCTTTTTTGTAGCCCGGGCTGGCCTCTACCTCACTTTGTAGCTGAAGTTGACTTTGAACTTCTGATCCACTTGGGGGAGTGTTGCGATTACAGGTGAGTGCCTTCTGTTTTGGTGTATGAAGTGCTACAGGGGTCACAGGGTTCATGCATGCTAAGTAAGCGCTCTACCAACGGAGCTATATCCAGCTCTTGATACATGGAACTTGAGTGAACCTTTAAAAGAGGTTAGGCAGAGGAAGTCAGTCGAAAGAGAACACAGTGTGATTTCACTGAGTTATAAAATAGGCAAAATGCATCAGAAATCAGGTGAGGTTTTGATTAGTAGAGCAATTGAACAGTTATATGCATTTATTAGAATCCATTGGCTTGTGTATGTGTTGGATGTAAATAATGCCTCAACATGGTTCATTCCTTAAACCCCAGAAGGGTCCCCACTGTCCACCAGTAAGATGACACCTTCTCCCTTTCAAGAATGCTCCTGCCTCCTCCCAATTCCCATGCCTGCATACACTCCTTGGCACATGACTTCACTTATCAGCACCTTCCAGACCAGGAGCTGTTTGCTTCTAGGGCTCCATGAACAACAATCCAAGTTTTCCCAAAGGGTTTCCTGAGCCTAGGAAGATAGTGTATATTCTGGATCAAAACTGAGAAAGTTCCAGAAAGTCGGAGGGCTGGTTATCATCTGTAGAACCCTGTACCACTCCTGGCTCCAGCCCTAGGCTTGGCAATAGGCATGTGATGTATGTTTAGTAATGTTTACCCAAAGCCTAGAATAGACCTCAAAGTTCTACTTGCAGTGGCAGGTGCTGAGCGGGAACAGGAAGCCTAAGGCAGTGACTGGCTGACCTCTCTACAGAGGGTCACCCAGGTCCTCCCCAGGGCTTAAGATCTTACCCCTCTGTGGGGTGTTCTGGAAAGCAGATAAACTGCTGACCTCAGCCCTATTTAAATATTATAGGGTAGCCAAAGTCTTCCAGAAACAGTCTCCCTCCCCTTGCCTGCTCATTTCCCGCTCCGATGAAGTCATCTGAGCCCAGGAGTTGGGGGGGGGGGGTGCTGTAGTTTCCTTTCTCTCCACACCTCCCAAATAGGCTGCCCTGTCCCAGGGACTGACCTTTCGGGGTAGTTTGTTCAAGTGCCATAAGCAAACAAAAACAGCCTTGGGGTTGGCCAGGGCTGGCAGCATGGGATAGAAAATAACATGCTGGGGAGAGAGAGCGGCTGGTGAGCGCCCTTGCCTCCCTGGGACCCTGGACCTCTGTCCTCCCAGCCTTGTCCCTCAGGGCCTCCTTTGTCAGAACTCTGGTCTCTGATTGGGGACAGGAGGGGGACAGTAGTGGCTTTGAACAATACCACTGTGTCTGGCCAGGGAGCCTGCTTGACCTGGTTAGGCTTCCGAGCTTGGGGCGGGGACCCAGGCAGCCTTCAGAAACTGTTTTCCACCCTGACTTGTCACTCCCGTCTCTGCAGTGGCTCTTTTTTGGTGAAATAGGTTGGTTGACTCCTTTGCACAGTGGCACGGATGGCCTTCCTGATCTCTGCCTACACAGGCTCTGGGACCTGCAGGTCTACTTACCCTTCTTGCCCCTCCCACCGGGCAGCTCTCCAGCAGTGTTTTTCTCACTGCAGCTCACGCTCTGGCCATGCCAGGCCCAAAGCACCCGCACCCGAGTCCAGCTGGCATCCACTTGAAAGCCTTCCTGCTGAGAGCCTCAAGGTCGCCCACGCCCACAGCCCTGGCCCTGGGGCCTGAGCACAGGGCCACGGAAACTTGGCCAAGAAACTTCAGGAGAAAAATCATCCCCCAGCCGCAGGAGGACGCCTCCCATCCCCTTCTTGAGCCCCAGCTTGTGGTGCACCATCCCCACCCCGCACCTCCTGTGCCTGGGGAGACACCCTGGGGATATGGAGAGTGCTGGGGCAGCACTTTTGAGTTTGTTGGTACAGATGGATGGGAAACCAGAGGGCAGAAATTTCCAAAGACTGCAGAAACGGTGAAAATGGAGAAGGCTAGGGTAAGGCCGGAGGAAGGGAGGGGTGGCCGGGTGGGCCCAACAACCAGGTCTATCCTTGGTATGTTGGCAAAAGGCGACCATCTGAAAGCTTCCTTGAGAGGGGGGGAAAAATCTAGTCAGTCAGCTTGTAATGCGCTTGGTTACAGCGGGGACTGTTTCCAGGTGAGGCCTGGGGAAACTGAGTCAGCTAAGATCACACAGCTTTTTCAAACGGAGGCCTCCACTTACAAAAGCTCTCCTTGTTTGTTTTCTGGTTTTGTTTGATTTTGTTGGGTTGGGGGTTTTGTTGTGGTTTGATTTTGTGTGTTTCTTTAATTAAATGATTGAGTGTTTTGCCTTGCATGTAAGTTATGTGCAACACATGCATGCAGTGTCTGAAGAAGCCAGAAGAAGGCCTAGGTATGATACCGTGGAACTGGGAGTCACAGACCATTGTTATCCGCTATGTGGGTGCTGGGAACCAAACCCAGGTCCTCTGCAAGAGCAGCAAGTGCTCTTAGCTGCTGGACCATCTCTCTAGTCCTGGTTGTTTTGAGACAGGGTCTCTGTTGTGTAGCCCAGAGTGACCTTGAACCCCTGACCCTATTCCCTCCATCTTCCACATGCTAGGAGTGCAGGCCCCTACCATCATGCTTGGCCTCCTGGAAGATCTCCGGGTGCTCATTTGTAGCCAGAAATTTGGGAGATCATGCAACAGGATGTGTCGACAATGAGACAGGAGTTGCTTTATTTCTAAACTACTTTGCTCTGCCTTTTGCTTTTTGCTTCGATGTGTTTCCTGCTAAGCAAGAACAGTGTGGGTAAAAAACAGAGGGAAAGGGGAGTTTTAAAGAAATGATCCACTAGACATTGGGTGCTCAGCAGAATGAGGAGCTGGCCCTAAATAACAACAAAGAGAGTTGGGTAGTATTGCCTCGGGTGAGAAAGAGGCGGGCCAAGGAAGCAGGAAGGAGAAGGAAGAGGGCCATAGCCGGGGAACTGGCTCCATTGTAGAATGCTTGCTTGGCTTGCACAAAGTCCCAGGTCCCACCCCCAGCACTCCAGAAACTGAGTGTCCATGCCAGTCTCAAGCCCCTGGGAGAAGGGAGAAAGAAAGACTGAAAAAGAGGAAATGAGGAAGAAATCAAAGACAAAGCCGAAGGGGTAAGTGAAGAGAGAAAGAACGTGGACACCAACCGTAAAGAATCTTGAGGGTTCTTAGGGCTCAGCACCAACCTTCCAAAACAGAATCATTATCACTCAGTGCCCTGACTCCCACCCTTTCCCATCACTTTCCTTTGGATCAATGTTGAAGACCCTGCGGTGGACTTGGAGCTTCTTGAACTAGTATTTTCAGCCACAAATCACTGTACAGGCCATAAAGTCACTAGAGTCCCTGTATGTGGTGTGTTTTCTATGTCTAGCTCTGGGTCTCTCTGTCTCTCTGTCTCTCTGTCTCTCTGTCTCTCTCCTCTCTCTTCGTCCATCCACAAGCCTCTCCCCTCCTATTTCAAAGTGTTCTTCCCATCCTTCTCCTAAGATAATACAAACTGGAACTGGAGACGGGAGGGGCCTTTGCTGCCAGCACCCTGCAGGCTAATCAAAGCATCCTCAGTGATGTCATGTTTTCTAAGTAGATGTTTGCTTAAAAAGCTGCAGAATAATCTAAACTTCCAGCCCAGCATCTCCCTAGAGATGCAACCTTATGTGGATTCGGCCAAATAGGAACTCACACCCCTGCTCATTAAGGGAGCCATTAGGCCACCAATTAACGAGAACCTTCCTCACATTTTCCAACCCCTGTCCCCATAAGACTCTGCCCCATCTGTGTTTCTTTGGGTGCCAGGAGAGAAAATGAGTGCTCTAAGGAGGAGAGGGGAGGGACGGGCCAAAGGAGCCTGGCATTGAAAGCAGAGTGACCTCCACCTGCCTCCCTCCAGGGCTGGCGTCTTTGATTACAGGGGCCCTAGTTCAGGAACTTTGTGCTAGACTTTGGCAGATTCAAGCGAGACCAGTTGGAGATCAAGGCTGATGGTAAAGCTACCCCAAGGGCCCAGGGAATTTTATCCTCACTGGGTGGAGGGAGCCAAAGTCAACACACGTGTGCCAGAGGCCGGGGGGCTGGGAAAACACGTGCAGCTCTGAATATGGTGTACCCCACCACCAAACAAGCTTTCTGGGCTTGAGAACTATGGGACCTCGGGGTTAGATCCCAGTGGAGTGAGGGAACTTAAGTTATTTGCTTGACTTCTCTTCAAAACTGTTTTAGGGGCTGGAGAGAAGGCTCACTGATTGAAAGCACTGGCTTCTCTTCCTAGAGGACCCAGGTTCAATTCCCAGCACCCACATGGCAGCTCACAACTGCCTGTAACTTCAATTTCAGGGGATCCAACACCTTCATACATACAGGCAAAACATGAATACACATGAAATAAAAATAAATAAATTATTTTTTAAAAAAAACAACCTGTTTTTTAGAGAGGGGTCTCACTGTGTATCCCTGGCTGGAGTGGAACTCACTATGTAGGCCAGGCTGGCCTCAAACTCATAGAGATCTCCTGCCTCTGCTCCCAGAGTGCTGGCATTAAAGGCGTGTGCCACCACACCTGGCTCAAGCATTCTGTCCTTGTTATTCTTCTATTGCTGTGGTAAGACACCATGACCAAGGCACCTTATAGAAGAGTTTATTTGGGACTCACAGCTTCAGAGGGTTAGAGTCCATGGCCATTATGGCAGGGAGCATGCCACGGTGCTGGAGCAGTATCTGAGAGCTCACAGCTTGAAATATAACCACTAGGCAGAGAGACAGTGGGAATAGGGAGAGTCTTTTGAACTCTCAAAGCCCCAGTGACATACCTCCTTCAACAAGGCTGCATTTCCTAATCCTTCCCAAGCAGTTCCACCAATGGGGAACCAAGTATTCAAATATATGATCCCCTGGGGGCCCTTTTCATTAAAACTACCAAATGTGTTTGTGGTGCTTTGAAAGAAAATGGCCCCCAAAAGGAGTGGCACTATTAGGAGGTGTGGCCTTGTTGGAGTAGGTGTGGCCTTGTGGGAGGAAATATGTCACTGTGTCAATGTGAGGGCAGGCTTTGAGGTCTCCTATGCTCAAGATATGCCCAGTGTTTCAGTTCACTTCCTGTTGTCTGTGGATCAAAGATGTAGAATTCTCAGCTCCTTCTCCAGTACCATGTTTGCCTGCATGTTGCCATGATGATAATGGACTGAACCTCTGAATTATGAGCCACCCCAATTAAAAGTTTTTCTTTATAAGAGTTGCTGTGGTCATGGTGTCTCTTCACAGCAATAGAAACCCTGACTAAGACAGTGTTTTTTAACCTGACCATGGGAATCTAATTATTTATTCATACAGATATTCATGTAGATGACAAGTGTGTGTCATCTACATGTTGGATGCTATGCTAAGTACTTGGAGATACAGTAGTCATCAAATTTCTGTCCCTGAAGTGAAAGAATATATAGCTTACTGGCTTAATTACTTTTCTATTGCTGTATTAAGACCTCATAGCCAAGGCAACTTATAGAAGAGTTTAATTGAGCTTATTGTTCCAGGGGGTTAGAGTCCATGATGATGGAACAAAAGCATGGCTACAGAAGCTAAAAGCAAGTAGAAAAATAGAGAGTACTGTAGCAGGAATCTTAAAAGTTCTTATTAATAAAATCAAACCTGAGGCCAGTTATTGGGGTCAATGCTGGTAAATCAGAGAGACAGAACAAGCCACAGCTATCTCACCTTGCCAATTCCTCAGCTGGTCCTGTTTTCTCAGACTGGAAGCTGCTGTGTCCTCATCCCAATGGCTCTCAGCTGAACTGCTGCTGGAAAGCCTGAAGCTTAACCAGTCAAATGCTTAACCAGCCAAAAGCTTCTAGTTTCTGGTCCTCACGCCTTATATATCTTTCTGCCTTCTACCACCACTCCCTGGGATTAAAGGCTGGCTTTCTGGGATTAAAGGCATGTGTCACCATGCTTGGCTATTTCCAATGTGGCCTTGAACTCACAGAGATCCAGAGGGATTTCTATCTCTGGAATGCTAGGATTAAAGGTGTGAGTGCCACCATTTTCTAGCCTTTGTTTCTAGTGGCTGTCTGTTCTCTGACCCCAGATAAATTTATTAGAATACACAATATTTTGGGAAACACAATACCACCACAGAGTACAATGGGCATGACATATAGCTTTTGAACTCTCAAAGCCCACCACCGCTGACATACCTCCTCCAACAAGGCCACACCCCCTAGTACTTCCCAAACAGTTCCACTAACTGAGAACTAAATATTCAAGCATTATGAGTCGATGGGGACCACTCTCATTCAAACCACCACACTTACAGAAAACAAATTAAATGGCAATTCTAAAACAGAAGTCCACCCTACTGACACACACTGGGTAATATAGGAGCACAGAGAGATTGGGGGCCAGACGGAATGTTTGCAGAAGTGTAGATATAATTCTAAACAGTCTTATTAAATAAGAAACACAGAGCCAAATGCAGAGTTAAAAGCCCAGAGACCAGAGAGCAGTAGCCAAGAGCTAAGACCACCTTCTTACCACCCACTGCCACTGCCGTCCTTCCCCTGAGAAAGAGACCTACTTCCTGTGTGTCTGTCTTTTTATTGACTTCCTGTTCTGCCTTCTCATTGGCTCTAAACCCAACCACATGACTTTCTCACCACTGCCTGTCTATACAAACCTCCAGGTCTCTATGGTTGGTACTTGGATTAAAGGCGTGTGTCACCATGCTGGCTGTGTCCTTGAACACACAGACTCTGCCTGCCATGTGATCGGATTAAGGGCGTGTGCTACCACTGCCAGACTTCTGCTTAATGGCTATGACCTCTGATCCCCAGGCAACTTTATTTATTAACATACAAATAAAATCACATTTCAGCACAAATAAAATATCACCATACAGAAGTGGCATCTAGGCTGAGATTTTTCAAGCAAGGAAAGGTCCTGGCAAAGGAAATGGAAAAGAAAAAGGAGGGCGCACAGAGAGCTGGTGCAGAGGGAGCAGTATGGCTACCTGGAGGAACGGGACAGGTTCAGCAGATGGAGTAGAGCTGTGCTGTGGGCAGAAGTCCAGAAGGAAAGAAGTGGGAGCATGGAGGCCCTCATGGGCTGTGGAGGAGCTGAGGTTCCACCTGAGTGCTTCCAAATGCAGTCTTAATTGAGGAGAGATGTGAAAAGAGGGTGAAGAGATGGTTGGAAGGAGGCTGTTGGTGAAAACCAATCAAGACAACATGAATTGGAACAGAGAGAGAGAGAGAGAGAGAGAGAGATGAGGGTAAAGAGAGGAGAAGGTGAGAGCAATAAGGGAGAAGAAGCGATGGACTTCGGGAGGGGAGAGCAGGAGGCGCAGAAATCGGAGAACAATGACTCTTCCAGCCGGAGGAAAAGGGTGCTAGTTTGGAAGGATACTTCTGGGAGAAGCTAGCCTATCCCATAGAGCCAGAGAGAGAGAGAGAGAGCCTCAGAAGAACCTGAGGGTACTGGGTAGGGAAGAGGGTGGGGCAAGAAATAGAGGACACGGTAGAAACCTCTCTACCTAAGTGCTATCGGTCAGATACCTGCCCCTTGGGCTGGGGCCTGGGGCTCCTTCTCAGGAGGAAAAAATGGAAGAGGTAGTAGACTTAGGGCTCTAAGCACCCCATCGGGAGGGTAAGATTGAAAACTTCAAAGAAGTGGCTCACAGAAGTCTAACCACGGAGTAGTCAGGCTCCCTTGACCTTTCTCCTGCCATCTTTGCCCGTGGCCATCTTTCCCCAGCAAAGTAAAACTCTTTGGGAAGGTGACAAAGACTGGAACCTCCAAACTGAGGTCACACATTGTTTACAGACAGGGTCCATTCTGAAAGACAGGTCATCCGATGACATTCTCATCATATGAACAACATGGAAACTGTGCCAGGGATGTGGCTCAGTGGTGCGGTGTGTCCTTACTGTATCCAAGGCCTAATGTCCAATCCCCAGTGAGGGCACCCGATGCCTTGGAGTACACACACAGCAGAAACAAGGGAGACCCTGCCTCGAGGAGGTGGAAGAGGAGCACCAGCCCCTGAGAGCTGTCCTCTGCACCTACATGTGCACTTTGGCGTGTGCATGATCTCATGTACACACATATCAGCATACACAAAAATAAGTTTAATTTCATTTTTAAAATGGAAAGGTTACTGGGCCATGCATATTATCTGGATAATGGGTCCAGAGAGGAAGGGGAAAGGCCCTGGCCTTCTGCCCACACTGCTGCAGACACTCGCCCACCCAGGTTTTCCTACTACACTGGTTTTCTCTTCAGTGAGCCCCATTAAATCCCAGAGACTGCAGTCACACACACCTCTGGATAGCTGAAATTCAACACTAGGGTAAAGGAAGGACCAGGGAGGACAAGGTTCAAGTCCCGCAGAAGCCAGTTCAGATTCACCTCCTCATTCCCAGATTCCCCCAAATCCTGAGAAGCAATGGGTCTCTTTGGCCAGTTGTCTGCTGCTGGGCCCTACTGTGTCTAGAGCTCTGAACAGGGTACTAGCTTGGTCTGGGGCCAGAAAATCCAGCTGTGCCATCTGCCTGACCCAGATGCGTGAGATGCCCGGCCCCAGCCAACTCTGATTCCGACATTTCAACCCTTCGCCAGATCCCACCCATTCTCCCTGCTCCTCTCTCTGTCCTTCAACCACCCTTGCTGCACATGGCTAGCAGACTAGCTTGAGCTGTTCTATTCTTGGAACCCGGTGTTGATATCCTTAGGTCAGTGAATTGATAGTGGTTGACTGCAAAAAATCAGAGAGACTTCTCTTATGCTTGAACAATTTTCTCTTACTCCCATTTCTTGTATTCTTATAGCTTGGCAGCCAAGAACAATCCTCTCTTGAGGAGAAAGAATTGAAAACAGTCTCGCCTTACATTTACGGAGCATGCTCTCTCTACAGACCCTTTTGCATACATTATTTTACACATTTGACCCACACAACCACTGTTTATATTTGTTCTGAGGACTCTGAGTTGAGACTCTGCTCTACCTTCCTCACCTGCTTCTCTTTCTTTCTGGTAGGGGCGCAAGGAAGGCTGTCTGCAAAGGAAACACTACAGACACACGAAAGGGAATCTGGGTTCTGCAGAAGGGCGCTAGGCTAAGGGAGGCGCCAGGCCTGGAGCAGCGGAGGCACACACTGGCATCAGTGACTCATGGTAATATGTACTATAGAAAACAGCCCATCACACCTGGGCCTCACAGACAAAGGCTGCTCGCAGCTTTAATCAGGCTTTGATTTGCAGTGAATGGTGGTAAATGTAGAGAGATTCATGGCTGCTCAAGGTAGATTAGACTAAGTAACCAAGGAGCTTGGAATAAATGATGGTCGAGTGCTTGGCCCTAAACAGGACATTTGTACCAGCGCTTCTAAGGTTCAGATGACATCGTAGAAGTGGAAGAATGAAGAGCTGGAAGTTAGAGAGAAGGACTGTGGAATGCTGTCTTCAAGGCATGCCACAGCCATGGCAAACTGTCTCGCATCAGCCACAGTTGCCTGCAATGGGGCTGCACAAGATTGCAACAGTCAGTATTAGACGGAGAGGTTCATAGCAGTCTACCCTTCCATGCTTAGCTATTGGCTACTGATGGACTCTGTAGGAGAGACAGTCATTGTCTTCCGTTGTATACCCAATAGTGAGCCCACCAGGCTACAATGGGTAGTCCCAAGCACAATGTCTGTGCTCATATAGACTCCTGGCTAAAATCAGTGGGTCAAAAACAAAACTAAAAGGTATGAATGCGGGAAAGAGACTTGTAGGGAAGAGGAGGAGAAGATGGGGTGACAGAGACAGAAGAGGATGGGGTGAGAGTAAGCAGAATACACCATGTAAATGTACGAAATTTCAAAGAATAAATTTAATCAGCAAAAACAATTTAAAAAGGAGAGGAAAACTCAACACAGGAAAAAAATGAAAAGATCCCTGAGCCACAAATCCCAGTCATAACATGTATAGAAGTAAATAAAAAATGGCACCCATCTTCGGCTACGCCATCACCACCGACTTCCATTGCCACAAAGGGATTCTTTTAGAGGCAAAGGCATGATACCATCCAATGTGCAGTCGGAACTCAAATCTCCCCCACATCCACACGCCACATCTGGCAGATGTCTCTGGGTTTACGGGCTGGTGCTTCCTTTTTCCCTTATAAATGCTGTTTGTTGAAGAAACCAGGCTGTTTTCCACACAGAGCTCCACATTCCGGATTAGTCTGTATGAACTGGAAAAGAAGCCGCACCTGTTACGCGTTCTACAAGGCTGACTGGCGATAACATCTGTGGCGTTAGAGAGCCAGAATTCCATGGCTGAGAATCAAGTTATCTTGGACTGTCCTCAGTCTCCCGATAGCCGTTGATTGTGATTTAACATCCTTGTGGTTATTAGGTAAATCCTTTGGAATGTGTAAACAGACTCCCACCTCCTACCAACCCAAAGGTGAAGAATGCCACCAGATATCATCAGAGGCCCATAGCAGAGGTTTCCCGACAGAACTGTAACTCACCACCAACAAATGTTCCCACCAATGTATTTTTAAAATATCTTGATTTAAGGCTGGAGAGATGGCTCAGCGGTAGAAACCAGATTCCATTCCCAGCACCTACATGGCCACAGACAATCATCTCCAGTTCCAGGGGATCCAACACCCCTTACAGCTTCCGCAGGCAGTGCACACATAATGCACAGAAACACACAGGGGCAAAACCACTCACACTCACAGACTAAAATTAAATCAATATTTTAAATGTCTTGATTTGGGGCCTACAAGATGGTTTAGTGATAAAGGTGACTGCTGCCAAGCCTGAAGACCTGAGTTCCATCCCTGAGACCCACATGCTGGAGGGAGAGAACTGACTCCTGCAAGTCCTACTCTGACATGTACAAACATGCATACCCACATGCTTGTAAGTAAGCAAACAAACAAATAAGAAATATTAAGACTATATACCTTAATTAATGGCTTTCTATTGGTGAAATTATTAAGGCCACTCCACGTGGTTAAAAGAGAGATTTATTTAGTGGGTAACTTACAAATGAAGGGATAGGTAGATGGCAGGAGCCGGAAAAGACACAGCACAATCCAGCGGTGTTCTCTGGAGACTCTCCTTGGTCCACCTCTGGTGTCCGGGATCCCAGCAGCAACAGAGCACAGTGCATCCCAATCTCAGGTCTTCAGGGCCCTCCCTTGGCCCCACCTTGTAGGGGTTACTGAAGCTTCAATGGGGGTTGGAACTTCCAGACCAAAGCTGAAATGGCTACCCACTACATCTCCCCCTTTTTGTCTAAATAAGAAGGTTCTAACTTAATACAAGATTATATATAAAGGAATGGTTATCAAATATTGTCCAGGAGTAATGAGGGATAATGACCTAGATAAGATGGAACTACAATCAATGCGAACAATATCAAGCAAGAAACACATACTAAAATCCACAGAAGTCTAGAGCTTAGGTAAATGGTATGTTACAAAGATCATTCCAGAGGGTGTCCTATCCTAAAGAACCTGAATCTAAAACTTAATATGTTCTATCTAAGATATATATATATATATATATATATATATATATATATATATATATATATATATTTGTAACTAGAGTTTTCCTGCCTTGCCCACAGTCAGGACAAATCTTTGTCACCCACCAGTCCCACAGCTGTTCAAACCCAATCAAGAAAACACAGAGACTTATATTGCTTACAAACTGTATGGCCATGTCAGGCTTCTTGCTAACTGTTCTTATAGCTTAAATTAATCCATTTCCATAAATCTATACCTTGCCACGTGGCTCATGCCTTACTGGCATCTTCACATGCTGCTTGTCATGGTGGCGGCTGGCAGTGACTCCTTCTGCCTTCCTGTTCTTTCTTTTCTCCTCTCTGTTAGTCCCGCCTATACTTCCTGCCTAGCCACTGGCCAGCAAGTGTTTTATTTATTGACCAATCAGAGCAATTTGACATACAGACCATCCCACAGCATATATATATAGTTGTAACTATAACTTCAATCCCATCAAAGACCTGAGAAGGAATATAATGGTACCTGAGAAATAGTAGATGGATGCAAGCAATTTTTGGGAATCTTGTAAGAGTAGACCGAGACAGCTGGCAGCCTGGACAGTCATCTAATATTTTTTAGCATTGTTGGTGCATTTAAATTGGCTACAGGCCTAGAGTATCTGACAGACCATTTTTAGAAGCAGGAATTCTGAAAGACCATCTTACCCTGTCTTGGCAGAGTACAGTGGTCGCTTTCTTTGTGTCTCGCTTGTCCAGAAAGGACAGCATTGTATTTGTACTGTCAGGAGCTGAGGCAAGGGCACATTCAACTTCTATCACAGCAAAAATCTCATCATCTTATAAAGCAAAAGACCAAAAAGGAAATAGATGGAAAAATAAATATGAATGACCCATAAAAGGATGATGAGCTTAACTCTTTTTTTTTTTTTTTTTTTTGGTTTTTCGAGACAGGGTTTCTCTGTGTGCACCTTTCCTGGAACTCACTTGGTAGCCCAGGCTGGCCTCGAACTCACAGAGATCCGCCTGGCTCTGCCTCCCGAGTGCTGGGATTAAAGGCGTGCGTCACCACCACCCGGCATTTTTTTTTCCTATATTCCTTCTTGTATGTATCAAAACTCATACTGAACAATGAGTTCTGGGTTGCAAAAGAGGATTTACTGTTGCACCTGTCTAGCCTGCCTTTGTCCACCAGCTGAACAAAACCATACTCAAGTGCTGGAGCTTAACTCTTAATAAGAGAAATGCTTGCAAAAGAGGATAATTTGGGCAGAGATATAGCTTAGTGGTAGAGCACTTGCCTAGTGTGCATGAGGACCCGGGTTCAATCCCCAGGACCTCCCCAGGTAGTGATTTAGTAAATGTATCAAAATATAATGTCTTCCCCCCTTAGCTGAATAATTCCTGTCCTGGGAATTCATCCTACAGATCCATCTGTATGAGTATGAAATTGCTCTATGGAGGGTTATACACTCCAGCTTGCCAACAATTAATCCAAGTGCCCATCTAGGAGGAACTATTTTTTTAAAATGGCACGTGTAGAAAAGAGAATAGCAGGGCCGGTGAGATGAATCGGTGGATAAGGATGCTTGCAGCCAGATCTGATGACCTGAGTTTGATCCCCAGAACTCACATGGTGAAAAGAGAAAAGTGACTCCTGCAAGTTGTCCTCCGACCTCCACAGACAAAACGTTGGCATCTGCAGGCTCACACATAAACACACACACACAGAGAACAAATAAAGGTAAAAGAAAAAGAAAATGGCATAGTCGGGATTTGTTAAAGGAATGAGGATGTTCTTTGTATACTGATAAGAAAGATCTCCAGGGCATGCAATGATTAATCACAGTCTGGAAATAGCATCTATGTGTGTGGCTGACACTGGCCAGCTCTTGTGCCAAGGGTTTCCTGTTTTTACCTAGGCACAGTGCAGAAATGATTCTCAGCCTCCTTTGTAATAAGGCAGGTTATTGACTGAGTTCTGACCAACGGAATGTAAATAAAAGTGACTGAATGGCCCTGATCAGAGGTGGCAAATGCCAGGATGCCTTATCAAAATGAAATCAGGGCATGTGGCAGGGGAAGGCCAGTGGCTGGCTGCATCCTTAGGTTGAATAACTAAACTGCATGTGGACAACAGGAACAGCTCCCCACCATGACAAAGAAAAGCGAGGCCCAGTCGTGGAATGGAATGGCATGAGCTGGAGACGGTGGTGTAGTTCGCTGGCATCGGAGAGGAAGAGGGCCAAGAGGGAGGAAGAGACGGAACACAAAGGGAGGTGGAGAGGTCTGAGAGCAGCAATGCTCCCACGCAAATCAGCGGGCCTGGGCCTGACATGGTGCACTATTAAAAGACCCAGGAGTCCATGGGACGTGACTGAGTCTAGAGAAAATGTAAGATGAGCTCGGATTTATAATACCAAAAAATGTCCACAGAATAATGAGGACGTATGAAAAGACTTAAACATTAGCTGGAACGTTCCTACTGACTAAATAGGGCACAATATGAATATCAAACATACTCCTAGATGAACAGCTACAGGCAGTCAAGAGCTGCTGAGAGACGGAGAATCAGTCTTCCCCAGGGATGAGCACCCTGATAGGTTCTCCAGTCTCAAGTGGTCATTCCAAAATACATGGAAGTATTAGCAACACTGGATGGATCCAATAGGTTTTATGTGTAGATGAACCTACCACCTGGGTACTGGGAATCAAACCCAGGTCCTCAGCAAGAGTAGCAAGTTCCCTGGACTGCTGAGCCAGCTCTCCAGCCTCTGATACATTTAATTGTTTAAACCCAGCCCGACAGAACAGGTATGCATAGGAGAATGAGTGGACAGAGTCAGGGCAGGGCCAGACTTCCCAATATAAAATATGATTTTTGTTTTGAACTACGTAATTATAGCAGCTATTCAAGAAACAAACCAGTTGTCAGACTGCTAGAATACACTTAGCAGCTCAACAGTGACCAGGTGACAAAGGACCCTGAGAGCACAGAGGAAGGGTGATTCCCAGGCCAGGGCCAGCAAAGTTTCTACAGAGAAGGTATGTCCTCTTTCTTAGCACTACCCTCTGTCTGTTTGTCCATCCCGCTCAAACTTCCCCTGCTGCCCTCATCTCTAGTTGCACCCCCTCCAGTCCTCCCCCAGATCCTCATGTGCTGTCTCTGCCACCAACACCCAGAGGAACTCACCATGCACCCCAGGTTGCACTGAGCACTCCACACACTTGTGGCATTGTCTGATGCACTTGCAGCCACCCTGAGACGGTCTGGGCAGCCCTTGGAGATACTTCAAACACTGCCTTCTCTGCTAAGACTTCAGACAGCGGTGACAGACAGCAGTGGCCTCCTGAGAAGGACTCATCTCCTTCACCAAGCACTCGGGCCAGGCTGGAAGGGAACAAGTGCCTCATGAACTTTTTAACTTAATTGAACTGGATGGGGACAGAGTTCTTCTGCAAATACTAGACCAGAATGGGCAAGAAAAGGATGGATTTGAAGGTGGATGGGAGGCCTGGGACTCTTCAGACTCCATCGAACCCTGGTTCTTAGCCTGTGGGACCTCTCCCTCCAGCTCCACTGCTTCCAGACACAGATAGGTACAGGGCATGGTTCTGGGTCCCTTGGGAATGGGAAGTGCTTCTTAGGAAAGTGTTGCAAAAGGATAGAGTTATTGACTGAGGCCACAGAAGACGTCATTGCTCATATGCAAAAGTAGCTTTTCAGCCTCAAAGGTACAGCAGGGGTGGATGTTCTCTCTCTCCTAGGACAAATCAAAATCCCAGAGAACTGTATAAAAGCAAAAGGTGTGAGTCTTTGTCTTCTTTGAGGTCAGATGTCTGTGTTCTCATAACCACAGAAACACAGAACCATTCTCTCCCTCCCTCTAAATCATCCAAGTCCAGAGTCACTTTGCAGCCTCGGAGAGAAAGAGGCGGTGGTTAGATCTGGAATGTAATACTAGAAGGCATGGCAGCCCCCCCCCCCCAGCAGCAATTTCCCTTGCCACAATCTGTTACCTGCCGTGAACTTCAGTCTGAAAATATCAAACGGAAAATGCAGAAATAAGCACTCTCTAAGTTGCAAATAACTTTCATCAGAGTATATTGCTATCTTTTTATTGTATTAGTGGTTGTATTACTCTTTCATTGTGTCTAGTTTATGAATTAAACATAGCTGTGAGTGTGGACATATAGGAAGAAGCATATGGATGGGGTTTGACATTCTTGCCCAGGGCTCTAGAAGTCTCCCCTAGCCTAGAGTGAATTTTGATGTTTGGTATTGAGTAACTCAACGGCAGTAAAATGCTTGTGAGGGGTAAGTCTGGACATATAGTTGGCTAATGAGCATTTCAGTATACCTTGCTTTTATACATTTTTAAAGACTTATTTATTTATGGATTTTATGTATATGGATGTTTTGTCTGCATGTACACACACCAGAAAAGGGCATCAGATCCCATGGGACTACAGTTAAAGACAGCTGTGAACCACCACATAGGTGCTGGGAATTGAACTCAGGACCTCTGGAAGAGCAGCTTGTGCTCTTAACCATTGAGCCATCTCTCCAGCCCATAGCTGGCTTTTAAATGCATATTTACCCTGCAGATGCTGTTTCAATCTGGAAACAGGGCATGTCACATGTCTGCTCCACACCACTGAAAAGGTGCCTGCTGTGGAGATGGATGAGTTCCTGTTAATACCCCCCCCCCGCCCCCACGCCTGTTCCCAGGGGTTGGGAGGTGTGTTGGGGGAATGAAGCCCAGTAAAGGCCCTGGTCGTGCCTGTCCACAGCGCACTCCTGCTTATGGTCAGAGTGCCTCTGGGTTTCTGTGTGTTTAGTGAGGTCATGTTCTCCCCGGAGGGAGGCTGTGAGTCAGTATCAGAAGTCTCTAGCCCTCACACTGATCTGCCAGCCCCTTGTACCTCCATCCACGTCATACTCCTTGCCATGTCCTGTCCTCATCCTGAATGCTGAGTCCCTGGAATTCCTGTCACGCAGCTGCTGTCCCTCACTTTCCCTTACAAAGTTCATTCATCCTAACTCCCTTTTCACCTCTCACCCTTCCCCTTCTCCAGCACAGCTGTCTCCTGTCCAGCTCCTCTGCCTGTTCTTTCCACGGCGATGCAGAGAACCAGACCCTTAACTCCTCATTGTCACCCCCAGAAGGCTGAGAGTCGGGCCGCCTGGGTCTGTTATTCTCTCCAACAATCCTTTCTGTTCTCCAGTGGATCTTGTGTTCTTGCTTCCCAGCACCTCCAGGGGGTGCCCACCAGCTCCTTCCTGTCCCTGTGCCCCTCTTCAGCAGACTGCCCACTCCTACAGCTCAGAGTCTCGTGTGATAGCATCTACCAGTCCCTTGAAGCTGACCATTAAGGACTCTGTCCCCATGCCTTCTCTGCAGTAGAACTGGCTCCTGGCATTGGTGAGTTCCGGCTTCCTGGCCCATGTGAAGGAAACCTAGGTACTGAGAACCTGTGAAGAGACCTCTCAAGTGCTTCTGTGAAGCACAGAAGGCGAGAAAAGAGATCTGAATTTGCGCTTCTGATTTTCCAAAGGTCAATGGTGAATTCCCAGAACTCTAGAGGTGTTGAGTTTGCCATCAGTCACAGTTGAACTGATGGAATCCAAAGGACCACCTTATGTATACAAGGAAGCCTTGCTTCCTTTCTTCAAGGCTGCAGAACTGGCACACCATGAAGATGCCAAGATGCCAAGAATGCTTTTTTCTTTGTTTGTTTGTTTTTTTGAGAAAGGGTTTCTCTGTGTAGTTTTGGTTCTGGATCTTGCTCTGTAGACCAGGCTGGCCTCCAACTCACAGAGATCCACCTGGCTCTGCCTCCTGAATGCTGGGATTAAAGGTGTGCGCCACCAGCGCCCAGCACCAAAAATACTTCTTACCTGCACTTCAAACAAGGTATTTTAATAGCCATATGAGCAAGGAGGAAAATATCACCCAGATTAAGACAAAATCAGGAGGATGTATAACTGGTGGAGTGTGCCAAACAATGCTGAATATTAGACTGGTCTCTATCAGAAGGAATGTTTGGTAAAGGAAGTATCCAAGACAATCCGCATTCAATGCTTTTCCAATTTCCTAATGACAATATAGACAGGGCGTTTACAGACAGTAGATATATAGACAAGGCATTTACAGACACGTAGATGATATAGACAGAATGTTTACAGACATGTAGATGATGGTTATGAGTGTGATTATGGGGCTGGGGAAGTGAGTCGGCTGATAGCATGATGACTAGAGTCTGATCTCCAGGACCCAGGTACAGTGGCTCATGTTGTAGCCCAGGTACAGTGGTTCATGTTGTAACCCCAGTGCTGGGCTAGCAGAGCCCAGGTACAGTGGTTCACATTGTAACCCCAGTGCTGGGCTAGCAGAGCCCAGGTACAGTGGTTCATGTTGTAATCCCAGGGCTAGGACAGCAGAGACAGGCAGATCCTGAACCTTGCTGACCAGCCAGTCCACCTGAATCAGCAAGCTCCAAGCCATGGAGAGACTGTGCCACCCTCTCCCCCCAAACCCAAACAACAGAAAACCAAGGTGGATAGCACCTAAGGAGCAACAACTAAGGCTGACCTCTGGCCTGCACACTGGTGTACATACATGTGTCTGCACACATGCATGCACACACTCCACAAAGTGATATTAGAATAACTAATTGGAATTCAACTTAGCTTATTGGATTCCAACACGATGTCTTTAACAGGAAAAGTCATCAAAAACAATATTGAAAGCTGGTAGTGGTGATACCGGCCAATAATGTCAGCACTCCAGAGGTGAATGCAGGAGGAATGAGTGTTCAAGACCAGCCAAGGGGACAAAGTGAGCAGACCTTCTCATAAACAAATGCCCAATATTCAGTAGAAGTTATAGAGAAAAATGACCATAAATTCCATATGAAATTCAAAGTGGGAAGAAGCTAACCATGGGCTGTTTAGAGAAGTGCCCACGAGATGGAAGATAAAGAAAAGCAATGAAGAAAATACGACAAAAATAAGAGTTGTGGGAATGGTGGGGGGGGGGATCCAAAGGGGACTTTGAGGAGCAGGTGCTGCTCGGCTCTTGATCGGGGACTTCTGTCACTGTGGTCACTCTTTAAATGACTATATCTGTTCATATACTCTTTTGTATATTTGTTGCTATTTTTTTTTTTTTTTTTTTTTTTTTTTGGTTTTTCGAGACAGGGTTTCTCTATGTAGCTTTGCGCCTTTCCTGGAGCTCACTTGGTAGCCCAGGCTGGCCTCGAACTCATAGAGATCCGCCTGCCTCTGCCTCCCGAGTGCTGGGATTAAAGGCGTGCGCTACCACCGCCCGGCACTGTTGCTAATTTTTTAAAAGAAAATTTTTAGAGTCATATAGCACAGTGCAGGAAATACCGAATCCCAGAGCAATCCAGTCAAGCAGAAGCCTTTGGTTGATAATGCGAGTCAGAGTCAGGTGACCCACATCATATGCAAAAAGTCATCTCTGTCATGCTCTGCCCGTCTGGGGTCCTGACTGGAGACTTTGCAGAGCTCAAGGGCTGTTCTCTCTGAGGCGTCAAGCCAACAGTTGCCGGGGACCACACTCCACGGATGACGAGCCTGCTTACCTTTGACCGTCATCTGAGATCCTAACAAATGAAGTGTTTAGAAGCAGCCAGCCAAAGCAGCAGCCGGCAGCCCTCTTCAAACCTTCCAAGCTATTATATGGCAGAGGAACCTAGCCAGGTCTCTGCAGTGCCAGAGGCCAAAATAACCAGTAGTTGAAGGCACTGTGAGGCTGACCCTGGATAAATAACGTAACTTTCTCACACGGGAATACCTGTGGGAAGTCCTGAGCTTGTGTCCCAGGCAAGGCTCAGGAACTTCTATTTAGTCCATTGCAAAGGGTACCACGGAAGAGCGAGGCAGTGCAAATAATCCCTGAAGTTCCATCACCTCCTCTCCATGAGATGAGACCATGAGACTTGTACACTGTGTGCCCAAAGGAGAGACAAACCAACTCCAGAACCAGAGCTTTGTTTTTAAATACAATTACAGTGTCTTCTTGATAGTAATTTGTTGTTTCTGTTGTTTATAAATCAGAGTGGTGTTGTATTTCTATTATTCCAATGAGACACCACTGCTGCCCAGGAGCCTAGGTCTTCCAGATCCCTGCAGGCCGTCTGCAGAAGCATGAACCTTAAGCATCACCCCAAACAGAAGCGGAGGCCGCTTACTCTCTCCTGCCCTCTGCTGGCCCTTCCCTCCATCTCTTATTTCTGCAGGATGCTGACGGTGCCTGAACAGGATGGCACAAATCAAGAGCGGCTGTCACCAGAGATACACCTGGTGCTTTTAGTAACTCTCAGAAAATGATACATTTTCAGAACATAAGGGCTGGGAGAAAGCTCAGCGCTCAACCTGACTAGATCTTGCTCAGAACTGGGTGGTAGTTTGTGGGCAATGCGCGGCCCATGGCTCATGCACCGTGGAAAAGCTTGGAGCCAACCTATAAATGTAGAAGTTTGACCTAGAACTCTAGATTTTTAATATCACATTAGCAGATGTTCACGACGTCTCAAAATGGAGAGCAAGAAGTGGTGTGTGTGTACAACTGTGGTCCAGTTACAAGACATTGCAGTGTGGGTCTTGCCAAGTGACAATAAAGCCAGTCATCTCCACAACTCAAAAGAGACACACATACCACACAGAAGCAATTCCACCGGCTTCCAGGGACAGCCGTAGTTTTTCATCTCTCAGGGGCCTCCAAGAACCTGTGAGTGGCCTGGGGTGGGGGTGGGGTCCAAGTCCTAGGGAGAGGTTGACATGTCATCTACCAAGGAGGCCTCACTGCACCTGTGGGCCCATCTTTGGTACGGTCTCCCAGGGGAGAACGACCCTGCCGGGGACACAGGTCGGAACTGTCCACGGTGGCCAGGTGAAGAGACAAAAGGGAAGTTAAACAGAACCAAAGATGGGTTACAGGCCAGGTGGATCGAGGCCTCCCTGGGGAGAGCAGCCTGCCCAGGCGAGTGGGCTCGCTCGTCTCAGAGACATGGGTGAGGAGCTGCCAGAAGGAACCCTGGACCAGGAGCTGTGGTACCCACCATTTGTTTCTAGTGAGCTCCATGAACCCACAGAAAGGCCTTGAAAAACTTGCAGCGAGCGGGTCACCTGTTCTTGGTGGCCGCCCGTACCCAGACAGTCTTTCCCCCTTTTGTCCAGTCGCTGCTCTCCACCCCCTCCTGGATAATTCCGTAGCTGACCCTCTTAGAGCTGGCTGCTGGAGAAGAAACAGAGTCAAGGTTGGCTGGAGACCTCAAGTACATAGAAGGTTGTTTTATATGGAAGTTTGGGCTAAAACGAGACGAAGAGTCATATTTTAAAATGAAGCTGTTTTTAGGTGGAATGTGATTGGAACACTGTGGAATTTGGTCCTGTTCCGAAGATGTCATGAAAGTGTGGGGTAGAGAAATCCCCTTGAAGAAAGTGACTGGGAGGAAAAGCCATGGCCTTTGGCCTGTGAAGTTCAGCTCCTTCAATGCAGCTCACTGGCTTATTCTGTAAACTCAGCGTCCCTGCGACAGCATATACCGGAACTGACATGCTGCTGCATCTTCAGAACGGCCTTAATCGAGCCAAGTCACCTTGCTTGCCTGCCTTCCTTACGCAAGGCGCCTGCCCTGTATGGCACTGGAATTTATAAGTCTCTCTGTTGGTCTTGTTCGTTTTTCCAGTGGACAAATCATGGCCCAGAGGAGAGACATGTCATTCATAATGTCACAGAGAATAAAAGGGCTCTACCCTGAAGTCCAGGTGTGCAAATACTGCTTGGCTCTTTTCCCCAGCTCCTCTCCCACACCACTGGTTTCCTCTGATGGGGTGAGATGACAGGCCCCATCTGGCTAAGGGAGCAAGCTAAGTGTGGGGAAAGAATCAAAGGCAATAAGGAACTGGTCTAGAATTGCCCAAGGCTAGTCCTGGGGCATCGTCCACCTTGCTTTGAGGCAGGATCTCTCTTGCTGTTTCTGCTACCCTGTACTTCAGGCCAGCAGACTATGAGTTTCCTGTCTCCACCTCTCATCTCGCGGTAGGAGCACAAGGATTTCAGATGCCTGTTACTGTATCCAGCTCTGGCTTTTTTTTTTTCCTCCTGTTGTTTTACACGGGTTCTGGATATAAACTAATTGCATCAGGCTTGTGTGGTGAGTGCCTTTGCTCCAGGGGTTGTAGGACAGGGTAGATGTGAAGGAAACACAACACTGACTTTGTAGAATTCTTCCATTTTCCAGCCTTCAGTATTAACATCTAATCAGCAGGTCTGAGAACCAGAGAAAGCTACATGACCTTCCAGGATGAACAATTCTCTCCCATGGCTGGTCATAAATGTAGAAAATGCTGAGTTGGTACCCGTAAGAGCATGCCAATGGCAAGGTCCCGTTCTGTGTTTTGTGTGGTCGGGGTGCAATGCAATCATAAGCACGGTGGTATAAAGTCCAGAGTTCCTCTAACAGCTGATGCAGCTGTGAAATCAGAGAGGCAGAAAGTAGCCCACATAAGAGGTACACGAAATTCAATGTACCTGTATCTCAATGTCAAGCTGTGTACTAAGGAGCCTCCACCCCCAGGTGAAGAGTTACTGACAGTTGGTGGTTGCTAGGAGAGGGCGAGTCACTTTTCTTTCTGAGCGTGGTCCCTTGTAGCTTAACCATGTTCCTGCAGATGGACCTACTCACACCCAGTATATATGGGCAACACTAGTTGGACTCAGTGAGCTATTAAAAAAAAGGGACATGAAGTTGGGAAGTGGACATGGGAGGGGATCTGGGAGGAATCAGAAAGAGAAGCAGAGGGTGGATATGACCGAAATAAAATTGTATGTTTGTACGAAATCCTCAAAGAATACATTAAAGTATGTCTTTGTCTGTTTGTTCTTCAAGACAGGGTTTCTCTGTATAGCTCTGGCTGTCCTGGAACTCACTCTGTAGACTAGACTGGCCTCGAACTCAGAGATCCCCCTGCCTCTGCCTCCCAAGTGCTGGGGTTAAAGGTGTGCACCACCACAGCACAGCAAAAGTGTGTATTTAAAAGAGAATTCAAATACTCTTGTTTTTGAATGGCTGAGAGAAAATTACCTCTCTCTCTCTCTCTCTCTCTCTCTCTCTCTCTCAACACTAAGTAACATTACAGTGTGTGCTGTGATGAAACTTAGAACCAACAGAACACCAACTGGGGAAAACCACTGCAGGAAGCCTTCACATTTGTGGCTTCATTCTACCTACTGTGGTCTGTCCCCTCCAGGCTCACGTGCTGGAAGCTTGGTCCATGAAGTATGAAGCTGTATGACTATGAAGCAACTCCACCATCATGGACTGATGGGTCTCACAGGAATCGGTTCCCACATGGGTGGGTTGTCATAGAGCCTGCCCACCCCCCCAACCCCCACCTCCCCCACCCCCGCGCCCGCCCCGTTCCTGGTCCTTTCTGAATGCAGCCATTTCCCTTTCCTTTTCTCTGTGATGTGTCAGTCAAGAGGGCCCTCACGAGGATGCTACGACCATGGCGTCTGGACAAGCCAGCCACCAGAATCGCAAACCAAGTAAATCGTTTGCACATAAATTGCGCAGCTTCGAGTTACATTATAGCAGCATAGAACAGATTAACATTACCAGCCCAAAACATCAGGCAGACCAGCAAGAATTTGGGGTAGACAGGGAGTCAAACTACATGCTAGTGCTTGAATATCATGGGTTTCTAGATTCCGGTTCTGGGTGATACTCTTTGATTTGCTCTCTCCCCCTGCTCAGGTCCAGAAGCGACTAAAAGGTATCGCTTGTCACATGCTGTACAAGAGTCCCCTCCTGACTCTCCTAAAGGCACTAGGCATGTCCCACGACAGAGGCTGAGCCCGGGAGGGCAAACACGGAGAAAACTGCCAGCACACATGGCTCTACCCAAATGATAAGGCTGTGCTGTGTTTTACAGACCACCCCTCCAAAACAGTGGCCACGGCTGACTGTCTCACAACTAAAATAACAGGACGCACATGGGACCTTGCCCATGCTGGGCTCCCGTGTGCCTTGCAGGGAAGAGCGCCCACGAAGCACAGCTTTAGAAAACTGGCGGGGGCAAAAACTGGAGGGAGGTGGGTGGAGACTGACATTTGGTCTGGAATTGGAGCTTCTAACTTTATACATTTGATTGTAGCTTGTTAGTTTATGTTCTACTTTAAAACTGAAAGGTCACCCATCCACTCTAATATGGCCATTTTCAAGTTGGGGGTGTTATCCACACGCTGAGCTTCAAAGAACAAGCTGACTTCAGTGTCATGACCAGGGAGACAAGCTGGAAGGTTGCTCTAATTCTCCAATTTGTCACCCTGCTCAGTTTTCCCCATAAACAGTCGCAGCTCAGAAAAACAAGAGCACACACACACACACACACACACACACACACAGGGTGGCACAGCTTCCTTTTAAGCTGGAGGCTGGAGTAGAGTCTTGTTTTCTGTGTAGCTCAACAGCATTTTTTCCTGGGAGTGGGGAAACAGGATCACTGACTAGGAACAACTGAAAGGCTCTCTAGTATTTACGCTTCCAGAAAGAGTTTAAACAAGAGAACATAAAAAGATCCTGGATGGGTTCAGCTAAAGCCTGCACCTGCTCTGCTGATGTCAGAGCTTTGCCGATGTGGTCAACTTCCCCAGATCTGTTCCAACATAAGCACCGTGTCAAAAGCTGCCTTGCCTAGGCATCCTGGTCTCACAGCAAAAGGTAAGAAATGAGAGAGCTATAACTATCCAAATGTGACAACAGACGTTTGTGAAGTTAATAAGTGATAAGGTGGGCCTCCTCTGAAGAGAGAGCCAGGAAACTGGAAAGAGATGGCAGGGCCTGAGCACGCACACACGCACGCATGCATGCACACACACACATACACACGCGCGCACACGCGCGCACACACACACACACACATACACACACACATGCACGCACGTGTGCACACACACACACACACACACACACGCACGCACGCACGCACGCACGCACACATGCACACACATACACACCACACAGATCTGATCAAAGGCACTGGTCATAAGCATACAAAAGCCTGGAACTCCTCTATCAAACACTTAGGACACATGCCAGCAGCAAGAAAGACGGCCTGGATGATGGCAGTCTGATTCGTGAACTATGTCCTTACAAGAATAGTTCTCTGCTTTTCCCTGAGACCAAGTGAACTGGAAAAACATAAAATAGGGTAAAGAGGCAGCGGACAATTGGCACAGAAGAGCTAAAGGGGTGAAGGCCAGGCATTCAACTCGGAGAACTCAGGAGAGGCCCAGATATGTAAGCGTAGTTTTGACCGACTTAGAATCCAGACCCCAGCCACTAGACATTGAAGACATCTTCTTCCAAAGCTCCCCCTATGTGTGTTCAAGGCTCTGCAGATACAGAGGGGACACAGGAGATGGTGGCAGCAAAGCCTCCCATGACGTGTCCACAGCCAAGAACTAACGGAGCCGAAGCATTAAAGGCATGTCTGCGGGGACTTGGCAGGAGGGCTGCAGGACCGGGCAGCCCCGCCACCCCTTCACACTTGTTCTGCTCAGATCTGAGAAAAGGAGGAGGTCACCCTTGCAGGCCCCACAGCAGAGCCTGAGCGGGGTGGGGCTGTGGTCCAGTGCCTACCTCAAAAGCCTGAGACCCTGAGTTCACAGAAGGAACCTATGATAACTGAATTTTTTTACAGCAATTAGCCTCAAACTGGCTTGGAGGTGGGGCTGCTCTTTTTAAAAACAAAAACAAAAACAAGTTCTAAGAATTCATATATCAATGTCTTTTCTGATAAAAATGATACTTTATTATAATTTTTTAAAATCACAGAACTCCAGTCTAAATATCACACACACATACATACATACACACACCCTCTGGTGCTGGCTTCCATACCCCCTCAAATTTGGCTAATGAATAATGTATGCCTCAGGGAATTTTCCAGTTCAACTCAACTTGAAGTACCAGGCATCATGGGTCTTCTGGGTTTGCCCATACTTCAGCGATGACAGCTGGTACATTTGCTGAAGAAATCATTTCTGCTGGCTCAGCACCCTAGAGCTGCGGGCACTGTGTGGTGGTACGCTAAAATGTGGATCTGCATGCCACTTCCCGGCAGGCTTTGCCCTCTCTTCTCTCTCATTGTTTTGCTGTGTCTCTACAGGGGTTCCCTTAAACACTGCAATAAAAATGTGTCCCCTGGACAGCAGGTGGCTCAGTACCAGTACCAGTGCTCTCTCTGTGTGAAGTCACCGAGCCTATAACTCTGGGGTTACAATTCAAAATAAATAGTACTTCAAAGTAAGGAAACAGATGACTTGCTGACTAAGAAAATGCTTGATTCTTTTGAAAACTCACAATCCACTGTGGACTTTTGTTTCATGATATAGTCGAGACAAAAATGAGGAAGTGTCGCTTCCACTACGGGCAGAGCGCCCCTGCCTGTCTCCCTCCGCAGAGAAGTGACTTCAGAGCCTAGTTGTCACATCTGTGGCTTGGGTCACTTGCAATTCAGGTAACAAGTTCCTAAACTTGGTTAAGATCAACTGTGTAACCACGATGCTAAGACGAGGGCCCTCACCTTGAGGATGAGAACATGACCCTTGGAATAAGGTAAGAGCTGGTCTAGCTACCCTGAAACCAACAAGAGAGAACTTCTCAATATTGAAATCCGAGTCTTAAGTACTACCACTGTCTTCAAAACTCACAGACCCTTCTTCCAATCAGGGAATCGTCATCAGGCCCGAGGAACCCACCGGCAGTCTTATTAGAAGCAGAGATATTTCAGAAATAGGAAATACATTTAGTGATGATGTCTGTTTCTAGGACAGACCACAGCCACAGAAACACTTTCAGAGTTGGACTGCTCGAATGTCTATCTCAGGAACAAAGGCAGCCAGCCTTCATGAGGTACTGACGTATGTTCTGCCAAAAATATTTTTCTTTTCCTAGAGTTATAAGTTGTCTTCAAGTTCAACTATATTACACATCTGTTCTTTTCATCAGCAAAAAGAATGACTTAAAAAAAAAAAAAGCTCCAAAATGAGTGATGTCTATGTAGAATGAAGGTAGAATTTTGGTTGGTTGGTTTCTGTAATTCAGAACATAGATGAAATCAAAAGATCTGTAAAGGTCTGCACATTCATGTCTTCCCAGGGTCCTTTGCTCAGCTCACATGAACTCATCCGAATCGTTACCATCCTGTGGTGGACAAAAAAGTCAAAGTATGAACACCTTGAGAAAACAGTCAGTCTGTACTTAACGTTTATTACCATGCTAACCCACGAGCCCTCTTCTTACTCCTCATCTCAGGGTTTAGGAAGCTAGCAGGAACATGACCAAATTCATCATGGCTCCGTGTCATTAGCTCTTAGAACGAGCAGGGAGATGACCAGATTCACCATGGCTCCATGTCATTAGCTCTTAGAACGAGCAGGAAGAGTAGCCACAGCCTCCAAGATGCCAGTTACTGCAACTTCCAAGTTCCAACAGAAAGCTCACCCCAACTCAGAGGGTGTGAGGAGAGCGGCTACAAGCAAATGCAACTTTGCAGAAGGTAGCAAACAGACTTTATGAAGTGATTAACTGAGGTGAGGGCTATAGAACCTGTGTCCCTGGAGCGACTGAACTCTCTGAACACAGCTCGTGTCATGCCGGATACCTTACAGCACACACAGTTTTAAAATGGACCAATCCTCAACAAGCACACTAACGAACAATATCTTGATTCCTTGTGCCAACAACACTGCCATATGCAAGAATTTGTGCGCTAAACCCAAGTATTTTGAACCTCATAGATTTCTGATTTCAAATGATAGGTGACTACTTTTCCTCCTTTTTAGTAGGTAAAGTCCTTGAGTCAAACCAAGGTGAGTAATCAAGCCAGCCAGTTTGGTTCTTACAAACAACAGCGCCCGGGTAAAGGGCCAGTCTTGCTGCATGGCTGGTAACTCCCACAGGCCACACACAGGTGCCGCCCCAGCTGCCTTTCATCGGCACACACTGGCAGGGGTCTTCTCTGGCACAGTGGCTGGCTGGTGTTAGCACTGGCCACTGCACTGGCTTCACCTTGTACTGCTTAACACCAATACTGCCAAGAGACAGAGGTACAACTTAGGCTCTTTTTCTTTAAAGGACCCTTGTTGGAAATGGTAGGAAAATATTAGGTGAGGGTACGAAATGGTGGTTTTTATAAAGGTTGTTTTTCTCTGGTTTTAGTCAACATTTCTGTGCTGCTCCTCTTCCCCTTCTTAAAAAAACATTTTAGAGGGTGTGTGCATACACCACACATATGGAGAAACCCTTAGGAAGTCAGAAGAGGGCACTGGACCCCTGCAACTGGAGTATGAAGAGGTTGTGAGCCATCGTGTGGGTGCCAGGGAGAGACCCAGGTCCACTAGAAGCAGCTAACTCTCTTAACTGCTGAGCCTTGTGCTTCTCTTTAATTAGCACAGGAATCAGAGCCACAGGAAACTTGGCTCAACTGTTTGTGTTTTGTTCTGGGACCAGGACTGACTGCCTCAGAGTCCTAAACTTCAGGAGCAGCATCTGAGACATCAGAAGGCGTCAGCATACATCTGCAAATACCAGCTTCTCTGCCCAGCTAGTGAGGACAAAGAACTGAGCAAGAGCACCTGGCAGGTACCAAGGAAAGGCAAAGTCCTGCAGGGGTCTAGAACAGAGTCGGAGGGAAGGGGGACTGGTGAGCATTAGTCTCTAGTTGAACACTGTAGTCTTGGGGGCTCTTAGTGACAGTATCTGTGCATACACATGCACCACTGGTCCTCTGCATCTGCAGGAGTCTATGTTTGCAGATCCAACCAAATGCAGACAGAAAGCACTTAGGAATCCCACAGACACAGGCACAGGCCCTTGTCTTGCCATTATTTCCTAAGCAACACATTGTGACAACTCTTTGCATCTACACTGTATTTGGTATAAATATCAATAGACAGAATAAAACACATGGGGAGATAAAATATAAGTTATATATAATATTTTTCCATTTCATAAGGGTTTTGAACATCTACAGAGTTCAGAGTTTAGTATTCCTAGGGCCTTAGAAGCAATGCCTCAAAGATACCAAGAGATGATGATGATGATGATGATGATGATGATGATGTGTGTGTGTGTGTGTGTGTGTGTGTTTCCAACTCCAGAACAACATATAAGCTTTTAAGATCTACCATGACAGGAACAATATGTACAAAGCTGAAACACAGGCCATATTTCTGGTAGAAAGCTTCTAAATACAAAATTTGAATAAGTACTGGTCAGCAGAGCAGAGGCAGAAGCATTAGTTTTAACTGAATAGGACTTGGAATCTATCACAGGTTTCTGCTAATGTTAAACTGTTCTGAGTTTTCAGAAAGCTGAGAATAATGTGCAGAGGGCTAAACAAACTCAGGACTCAGTAAGGACCAATGACGAGGACCTATGCCATGACAGAGTCTAGCACGGTCTTCACGGCACACCCTTGTTTACAGGTTTCAACAACCTCATGAGGTAATGTCTCTGTACTGAGCAATATCCCCCCAGAAAGGCTAAAAATGTAGGCTCACCCTAGTGACAGTTTAAATCTCTTGACTTCAAACTCAGACCTGTTGGACTACACAGTGCTACTCTGGAATTTTTCAGAAATAATTTATAAAGATACATCTTTTTTTTTTTTTTTTTTTTTTGTTTTTCGAGACAGGGTTTCTCTGTGTAGCTTTGCGCCTTTCCTGGAGCTCACTTGGTAGCCCAGGCTAGCCTCGAACTCACAGAGATCCGCCTGGCTCTGCCTCCCGAGTGCTGGGATTAAAGGCGTGCGCCACCACCGCCCGGCTCATAAAGATACATCTTAACTCATAAAGAAGACTCAAAAATTTAGTCCTTCACAGAGGTTGGAGTAAAGACGCATTTTTACACATTGATGGACAGGTATTGGATATAACAAAGTCTAAAATCCTACTGATTGCAATTCATGCACTTAACTTGGAGCTTGAATAGATAACCTTAAGTGGGAAACTGAGACACTTAACAGAATTTCCTGTAGTAATGGCAGGTTCTTCATCTGTGCTGAAATAGTAGCCACTGGGTCACACAAGGGCTAGCATGACTAAAGAAGACAACTGTTAACTTAATTTTCATTTAAACAGCATTTGCAATTCGTCTCTAACATATCTGACAATATAGACCTAAAGCATGCATTTTAAAACCACATTATAAAAGGGTCTGAGCCAAATGTGACGGTGCACACTTCTAATCCCAGCACTTGGAAAGCAGGGGCAGGAAGGAGAGTCTGGACCAGGCCGGGTTAAGGAGGGTTTCTTGGCAGCCTGAGCAACCAAACCAAACCAAACCAAAAACCTGAATGAAACACGGCAACACTTATTCCTGGTCTTAACAAGTATGAACAAAATCAGTGTCGGTATTTAGGCTGTAACAGATGATCTCTGTATTTGGTACATGTATTTTTCATTGAAAGGTGCAATTCTGGTTCTGTTTAACTATACTGTGAAATCTATAGCCACACTAGTAGAGGAAATTAATAAATGCAAATATGTTCAAAAGCCTGGAAACAGAAGGAGGAAGGAACTGGACTGGACTACAGTGCTGTGCCATAGTCTAGGTCTGGAAATGTCTCCAAAGGCCACGTGCCGAAGGCTTGTTCTCCAGCCCATGGTACTTCTGGGGGAAGGGCTGCTTGGCGTGAAGAAGTCAGGTAACTGAGGCATGCCCTTCAGAGGTACTGGACTCTCCCCTTCTCTTGCCCTCTTCGCTTCCCATCTGTCATAAAGTGAGCAGCTTGACTGCCCAGGTTTTCCCATCATGGTGCACTGTCTTCATGTCGGACCCAAAGCAGCAGGGCAATTGACCATAGCCCCAAACCTCCCAAATCCAGAGTCAAACTAAAGCTTCTTTCTTCATCAGTTGATTACCTCAGGTATGGTGTTAGAGTAAGAGAGAGCTGACAGACACACCATGCAACACTAACTAGCTGGCCCGTCACAGCAGGGGAGGCGTCACTCTCCTGCCGTGAAGTGACCCGTACAAAAGCAAACACCAGACCACAGGGCAGGCAGGCAATGGCCGCCAGAACCTACCCTCAGTGTGCTAGATGCCCACCATGGCAAGCAATCTGCAACCAGTCAGTAACCCAATTACCAGACTCTCTGTGGAGTATTTCGAAGCACAACATTAGAGCAAGAAACATGAACTTACTTGATTTGAGGACATATTCTCAACTTTCATTAGCGACGAGTAGCTCCTGGAAGGAAAGAAAATAGTCAAAGTAAGGTTATCATTCAATAAGCATTTCATGCGTGGCCATCACCTTAAAACCTGCATCTTGCAGATGGTCACCACCACCCTAAAACCCGTATCCTGCAGATGGTCACCACCACCCTAAAACCCACATCCTGCAGATGGCTACCACCACCCTAAAACCCGCATCCCCAAGATGGCTACCACCACCCTAAAACCCGCATCCTGCAGGTGGTCACCACCACCTTAAAACCCGCACGCATCCCGCAGATGGTCACCAGCACCCTAAGACCCGGATCCCACAGATAGTCACCACGTTGGCAGAAGATTCATGAAGCCAGCTGTTGAAACCACAGCTGGTTACCACCTACTCTGATGAAACACCACACAAATGTACCTGTCTGAAGGCCACATTTCCTCAGCCTCCCTCCTTTTAACTCAACTGCCCCAACGCCTTTTCAGATGCCTAAAAGGTATCTCCAGACTTTTGGTACATGTCCAACACAAAATCTACTCACCTACAAAAACAAACGCATTTCTTTCTCGCATTGCCTAGAGTGGTATCACTGTCCATTCCACTTCAAGCCGGAAACCCAGGAGTCTTTCTTTAGTCATTCTTAGCTTTTCTCCTCAACCCAAGCTACCATCCAAACGGATCCTGTCACATCACCCGTGAATTTGCCTCTCACTGGTAGACTCCTCTCTACCTCCAAGTCACCACCACAGTCCAAGCTGCACCATCTGTGGTTTGGACAACTGCCGATCACTTCTTAACCTCTATCTACACTCCTCTGGCTCCCTCTATAACCAAACAGGCGAAGAGATCTTACTGAAACACAAGCCACCAACTGGGCCAGACCTGCAAAACCAACACTCAGGAGGCTATGGCAGGAGACTGCCACAGTGTGAGGTCAGCCTAGGGTACACAGGGAATTCCTGGTCACGCTGAGCTTCAGAGTGAGGTGCTGTCTCAACAAAACTCACTCACTCACTCACTCAAAAGCCTCATCATCTTTGCTTAAAACTTAAAAAAAAAAAATTATTTCTTGTGCGTGCATATGATGTGTAAATGCAGCACACACATCAAGTCAGAGGACAGCTCTTCCTCCACCATGAATTTTGGGAATCAAACTCAGTTCATCAAGTTTGGGGGACCAACTCTTATCCTCAAAGGCATTGCTCCAGCCTTGCTTGAAACTTTTATGGACATCATAGTGCTCAGGAGGAAGACAAATCAAGCAGAACGGGCCTTCATGGACTGGCTCCATGCTCCTGGAACCTTGCTGTGGGATGGTCTGTATGTCAAATGTGTTGCTCTGATTAGTCAATAAATAAAACACTGATTGTCCAGTGGCCAGGCAGGAAGTAGGTGGGACAAGGAGAGAGGAGAATTCTGGGAAGCGGAAGGCGGAGGCAGAGAGACACTGCCAGCCACCGTCATGACCAGCAGCATGTGAAGACGCCAGTAAGCCACCAGCCATGTGGCAAGGTATAGATTTATGGAAATGGATTAATTTAAGCTATAAGAACAGTTAGCAAGAAGCCTGCCACGGCCATACAGTTTGTATGCAATATAAGTCTCTGTGTTTACTTGGTTGGGTCTAAGCAGCTGTGGCACTGGTGGGTGACAAAGATTTGTCCTGACTGTGGGCAAGGCAGGAAAACTCTAGCTACAGAACCTTCTTGATCCAATATTCCAAATACTTGGAACTTCGGTTCTGTTTCATCTTGCTGCTCCCATATAAGGACCCTATACCTAGAGAATGGCTACCTAGCACACTCCTTAGTTCTGATGTCAGCTTCTAGAATTACTCTATGAGGGAAGCCAGTTTCATGTATTCATTCATGATACAATGACTGACTACACATGAACATGCTGTCTTGTACAAGGGGTCACAAGGCTCTGCAGGAGCTTATAATCAACAGAAGAATCCCAGCACACAAAGCATCAGTCACAGTAGACAGCAGTAGGAGCTTGGGTGTGGTGGCACTTGTCTATGATCCCAGCCATATGGAGTCTAAGGCAGGGGGATCATGAATTTGAGACTAGCCTGGACAACTTGGTGAGACTGTGCCTCAAGATAATTTTTTAAAGGAATATAGCTCAGTGATAGAGTGCTCGCAAGCACAAAGCCGTGGGTTCAACCCCTAGTTGTCTTTTTTAAAAAAGGCAATGAACAATAAAAAGGAGGTAGAGCAGTCCCCTCTTAGAGACTGGTCACCCTCTGACCAAGGCTTGTGTTGATGATGCCTTCTAAATGTCACTCCTGCCTACAAGCCCACTTTCCCACAAACACCCACGACACCTAGGAACTATGCTGAATCTTCTCAAGTCACTAAACACACTTTTTCCTATTTACTTGCTCCTGTAAGATCCTGACTCTGGCCTTGCATCAGAGGCAACGGATTCAGAATTACAGGTGGGTCTCAGTTTCCTCTCTACCACTTACAGTTCTCCAGTCGCATGCGACTCTCCTCGCTGAAGAGCTCTGCCTGGAAACCAAGTTTATGTCTTTATGCTGGTGACACATTGGCCAGTGACTTCCCACTGCACTTCCGTCCTGAACTTCAACCTTGGTTCTGTAACTTCAGAACTTACAGAGCCGCAAGTTCTAACTTGTATCCCCCAATTCCAAACACCCCAGCTCCTTTGTCCTAACAGTCCAACTTCTGATATGCTACCTAACCAACTCCATTTTCCTGATCATTGCTTTTGTCTTTTGGTCCATATGGTAGACTACATGGTAGTCTATACGGTAGACTCGACTTCATGTTCATAAGTGTTTGATAATTCAAAAAATCAAATAAAACACAAGATTAAAATAAAGCAGGTAAGAAGCACAGAGTTGATCTATTGGTTAGAAGATTCAAAGACAGAACTTAAAGAGATGCTAGCATGATAAGTGTATTAAAATAGATTATGGCGGTGGAGGGGTGTGAAATCCCAGGCTTCATTGGAGGCCAGCCTGGGCTGACTGTAAGGCCCCGTGTCTCAAAGTCTCAAAAACAAACCCACCAAATGTTGGAAGCATAAAGCCTGTTGCTGGAGATTTTACAAAATGAAGTACTGAGTTTGTGGAACACGTCCTGAGAGGCCATCATCTCACTGACACAGTGGCCCTGCCCCATGCTCTGCCTTCTGAAGCTTGAGATGGACCGCCACTTGGAAGGCTTGTGGGTAACAGGGACCACACAACTGAAGCTCACAGGATGGTTACAAATGGGTGAAAATGGAAGGGTTGGTTGACCTTCTGGAGCAGAGTTTACTCTGCAAGATGGAGAATTTCCCCCTCAGTTCCATGAATAGTTTTAATGGAGATACTTTGAAGACAAACCTAGAAGATACTAAAATAGTTTTTGTTAATGGGGTCTTTGTTTAAATGCTTGTAACTTTTGAAACTAATAAATACTACCCCAACTTTAATAGTATATAGCTTAATTCAAAACCAAGAATGCGGGGCTGGAGAGATGGCTCAGAGGTTAAGAGCACCGACTGCTCTTCCAGAGGTCCTGAGTTCAATTCCCAGGACCCACATGGTGGCTCACAACCATCTGTAATGAGATCTGGCACCCTCTTCTGTATAGATAATAAATAAATAAATAAATAATTAAAAAAAAAAAAACCAAGAATGCATTTCAGGTAAATCCTAACATCTCTCTATTACTCTACATATTCTGAATGAGTATTGTGTAGAGCAGCAGAGTGTAGTAGTGTGTGGATCTATGTATTCTGAAGGAGTATTGTGTAAAGCAGCAGAGTGTAGTAGTGTGTGGATCTATGTATTCTGAATGAGTATTGTATAGAGCAGCAGAGTGTAGTAGTGTGTGGATCTATGTATTCTGAATGAGTATTGTGTAGAGCAGCAGAGTGTAGTAGTGTGTGGTGGTATTCTAATTGTACTGAAATGTGATTTTGATTGTATGTTAATAAATAAAGTTGCCCGGGGAGTCAGAGCTATTAGAGCCGTAGCAAGAGTGTGGCGATGGCGGCACACACCTTTAATGCCAGCACTTGGTAGAAGAGCTAGGTAGATCTCTGTGTGTTCAGGGATACAGCCAGCATTGGAGACATACGCCTTTAAGACCTAGGTAGCTGTACATACAGACAGTAACAAGGCAGTCACGTGTTTGGGTTTACAACCAATGAGAAGGCAGAACAAAAGACTATGAAAAGACTTACACACAGGAAATAGCTCTCTTTCGGGAAGCTAGGACCACCGCAGGAGGAAGGGTGAGATTTTAGCTCTGAGCTCTGACCTCTTGGCTTTCTCTTTTACATTGGTTCTGTGTTTCTTATTTAATAAGACGGTTGGTTACATCTACAGTAGTGTGTGGATCTATGTATTCTGAAGGAGTATTGTGTAGAGCAGCAGAATGTAGTAGTGTGTGGATCTATGTATTCTGAAGGAGTATTGTGTAGAGCAGCAGAGTGTAGTAGTGTGTGGATCTATGTATTCTGAATGAGTATTGTGTAAAGCAGCAGAGTGTAGTAGTGTGTGGATCTATGTATTCTGAAGGAGTATTGTGTAGAGCAGCAGAGTGTAGTAGTGTGTGGATCTATGTATTCTGAAGGAGTATTGTGTAGAGCAGCAGAGCGTAGTAGTGTGTGGATTTAACAGTCAGACACACACCCTTAGCTATAGCGCTCAGCAAGCTGCTCGGTGTTGTTCAGACTCCCAGAATATCTGGCTGCTCTGTGAGGACACGCAGGAAGCACTTTAAGTACGGTGTGAGACAGATGGTAAATGTTCAAAGTGTCATCTTTCCTCCTTGGCAAAGATGCAAACGAAGTGATACTGTGCTTCGAACACTAAACATCCATGGTTCTAAACAAAACTGTTCAAGATGCAAAGGAAACAGAAAGCCATGTTTTCATCAGGGCATATTTTTCCCTGCTCCAACTAAAAAGAAGAATTAGCTGGAAATCCTGCTTGCCTGGACTCACAAACATTACCAGAGTGAGCGGCTTTTAACAACCCACAGCAGGCTCTTATTGGCAGGCCATAGCAAGTATCCCAGTCTGTGTACCGCTTGCTGCAGAGCAGAGAAGAGCAGAGCAGGATGAGATTCCAGGGCCCCCCTTCTGAACGCTCGACCCTAAAAGAAGCCAGTCTTTCCGTTTCGGCAGAACCTGGGCAGGAACACAAGCAGGGGCCTCACAGCGGAGCACATCTGATCACAGCAGCTGTGCTCTTGCCTAGCGGGCTTCCCAAGAACCCAGGGCAAGGCCAGATAGCTGGCTTGTATTAATTTGATAATTTGATGCCACCCCACACCGGCGTTATGCCCTGTCTGGTGCACATACCACGAATGGCGTCCATGGAAACCCAGGAGTTCCTTGGCTACAAGTTAGGAGGGCAACTGCCCATTAAGGGGAACACAAGGGGCCTCAGAGACAGAGCTCTGTGCTGCAGCATTTGCCTGGGGTGCATGAGGCCCTAGTTCAATGCCCAGCACTACGTTAAGGAGAGAGAAAAAAAATGAAAAGAAAAACAAGAGGGAGCTGGGTGTACTGGTACATCCCAGTAATTCCAGCACTCAGGATGCAGGTGCAGGTTTACCAGTTGGAGGCTAGCTATGGGGGAAAAAAAAAAAAAAAAGCCAACATCTCACTTGAACGGAAACGGGAGCAAGGTGCCTATTCGAGTGCAGCGACACACTCAATGTGGCAGGTGAACGACGCTCCCGAAGCTCTCCCCCACCTAGAATGTTCACATCCAAAGAGCTAGAACAGTGGTTCTCAACCTGTGGGTCAGGACCCCCTTGGGGGGTCACATATCAGATATCCTATTTACATTATGATTCATAACAGTCACAAAATTACAATTGTAAAGCAGCACTGAAATAATTTTAAGGTTGGGGGGGTCACCACAGCATGAGGAACTGTATTAAAAAGTCACAGCATTAGGAGGGTTGAGAATCATGCACTGGAAGCACACCACCGCACAGGAACACACTGTGCAGATGTGACCGTTCTAAATGGCAGGGAGATTACTGGGATGATGTGATTACGTCTCATCTAGTCACACGGCTCCGTAAAGCAGAGAAGGCACAAGAAGGGCAACAAGGCACAGAACGTGGGCAGCCTCTGGAAACAGGAGCCTCCTCGAGAGCCTCTGGAAAGGAACTGCCCTGCCGATCCCTGTTTAGATTAGTCAGAACTTCTTAGATCTGTCTACTTTGCCTCGAGGAGTTAAATTTGGGGCAATTTGTTATAGAAGCAACAGAAAACTGATACAGTCAGCATTTTCACGCCCACCTTCACTCAGCTTTCAGAAGACAAACTGTTTTAACTGCTGTTTGAAACTGTAGCACACTGAAGTGGGCCCCACTACATCAACTACCTGCAACTTTCGAAAGGCGGAAAAGGCATTGAAAGCAGCCCTGAGTCACTCAGCTTCCCACCTTTGTCCAAACGGCACAGCTGCTCAACACTACACACTCCTTCACCTTCTCCTTTCTCAAGAACAAACCGGATTCCGAGGAAGGCTCACCATGGCATACAGTGGAGTAAAACCAGACCTTTCATTCCACCCCTCACTCACACCCAACACCTCTGTAAAAGAGCAGTTCACCCCATCAACAGAACCGCCTTTTAACACCACCACCAGGGCAGCATCCTTCCTGGAAAGTGTGCGGGCAGAGCCTGTGGGGACAACCTGCGCCAACCACCAGCAAGAGCACAGCCCCGTCGTACCGAAGTTCATCCATCTCCCTTTTCTTCTTCATTTCTTCTTTCTCTCTCCTCTTCATTTCCTGAATCTGGGCTTTTTTCTCATTCCTCTCCTCACGGTCTCGACCTTCTTTCTCTGCTGCTAGGTCGGGAAACTTCTCCGATTTGGTTTTCTCTAATCGGTTCAAGATTTCATTCACTTTCTTCTCCACTGTCACAATTTTGACCTTGGAGGGAGGGAGGGAGGGAAAGGGAAAGTACTTAGCCTTAATTATTTCTCTCTCACCTAGGAGGGGCAAGGCTTTGGCTTCCCAGGGCTTTAGTCGCCCAGTTGAACACCCTTAGGAACATCACACTCAGCTTGGAGTCGGGCTCCCCTCCTGTGGTGGTGTGAACACTTACATCCTTCTGCCTGTGAAAGCCTATCTGGCCCACATCCATGTCAGCTGTTTTCTTCAGGTTAGACCACGGCGTGTATACCACATTAACGTTGTTCATCTTGCAACCTGCCAAGAGAGACCGTCTTCAACAGGCAGGAAACATGAAACTGAGTGGCGCCGCCCTCACCCACAGCAAAACATCAGCCGCCCCAGACAAGGCTTGAGAAAAGCACACCTCCATGTCCCGAAGCACCGAAGGCAGAAGGAAATCAAACATTAAGTCAAAGTATTACAGTGGAAAAAGCAAGGGTCCATGACTAACATTGGGGACTTCCAAGAACACCCTAAAATTGAACGCAAAATTATCAGGTGCGTAGTTTTCAAGAGAAAAGGACTGCCTGAGTTTCCTTAGACTCTTGAAGGAATCTTTGAGGTGGTAATGGCTAGCCAGGAAAATCCAGCCACAGCCTGGGAATTCAGAGAGCCAGCCTGGCAATACCTAACCAGCCGTGTGAGCTGAGCGGTGCCTATCACTCTCTGGCCCCATCTGACATTGAGGAAACCACCACGTTTAGGAAGGTTGGTTTGGTTATCAGTGGAGCCTTTTTCCCCGACCTAAAATGGGCCAGTTTAGCAGAAACCAGCGAGCTTACTCCCCGTTCCCATGGTGTGGAGCAGGAAAGCACTTGGTAGCTACAGAGCTGCTGCTGGTGGCCTGTCCTCTGCCGTCTCCCAGCTCTCTTCAGTCCTCAGCAGCATCCGTGGTGCTGACTCATGAGGAGTGAAACCTGGGCGCAGCTGCACATTGTGCTATGTGAGCACTCACTGGGGATGGCTGAGGGAGGAGGATGGCTGAGGGAGGAGGTGGCTGAGGGAGGAGGATGGCTGAGGGAGGAGGATGGCTGAGGGAGGAGGATGGCTGAGGGAGGAAGATGGCTGAGGGAGGAGGATGGCTGAGGGAGGAGGATGGCTGAGAGAGGACAGGGAGTAATCACCGTGGCTCCCTTCTTCCCTATGTTTTCTCTAGAAAGAAAGAAACTGAGGCAAGAATGAGGAGTCAACCGCTCTTTGAACCAAGGCTCACTTGCGAAACTGGGGCACAGGGAAGAACAAGGCTGTGTGGAAGAGGTTGGAACACAATAAACAGTTTGCTTGCTTCAATGTTTACTTCAGCAACTGAAGATCTAAGGCACTCTATTCTACTCACAAAGTAGAACGTCCTCACTCCTAACAACCTGTTGATTTATGGAGTTGAAAAGTGGTAGCTCCAAAAGGCAAATTTGAGGCTTCTTTGTATACACTTGTAGTTTGTTATTAAGGCTGCCTGAGTTGAGACTGAAGGCACCAGTCTCACGAAGGAAGGCTGCCAAGTTCTCATCATGTAATCATGGACCCCCCCAATGCCTGTTACCAGCTGTGTTTGCTCTGGATCATCTTCCAACTTCATTTATAACCAGGTCTATATTCCGCCCTAAAATCTCAGCTATTAGCTCCATCATTCATTTAGACCAGTACCTCTCAACAGTCTTCATAATTGCTAACCCCATCCTAGTTATCATCCTACACCTTTCGTTTAGATTAAATCTTATCTAGTAGAAGTAGGCAGGCACCAAGCCCAGCATTTTCACTACTGCCTAAAACACACGGGGTGATTGTTCCCAAGCCACCCTGCACACTGGCTCACCCAGAGAGCTTCTGAAAGATAATGAACCCAAGGATCGCCCAGACCAGCTAAGTAAGATTTTGTGGGGAAGGAGGACAACAGAGTCAATGGACTCGAAACCTTCACAACTTAAAGGAAGGATAAAGCATGGGAGAGAAGGGGAAAAGTAAAGGCATGATTTAAAGACTCTAGCTCTAAGCCTGGTGTAGTCACACACACACACACACACACACACACACACACACACACACACACACACCCCTATAGTTCCAATACCCAGGAAGCTGAAATAGGAAAATCATGAGTTTGATGCTAGCCTGGGCTACACAGTGAGTTCCACACTAGCTTGGGCTACATTGCAAGATCCTGGTTCAAAATACCCAAACAAGGGGCTGGAGAGAAGGCTTAGTAGTTAGGAATACTGGATACTCTTTCCAGAGGACCTGGGTTCAATTCCCAATACCCACATGATGGCTCACAATTGTCTGCAACCCCAGTTCCAGGCAATCTGACACCTTCTTCTGGGTTCCAAGGGCACCAGACATTCACATGGCACAGAGACACACATGCAAACAAAATATCATACACATAACACTGTATTTAAAAAATTTTAAAAAGAAAACTGAAACAAGCCCCTCTCATCTTAAAATCTGATGACAAATGATAAGAGCAGACGCCAACATTAACAACAAAGCCACGAGACACATCTCCTTAGCTCTCCACACCTCTGTGCTGCCGGAAGTCTTAGGCAGAGCTGGATAACTTCCTGTTCAAGGAAAGGGAAAGCATCACAGAGGCCAAGACTCAGAAAGGACAGCGAGACTCAGAGGAGAGGGAAAGTGCTTCTAGTTCCCTGACAATCAGCAAATACTCCCCTCCTCACACCTATCTCCTGCTGTCTGTCCTCAGCCGCACGCCAAGTCAACAGCATGCCTGCTAAAAGGGACCTCATTCCAGACAGAAAAAGTGCACGCTGACTCAGAAAACACTTGTAGGAAAACTGACCTTGAATGCTATTGGCCTTCACAAGGTGGGCACAGTCCATCAGAACCTCCTTTGGAATGTCTTCTATCTTCTCTCCCTGCAACATAAACCAAATGATCCTCTTTTGTTACTGATGGTCACCGCACACTCACAGCATCTGCGGCCTTACCTGCTCGGCATGGGCTTACAGCAAGCAGGGGCTCTTCAGGTAGGTCACAGAACACTGAAGATCAAGTACAGTTACCATGCCCACCGCAGGATGCTCCTTGAACCAAGAGAAGGCACCAACACAGACAACTATACTTAATACATTAAAAACCACGCTGAAGATATTAACTGCAGTTATGTCTTAGTAGTTCTTGTCCTCGTGCTTTTCTGGAAAGCATGTGGGGAAATGGCACTCATTCTGACATCTAGGAGTCTCCCTGGCTGAGGTCCCTATGGCTTCCTTTGAAGGAGACACCTTGGAGCTCTGGATCCCAAACATCTCAGACCATCTAACCCCCAGGCAAACTCAGGGCGAGCTCTTGTGTTGGATCCCTATTATTTACCACTACAAGGGAAAAATGACCACCGAGAGGTCACCAAAACTGCTATCAGTCAAAGATCTGAGTACATAAAGTTATTTCCAAAGAACAGAGACAATCCAGCGGCGAGAGTGGGGAAAATCAGCTGAGAATCGGGTTCTGTTAGGCATGGGATTACAGAAACACCCGTCAGAGGGCAAATGCTACAGAGAACTCAGTGCTGAAATAACTTTACCTCACTCCTGTGTTTTAAACTTCCATAATTTTCAAGTGCGTGCGCGTGCGCGTGTGCATGTGATCTGAGAGGTGAACCCAAAGCCTTCCTTCTATGTGCTAGGCAACTCTACCACTAAAATACATTCCCAGCTATATTTAAAATTATGTACACGAGTTTCTTAAATAAATAAGTGTTGACACATCTGAATTTGTCACTACTTGAGGGCACATCCCATCCCATGTATTTCTCAGGCCATCTAAACAGAGGGCCCTGAATTTATGCCTCTGTAACACAGTGCTGTCATCAAGCCCAACAGCCATTACACGCAGCGACAACTGAGTGGCAGCGGCAAGACTAGTAAGAGGTGACAAGCCCACTAAGTCAATCAATGGTTAAAACCAATAAACCAGTAGCTACCGCTTGCTGAGTGTCCCCATGTACTCCTCCAGCCTGGACCAAGGTTCTCTGTGTCCAGGAAGCGGCAGAGCTGAGAGGTGACCCCAGGCTTCAAGGCAGCTCTACAATCTGGCGATGGACCTTGGTGCGTAAGGAACTTTCGTGGCACTCACAGTTTCTTGGTCCTCGAGGTCAGGGCATGTCCCAGGACTTCTTCCTACCCAGCACCCTCCACCCCCACCCCACCCCGGCTTCCGGCTGTGCTGTTCCCACTGTAAGATAAGCAGCCGGGGTGGCAGCAGCGGCAGCAACAGCTATGGAAGAGCTCACGACGGTGGGCCTAAGACTCAAAAGTGTAAAGGCCATCATTTGGTTTGAGCCACTCACTAGTGAGTAAAAAAAAGCTCCAAAGAGCTGTGGCTTTTCTGTGGGTTTCAAAATGGAAGAAGTCTAGTAGAGAACACTGCTGAGAATCTGGATCTTTACAGTTTGGAATGGATTCAAAACAGAGTGAAGGCCAGGAGCGGTGGCGCACGGACAAGGTGGACAGCTAGGACTGTGACACAGAGAAACCCTGTCTTGAAAAACAAAAAAAACAAAAACAAACCACAATGAAGGCATCCAATGCTCAGCAGCTGTTAGATGCTATTCTGGAAAGCTTTAAGGTATGGCAGCTCTTAATCCTCACAAAGACCCAAGAAAGGAAGCAGTTGTTCCCTTCTATATGGGAGGAAGTAGGCAATTATGTGCTGCAGAGCCAGGATTCCAGGATGTTGTACATAGCAAGTTCCAGACCAGCCACATACTGAGACCCTGACTTGAAAGAAAAAGCCAGAGTTAGATGTTGGTTGAGCATGCCTACCTCTAGTCCCATCTACTCAGAAAGCTGAGGCAGAAAGTTCTTTTGAACCCATGAGTTCAAGAGTACCATGATCAACACAGCAAGACTCTGTCTCTAAAAACAAATAAGCATTTCTCACCCCACCTCCAACAGGGTTTTTCTATGTAGCCCTGACTGTCCTGGAACTCACTTTGTAGACCAGGTTGGCCTTGAACTTGCAGAGATCTACCTGCCTCTTAGAATTAGAGAGCTGGGATTAAAGGCATGCGCCACCACACCAGGCAAGAAGCATTCTTAAAGAGGACTTATAATACTGAAAAGTTATACACAATCTAAATTCTGACAAAGTAGCTTTCCTATTAAATATGTCACTATTATTAGCTCACTATAGTCACTCAAAATAACAAACACGAAAACAACAGACTAACTTGTTTACAGATCATGACTAAAAAATAATGCAATACTATGGATGTAGACTGAGATAGAGAGTCTAACTATATCACAAATGTGTAGAAAGAATGGCAAAGGACAGCTTAAGTTGGACTTTCGACAACAATGTTTTGAATGGAAATCATAAGGCAGAAAATCCAAATCATTACATCTCTGTCCTTAGTTCCCAGTTCCTTAAATGAGCTGCAATCTCACAGCCTGGCAACTGTAGAAGGCTTATGAAACACACAAAAGCCCCAAATTAATTCACAACTAAATGTTTCTGGTATCACTCCCCATGTTCCCAGTGACTTCACTGCAGTCTCCGTTCTGAACACACAATGTGTGCATGCTATCATACAACTTGAGAACAAGGAACATTGCCAGATACCGTGGCTCAAGTTCAAGACACTACTGAATGGTACAAATTATCATCATGTACGCTTGTAATCCCAGCATTCAGAAAGAGGATCACAAGTTCAAGGCTAGCATTCTATAGCTACAAAATTCCTGACCAGCCAGGACTATACAACAAGACTTTGTTAAAAAAGTTTTGGCTGGGCAGTGGTGGCACATGCCTTTAATCCCAGCACTCAGGCAGAGGCAGGAGGATCTCTGTGAGTTCGAGGCCAGCCTGGTCTACAGAGAGAGTTCCAAAACAGCCAAGGCTACACAGAGAAACCCTGTCTCAAAAAAAAAATTAAAAATAAAAAAATAAAATTTTTTTTTTTGGCCAGGTGTGATGGCACATGCCTTTGAATCCAGCACTCAGGAGGCAGAGAAAGACAGATCTCTTTGAGTCTGAGGCCAGCCTGGGCTACATAATGAGATTCTGTTTCAAAATAAAAAATGAATAAAATTTCAATTAAAATAAATAGAAAGAGGTTGGTGCATGTCAGTGGAGCACAGGACAAGCTGAAAGGGATCTCATCTCACTAGAGCTGAATATAATATGAGCAAGGGAACAAGCATCGGAATATACACAGGGCCAGGGCACATAATAAATACAAATCCTTGCTAATGCATACAAAGTAGAAAGAAACAAGTCCCCTCTCCATGAACCCCAAATAATGAAATGGACCCTACTCACAAAAGTAGAACTATGCCCTGCCCCTGCCTGAGTGGAAGCTGGACCCCAACTTGATTTGTAGTAACCAAGTCTGGAAAGGCAGTGCCATGGCGGAGGAAGCTGGCAGGCTCAGCCCTGCCCAGGCAGTTCAGGCTCATGGCACCAGTGTAAGTCATGCGAAGGTATGTATTGTCTGACCTGATGACTGAGAGGCCCCTCCCCTCTGTGCTTTTCTCCCCCTCATCTAGTCATGAGAAAAGTAAGACACATACAACTGGAGCGACATTCTGTAAGGTCACTGAGTGTATTGGCAAGGTCACAAAACACAAGGAAAAAACACTGTCGTGGAAATCAGGGCAGAGGGGGCAAGTGAGTGGTACCTTATAATGGCTTCTGGAAGAGAAAAGGGAAATTCGTGGAGAACCTACTCAAATAAAGGCCAGGATTTAGTTGAGTTACTACTAACTCAACTAAATGGGGTTGGCCTGATGGTTTTGAGAATCGAACATGTGATATGAGAAGCCATACAACATTAACAGGGAAGCCATACAACCTTTGTAACTTTCTTGTAAATCCGAAATACATCTATTTTTTAAAAGGTAACTCATACAACAAGCACACACCCCGTGTAGTTTAACTATGGAAAATACACGGGTAAAGGCAGGTTAGAAAAAAATTAGTGGTGCTGTGTTGTCAGGACACATGGCATCTTCGCTCCTGTATCGCCACCATGTGGTTTTAGACTGTCCAAGGACACTCCGGAAACAGGGAACAGCTGCCCTCAGTCAGCCAGGTGGGCTGTGTGAGCCCGAGAAAAAGAAGCCACTGGAAATATTATGCCAGCCCCAAGTGAACTGAAAGGAGAGGAAGCAAAGAGGACAGACAGTATTCACTGGACTGGACAAGGCAGGGCTGCTACCTGGGAAATCGCTCAGAAGTTTCCATAACCATTTTCTTCTGGGTAGGAGGAAGACATTTACTAATCTTTATGACTTTGAACGTTTTTATAATTGAAGCAACTTAACCACACAAAAAGAATATATGGTGTTCCTCACCAAAGACAAAGTCAGGAATTCGTGTTTACATTCGGTTACCTTTTGTAATCGAAGGTATACATGAGCCGAAGAGAGTTTGTCCACGTGAAACCTGCAAAGGAAGAGACAACGTTTAGAAGAATGAGACAGCCATGTTCTCGGCCACTTGCATTGAAAGCATCCCATTCCAAGAAGGTATTCCCTGGGACTTCTTAGAAAGCAGTCACCATCTCCAAAGGGCGGGTCAGCACCCTGAGGAGGCACGGTGAACTGGAGAGCTATGCAGCTGGCGTGGCTATGGGCCAAGATGAGTCAGATAATAAACATGACAACATCCCGGGAGGAGGGAAACTTCCAGTGATAGGAAAAGCAGGGAAGGCATTTCAGTAAGCAAGGATGGGAGAAGTCAGTGGAACTCCACTGCGGCCAACCTGGGAGCTTCCTTCACAGGACTGCTGTCTGGAGAGGAAGAGAAGATGGTTTCTGACACCCCCAAGTTTCAAAGAATGGCAAAAGAATCAAAGCCAAGGATCGAACTCAGATTTAGAAAAGTCAGCTCACTAAGCAGGCTGCATCATTAAATGGGTCAGACTAAAAATTCTTCCAATCCCCCCACCCACTCCCAGACAATGACATCAACACGCACCCCTGGGTGAACAGTCTACTTGACACACTGGCACTGTCCTAAAATCGTTTAGAATGCCCCAGAGTAATTTTTTCTTGAGGTAGGGCCTCACTACATAGCCCTGGCTGGCCTGGTACTTGCTATGTAGACTGGACTAGCATTTTACTCACAGAGTTCCTCCTACCTCTGCCTCCCAAGGGCTGGGAATAAGGTGGGACATACCTCAACAGCTTTTTTTTTTTTAATATTTATTATGTATACAGTGTTCTGTCTGCATGTATGCCTGCATGCTAGAAGAGGGCACCCGATCTCATTACAGATGGTTGTGAGTCACCATGTGGTTGCTGGGAATTGAACTCAGGACCTCTGGAAGAACAGCCAGTGCTCTTAAACTCTGAGCCATCTCTCCAGCCTGCCTCCACGGCATCTTCAATTCACTTTTCTTTAGGGTTTGTACTTTTTTTTCCCTTTAGGTTTTATGTCAACTTGACACAAGCTAGAGCCACCAGAGGAGGGAACCTCAATTGAGAAAATGTCTCCATAAGATGGGGCTATAGACATGCGTGTAGGACATTTTCTTAAGTAGTAACTGATGTGGGAAGAGACATGAGGGCTTCTGAACAGAGCCACATGTAAGTGGGAGCTTGAGTTGCCTAGCCCATTGTGGGTGGGGCTACCCCTGGACTGGTCATCGTGGGTTCTATAAGGAAGCAGGCTGAGCATCATGGGAAGCATGCCAGTATACAGCACTGCTTCACGGTCTCTGCATCAGTTCCTGCCTCCAGGTTTCTGCCCCTGTGTGAGTTCCTGTCCTCACTGCTTTTGATGATGAGTGTTATATGGAACTGTGAGTGAAATAGACACTTTCCTCCCCAAGTTCTTTTTGGTCAAGGTGTTTTATCACAGCAATAGTCACCCTAATTAAGACAGGGTTCTTATCATCCATCAATTTAATGCAATCTTTCAAAGTTGATGTGACATTTTTCATGCTTATAATTCACCAAAGGAAGTTGACTCACTTTGCAACATGCACAGGCAGGCCTAGAATTGAAGCATTAAGCCACGAACAACTACACTGTGAAGTGACCTCAACTGACAAGGACCACCCGCCACTCTGCCTTCTGCGTGTTCAGTGACAGCTCTTTATTAGTAGCAGCCCTTCCTGCTAGCAATAGCAACTATATTAGATTCTGCTTTTTCTCCAAGGTCTCCTAAATGGAACGCTGTCAACAGAAATACCAGAATAATTCAGTATTGCTAAGGAGTTCGTACCTAGGCAGTCAAAGCACACACGGGAGTATCATGGCTAGAATGGCCCCCCGCAAGCTCATAGATTTGAATGCTTAGTCACCAGGGAATGGAACTCTAAAAGGACTAGGAAGTGTGGCCAGTATGTCACTGGGGGTGGGCTTTGCGGTTTCAAAAGCTCATGCCAGGCCCAGTCTCTCTCTCTCTCCTCTCTCTCCTCTCCTCTTCTCTCTCTCTCTCTCTCTCTCTCTCTCTCTCTCTCTCTCTCTCTCTCTCTCTCTCTCTCTCTCTCTCTCTCTCTCTCACTGTCGCCCGCAGATCAGGATGTAGCTCTCAGCTACTGCTCCAGTACCACGTGTGCCGCCATGTTCTCCACCATGATGATAACGAACCTAGCCTCTGAAACTCTAAGGCCCCGACTAAATGCTTTTTTATAAGAGTTGCTGTGGTCACGGTGTCTCTTCACACCTAGCGCATACCAACTTCAGGATTACATATACCCGTGCATCGCTACAAAGGAAAAACAGGGTCTGAAATACCCAACCCCAAAACAATTCAGAGCAAACTTCCTGTGTTTGCTAAGTCTTTCCAGAGTTCCTAAAAGCGATCACTCAAACTATGCCCACTCTTAGCTTCCTGTCCTTGTTATAATCCCATCCCTGCTCAGCTTGACACCCTTCACTAACTAGGAGACTAGAATTTTCAATAAAAGAACAACAATTACCTGAAGGTGCAGAGAGACAGGAATGGTTTAGTCCCTTAAAGTGAGGTCTGAGAAAATACTACTCATTAGGCAGTCTGGAGGTAGCAAAGACATACCATTTCTCTTTTCCTCACACCTTTAATCCCGGCACTCGGGAGGCAGAGTCAGGTAGATCTCTGTGAGTTCCAGGCCAGCCTGGACTACAGAGCGACATCCAGGACAGGCACCAAAACAACACAGAGAAACCCTGTCTCAAACAAACAAACAAAAGACTAATTTACTTCTAATCTCATTTAATCCCTAGAAAAGTCTTTGTTTAAAGGAACCTCAGAAGTTTTACCAGGATAGACTCAGATGCTGTCAGAGGTAAATCCCCCAAAGCAGCAGCAGGGAATACCAGGCTAAAACCGGAATGCAGAAGAGCTCAGGGTCGCTCTTCTGTCCAGATCAATCCCTGGAAGATTGTCAGGGCTGACAGACAGCACATGACCTGGAACAGGCCCTGAGGTTTATGGCCACTTCAGCTCCCCTGAGTTCTCAAGTAACTTCTGAAAATAAGTCATTCATCTCTAGACTATTAAAGATGCCAAAAGGGATCTCCAGGTACCTGTAGATATAAGCCTGGTGACTCCATCTTAAAAAAAAAAAAATGAAAATAAAAACTCAATCCACAATTTACTAGTGTTGGCTTTAATTTAGAAATTTGTTTTCTACATGTTTAATTTAAAAAAGTTTAAAAGTTATGGTAAACTGACTTTCAAGATTAACTTTTTTTTTTTTTTTTTTTTCCGGTTTTCCGAGACGGTTTCTCTGTGTAGCTTTGCGCCTTTCCTGGAACTCACTCTATAGCCCAGGCTGGCCTTAAACTCACAGAGATCCGCCTGCCTCTGCCTCCCGAGTGCTGGGATTAAAGGTGTGCACCACCACCGCCCGGCTTTCAAGATGTATCTTAATATGTAATTTTTTCTATATAGGCAGCGATCCTCAAATCTGTAGGCTAATATACAGCATAGGTGAACACAGTAACTATAGTTTTAGCACTTGGGAGACCGAGACAAGAAACTTGTGTGTTTTCAAAGGCAGCCTGGGTTACACAGTGAGTTCCAGGAGAGCCTGAGATAGTCAAACTCTAGCTGGAAAACTAAAGAGGAAGAAGGATAGCAGCCAGCTACCTAACAGGTACAGACACGGCATCTACGGGAACCACTTCTGCTGGGGACGACAGACACTCATAGGGGACAACAGGACCCAGCCACAGTGAGGAAGCGTGCGGCAAGTGAGTCAAGTGGGACGTCAACAGACGTCAAACTCTTGGTATGTGCCAGCACTGATGACCTCAGTGGTTCACAAAGCAGGTGAATAGTTGTCCTATTGAAGACACAGGGCCTTCGGAAGGAAGGCCAGGAATTCCAGAAATTCTGAGCAATACAACCTGCCCACCACTGAGTGAAAGGACCCTAAGCAGTATTTAGCCTGATGGTACATTTGAGTTCAGAAGCTAAGACACTGTGCTGGAATAGTTTTTGGTTTTTTAAGCCTTTAAAATTCCTCTTGTGTCTGCTACCTCCTGGTTCTCAGTGTGGACTTTGGAATGATAGAATATGCCCACTGGGGCCATGAACTAGAGCCCCTCATAACTAAGTAGGGAGAAGTCCAAGAGGCCCTTTGGGGAACCCCTGCAGATACGCGGGGGCTTCCGAGCAGAGCTGCAGGTAATGGGGAGCAAGTGGAGCTTGAGTTACCCTCTGCACAGTACTTCCCTGTTAAGTGCTCAATGCCGCCCACCTCCCTGAAAACTGAACCAGCTCTCCTGAAAAGCAGCCGTCTAACCTCACAGCGCTCTAGGGAAATCAGGGGGAGTTCTCCAGCCCGCAGCTGGAGAAAAGCCATCTGGAGAGTTGCAGCAATAGGCATGGTAGGGAAGTGGGGAAGGGAGCAGGACCAGGGGCTGTGAACTGAAGCCAGAAGATGGTGCCCTAAGGAGATGGAGAATCAGTGATTTGGAAGCTGGGCTGGGCCTGTGAGATCCTGGGCTGGGCCAGTAATAACCACTGCAGACCTGTTCTGTTCCTCAACTATAAAATGGGCATGATAGCAATACTTCAGAGGTTGTTGAGAAATTAAAAGTATTGACACTTGACAAAATCTGGCAGAGTTTAGTGCTTGAAAAATGTGCACTACTGTCATCACCCCCAAGTGTTGTGGTATAGAATTTTAAGATGTGTTACATTCATTTATGCGGTGGAATATTTGTGTGATGATGCAAAGATGTGTTGCATTCTTTTATGTTGCATTTGTTTAACTCTGTGAAGCTGTGTTACTTTACCTGCTTAAAACACCTGATGGTCTAATAAAGAGCTGACTGGTCAATAGCTAGGCAGGAGAGGGATAGGCAGGGCTGCCAGAGAGAGAATAAAAAGAATGAGGAAGAGGGAGGAGCAAGAAAAAGAGAAGGAAAGGAGGACACAAGGGGCCAGCCACCCAGCCACATAATCAGCCATGGAGAAAGAAGGAAAGAAAGGTATATAGAATAGAGAAAGGTTAAAGCCTGGAGGCAAAAGGTAGATGGAATAATTTAAGAAGAGCTGGCTAGAAGCAAGCCAAGCTAAGGCCAAGCATTCATAAGAAAGAATAAGTCTCTGGTATTTATTTGGGAGCTGGGTAGTAGGCCCCCAAAGACCAATGAATAAAAAAACAACTATACCCAAGTAAACAGGACCTGAGAACTTATCTCTAGGGAGAATGATACTCCACTCAAATGGTAAGACTAGGTTCCAGGAGAGAGAATATGATGGTCAGAATAAGCAGTGGAAAATGAACATGGACAAAGAAAGTGGCTGAGAAGGTGTGTTAGGAGCCCGCACATTTCTCTTGGGTCACAGGGGTGGAACACTGAAGGGAACCTATTTACTCATGAACACCATAAACAAAAACACCACATAGTAGGTGTAACTGTAATTAAAGGAGGCAGGTAGATGGTCAAGTTTAAACATCTAAATGACAATCTAAATGAAGCAGAATAAAAATTGCTACTTACCAAATGTCTTCAGGCCAGCCATACTTTATCAGATCTTCATCTACAGTAAGATACAAGAGGAAGGAAAAGGAAATTAAGAAAAACTGTTAAGTAGAAATATACCAGGATTTTTATGTTGGGAAGGGAAAGACATACCACCCCCTTCACTTTTTCCTCTTCCTTGATAGAGACAACAGAGGTGGGGACTTGGAAGCTTGAACAGAAAGAATGACAGCTTTTACAGTCAGAAAACATACACTGCATGGCTTTTTTCACACTTCTGATTCAAAGCCCAAAGACACTTCCTTTCAGTGAAACGAATACTAGAAAAAAACCTCAGCAGCTGGGACGTAGGTGATTCCGACTGCCTAACTATATTGCTTAAATGTTAACATGATTTTGTTCAAACTTTACCATAATAATAAATAATAACAACGATGGTCTGGGACTGGAGTTTAGTGGCTGTATTACTTGCTTGGTGTTCACGAAGCCCTCGGTTTGGTCCCCAGCACCGCAAAAGCCGAGTGTGGTTCACACAGCCTGTAATCCCAGCAATTGGGAGGTAGAGACAAGAGCATCAAGGTCCAGGTCATCCCCGACCACATACGGAGTTAAGACCAGCCTGGAACATGTCTCAAAAGAGCAAACAGACAGACAGAGAAACCTCAAAAACTCAGCAGGGTACAGCTGCTCACACGTGGGAAGCTGGGACAGGAGGGTGGTGAATTTGAGGACAGCCTGGACTAAAAAGATAGATCAGCTCAGCTTAAAGAGACGTAAGACCCGGTCTTAGAACAGTGGCAATGAAAGAAAGCAGACCTTTGACCGGATATGTACAGTATCATGAACAGAATGTGTACGTAAAGAACGTAAAAACCCTATCTGGAAACTAACTAGCAGAAAAAGGAGGCGAGAGAGTGTAAAGGAATTGTTCTGGGAGTTAGGGGGTGGTGTGGGATATTTACACCGTGTAAAGATTGTTTACTGTGATTGGTTTAATAAAGAGCCGAAAGGCCAACAGCTAGGCAGGAGGTATAGGTGGGGCTGCCAGGCAGCGAGAGGAAGTAAGAGGAGATAATCGAGGTAGAGGAGACGCCAATGAGACATGGAGGGAGCTGGACATACAGAATGAAAGAAAGGTAAAAAGCCACACAGTAAAATGTAGATTAATAGAAACGGGTTAATTTAAGTTATAAGAGCTAGTTAGGAACAAGCCTACGCTATAGACTGAGCTTTCGTAGTTAATAAGTCTCCATATGTCATTATTAGGGAGCTGGCTGGCAGGACAGAGAAAAATGCATTATAAGGAAGAGTTTTGGGAGGATGGGGAGGAATGAGCTACTAGAGGTAAGGAATTGATTTTTTATTATTTAAGAATATTAGTATCGATACTTTAAATTGTACATGTGGCAGGTAAGCATCAATTAAGAACTTCAAGGAAAACGTGATTCCTATGTGAAGATTTTTAGATGTACCTAAAAAAGGAGAGTCTACTACTGGTTCAGGTATATACACCTTGGGAGAGGGCACTCTTGGCAACAGTAGACACCAGGAGTTTTCTGGCAGACATCAGAAATTTACGTGGGCAAATAATGAAAAAAGAAAGGAAAATATTAGGAGTAAAATGTTTCTCTCAAGTGTGCTATGTATGACTGAGGCCACCTGCTGGCTATGAAGAGAAAAGACCTGTCTTAAAAATTCCCTTCCTGCTCTATCCAGTGCTCACTTGGAAACTGCAGGGTTACTAAAGATAAGTGGGAGGTACTACGAATATCCCCCAAAGGAGGCTTTAAATGCATCTCCTTTTCTTATTAGGCTAACTCGGAAGGGGGGACACCTCTACACAACTTCAAAGTTTCCTGATGAGCAAATGTTCTATACATACACGATGACACAAAACACCAGAGGACTCTAGACATCCAGATTCACGGCTGTGGAATCTAGGTGTGTGTCTCTAGGCATAAATTCTACCACACATATGAGACTTCTCAGCTCAGAGCCTCAAGACCACATTCACCGTCCCTTCTACGGCATGTGCTGGTGATGACTGCATTTTGCCCACAGTTTAGAACATGTCCTATATTGCAGAGCAGTTTTAGGGTCACAACAAAATACACATGCTTCTTTTTGTGTGCGTATACCTGAATGGAGCCAGAGCCCTAGCAATGTCTCCCTCACACAGGCTGGAATGAGGGCCCACACGCATAAGCCCTCAATGCAGAGTACGCAACCACAGGAGGAGAGACACACGTGAGACTGCCTTGCCCCTGTCCCCTGGTTACAAAGTACAAAACCTGCATCACTCATGCAGCAGCCTGGCTCTAAGTGCTTCCCAGGGGCCACAGTCTCGGGCTCCACCTCTGATGTAGTAAAAGAAAATCACACCTGGCAGCAGATCTGCTTTCGTGTCCACTCTAAGTAACTACGGCTCTTGGAGCAGCGGCTTACTGTTCAGTGTAGAACAAGGAGACAGCATCCTTTCCTTCATGACCCCGGGAAGATGCTGGGGGATAGGTGAAACGATCGGGGATAGTATGGGCTATAAGGAGAAACCTAAAACCCAAGTATTAACATAGTATGGAAGACTTCACCATTAGGTCACACCTTAGTCAATGTCGTATGAAAAATTGCTTCAGAATGTGAGTTATTTTATTTTGCTGGTGGCTGTTGTTTCTCTCTTCATAATGCTACAGTCTTAATCTTAGCAGTTCTGCTTTATAGCAACCGTTTTTCAGTCTTGTTTATTTCATTACTGTCAAATATGTCTGACTGAAGAATGATAGGCGTGCCTCTTTTAACGCATATAAACTGTCAACTTCTAACGGCCGTCAATGTCAACGTGCACCTAGACTAGACAACGACAGTTCTAGGAAGAAACGGGAGAAAGACAGACAAGGAGCAGCAAAAGCTTAAGCACAGGTAACAGTGTGACCAGCCAGCTCTCAAGACTTACCGAGGTAGCGGTACCAACTCCAGGGACAGCGTTCCCAGAGAGGCAGAGTGGGGAGTGCTTTCTGGGAGCTGAAGAAGCCCCCAGGATTCTATCCACCAGCTAACAAGTGCTCACATGGGTTAGGCGCTCCCCACAGGTCCTTCCCCCCAACCTTGACAACCGTGCGTGGTAGCTACAGCCCATGAGCCTCTCATACCTAAGAAACCTGAGGTCCAAAGAGGCTGCAGAACCACAGCGTGTTTGCTAAGGAGCTGATGTGCTCATATATTGTGTACCCTAATAACATTTGCCTGAAGATCAGAGAACAGAACAAGCCACAAGATTAAACAGGCAGTGGGCCGGGCGGTGGTGGCGCACACCTTTAATCCCAGCACTTGGGAGGCAGAGGCAGGTGGATCTCTGTGAGTTTGAGGCCAGCCTGGGCTACAGAGTGAGTTCCAGGACAGACTCCAAAGCTACACAGAGAAACCCTGTCTCGAAAAACAAAACAAAACAAAACAAAAAAATAATAAAAAAATAAAAAATAAATAAACAGGCAGTGGTGGCACACACCTTTATTGCCAGTACTTGGGAGTCACATGTCTTTAATGCCAGCACTTGAGATCTCACACCTTTAATCCCAGTATTTGGGAAGCACAGGAGACATTAATCCCACCACTAGGAAGGAAGTGATGGCTGGGAGCAGAAAGGTATATAAGGTGTGAGGAGACAGGAACTAAAGCTTTTCAGCTGGAGAGCTTCAGAGACATTCATAGGATTCGTGGAGTTGGTGAGGTGAGACGTGGCTGTGGCTTGTTCCTTTGTCTCTCTGATCTTTTAGCATTTACTCCAATATCTGGCCCTGGGCTTTTTTATTAAAAGACCGATTCAAGATTCGAGCAACAAGCTGATGCTGGTACGACTTCACAGCTGCTTCTCTAAGCCTTCATCCTACCCCAGGAGAAGGGCAGCTGTGTTTTCTGATTTCAATGACTGACACTTTCTCTCCAGCTCCTCTGAGGTTCTGCCTTTCTCATCTTCACACTGTAAGGATCAGTGCTGCAAACTCCCGTGCTCTCCCGACCAGGAAGGTCAACTTGAGCTAGCCACAGTGGTTCACATGTGTAAGCTCAGCACTCCAGAGGATGAGGCAGGAGGATTGCTGTGAGTTCTAAGCCAGCCTGAGCTATAGAGTACAATCTTGTCTCAAAGGGTCTGGCATGCAGCTTAGTTGCAGTATTTGCAGTCAGCCTTCACGAGGCCCCCAGTTCCACCATCCCCTATCACACTGGGATTATAGTCATACAAGGCACATAAACTACAACTAAGCTACACACCAGACCCAGCTGAACAAGACAAGCAGAGGAGAGACAGAAGTCAAACCTCATAGATGTAGAGGCTACCAGCAGCTGGAGAGCTATGGAAGAGGCTGACCAGCAGGTAAAAAAATAATAATCAGATAGGAACACGTACGGTATTCTATGGTAGAATAAACACAATTACCAAAGGCGATGCCAAAGAAGCTAGAAGACAGGATTTTGAATACTCTATCACTCCTTTTCAGTTAATGTTTGAGATGACAGATATGCTATGGATTCCGATCGGATCACCTCACAATGTGTGTATGTATCAAAACACTGTATTCAAAAATATGGACAACTGCTGTTTGTCAAGTATAATTTTCAAAAGGAATTAAAGAAATTAATAACAAAAATCATACACCCAACAAACAGGGCACAGGAACAGCACCTACCTGTTTGAAATTTCAAAATCAAATGCTTTTGTCAACTTACTTTCATATTTATCCTTTCCCATGTAGATAGTGTAGGTAGATGAGTTAACTGGAACAAAACAAAACCAAAAAGACAACTAGTTAGCTTCACCAAAGGAACTGTTTCAGGGCAAACCCAAGTGTCAAAGCCTCTGATTAGGAGATAGGAACCACAGCCCTAGGCCACACCTGGCTTACCCACCTGCTCTTGCATCCTTTGAGTATAAGTTTTATACTTTAAAGTGACTGATAACAGCAGGAGAAGATGATTAAACCATAAAGAATGCATTATAGTCTTACTGAGCTCAAAATGATTAAACCATAAAGAATGCATTATAGTCTTACTGAGCTCAAAATATTCTCTTGCCCCCAAACAAGACGTTTGCCAGTCCTTACTGATGAATGGTTGCTTTCCTCCTTTTCAGGGAAAGAGCTTTTTTATTTTACTTCACTTCAGGGGTAAAGTTTAATGGCAACTTACAGCTCAGTCCTACACCTTTGTCTCCTTCAATGAGGAGCCACAACCATGCCCCCGCAAACAAAAATCTCTACTGCAAATATTTAAAAACAGATTCCTGCACTTAGGAGGCAGAGGCAGGTGGATCTCTGAGTTTGAGGGCAGCCTGGGCTACAGAGTGAACTTCAGGACAGCCTGGGCTACACAGAGAAACTTTCTCTCAATGAACAAACAAAACTGCTAAACTTAGCTGGCTTTTATTTTGTGGAAGCCCATCTAGCTGGTATTACTTATCTTTCAGTCTGCGATGCTAGTGGAAGCCCTGTTCTCTGCAGGGGACGCACAGCCTCAAACCTCTTCAAACACTGGCTCAATCCATTCATTCTATTAACCCCCTCCAACTACTTCAGACAAACCGAATCCAAATCTTACGTCGAGGTAATAAACATTTTGTGTGTGTGTGTTAGTAAGCTTTCCTTAATCATGATTCTAAAGTCAAGATTAGGACATTGAAAAGACTCGGTGCTGGGTTGCCAAGCATGTCCTACCAAAACTTGTTTGATCCTAAGTGGATCTAAATTTGTGACTTGGTCTCTAGTCTACAAGCACAATGCCTGGTAGACAGGAACGGGGTTGGCTGGAGTCTGTGCCACTGAGCAGAACTGGGCTGTGATGGTGTAGTATGCCTATAATCCCAGCATATGAGAGGGAGGAGAGTCAGGAGTTCAAGCCATCCTTGGCTACATAGGCCAGTTCAAAGGCAACCTGATCTGAGAGACTCTGACTCAAAAAAACAAAACCAAACAAAAGTTATGAGGCCATACATTTTAAATGATGGTCAGGAGGCCTGGGAGTTTCTGCCCCCACCTCCTGAATCATGGGATTACAGGTGTGCACTGCACACTCGGTTTACATGGTACTAGAGATCAAACCCAGGACTTCAAGAATGCTAGACAAACACTAACTCAAACAACTGTCTGTAACTCCAGTTTCAGGGATCCATCACCTTCTTCTGGCCTGAATAGGCACTAGGCACACAAGTAGTGTATAGATGTGCACATGGGTAAGACACCTACAAGCATAGACTAGAAATAGCATAGTGAGTTCTAGGCCAGCAAGAGCTATATAATCAGATCCTGTTTCGAAAATGAACAAATTAAAAAAAAGCACCAAGGCCGGGCAGTGGTGGCGCATGCCTTTGATCCCAGCACTCGGGAGGCAGAGGCAGGAGGATCTCTGAGTTCGAGGTCAGCCTGGTCTACAGAGTGAGTTCCAGGATAGCCAGGACTGTTTCACAGAGAAACCCTGTCTTCAAAAACAAAAACAAAAAAGAAAGGAATGCCAACATTAGGGAGCCTTGAGGCAGGAGGGTCCCTGTTTGAAGCCAGCCTGAACCACTCACTCACTCACTGTCTTGGAAAATTCAGAGCTATTTTTAACCGGGTGAGTTATTTAGTGATTGATTTGGAGCAATATGGGCAAAGAAGCGAGTTTGACACAGCATTTCCTGGGAACCAAACACCACTCTCTGGCCTTCCAAAAACCAGCTCAGTAGTATTACCATATGTCACCTGGACATCCGCTCTGCCCAGTGACGACGGGTTGTACTGACATTCTAGTCCTACTGCTTTCCATGGCACCCCAGCCCTCCCTTCTTAGAAGGGCAAGGTACTCTTCCTGTAGGAGACAGCTGCTGGCATCTGTCTCATTGGTGAACGTCGATCCACCAGGGTGCTGCCAGAATGCTAGGGCAAAGGCTTGAGACAGGGAGGGTGTGCAGGAACCCACACACTGCCCAAGCCCAGGAAGCCTTGGCGGGTCTGTCAGGCTGGGGATGAGAATGATTCCGGGGAGTAAGGAAAGAGGGGGGCGCATTCCCACGGCTCCCACCAGGCCCTGACCAGGGGACCACCAGGCAACCGAGGGGACAGCCGCGCGGGGACCCAGAAGGCAGTAGTAGAGGCGCCCGCGGGAGGATGCGCTTCAGGACCAGGTCCAAGCCCAGCGGCGGCTGGGGAATGCCGGCTTTGGAGGCAGCTGCGGGCAGCAGGACCCCGGGGGGTCCGGCGTCACTCACCACTGCAGCTGGTGAAGTAGAACACCATGATCCTGCTAGAAAAGTGGCAACTCGTGCTCAAATCGCGAAGCTCAAGATATCACAGGCGCAAGGGTGAGCCGGCTTCCAGGCTCTCCTCCGGACACTTCCGGCGGACGTGCGGTCGCGTCACAGTGCCGTCCTGTCGGCGCCATCTTTGGTCCTGGCGAAGGGAAGGGAGTTGGCGGGAGGGCGGGTGTCCCGGCGACTGAGGCGTGCGCCCTAGCGGCCGGTTGAAGGAAATTAGCGGGAAACTGCATCTTATTTGAAGCCGGAAAGGAAAACTTGCTTTTTATCTGTCTTTCCCCTCAACCCAGCATGGGCTCCATGGTTGCAGAAACTGCCTCTTTCATAGTTAAAAGTCCCAGTACCCATTACATCCGTAGGCACCCAGTAGGAACCAATTCAATTTTAAATGAACTCATTCCTTCACTACTTGACATAGGTGAGGTTTTTGTTTTGTTTTTGGCTTGACCAAACTAGATCTGGCTAAGTTTCCATGGGGTTCTCCAATCGAATTCTAGTTAAACCTGAAATGGCTTCAGCAAGAATACAAGACAGAGGAACCTCTGCATTGTCTTGCCCCGTCACAATTAAATAATTTTCTGTGCATCAGGGCAGACTATAGAAGGCACTCAAATGAGTTGTTATTGATATTCTCCAGAGGCAGTCTGCGCGTATTGGGGGTTGGACTCAGACTATTGTTCCTTTACATCTAATGTCTGCCCTTTGTTACCTGTAAGACCGAACAAGTCCCAAACCTCTGAACGTCATCACTTCTTGCTATAAATTTACAAAATGCTCCACAGCACCTAGGTGTGACGTGGTAATTTTTCTTAGTTGTGATGAACAAAAATTATGAGAGTCCATTTTGAACTGAATCAACAAGTCAGAGGAAACAAAAGTGGAATCACTCAGGCTAAATGCCACAGAACCTGAAGTATTAAGATCCCTAGAGAGCCTGGTCTTCCCTAAAAACAGGAAATTCCAGTCTAGTAGAATCTGCATGATAGAGAAGTCCCCTGGCTTTTAACTCTTTTCAAAAAAGTAACTAGCCATGGCCTGATATTAACCGGTTTCCCCTACTCTGGTTCTTTTACTTTACAAAAACCACTATTATTCTGGGTCCCCTTGGTGCTAGTCAGGGTTCCGGAGTATCCACAGGAGAAGACTGTTCAGACACCGGTTTAAGCCAACAGAAAGTCTTTATTCGCTGGCAGGTGATCACACTAGGTGTTCAGGGTCCCAGAGTAGCCACAGGCCTTTCTCAGGGAGAACTTTTGAGCACAAAAACCATGTCCTGGGTTGACATACAAGAACAGTTAGCCAGAAGCAAGACTAGAGAAGCCAAAAGGCAAGGTTACTACACTTAGAGACTCTCCCGGAACTGTGGATTTCGGTGGATTTGGTCTTAGTTTTCATGTTGGCTTGTGGTACTGTCCACGTGCTCAGTTTTACAGCCTGAATGGCATTTCCATCATGGACTCAGTTGTGCTAAGGTCTGGGGCTCTGTTATAGTTAGGATTCTAGACCTCGGGAGATGCGGCCCGATTTTAAGTTGTAGGTAAATCTGGGGTAGCAAGGCCTCAGTTTCAAAGACATCTCCCTCAACAAAACACACTATTCTACCATTACGCAATGGGAACTTTCATTCTGTCTTCTAACCTAGAAGTTGACCTGTTCACGAATCATGAAAAGAACTAAATTGCCAGTCATTTGTCACCCGTTCCAGCCAATTTTGTTCTATAAAGAACGACATCACTTAAACTCATTTAGAACTAAACCTGTGTTTGAGACTGCTAGAAGCTGATGACTCCTTAAAAAACCTGTGAGTGCTTTAAGAACATTTCCACTTGCTAAAGAACACACAATAAAGAAGAGCTGGGTGGGGTGGCACAGGCCTTCTGCATAAATAGCAATTGTCTTCAGGTCTTGGCTTTAATTTTCTGTAAAGTAGGAATGGTGGTACAAACTTCATAGATTGTGGTGAGGAGTAAGTGAAATAAAATTTATAAAGCATCAAGCTGGAGATATTTTTTGGGCTCAGCTATTCAGAACACATACTACTACTCTTGAAGAGTACCTGAGTGCAATTCCCAATGCCCACATTGAATGGCCTACAACTGTCTAAAACTTGATCCAGGGAATCCAACTCCTCTGGCTTCTGCTGGTACCTGCACTTATATGCACATACCCACTCGCAGACATGAGAATAATTAAAAATAATAAAATCTTTTTAAAAACATGTCAAGTATCTAACACTTAAGAATTTAGTGATTGTTCATGCCATAATTTGAAGAATAAAATAATGAAATGGAAACCTAAAATACTATTAATTTTTTAAAAAGCAAAACCAATCATCAGACTTCAAATATGAAAAGTGAGAGCCTCCAGTATCTTGGAGATATATCACTTTATGTAAACTACTTAAACCAACCACCTCAGAATTTTACTTCCGACTCAGCTGAACCATAAACTACAATTCCCATAATGCACGTTCACCGGCCTGTAGTCTGGAGCGGGAGGTTGTTGCAGGATTTTTTTTTTTTTTTTTTTTTTTGAGGAGGCGTGGCTTCCTTGACCCGGGTCGGCTTTGCCTCAGCAGGGCGGGAGAATCTTGGAGGCCACCACCCCGGAGGCGGGGCAAGGACTGGCGAGCAACCAATCACGGCTCAGGCCCTCGGAAGCGCTGAGCAGCGACGAATCGGAATGCAGCGGCGTTGGTCTCAAGTGGCGCGCGTGAATTTGAACGCCCTGGCAGAGCGCCGGGCTCCTGCGAGGAGAGTGGTGGGGTCGCCGAGGTGCGGAGAGCTCTCAGCGTGGGGTCCCCGGCCGGAGTGGACGCCGAGCCAGCGAGAGACCTGAGGAACGCGGGTAACGTCACGGGGCAGGGGACTTGGCTGTGGGCGGACGCCGCCTGCTCCTCAACGCGGGGCCGGTGCCCCCGGTGCCGGCTTCTCACGCCACCCGGGTGGGTCGTCCCTGAACCCCGCAGACTTTTCCATTTGCCTTAGAGGTCGCGCTTGTGGGATTCTGTGGGACTGACATGCCGGATCCGAAGGGAGGAAAGAACGTTCTAGGGTTTTCTCCCAGTGGGCAGAGGCTTGTCCGCTGCATCTCCTCAGCAGCTGCCGGACGCGGTCCGCGTCCTTGATAAATAAGGAAGCTCCTGCGAGGGAGCCCGGCGGCGACCTGTGGGGGGCGATTGTCCTCCCCCCCATTCCCTTGCTCAGAGTTCCAGGAAGGGTCCGCAGAGGCTCTGCGGTCACTGAACGTGCAGGCTGGGGAGATGGTTCGCCCAGAATGTGTGTATGTCAAGTGGAGTGTGGAAGAGGCAGAGGGTGCGAGGAAAGCTGGGGACAAGAGCGTCCATCCGTGGGCATTCTGGAAGGAGGGCTCAAACTTGATGGGGTTGGTTTACTTCAAGGGAAGTGTGCCCCTAATGAGGGTCCACCTGGTCTTGTTAGTGGGCTCACCTTGCTGCTCTGATGCCGAGGTGCGTGCGGTATTTCCCCAGCCTACCCTCCTTCCCTTCCTTCTGTCACTGTTTTAAGTCTCAAAGTAATCGACTGCTTTACTTCTCTTTTTGCAACCCCTGTGACCGAGGCTGGCCTCAAACTCGGGATCCTTTTGCCTCAGCCTCCTATTAGCACCCTCACCCCTGACTAGTTTGCATAAATAAATAAATAAATAAATAAATAAATAAATAAATAAATAATCTGTTATTTGGAGACAGGCATGCTAGCTCAGTCTATAATCCCAGCCCTGGAAAGCTCAAAAAGTTCTCTAAGTTCATCTTTGGCTACAAAGTGAGCTTACATTTGAGGCCAGCCTTGGCTATGTGAGGCACTATTTCTTTCAGTATTTATTTGCAATCATTTATTTGGAATCCCAACTCCCCAACCTTCCCCTCAGACAAAGTTTCCCTGTGTAGCCCCTACTGTCCTGGAACTCCCACTGTAGACCAGGCTGGCCTTGAACTCAGAGATCCACCTGCCTCTGCCTCCCAAGTGCTGGGATTAAAGACGTGTTCCACCACTGCCCGGCTGGAATTAAGATTTTTGAAATACAATTTTGGCATAGTGCCTTTTCTATCTATTTGATGACTTTATTATTACCGACCTATTTATTGCTTTTAGGAATTCAGTTAAAATGATGGCAGCTTTTACTCCAAGGAAGAGGAAACGACATAATCTGAATGCTGATAATGGCGATAGGTAAATCTTAACCTATACATATGAACTCTTTTGTTTGTTTGTTTGTTTGATTGTTTTTCCCTGAGACAGGGTTTCCCTGTGTAGCCCCTGCTTTTTCCTAGAACTCCCTCTGTAGACCAGGCTGGCCTCAAAATCACAGAGATCCTCCTGCCTCTGCCTCTCGAGTGCTGGGATTAAAGAGGTAGGCCACCACCACCAGGCTACATATGAACTCATATGAACTGGAAAAATCCAGTCATGCCAGAGATACAAAAAGGCCTCAAAGAGACAGTTTATTACAGAAAATTTAACATATTTAAATACCATAGGGTATTTAAATAGCTAGTTGGGAGCAATACATGGAGAATAACTTGTAAGTTTTTAAAAAAATATTTAATTCATGGAGGTGCTTTGTCTGTATTTATGTCTGTGTACCCCATGGATAGTTCCCATAGATGGACTGAAGCTACAGATGGTTTGTGAAGCACTATGTGTGGGGACTCAGACCTGGGTCCTCCGGCAGAGCAGCCAGTGCCCCCAGCAGCTGAGCCATCCCTCTAGCCCTTTGGCCTTTTGTTTTTTATTTGAGACAGTCTTAACCATGTAGACCAGGCTAGCCTCAGACTCGTTAAGATCTGCCTGCCTTTGCCTCCTGAGTGCTGGGATTAAATAAATGTAAGTGCTGCTGTGCCCAGAGCCAGTGGAGGACAGAGAAATAGACTGTGAAATACAAATACATGTATGTATAGCAAAGCTTCTTTGTAAACACCGTTTGCTTTTAGGAATGTTATCTTTCTGTTTTGTTTTTGTTTTCTTTGAGAAAGGGTCTTTATATAGTCTTGGCTGTTCTGAAACTCCATATGTAGATCAGGCTGCTTTTAAACTCAGAGATCTGCCTGCCTCTATCTTTGAGTGCTGGGATCAAAGGTGTGTGCCACCAAGCCTGGCTTCTGAAAGTTATCTTTAGAAATATATTTAAATACTTGATTTAATAAAGACAGAATTTGAGGGTTCTGTTAAACTAATAGGTAATATGAATATGTCAAACAATGGAGAGGGATTTTCATGTGACTAGCCAGGAGAAGTTTATTAGTAGATCTAAATAAATTTTGAAGAAAAATGCTGAACTTACAGATGAACTTTTTTTTCTTTTCATAGCCTATTAACAGATATTTCATCAAACAAAGTAAGCTTTTCTGAATTTTCTGAAAGTCTGTATCCATCACCTAATAAAAAACAAACTTGTCAAAGCAGTGACCAAAAGGAAGAAAAGTCATGCTCCTACCAAGGCCATTTCACTTCAAGTCCTCTCAAAACACCAGAAGACAATAGGTTGTCTTTTGCAAACTACAGTTCACTATTTAAATCTGCAGTGTCTACTGTATCTTTCTACAATAAAAATAAGCAATACCTCAATCCACTTGAGAGGAAGTTGATAAGAGAATGTAGATCTATTTGTCTAGCAACTAAAGATGAAGATAAATCTTTTTCCAGTGTGACAGAAAAAATGCAGAGAAAACCCATCTGTACCAAGAAGAACAAAAAACCACAGAAGAGTTTAACTGCTAAATATCAACCAAATTATAAGCGCATCAAGTCTCTATCAAGAAACCCTAAAAACTCCAAGCCAAATCAAATGATCTATAAGCCAGTTGTGGATAAAGAGAATAGTTGTTATCCAGCAGAAAACCATCCAAATACTCCGCCTCGGGTTCTAAGCCAGAAAATAAAACCACAAGTTACACTCCAGGGTGGAGCAGCATTTTTTGTTAGAAAAAGAAACTCCATTAAAAGATCATCCTTGGAAGATAAGCCATTACCACACTTACAGAAAAATGGACCAGAGGTGACTGAAGATGCTGTCCCAGAGGCAAAGCAAGTGCCAAAGTCCTTGTTAGTGAAAGAGAAATTGAATATTGACCTACTGGATGCAAGAAGTAAAACTGAGAAACTAAGAAAGGTAAAGTTAAATGTATCATTTAAGAACAGCTGGCAATTTAATAAAACTTAGATATAAATTAGGTATATAATTATGTAGCTCACATGAGTAAATGAAATTTGATTTTCTTTACAGTTTGGAGGACCACCTGTATAAAATGAGAAAATAAAGACTGGTAGAAAAATGACACCTCTAGGCTTTAGGTAGTATTTTCTGAAATGTAAGCAGGACTTTCTCTACCTTGCTTTTTGTTGTTCTCTGCTACTATTAAAAAGTAGGAATTATGGGCAAAACTCCCTCTAATGATTCCAGAATGTGGTTGCTATTATTGTGTGTATACCTGCATGCACACACATTGGAAGTGAGAGGCCAATGACAAGTGTTTCTCAGGTGCCATCTACTTGGGAGATTTATTTATTTATTTATTTATTTATTTATATTTATTTATTTATTTATTTATTTATTTATTTATTTATTGAGACTGGATCTCTTCGTTGGCCCAGGATCCAATTATGTTGCCTGTCTGTGCTTCCCTGGCCTGGGGATTACAAGCACCACCAGATGCTGGAATCTAACTCAGGTCCTCATACTGCAAAGCAAGCAACCAACCTACCTGTCTCTCCAGCCTTGGTTATTGTTTTTTTTTTTTTTTTTCTTCGAGACAGGGTTTCTCTGTGTAGCTTTGCGCCTTTCCAGGAACTCGCTTTGGAGACCAGACTGACCTCGAACTCACAGAGATCCGCCTGCCTCTGCCTCCCGAGTGCTGGGATTAAAGGCGTGTGCCACCACCGCCCGGCTTGGTTATTGTTTTTTAAAGTCCGTAATGAGAATTATCCCTTTCTAGTTTGAGAAAGTTTATTTTTCCATTTTCACTAACTTTTAAAAGTTAATTTCATTATTGTGAAAAGAATGGTCTATAATTTTCATTCTGCCATCTATATCGGGAAGTATACTTTTTTAAAAAGATTTATTATTTTTAATATGTATGAGTGTTTTGCTTGTATGTAGGTATGTGCATGTGTGTATAGTGTCTTCAGGCCAAAGGAGGGAATTGAATTCCCTGGAACTGGAGCTACAGACTAGAACCACCATGTGAGTGCTGAGAAGGAAGCCTGGGTCCTCAGGAAGAGCAGCCAGAGCTCTTAACCACTGCACCATCTCTCCAGTCCTTCAAGCGTGCATTTTTATAAACATGGCAGTCTATGTCTATGCTCTGATGGTTAAAAAAAAGGTGATCCATATTCAATGAATGCAAAGGAAATTCTCCTTAAAAATAGATTGAAAATTGATGACTCATGTTCTGAAGTATTATGCATGATCAGTCTGTTGAGATCCGTTCACTCAAGGGAAGACAACTAAGAATTAGGACTTCCTAACCTGTTCATTATTTTCAGAATTCCTCAGGTGCTGAATTTTCTTCAGAAGAATGTAAACTTGATGAACATAGTTTTCCTTCAGAGAATGCACTTGGTGAGAACAAGACAAGTAAGTAAGAAAATCTGCATTATTCAGCCTAGCAACTTGTAACAAGCTTTACTGTGCATATCAATTTGAAATTTTATATATACTAATTTTTTCTGGGCCTTTAAAAAATGACTGTGCCTGTATTAATTTCTATTTATCTCTAGGAACTATTACCTCTGGTAAAGCAGAGCAGTAAGTTTTGAAAAGCAGGAAAGGAGATTTTTAGGTTAAAACATCAGACAGGAAAAAAAACAAATTTATCCTTAAGTAACTCTGGCTATTTCTAAGTTTCCCAAGCTCTCTATTTATTACTATTGTCCATGCAAGTATAGGTGCCCTTATGGCATGATGCATGTGTGTGGGTCAGAGGATAGCTTTCTGGAGTGGGTTCTCTGTTTCCACCTTGTTTAGTCAGGGGCTCTTGTTTCTGTTTTCATACCCGGCTAACTGGCCTGTAAGCTGCCTTGATGATTCTCCTCTGACTCCATCTCCCCGTAGGAGTACTGGGATTACAGGCACCAAACTCTGCATCTGTTTGCTTTTTATTCCGTGTGTTGAACTTGGGATCAGTCCTCCACCTCAGGCGACTTATCTACTGAGTTATCTTATCAGCCCTACCTAAGCTTCTAAGAAGTTAAATGTTTTCAGATTTATCTTTTTATTTATTCCCTCATTTAAATAAACAAATAAGCTCATGGATATGTGTCATTATGGATAAGTGAACGTTTATTTTACATTTCGGGTTTAAATCCAATATATTTTTATTACTCAAATTGTTCTGTTTTGACCATGAGGGTTGTTTTTCAGGTTAGTTCTCTTGGGCATGTCTCATCTTGTTTTTTTGAGTGCTGTCTTAGTTCCTGATTTCTACATGTTGCTATGGGCTCATTCTGTATTTTCCTTGCTCCAGCCCTAGAATCTACAATTTCTCCACAGAACTTTGACTCCTTTTATTGGAGGATGGTATGTAGAAATCAAGATATGGGCTCTGAGTGTGTTACTAGAGTGCTGTTGCTGAGAGGCCTTCTCTCCAGACAGGACTGGAGAACACACACATTTGTTTCTGTGGGTCTTCATCTTCATGTTTTAGCATGAGTTCCTATTGATGTCTCTAATCCAGTGACACAGGTTTAGCCTATACTTTCATGATTTACATTTTGATTGGTGACCCATTTTGAATGAGTGCCCAATTGTTCTAGCACCATCTGTGAAAGACTACCTTTGACTCTGCCAAAAAATCATTGATTTATTTGTGTAGGGCAATTTCTGATCTGCTTTGTTCCATTGATCTGCCTGTCTACTTTTGGCAATTTATACTATCTTGATTATGGTTGACTCTTGAATGTAATGTTTTGTTCTTACTAACTTTCAAAGGCTTATGAGTGAGCTTAGATTTTCTTTGGTAATGCAACTATTGCTGGTTTTCCCCCTAACAGTTTCTCCCGAGTCTGTCGTCTTTCCCATCTTCAGTGTTTCTACAGTGAGTACAAAAAGGTAGGAATTATTTTTTGCTCTCTCATCCTAATTTTATTAATTAGATAGGCTTCCTTTTCTCTTATAAAGCTACTTCATTTTTTTTTCTGTATCACTAAGGAGAAATAAGGATATTGAAATAGAAGATTAATTTTTTTTCATAGAGATGGAATAGATCTTCATGGACTTGAGTAATAACTGTCATTTATTATATAGTACCAGGCTTGTAGAATTAGTTTATTATTTCACTTACCGATCCTCAGGACAATCTAGAAGGTAAGTACTATTGGTATTGTTACGATTACATCTCAGCTGAGGAATCTAAGTAACTTAGCCACCACTGCACAGCTAGTGGGTGACAGTGCTAGGCCCAGGAATAGATTCACATTTGAATCAAAAGCTCATTGGGCTATATTGCTTTCCCTAGGTGACAATATGTTAATGATAACTAAATTTTAATGAACATTTATAATCATAGATACTTGTAGTTTGCATTTTACAGATGGGAAAAATTGTGACCAGAGAAGTAAATAATTAATAGTAGTTTAATGCTATTATAAGTCATGGCTGAAGCTAAATACTGTGATGGGGAGGTGGTATAGATAGTTAGAACATGACAAGTAGAAGATCCAAGGTTTTTTTTTTTTTATTTTTTTATATTTATTTTATTTTTTTTTTTTGGTTTTTCGAGACAGGGTTTCTCTGTGTAGCTTTGCGCCTTTCCTGGAACTCACTTGGTAGCCCAGGCTGGCCTCGAACTCACAGAGATCCGCCTGGCCGTGCCTCCTGAGTGCTGGGATTAAAGGTGTGCGCCACCACCGCCCAGCCCAAGTTTTATATTGTCTAAACATCATGCTAAAAAAACATTGTTTTTCCACCCATTTAGTGTTCAATGATTAGGTATTCAGCAAAGAAATTTTGGCCAAGTTCTCTCCTCTCTGTCTGTCTCTCACTCTCTTCCTCTCTCTCGGGGTTTCCCCTATTCCTTTGTGTGTGTGTGTGTGTGTGTGTATTGTACACATGTGCACACATGCCTGTGGAAGTCCAAGGTCAACCTTGGATGACATTCCTAAGGAACTGTCCACCTGATTTTCTGAGACAGGGTTTCTCACTGGCACTCAAGTGCCCACCAAGTAAAAAGTTGCCAGATCCTAATATGCTGGTGGCTCTATGGTTGCCTTGGGTCTGTGAGATTCAATGTGAACTACCTAGGAATTTCTTTATTTAAATGGGTAAATCTTTTCCTAAGATCTGACAGCAAAGAAAAGTCCATTTTTAGAGTGAAGTTAGCTTCCAAAGTAATTCTATATATGTGTACCTGGTACTACAGAGGAAAGTTTTTGGATGTAAGTCAGATCTGGATTTGAGTCTTGACACTGAATTTACTCATGTTTCTTTGAGGAATGATTATTTCTGGGTGGACCTCAGGTTTGCCACTGTTCAGTGATATTTACCAACTTTCTCTTTCAAAGGTCTCCACCTGAAGAGCAGTCTTCCCTGGGATCCACTGCTTGTGCTAACTTCTTGCAGCAGACAATTGTGCAGAAAAATCTGAATTCCAGAGATACAAATAAAGGAGGAAAAGACCAGCTCATCATTGTGAGTAAATTTAAAATAAACCCTTTCCACATGTAGAACATGCAGTCAGCCTTCTAGCATGGTTATCTTGGGTTGTAGATTTTCAGGTTTGTAATTGCCAGTTTTGTTGTGGTAGCATTCAAAGCTAGCCAGTACTTGGGAGCTGTGGTGCCAGAATTTGAGTAGGATGCTATGAATGGTTTGTTCCCCCGTAAGAAAATCATTCATCAACAAAAGATGCAATGGAAGTAGCAACCTTAAACCAGAACTAAGTTTAACAATTTAACATGGCCACGGACTGTATCCAGTTCTAGAATCTGTGAGCTGAAAATGGTAGTTAACATTTTTATATGTTTTTGTTTGTTTATGGTTCTAGGAATTAAGCCTGTTGGTTTCCTTCATGGATAGTCAAGGCTCTGCCACTAAGCTACACTGTACCCCCAAGGCTTTTTATTTGGGGACAGAATTTTATTAAGTTGTACAAGCCAGCCTTGAACTTAGAGTCGTCCTACCTCAGCCTCTGCGGTAGCTCTTATAAGTCTGTGCCTCCAAGCTCAGGCTTCCAGAAGTTTTAAAGCAAAGAGAATATATGACTGTATTAGTTACTTTTCTGTTGCTATGATAAAATATACCGTGGCTCGTAGAAGAGTGTTTTTGGCTTCTGGTTCCAAAGGGCAGTCCCAATGATGAGGAAGACAAAACTACAGGCAGCCAGGGTAGACAGCTGGCTGGCCCCATTTCAGCCTCACACAGGAAGCAGAGACAACAGCAAGAAATGGGACAAGCCTGCCCGCTAAATGACTGTACTTCCTCCAGCAAGGCTGTACCTCCTAAAGGTTCCAGAACCTTCCCAAACAGCTCCAACCAACCAGGAACCAAGTGTTCAAATAAGTCATATTCAAACACAACAGTGACAAACCACACATGGTCTGAAAAGCCTAAAGTATTTACTTCCACCTTTTCACAGAAAAAACTGCCAATCCCTATCTTAAATAATTCAGGATCTAGTATTTTCAGTGTCGTTAAAAACAATGCTTTATGAGAATGGAATTTGTAGAACTTTATCAATTCTTGATAATTGAGGCAAAGAGTTTTGACATCTAGGATAAAGAATTTAACACTCTAAATGACTTAAGATGAAGCAATGATTAATACAGAAGCCTCAGAAATGAGACTTTGCCTTTTTCTTGGTCTTTCGTGTCCTTCCTAAAGAAGGTCCATTGTTCATCCAATTCTTGGGGTTTATGCTTTTGTTTGTTTGCTTGCTTGCTCTTAGGATGCAGGTCAGAAACATTTTGGGACGACTATGTGTAAGTCTTGTGGTATGATCTACACTGCTTCCAACCCTGAAGACGAAATGCAGCACCTCCAGTATCACCACAGGTTTCTGGAGGGCATTAAATATGTGGTGAGTCAAGAAGTCTCTCAGTTTGTTCTAAATAAAACTATGGAAGGAGGCATTTTGTGCCCTAATTGTTGACGGAGCTATATATCCATAAATATTTCACTACTTGCAATAGAAGTTAGCTGGGTATGTTAGCTCCCACCTGGGATCCCAGAACTTCGGAAGAGGTTGAGACAGGAGGATCATTGTGAGTTTGAATTTAGTCTTTGGCACATAGTTAGTTTCAGGCCAGTCTGTCAGTTTGAGCTATAAGAATGAGATCCTGTCTTAAGAAAACAAACACATCAGGCTGGGGAAATAGCTTAGAGTAGTGGTTCTCAACCTATGGGCCGCAACCTTTTTAAGACCATCAGAAATATCAGATACTTATGTTCATAAAATTAGCAAGATTACAGTTCGAAGTAGCAACAAAAATAATTTTAAGGTTGGGGGTCACCACAGCATGAGGAACTACTAAGGGGTTGCAGCATCGAGAAGGTTGAGAACTGCTGGCTTAGAGGGTAAAAGTGGTTGATACACCAGATGGGGTAGCATAGGAGTCTAGAACCCCAGAGCTGTAAGGAGGAGTGTGGGAAAGGATTTCTGGGCTCTCTTAGGTGCCTGCATAGTTACAGTTTCAGTGAGGACCCTGTCTTACAGAAGTAAGAGAATGAAAGAGCAGGACACATAATGTCTTCTTCCGGTTGGCACCTACACAACCCTGAAAAATACAAATAGATGAGGTTGATGATATTAAAAAGTTATCTTTGCGCCGGGCGGTGGTGGCGCACGCCTTTAATCCCAGCACTCGGGAGGCAGAGACAGGCGGATCTCTGTGAGTTCGAGGCCAGCCTGGGCTACAGAGTGAGTTCCAGGAAAGGCACAAAGCTACACAGAGAAACCCTGTCTCAAAAAACCAAAAAAAAAAAAAAAGTTATCTTTCAGTGCTGGGCCTCAAACTCAGGTCCTTGCATATATGAGGCAAATATGACTGGAGCTATGCCTAATCTAAAGGTTAAGTTGTTACATATCGGGGACTAGGGGGGTCCAGCTCCTCGAGAGCCCCCTCCCAGGGCCTGGGAAGAATCTACAACCAGCTGATAATTAATTTTTGAAGAAAAGAAATGAGTCTATGTACACGAAATTTCTTAGTCCATACACTTTATTATTCTATCAGTTCTCTCTCGACAAGCTTATACTCTGCTCTCATTTTTAGCTCCTTTCTTGCCCAATTTCTCTTTACATTTATCTGTTGTCCCCTCCAGGTTCTATCTTAATTCCTTCATCTAGTTCTGCCCCTCCTAGGTTCTCATCCATCTACTTCTTTCCCATATCAGCTCCTCTCCCACCTCCTCCTTCCTCATCTTGTTCTTCCCCATCTGGCTCTTCCTCATCTTCCATCTCGTTCCTCTAATACTCTCTTCTAGCCCTCAGTCTTATTCCCCATCTCAGTTTGTCCCTCAAGTTCTTACCCATCTAGTTCTTCCATTCTCTTTTCTCCGTCTCCCTGTGCCCTGCAAGTCCTGGTATATATGCACTTACAAGGAGTAATCCCTTGGCAGTGCAAAGGGAGGTTCCAGGGTCAAATGGAGGGGTGGTAAGAATCACATAGAGAGGCAATAACCATTAATTATCATTTGCAACCCCAAAGGGAAGTGACCAATGGGGAAATGAATTACCTAAAGGCTAAACTCGGGTAACATCTAAGAAGAGGGATCTTATGTGCTCAACTTTAGTCTTAAACGTGATTAATAGAAAATGTTGAGAATCTATAAGTTACTAGGTCAATGGGAGAAAACAAAACTGCCTTCTTTTTTCATGTAGTTCCTATCTGTCCAAGCTATCTGCTGTTTTTCTGCAGGGTGGGGGAAAGTATGCTCGGTTGCTAGGCAACCTGTGCACAGCTAGATGCCTCTGGTGATAGTTAAAGGGAGATCTGGAACTAGAGATAAGATTTGGGATAGGAGGAAGTTAAGCTTAAGTCTGTTCTTAGAGAGTACAGAGGTATCTCTGATGAGGTACTTTCTTCCTTCTGGGGATGGACCTGGCCGGATGCTGCCAATGATAATTACAGGAAGGCTTGAACTAGGGTTCCAGCTATCATAGCTGTCAGCGTACCAGGTTATCTAAATATTCCTTTAGTAGAGGGGAAATGGTACCCAATAAATGATGGAAAAGCTACAGTAGCACACAAGAAACTCACAGCAGGAAACGGCTGATAATCCAAAGCCAAATATCACCATGGCTCCTTGAGCCTCAGCTTGACCTCTGGAAGGCCCTTGGTTACTTCCAGGTATTAGGTTTGTCATAATCAACTGAATTCCTACTTTGTGTGTTTTTGTGGCTTGTAGCAGTTACATAATGCTGTCTCAGATTTCGCAACCCCACTGTACTAGACTAAGTAAACCCTGCCCTCTGCAGGATGTCAGGATCAGAGTGGTAAAACCACGAACATGTGCTCTTTTCAAGTATGGGGCAAAAATGGAAGGACATTGCCAGTGCGTGCATGTCACATACGCACATGCGTAGAGAGGTTCGCTGACAGAAACTGGAAGTAGAGAAGTGACTTAGCACAGAACTAGGCTCGTGAGAACTGGATCCCTGTAAGGTTCTACACACTTGGAGGCATGTGGGCAGAAACACTGAAGGGAATGTGTGAACGAGAGCTTCCGCATTCCTTTGTGCAGAACTAATTACTTTTTTCCCTACTGTGACAAAATACTTGGCAGGAATTAATTTAAAGAGGGAAGGGTTTATTCTGGGTTATGGTTGAAGGGGACCATCCCACTATCCTGAAGACATAGCTTCTGGCATGGTTACAGAAGGAGGCGGCTAGCCAGTCACATTGTTATCCATGGTCAGGAAGCAGAGAGTGAACAGAAAATGGAACCCAACTATAAAACCTCCAGGCCTACTCTGCAGTAGCCCACTTCCTCCAGTGAGCTCCATTTCCTGAAGGCTTCTCAAACAGCGCTACCAGCAGGGGGCAAGTATGCAAACACCGCACAGGGTCAGACCTGTGCCGAGTTGCTGAAAGGAGAAAGCATTTGGGCCTCAGCATGACCTGGGTTTCTCTCTCTTTAGTCCATTGTGTCCTCTTTTTGTGATCTTCCACTTCTTGGAACTCAGCTTGTTTGCCGCCCACCTGCCTCCCTCGGGTAATTCAGCAGATCTTACTCGGGTCCAGTGTGGGCTACAGCTGCTGTGAGTTCAGAATTGCAATGGCTGTGTCATGCAATTGCAATTTGATGCAAAAAGATGGCACTTTACAGCCCTTCTCTTTGTCTTCTGGCTCTTTCTATTGTTTCTTCTGTGATGTTCTGAGTCTTAGAGGGAATGGCATACATGTCCTATTAGGGCTAAACATTTGTTCTCAGCACCCTGAATAGCCATGAATATTTTCCACCACTCACTACAGAGAGAATTGTCTCTGATGAAGGCTAAGTAGCCTTTGTCTGCATGGTGGGTGGTTAGGGCCAGAGCCTCCCTCTGTCTCGCCTCTCCTGTCACTCATTGTTTGACCACCAGTCCTCCCCAGACCGAAGTGTTTTATGTCTTTTGTTTGTAACTTAACAATTTCCCCCTCTCCCACTTTGGCAGGGCTGGAAAAGAGAACGGGTAGTAGCAGAGTTTTGGGATGGGAAGATTGTGCTGGTCCTGCCACAGGATCCAAGTTATGCCATCAAAAAGGTATGGGGTTGTTTTTCTCGTTCTCTCCTCAAGAAGCCCACTAGTAAAGTGTGAACTAGTGTGCCAACAACTTCCTTGTTGATAGACCTAAGCGTTTATAGTTCATAGTGGTTATAGTGCCCGGATTGGATGTGTTAGTTCTCCTGAGTTGAATGTCGCCAACAGGAATAATAAAACTAAAGCAAAACCACCTGGTGCCTCTGAACCCTCTCTCCTAGGATTGTCTGAGTGTCTTAAAAAGCGTTCTTTAAAGCAGGTTCTTAAGTCCATTTCCCTAGGTACCAGGTGCTGCGGGCCGCAGGAATATATCATAAGAACTCAGCTGGTTCAGCTCAAAGTCACTACCTGGAGGAATCAGGGAATTCCTCCAGAGGAAGCCAAATCCCAAGAAGTTTTTGGTGTTACTTGGCTTGTTATATATCAGCTGTATTCTGTTACGAAAATCATGTGTGCCTTCATAGTTTTCCCAATTGACTTTTCCCTAAGAAGGGCTAACAGTGTGGACACTTTCTAGACATACACATTCCAGGTATTTGGAGAACAGCCTCAGGAAAGGCTTTCTCTGGTATCAGATTATCTCCCTTAGCCACTTTCAAGGACTACAGGAAACACCACCCAGGTGGGCGCCCATTGTTAGTCCCAGGTGGACTGACAATAACAGCCCACATGCAAGTCTCCTGACTTATGATAAATTCCACAAGGAGACGCCGCCTAGGAGAGATGGATGTTAAGTAATAGCTTTACACAGTTTAGCTTGGACCCTCCCTTTTATATACCGGGACTTCCAGGGCACAAGAGAGAAGAGAAAAGAGAATGGAAGAACTAGATGGGTAAGAATTTGAGAGGAACAAACTGAGATGGGGAAGAACTAGATTGAAGGGCTAAAAGAGGACTAGAGGAACGAGATGGAAGATGAGGAAGAGCCAGATGGGGAAGAACAAGATGAGGAAGAACCAGATGAGTGAGAAGGAGATGGGAGAGGAGCTGATAGGGGAAAGAACTAGATAGATGAGAACCTAGAAGGGACAGAACTAGATGAAGTAATTAAGATAGAACCTAGAGGGGACAGTAGATAAATATAGAGAAATTAGACAAGAAAGGAGCTAGACATGAGAACAGAACTGAAGGTGTGTATAAAGGATGTTATGCCAGAGGAATTAAAGCAAGTGGACTATAGAACTGGTGAGCTGAGATTCTATTTCCTGAAAATAGTCCTCACCGTTAGTAGTTCTCTCTCCTGAGCCCCTGGGATGTATAATATTGAGGCTGGTTCCCCAAATATACAAGAACCAGGTGTGTACATCAATTCTGAAATAAGTTTGAGTGTATTTAAATTTGGGAAATAGAAATAAAAGAAGCTAAAAGATGGTGATCATGTTTTGTGAGTATACACAAATTTAGTTTTGTTGTAATTTTTAAAACAAATTTACCTTGTTTTTTAACTCAGGTAGAAGACGTCCAAGAACTTGTGGATCTGGAATTGGGCTTCCATCAGGTTGTTCCCATGTGTCCAAACAAAACCAAAACTTTCCTCTTTATTGATGAAAAAAGAGTAGTGGGATGTTTAATAGCAGAGCCCATCAAACAGGTATGCTGTATGTCTCAGGTTACTAAGCTATCTTTGACTGTAACTAAATCCACTTATTTACATTGTATTTAGTATTCTGTCTTAAGCAGAATAAGTCTGTTTTCATGTAGCTGTTTCCCTACCTGGGAGTATAAAAATGCAGTGATTTTTATATAAGAATCTGTAGACCTAAGTTATTACACAGCAGCTTCGTGGATGTATTTAACAAAATAGTCATTACTTATTCCTCACTTAGAATATACTTTTTTTAAGGCAGGAGGATCTCTGTAGCTATGGCTGGTCTAGAATGGAACACATAGAGAGCCTCCTGCCTCTGCCTCCCAAGTCTGGGATTAAAGGTGTGCACCACTATGCCCAACTAGAATCTATTTTAGACACTAATTAACAGTGATCTAAAAGAAACAGTTATCTTGTTATTATAAAGTAGAGAAAAGGAACTTGTTTGTATTATCAATAAGACCAAATATGCATTAATTGCCAGTTATACCTTAATAAAGTTGGTTCTGGGAAAGAAGGCAAAGAAACAACTTTTGCTTACAACAAAGAACCAAAGGAGAGGGGTCTGCAGGTCAGCAGTAGAGCATTCCAGTAGCATGCACAAGGCTCTAGGTCGATTTCAGTACCACTTTGTGTTTGTGCACGTGTGCATACCTGCTTGAAAATTACTGAAATTGCCAAGCGATGGTGGCACACGGCTTTGATCCCAGCACTCGGGAGGCAGAGGCAGGTGGATCTCTGTGAGTTCAAGGCCAGCCTGGTCTACAGAGCAAGATCCAGGACAGGCACCAAAACTACACAGAGAACCCCTGTCTTGAAAAAAAACAAAAGATAATTGTTAACATCTTCAGTGTTTTCCTCACAGGAAAGTAAGTGTGGTGATAAAAATGATAACTGCCTTGATATACTTAGTTAACTCATAATATCACCATAGATTAGAATACCAGGTTGAACTTTCTGAAAGAAATTCTCTGCAAGTTGATAAGGTGGACCTTGAAGTTGTGATCTTCTTCCTTAGCCTCCTGTGTTTCAGGCCTGTGCCACCGGGTCTGGCTTAACTGTATCTTAACTATACTGGACATACCCTATACATGCATGCATGTGTACATTAAAACATTCAAACATTCAGAGGCCTCCAGAATTTACTAAATGAAGCATTGACAAACATTCCCCAGTACCTCCCCTCACTGTCTTCTAGTTCTTGCTAATAGCCATTTTACTCTCTGCTTCTATGAGTCCAACTTTTAGATTCTCTATTTGTTAGGTTGTGTAAGATCTGCCATTTTGTGATTGCTAATTGTGCTTAGCATGTCCTATGGGTCCATCCATTTTCCCCAAATGGATGTTATAGTTGAATGGGATTTCCTTGACTGTTTTATTTCTTCATTGACAGACATTTAAGTTGATTCTATACCCGGGATTTTGTGTGTGATGCTGCAGTGAACCTGAGAGGCATCTTCAACCTCCTATTTTTTCTTTTGTAGACATACCCTGAAGTCGGATAGTTTTTGTTTCTACTACTGATTATTACACTCCTACCAGCTGCATATATGGGTTCCCTTTGTTCCCTTCTTGGCCAAGACTTTTTTATGTAACCATTCTAACAGATACGATGTGATACCTCCTTGTTCTAATTTGCATTTCTTTGATTATAGTAGTATTGAGCATTTCTTTAAACACCTGTGAACCATTTATAGGTCTTTTTCAAAAGGGGTAGTCAGGCCATTGTCCCACTTCTTAAATTTTATTTTATTTTGATAGTGTACATGAGGTATGGGTGTGTGGCACATAAGGAGTTGGTTCTCTCCTTCCACTGTGAGCTCTAGGAAATAAACCTCAGGTTGTCAATTTTGTACAGCAAATGCTTTTCCTATTGAGCCATCTTACCAGGCCCTTGTTTCCTTTTAAAATTTGAGTTATTTTCTTACTATTAACTTGAGTTCCTTGTATATTTTGGACTTAAACTCCTTACAATGTGTATGATTTGTAGATGTTTTCTCATAAGTTGTCTTTCACCATCTTGTGTCCTTTCCTATGCAGAAGCTTTGTAGTTTAATGTCAACCTGTGGTTCATAGTCTGACCTCTGCAGACATTAGGCACACAAGTGCACATGCATACAGGCAGAAAGAACACTCATACACAGAAGTATAAGAATTTAAGGAAGAACAGAGAATATTATTTTTTGGAGATTGATTAACTATAGATAGGTTTTAAAGTTTGCATTTTTTTTTTTTTTTTTTTTTTTGGTTTTTCGAGACAGGGTTTCTCTGTGTAGCTTTGCGCCTTTCCTGGAGCTCACTTGGTAGCCCAGGCTGGCCTCGAACTCACAGAGATCCGCCTGGCTCTGCCTCCCGAGTGCTGGGATTAAAGGCATGCGCCACCAACGCCCGGCTGCATTTTGATTTTTAAAGTTCAAAGTTTGATTTTTGTTTGCTTTTTAAAAGAAAAGTCTTAGTTTTAACTGTAGACATTACTGTGTGTCATTGCAGGCCTTTCGTGTCCTGTCGGAACCAAATGCCACTAAAGAATGTTCTAGAGCTTGGAGGTGTTCAGATGTACCAGAACCTGCAGTCTGTGGGATAAGTAGAATCTGGGTCTACAGACTGAAAAGAAGAAAACGCATTGCAAGACGACTGGTAGACACTGTCAGGTAAGGAGACAGAACAGCTCTAGACCTTGCACAATGACTTATTAGCTTTCCCAGAACCTTCCTTGGCTCATGAGCCAAACAAAAGAATTTTGCTAAAACATTTCTGTATAAATACTGTTAAAGTCAGACTAAGGCAAATGTCGACATTAGAAGGGAATAACTCAATATGTATTTAATGCCAAAGCTTAAGAGTAATTCTTTTTCCTTCCCTTCTTTCTTGCATTTTTTTTTTTCTTTTTCAGATGGGTTTTATGGTTGAGATAGAGTCTCATTGTTAGCCCTGGCTTGTCTTGAAGTAGTGATTCTTCTGCTTCAAGTATGGGATTATGAACATGCACCACCACGCACACCTCATTTTGTCTTTTATTTTTAAAATTTATTGTTTTTATGTTTGTGTGTGTGTGTGTGTGTGTGTGTGTGTGTGTGTGTGTGTGTGTGTGTGTAAGCCATGTGAGTAAGCCATGTGAGTGCAGTGTCTTTGGAGGCCAAAAGAGATCAGATCCTGGTCTATCAGAGCTGGATAGAGTTACAGATAGTTGTGAGCCACCCAATATGGGTACTGGAAACCAAACTCAGGTCCTCTGTTTTAGTTACTTGTCTATTACTGTGACAAAACAGTATAACTAAGGCAACTTAGAAAAGAAAGTATTTAATTTGGGGACTCATGGTTCCAGGGTGACCATCAGTAGGCAGGCAGGAAGGCATGGTCCTAGAGCAGAACCTGAGAGCTCACATCTCATCCACAAGCATGAGGCAGAGAAAGCTAACTAGGAATGGCGTGAGCTTTTGAAATATCAAAACCCATCCCCAATGACACACCTAATCCTACTTAAACAGTTCTACCAACTAGGAACCAAGTATTCAAATATATGAGCCTTTAGGGCCATTCTCTTTCATTTCTACAAGTATATATGTACTCCCAACACTCAGCCATCTCTTCAGCCCCCAGTTTATTTTCCTTTTTTTGTTTTTGTTCTTCAATATAGGGTTTCTCTGTATAGTCTTGGTGCCTGTCCTAGATCTTACTCTGTAGACCAAGCTGGCCTTGGACTCACAGAGACCCGCCTGGCTCTGCCTCCGAGCGCTGGGATTAATGGTGTGCGCTACCGCCACCCAGCCTAGTTTACTTTCCTTAACAATAAGAATATTTATGTTCTTATATAACCACAGAACAGTCAAATTCAAAAAACAGTACCAATATCTTTATCTAGTTGATAGTTCAGGTTTCATTATCATGACTTAATCTCAAATGCTTTTTACTGGTCTTTTTCCCCTATGCAAGGTCACGTTGTGTAGTGGTTGTGTTTCTATAGATCAGCGGTTCTCAACCTATAGATTAACCATTGGAAAACACTTATTTCCAAAGGTCTTAGGAACTGAGACACTGCTCCTCTATAAAATTACAGTTATGAAGTAGCAACAAAGGTAATTTTATGGTTGGGGGTCACCACAACATGAGGAAGTGTATTAAAGGGTTGTGGCATTGGGAAGGTTGAGAACCACTGCTTTAGATGGCTTGTTTGTTTGTTTGTTTGTTTGTTTGTTTTATCCTGTTTGACACTCCCTGTGTAGCTCAGGCTGTCCTTGAGCTAATGATGTTTCTGCCACAGCCTGCCAGGTGCTGGAATCACCAGTGTTTGGCACCATGTTCCGGTTTGGTTAGACTTTATCTCCATTAACCTGGGACATTTCTTAGCCCATCTGGTTTTTACCACATTGAAGAGTTTGAAGTGCTTTACCTTTTTGTGGCTGTGACAGGGTGCTTGACCTGATTTAAAGTAGGGATGATTAAGTTTGACTTAGTGTTTCAGAAGTGTCAGTCCATCATGGCAGGGAGGGCACTGATGAGCAGAACAACTTACCTCATGGCCCACAGCAGACAAAGGGAAATACAGGAAAAAGCAGGTGCAAGATGGAGCACCTAAGAACATGTCTGAGCAACCTCTTTCCTCTAACTAGGCATCACCTCCTAGAAGTGCCATAGCATGAACCTATTATTAAGGATAAATCGGTTAGGTCAGAACCTCATGATCAAATTGTATATGCAGATGCATTTAGACACATCTGGAGGTGTGCTCTACCAGATCATCTATGTCTTAATTCAATCAAATTGACAAAACCAGCTATCATAGAGTATAACTAGTTATTTTACAGAATCCCCTGGAGGGTTTTTTAACATTTATTTACTTATTTTGTATGTAGGGGAGGGCAGGGGAGATAACACATGTGTCATAGCATGTGTATAGAGGACAGCTTGCAGGATAGTTCTCTCCTACCACCATATGGATCCAGGAGTTTGAACTCAGGTCATCAGACTTGGCAGTAAGTTCCCTTAAGTCACTGAGCCGTTTCACCAACCTTGAACCCCTTTTAACTACTTCATTTCCAGTACTTTTAATTACAGTTGAAGAAGATCAAGGAAATTTTAGTTTTAGCCTTCTCAAACATCTGTATTTGGTTGGAGAAAAATAAGTTTTTATTTTTCTTTGGTGGTGGTATGTTTATCATTTGTTTTGTGTGTGGTGTGGACATGCCGTGGTATACTTTTGGAAGTCAGAAGTCATGTTGAGGAAATTAGTTTTCATTCTCTTTCCAGTCTGTGGACCTTTGAGTTTCTGATATGAGATGATGCCATGGGACATCCATCTCTAAATCCAAGGCATTCTGGTACCAAAAACAGTAGTAGTTTTGACCGATTACTTATATTGTTTAATGTATATAATTGTTTATGTTTAATCGAAATCTAAAATTTTAGTTGATAAATGGTTTTCTCTCTTTTTTTTTTTTTTTTTTTTTTTATTTTATTTTTTTTATTTTGTAGGAATTGCTTCATGTTTGGCTGTTTTCTCAGCACTAATGAAATTGCATTTTCTGACCCAACACCAGATGGTAAATTATTTGCAACCAAGTACTGCAACACCCCTAATTTCCTTGTATATAATTTTCATAGCTAAAGCCATTTGCAGCCACAAAACTGGTACTGTATGGAATTCAGCTAGATAACTCATTAGTATCAGAATGAAAATTATAAGACTTGTACACATGTGCATACCAATTTTATTTCTTATATGTTAGAGAGATAATTTGTTGGTTTGAGATTCAGAGAAAAAAATCATCTTTGGATACACTGAGTTCTTAATTTTGAAAACTTTTACAGCAAGTTGGCTCCTGCAGAAACTTGACTACTTTATAAAGGAACACGTGAACACACTTAGACCATGATTGTCTCATGCTTCATCAGTAGAAGCAAATCTCAACACAGACAATAAGATCATTTCAGAATTCCTTATGTAGCGTTCTCATTTTATAAGCATACTGTAGCAGCTAAGTTGAAAATACTTAGAAAGTATTTTGAATTTCCTATGTGGAATAAGATACCAGGAATCATTATCTCATATCCATTTATATGAAATAATTCTATAATTTTGTATTTTAATCCCTTAGGATATTAATAAAAGCACACATCATAAAATTTAACTAAGACTGTATTGGGCACTGTTGTCTTCTGAGGTTTTTATTGCGTGAAAATGCTGGTAGGTAATTGAAGTCATAAACCAAACAAGTGGACCTAGGAACACAATGACCTTATGGAATACTCTACACCCAAGGGCACTCAATTTTCTAGTATAATTTGAATACTCATTTGTAAAGCAAAAAATTACTCAGGTTGTTTTAATTCTTAAAGGTTGTTTAATTGATATCTGGCATGAGACAGAAGTTTTTGTTTCTAGGTTATATTGTTCATTGTAAAAATCGGTTCATCTTTAAGTCTTATTTGCTTGTAATACTTCCAAAAAGAATGTGTAAGTGTTAAAATTATCTGTAATTATGAAAACATTTTAATGCTATTTTCTCTTTAAATGTTTTATTATAAAGTTTATTAATATTATTTCATTGTTCAATGATTTGTGAGAAATCAATTATAATTTTTTATAATTATCATTAGTGTGTTTGCCTATGCATGTGTGCATTTCACGGTGCCTACATGGAGGCCAGAGAACAACTCTTGGGAGTCAGTTCTTTCTCTGCCATGGGTTCCAAAGATGTAAGTCAGGTGGTCAGGATTATGCAAGCACTTTTATTTACTGAGCCGTCTCACTAGCCCAGAATTCATAACATCCTGTTAATACTCTGATAAATTATTCTTTATCATAAATATCTTGAAAACAAAACTATAGAGATATTAGGGAAATAGTATGCTGAAAGAAAGTTTCCCGGCACACCTTTAATCCCAGCACTTGGGAGGCACAGGCAGGTAGATCTCTGTGAGTTCGAGGCCAGCCTGGTCTACAGAGTGAGTTCCAGGAAAGGCGCAAAGCTACACAGAGAAACCCTGTCTCGAAAAACCAAAAAAAAAAGGTATAGTATCCCTAATCCTACTTTGGGTGTAGATACGTTGCTTCCAATGAGTTCTACAGCTCAATTCACTTGGTGTCTTAGGATTTAAATGTACACTGGGTTGTATTGACACCGTTGCTCTATTTACAGTTTGGTTTCACACACACACAAGTCTCGGTATTTAATAACAGCAACGAGTACATGGAGCACTTAGATATTGTTTATAATAACCTTTCTCAAAAAAAAAAAATCTGGAGTTGCTGGGTCAGAGATTATACAGAATGAGCCTAGATCTTGCTATATCAAAAAGTTTAAAAAGGGCTGGGCAGTGGTGGCGCACGCCTTTAATCCCAGCACTCAGGAGGCAGAGCCAGGCGGATCTCTGTGAGTTCGAGGCCAGCCTGGTCTACAGAGCGAGATCCAGGAAAGGCGCAAAGCTACACAGAGAAACCCTGTCTCGAAAAACCAAAAAAAAAAGTTTAAAAAGGAAAGCCACATCTTCTGGTGCATGTCAAAGGAACACTGGAGCCCACTGAAAGAGCCCCCAGCAGAGACATTGTGACAAGCTGATCTGAATAGCAGCATCAAGTCGTGTAATATGAGTCCATACTGAGACGTGAATTATGAGAACATTCAATCCACATGTTCCAAGACAGACTGCACAGAAATGAGTACGGTACTAGCTGACACTGCCAATAGTGACAGCTCAGTTAACAGTCAATGTCACCATGATACTCGATGGTTTGCTGTATGAGAAGTGTATTTATTTACCTTTCTCAGGTCTTGTCCCATGTGAACATGAAATCAACATCAGACAACTCCCAGTTAAGGTCTATCAATCAAATTCCTAAACCACCACACTCTGAAATTTAGTGGTCAAGGGGTTGTGGCATCCCCAAGTATGGCATTTGAATGGGATCTTGGAACAGAAAAAGTAGTTACTAAACAAATCCAAATAAAATGTGGACTTGAATTGCATGCCAGTACTGGTTTATTGTGACAAGTATAGTTATATAAAATGATATGTGGGAAATGGAGTGTCTATAGGAACTGGGAATAAATCTCAAAGTGCAAATTTTATGTATTAGAGCCAATTCATGCTTTGTGGTCTGTGAGCAGGTCACTTGGGCAAACCTACTAAAAATGATATATCAGAAAAAGGGTTGGTAAGACTACTGAATCTGTGTGCACATTTACATAATTTTTCTATGAGTAAACTTTCAATTTGCTATCACTTTCCTACTGTTTAGATGGACAGCATGCTAATTAGTGATCTGTTGCTGAATATCTGTAGCCCAAGTCTGAGTATACCACCTGGTTTCACCAATTCAGTTAATTATGGTAATTCCAAAGAGCTGTGATTCAAACAACTGATCCAATTTAACCTCACTTTAAACATAAGGTTTCAAGAAAACCCACATTGACTCTACAAGTCCAATGGCAACACAATAAAAGATAATGCTGAGGTGGCTGGTACCAAAACTGTCCTTTATTATTTATTCTTACATCACAACTTTAAAAGACAGGATACAATCAGTAAAAACAAAATATATTAGCATAAAAATATATTCAATAAGTTAGACACTAAGATGTGAAGAGATGCAAGACAGCTGTAACCAGGGTCTGAAAACCCTAGGAGTGACTCTTCTGAACCATGTTCTTCTCAAGCTCCAGGGAACATTTAATAAGCACATGGGCCAACAGGCCAGCTAATGGTGGACACTTTATGAGCAGATGCAAATTAACTTTGTACTGTATAAAGTGACATTTTTAACCCATTAAAGAGAATATCTGAAAAGATCTTTAGTAAAGCAATGGTCCCTCATTCTAAGTCCTCTCCAGACAGGGTGACTAGTGTTTTAAATCAGTAGGGGCAGCATCTAGGTACATGAAGAGTTAGTATCCAGTACAGTAAGTGCGTGTAAGAAATAACATGTCAGAAAATTATGCAAATATTAACTATATACAGTGCTCCTAAAATAAGCCACTTATTTATAAGAAATAACATTTCAGAAAATTATGCAAATATTAACTATGTGCAGTGGTCCTAAAATAAGCCACTTCCAGAGTCTAGCCACTGCAGGTCATAGTAACTAAATAAATGCATCTGAGTTAACAGTTCACATACAAGCTGTGCTTCATGCTTAGACCACCACAAACAGCATCACTGGATATCTAGTTCCAAAGCTTCAACAATGTGTGCAGCAGAAGGACGATCTTTAGGATCCTCATTAGTACACACAGAGAAAAGTTCAATGACCTTCTGGTAGGACTCATCCAGTTCTTCCATGTTGATAGATGGCCTGGTCCCCAGAGCTGCATAGTATGCTTCATCATCGAAGTCACTCTCATCAAAGGTTGTATCTGCACATGAGGGAGGTAGAGATGGAAATAAGCAAAATCATGTAGGTTATGGAATAGCTCAACAGCTACCCCCTTGCAACAAAACAGTTATCCAGCAAGTGTTCCCCTATACCACAGGCAGTCTGTTCAGCTCTCCTGCCACAGAGATTAGCTATTTTCTCTCCAGCAAGAAGTTAAGGAAACTTCCAACTAGATACTCCACCTACCCATCCAGCAAATGTAAATTTATTAAAGAAAAATGAGAACCCATGGGTGAAGGAGTTACAAGGGAGGAATACCCCTATGTCCCTATTCTCAATCTATATCTCATTTGTATGAGAGTAAATCTAGCCAAATTAATCACAGTATTACTATCTTAACTTGCTGTTTGAATTTTAATGGAAAGACAACTTATGTACTAGTTACCAGAAAAAAACTCAGATTTACATTAAAACTTATTTGTATTTATACCTTCATCATCATCATCATCATCATCTGGAAGATTGATATGTGGAATACATAAAGTCATCATTTCCCACAGAGTAAGACCAAAAGCAAACATATCTGCCTTGTCAGTAATAATGCCATTTTCCTCCAATGCTTCTTTGGGTTTCCATGGCTCAGTGCCAATGTAACAGGCCTCAGGATCAGTCACTGAGACACAAAAAAATACAAGTAGAACAGTCATAAGAACAGGCATTAAAGATCATGGAGAAAGACAAAGCAACCAACAAAACAACACAAGCAAAACTCTTTTATATGGGGAGTTCAGAAGTTAACCACTGTATTCAACCTCACTATAGAGATCTGTCCCTTATCAAACTAGTAAGTATTAAAACCTCATCAGTTGATGGGAATGTAAGAAAACAGTTCTCATAGGTGACAGGAATTTAAAGTATAGATAGATGTCAAAATTCCAGACTCAAGCCAGACCACCTTGCTTAGCTTTAAAGACATGCAAGCTGTGTGACACAGCAGACAGCTCCATGTCTAGGTCTTGGGTTTTCTCTAAGCTCTGAAGTCACAGAGGAAAGCCACATGAAACCACAGGGCTTCCATGACTGCTAAGTCAGGAGAACCAGAGGGATAATCAACCGCACACTGGCCTTTAAAGCATCTGCCCAGGAGTAGCGCATGCCACTCACAGTCCCTTACAGTCTAAAGTCATTTTGTCAATTTCAATAGAAAAGCAAAAACAAAAACAAACAAAAAACAGCAAAAATTAATTTGGAAAGAATGGACTCCTTAGATCAATTTGCAAAGAATTAACATCTCAATAATATCAAGTCTTCTAATACACAGATCTTTCTCTATCTGGGTCCATCTCAGTGATTCTTTATGGCTTCCAGATTAGAGGCTTAGACTTAGTAGATTTATTCATTTTTTTTCTTCTTAGACTTTTAAATATCTTGGGGTTTTATCAGTTATAAATGGACTTTTTAACTTTCCATTTTCTTGTTATTTACTAGTATATAGGATACAATGGATAGCCGTTCATCCTAGTATCTCTTCTTAAATCAACCATGAGATTTTTTTGTAGGAATGCTTCTTTACTAGTTATCTTTGGATTTCCTAGTTCTTATATCAATTTTGATAACTGCATTTTTTTCAAGGAAATTGTCATTTTCATATAAGCAGTCATATTTGGTGAAATACAGCTGCCTGTAATAGTCCTTACACATGTGTAGAATGTGTAGCTGTGACCATCTTCATGTCTGACATTGGTGGTTACGTTCTCTCTTTTCGCAATCTTGGTGAGAACTTTTATTTTTCCATACATCCAGCTTTTGGCTTTATTAACATTTCCCAGAGACTTCAGTTCCTATCTGTCTTATTCCTCCCATGGACTGTGCTCTTCTATCCTGGCTGACAAGGAAGTGAGCCAACAGGGGTGAGTTTTGTCATTTTTAACATAATCACTAATAGCTACAAGTTTCCATGGGAAACTAGTGACTTTACAAGTTGTTTCACTTTATAAATCAGTTCAAAAGAGTTTCCAAAACTGTGGCCAGTGACTCCCCAATAGTTATGTAAATTTGCATTGCTAAACTCCCAAAACTCAAGGCTCTCCTAGATATTTTTGTTAGTAGTCTCTAATTTAATTCCTTTGTCCACTATTCTATGACATCGTCCTGAAGGCAAAATTTCCTTTACCTGTTTAAAACTCAATTTCTCTAAGATAAATCAAATTCACTGAACAGTGTTAAAGTATATTACACTAAAAATATAATTTTTCAGTAATTTCGTTACTATAATCTCCATTTTACAAATAAGGCTAGAATTGAAAACACTATGCTTATACCTAACTTCTAAATAATGGGAGAGAAAAACAAGCAGCTTGTTTAATCAAAGAAGCTTCTCTTCAAAATTCTGCTTTGAGGTTCTCAATGAATTGACAAGTAGAGAAAGAAACATTTGAAGAGAAAAGGGAAGACATAATAGTCAACCCTGATCAGCATGATTGGATTAGAATGCCCAGAAGCTGGGGAAGCTCTACTCTGGTGGGTGAGTCTTTCCAAAATTATTCGAAAATCCATGCTAGTAAGGGCCAGTGTGGGCACACACTTAAGACTGTGGGTGGACTGTGAGCCTGAGGCCATCCTAAACTGATCAACAAGTCAAACTAAGACAAAAAATACACAGACACACTACCAAAAGGTCATTAACTGTGCATGTAGCAAGGGAAGGAGCTGGGAGCTCAGAGGAAGCAAAACAAAAGCCACGCAAAAGACACTGTATTATACACTTACCATAAACAGTTCATTTGAAACCATGTGGTTTATTATGTTTTATAATGCTGGAATTAGGAGTTCAAAAACTGTAGAAGTTTACAACAACGGTACTTACCAGTCATATTTTCATCCAATGGCAGAGAGACTCCTACATCACAGATTTTAATTGTTTCAAAATCACCCTTAATTACAACATTTGATGACTTTATGTCTCCATGAAGCAGCTTCTTTTCTTGATGCAGATACTAAAATTGTAAAAACAATCAAATACATAAGCAGAAAAAAAAACTAATAAAAATTCTTTCAATAAAACAATGACTTGAACCAGGCTGTGGTGGCGCATGTCTAGGGAGGCAGAAGCAGGAGGATCTCTGAGTTTGAGGACAGCCTGGTCTACAGAGCAAGTTCCAGAGCAGCAGGAGCTACACAGAGAAAGCCTATCTCAAAAAACAAAACATATTTAAAAAAAACATCAATGACTTATAAACTGAACTTATTTATCTATTTCAAAGTACTTGAAGCTAGGAAGGGAACATGCCTGGTCATTTAAAATTTTTCTTAAAGATGTCTGAATTCTCAAAGCCCATATAGTTTTCTATCAGATTTCAAAACACTCCAATTTCACTTGAGGCCAATAGTTTTAAATTTTGAAATCTTCACCATAAAGCAAACATCTCAAATTGTGATGTAATGCAAGAAGAGCAGGTGACATGGGGCCACTATAATTCACGAGCAGAAGCAGAGATGTACTCCAAAGCTATATTATGTTTTATGCATCAACTCCTTTTGGGTTTGTATGTAATTACAGTCACATTTTGAACAATGCTGCAAAATAGCTGTTCATTTGTCAGCACCTGAGCATTATACTATGTGCCCAGCTTAGAAAGGAGAGGCCATGACCTGCTCTTCCACAGGAGCTTCCTATGCTTATTTCAAATGCAGCCCAGCATGTGGTCAATAGGCCTCAACATGGTTATATTATTAATTTCATTATACATACATACTTAGAGCCATCAGTCAGTAATTCAGATGTTTCTATCCTTTGTGTTTTTGTTTTTCGAGATGGGCTTTCTCTATGTAGCCCTGGCTATCCTGGACCTCACTCTACAGACCAGGCTGGTCTTGAACTCAGAGATCCACCTGCCTCTGCCTCTCTGGAATTAAAGGTGTGCACCATCAAGCCCAGCTCTATCCTATTTAAAGTTATCTTATCTATAAATGTACTAAATGGTACTAATTGTATTTACAATGCTTTTTTCTCAATCTGCTCCATAAACCAATTTCATAAACCTTAGCATGTAACCCTGACATCACTATCATCATTACACTGTGAGTCATCAGTAGTTTCCCAGAGTCACTATTACTAGTACTTAATTATTATATACATTTCTTTTCTTTCCTTGTGTTGTATCCATTGAAAAACACAGCACCATAGGTTAACCCACGTTTAATTTCTTTCTAGTTCACCAAAGCTATGTAAATAGAATGGCACAGTTACCTTTAGCCCTTAGGTTGTGTCTATCGAAACACAGCACCACAGGTGTAACCCATGTTTACTTTCTTCCTCGTCCACCAAAGCTAGGTAAGATAGAATGGCAGTTACCTTTAGCCCTCTCGCCATGTGCAGAGCAACTCTGAGAATCACAGCTGCTGGAAAAGGACTTCCGCTGTCTTTGTTGCGTTCTTCTATTAAGTCATTCAGAGACTTCTCACCTCCATACTCCATAGCGAGACACAGACTGCCGTCACTGGCTTCAGTAAAGGCACGATACCCTTAAGAAAGTGCAACAGTTTTCTATTAGACTCTGGAAACCAGGGCTTCTTCCGTAATGTAACTTGGACCAAAACTAATACAATGAGACAGCTGTCATTTTAAAAATTAACCCACAGGTATAATTTAAATGACCTCAAGTGTAGCACCACAGATCAAAACAGTTTTCCTATGCTTTCATCAATAGAATGATTCCCCCAGCTGCATTAGTACTAAACATGCAAAGGGAAAACAATGCAAGAACCCATCCATATACACGTAAGTAATCTAAATGAAGACCAGTCTAAGTCCTGAGATCCTCACAGCACCTGCACCAGACGACTGCACCTCAATCCCTGAGGGTTACACATCTAAAATATGTGGATTTTCAATGTTTTCTTTTTAGATTTCTCTTATGTGTATAAATATTTTGCCTGCATGTAGATATGTGCACCACATGTGTGCCTGGTACCAGTGCAAGTCAAGACACTGGATCCCCCGTGGATGGTTGTGAGCCACCACGTGGGTGCCAAGAACTGAATCTGGGTCCTCTGCAACTGTGCCAAGTCCTCTTAACTGCTGGTCTATCTCTCCATCTCCTTATGTGAATTTTTACTTTAGACAATTCACATTAACTTCATGTCCAATAACATCCAGGCCCAACTTGATTTTTATTAGCAAGACCATTTCAGAGTGTATCTATAGTGTTTCCAGATGCACAGAACATTGCTCCAACACACACTACCACCAAGTCAGCCTCTACTTACCTATGATGTTTGGATGATTGAGGTTTTTTAAAATCTTAGCTTCATCACTCAGTCTCTTCTGATACACAGTTCGATAATGATCATTACATAAAGGATTGATCTTTTTGACGGCCCAAGGAGAATGAGACAACCCTCGTGGAGATCTAAAATATACATGTGTAAATTTAAAGGTACAAAATGAGTAAAAACTAACAATATCCTCAAACTGACTCCATAGAAACATGTATTTAAAAATATATAAATTCTGTAGATCATTAACACGTTACATGTCTGTTCTGACCAAGTCAGTGTCTTGATGCACTGTTATCTAAGCTCTGGGAAGGAATTAAAGGAGAAAGATAAAGATGGAATGTTACAATTTATAAGAGTACAATTAAACTTGAAAACTGCTAACATGTCAGTCTACTATTTTATCAAACATTTTACCTATATGTAGCAGAGATGAGTTACAAGATTCTATAATTAATATTAAAGAAATTTAACTTAAACAGTCTATGTATAATGGTATTCCCTCTTTTACTCTTCTGTCCCACCACCCCCTAACTTCATGTGCTCTTTATTCCTTAAGCCCACTGAGTCCCCTTAGTGCCTGGGTACAAGAGCATCTCCTGGAGTGCAGGTAGCCTCTGACGGGCTGCATCCCTAAAGAGAACCGACTCTCCCCTCCCTATAGCCATTAACTGCCAATAGTTCCCCACCCCTGACACGCTCTTCTTCACCAACAGCATTTCATCTCCACACAGAATAATTCTCCAAGGATCTTTCTACCACTTCCCCTTCTTAGAGAAGCCAGAAAAGCATTAAGCTACTTCCCTTTTAATAATCCACCAGGAGGAATCCAGGAGTAAAGTACTTGGGGCAGAGCTCTGGCAGTTATCAAGATCCTGAGAACTGGAATGTAGCCTTCAGGTGTGATGAGGAACTTACCCAGTTCAGGCACATGGACCTAAGTTCCACAAATCCTGCACTCACCTTTTCATTAGGTAAACGTTGACCCCAGTGCCGAAGCCAAGCTTCTGCATAAATGGAGAGGCCGGAATATTTATACATGGAGTCGAACACAATACTAAAAATCAAAAACAAAAGCAAGAACTTAGCACTTGAAAACAGCAGTACAGAAGAATCCTCACAGTCTGGAAACACTGGGAAGATTAGTAATAGCATTTTTTACAGAGTACGTGAGTACCCTTTGATCACACTAACACTAATGTAAATGGCCTGTTTGTATGGCATACAAGGTAAAAACTTAAAAAATCGATGTAATTATTATTGTGTGTCTGTATACCCGGTATGTGTTTGCAGTTGTGTATGTGTAGACGTGAATGCCACGGCACATATGTGGAGGTCAGAGGACAGCTTTTGAACTGTTTGGGCAGATTACACTCGGTCAACCTAGTGAGCCATCTCCCTGGCCCTTCGTTACATTCTTAAAGGGCTATTTACAAATAAAGAATTGAGAGGCTGGTGAGATGGCTCAGCGGTCAAGAGCACTTGCTGCTCCTCCAGAGGACCAGAGTTTGATTTCCAGCACCCACATCAGGCAGCTTACAACCAGCTGTAACTCCAACTTCCAGAGAATCCAATGCCTTCTACTGGCCTCCGAGGGCACCCACATGCATGTGGCATGCACACATACACACATACAGTCATTGATAAAAACATATCTTAAAGAAAAAATAGAGAGATAAAAGAAGAAAAGCACACAAGCAAGCATAAGGAAGTCTCGTTGTGGCCCTCAAGGTCTACCAGGAATGTCACCGTGTGTCATTGAGACACGCTGTCACCTGCAAAGACCATGCCCAGAAACAGCACTCTGTTTACAAAAACCAAAACAGAAAATTGCAAGAAAATTTTGTAGTGTTTTAAGTACTTTTATGATTCTGTGCTGGGACACATTCATAGCATCCCGAGGTACATATGACCTGTGTGTCACAGGCTGGACATGCCTGGAACTATGTGTGTACAACCTGGCCTTTTATGTACAACCTGGCCTTTTACATAAAGTTTCCTGATCCCATGACATGTGCCCAAGGAGATCTCTCTCTCTCTTTCTCTCATACACACACACACACACACACACACACACACACACCATGGACACATATGTTTGAATACTAGAATTTGCTCGGGCCTCTGCAAAAACAAAACAAATCTAAACAATTCAGAGCATTCTGTAATTATTACAAAGATGAGGCAGGTCTGCTTCTGGTCAGGAATCACTGCTCTTGGAACTGCTCTCTCTGTGAACGGGAAAACCTGCCCAATACAGTTTCCAGATGTGTGACAAGAGGCAGAGCAGAGATGTGACCCCTGAGCAAAGACGAACTGACGAAGCAAGCCCCATCATTGCCCCATGGCACTGAAAGGCAGTCCCAGACTCAAGCACCGAGGAAAAACCCAAGAGTACTGTTAAACCAGACACAGAGAGCAGAGTCCAAGAAGGACTAGGTAGCTGGAAGCTTCAGAGCAGAACACAGGAGGGAGCTAAAAGAAAGAAAATGGACACCAGAAAAGATTTCCCGTAGAGTGCTTGGCTAGTACTTAACTTCACACATAATGGGTAGTATCCCCCCAACCAAGAAAGCAATGGAAGCCTAGGGGTAAGATCACTTTACCATCATCAGCCAAACCAGGAGGCACTATAGCAGACTGTTAAGTGAAGCCCTTGAAAGGGTAACAACTCAGCACTACTGCTAACTTTTAGCTTAAGCAAAGTCTGTAAGAAAGCTTACAGGCCAGTCTCAAAAGGAGCAGGCTCACCATCATCCAACCAAATAAGCTTTGGGGCTTCATAAAACCACACACCCTGTAGAGTAACAAAATCCAGCACTCGAAGACATAAAACACCTACCACCTAATCAAAAATTACCAGGTATGACAGAAGCAGAAACCAGGGTTCACGCCAGAAGAAAAAGAAACCAATCGAAACATACCACTAAAGGACAGGGATGGCAGAGTAACAAATCATAAAAACAGACACAATCTCAGAAAGATGCTCACTGATGTAAAGGATAGTCTGAGGACTAAACAGATGTTCTTACAGGTCCTTATGGGCTGGGTGTGGGAGCACAAGCTATAATCTCAGGATTCAGAGGCTAGAGAAAGGCTGGAGCCTGATAAATACATCTGTGAACAGCTACATCAATATACATCGGGAACAACACAAATATGCACACTAGTACCTCTATTCAAAAGCACACTAAGCCAGTGTAACAAGGTAATTTTTTTAAAAAGTTATAGAGCTTGGAGTGGGAAAAAAATTGTTAAAATGTTGGTTAATCTATACATGACCAACTACTTAAGATATCCTGGCCGGGCGGTGGTGGCGCACACCTTTAATCCCAGCACTTGGGAGGCAGAGGCAGGCGGATCTCTGTGAGTTCAAGGCCAGCCTGGTCTCCAAAGCGAGCTCCAGGAAAGGCGCAAAGCTACACAGAGAAACCCTGTCTCGATAAACAAACAAACAAACAAAAGATATCCTAAACAAGCCAGGCGGTGGTTTAATCCCAACACTCAAGAAGTAGAGGCAGGTTGATCTCTGAATTCAAGGCCAGCCTGGTCTACAGAGTGAGTTCCAGGACAGTCAGGGCGACACAGAAACCTTGTCTCAAAAACCAAACAAACAAAACAGACATCCTAAACAATCTTCAAGACACATCGACAGGCGAAAGTGTTTGCTATGCAAGCCTGATGCTGAATCTCCTCCTAGGAGAGAACCAACCCCTGTTAACATCTGGTTCCAGCCAGAAGACCATCACCAGGAAGAACCTAAAATCCCGAACGACCATGTCAGCCGACAGAAAGTCTGGCCTGCACTCCATTATGGTTAGCATGGTTGTAATAACCAATGCTACGACTGTTCACAGACAATGACTATGAGCAAACTCTAAAACTTCTCCAGTAGAAACAGCAACAAGTCTTACTTCTGCAAGCTTACCAGATTTCCTTTTTTCAGATAATTTGTTTGGTGTCTTGAAATTATTGACTCCTTCCATTGTAGCAAGCACTTTAGGTCCTATGATGAAAACAAGCTAAGTTATAATGCAGCTATAAAGAATAACACTGTGAGAAGAATCCCATAACATCATTTTATCATAGAAATACACAATCTGAGAACTGAAAAAGACCTTAGCAAATACTTTGTCCAGTTTTATTTACAATGGTAAAACTGAAAGACAGAGATATGATTACTTACTCGCGGTCATACTATCAGAGGTCAGGGGTTGTAGTTTTAACTATGAAATGTATACTTAGCAGCTAGAGATAGAGCTCAGAAGGTAAAGGCACTTGCTGCCAAGCCTGCCAACTTGAGTTCAATTCCTGGAACCCATAGAGTTGAGAGAACCAACTTCCACAAGTTGTCTTCTGACCTCCACACACACTGGCACACAACTGCCCACACACTTACACCATACACACACACACACACACAAATAAATGTAATTTAAAAAGAAAACTTAAAAATATAAACTTGAATAAAAAAAATACCTAGTTCAAAAAAGTAAGCAGGAGCTGGGAATGTAGCTCAGTGGTAGAATGTTAGCCTAGCATGCACATGGCCATGAGTTCGATCCCCAATGCCAAAACATAAAGGTAAACAGTGTGTCTCCCTCTCATACTTCCCAGGAGAAGTCACAAACAGGTCTCGTTTTCCTTTAAGACAAGCCTATATGCATGCCTGTAATTCCAGCACTTGGAGGCTAGGACCAACCTGGGCAACAGTGAGACCCTGCCTCAAACAACAAAAACGAAAACTGTATATAAGCAGCAATTCCCCTAACAGTCCAAACAGACAAGAGAAGTAGCCCTTAGATGCTGAATAAGGAGCACAGTGTGAGATCTGCATACAAAGTAACCAAGTATTGCTATGGACAATACAAGTGATCCAGGAAAACAGGCTAAATGAACAGAACCAGATACAGAAAGTCACACGTATGACTCCATTGATGGCACATGTCTAGGGCTATCCAGAAATGTCCAGAAAATGCCTTGATTTCCTGATGGCTTAACTGTGGCCAGGAAGAAAAAAGTTAAAATAAAAGGGGGTGGGAGGCTTTCTACATTGAACAAATGAAAAAAAAATGAGGGTATCGGAGATTGGGAGCTCATTTTTGGATGCTTTATTAGATCTTGGTGGAAAGGTCAAACAGGCAGCCAGATTAAATAGACGGCCAAATATAAATCTGGAACAAAGCTGAAGACATGATTTTGTGTGCCGGGCGGTGGTGGCGCACACCTTTAATCCCAGCACTCGGGAGGCAGAGCCAGGCGGATCTCTGTGAGTTCGAGACCAGCCTGGGCTACCAAGTGAGTTCCAGGAAAGGCGCAAAGCTACACAGAGAAACCCTGTCTCAAAAAACCAAAAGAAAAAAAAAAAAAAAAAAAAAAAGACATGATTTTGTGGGCTTCTCAATCGAGATGGGGTTAACTCTGAGATGCTAGGTGAGAACGGGTGCCACCCTCAGTACCCAGTTTGGGACATGGAGGGAACAAATCAGCCTGAAGAATGCAAGCCGTGTGCAAAATGCTTGGCAAAGAGTGGCGTGGAGAATGTCCATGTCCCTGCAGCTTGAGGACTGGAGACACAGACACAGCGATTTAAAAAGATTAAAACCCCTAGGTCTAAATGCTTCAACATTCCCTTATATTCCGGACACTCAAAACTGCCTTACCTTCCACTGAATGCTATTTGTATCAAAATATGCTATGCCCCACCCATTTCAGGTGTCTAGTGGTATTTTTCTTTCCTGGCTGAATTTGAGCCTTAGTCTATATACTACCTTAGGTCTGTATATACTTTCCATAGGCATTAACTGTTAAATAACTAACTTTAAACCACATCACCTTTAGGCTTAGGGTTCAAAGGCACATTTGATGGAGCTGGTGGCGCTACTGATGGGCTTGCTAAATCCTTGGTCATGTTTTCTTCTGTTGAGTCTGGGTCTCACCAGAGCTTAACTGGCCTTCAACTGTCTGTGTACACCCAGCTGATATCCACTGTTCCATCCCCCTGCTTCAGTTCCCAAGGACTAAGATTACAAGTGTACAGCCAGCTTGGTTAATCTGATCATTGCTTTTAAGGTTTTATTTTTCATTACATAGGTGTGGGTGGCAGGGAGTGGGTGGCATGCACGGCAATACAGGTGCCTGAGGTGAAGGATGGAATTACAGGCAACTGTGAGCCACTCCAGGCCCTGCAAGAGCAGAGCAGACGCCAACCACTGAATCAACTCTCCAGCGCCCCCTACCCACAACTTTATAATATTCTTTAACAGTGCTTGACTTTTCAAAAGTATCTTTTTATTAGCATATGTTAACTCTACATGATTATGGGTTTCACTATGAATTTTCATGTATATATACGTATGTAAATACATTTTTTAAAAAATATCAATATTCCCGTGTATGAAACTCTACCCACAGCCACATTCCTGTCTCTACTTCTTCAGTCTCTCCTCCCTAGTGCTGGAGCCACAGGCACTCTCTCCGTCCTGAGAATGGAACCCAGGGCTCCGTGCAAGCTAGGTGTGGGGGGCCCAAAACAGCTTGACAACACAGCTGCCATGACAGGCTTAGGGGCCCAGACACAACCGCTGCGACAGGCTTACTCACAGGTACCACCCACATCCAGGAAAAGCCGCCATAAACTAACACCACCCAGGATACACGCAGGGGTGGGCCTGCATCTAAGCGGGAAGTACCTGACATCCCAAACATTCCAACCATTAGGTAAGATCCACAGGTGTCCCTGAGCCTAGCACACACCTATTTCCCTTTTACAGATACCGCCTAGACAAATGTCAGCCAATCAGGGTTCTGAACCCTAGAAATGCCCTCACCCCAACCTCTGCTATGATTAAAAAACAAAAACAAAAACCTACCCAGCCCAGGTTCACTCCGTTGGACAGACAGAGAGACCAAGTTCCGAGCTTGAAATAAAGGCTCTTTACTTTTACATATGGGATTCGGTCTCCGTGGTGGTCTTTTGGGGTCCCCGAGATCTGGGCATAACACTAGGCCCGGACTGTACCCAATGAGTCACTGCCCCAGGCCACATCCCTAACCCTTTCTACTCTACTGTGGCCTCACCTTAAAAAGCAGAGGCATTAGCTGAGAGGTGCTTCCCCAACTCCTTCATGGAGAAGGGGGTGATTTCCTCCCTGAACCCCCAAACTCCCGGCGATCCAGGAGCTCAGGGTCAGATTCTTGGAGGTGCGCGATGGTTCCAAAGGGTTCCCCAATTCTCCTCTGTATGCTGTCTTCCCCTGGGTCCTCCCTCAATCCTCCCCAGGCCTCTGTGTATCCTCTGTCAGCTGCCCTTCCCGGTAGATCTCCTCGGCCGCTGTCCAATGGGTCCTGAGTCCCCTTAGCCACTGTCTCCCTCCCGTCCGCGATCCTCCCTCTTTCTGGTCCGCGATCTCCCACCCTTTACCCCTGTCCGCTGTCCTCCCTCGAGTCCGCCACGCTTTCCCTTACCGCAGTCACACCCTCGGGTAAAAAGGGGAAAGTGATGAGCTAGTAGCTCAAAGCTGTCTGGGCCCTAGTCCGGAAGGTGCAGGCACAGCTCCCGGCGACACTCGCAGTAACCGCCGCAGCGATCAGGCGATCGCGTTTTCAAAGGTCGCGCCGTGCCCGGCGGCACTAGGTCAGTACTGCCGAGCAGGCTCAGATCCCTCTGGACAGCTGCACCGGGAAGTGCAAGATCAGCTCCGGCCAACACTCGCTGTAACCGCCGTTGCGTTTGGGACGCGCGCACTTTCAAAGTCCCCGCCGCGGACTACGGGGCGGTGCTAGGGTCAGAACTCGCGCGTTCGCACAGTCCGTCTCGGCCTGCTTTGGTTTCCAGGTTTGAACTAAGCCACAGAGAAGGGACCTTCCAAAGGAATGGCTGGAAAAGTTATATATAACAAATATCAGTCCTTCGGAAGAACACATGCTGGCAAAAAAAGAAAGAAAAGAAAAAAGAAAAAGAAAAAGTGTGCCCGTTTTGAAGGCAAGTCTACCCAAACTACAAACACTGTTCAGAATAAGTAGGGTGTTTTATTGCAGATTTATGTGACCTTAAAACACTAACTAAGTGCCGGGCGTTGGTGGTGCACGCCTTTAATCCCAGCACTCGGGAGGCAGAGCCAGGCGGATCTCTGTGAGTTCAAGGCCAGCCTGGGCTACCAAGTGAGCTCCAGGAAAGGTGCAAAGCTACACAGAGAAACCCTGTCTCGAAAAACCAAAACAAAAAACAAAACAAAACAAAAAAAACCACTAACTAGAAATATGTAGTTAGGGTTTATAGTTTGGAGATAAGAATAAAATTTAAATACTTAGAAATTTTGCTAATTTAATTTTTTTTAACTATATATGGTGGGTGTGGGTTCGGGCGTGCGGATGTGTTTCCGCCATGCTCCTGTGGAGGTTAGAGGACAACTTTCAGAAACTGGTTCTCTCCGTCCACCTCAGATTCCTGCGATCTAACAGATAGATGGGCAGGCTCCAACAGCAAGCTCTTTCCTCCCGCCGAGCCATTTCACGGGCCCGATTTTGCTAATTCCTGTAATTACCACATTCTACTTAACGAATATTTTCGGAGCACCTACTGTGTCTGTACTTGACCGCTCACTGCATAACATAATCTCCGGTGTTCACTACAAGAGACACGGATTAAGTTTAGGAGAACAAGAAGACATTCCCATAACATCTATAGGACTCAAGGACCATGTGATGCCTTAAAAAAGAAAACATACGACATAACACAAGCAACACTGAGACGCCTCCCCAGCAGGAGCACTCGGTGCCGCCCTGTAACTTACTCTGCTATAGTCTGGAGGAATTCAACCCTCAGTCTGCGCCCACACAGATGGCACAACTTCTTTGCTAAGATAGTATCACACAGTGACATGAATCCTATATGTATTCACATGCTAATATACATTAACACACAGTCTTGTCTAGTGACATCAGTTTCGTTGGCACTGATATCTATTTTATTTCTAAGATGCAGTTTCTCAGCATGTTTTCACCTACATCTTTTTTTTTTTTTTTAAAGATAGTCTTACGACAGGTGGTGGCACACGCCTTTAATCCCAGCACTCGGGAGGCAGAGGCAGGCGGATCTCTGTGAGTTCGAGGCCAGCCTGGTCTACAGAGTGAGATCCAGGAAAGGCGCAAAGCTATACAGAGAAACCCTATCTTGAAAAACCAAAAAAAAAAAAAAAAAAGGGAGAGAGAGAGAGTCTTACTATGTATCCCTGCCTGACCTAGAACTTAATATGTAGACTAGGCTGGCCTCAGACTCATAGAGAGCATCCTGTCTCTGCCTCCCGAGTCCCGGGATTAAAGGCGTGTACCACCATTAACCAAGGTAATCTTTTAAAAGATTTATCTATTTTTATTTTGTGCATTCGAGTGTTTTGCCTGTGTATATGTCTATGCGCCATGAACATGCAGTGCCCATGGAGGCCAGAGAAGAAGGAGCTGGGTCCCCTGGCACTAGAGTTACAGACTATTGTGAGCCGCCATGTCAGTACTGGGAATCAAACTCAGATCCGCCAGAAGAGCAGCCAGAGCTCTTAGCGGCTGAGCCATCTCTCCAGGGCCATTTCTTTTTTAAGTGGGGGGAAGTTTTTTCTGGGTTTAGAACTATCTATCATCATTCAAACAAGATAACTTCATTGTTTATTCTTTGCCCTGTAGTATGTTAAGCAACTGTTGAAAATCAGTGCTGGGAAGAGGGTGTTGCTCGGTTGAAACCTCCAGTTTGTGCCTGCATGATTCAGAAAGCCCCATCTCTCTCTCTCTCTCTCTCTCTCTCTCTCTCTCTCTCTCTCTCTCTCTCTCTCTCTCTCTTCCCAAACCCAGTCCTCTCAGAGAATCTCCAACAAAGAAAAGGCACCAAAGAGCCCAGTTCCTCATTCCTGGTGACTGTTGTGACTTCCTCCCCTGTTGCTGCCAGCAGCCCAAGTCCCCACCTAAGCTTTTGACCATCCTTGGGCACAAATCCAGCTTGTGGCAGACACGTCATCACGCCTCGCCTACAACCTATATAACCTGCCTGCTTTAGTCCAGGCATGCAGCTTCTCCAGCCTTGATCTCTGAGACTGGAGAACCCACCCAGGAGTTGCTTTGCTCAAATAAAACTGTTGTTATACTTTTCAATTCGGCTTGCTCTCTGGCTTACTGCATTGCCAGAGAAACCTATTGGGAGGGAGGGGCAGAAAACCTATTAGGTGTCATGGAGACTCATAAACTTCTGTCCCACACAGACCTGCTTCCCAACAGAGTCTTCACCTTCATCTCCTCTAAAGGTCTTTAAGAAAAGAATGATAACAGTGATAGCAAGCACTTATTTAGTGTTTTGATGTGTCTGACATGGATTCATTTGCTTTACAGATATTAATGTATTTAATCCTCACACGTCTATCATATGGATTGCTATGATCGAACCTCATTTGTCCTTTTGTAACACACATACATATGTAATTTTAAATCTAGACTCCTCACATGAAGAAAGCATGCATTATTTGCCTTGCCGAGTCTGGTCTATGTCTTTAACATTTGACTTCCAGGTTGGTCTGTTTTCCTACAAATATCACAATAACCTTCATTTTTTCAAATGAGGAAACTGAGGAAGAAAAGAGTTGAACAATAAGGCCTAAGGTCAGAACTAATAATTTATGTGAACAGGATTCAAAAATATGCTGAACTTAGTATTCCTTTTAAACAAATGTACTCAGTCTCTTCCACCACACACACACACACACACACACACACACACACACACATACACACACACATACACACACACACACCCTTACCTCCATTCCCAGTTTCTTCCCATTTTGTATCACTGTCTTCCAAATATGGAAGCACAGTATCTTCTCTCACTGTCCCCATTTATTTATTTGCTATTTATTATTTATTTATTGAGATAGTTCTTGCTATGTAGTCATGGCTGGCCTGGAACTCATAATGTAGACTAGGCTAGTCTCAGACTCACAGAGATCCACCTAGCTCTGCCTTCTGAGTGTTGAGATTAAAGGCGTGTGCCATCAATGTCAGGCTATTTTTTTTATTTTTATTCGTTTGTGTGTGTGTGTGTGTGTGTGTGTGTGTGTGTGTGTGTTTTCAGGTACCCTCCCAGGCCAGAGGAGGGTGTCCGAGTCCCTGGAGCTACAGTTACAGGCAGCTGTGAGAGCTGCCTAGCCTGTGTGCTAGGTCCCAGGTCCTCTGCAAGAGCAGGAATCACTCTTTTTTTCTTTTTTTAAAATAATCATTTTTTATTTTGAGCATTGATTGGTGTTTTACCTGCCTGGATGTCTGCGTGAGGATGTTGGATCTCCTGGAACTGGAGTTACACACAGTTGTAAGTCACCATGTCGGTGCTGACATGGAATTGAACCTGGGTCCTCTGGAAGAAACAGCCAGTGTTCTTGACCTCTGTGCCATCTCTCCAGGCCCGCAAGCACTCTTCATTTAAGTCTCCAGCCATATTTTAACTTGTGTGTGTGTGTGTGTGTGTGTGTGTGTGTGTGTGTGTAAACATGGTATTGTACACCTCAGCATCATTAAATAACTACAGTGTTCTAGGCTTTTATTAAGTCTTAGGTTTTTACAAGCCCTCTATGTTCTATTCTTAGTAGATAATAAAATCCTGCCTAAAGCCAGACTCCAAAAAGCTTCTTAATTAACCACTGCTTGTGAAAAGAAGCTCTAGGGAGATGAAATTATTGACATGGGTATAACTTGAGGCTAATGAAAACATTAGCTCATGAAAACAAAGGCTCTTGCCTAACATTCACAGCTCTCCTGCTCTGTTCCCAGTCTCAGACCTGTTCAAGTACCTCCAGAGATTTCCCACAGAAACCTGTGATCGTCACAAGCTTAAGGCTATTGTCTGTGAGATGCATCCAGTCATCTCAAAACCTTGCCTGCTGATCAGTTGTCTTAGGAGACAGCTCCAACCTGGATCAGTTGTTTCTTTCAGTATATAAACCCAGAATCCCATTGATAAACAAAAGAACAAACTCTAATTTGACTCCAGCAGATTGGCGTCAAAGCAGCATCGGCTTCACCACTGTTTGCTCGTCTCCTCACTTGGTTTTTGAGACAGTGCTTCAGAGAGCCCAGGCTCCCCTTGCTTGAACTTGCTAAGTAGCCAAGGATGATCTTCTGCTCTTCCTGCCTCTCCCTCCCGAGTGCTGAGATCACTGGCTTGTACCACCAAGCCCAGTTTATGTTGTGCTGGGGATCGAACTCAGGGTTTTCATACATACAACTGAGCCACATCCTCACACCTTTTTTATAACAAGCATTTTAGCCTCTCTATTTTAGGGACTTTTGGTTTTCTAGGACTTACTTTCAAAGTTTTAATGTTTTGCTTTCTTTTTAGAGTACTAACCTTTCCCTCTCTACTGCCATTTCATTCTTAATTCTCTTTGAGTTGGTGTCCTTGCTGCTGATTGGCTAGAAGAATGGTGAAAATGTTTAGGAAAAAAGAAAAAAATATTTAATCTTACTGCTTATGTATTTCCAACCAGTCAGTTCAGCATGGTCTTGAACATGCTACAAGTTCACAAGTTCTGCTGTCCTGAGGTCTTTAGGTTCCAAGGCGAAGGCACCAGAGCCACCTGCTTATGTTCCTGTATGTTGGCCTTTGTCTTTCTATATCCATATATATGTATATATGTATGTATGTATGTATGTATGTGTGTCTGTATGTGTGTATGTATGTATATAGACATATATGTCTATATATATATATATTTTGAACTGGAGCTTCCCTTTTGTGAATAGTTTTATGTCAACTTGACACAAACTAAAGTCATTTGAGAGGACAGAACTTCAATTGAGAAAAATGCCTCCATAAGATCCAACTGAAGGCATTTTATTAATTAGTGATTAATGGAGGAGAGCCCATTGTGGGTGGTGCCATCCCTGGGCTGTGGTCCTGGGTTCTATAAGAAGGCAGGCTGAACAAGCCATGGGGAACAAGCCAGTAAGCAGCATCCCTCCATGACCTCTGTATCAGCTCCTGCCTCCAGGATCCCGCCCTACAGGAGCTCCTGTCCATCACTGCTTTTGATGGTGAATGTTACACGGGACTGAGAGAGAAATAAGCCCCTTCCTCCCCCAAGTTGCCTTTGGTCATGGTGTTTCGTCATAGCAACAGATACCCAAACTAGACACCTTTCTTCCCTCATCTATGTTCTGACATCTCTTCCTCCTGCATCACGGAAGTGTCTTCCTTCCTCTACCTGGACTTCCAGCCCAGAGAACTCTGCCAACCTCCCAGCTTTCCACCCGGCTACAGCCCCCTCCTCCCCTCTTGTAGCTTTCCCCTTCACAGTCTGGTTGATCCTTTTGTTTGTAAACTTCATCCTGTCACCGCCCCCCCCCCCGCCCCAAAATCCTCCAGGGACCTGGTAAACTCCAGGGTAAAATTCGCCCTCTTTGTGACCTGACCCTGAGTGTTTCCCCAGACTTTGCCTTGATGGGACTCTGGCTCTGGTTAAGACTGAGTCTGTGGCAGTGCCTAGAGGACTCCTGGTTTTTCTCACATCTCCAGCATAGACACACACTTTCTTCTGAGCCAGGAGTTTCCTTCCGGTCTAGATTAGTATCACCTCACCACTCTTCAGTCCAGGCACCACCCACTTCCGGGCATCCTCTTTTCTCCTCACATAGTCCACAGTCATGGCTGTTCCTCCTCCTCGGAGCTCCCAGAGAACCTTCCCGTTCTCCTAGTCCAGGACACTCCAACACAACGGAATTCTCTTTCCTTCTGTCTGCTTCCTACAGCATCAGCTCTAGATCCTTCTCCTGGGTGTGTGCTCAGAAATGAATGAGAGAAAAGGTGGACAGACTCTGTTACATGGAGAATCTATCTGTCCTTCAGTGACATGCCAGCTGGTCTGGGGATAGTCATTGAGGTGAAGTTTGAATGCCTTAGCAATAGTCCCTGAGCCTACGTTTGCCATCTACTGCAGCTGGGCTGTGTGCCCACATTCACCCCCACATCCCAGAAAAAAATTCACATTTCAATTCCCTAGAGCCTCCTGTGATGACATTGGAGATGAGGCCTCCCTTTGGAAACTAATTGAACTTGAATGAATTCATGAGGGCGGAGTCTAGTTTGACAGGACCCATGCTCTTGGAAGAAGAAATACCAGCCAAGTCTCTGATACCATTTGGGTGTCCGGTTCAACTCAATGATGCTATTAATCAAAGTTAACAAAGGTCCCAAGGCTAAGGGTACAGTTTGCCAGCACTGCCCTTCATGTTAGTTGACAATTGCCAGGACCGGGTCCCCAGGTCACCCATAACTTGTGTCCACCTTGGCTGCAAATCTGTGACCCCTTCCATGGGTTCTGTCATTTTCTAGATCTGTTCCTATAACTAAGGGAAGAGTTGACTTACTACTGTCAAGTATTACAAAGTACTTTTTTTGCCATATGAAAAAGTACAGAGATGGTCCAGAAAGATTCCTAAAGCAGGAACTGTTCCTGTGGAGTTAGGGTACACCACTCTCTTGACTCATGGACACATTCAACAATCTGGAAGTTTCTTAACCTGATATTTGAGGGATGTCTATGGAGGCTTCATTATCTAGATATGATCCATTATTAATTCAATTTTTGTTCTTTTCTGTCTCCAAAGATGGGAAGTGGACTGAAAGTTCTATGCTTCTAATCATGCCTTGGTCTTTCTGGTGCCTAGCTCCCATGAAGAAACTGTGAGAACAACTGATGTGCTCCTGACCCAGGAAGCTTCAAGGCATTAAGAGCATTGGAGAGCCCTGGGCATCTGGGAGAGATGCACAGCTGCAGCCCTGGAGAGAAAAGCAGGCAAGACCTGGGAAGGCCTCTGTAGCCACCTGCTTGGAAGGTGCAGCCCCTGATCAACCTAGAGGTGTTCATGCAGCTTTTTTATTTCTCTCACCCCCCAGTAAGAAGTGAAATTTGCTGGTTCTGGGAACATGGGGTTTGAAAAACAAGAAGCACTTTGGAAAATGTGCTATGATCTCAGATGCCTCTAATTGATGAGTTCCTGATTCCACTGTGGTCCAGCGGACTAGGAAGATGGGACGAGGAATTCAAACCCTCCCTGAGGGAAGACGCCCACTACATGCCTAACAAAGCTGCTTGTTCCATCTCCTGTGATTGTGTAAGACTCCAAGTTGGCCCCAGCAGCTGGCCACAGTCTCTGTGTCCTGACGTCATTTCTGCTCCACACTGCTCTTCACTCTAACTCAGCCAGGAAAAAAAAAAAGTATCAGTTCTCAACTTCCAAGGGTGAATGAATACAAGGAATAACAGGAAATGAGTTTCTGCGGTTTGCATTTTTAACTATTCATTGCCCACTTGGAATGTGTAGGGTGACAGGGGGCTTACAGGGAATAGAAATCCTTTTGCCTACTGCCTTCTGTTTGACATTGTCCTGGCACAGAGACAATATGGCCACTAAACATACTTGTGGTGGCTGATCTTGACCATCAACTTGATAGTACCTGGAATCAACTAGGAGACATGCCTCTGGACAGGCCTGTGAGACCATTTAGGACGGGAAAATCTTCCCTAAAGTAGGGTGACATCCTTCAGCAGTGACCCAGATAAAGTAACCCAGGACTCTGAGTGCCTGAGAGATCTGATCTGAAAGCCTCTTCCTTAGGGACTAGTTCTACCTAGCTGTGACACCTATGAACCACAAAAAATGGCTAGGGTGGCAAGATATCCCTAAGGGTGCATCGGTGGTACTCGTGTCTTGGTAGTAACTAATTGGGCTATCTAATTGGACTCATGGCCCGCTCAACATGAGGGGAAACATGCCTAGTACTGGAAACCTAGTCAGCTTCCGGGGGCCTAGTGAGGTCATGGATCTTAGAGGAAAACCTTATACCACCAATTTACTAAACCAATGTAATTCCTAAACTGTATTCCAAAACTTATCCTTATATCCCCAGGTAAGTATAGGTCTCATGCCTCATCAAAGAAACACACACACACACACACACACACACACACACACACACACACACACAATCAGTTCTGGTCCTCTAACAATCCTGACCAGCATGATACTATTTGAAGAGAAATAAACCAGATCTCTTAAAGGCAGGGAAAAAAATCATTGGGTCTTTTCTTGAGGAAGATGATAGAATCAAGGAGCTGTTCAAAGCAGAGCCATTAAAAATAGCCAAAGCCTGTGGTTGTTTTGACGCCTTGTCCAGGAAGCCACCTTCTCAGCACAATGTCCGTTTGCTGCTTTGGATAAGGAGTCCCCCAGCACCGTGATGGACCAAGCGAAGACTTAACCATCCTCAGCACACTTCTCGCTGAGACTCCAACCCTGATGTGGGGTATTAAAAGAATGTGTGGTGGTTTGAATGAGAAAGGCTCCCACAGACCCATGTGCTTGAATGTTCGTTTCCCAGCTGGTGGAACTGTTTGGGAAGGATTAGGAGGCGTGGCCTCGTTGGAGGTATGTCACTGGACTCGGGCCTTGAGGTTTCCAAAGCCCACACTGTTCCCGGTGTCTCTCCCTACCCCTGACTTTTGGATCAAGAAGAAAGCCCTCAGCATGCTCTGCCATTGCTCCAACATCCTGGTTTCTAACCTCTGAAACTGGAACCCCTGATAAAATGCTTTCTTTTATAAGGTTCCCTGGTCATGGTGTCTTATCACAGCAATAGTAACTAACAGAGTAGAAACTTCATTAGGCTGTGGTGTTTTGAGTGGAGCCTTTGGGAGATGACTAGGCTTAGATAAGGAGATGGGCATTCTGTCGTGAGGTGTCAACCAGAGAAGACCACTCAGACACAAGTCAAGCCAATAGAAAGTCTTTATTAGCTGGCCAGCAACCACCCTGGGTGTTTGGGACCCTCATGCCATCCTGAGCCATTCTCAGGGTGAACTTTTAAGCACAAAAACCATGTCCTGGGTTGTTGACACACCTCCGCTAGCAAGAACAATTAGTAAGAGGCAGAACTACAGAAGCCAAAAAGCAAGGGTAGTACATCGAGGGAACTTCCGAGAACTATGAACGTTGGATGAACGTTCTTTGCTCTCATTTTGCAGATGATGCCGCCTGCATGCTGGGTCCCAAGGCCTGAATGGTACATCCATCATGGTGTCAGTTGTGCTAAGGTCTGGGGGCCTGTTACAGTTCCATTATAAAAGTCCTAGAGGGGAAGGGACCAGAACACACACGTGAACTCCCCATCTCTCTGTGTGGTGCGCTGTGATGCCCCAAGACTGTCTGCAAGAAGACTGTATCAGCTACTTGGCTCATTACTGTGGCCAAATGACTGACGGAAAGCATCTTAAGGGAGGCAGGGTATATCTTGGCTTGGTTTAAGAAGGGCGCAGTCCGTCACGGGAAGGAAGGGCCGGTGGCAGGAGTGTGAGACAGTGGTCACATCGTGTCAGCGGTGGGACGCAGAGAACAGACAGGAAGTAGGACCAGGGTATACAGGCTCAAGGCCCGCCCCTAGTGAGCACTTCCTCCCACCAGGCTCTACCTCCTGAGGTTCTACAACCTTCCCAAATAGCGCCACAAGCTGGGGACCACGTGTTCAAACACTTGAGCACATGGGGGGGGGGGCATTTTACATTCAAATCACTATGAGAGTCATGACCAGATACAGCCCCTTGTTCTCGAACAGGACTGGATGGGAATGAACGTCTTTGCCGGATAACTTACCCAGTTTGTGGTACTGTGTTATTATCATTAGAAAGTGGGCTAGGAAGTAGGCATACGAGAAAGCAGAACTCCTCAAAGTCTACTAATGTACCTGTTAACAGTCTCAAATAAGCCGGGCAGTGGTGGTACACGCCTTTAATCCCAGCACTCGGGAGGTAGAGGCAGGCAAATCTCTGTGAGTTCGAGGCCAGCCTGGGCTACAGAGTGAGTTCCAGGAAAGGCTCCAAAGCGACACAGAGAAACCTTGTCTCAAGAAGAAAAAAAAAAAGTCTCACATAAATTCAGTAAGCCTGAGTCAGAGAACAGTCCTAATTGCACATACAGCTAATTAAGCGACTGCTACAGTGAATAGGAGTTTTTCACTAATTTGGATTGGAAATCTAAAATTAGGTGGGCTTAGTTGATGCTCCTCCCCGTGTGCATAGGAAGGGGGTGCAGTCTTTTAGAAACTATCTTTGTGTGCATGTGTGTGTGTGTGTGTGTGTGTGTGTGTGTGTGTGTGTGTGTAGATATGTGCACATGAGTACAGGTGCCTGCAGAGGTCAGAGGTGTCGGATCCCTCTGGAGCTGGAGTCCAGGCAGTTGTCAGCCCCCTGATGTGGGTGCTGCCAGAGCGGTAAGATCTCCTAACATCTGAGTGATCTCTCTATGCCCAGTAAACACTTCAAACAAATTCTATGAGGTGGAACACTAGCCCACTAGCCCGCGGGAAAGGACACTAGTCCTCTCGAGCATGCGGCTCTGGCAGGCCTTGCTCTCCCCCATTCCCTTGGCCTTGCTAGAAAACGTTAGATTCCATTCCTAAAGCGAGCCACCAAATCCATTCCCTTATTTGGCCACTTCCTCCTCCTGAGGCTGACCACCAAGGTCCAGCTATCAAAGTATTAAAATCCAGCAATCAAAGGCCCTGTTTGGCTGCCCTAATTAACACGCCCAGTTAAAAATAAAACACCTCAGAGCTGGAGAGATGGCTCAATGGTTAAGAGCACTGACTGTTCTTCCAGAGGTCCTGAGTTCAATTCCCAGCAACCACGTGGTGGCTCACAACCACCTGTAATGAGATCTGGTGCCCTCTTCTGGCCTGCAGGTGTATATGCAGACAGAACACTGTATACATAATAAATAAATCTTTAAAAAAAAAATCAAACACCTCATCCTAACACGGTGTTTCCCATATAACCTTTATAAACCACCATTTTCCACATCTATGGGCCACATCTGTCTCCTCTCTATCCAGAGGCAGTCCTTTGTCCCTCAGGGACACATACCCCTGGTCCCTTCCCCTGGTTCCCCCTTCTCCATCTTCCTCTGGCTCCTGTCTCTGTCCCTTATCTCTGCCCTCTGTCCCTCTGGGGCAAATAAGTCTCCTTTGTGTGGAGAACTGGGTCTGAGAACCTGATCTTGGGGGTTCTGAGTTTTCCTTTTAGTAGGGGGGACAGCTATTACCTTCAAGCAGTTTTAGATTCACAGAAAGATTTTTGCAGCAAGTACAGTTTCCTACCCCATACACACACAGCTCCAGACATTATAAAGTATTCTCTACCTGAGGGAAACAGTTGCCACAACTACACTGCCACATCAGATCCACTCGACCTCATCCGGGCCATGGGTCTGAACAAATGTATAATGATTTTGTCATGACACTCTCATTCAGAGAATTTCCATTGCCCCAAGTTGTCTTTGTTACAACTTTTCACCCCTCTCTCATCCTGAACTCTTGCCCACTATTAATGGTTTTACTGTCTCCGTACCTTTGTGTTCTCCAGAATGTCATGTACTGAACGCCGTGCAGCCTTTTCAGATGGCTTTGCTCATTCACTGATATGCGTTTGAGGTTCCTCGACGTCTCTCCAAGGCATGACAGCGCATGCATTTTCAGTGCTGAAAAACGGCCATTGTGTGATGTTTGTGTGTTCACCCAGACACCCAAGGGCATTTTGGCTGCTCGCATGTTCTGGTATTGTCAATACAGCTGCTATAAATACCCATGTGAGCTGATATAAATAGCCAAGTGCAGATGTCTGTGCAGATGTTAGTTTTCAACTCCTTTGAATAAATATCAGGATCTGAAAGTCACTGTCACCCAAGGGCACTTACTTTTCACATGTGTTATCTTCTAGGAGTTTCATCATTTTCCATTTTACAGTGAAGTGTGTGATCTATGTAGAGTTAATTTTTGCAGAGTGTGTGAGTCTGGAGTGGCTATGTTAATTTTTTCTCTCAGCATGTGGCTCTCCACTCGCTCCAGCACACGCTGTGGGAAAGGCCACCCTGTGTCCCCTGTACTGCTGTGTTCCTTTGATGTGGCTGTCTTTCCTGACCCATTGGTGTTCTTGCCTATTTTCCACCAGAAAGGAACACAGTGGAGAGCAGTGACCTGGTCATGCACCGCTGGCCTCCGTCCATGCACATGCTTGCAGACACGGGCACTTGAGCGCACACGTTTTCATCGCATCCCTTAGTGTTAGCTACATCTTTACTCCAAAGCAGCCACATGCTGTGGGATGTTCTGGATGCTGTGAATATGTGTTGCTCTGATTGGTTGATAAATAAAATGCTGATTGGCCAGTAGCCAGGCAGGAAGTACAGGCGGGATAAGCAGACAAGGAGAATTCTGGGAAGAGGAAGGCTGAGCCAGGAGATGCCAGCCTGCCGTCCAGGGAGCAGCATGTAAAGCCACGGAAAACATGGCAACATATAAATGAACAGAAATGGGCTGAGTTTAAGTGCAAGAGTTAGTCAGTAGGAAGCCTGAGCTAATGACCAAGTAGCTTTAATTAATATAAGCCTCTGTGTGTTTACTTGGGTCTGAGCAGCTGCGGACTGGGCGGGACACAAGAAAACTTTCAGCTACAGCCATATCCAAATCCCTTCAGGGGAATCTGTTGGTCTTTTAACGTCAGGCTTAGCTTTCACTCTTCTCATGTTTGCCAGGTCATGTGACACTTATACATCATCTCCATTTTCGGAAATGCTGTGTTTCTGCCCTACGCCCACTGGCTCATTCTTACAACAACATGCCTGTGAACGATTTGCATTATTCTTGTTCCACTAGGGTTTGGGGAGTCAGTAAAAGAAGATGCATATGTCCAGTCTACTTACAGCTTTGAGTTATTCTTGATAGTATTTAATTATATATAGTGTGTGTGTGGTTTATGTGTGTGTATACGTGTTCTCATATGTGTATATGCACATGTTTAGGGGAACTGCATGTGTGCAAGCATGCATGCATGTGTGTGTTTGTGGCCAAAATTTATGTTAGGGGGTCTTCCTCAGTGGCTCTTCACTTTATTTATGGAGGCAGGGTCTCTTGCTGAACCCAGAGATGACCAATTCTGGCTAGTCTAGCCTGCCAGCTTTTCCCTGGGAGCCCCTGTCTCCGTCTTCTGAGTGCTGGAATCACAGGCAGCTGCCACGTCTGCCCAGGGGATCTGAACTCTGGTGCTCATGCTTTCCCAGCAAGCGCTCTATCTACTGGGTCATCTCTCCAGCCCTCATCTTAGTCATCTTAATCCATGCATATGCATTATTACCCCTCAGGAAATATTGATGGGATAGAATAAAGTTCTCCTGAGCTTTCTTGAGATGAGTTTTCTTTCACACCTTTGCCTTGTGTGTCCTTGGTAATCTCATTACTCCAGTTTCAAAGACCCCAAGTCTGCATTCCCCTGAACACCTCTAGATTCAACACATCTGCATATGTGGACTTTCTGATGCTGTCAGAGTTAGACTCCTGCTGTATGTAGTTTGGTATGATTTAATCGTGTCCATCAAGGGTCGATGTGCTAGGAGTATTGCACATCCCCATCCCCAGCTGTTCAGAGCTAAGATAATGGCATCCCATCACATAAGGTATGCTGAACTGGGTGAGATATCCTCCATATTCTCAGACATCCAAATATTTAGTGCCCAGCTGGTGATACTGTTTGGGTAGGTTTAGGAGGTGTGTCCTTCTTGGAGGAAGTATGTCACTGGGGGTGGGCTGTGAGTTTTCAAAAGCCATGTGCTGTTTATAGTGTGCTGGCCACCGCCTGTAGCTAGAGATGTGAGCTCTCAGCTGTTCCTGCTGCCATGCTGAGGCTTGCTGAAATGCTTCCACACCTTGATGGTGATGGACTCTTACCCTCTGGAACCTTAAGCCCAAGATAAACCCTTCCTTCTATAAATGTCCTTTGTTACAATGTTTTGTTTCAGTAATAGAAAGGTAACAAATACAGAAGTTAACTAGGTCTTCAGCCCCATCCACAGAAAGGATTAATGCATGCCTGAAAGGGTATACGGCACTGGTGGCTGGCACTGGTTACCGCGTGGAAAGGTCGCAGTCATGACAGAACCCAGTGGTACCTTTTAGAGCTTTATTAGGAGAGAGAGAGAGAGAGAGAGAGAGAGAGAGAACCAGGCCTGACAGAGGGGAAACACAGATAGAGGGGTGCAGAGAGAGAGCGTGGGGGTGCATGTACGGCTTTTAGTCTGGGATGCAGTCACCCGCTGATGACGTAATAAGACACTGGACAAGACACCCCCCACCCCCGAGCTGCGCATATACAGAATCCTTACAATGCTTCCTGGAGCTAGATTAGTTGCTACAGGAATGGATTGTCATAAGGGAACTTTGCACCTCTCCAGAACGCTTCTCCGAATGTGCCGTTTGCCATTCTTGTCTGAGCTGCAACCACTGTGATGTGATCTTCTGTGTTCTCACATCAGAGCTAAGCAGGAGTCACTCCATGCTCTTGAACCTCCTGAACTGTGAGCCTAAGAAACCGAACTATCCAGACTCTGATTCGTTGTAACAACAAGAGAAAATGGATCAACGTAAGTCCTTTTGTTGTTATTAACCTTGATGTGGATTGACTGGTTACCAAAACTATACCCACAGTCCTGATTCCTAGGTACTGTTGGGTTTGGCCAGCTTTAAACCACAACAAAGTCCTCAAATCTGCAAAATTCCTGAGATAGCCAGACTCTAAGGCAGGCGAACCTTCTCAAACAGGAAGAGAACTTCATGAAAGGGCTTTTCTACTCTACAAAACATGGAATAGCATAACCTGGATTCTGGCTTGATCAGGTTCTAATCTTGTCCCCACATTCTAAATGTTACAGGACATCTTCCCAGAATTATGATCTGTTTCTAAGCATGTTATAGCCTACAGGAGGCTTTTAAGAAAAGGCTTGACACTGTTTCTTGCGGGAGAAATTTCGTTTTGCCCTGTTGATCCTTCTACCCCCAATAATTTGTGGGAAGAGTAGATGATTTGATTCCCCTTGCAAAGAGGAAAGACAAAAGAGAAATTAAAACTCCTTTAGAACTCTTTGGAGGAGCAACATGGAATTAGAGGCAGAAAACGAGGCACCAGTGGCAGGCTGTTTACCTCCAGTGAGCACCACGTGGGGGATGCCTTGACCACAGAAGTGGTCGCACTAGAAAGAGTGCCGACTCCCTTTGACTCTCTTTTTTCAAGTGCGATGTATTTTCCACAGAACTTGATTCTGCTCTTAGCTCGGCCTGCCTGTGGCCACTCGGTTACTGGAAACCTGCTGTACCAGTTCTCAGCTAAGTGGCTTTGGCAAGGCCTCCGCTGGCATTTAACCACCATAAGAAGCCTCCAGAGACTTTATTAGATGTAGGAAGGATTGCAGAGCTGTTAGCCTGAGCTGGATGAAGTCCAGTGCAGCTGCAGTGTTCTTCAAGTGTAAAACTTCCCAGAGAGATGTTAAGCTAGCTGAAAAGCATCCTGGGATTTAATCTCAAATCATATTACTAAAGATCATGAGTGTCCCATAATTCACAGCATTCTTGGAAACTATTATGTAAATCCTACTTTCCCATTCAATATATTATGATTTCAGACATGCCTAATCTGCATTCATGGCGAAATGTCAATGTACATACTCTTATCTCTCTTACTGGAGAAATCTCTCTTTCACAAAGTTTCTATGGCAGCTCTTTAAATGACAATGTAAACACACTAGGGTCTCTAGTTAAAGGAATATAGTGAATAGTTTTGTCCAGTGAATATCCATTTAGTGTTTTGATATTTTATGCATCACCAGAATTAAGTCTTGGCTTCTGAAATGTATAATTTGGCTCACTTAGCCAGGCTTATTTCACCTTCTAAAATGGATGTCATGGTTTGAATCTGGTGTCCCTGGCAGGTTCATGTTTTGATTGCTTGGTTCCGAGCCTTATGGCACTGTTTGGACATCTGTGGGTCACAGAGGAGGTACGGTCTGACTGACAGAAGCAGGTCGCTGTGGGCTTGCCTTTGAAGTTATACTTTCTTTTGATTCTGCCTTGTTTTTCTCTGCCTCTTCATCTATAGCCATGTTAACTCACAGCTGTCCTATGCTCACGCTGCCATGGATCACACCCCTGTTTTTCCTTTCCCTCTAGGAAGGACTCTCTGAAAACATGAGCCCAAATAAACCTGTCTTTTCTTGAGTTGTTTCTACCTGGCATTTTGTCACAGTGATGGGAAAAGAAATGAATGCAGAAAATAGTCCTGTCTTAGTCAGGGTTTCTATTGCTGTGAAGAGACTCCATGACTAGGGCAACTCTTATAAAGGAAAACATCTCACTGAGGTGGCTCGCTTAAAGTTTCAGAGATTCAGTCCATCATCCTCATGGTGGGACATGGTGGCATGCAGGCAGACATGGTGCTGGAGAGGTAGTTGAGAGTTCTCCATCTTGCAGGCAACAGGAAGTGGTCTGTCTCACTTGGGCATGGCTTGAGCATATATGAGACCTCAAAGCCCACCTCCACAGTGACACACTTCCACCAACAGGACCACACCTACTCCAACAAGTCCACACACGCTATTAGGAGTAATAGTACCATTCTCTCTGAGGGACATTTTCTTTCAAACCACCACAAAGAAACTGGCAGATCTCTGTGAGTTTGAGGACAGCCTGGTTTACATAGTGAGTTGTAGGTCTGTCAAGGAAAACTGTTTCAAAAAAATAAAAATGGAGGCTGGCTAATAATGCCAAGTTGGCATTATTCATGTGGCACTGCTTTGCAGGCAAGCAGAATGTAAGATTCATCAGGTCATGGAGGCTTACACCAAGGTTTAAGCAGCAAAGCCTGGTGAGTTTCAATTGTTTGCATCGAGTCCTTAAATAGGCAACAGATGAACTTTTTAGGGCAAATCTGAATTGTAACGGTGACCACAGGATGTTGGAGATGTGGGAATACAGGGTATCTGCGGAGGAAATCTGCAGGCACCAAGTGGATTTGGCTCAGGAAGGGGGCCAAGTGTGCTTTGAGTTGCAGGGCTGCTCCAGCCTGTTTGAGTCCAGATGATGCCACTACATGCCCAGATTCTGGGCTGCAGCTACAGAATCTAATGTTTTCCATGCTGTGCTTGCTTAAGTCTTGCCTTGGTCCAAAGTTGCCTTGCTATTCTCCTTTACTTTGCTTTTAGAGTCTGAATGTTTACTCTGGGCCATTGCATACTAAAATTATGTACCTTCCTTTTTTAATTACAGGGGCTTGCAGCTGAGAAACTGCCTTGAGACGTGGTAAACTCTTGGAACTTTGGACTTCTGAAGAGTGTTGGGACTGTTAACACTATGGGGATTTAAAAGTTATTATATTTTAATTGTATGTATATTATATTTTATATTTTAACTCTCTCTCCTCTCTCTCTCTCTTTCTCTCTCTCTCTCTCTCTCTGTGTGTGTGTGTGTGTGTGTGTGTGTGTGTGTATGTGTGTATGTGTACGTGTATGTGCAGGTGCACACAACAGCCAGAAGAAGGCAGCAGAGTAGCAGATTCCCTGGAGCTACAGTCACACACAGTTGTGATACACCTGACATGGTTTCTAGGAACTGAACTCCCATCCTCTATAAGAGCAGCAAGTGTTATGATATATACACATGGCGGGTCCCCAGCTGGCCAGGGTATCCCACTGGTGCAGGAAAATGTGCTGGCATGCTGGGCAGATGCAGTGGCGGGCAGCGGGTAAGACACACCATGCAGGCATGGCTGCGGTCATGGCAGGGGACATTCACTCACAACCCAGGCGCTGCATCCGCGTGGAAAGAGTTTATTATAATTTAGAGATAAAGAGACAGAAAGACAGAGAGGAAAGAGAGGAAGAAAAGAGAAGAGAGGAAAAGCAGAGCTCAGTGCACCTCATGGCAGGGAAGAAAGGGAGCAAAAGAGAGAGAGGAAGGGGAGGGGATTTTCCTTAAAATGAGGCTTTTATGTCAGGATGCAGTGCAGCCCCAAGGGGCGGCATTTCAAGGGGCGGGGTCAGAATATTAACAGTAAGTGCTCTAAACTCCTGAGCCATCATCTCTCCAGCCCCACCATGGGGACTTTTGAAGTTGGACTGTTGTAGAATATTATTTTAACCATGTAAGTGTAGATGTAGCCAACTGTCTTATTAAAATAAGAAACACAGAACCAATGTGAAAGAGAAAGCCAAGAGGTCAGAGCTCAGAGCTAAAATCTTACCTCCTGCAGTGCTCCTACCTCCCCGAAAGAGAGCTACTTCCTGTGTGTCTGTCTTTAAATAATCTTTCTGTTCTGCCTTCTCATTGGTTGTAAACCCAAACACATGACTGTCTTGTCACTGCCTGTAAGTACCGCCCTCCAGGTCTTAAAGGCGTATGTCTCCAATGCTGGCTGTATCCCTGAACACACAGAGATCTACCTAGCTCTTCTACCAAGTGCTGGGATTAAAGGCGTGTGCCACCACCACCATGCTCTTGCTATGGCTCTAATAGCTCTGACCCCTGAGCAACTTTATTTATTAACATACAATGAAAATCACATTTCAGTACAAATAAAATACCACCATATGTAAGGATATATTACATTTGTTTATGCTGAAGAATATTATTTTAACTGTGTAAAGGTATGCTACATTTATTTATGCTGCATTTGTTTAATTATGAAAAGATGTGTTGCTGTTTTACCTTGTCTGTCTAAGGCACCTGACTGATCCAATAAAAAGCTGAGTGGCCAATAGCTAGGCAGGAGAGGGATAGGCAGGGCTGGCAGACAGAGAGAATAAATAGGAGGAGAAATCTAGGTGAAAGAGACAGAGACAGAAAAGAATGAGGGAGAGAGACACTCTTGGGGCCAGAAGCCAGGCAGCTGCCAGCCAGGAGAAGTGGTGGAAGTAAGATATACAGACGGAAAGCAAGGTCAAAAGCCTGGAGGCAAAAGGTAGATGAAGAGAATCAGGTTAAATATGTTGTAAGAGCTAACAAGAAATGAGCATGAGGCCAAGCATTCATGACTAATATTAAGTCTCCGTGTCATGATTTGGGAGCTGATTGGTAGCTCAAAAGAGAAAGCCTGGGGCTGGAGAGATAGCTCAGAGGTTAAGAGCACTGACTGCTCTTCCAGAGGCCCTGGGTTCAATTCCCAGCAACCACATGGTGGCTCACAACCATCTGTAATGAGATCTGGCGACCTCTTCTGTATATATAATAAATAAATGAATCTTTAAAAAAAGAGAGAGAGAGAGAGAAAGAGAGAGAGAGAGAGAGAGAGAGAGAGAGAGAGAGAGAGAGAGAGAGAAAGCCTGTTACATTGGACAAAAATGCATTCTGCATCATGGGATGGACACAGATCTTTTGGGGCCAGGAGTCAAGTGTGTTAAGTATTTGTTTCCTACCTCAGGAAGCTATTGTGGAGACTGCAGAGCCTTCGTAGGATGGCATCTAGCTGGCCGAGATAGGTCACTACAGGCATGCCTTTGAAGGCTATACCTGCTTCAGGCTCCAGCCTGTTTTCTCGGCCTACTGGTCAGCAGCTGAGGGAACAAGTTACCACTGCACTGTCTACCACCAAGGCCTGAGGTGCTTTGCCATGATGTGTCGGAGCCTGCTGACAGTCAGCTGGGTAGAGGCGTGAGGATCGTAGAGGCAATGAAGAAGACAGAAAAGAGTCGAGAGGTCTGCCGGTCAATGCTGGACAGCCCCGAGTTTATTTCACAGCCAGCTAAAATACAGTTTTGAAGGACGGAGGTAGAACAATGCACAGCACAGGCATCAACCTCTATCTACCCTGCCTTGCGTCAAGGAGCAGGGTGTTTCATTTTCTATCTCGATGTTCTTCTGGCTGGCACCAGCAGCCTCCATCTAGCTAGATAGTGTGTTCCTTCCTGTGAGCTAATCAGAACTTTCTCACAGCCCTTCAAGGAGACTCTGCAGGCTAATCAGGACTTTCTCACAGCCCTAGGGCAAGCAAGCTGGAATTCTATTGACTCAGAATAGACTTCAGATTCAAACTGGGAAACTGAGTCAGTTATGGGCTCCCATAATGATGGACTATGACCTTCTGAACCCATGAGCCAATATGAATCTTTCTTTTCTTAAGTTGTCTCTGTCGTGTGTTTTCTCATAGTAAAAGTAAATAATGCAGCAAATGCAGTAACTAATGTCTACTCCCAAGAGGTGGCAGTGTTTTCAATACTGACCGTTCTTACTTCTAAAATCATATTTTAAAATATTTTATTTTCAAAATAAGAGAATCGGTTCCCCCCTCCTTTTAAAACAAGATCTCATGTAGCAGCCCAAACTGACTGTGTAGCAGATGACCTTGAACTTCTGACTCTCTAAGCACAGCACTGGGGTTACAAGGGTGTGTCCCAGGCTCAGTTTACACAGTGCTGGAGATGGTACCCAGGGATCTGTGTGCACTGGCCAAGCACTGAGCCACATCCACAGCCCCGTCGATTGTAGGTAATGTCATTTTCAGCTCACCCTACTTATCAACTTATTCGAGTGCTTGCTTATATCGATTTTTCTTCACTTCGGTCGGGGCTCTAGTCCTCTGCACGATACTTCTCTATGCCACCAAACAAAAGGCCGCACTCTTATTGCCTTAAAACAACAACAAACCTACTGAGTGACGGGCGAGGAGAGCCCCAGTCTCCAACCACGAAAACATACTGGTGATGTTCATGAGTCAAACTCAGAACATAGGCTCTGGAAATTATCCCAAGGGCATACAGCAAATCAAGAAGAATTTCTTCCAAAAAGACCAGTAAAACTTGTTTAGAACAGTGGGAGTCTGTGGCATTGAACCCTGATTCCCACCCACCCCACCCCCAACACTCCCAGTTCACTGTGTCAGAGACTCCACCCTCAACAGTGATGGACAATCTCCATCCCACCTTCTCAGCTACGTGGTCACGTTCAGGTGGGTCCAGCAAAAAGGCCAAATGCTCTCGCCTCTACCCGGCATCCACCTAAAGGGTTAAGATTCTGTACTAGGAAACTCACACTGAAGACAAAGGCTCCAATCATCTGTGCCCCAACCCTGTTTGTAGGGCGGTCTCTGGATGGGAGGCAAGCCAAGGAGGCCAGAGGCTAACACTTCTGTCCTGTCATTTGCTTAAAGCGGGTGCTACTCGAAAGAAAAGCAGGCCACTTCAACATCTGCAGCACCAGGCTTGTGGCTTAGAGATTTCATTAAGGGGAGAGACAAAGCGCCTAGCTTTCCCTCAGAGGACCCAACTTAATTCAAAACAGACTGCGAGGAGGTTAAGGTCCCAGCAGCAACTGGAGGTCTGGGTTGTAAGCAATGAACGTGAGTGTGCTAGCTTCATCATTCTACCAGAGAGAATCAGGGAAAGGGCTAAGAAGAGCATTCTCCTTGTCAGGATAAACCACGGCATCAACAGTTACCCTTGGTAACTTACCCTTACCCTTGGGGTAGAAGATCAGACCGTGACGAGGTTTCTAACCCAGAGCATTTTTAGAGAACCGTAGAGTGATACACAGAATTGTGCGATATTTTGATCACATTCTGACAATTAAGTTTGCTTTGAGTCAGAGGGCAGAACTAGTCACTAGCTGGCCCAAAATAACCATAGAGGTTTTGGAGGACTGAGGACAGATAGGAGACAGGAAGTAGTAAAATGAGGCTGAGAGAGGATCTCAGCCCTTCTGGATGGAGGAATGGGAGAAATAAGAGGTCACAGATCATTCAGGCCCAAGGCCGTATGCCTGAGGAAAAACCAGAAGCTTCATATCTCAAGGAGACAGGGGCCCCTCAAAATCCTGGCATGGATGGGGGAGGGGCTCGTGAAGCAGAGGAGCCCCTGGCGTTGCTGGTGCTGTGGGAGGAAGAATCAGTGTTCTGAGTGTGTGGCTTCTGGTAAGTTGTCCCTGCTCCATACATGGCCCACACTCACACATATACTGGAGCTTGAAGCTGGGAGACAGCTGTGTCCTTCCAAACTCACAGGGAAACTTCTCTAATCAAGTATTAAGAGGCATGGGCTCCACCTTCACAAGGGGGCCGTTTCTTCATAAATAAGCATGAAGCCAAGGTTCGGGCTCCCACCTGCCATCTCAGTGCCTGAGAGGCTGAGGCAGCAGATGACCATGAGTTCTAGGCCAGTCTGGACTGTGAAGAGATGGAGACTTGCCTCAAAATTAAAAAGAAAAAAGAAAAAGATAACTGCATTAAGCAACAGTAGCAGCAGCGGCGGCAGCAGCCCAGAACAGAAGGCTTAAGAAGTCGAGCTTGGGCTGGAGATTTAGCTCAGTGGTAGAGCGCTTGCCTAGCAAGCACAAGGCCCTGGGTTCGGCCCTCAGTTCTGAAAAAAAAAAAAAAAATTGAGCTTAGCCTTTCTCTCCTACTGAGGGAGAATACAGTGTGCATCACTATGACCTTCCCAGGTCTCATCCCACGTGAGGATGCAGTATCATCCCCTCCCAAGGGCACAAGCTCCCTGAGAAGCTGGCTCTGGACGTAGGGTTGCCCCTGCCACATCTCAAGTGTCCTTCAAGAACCCTTGTCTGGAGAAGGGCTGGTGCCCTTAACTCTGAGACAGGGAGGGAAGAGAAGATTAAAAAAAAAAAAATCCCAAGAGTAAAAGCATTGCATTCTTAGAAAGAGCGAGAGGGTGAACCACAGATTACAATTGTTTATACCACAATGTGAAAGTGCCTAAGTGAGAGACAGAAGCGGCATTTCAGCCATGATGGGAGCTCCAGCAGACGATCTCAACTTCCGGGGCGGGGGGGGCGCTGCAGGATGCTATGAGCACTTGGTCTGATGATGATGGTCTCACTGATGCTGTTTCTTCTTTTACTTGGAAGCCTCATCCAAGGAGAAACTCTGCCTGGGACGTCCTTTATCAGGAACTCCAGCTGGCTGCCTGAACAGGACGTCCTTGGTTGATTTCTGATGGATGTTTTGAGTATTGGATTTGGTGATCTCTCTCTCTCTCTCTCTCTCTCTCTCTCTCTCTCTCTCTCTCTCTCTCTCCACTACTTTATTTTAGCTTGCAGTCCACTTAATAAACTCACTCACTCAAAATGTAAACTATGGCTGTTGTTCGTTCTCCGACCATACAGAACAAGTGTTCATGCAGCTGGACTTTACGGGGTTTCAGAAGCTCATGGTAGGGAGTGGGGGCTGTAACAGATGCTGGGGATTAGCCGCTGTGAGGGTTGGAAGGAAAACAGATACGAACGAAGACCCCAGGAGCATGCCACACACAGGGGAAGAGGTGGACAACAGAGGTAAGTGGTGGCTGTGTCACCAGTGATCTGGCCAGGGCCCCTTTGTCCTGCTTGGATAGCTATCTCTATAAGCAATGAGAAGCTGTTGCGGCACTGGGCCCTTGAGTGTCAGAGGCTTGTGAATGGAACTGGGAGACGTAGGTGCTCATAGCCTTGAGAACCAGAGACTCATGTCTAGGTAATCCTATCAGAGGCTTATCGGTCTGGCCTTTGGTTGCCAACGGGTGCCTGGCACTGGGCCATGTCAGCAGCAGTCAACAGCAGTTAGGACCACCCGTCACAGCTCCTGACCTCAGGTGTCAGGGCCCCTGGCCTCCAAGGCATGGCAGCTCCCTGGTATTCTTCCAGAATCCAGGGCTTGTGGTCTGTTTTGACTCTGGATCTTCACAGTCTGCTGCCTTCTGCAGTCTGGGGCCACCTTCCTCATTCCATGCCCCCCCCCCAGCCTTTGCTATCTCCACCACCTACACACTTGGCCTTCTCTGCTCCTCACCACATCCACCCCAGCCACTTTCCTGTGTCTCTTGGCAACTGTTACAGTAAAGAATAGACTCTACCTCTGGGTGGAGCCATGCCCTTGTCTCCTCCAAGTTCAGTCGGTCAGTCACCTGGCCAAGGGACCACCCCTCTGGAGGATGGATCTACCTTAAACCATACTGAAGAGAAAAGATGAATAATTATCCCTTTAATGAGATAATGTGTGCTCCCCTCCCCATCCCCTCGCTCCTCCCCACCCCCAAACCTCCCACCTCCAATACCCCCAGTCTCCCACTCCCCTACCCCATCCCCACCCCAGAATTCCTGCCCTCTGTTCAGTCATTCCAGGGCTGCCATGCGGTTCTGTTGAGCCTGCCTCAGAAGCTAACTTTTCCTTTTTCTGTCTTCTCGTCTACATTTTTCTTTTGGATGTTCGCCAGAGCTCTTAAGAAGCTTTCCCTAACGCTCCAGGCTTCGATCTTCCCCCAGTGTCCCCTCCTCCAAGCAGCTGCGGAGATAGACAGCGTGTCAGCCCTGGCGTTTTTCTTTTAAACTCTGATTAAATTACTCTCGAGCATTCTTCTGGATCTCTTTATTTATTTGTTGTTTTTCAAGACAGGGTTTCTCTGTGTAACAGCCCTGGCTGTCCTGGAACTCACTCTATAGACCAGGCTGGCCTCGAACTGACAGAGATCTATCTGCCTGTCTCTACCTCCCGAGTGCTGGGATTAAAGGTGTGCACCACCATTGCTAGGCTTCAATTCCTTTATTAGCATCATTAAGAATCTCTGGGCAGTGGGGGAAAAAAGAATCTCATAAAGGGACACTGATTTCTATGGTAGCACGTGACAACTCCACCAGCTCTCAGTAAAGCTGCCACGGAGGCAGGGCCTGCCGTCACTTCAGCCTGTCCTAATTATGACAAAATCACAAGTGGGCAAAGAAATAACCCCAGTACTGTTGGCACACCACGGGGCAGCCCAGAGGACTGATCTAGACTGACTCATAAAATGACCTAAGTGAGCCAGCTACACGTACAGGAGCATGGTATGGAGTCAGTGTGGCGTCCAAATGTGCTGACAGGAACACGGACCTGTCACGGCTTCCAAGCTCTCCCACCTGTCAGTCACCATGAAGAGAATGGTCTTCCTCCTCTCGTCCCTCCCTGCAAGGTCCAGAGTAGCCACTGGTAGACGCATGCAAACTTGCTCCATGCTTGTCTTGCTCGGGCTAAAGGTTCCTGTCATTAGTGCAGGCTGTGACTAGTACAAGGCCTTCTGAAGAGGAAGTCACTTTCAACAGCCCTGGTAACAGTGTCCCTTGAAGCTGGAGGCCAATACTCTCTAAACAGTTCCCTGCTCAAGGCTTTCAGGCATGGACGGCAGGCCTGCTTTTAACAGCTTCAAAGAAAAACATCAAAGATGCTTCTAGAAAAATGCCTTAATACCATAAGCAGCATTTAATTCTGCTTGATGAAGCTTAATCCCAGGCCCCGTCCCTAAGGAGAGCTGTCTGGTTTGCCAACACAGTAGTCTCTGGTGAGCTTTGGTGTATCTCAGTGGCCCTGAACGAGAAGATGGATTGGAATCTGCTGGTCAGGGAATGGAAACAGGAAAGGGACTGGGCAGATCATTTCATGTGGGGTTTGCTTTGAAGAGGAAACAGGACCGTGGCTGGAAGTGCAGTCAAGGAAACCATGTTCTTAAGCCATGGCCAACAAGTGAGGGTTTCATTCACCCCTTCCCTTCATCACTTACAGGCTCTTGACATGTGCCAAAGCCTGTGCTGTTTGCTGAGGAGACAAAGCTGAGTGGGACTGAGGGCCCCGGTGACAGGCAGCTAGCTGGATACACAGTTCTCTCAGAAACACTGGATGGGACAAATGGCCTGAAGTGTGGCATGCAGGACAAAAGAGGTCGTGCTTGTAGTAGCAGATTTTTCTACTGTACTGGTTTTGGCAGAGTGGGGTGTTTGGGTTTTGCTATTGCTGGGTTTTTGTTTTTTGTTTTGTTTTGTTGTTGCTCATGTTTGTGGTGTGTGTGTGTGTGTGTGTGTGTGTGTGTGTGTGTGTGTGTGCCACAGAGTACATGTATTGCTCAGAGGACCACTTGTGTGAGTCAATTCTTTCTGTCCACCATGTGGGGTGTGGGGATTAAATGCAGGTCACCGGGCTTGTGTGGCAAGCGCTTTCAGCTGCCGAGACGTCTTGCCAGCAGGTGAAGAGGTTTTGAGCTAATAAAATACTGGATTCAGAAGAGAACAGAGATACCATCTAATTCCAGTTCTTCGTCTTATAAACACAGAAATGTGAGTCCCTCGGAGGCTAAGAAGCTTGCCCAAGGACACATCCGGCCAGTGGCCAACTCCGGGAGAAAGCTCTTATCTTCTGCTTCCCCACTGCAGAGAATTTTCCACTGCTCTGTGCCAGATTACACACACACACACACACACACACACACACACACACACACACACCACTTCTACACTCTAACTCCTATACCTTACTACTTTAAATGGCAATGTTAGTGAATTCCACGAGTCAGTGTTTATTTTCCACATTCTGCCAATTAATTGTGGTTTGGGGATAATCCATTCCAAGTCCCTTGGTTATAAAGTATGGCATCGGCTAATCTTTTTTCAAGGTAATTCATTCCAAACCTTGGCTCAATTACACCTATTATAGCCAAGGGTTAGCTCAGTCTTCAATTACACCTATTATAGCTGAGGGTTAGCTCAGTCTTCAATTACACCTATTATAGCCGAGGGTTAGCTCAGTCTTCGAGTTAAAAATCAATAGTGCTATTTATTTCCTTCACATCATGATTACTGGAAGGAACAGTTGGTTTCCTGTTTGAAGACAGGATCTTACTCTATAGCCCTGGCTGGTCTGGAGCTGGTCTTGAACTCACAGCAACCCGCCTGCCTCTGTCTCCTAAATGCTGGAATTAAAGGCCTGCACCACCGCACCTGGCTCTGGGAATAACTGTACTGGGAATGGGAGACGCAGGCTCTCCACAGGACACGGTGCCATAGATATCCTGGGAAGTGAAGAGGGTCAGGTTTGCAGGAAGCCTGTCATCATTTGGTGTGTGACAGGCAGGAGCAGTCTGGGGGCTGCTTTCCTCTGTTTCCAGAGGCCATGGGAAGAAGGACCCACTCTTATTTGGAGACCCCGAGCCTTCCCCCTCTTCCCAGCAGTCTACACTGGGCCACCATCATCTGGAAAGTATGAAGTTTATTTGGAAGCCAGAAGCACCTTCCACTGCCTCTAAAGCGGGTCACTTCCGGAGTAACAGTACATCCAAAATTTAAAAAAAAAAATGGCCATTGTATAAATAGGCATTTTCATAGCCAAGGCTCCTGGCTATCAAATTAATCTCTGGTGGCCTCTGCCTCACAAACTGCTCTCTCAAAGGGTGTACACTGAAGGGACGAGGAGGCCATATGGGCCAGGATGTGTTTAGAAAACGTGGCACTGATACAGCTTTCTGGTGTGGGTCAAGGTGGCCAACGTTGGACATGGGAATGGGGGCGGCAAAACAATTGCTGGCTCTGGATGTCTGAGGGTCCCCAACGTGAGCAGTGACGCGATCTTTTATACACCTGTTGGTGGCAGAACCGCTCTTTTGTGTGAGTCTCTATAAATCTAGCCTTGATGTTCGAAAAGAGTGCCTTCACCTTCTGTGTTTGCCAGCCAGTCTGTTTAGGTGTGTGTGCTTGCCGTGTGGCCTGTGTGCCTGTCTACGTGTGTGCCTGTGTGTGTACCCAGGTGACTGCCTGCCCAGTGGCTTCTGTGCCAGTAAATACAGTTTTTCTTATCTGCCAATGACTCCCTGAATTCTCTTTAATCTCTAGCTATCCATAACCCTCTTCTGTTCCTGGAGTTATATAGACAACCTCACAGGCACACTCTGAAAGGACCAAGTTCTCAGCACAAGGAGATTTATTTGCCACAGAGGGACAGAGGACTGGGGATAAATGGCAAAGACAGAGACAGAGAATGAGGAAGAAGGGGAAGGAACAGGGAGACAGGGAAGGGACGTTTGTCCCAGAGGGACTAAAGACTGCCTCTGGGTAGAGAAGAGACAGACATGACACATAGGCAAGTGGCAGTTTATAAAGGTAACAGGGGTGCAGGGGGATGGGGTCGGGGTAGAGTGGGGCTGGAGAGATGGCTCAGTGGTTAAGATCACTGGCTGCTCTTGCAGAGGACCCAGATTCAATTCCCAGCACCCACAGGGGAGCTCACAACTGTTGGTAACTCCAGTGCTAGGAGACCCAACATCTATGATGAAACACCAATGCACGTATTTTTATGCTCTTTACTTTTGTAAAGAGAGAAAAAAAAAAAGAAAAGGAAAAAGAAAAATTAAAAAGATACAAGGGGAAACCCTGTGTTAAGATGAGTTGGTTAATTTTAATTGGACATGTTAATTAGGCCAGCCAAAAGGGAGCTTTTGATTGCTGGACTTCAATACTTTGATAGCTGGACCTTGGTGGTCAGCCTCAAGAGGAGGAAGTGGCCAAATAAGGAAATGGACCTTAGTGGCTAGCCTTAGGAATGTAGTCTAACGGTTTAGCAAGGCAGAGGGAATGGGGGAGAAGGGCAAGGCCTGCCAGAGCCATGTTTGCCAGGCTCGGGCTGGCTACTGTCCCTTTACACTCTTGCAGATCGGGCCAACCATGAACATATGGACTAGGAAGTACAGGGGAGGAGAAAAAACACCACTTTCCTTCTATCCCTCTGTCCTGTTGTCTAGGTCTCCTGTAACAAAAGTCAGATCTCCCAGAGGAAGACAAACAAGTATAGTAACATGTATGTCTCATACAGTGTGAGACGAAATCCAGAGGTAAATGGACTCTCAAAGACATAGCTTAGAACTCCGGCCTAACGGGGTCCTCAACAGACAGCAGCGTGCTTCCGGGGGCAGCGACAGGTGGAAATACAAACATGTGGGGAACTAATTGCCATGTGGTGTCCAGGCTGCTAGGGGCTTTAAGTCATCTTGGGTGATCAATTCAGAAGGAAGGAGGGGGCGGCTTTTTCAAAGTTCTACCTCACTCGAGGGGAAAGGAAAAAAAGGATTTCACGTGTGTGTTTCTCCTTAATTGCTTTCTGCTCAAAACAGTCCTTATGTCAAAGTGGCATATTTGGGGGGGGGTGTGTATTCTGCTGTTCTTCGAAAGCCTTTCAGGGCACTCATGGTTCTAGACGACAGAAGGGTTGGGACGTAATGCCTGGGACACGGAACCCTGAATGTGCCTGTTGGCTCTCCGCTTCCTCTCTGGGTTTGCAGCTTTCTCCCCTATAAAACAAGAGAGCCGGTTAAGATGAGCTCTGACAGCCTTTCCACCTCTGACAGCTCACTCTCTGACAGCTTTGATGAGCCTTGCTGCTCCTCAAATGGCTGTGGGCAAGCGGCTGCAGCAACTTCTAGAGCTTCGCTGTTCAGAGATGCAGAACGTGAGCCCTGTCCCAGCTCTGCTGAGTAAGGCGATCACTTGTACTTCGGACCTGGCTTTAAAATTGCGACTGGTCCGACACTCTTTGTAGATGCTTCTCTGACGGTTCCGGTCTGTTTCTCTCCTTAGCCGGTAGATGTCACCAGAGAGCTGACAGCAGACTTGTGGAAGCGGAGGTAAACTTGAAGTTTGATTTGCTCCCTGCCTTTTCCTGAATTCTCTTTCACTCTCTGACCCAATGCCCTGTGAAAATAGAGGATTGAGCCCCGATATGGATTTTGAAACTACCCACACTGCAGACACTTAAGTGCCTGTCAATTTAGGAAAGACTTGAACCCAAGGGTCTCCGAGCAGACAACACACACGGAATGATTTTAAAAAACAAAAATGCTGGTGTGAGACCAACCTTGAACATCTGATCCTCCTGATTCCTCTTCCCAGGGGCTGGTATTGCAGGTGTGTGCACCATCCTCACCTGCTTCCATGCAGAGCTGTGCTTGCTGGCAAGCACTCTAGCTACTAAACTACATCTCCAGCCCATCCATCCATCCATCCATTCATCCATCCATCCATCCATCCATCTTATTTATTTGAAGTTTAGATAAAATTATGTTGGATGTTTCTAATACTGTCATCTAATGAACTACAACCCATTCTGGTCCTAGAATATTCAAGAAGGTATCTATGTCATATTTCAGTTTTTATTTTTTTTAAATAAGATTTATTTGTTTTATTTGATGTGCATGGATGTTTGGACTGTGTTTATGTGCAGTGTGTGTGTGTGTGTGTGTGTGTGTGTGTGTGTGTGTGCCTAGTAGTTAAGACCAGAAGAGGGCACCGGATTCCCTGCACCCGGAGTTACAGATGGCTGTGAGTTACCGAGGGTACAGGGATCTGAACCTGGGTCCTCTGCAAGAGCAGCCAGTGTTCTCAACTGCCGAGCCATCCCTCCAGCCTCCATGTTATACTTTATTGCACACCGATCCCCCGCAGCTTTAAATGATAATGGCCACCTCTCCAATAAGCCAGAATCTTCCCTGTTAGTCAAATTGTGTTGTTTATATAATGGTTCAGAGTTTGCACTTTCAAATGAACTTTTTTTAAAAAAATCCTCATAACTAAAGGTGAATAGGATACATCCATTTATAAGGATGGCCCTGAAGCCATTGTTCATTCACGAATTTGTGGAAACAAGATGAGCATCTAGGTCCTTCAATCCCATATTCCTGTCAAATAAAATTTTATAGGCAACATTGATTTGGCCTACGCCCAACAGCCAAACCAATATGGAATTTAATCACAGTAGCTGGCCTTTATTTAGTTCATTGCAGGAGGCTCTGTAACCAGTTATCTAATTAAGCTGTAACCAATTAAATTGTCTCTTACAGTTCTATTTTCTATAAATGTCAGATTACGTTGTTGGTTGGAGTTCTCAGAATCTGCTCCGGTTTGGGAAGCAGCCTGATCCTTCAACCATTTTTGGCTTTTGTTTTTTCTTTTGCTTACTTTTGCTTGGTTTTCCTTGCTCAAACTAATTTTGCTAAATGTAATTGGTCACAGGAATTTTCCTTCCAACATTCCATAATCTTTCTATTGAACCAACAACCACCACTAATTATAGTACAATTTCTGCTCTATAATTATGCCAAGGTGTAGTCAACCACCATTGAGAAGTTTCATGTGGGGACTTAACATCTTTATTTTTGTCTTAAAATCACTTTATCATTATTATTATTATTATTATTATTATTATTCGTGTGTGTGTGTGTGTGTGTGTGTGTGTGTGTGTGTGTGTGTAGACATGTGCATACCACAGTGTGCATTTGGAAGTCAGAGGACAACTTGAGAGAGTTGGTTTTCTCCTTCCACCATGAGATCTGTCTGGTTGAACTCAAGTCAAGTTTGGGAGGCAAGCACTTTTCCTGACTGATCTATGTTGCCAGCCCTCCATCTCTATGTGCTAATATTTTCTTCATCAGTGATGTTCTTCAGCAGTAACAAAAAAGGTAGGTACTATCGTTCCCAAAGGTGATCCCATTGTGTCTGCAATTGGGAAGTTGCTTCCAGGTTTTGAAGGTGGTATTCCAACAAAAAATGGTGGCTTTGGCCTGGAAAGCAAACCACATCCCTAATTCCCACAGACCACCAGAATCTCTTCTTTCCAAGGCAATGGGGACCCTCTTTGTCCCTCTCCATCTCCCTTCTTTTCTCAGATATGAAATCTGAGTCTCGGACAATGTGGGCTGCTCTAACAAACTGCCACACACGAGTAGCTTATGAAGAATGGGATTTCTCTCCCACAGTTCTGGAGGCAGCACAACCCCCAGGTGTGGTCAGATTTGATGTTTGGTAAAGTCCCGCTTCCGGCTCAGAGAGAGCCATTTTCTTACCACAGATGTGACAAAAGAGCAGGCCTCTTAAAGGGAGCCATGAAAGGGAGCACCCACCCCTAACCTAGCCACTGCCTGAGGGCTCCGATTTCTGCCATCACCTTGGGCGTTAATGTATGAGTTTTAATGTTTGAATCCAGAGGGCTCGTAGACATTGAGACGATTGCTCTAGCGTTTCTCAGGCCTCATATCCAGAACTGATGATGCATACAGTGGGTGACTACTGCCCTGTTCCTGACCTCATGGCGTTGACTGTCTGTTGCAGTTGGACGCTGGGCAAACAGGAGTGGTAATGTGGAGGGACAGGATGCGGTCACATGACAGCTAAAGGAAGGGGAGCCCGGCCTGGGAACCAGACAAGTGCCTGGTCCCTGAGCTTCAGAGGGGTGAAATGGGTGTCTCATTGACTGCTGAGTCCTCAACAACTGCTTCTTTCTTTTTCTAAACATGCAGTTAAGAGTCAGTCTGAAATGAGGAGACTTTGAGGTTTGACGTTTACATCTTAGTTGCGCTCACGTGCAATGAAGGTGGCTTCATTCTAGAGATTTCCCATTGATTGTTCTGTTTTGTAAATCAATCTTTGTGTGTGTGGGGGGGGGCAGTTGGGTGTTCTGCATGCTCACGCAGAGGGCAGCTTCAGGGCAGAGGGAGATCTCCATCACTGCCTTTTCCCTCTGAGACAGGTTCTGGCGCTCGGCTGGCAGCCAGTATATCCTAGCAATCCCCCTGTCTCTTCCCCCTACAGTGCTAGGGTTACAAGCACATAAGGCCACACCCAGACGTTGACATGGGTGCTGTACTTGAACTCAGGTCTTCGTGCTTTTGCCTACTGAACCGTCTGCTGAGCTCTTATTCGGGAGTATGCGGCCCCCTCCCCTACAAATGCTTAAGTCTGTGTCCTTTCAGGTCCCGGTAGCTTTCCTCTCCTTGCCGGGCAGGCCGGGGGCTCCAGACACGGTGGGAAAACAGCAAAGACAGCCGGCTGCTTCTCCGTGTTTGTTGCCACGTTCACACTTGAAAGGTTTATGTTCACATCTGTTTATTCCATGTTGTTGACAGAGCTCTTAATGGGCAGCCCCCACCTCTCCTTCGCCCATTGAAAGTTTGGATGGTACATAAATATTAGCTTTCTGCGCTTACTCAGATGACTGCATACTTTTCTGCTCGAGTTTGTTAACGTGAAGAACGGCAATTATGGATTTTTATTTTGTCAAAACCAAGTTTGCATTTCTAGGAAAACTCCACCTCAGCCTGACGTATAAGTCCTGATGCTTGGTGGGTTCTGTCTGCTAAAATGTTGTTTGTGGCTTTTGTATTTGTGTTGGTGGGTGAGACTGGCCTGGAATCTCCCTGCTTTCCCATGCTTTTGTCTCGTTTCCTTGTGAAAGTGATTCAAGTTTCACACAATGACCCGGGTGGGTGTTTTCCCCATTGTGGTGCTCCGTGAAGCTGCCTGGACACACTGTGTTCTGAGAGTGCTAGAGTTCACCCTGTAAGTCATTGAGGGCTGCTTCCTTTGTGGGAAGGCCTTCAACAACAGGTTCCAGTCTCTTGGACTTACCGCACTATCCAGGTCTTTCTCTTGATTTTATTTCCACATATGTCTTAAACTGTAGTCTCAGCTAAATTCCCTAAATTGCATTGGGCATAAACTTGCTCATAATAGTCTTTTGTCATGTTCTCCTATGTGGCTACATCTCTTCTTTGCCCTCATTCACATTCAAATACTTTTATTTACTTTAAAAATATTCCTTTGCATTAGTCATTATTATTGTTAGTTTGTGGTACTAAGGGCTGGACTCAGGTCTCACATGTGCTACATAAGCACTCTGTCACTGAGCTGCATCCTGGGCCTTTGAGATGTTTATTTTGAAAAGGCCTTGCTAACTTACTCAGGTTAACCTCAAACTTACTTTGTAACCCAGGCAGGCCTTGAACTTCTGCTCCTTAGCCTCCTGACTAGCTGAGATGACAGATGTGTGTCACCGTACCTAACCTTATTTGTCATTTTAAAGCTCCATGACCAAAAGCAAGTTAGGAAGGAAAGGGTTTATTTGGCTTACATCACAGTCCATTATTGAAGGAGTCGAGGTAGGAACCTGGAGGTGGGCCCTGAACCAGAAGCCATGTAGGAACACTTTTAATTGTGCACTTACACAATGAGTTGTGTTTTGCAAACAAGCACCTTCACACCACTGTGTATTTCCTGCCAATGGATAGTATATCATCCTGGGTGGTCAGGGCTGTACTGAAAGGTAGTGACAAGAACAGTTTCTGACATCACAGGGACCAAATTTGTACACATGTGTACTTTTCTCCCTTGTACTTTATGCAAAGAGTGACAGGCAGGTCCTGTTAACACCTGTTAGTGTGGTAAACGGGCCTCACATGTGATAGATACCCAATCAGCACATGATAAGTGAAAACATAAACAAAGGGTGTAAGAAAGAACTGTGCCCATGCCACCTCCCTATGAGTTTCTGCAAGGAGAGCATGCTGATTCACAGTGAGTCTGCCTTTGTCCACTGCAGAAGTAGGAGGTCTGTCCTCAGGACCACAATCATGTCTCCAGGAATGGAGCCCGGGGGGATGAGCAGGGAACAGGCACTGCCTCTGTTCACAGAGAACACAGCTTGGGGAATAAGAAATTGTCCCTGGTGAGAACTATACAGGGCCTGAGAGGCAAGCGAGCTGGGCAAGGGGCCACAGAACTGTTACCAGCTCTTTGGGGCTACAGCCTGAGCAGCTGTTGTACAGCCTACTTGGACACCTATCTGGTTTAAACCTGTTTGCATTTGTACTGAGATTATCCTTGTTGCTCACCCATGGCTTAGTTCTTCAATTCCCAAAGGAGAACTCATGGAGAGCCTTGGGCCTGACCTTGGAAGGGAGTCTAGAGGAGATGCCGTGGGAGAATGCTACAGGAAGCTTTTGCTTCTTCAGCCACCTCTTCCTTACAGATCTTTCCAGAGCTCATCTTTGCCAAACGGTGCTGTGTTTGAACAAAGATGTTCCCTTATGATTCTCCTGGACCAGTATATAGCCACAGGGAAGACTTCTGCTCCTGGCCTTGGGAATACTTACTAGAATTACCCACCTTCTGACACAACTGGAAAATTGCAAATTGCTCAGCTTTCTTGAAACCTATCATTTAAGACATTGAACAATATGTAACTCGAAGACAGTGATCCCCCGAGCGGAGCAAGTGGGCAGCTCGACCTTGGCCTAGATTCTTTTCCTGTAGCATCAGGACCAAGCTGAGTGTAACCGCTGTGCGGAGGTGAGGAATGATGGGCTGGAGCTCAGAGGCCGAGGCTTGCAGAATTTCTCAGTACGTGAGAGGAGAGAATGACACAGAGAATGTTCCAGAAAGGTGCATGGGCATTCCTGTGAAGCCTTGGCGGCTCAGCATATGACCAGCACATATGTGAAGCTCACGTGGCTGAGAGACTTCTGAAGAAAGACCTCTGATGAGAGCCCATGCTACCGGCTCCTCTTGAACTTGCTCAAGGTCTCCCCCAGGAGATTAAATGCTCTTCTAGAAAGTTCCTTTACCTATTCTACTTGGTGGAGAGGGGTGAGTAACAAGGCAGAACCCATTTGGCTGCACAAAGCCATAGGTGGAGGGGTGAGAGGAAGGTCAAGCTTCAGTGAGGCAGGTTCTACAGACGTTTTCAGCTGGGAAGCTAGTTCACAAACAGAACCAAACTCATTCACACTCCGGACCTGTTATGGAATGTTAGCATGACTTTCATTATTTTGTCATCAGAGGTACTGAAGAAACTTGGGGTAGGGGCTCCCAAAACTTGTCCAGAAATATGGGCACGTTTGTCTACTGGAAGTGGCCATGTTTGACTTCTGGACAGTGGAGAGGACAACAAAAGGTGGTGGCCATCCTCCAGGCCCTGCTCGCACAGCCAGAATTGCTGTGACACGTGTGGGAAGCAGGTTGTCACCCAGACCTTTGGAAAGAGGAGCAGAAGATACTTCCTTGATGGATTTCCAGGGACATCTGTTGTGTTTTAACACACTACAGTGGCCCACGGCAAACTTAGGGTGTGAGGACTTCCTTGAGCCACTAACCCGAACATCTGGGCAGGATTGTGTTGTGGACTATTACTTCAACTAGGCAAAGATGTGTTACATTTGTTTATGCTGTGGACTATTACTTTAACTGTGCAAAGGTGTGTTACATTTGTTCATGCTGCATTTGTTGAATGATGTAAAGATGTGTTGCTGTTTGAGCTTGCCTGCCTAAGGCACCTGATTGGTCTAATAAAAAGCTGAATGGCCAATATCTAGGCAGGAGAGGGATAGGCAGGGCTGGCAGGCAGAGAGAATAAGTAGGAGGAGAGATCTAGGCTTGAGAGAAGAAAGAAGAAGCGAGGAGAGAACAAGGAAAAAAGAGAGGGAACTACCTGGGGCCAGCAAGGGAGACACCAGCCAGCAGACACAGAGTAGTATGTATAGAAAGAAAAGTAAAAAAGCTCGGAGGCAAAATGAAGATGAAGAGAAACAGGTTAATTTAAGTTAAAGAAAAAAAAGCTAGCCAGAAATGAGCATGATAAGGCCGAGCATTCATAACTAGTAATAAGTCTCTGTATCACGATTTGGGAGCTGGCTGTTGGCCCACAAGAAAGCCTGCTACAGGACTGTGATGCTCAGACCTTCCCTCACAGGCTGCCGTGGTTCTGTGCCCGGAACACTCCTCCCTATTTTTAGATGATAGAGCCCAGGAACTGCACACTCAGTGCCTAACTGGACCACCTTAGCATCCATGGGATCCCAAGGGAAGCGTGTCCCCAGGTGAAATTCTAGAGGTGGGACAGAGAACACAGGTGTCCTTTTGTGGTGGTTTGCATGACAATGGTCCCCATAGGCTCATAGGGAGTGGCACTATTTGAAAAGATTAGGATATGTGGCCTTGTTGGAGGAAGTGTGTCACTGGGGGTGGGCTTTGAGATTTCAGAAGCCCAAGCCAGACCCAGTGTCTCCTCTTCCTGCTGCCTGCCAATCCAGATGTAGAACTTCCAATTGCTGCTTCAGCACCGTGTCTGCCTGCATGCCGCCATGCTTCCCACCGTGAGCTAATGGACTAAAACCTCTGAATTGTAATTCAGCTCCATTTAAATGTTTCCCTTTATAAGAGTTGCTGTGTTCATGGCACCTCTTCACAGCAATAAAACCCTAACTAAGACACCGTTCCTTTGTCGGGTACAAACATGAACACTTCATTTTGACTGAGATCAAGCCAAGTTCAAAACTGTTCTGTCATGGATGGGCCCTGAGGGTTGTTCTGCTGCTTAGAGCCTGTTTCTTTTGGTGACCACCAAATGGGGCTTAAACACCATGGTCCTGCCGCGATTAGAGTGTCCGTCCATCCCCACCCACACACACGCATGTGTCGGGACCTTGATTTCTCAATGTGGCAGTTTGGGGAGGTGTCTGGGTACCAGGGGTGGAGTCCTCATGGATGGGTGAGTGCCTTTCTCTCCAGAAGTCCCCTTCTCACAGGGCTGGTTTAGCAATGGTGGTTCTAGTTTCTTCTAAAGCAAGCCTGTCCCCATGCTTGGTCTCTGTGGCACAGACTCAGGTGTCCCCTTCCTTCTGTGGTGAGTTGAAGCAGCATGAATCCCTTGCCAGATGTGTCTGCCCAGTTAGTTTTGGACTTTCAGTACATAGGTAAACCTCTTTTCTTTATTAATCTACCTTATCTCAGATATTCTGTTAGAGCAACAGAAAACAGACAAGGTGTTCTATCAGTTCAGACGTGTGTAGAATGTCTTCTGGAAGCATTGAGGGGTCTTTTAAGGTACAGCACATGCTAACAAACCTCTCTGGGAAATAATCAGATTGCCTTACCATCCTTCTCCACACTCCCTGGGTTTTCATGAAAAAGAATATGATGGGTCACTGTGATGGCTATTCTTGGTTGTCAACTTGACTATATCTGGAATGAACTATAATCCAGAAATGGAGGGCACACTTGTGATCCAGATCTTGAGGCAGGAAGATAACATGCCTTTGATCTGGATCTTGAGGCTGGATGACACATGCCTTTAATCTGGACCACAACTTCTGCTGGAATACTATATAAGGACAGTGGAAGAAGGAACGGTGTTCTTTGCCTGCTTGCCCTCACCTCAGCACATTCATTCCTTCTTTGAGATCTCAGCAGACCAGCTGTGACACCCAGCCTTGTGGGACTGAGCAGCTTCTGGTTCTTAGACTTTCCATTCATAACTAACCATTGTTGGACTGCAGCCTATAAGTCATTCCAATAAATTCATATATGGAGAGAGAGAGAGAGAGAGAGAGAGAGAGAGAGAGAGAGAGAGAGAGAGAGAGAGAGAGAGAAATTCATTCCATAGGTTCTGTGACTCTAGAGAACCTTGAATAATACAACCACTTGTTAGTGACATCTTTTTCAAATGTTTGCTTTATTGAAATTCTTTCTTACAAAAGGTCTGAAGTATTTTAGGCCTGGTTCCCATTGGTCCCTGAAATACAGTCCACGGTCATTTCCATGTCCTCATAAGTAGGTCTGTAAACTAGTCGACTTTTATTTTTATGGTTAAAATATTTTTCAACATTGCTTTCATAGATAGAAAACCAAACTTGTATTTCCCCCGTGTAAAGACCGAGTGAGAAAGTTACCTGAGTCTTCATCATCGGGGTAACCGGGTTCTTTCCCAGAATTATCAAAGTGATGTTTACACACTTTTAAAATATCTTTTTTTTTAAAAAATAACAACCTTTAGTATATCTTTTAAAACATAACTATTGTGATGTGCAGAGCTATGTAATAAGGAGTGCTACGCTTATACAGGTATACGTACATGGGCTCTAGAAGAAGATGCATGAGTACATGCATGTTATGTAAACACAAGAGTTGGTCAGATCATGAGAACAGTAGTGAGTAACGCATATTGTAAGCAAGAATGATCAAGACCACATATAGGCTTAGTGGCCAGCCAGGATCTTTGGGGGAAAACAACACCTGGAGGTACCTAGGTCTTCCTCGCCCCCAGCAAGATATGCTCACCTCACAGGATATGTGACTGTGTCTGTGGCTCTACTATAGCCAGGCAGGTCTGCACTCAATTGCTCCCCCAGTTCTAGAACACATGTGCCATCTAATTCGGCCTCCTCCGGGGCCAACAACAGAACATGTTCACTCTGTAACCAGGAGGGGAGTGCGGCTCACAAGCTGGAAGAGGCCCCGGACAACTCACTTCCCACGGGATGGCTGTAGAGAATTCACACTTCTTTCTGCCCTTGGGGGATTTACCAGGTCTGTTTCCCTCTGATCACAGGATTATATTTAAAGAGGCCTGAAAGGTACAAGGTCACCAACTGCCCCGAGACACAGCTTCAGGTTAATCTGGATAGCTCCCATGTCACCCTCCGGATCAGCCTTCCTGTGTGGACGTTTGACTTAGAAACTCATCCTGTCTGATCTTATATGTGCTTGCTATAAGATTTGGAATATACAGCTTTCTAACAACCAATGTCTACAGCCCAAGCTTGTTGCTCAGGCCCAAGAAGGGGACACAAAGGCTCATGGAGGAACCTGGCCTCAGGTTCTTCTAACCTTGGTCTTCTAACTTGGGAGCCAGATGAATGGGCCAGGTGAGCACTACCTGGAGGCAGGGTCCTGCCCTGACTGACATGCCTTGTATTAGCACAGCAAAGTGGTTAAGTGATTTCAGCACCCGAGATACAATGTAGCACAGAACGGTAGTTATTCCCATCTCTTCCCAGCTCCGGTTGGGGTTCTTTTGGCAACTGGCATTTTCTTATGTCTCCTATAGATGACTTCTCCTCTGCCCCTTCCTCAAACTAACATAGAGTGTGAAGAGGCAGAGGAAAAGAAAGGAAACAGAGTCATTAAAGGTTTCTACTTGCTGGGGAGATGGGCGATGGAACTCTGGAATTTAGGAATTATCTGCAAAATGAACGACTCATAGCACCCCCCCACCTCCATTGCTGCTCTTGCCTATGACATCATATCAGCATCCATCCGTAACCAAGAGACCATCTGTAACATCGATCCCTAGGCCCTGAGCACGCTGGTGGTTCAGTTGACTGGGACCCCCCATGTAGAAACCCCGGTGGGAAGGAAAGACAGAATGCAGGTCCCAGTGAGCACTTTGGAGTCGTCGTCTGCAAAGAAAGTGACGAGGGGTCACCTTGGGTCCAGAGTAGGGCCAATTGGCAGCAGAGTTGGGGGTGGTGTTGGGCTGGGCATGAGCCATGGTTAGGTAGCTCCAAGTAATCCTCCTGCCCCAGAGCTACAGGAACGTGGTCATGTCGGTGGCCCGGCTTTGGGCTGCGCCCACTTTCAGAACGTAGTACAAGTCACCCCAGCGTCCTCAGCATGCCCACAGTTTGTCACGCCCCATTTGGCGAACTGGCAGCGGAAGATGGAGCTCTCTGTTCCCTTGCAGTTCACGTCATCCATCCAGATCTTCCCTGTGCCTGTGAAGAGAGGCACACACAGCTTCTTAGCGGTGATTCGGGAAGCAGAAACGAGGAGAAAAGGGAATATGCCTGTAAACGACATGACCATGGCCTGGCTGGCCCTGCAGGGGGGCTTCTCAAATCTGGTGGAGGCCATCTTCCCTCTGCTCTACCTAGAATGCATTTATGATTTATGGCTTAGCTTCCTATAGGTAGAATAACAGTAAGAGATGATATCGGTGCTTGTATCTTCTATGAATCAGGCCTCTTACAGATATGAGCCTCTGTAGTTCTCACCATTATGCTTTGGGGTAGATAGCAAGAAACACTGGGACTCAGAGAGCAGTTGGTACCAGATTACACAGCTTATTGCTGGCAGCCTCTAATTTCCAGCTCACATCTTGCCACCCACCCCCCTATCCACAGGCTCACACTTAATAACCGACTCACCCTGACACTGAGATACAGTATCTTGAAGCCTTTGTGAATGAACACTTTGGCAAAGGCCTTATCAGAAGGGTAATGTTAGACAGATCCTGGATTAGACAGTGGCCCAGAACTGAGTTTGTTAGTACCATCATTGCTACATGGTCCCATTCTGGGAGCCCAAGATCATAGTTCCAGACAGATAGAAAGTCCCTAAATCTGACATTAGAGTCAGACATCCTCAAACCATTAAGTCATTTGGGTTAGTCCCTCAAATACAGAGTCCCTACAGCTTGCAGCTAGCCTTGTCCAGCCAGCTGTAATGGGTCAGCCTGCCATCTGAAGGTGGCCCACACACAGAGAGCATGATGCTTTAACGGGCTGTCACAGAATAGCATCAGCCCCCCAAATGCTGTGAACTTGGCGCTGATATCTTTCTATGAACATCAGGGGTTAGGGCAGCTGGGATAACCTTCAGAGCAAATAGAGGACTTGCCTGTGGAAGAGAGGAAGCCTGACCTGAGTTGGTGTCATTGGTTACCCCTTACCGTCCCCAGGGAGTTTCGCCATATCCCCCGCCCACCCCCACCCCCACACCCCAGGTTCCCTTGAGTGCTGGTGGGAGCTGGGTTTTCAGTAACTGTCAGAGCTCGGCACGACGCCTCCCGGTGAACAGATGAGAAAACCAAACAACAGGTGTTCTTTTACCATGGGGTGAGATTGAGACTACAGCCTGGGGTTGTCTCGTAAAGCACCAGTGACCATTCGCCCATTAAACAAATGGTCCGAGGGCCTCTTTTCCACTCCGCACTTTCCTGTGTGTTTAGAATACACCAGTGAACAGCAGGGGTGACGGAGACATACAGAGTATGCCACGGGAGCTGAAGTGTGTGTGCATCACGAGCTGAGGTGCCGGAGGGCATGGAAAGCTCCGTGCGGGAGACGAAACCGAGCTGACCTCCAGAGCTGTCAAACGGGCCACGCTTCCTTCCCATCAAATGGAATGGAAAGCTTAAGCCTTGGGTAAGATGGAGGGCCTGCCTGGCACCTTCCAACCCCGAAAGCCCCTACGGTGGGCAACTGCCACTCACAGGTCCCCGGACACACCACACAGCTGAGTGTGATATGGTCAGCTCAAATCCCAGTCCCCTGCACACCGGAATGCAGATAAGATGTTCATGACAGTTGAGTGGCGACATCTTATATCCCAGGGGCCGAGACTGGAAAGCACCCCAGAGTCTGTAAACCCTTTGCCCAGATAAGTACACCAAGGCTCAGAGTAGAGAGAGGCCGGGCCCAAGTGCACACAGCTGAGGAGCAGGGTGCACAGAACTAAATGGGCAAGAGAGCTCCTGATCCATGCTCTGGGAACTATTGTTTTGGGTTCAAGTCCACCCAAGTTTCTCCATGTTCAAGTTCTATAGAAAGAATGTGTTTGTAAGTCTGAGACGTGTACTGAGAACAGGGGTGAGGGTTGGGTGCCCCCAGGGAACAGTTGACTCTATCACATGATGATGATGATGATGATGATGATGATGATGATGATGATGCAGGCTTTGGGGGGGAAAGGCCAGGCCTAGACTCCATGGCTCTCTTCCACAACATCCGATCTGTGCCTTACCTGACCATCCTTACCTTGCCCAAAACGAGCTGTCCGGTAGATCTCCTCAACACCATGGAAGCCCAGCATGCGGCACACGACGCTCCCATCCTTCCTGTCCCAGCCATCATCACACACTGTGCCCCAGCGACGGTCATGGAACACCTCCACTCGGCCCTCGTGTGGCCCAGAGCCATTCACCAGGCGAATCATTGTGAAGTCCACACCATCTGCCGGGAGACTCGCCGTTACTCCCGGTCTCTGGACGCCCCAGGGCCCCACCCAGGCCTTGTCCATGACCCTCCTTCCACGCAGGGAAGAGAGAGCTAGGGCTAAAACCGTGAGGTCACAGTGTGTCATTTCTAACCGTGAGGTCACAGTGTGCCATTTCTAACCGTGAGGTCACAGTGTGTCATTTCTAAACCGTGAGGTCACAGTGTGTCATTTCTAACCGTGAGGTCACAGTGTGTCATTTCTAACCGTGAGGTCACAGTGTGTCATTTCTAACCGTGAGGTCACAGTGTGTCATTTCTAACCGTGAGGTCACAGTGTGTCATTTCTAACCGTGAGGTCACAGTGTGTCATTTCTGCTTTTTTGTTTGTTTGGTTGGTTTGCTTTGCTTTGTTTTGAGACAGGGTCTCATGTCGCCCAGCTGGCCCTCCAAACGCTTGGCTTATGGCTGCATGCCACCATGCCCAGCTTTAGTCTAACTCTCTGTCAGCTTTCTTCTCGCCAACTGATTGCTACAAGAGTTTTAAGTTCATAGCAAAACTGACTAGAAAAACCGCTTCGCAGTATTGAGTGACTTTCATTTCACGGCCCCAGGTAATTTCCATTCATTTTATGGACCGGGCAACTAGCCACCCCTGACAGTTACTGAAAACCCAGCTCCCACCAGCACTCAAGGGAAACTGGGGCTGTGGGGGTGAGGAGTATGGCAAAACTCCCCGGGGTAACCCCGTAAGGGGTAACCAGTGACACCAACACAGGTCAGGCTCCTGCCTGAGGGTTGACTTCAGACTGGCTATAGGTTTCCCCACGCCTGCCTTGCCTCCGCCGACACCAGGTCACGTGACAGTGTGTGTATCATGCTGTGCAGTGAGGCTGAGAACAGAAGCCTGTGTGAGGTCAGAGGAGGCAGGAGGAGGCTGTGGGTGCCAGAGCAAGCCAGGCAGCATTGAGGGCCAGGTCAGAGCAAGAGAAAGGGCTGGAATGTGACAAGGAGGGTGGGGTTGACGTTCAGGGAGTCCCTGACTTAGCCTCTGTGCTTTGCACCGCCTGGCATCGTTCTGTTCCCTTGCTCACGTAGCCAAACGGATGACCAAGCATCTCTTAGAGTACCGTGGACACACCTATGAGCAAAGGATGTACCTTCACGAATCTCACACTGCTGGCCTCTTCCCAGCAGTTTCTGCCCCAGGTAGAGTTTTCCTATTAAACAATCACCCATCATCCAGAAATGCTCCAACCCTATCTTTTTTAATACGTCAGCCTCCAGAGCCGGTGAGAGGCAGCCTCAGCCAGTGTAATGGTTTGAACACGGAATGTTCCTGCAGGCTACTGTGTTTGAAGGTCCTAAGCTGGTGGTCCTCTTGGGGAAGTTTTGAACTCTTAAGGGGGTGGGGCTCCTGGAAGGAGTGGGAAACAAACCTGGCCCAATGTCCTGTTTGCTTTCTGCTTCCTGATGGCAATATTACCAGCTTGCTTCTCTCTCCTGCTACCATGCCTTCCCCACCATGGCTTCCCTGCCATGCCCTTCCTTGGCTGGAAAACCCCAGTTGCTTAAACATGGTGGACAAGGGACGGTTATCCCAACTTGACAGCTTGTCCCCAACCTGCAGCTCACAGCTCGTGGGTGGAGCTTTCCCTCTGTAGCCTCCACCTTCCCAAACTTAGCCGAGACACCAAGATGCCCACAGGGCTGGATCTCAGTTCTTTTCCCTTCTGCTCTGGGGTTGGGGATTGTGGACCCCTCAATGCCGGAGGTATTGAGGTCTTCCCTCTTATACTGCAGTTATCCCAAGGCTTAGCCCAGGAGCATCACCACTTGGAAGAAACTGGTCAAGTAAGCGGGACAGGGGCTTGGCCCCTTGCAGCCAGGTGGCCTCCTTGCTCTTGCAGGTCAACTGGCCCATTGCTTTACCCACAAGCTTCCTGGGGCGTCAGTGGTTCTGATCTCTGCTTATGGCTTTCTACTCTGCTGCCCCAGCTCCTAGAAACTGCCTCCTGTTCCTTGACCTGCTAAATTGCCTTTCCCATTACCTAGGCTGCTCCTGATGCCAACCCTACAGGCCTCACCCATGCTCTGGAAGAAAGCCCCAGGGTTCCTACACCCAGACCTGCCTCCCGAGTAAAAAGGGAAAGGGACGCACTTGAGAAAGAGTGGGTCTGGACTAAGGATTTCTGCATTTCCTGAGGCTGTGGCTGGCAGCATCTTGCTGTAGCTTAGCGGTAGGCTTCAGATGTCCCATCACGTCGTAGCACATGGAGCTATTTTAGTTAATGGTTACACAATCATTGGGCTTTTCCAATCATCACAAATGACAGAAAAGCATGGAGTTTGCCATCTGGCTAAGACTTTGAGATGGCATAAAGCCTTCATGTGACACACGAGGGACCAGAGGCCCAGAGAGGTGATGTGACTTATCCAAGCCATCCTTGTGAGTAGGAGAACTGAGGTCTGCATTGGGTACTTAATCCAGGGCCAGTGCTGTGCTCTTTTCTCTCTCTGAGTCATCTTCTTCCTGAGATCTGAGCAGGTCTACTAATCTGCCTTACAACTAAGATGGAACAGAAACATGGAAAAGTTATTTTAGTCACCCCGGCCGGGGCTACCATGTGTTGGCTAGAAATTCAGAGAACATACCAGCTTCCCCTGAGTGAACAATGATGACCACAACACCCTTGCGGGGCACAGATTTGCTGAGTGATGATGGAAGTGGACGTGTTGCTACGTTAGGCCAGGGAAGGACAAACCAGCCTCAGCATTGGGGGAAAGCCTGATGAGTCGGTCCATCTTCTGCACACTACCTCTTCATTTCTTATAATAGGCCGGTGCATGCACTTCTGTTTCCAATTGCTCATTTAGTTCTCCATCCAGACGCACCTCTGGAACCCCCAAGCACCCTCCTAGGTTAAAATGGATGCCAGAGGACTATGGAAGCAAAAGCATTGTCTTCCACCTTGAGCCACTCACATGAGCCCATGAATAAAAAGGAGAGGACCACAGGGTGCCAGCAATGACCAGGACTAAGGGACTCCCAGGCCACCCCCACACCCATGCAGAGATGAGGAAACAGCTGATATGGAGGACGCAGCTGTTTCTGGGAGGCCAGGCCTCCCTCTTTCCAGAGCACGGCTTTTTCTCGCTCAAAGCACTGGGTCATCCCCCCCCCCCAAGGGAAGCTGCTGACAGCTAACTCTGGAGGCCCAAGGCAGGGGCTGGCACTCCCCAGAGCAGAGGACTCCACTTGAGGTTGCTCTAGGAAGCTCTCGACCTCAGGCTACATGTACCCTATTTCCCTTGCAATGACAGTCCTGGATGCTGAGTGTTGATCCAGGCCAGCTTTAAGTACTAAACGCCAGCTTGATGGCCAGGGCTGCGTGGGTGGATGCGTGTCTTCATGAGTGATTGGGACCAGAAAGCCCCATCTGAGCACCTCAGCACTCCTGTCTCTCCCTCGTACCCATCCTAACTTTCAGGGCCTGGCAAGCTCACGACAGGAACACAGGTGTATGATCTCATCATTTTTGGACACAGTGTTGTGGGGCACACCTGGGCCATGCCCTGCTAAGCAGGACAGTTGTGTGTCTGAGGCAGCAGGCCCGGTAGTGAGGAGAGGAGCATGTCAGGGAAAGGCGCTAGGTGGGCGGGGCCTACCAAGGCATGCAGCTGGTGCTCTTTTGGGCCTGCTATTGGAGACCCTCCACCTCTCTCCTTCACTGCCGCTGTCATTTCCCAGCCCATGCATTACCAGGCCCATATGGGCTGCCCTAGAAGCACCCCACTTCCTTCTTTTTGTAACTTTACTTTCCTGGCCCCTCCAAGCCCTGCAGCTCCTTCCTGGCTCCTCTTCATCCTTTACTCCGTCCCCTCTGTTCAAATCAAGACAGAGTTCACTTCGTGTGGAACTCGTTTCCCGATGGCAATAGTTCCTGATGTTTGGATCTGTTCAGGACCCTGTCACTAGTGCCGATTTGACTTCGCCCAATTCATGTGGTAAGGCTGTGACATTTGATAAATTGATCAAGGAGTGTGCTTTGCCCACAGCCCGTGGCACTTCCTTATATGTGGGAAAGGCCCCAGAAGGACTGTTTTAGCTCAGAACATCTGTCCAAGCCACTGTAATGAAAATTCCAGAATCCCTCAGAATCTCTTAAGGATTTGAGCTGAGGACTGGGGAGAGGGGGATTGGAGGCAGGAGCAAAGAGGCTGAGACTCGGGAATTGGAGTCCCTAGGCCATGTCTGAGATGAGACCCTAGACAAACTGACCCCTTACTTAGGGCAGTGGGCCCAGAGACGCCTTGGGTTCCAATAACCCCTTCTTCATTCCAGGCTGTACAAGGCTTGCCAAGATGATGGGCCTTTTCCCAGGCCCCATTACCGAAAGTCACTCAGATGACTCCCAGAAACAGCTGAAGAGATCAGAACAGGAGCCAATGCCACACCCATCTAGGGCTGACTGCTAACCTGCCTCTGGGGGCCCCCCCTTTGAGTAGAGGTTTGCATAAAGCCTCGCGGACTTCCTCCTGTGGCCCCGATGATCGAGCAGAAGTGGGCCGCCTCTGCCCTCAGTGGCGGAGTTGGAGTGTCGGTGCCACTGGCCAGTGCCATCTCTGGACACAAACAGAACGGTGACCGAGAGCAGCAGTGAGTGTCAAGGATGGATTCCAGCAGACCCATCCAGCAGCACACCGAGTTATCTCTGTGCATCTCCGTGCCCTGCTGGGTAACGGCTGGCAGAGCAGAGGCCCCAGCAGGGATGGCTGGCCGAAAACCTATCTGCCCGCATCAGGGGCTGCTCTCTCCAGCTGGATTGGTCTCCTCCTCATTTCCTCTACTCTCCCCAGTTTCTGGCTCCTTTGTAGGCGATGGGGGAGGGAGTCGGGGTGCAGAGGGCTGGCTCCTGCTGTCAGCAACTCTGCACACTAATGCAAACTGGATGTGACTTGTTAAGCAAGGCAGCTCCGGAATGATCCAGGAATTCGGCACCATGGCCCTTGGCCGTTCTTGGGCACCTAACACTGCCCTTGTGAATCTAACATGTGGGGATTCTTCTCTCAAAGGAAGCATTGCTTTGCTCTCCCTGACTTGTAAACACACACATGTAGCTGAAGCAGGCTCCCGGGGAAAGAGTCTGGATCTGGGTCCTGATTCCCTCAGCGCCAGGTTGGGAAGTGGCTCTGGACTTCCCAGCTCCAGACTCCAATCTCCCATCTTTCCAAGGGCCTGACAGCTGCTCACCCTGCCTCTGGGCATGGGAGAGAAGGCACAGTATCTCTTGGGAATCCACCCTAGGACTTTCAAACCGGCATCTGGTTTCATTTCTAGGGCTCTGGCATCTCTGGCTCTCCCTGGCATGGCTTCATCCACAGGCTCCTTTACCTTGTTAGCACACCCTGTTTGGGGTTTTTGTGGCTTTCACTGGGGGCCAAACTGTGAAATATCTTTCTCCTCTCAGGACAACTGAGCAAGTTGCTTCATCCCTCCTCCCCTGGGAAGATCTGGGAGGGTCACATAAGTGGCCTGTAGCTGCCTCTCTCAGAGCTGGTTTCCAGGCTGAAGTAACCTTGGAACTCCCAGCATGCCTTGGTCAGGAATGGCTCAGAGCTGTCTCCACACCCAACCACATCAAAGACCTGTCCTGGGCATATCACGGGGAGGGGGCGGGGCCGGGGACGGAGGCGGGCCGAGGCGGGGGGGGGGGGGGTTCGAGTGGAGCAGGAACGGTTCCGGGAATGGAAGTCTGCCCACTGGCTGCCCTGAGTGCCAGGTGCTGTGCACAGCGCTTCATACATGTAGCCTGCTGTCATCCACAACAGCTCCGTGAGTTAGCTGTCCTAGCTTCTCTCATTCAACAGGAGAAATGGGCCCAGCAGTGTCAGGTGATTTGCCTGGGATTGCGCAGCTGAACGCTGGTGGCTGCCTTCCAACAGCAGCTCTCTCCAAGTCTAAGGTGCTTTTCTCTCTACCTAGGAGCCCCACGGGGTCTTCGGTGCTCACTGTCCTGAGCTCCAGGGTCTGCGTCTCCAACGTAAAGCCATGTCTGACTGCATACCAGCTGGGGAGACTAGAAAGCCTCCAATGCAAGGACAGTTTTGAACAGTCTGGGGTATTTTGAATACTTTGACAGTGTCTTCATGCAAAGCCACAGCAAGACTAGAGCAAGCCAGATGTAGCATCAGCTGAGCTACATGCTCGCTGCCTGTCCAGCCTTGTAACACACACGGAGGTCACCTCTGGGAAGGCTCCTCTGATGGGTGCTCCCTGTCTTTGGGAATTATTACACTGCAGTTTCCTCTCCTGGATCCCTGTGCATCCCACCCCTCCACTATGTTATGAGAGGATGACAGTCTTTCAACATCCAGTTGTGTCTCCATTACACACAGAGACCCTGGTGCGGCAGGAAAGTAGGTATGGAGAAAGTCATCGAGATGAACATATGGGGTTAGAGAGACGGTTCAATGCCCAAGAGCACTGGCTTCTGCTGCTCCTTCAGAGGACCAAGCTTGGTTTCCAACACTTACGTTGGACTGTGCACAACTGGCTGTAACTCCAGCTCCAGGGGCTCTGACACCTTTTTCCTGGCCTCTGTGGGCACTGCACACACACACACACACACACACACACACACACACACACACACACAAATAATAAATCTCTAGAAAAAATATTAATATAAGCAAAAAAACAGTTGGACTGGAAAACAAAACAGAAAGCCCAGGAAAAGTCCCATCTGAGAAGCCAGTGCCGTGTAAATGACTATAAAGGGTCATAAATGGGGGTGAGAGGCTTGAGGCTTTTAAGTCTGGGACCTGTCCCAGCTCTCTAGCTACTTCCGCTCTCAGGAGTGCCTCTTTCTCCCTATATAAGTATTCTATCCCTATTCATGGTCCATATCTTTGTTCTGGTATTCCAGAATTTAGAAATCTTAGCAGGTACCCTCTGGACTCAACCCCAAGCTTTAACAATGGCACAGCGGAAGTATTCCACACATCACACTCAATGGGAGAATACACGAGTGAACGGGTGAATGGGACTCAGGGCCACTTTTTAAGGGCTCTAAGAACAGGGTGGAGAACTAAGTAACTCAGAACCTTCTGTGGCTATGCCTCCGAGGGTCCCAGAGCCCGGGGAATTCTGCTTCTACAGCAAGGGAGCGAGCCCAAGCTATGGTCAGAATAGTCCAGTTCCTTGCTGTTTGTTTTTCCTGCCTTGCAGTCCCCGCTGCCAAAACCAAACAAGAAGGAAGAAAGGAGGTTGTGGAGAATAGAAATAAACACACAGGGCTGGGAAAATGGGCTCTGCCGTTTCTGCAGCTGCGGAGCGGGGTGGAGGTGGGGGGCCCAGGGATAATTTGGACCATCTGCCCATTAAAGAAAGCTGAACTTTCATTCTCTTATAAAGGAAGAGCGCCTCATGCCCTGAGCTGGCCTGGAGAGTCCCTACCCCCTAGGCTGGGGTGACACTTCTCAACAGGAAATGTGATCCATATGGGAGCATGGGAGCCATCCCTGAAGCGAAGGAAGGTTTTTCTGGGGAGGCTCTCCTGGAGGGCATTGCCCATGGGTGTGGCTATAGAAAACACCATTTACTGGGGGGAGGGTCTGCTCTGACCCTCATGGGGGTGGGGGGGGGGGGGGGACTTGGTGCCCCTTCAGGGTATGTTATTAGGTGTTCTCAATGGACAATTGCCACCACCCTCCTCCAAGGAGAGTGAAGACGGGCTCTAGGTCACCTGAAGAAGTGACCGCTCCTGGGTCTTTCCTGTGTTGTCTCCCTTATGCTGGGTCTCTGGATGAAAAGTTACACCCAGACACTAAGAGCTTTACTAGGTAAAAGATGCAGCAGATATATCCCCTGAGGGGCCCTGATTGCATTGTTATCTGTCTATCTATCTATCTATCTATCTATCTATCTATCTATCTATCTATCTATCCATCCATCCATCCATCCATCCATCCATCCATCCATCCACCCACCCATCCCTCCGTCCGTCCGTCCGTCTGTCTGTCTGTCTATTAGTGAGTGCTCTTGTCTTCCTCTATTTTTCTCCATCTTACTTCTTTGAGTCAGGGTCTCTCCCTGAGACTGGACTTCACCATTCAACGGGACTGGCTGACTAGGGATCCTCTTGTTACTTGCCCAGCACTAGGATTACACATGTGAGTCACCATACCGGGGCTTTTTATGTGGGTTCTGAACTCGGGGTCCTCTTGCTCATGTGGCAAACACTCTACCAACAGAGCCATCTCCCCACTCCCCAGTACTGGCCCTTTAAACTGCTGACTCGTGCCTTTCTCTCCCCAGCTTGGTCACATTGTCATGGAAACAAAGTACAGGGCTCTCTGATGCTGCTGTTCCTGGCTGCCCGGTTCCTGGTACTTGCCAATCAAGATGTGTCTAGGGGCTAGTGACATGGCCCCATATTTGAAGGTGCTGCCAAGCCTAGCATCCTGAGTTTGATCCCTGGGGCCGACATGGTAGAAGGAGAGATCAGACACCTGACCTCCACCTATACACACAATAAATAAATCCATCTTATTTTTAAGAGATGTGTCTTGGGGCTGGAGAGATGGCTCAGGGGCTAGGGGGGCATTCTGCTCTTACAGAGGACATGAGTTTGGCTCCCAGCACCCACACGAGGTGGCTCTCACACCATCTATAATTCCAGCTCCAGTAACTCTGATGCCTCCAACTATGGCAGTGGAGAAGGTCGAAGCCCGAAGCTTCTCACAACATCTGTAGGCATCCACCAGGCAGCTGTGTGGCTCGCCGAGGCTCTTCTCTCTCCTTTTGTTTTCTGGCCTTTCGGATGGCACCAAGACAAGCGAGCCGATAAACCTCTTTTTTATTTTTTGGGCTAGAAAGGAAGTCAGGGGAGCCAGGAGACAGTCAAGAGTGCTGATTGCTCACATCAGCACGCCTTGAGCCTTCCTTACTCAAGTCCTCCCGGGAGAGATGCTGACATTTGAAAGACCTCTCTAGCAAAGGCTTTATGGATCTATCGCTTAACCAGCGCCCCACCCCCCCATCCCCTCAGGCCCAGTGGCCACTCCTGGGGATGTTTTTTTCTCTTTCCACACACTAGTTCCAATGTTAGTTTGGGTCCTTCCAAGTCCAGGGCTAAGTACCCACAAGTCCATCCCGTAAATCCTCACCTGGAGACCCAGCTTATCCCTAATGCTGCCGCCCTGGGTGAGGACCCGCTCCCTCGGTAGCGTCTGCCTCTGTTCGAGGGATGACACACTGAGAACTCAGCGATGAGGGTGGTCCGTCTTGTGTTGTGAAACTCAGCCTGAGCCAGAATGAAGATCATAGTGGGGACCGTGGTGTGGTGAATGGTGGCAAGGGACCCTCCCAGGCTGAGTCAGCAAGGAAGCCAGGGTGCAGCCCTGCCACCATGGCACCCACAAGACCTCCTGGGAGGCCTTCTCCCATTCCCTTCATTTTTCATCTAAGCATCACTGACATCTCCTTGAAGAAAAGAAGCTGGTTACCACCCCTGTGGGAGGCGAGGCCATCTGAAAGTGACCCTAAGTACCCTCCATGGTGTCGTCCACATCCAAGGATGGGGAGAGTCAGAGGTAGGACGTCAATCAGTGGCAGCCCTCAATCTTTTCAGCTCCATCAGCAGGGTTCTCATCTGACTCTACCATCCAATTTCACAAGGAACGAGAGCTCAGGGTCCCGGGGACTGGGGATCACTCTTGAGTTTGTTTGAAATGCTTTCTAAACAAACAGTCCAGCCACGCCTAGTTTTCATGTATATCTCAACTTTGCTTCAACTTAAACTTTATTTGTACAAAACCCACATCAATGGCCCAAACTTCAGTTCTTTGGTGGTTTCAAGGCCTTTAAAAAAAAATTAGGTTTTTTTTTAATGTGTATGACGTGTGTGTGTGTGTGTGTACACCAGAAGAGAGTGTTGGATCTGCTGGAGCTGGAGTTACAGGCATTGTGAGCCACCCCATGTGGGTGCTGGGAGTCAAACCCGGGTCCTCTGGAAGAGCGGCACATTTGCTTAACCACTGACCCCTTTTTCCTGCACCATCAAGGCATTGTTTGCTCACCTTCTGCCTGAGATTTGGATTGCTAAGAGTTGTCCCAGAGAGTGGACATCTGAGCCCTAGGAGAACTGCCTCCAGGTCCTGGGCAGAAAGATTGATGGGCACAGAGCCATGGGGATGAGCTAGCAACATACTGGACCCAGAACAGTAAACTGGTTGGCTTCACTAGCAGGCATGAATACCTCCACAAGAAAAGCTGTTCAAAGCTTTAGCCAGTTCTCCCAGATCCTGACTATTCCTCTGGCTGCTAACTCTTGCTCAGTGCAAATGCCAAACGCTCTTTTGTTTATTGTTTCCTAACTAGCTGCCCCTCTCAGGCACTGGCCCTTGACTCCTGTATTCACTTCGATGTGTTTAGAATACAGCTATTAGCAGTCTGTTAACGACCTCGGCACTGCTGGGTTCCCAAGGGGACTTCACTTCTTTTAGCATGGGCATCAGCGTTTGCTCCTTGCTCAGGCACAGGACCCCATTCCTGCCTCTCTTCAGCCGACCAGGCATGGCGAGAATATCCTTTATAAGGGAGGAAACAGGAGGAGGTGCCGGCTCTGGGAGACATTTTAGCAAATGACTGAACTCAAGGAGGTCGTGGGAAGCACCAGTTTCAGCAACCGGCTCTAAAGTGAGGACCCTGTGAGACTGAGCACCCAACCTATGGAGTCCATACTAACTCCAGGCAGATAAAGTAGGACACCTGGCTGGTGCCAGGAAACTTGTGGTACAGGGAAAGCCCCCTTGAGTCATAGCATGGGAAGGAGCTCAGAAGAAACAAGGGTTTCTGAGCTGCCCCACGGTTCATACTGTTTGCTTAGAGTTTCATGGAGTTTGGGTCTTGTCTTCGTTTGGGTCGATGTTTCTGAAAAAGACCTTGTTAAAGATGGAGCACCTCAGACCCAAGCAGAAGCTGGAGCAGAGGAGGAACCTGTACTTACAGAGGGGACTGTTCCCAGGGAGGAAGGGCCCACCCGGCATGCCTCAGGTGCTGGGAAGGAGGAGGGCCATCAGGGATGACAGAGCCTCTGGCTGGCTCTTGCCCCAGTCCCCTCCCAGTGCTCTACTTACACCCTGCTGGCGGCTTCCCAAAGTCAGAGAGAAGGTCAAGGCTAACCTCCTGACCACTGCAGAGTTCTGGGCTGGGGGATTCTCACTTGTCTCCTGCGCTCGGATTCTGTTTCTAATACCGTAGACTCTCGCTCAGCCCAGCTACAGGAGTACAGTTCCCTGTACAGTTCCCTCATCTGGAATGCCATCGTTCTCCACAAGTGCCTGCTGGACCTCAACTTCCCCCTTCGCTTTTGGGTCAGAACTCTTTGACCTTGTCCCCACTTCTGCCAATGCTCTCCCGAAGGTCACCTGTAACTGTTAACAAGTCCCGCTCCCCCTGCTAGATGGAAGTTCCTGGTGTGAACACTCAATAGACGTTTGCCAAAGGAGTGGGCATCTCTTCACTCACATGTATTCTCCTCACCCATGCTTTCCTTCCATCCACATACCTACCTTCTCATTCTGACAGAGCTAAGGGAGGCCGGTTCCCACTCCCTGAGAACCCCCTCTTTTTCCAAGTCAGTTCTGTCCTGGAGCCTGTGTCCCGATCCCTGCTCTGCTCTATTCCATCTCGATCTCCACAGGCCTCCTTCACCACTTCCTTGTTATTTCTCTCTGGCATCTTGCATTTTGCTTCAAGCCAATTTTCCTGAGGGAGATGCTGTATCCCTATACATTTTCAGTTGCTAGATGTGAGCTTTGGTGTGTGTGTGTGTGTGTGTGTGTGTGTGTGTGTGTGTGTGTGTGTGTTCGTGTTCCTTTTCTGTTTCCACATTGCTTTTGTCAAGCTGTTACGGGACACCAGAAGAACAAGGAGAATGAATGAATTGGCGAATAACTACCTGGCATGAATGAGTAAGTAAACACCAGAGATAAATGCAGATGCCTCTGCATCCAGGGTATCAGTCAACCTCCATCATCAGAAAGCATGTCACAGGCATGAGGCAGAGGGCTTGACTGGCAGACCCAGAGCCTGTCCTGCACAAGTCTGAACCCTGCTCAGAGCCACAGAGACAGGTAAGGACAGTCTTAGCCTGGCAACGTGCGGACCAAACAACATATTCCTTAAAAGTAACTGAGAAATGCCGAGGAAGGAATTAGCACCTTCCACCCGAACTACTCAGGATGGACATCACGGCCCAGGAAGACCTGAGCTGAGTCAACGATGGTAGGAGAAGGAGTGGCATGTGGACTCAAGACCAGACAGGCCTTCCTCATGTCCTGGACTTCTCTTACGAAGAATGCCAGTGACCACTGGGTAGGTTCCTCTCAACTTCCAGTCCCTCATCTCCCTACCATGGGTATAACTGTGACTCTTGTAGATCACTGTGAAAACTAAGAAATCGATGCTTCCAGAATCTCTCTCCTGCCTACCAGGAAGAGCAGATATTAGCAGTGTTATGCCCATTTTTTTGAGAACCACGGTTTCCCCTTAAATCACCTTGTTGCTGAAACATTCAAGTTACACAAGGATTTTAGGTTATATGCATAGTTAACAAAGCACTATTCTTTGCTCACTGTGGAAGCAACAGCCTCATCTCTTCAGGCTTGAGCTAAGGATAGCTTTTGGTGTGACATTATTCTAACCAAATTCACCAAGGCCCAGGTATGGGAGGACAGCAATCTACACACTTTAAGGAGTCCCTTCCCCTTTCTTATTTTAAATAGAGGTAGCAACATCTCAGCAGCCATTGGAAAACTATCTGGAATCTCCCTCCTTTGGTCCCTCATCTGTTCTGTGTGTGTGGGGGGTATGTATGTGTGTGCATACCCACACATGCATAGAGGATCCTCCTGTCTCCACCCCCATAGCATTGGGGTTACAGATGAACACAGCCACACTCAGCCTCTTAGTCACTGAGCCATCCCCTAGCCCTTGTCCATTTATTTTGAGCTCAACATTGCTGTTGAATGTGTGTGTGTGTGTGTGTGTGTGTGTGTGTGTGTGTATGTATGTATGTGTGTGTGTGTCTCGGAGGAGGGTCCCCTAGGACCCAGAACCCCCTTACTAAAACAACAAAACACACACAAAATTTAAGCATTTTTCCCAGTTTTCTGAACTTCCAATGATAACTATGGACTAATATCACCTCGGAATTCACTCCACATTCAGCTACACATTTTCCCCCCATGTGAAATCAAACTAAAAAAAAAAAAACATTTTTAAGCAATCTGAGCTTATATACTGCTCAAAACTCATGCCCCAGGATTTAAACAAAACTTCACCTATACACATATACATTTATCTTGCAAACAGATCATATACCAAAGTAAAACAAATGTCTGTCTTCCTTGGAATGTGCGTATGGATCCTGTTTTTTTCCCCCCGGCCAAATCTCCAAAAGCCAAATATTTAATGGGATGATTGATGTCTAAGGCTTGAAGAGAAAAATAAAATTCTTTACTTCTCATCAAGAAAAATACCCAGCGATCTGGATTCTAGACCCAACGCAGCCATCATCTATGTGGGTAACCTTGGAGTTCCTCCACTTCTCTGTTCTTGGTCTCTGTTCAATGACCTGCAGGGGCGGAGCTGGGAATGGGACAGGAAGAGATCTGAAATCTATCCAAACCCTCAAATCCCACGAGTCCAGCCTCAACACGGGTAAACACTGGCAAGATTTTTGTTCTGAAAAGCATCCTAACACTGCCTGCAAACATGGTCCCCAGGGGTTTTCTCTAATACCACACACTATCCACTAGCCAGTGAGAGGTGTCCATCTTGATGTTGTCATGAACCCTGTTACTATAGTAACGCCCCCTGTAGCAACCTTGGGCATTTGCAATGCAGGTGAACATGAGGTATTTGGTAAAGGTTTCAAGCCTCTGGCACTAGTTGCCAGAACTCAGTCTGATGAGCTGGCCCTGCACCACCAGCTCAGGGCTTTGAGACTCTCTGGTATTGGGAACTCACACTTCGGATCCCATAGATCCCACAGTGGGTCTGCCCACGGCCAAGGGCATGACTAAGAAGGCCCCAGTAGTAGGCACTGTGTCTGTCACAATTTCCACACTTTTCTGAAAGATGAGCTGTGGGCCACTCCTCAGAGCTTGGGTCTCAGGGATATAACTAATACCTCGGGGACAGGAGGGCTGAGGAAAGACAGCAGGCGTCTGCATATGACTTGGCTGGGCCTAAAGCAACCCAGGAAACTGAACCCTGCTGCATGGCAGACTCAGACCTCAGCTCGGAACCGAGGCAAAGGTCCCATCAGCCTGGGCCTTCTATCGGCATCTAGAGCTACGAGGGAGGAGGAACTCACTGGGAGCTTTGAAGAACCCAGCCCTATCATCCACGACTCCGCTGGCCCAAGACTGTGGCCTGACTTTTCATTCCAGATTCAGGGAGCCAGGGCCCCAGTGTTCAGTTCTGGGCCTCTGACAGTGGGGAAGGAAAATGATAGCTTTCTGATCCATGGTTCTACAAGTCCTGCTTGTGCCCTTCCTCACGCTGTGAATAGCTTCCAGTCTTCCAAGACCCCTCACCTTCTAGCAAAAGGAGACCGTTTCTGGGGTCCCTGAGGAGAAGCTAAGAGTTTTGTACAAGCTGTGTCTGCTTTCTGTGTGAGCCCTGGGCTCCGGTCTGGGTGTATTCTTCTCAAGACAGGAAAGAAACGTCCCCTCCCCTGGGAAACACATCCAGAGCTGATGTCAGTCCCTGGCTGGGCAGTCCATAGACTATAAGGTCAAGTGGATGGGCGCTCTTCCCCAGCCTCTAGCTGGGGAGCCTCACACCATTCAGCTTTATCTTTCACCACCTCAGCCTCAGAGCCCAACCAGCTCTGTCCAGGAAGAGTGACCATGCTCACTCTACTGGCTGTGATCTCCTGTTTGGGTTCTCAAGTCAGCCAAGAGTTGGCAGACAGTTCCTGGTGAGACCCCTCTGGTATGCGGGCAGCCTTTCTGATCTCACTCTCAAAGGTCATCTTTCCACACAGTTCCTCCCTTCCTGCCCAACCCCACACAAGCTGTTTATTTCTCAGAACTAAATGCCACACTCCAGTCCTTCTCAGCCACCTCGGCAGCATTCTGCCACCAAGGCTTGATACTATGCGCAGGGGTAGGCCGTACCCCAAAGACCACATTTTCCACCCTGTCCTTTGGAAGAAGTCCTCAGTAATGCACCAGATTGTACTTCCCCAGCACCTGTACCCAGGCCACATTCCCGAGAGCAACACCCAGAACACAGGTGCCCACAGACCTGCTAATTCACCCATGCCCTCCTGAATATAGACTCAGAGCCAACGACGCCATGTGCTGGATGTTCTGTTCTTGTTTGGAACTTGGCTGGAAGGGTCTATGCGTTCTTCCTCGACAATCTCCCTGGAGTCTACATGTAGCACACGGGGGTGGGGGGGTAGGGGGTGGGGGGGAATACATCTCATAGAAATGTGGTCCAGTTAGAGCAGCCAGCTTGCAACTCTGACAGGAAGGGTTTCATCACAGATGCCCATTCCCACATAAAACGACATGGTGCGCCAGGGAATGTCTCTAGCCTCATGGCCCCAGAGGTAGCAAAGAAGAAAACATGAGGTGTTCCATTTAGCCTCTGCACCCTTCCCTGAGCATCACATGAGCTGCTTCTGCAAAGTCTGAAGCTGAGTTTTGTCAACTCTCTCCAGTGATTTTAGGAAGTATGTCTGGTGGGTGTACGACATGGAATGTTAATGGCTACTACTTCATGAGCCCTGAATTCTGCATTCAGACTCTGTCATAGCACTAAGAGGTCAGGACTCTTATTCTCTCCACTTTATAGATGACTAAATGGAAGCCCAAAGATTGTATGCAGGCAGCTAGTGAGGCTGCTGGGAGGAAACCTCAAGATCCATCCAACAACCCCAGGCCAACCCCCTTAGGGTTTGTGGATCCCTATTGCTGGGCCAGTGGGGTTAAAAGAAAAAGGAAACAGGGAGGTTCTTTGATGTTCAAGGCCCACCGCATGGCTCCAGCGCTGACCCCTGACCTTCCAGGGCTCCACTATATCCCCACAGCACTCAGTAACCCAGCAGAACTTCCTTACCGTGTATCTCTCCTCTCTCTCCTTTCTCTCCTTTCGGGCCTCGCTCCCCTGCAACAGAAGAAAAACAGGCATTAGGAGTGGAGACAAACCCGATTTGTTAATAAGAGGTTATCTTTGGATTTGCTGATCCAGGGCCAGGGAAACCCTCAGGCAGCATCCAGCAGCCACCAGAGGGCACTGTGGGGAAGATAATTATGACGTGGGCTCTGGTCAGGCTGCGAAGCAGTGAGAAAGTCTACTTAGTGAAGTACAAGAGAGCCCCCCCATCTACCACACAGCATCAAGGGATGCCTGGAACGGGGCAGGCGGGCCATGAAGCAAAGTCAGTCAAAGGTGGAGAAATTCACACCCAAGTTCGTTCGCACAGCCACAGTGAGGAAGGGGACTGAGCTCCAGCTGTCTCTGGAGACAGGTTATACGTCAGGCTGGGTTTTCTGGTAGGGGAGACTGTAACACACGAGGCAGAGTTTCCAAGGACTTGTAGAAGTTCCTTTCCAGGGTTGCATTAAAAGATCAGAGCCTTTCCCCAGCTTCCTCCTCACTCTCTAAAGAAAGAGAACATCCTGGCACTGTTCAGTGGGCAATACAAAGGCAAGGGGTGTGTGTGTCTATTTTAAGGCTTTCCAGACATACATCTACAAGTCAAAAGCCCACTACATACCATGGGTGAAGAAAGCCAGTCAGAAAACGCCAGGAGAGAGTATTTACTGTGATCCGAGGTTTGAAACAGAATAAAACAAAACAAAACCAACCACATACATAGTTGAACACATTTAGGGAAACATCCAGCAGCGTGTGCTCCAAAGAACTCACAGTGGTTATTCTGAAGAGTAAGAGTCAAAGGAGCCAAGGAAGAAAGGACTTCCTATTTACTGGACCCGTCCTACGTGTCTGTACTACCTAGTTGTCTTTCAACAAGCATGGACTATCTTTATACCACCTTTAAAAGTCACATGTTTTCAAATTAGGATCACAAAAGAAAAACCTCAGGCCTTTTTATCACCAGAGAGTAGAATGTGCTTTTCTAATGATCAAGAGAGGAGGCCTCCCAGATGCAGGGTGGGGATGATGAATAGTCCTTTTTCTAGGTTATCCTGATAGTGAGTGAAATGTGGGCAGCCTGTGCAAGAAACATCAGGTATCCTTGTCTTCTGCAGTGATGAGGGGAGGTATGCTGAGATGTATATGTACACACACACACACACACACACACACACACACACACACACACACACGCATGTTCTCTCTATGTAGTTCTGGCTGTCCTGGTGGAGCTCACTATGTAGATCAGGGTGGGTTTGGAATCACAGAGATCCACCGGCCTCTACTTGCCAAGTTCCGGGATTTAAGGTGTGCATTGACACACCTGGCCAATCTGGCAATCTTGAATGAAAAAGGAGCCATAGGAGACTGACTCTGAAGTAGGTTCCCCTAAAAATGAGCAAGGGGACTAGCCACAGAAAGAAGAAAACAAAAATATCAGAAGAAACAGTGTTGGCAAAGTAGACCTGAGAAATGAAGTAAAGTTGTAAGCACTGGGAGAAACATGAAGAGTCTTGCAGAAGGAGAGTCAGGTATGACTAGTGAGGAGGAGTGATATGGACTTGCTGCCTAGTTTTGTTCTAAGAGACCGCTCACTAGCCTCCCTTGCTTCTATCTCTGGGCTGAAACCTGTGTGCACACTCACACATGCACACACACACACACACACACACACACACACACACACACACACACACAGAGAGGGGGGGAGTGCTCTGTTAGATGGCAGAGGCTGAGTGTGACTCCTGGTCCACCCACTCCAGCGCTCCCAGGCTGCTCAAGGACTGGAGGTATGTGAGGTTCCAGGGTGAGGCAAACTTCAGTATTACCTTTGAATCCACGCATGCCCATGGGGCCTGTGGCCCCTAGTTTCCCATCGTCACCCTTAGGACCAGGCAGTCCTGGGGTACCTCTCTCTCCGGGCAGACCTGGGGCGAGAAGAGACAAGGGTGGAGCGCTAGACTCAGAACTGAAAGGTCCCTTAGGTGCCACTGTCTGGTTTAATGATGAATGTGAACTTGGTCTTCAATAGCCTTTGCTTCCTCTCGCTTGGCATCCTGCAGGTCAGCTCAGAGCATCCCCATGTGCACCTTTATCACCCTTCCCTGGCCCTTCATCCTTGAAAGGCCTAGTAGTGCTGTGAGCAGACGGTACTGAGTGGGTAGCCAGTCCCATTCAGATACTCATAAGCATGCTGGACTTCTAAATTCCCAAAAACATCGTTTGGATTATTTTCTGTGACATGCATGAAGGTATTATTTCATCCATACTACAGATAAGGAAACTGAGGCTCACAGATGGTAAGCCACTTGGGCACACACACAGCAAAGGGCTTTGGAGTCAGGATCGGAGTCTTGTTCTTTCTTACAGGAAGTTCATGATTGGTCAACATCTCGTCATACTTTAGGCTAAGAGGCTCATTGGTCCATAGGGAGGGGATGCTATGGGGACAGCATTAATGGGTGAGAGGAGGGTGAGGTAATGCCTCAACCTATTCAAAGAAAAACAAAACACCCCCTTTCTTTTCACAAACAAAGAGCCAAAACTATAAGGATGTCCCCAACACCAGTCAATGGGCACATAGCCTGCCACCCTGTTAGGCCTTGTGTTCCAGGTTCTTGGTCATCAGACCCCGTGGCCGCAGCCTGCACTGAATGCACCATGGTGAGCCAGAATCAACAAACAATTTTATGGGGCAAGAGCCCAAGGCCCCCAAGAGTCCTGACCCAAGTCTAGTCATCGCTGAAGAACACAGCTCTCTTAATCAACTGCCTAATTGTTCTTTCCTGCTTGGAGAACAAGCTGGTTTTCATTGAGCTTTTTTTTCCACAGCGCCAGAAACCTATCTCCCAGTTACTACCCCAGGGCTAATATCAAATGACTGGGGGAGGACAGTGGCCTCCCAAGGGTGTGAGGACGTCAAAGAAATTGATGGGATGTCTTCATTCCCTTCTTGACATGATGCATCTTTTCCCAGAGTCTAAGAGTCCTGTGGCAACTGATCTCTGAGCCTAATGTGAGATGTGCCCAAAGCTCCCCACCCTATGATTCATGAGGCAGGAAAAGTGACTCCATGGTCCGGAGAGCCTCAGGGCCTCCTCAGCCATGGAGCTGAGGACCGAATGGAGGTCAGGCTGGAGACCTCCCCTGCCCTGCCCTGCCCATCTTCTCTCTATTGTCTGTAATGTACCTAGAGATTGGGCAGGAATAATTCCTGAAAGAAACAACCAGTACCTTCCCCACGAGGCTTCTTCTCCCTGCATCATTCTGAAGCCTCTTTACTCAGTGGAATGTTGCCTATGGACTATGAGCCTAAGAAGAATATAATCTTTCTAGAAGGTCCTAAATCCCACCCCCTACCAGCCACGGGGAATCGGATATCAGGAAGTGAGATGGGGCAGGGGGGTGTCGGGCCCCTAGCATCATAGAACACCTTCACTCGAAGGTCCTGGCCATGTGAACCCTGATTCCTATGCGGGCAGTGCCTTGGGGACCTGGGGACCCTTGTACGTTCTTCCCTTAAGATCCTGGTACTTCTTAGGGAAAAGCATGTGGCCTGTTCTATGGTTAGATTGACAACCTCTTAGTTATCCAGTGGAAGAACAATGGAAGTCTCTTATCCCGAGAAAGAGAGGGTCAGGGATGGACTTGAAACACTCCCCCAGTCCCTTGCAGGGTACCCCATTACCTCGAATTCCAGGGAATCCAGGGATACCTGGCTTTCCCTCCTTCCCTTCATTGCCCTGGTCACCTTTGGGTCCTGGTGGCCCTGAAAAATGACAACAAGAAGGTTAGGAGGTTAGAGAGCCTGTGATGAGAGGAAGAGCCAGAATTCTTCATTGGAAGCACATAGATGCCAGCTACTCAGTTTTGGGGGGGCACCAGGGGAGGTTCCTTGAAATCTCAAGAAGACATAGGTGCTAAGAAGGATGAAGGGTATTCGGGGCTATTACTGCCTCTCTCAAATCCATATGTTGAAATTCTTACCCCCAAGGTTATGGCTTGGAAAGGTGAAGCTGTAGGAGGGGGCTGGGTTTATATGAGGTCATGAGGATGGGGCCCTCCTCGATGGGATTAGTGGCTTTATAAAGTGAGGAAGGTCAGTTCTGGTAGTGCACACCTGTAGCCCTAGTACTTCCTCAAGAGGCAGAGGTAGAAGGACGGTGAGCTCAGGGCCAGCCTGGGCTACATCACAAGCTCCCATCTCCTGTCTGGCGGAATACAATAAACAAGTAGTCATCTATACACCAGGAAAGGAAGCCCTCCACTGAACCCAACTACGCGAGTACCCCAAACTCAGTCTTCTAGCTTTCAGAACTGAAAAGAAAGAAATGCCCGTGGTCTAAGTCCCCCAGCCTCCATTTCAGTGGTCAGGGCTGAGCAAGACAGAGTGGAGAGTTCTGTGCAGAGGGAACAGTCCCCACAGGAGCTTAAGGCATGGATGCAGCTGTGTAAGCCCCGGTGAACCGAGCAGGAGGGGCTCAGTGGGCTGGGAAAGTGGGGGTATTGGGAGCCCAGGTGCTGGACTTGACCCTGACAGGGGAGAACTAGAAGCCTTGGAAGGGGTCTGGTAGGAGAGCCCCATCAGGTCTGCACATGAGGAAGATGGGTGGGCTGTGTGTGAGAGAGGGAAGGACAGGAGGAAGGTGAGAGACAGGGAGGCAGAGGCTGTGGTCCACTCAGGTGGAAGAGCCCTGGGTTAGGAAAGTGGCCGTCAGAGACATGCGGGAATGGCCAGGCTGTTTAGAAAGTAGGACAGCTTTTGGCTCTCCCTGGGGAAGCGGTGGAGAAGGCCAAGCTAAGCTCGGGTTTCCAGCTGGGCACCTGGGTGGAGGATACGTCTCGTCTCTAATTGCTTGTGAGTGGGGCTTCCTTCCAGGAGAGGCTGCAGTGTGGCCGAGATTCAAGCATACGTGACTGAATTCAGTCTCCATCCCTCTGCCATGTGTTGAAGTTACTTGTCTGAGGCCACACAGGCAGCCAGCTGGTGAAGGAGCCATGCTTTCAGTCCGGGTCTGTCGGGCACTTAGCCTTTCTGCCACACCCATGAGGCCAGACATCCTACCCTTCCCACCTTCCTGCCATTCATTCTGGCACCTGCCGTTCCCAGGCTGGTGAGCCTGTCATTTTCATATGTCTACAAGCTGGGGATGCTTCTTGTCACTTGGTTGGTGACCTTTCTCGGTCCCATGGTTCTTGCTGGTACAGGCATAAGCTGGAGAAGCAGACCTGGGGTATTTTGATGTAGCCCTCACACAGCCTTGCCCTGCTTGCCCTGTGTTCTTTTTTTCTTTTTCTTTTCTACTTCTCAGGGTCCTGTATACCTGGCCCTGCTGTGGGAACCCAGGCTGCAAGCACTCACCCCTTGCTCTACTGGCTGAGTAGTGCTCCCAACTCATCCATCCCCAGAACCTCCTCACCTTTCTTGGGACATTGGGTTTCTACAGATGTGATTAGTTAAGGTCATACTGGAGTGGGTTGGACCCTAATCTTGTGACCAGAGTCCTGTAAATAGACAGAGACACAGGACAAGGGAAGCAGAGATGGGAATGAGGCATCTGAAGACCCAGACTGCCCTGGCCACCAGAAGTTCAGAAGACACAGGAAGGACCCTCCCTCTGAGTTTCAGAGTGATGAGACCCTATGGATGCCTCTAGACAATAAACTGCTATTTTTAGCCCCAGTCTGTGATGTTCTCCCAGGAAACCAAAACATGTAGGCTCACAGCAGACCAGTGTCTTGCACAATCAATATTTGCACAAATAAATGAGTATCTGAGGTCACAGGGTGTTAATACATACAAAACAACCTGGCTGCCAAGATCGAGATGTACTGATACATTCCGAAAGTTGGCACTGTCCTCAGACCTTAACCAAAGCTGACAGCTATTAACAACACAATGGCACAAGAGCAAGGAAAAAGTGGTCAACATCTTTTAAATTCACGGGTTACATAAAGCATTTAAGGAAAGCTGGAGTTGTTAGGCATCATCTTATTTTTGACTCCAATTTTCAGATAACAGGATCAAGATGTGAAACCTGTTTTTATCAAGAATTACACCGTCCATGAAAGGCAGGGATAAGATTCAAATGAGTTCCATCACTCCCACCCTGTACCCCATCCCCATCCTGAATCCAGAAGTCTCCCCTCCAGGTCAAACTCTGCAGCAAAGGAAACCCAACACAAATCTCTGTTGCTAGATTCCACCCACCCCATACACTTCACCCCATGACACTCTTCATCTCTCCCTGCCAGGGACCCTGGGCTCCAAGAACTGAGCCTTCTACAACTGTGCCAACCCACAGCTGGCATTCTGAGGTGACTTCTGGGCAGTATATGTAGTTTCAGCCTTAGTTATGGCCAGCCTTGCTCACGTTAGCCTTTTTACTTCTCAGATTTTTACAGTCTGTGTCTTTTCATTTTCTGAGGTAGAGCACAGTGTGGAGGGGTTGGGACAAGGTCTGTCTACTTCCTGAGCCCACATGGACCCGGCCACTGACTGCTCTGCTTCCGTTTCCAAAACTACAGGGCCCTGGGCATCTACTCTTTCTACAACATAAGAGCAGGGTGTCTCCTTCCTCATCCAAAACATCCTGAACTAATACAAGGACAGGGCAGAGACTGCCAGATCCATTCCACAGCCAGGAGAACAGCATGTCCACGAGGTCCAGGGGCATCCCTGCTGGAGAGACCCTCGAGGGCAAAGGAATGGGGACAGGATGCATCCATCTATCTACTCACTTTCTCAGAGGATCCTGCATTCATTTTGAAGAGGGTGGGAGGACAGAGGGTCATATAACCCACCCAGGACCTTTACACCTACCCCAATCCTCCTACGTCAGATCCACTTGTTTCACAAGTGGATCCATTTACAGTAATGGTCCACTTCTATTAACTGGAAGCCAGAGTCCCCTCGGCGGACCTGGAGTCCAGCTCCCACTCCTTAGCGCCACTCTCTGAGAAGGACTCCCTCCTCCATCCACTAGATGGCGTTTTCTGTCGAAAATAAAGCAGCTGCCAGATGAAGCTGCTTTGAAAACTTGTTCTCATTAATCAAGAGGTGTGCTTTCTATGTCTGGCTTGACATTTGACTTGGCTAAGTCACTTCCCCTCTCGGGACCCTGTGGCTCTCCACTATGATAGAGAAGGATTAGACCAGATGATTTTAGAGGCCTAGTCCCATCCCAAAGAATTTTCGAAGGCTTGCATTTCAGCCATCTGCGTACAGCTGGGTGGCCTGCCTCAAGGCTTGCTATCCCAGTGACTTCTGGCATGTCTCCCCTCTCTGATTTTCCTTCCTCCTCCAGGGATACCTCCCTCTCTGATAACCTCTGTTCTCTGTGCCTATACATCCCACAGACAGGTTTTGACAGACCTCATTGATGCTGAAAAATCCAAAGCAGAAAAACAAAACAGTGCTCTGCTGAATGTCCCCGAAAGGTGAACTGGAGTCCAAATCCACAGAAAACCGCACAGCAAAGTGAGAGAATGAAAACCATTTGGGGCAAGCCCGAGGACAATGTAAATGCTCTCATCTTTGAAAAAGACTTGCACTTGAGTATTTGCGAATTCTGAGCCAGAAGAGAGCAAAGGGGAGGGTGTTGTATAGGTGTCTGTCTGCATGTGTGCATACATGTGGGTTATGCATGTAAGTGTCTGTGTATATGTGCATATGTGTATACCTATGAATTATTCATTCATATGTGTGTGTGTTCATGTGTGAACATATCCATGTGAATTGTATGCAGGTGTTTGTGCATATGAATGTGTGTATGCTCCTGAATTATGCATGGAGGTGTCTGTATGTGTGCTTGTGCATGTATATACCTATGCATGTAGTACATGTGAGTTACGTATGTAGTTGTCTGTGTACATATGTATAAACACATGTGAGTTATGAATGCAGGTATCTGTGTTTGTGAATGTGTCTGTGCATGTGAACTATACATTCAGGTGTATTTTTGTGTTTATAAATGTCTGTATAGGCATGCATGCGCATGTGTGTGCATGAATGTGTACATGTGTGTTTAGAGAGGAATGAATTAGAGAGGAATTAGATAGAACTATGGGGCTGGAGAGATGGCTCAGCGGTTAAGAGCACTGGCTGCTCTTCCAGAGGTCCTGAGTTCAATTCCCAGTAACCACATGGTGGCTCACAACCATCTGTAATGAGATCTGGTGCTCTCTTCTGGCCTGCAGGTGTACATGCAGGCAGAACACTGTATACATAATAAATAAATCTTTAAAAAAAAAAAAAAAAGATAGAACTATGATAGGAAGGCCACTCCAACAGTAGTATAGAAAAGCATGAACACATACAAGCGCGCTCTGGCTATGCACTGCTGAAGGCCCCTAGGGTGATTATAGCCTCCTCTGGTCACTGTGGCAGCTCAGAGGAGGGACTATAGCATGATAAAGAGAGGACACGGGGCTGAAAGTGAACTGGAGAGATGCAGGTGGTTCTATCAACTCTGTGTGTAAGTGGACGGCAGACAGGACAGAAGGGGACACTCTAGAGCACACATCAGGACTCACAGAAGCATGGGCTCCCAAACTCGGCTCTACTCCCGCCTCACCCTGTAACCTGGGCAGGCTACTTAGGCTTCCTGGGTCTCGGTGCGCACGCCAGCACACAAGGGGACAGTGACACATCCCCAGGGAGGTGCTGCTCTTGAGAGATGCTGTGTGGCATGCCCTTGGTGCACCAACATGCAGCACACATGCCAAAGAGGACAGTTTCAACAGTGCCGACTGCCAGACCAACCAGGATTTTACGAATTGCACAGCCCCGACAGGGGAGAGGCTGGGTCATCAGAAGGGAGTGGAGCTGGGTCTCTGGGCTAACAGTTGTTGGGTGGGCTGGCTAGTTTTGTCAGTTCGACATAGAATCATAGGAGAGAAGGGAGTCCCCATTGAGAAAAATGCCTCCATAAGATGAGGCAAGCCTGTAGGGCTTGTGGATGGTGCAACCCCAGTGCTGGTGGTTTGGGTTCTATAAGAAAGCAGGCTAAGCAAGCCACAGAGAGCAAGCTAATAAACAGCACTCTTCCATGGTCTCTGCATGAGCTCCTGCCTCCAGGTTCCTGCTCTGTTTAAGTTCCTCCTCCCCAACTTCCTTCAATAATGGACTATGATGAGGATGTGTAAGCCAAATAAACTCCTTCTCCCATCTGCTTTTGGTCATGGTGTTTCATCAGAGCAATAGTAACCCATTCATTAATAATTTCATTCATTCATGCACAGGTTCTTCTTGTATAGACCAGCCTGGCCTCCATCTGTTGATCTTCCCACCTCCCTCTCCTGAGTGCTGGCTTACAGGCATGTGCCAGTACATGCAAGTTGTATTCAGGAAATGAATCAAATGTTCTCTACCTGGACAAACATATTTTTCTAACGGCCTAGTTGGCCAGGTTCAAGTTTGGAATTCTCCAGTCCTTGGAGCTCCACTCATTTGGGCAGAACATTCCAGGGCCATACAGTGTAAGACTTAAAGGTGAAGATGTGAGCTTAAACTATCTATCACTCTGGGATTGGTTCTCCTATGAGCGCCTCACGCTATAAAAAATGTAGAGGCAGGCCCCTGAAAGACAAAGGAAATTTAAATGTGTTGCATGGCATAGTGCTATGTGTGTATCGTAATGGAATCTGTGTAATTTTGTTGTGTTCTTTTTGGTTCCCATACTCTTCATCCAAGTACACTACTTAGACTTTGGCTAAAAGTGTGTTGAAATGTATACATTAAGCTTACCAGGACCATATACTCCTATGTGTGCTCTCCCGAGTTCGGGTTTGCTAGATCTCTCAGTTCTTCTGGGCGTCAGCACAATAGAATTTATGCTTTAAAAACTTGGAACAGAGCATACACATGACTAGTTAATAACTGCATTATTCCCATGTCCATGATGCACTATTAGTTTTCCTTCTCAAAAAATCTTGCTTGCAAACTTTCGCGCCCTGCAGAAAGTTGTACCACGGGGGACAGACGGTAAGGACAATTTTGTCCACTCTGACACATTTGTGTCAAAGTGCTGCAGAGTAAAGGCAGGGAACCTTGTGTAGTGGTGGTGCTAGCAGAGAGACAAAAACTCACCCATAGGACGGCTAGTGGGTTGAGGCACGACAGTGCGGGAACTGACCACCATCTAGTCTCAGTGCTTCCTACAATTAATGTGTGTTATCTGCCACCAGCCGGAAATGGACAAAAGGGAAAATAAAGGGTCTGCTTTTTTTGGCCTGGGGAAACAGGGGTGGTCGCCCCACAGGGCCATTATTTTCCTCTTGTTCGGTTGCCCCTTAATGCTCTCTGCTCTCTGGGAGGCAGGGGAGGCTGGCACTGTTGTTACCTCTCTCCCTCACTACTCATCCTTTGGTCTCTTAAGGGCCTTCTGGTAGAGTTACCAGGTGCTACGGACCGATACTCCTTGCGTGGTGGACTGATACCCAAACCGTATGTCTGTTGAAAAGGGCCAGGTGATTTTTCTTGTAAGAAAGGACTCTTCATCGCTCCTATACGCCAGTTTGTGCTTATCTCGTGCTTTTTTTTGCTTTTCTCTCGGTCTCTCCCTAAAAAAGGTTCAATAAATGCGTGAGGTTCCTTTCTTTCTCGGCGTGTTTTCCCTGCGCGTGCTAGCCCCACAGTGTCGTTTTACTCTCTCTCTCTCTGTTTCACTTTTGGGGGGGTGCGCGGAGCCGCTCTAAGCACCAAGAGAGGTGCGGTTCCTAGGGCTCAGCAGCTGTAGTCTGTCTGTAACTTTTCTTGCATGCTCGTTAAGAGTCGGGGCTGAGGAGGCTATGGTTGACCAAGCGTTGCTGCAGGTCTGCGCCCTCCAGTAGGGGAGGGCGTGCTTTGCTTTTAGCCTGTCTCGGGTCGTGCCACTTCCCGAGCTCTCCATAATCAGTGGTGGGGTATAACTCTCACGAACGTCTTATGTCTTTTCTGAAGCTCCACCAAAAAAAGTCATAGAAGGGTGTGTGTAGTACTATCGAAGGCTTTCCCCGACCTCATCTTTTTATTGGAAGTGATAGTGTAGTTGTATAAGTAAGACGAGGTGTGTTCGCCGCAGTTGGTATCAGGTCTCCATGACTTAGTATTGAGAGGCAAACCAACATAGGATTATAGCGAGTATAAAAGTGACTTCAGTAAGAGATGTTGGTTGATTGCGAAGAGAGGAGGCAAGGGAGTGGTCTGGACGGAACTCGGATTGGCGCTCCTCATGTCGACTATTCGTCTTGTTGAGCGATCTATAAACAAAAGAAATGGTCCACATAAAGACCTATTGCGTTCTTCAGGTCTTAATTAATATAAACAAACTAGAATAACTATCTATTAAATGCGATTGCTTAACTTTGTGTTCTACCGTGGGCTATGGTGATAACTGTTTCTCTGGTGTCTTTCAAAAGAATAACTGCTCTCTATGCTCAAGACTCTAAGTTTGTTGGAGGGACCTGCTCTCTCTTAGTTTCTTATTCTCTTGTGCATGCAACAAAATTATTAATTACTTATCCATTCTTTCTGTTGTTAGGTTGATCGGAACTACGTGATTATTATATTGGAGCTTGGGTGATTATCATTCACCAATTCTCCATTTAGAAATAGATTTGTTGCGATAATGTAGAATATAGAAAAAGAGCTTTGTGTAATATATTTTCATACCAACTTAATTGGTAGATATATGGATATGTTCGCTCACATTGGCTCACTTAAAAAATAGGTTAACATACATGTTAGGGAGGCGCAGTGTGTCGTCGTGTTGGTTTCTTGGATTATTATGAGTGTGTTAATGTTGCGTTGGATTGTTGAGGAAGAAGTTATGTGATAGTAATATGTCACTGATACTTTCAACAAAAGATAAGTATGGTGAAGTTGGCCTTTGATACTTCCTTTCTTAATCCCTTAGGATATCCCATCATCTAGAACTGTGTAACTTTCTGTTTCCAAAGAAATATAACTCCCTTTTCAATGTCCAGAAGTCGAGTTGTCGACCGTGGTTAACTCCTGTAAGGCGCTCGGTACCTGCACTTGAAGAAGTTGTGCTTTGTATTGTGCAAGTATGTGATATTGCGCATTTTTGGGGTGTCTGGGGAGAGATAGAAGATGGTTGTATTCTCTCTTAAGAAAGACGTGTATTGTGGCGTGTTTCTGTTGTAGTGAGATCTCTATTCTTCATGGTCGCTGTTGTAATATATCTGATAAGCCAACTGTTTTACTCGAAACAAAAAAGGTTCCTGTATATACCATGTAACTCTAAATTATAAGCTAGTGGTGTGGCGTGGTGCACGCAAAAAAAAGGGGGGACTGTTTACTTTATCTTTAAGCAGGTGGCGGCCTATATAAAGGACCACCCCCAGACAGATGGGGCTTTTGCTCTAAAAAGGGGGCGGGACTTTTTTTTTTTGTTTTAAGGGGATCTATTTTTTCCGCTGAATTTATTTTAAATTTGCTAGGTCGATCATTCAGGCACACAGACTGAGTATGAATAAGTCTGTATTGTGAATATAGTATTTTTATGATCCCCTGGTCGATCCTTCTTTGGTAAGACACTAAACAGGTACCTCCGCGAGAAAATAAGATTTCTTTCCTCAGCATGTTATCTACGCTCTCTATCCTGCCACCTCAGGGAACTCTTAATAACCTAATTGCCAGTGAAGTAACACTCTCAGAGGAAAATGTGATGGTTGCGTTATATGGAACCCGATAGTGAATCTGTATTTTGAGCTCATGTAGAAGCAAGAAAATTCACAACAACAACAAATATACCGTACCTCTAATAGACTTGATAGACAAAGCCTTGATATAAATTCTTTCCTAAAGAGAACACATTTTTTCCTAGGCCCTGATGCTCTATCTTCATACAAATAGCAAAAGAGAACATATATCAAAAATAATTAATTTTGTGGTTTGCCAGGTTCGGTTAAGGTGTTCTCTTAGTTGTATCTATTCTTTGGAAAGGACACTTTTAGTTTCACTATTACTTTCTCTCTCTATGGCTCACTAATGTTGAACCAATTGGTGTTAATAAAAAATTTAATTTTTTAAGATATGTTTGCGATTAAATTTAATTCCGCGTGTGTTATATGCTCGATATGTACGTCTATATTTTAATTGGACGCGCGAAAGCAGGGCCTATGTTCAAGCAAAATCCAATTGAACACGCTCTCTTTTTATAGCGGCTAGACCTGTGTGATATGAGCCCAAGGTAGCACAGCAAAATCCTACCCCGTGAGCTATTCCCAGGAACTGGGCTTTCCTCGTGTGCGCTTGCTCTGTGGAAGCTACCTAAGATCCACTCCCTAATCACCCTGTGCTAATTCATCAGAAAAGTCCTTTGTCGCCACTAGTCACGGACATAACAGTGTTCTGGTGTCGTGTCGTGTTCTCTTCTCCTCTGTCTCTACGGAAGTTAGCATCTCCTTCTGCGGGTTTGCAAAGCAACAAGAACTAGTGGAATGGGAAGTCTCAGAATTCTTGTTGGCGGTCTGTCCCTGCACTCATAGACCCCTGGTGCACGACCCTACAGTTTCTCTCTTGTTGACATTGCGTCCCAGCAAAAACGAGCGCTACCCTGCCACTTCCCAACATTTTCCCTGTGGGATAGAGCTTTTCCCTGGTTATGAAATATCCGAGAGAAATCTTCATCACTGGATTCTAGCATCGTGGTGTCTCTGGGTGCATGGGGTATCTAGGCGACCCCTGCCTCTGCTTGGTGAGTCTGAAAAGGAAAACATTGTGCTTATTGGTGACTAGGGCAGGAAGTGGATGAGATCATTTCTGCCTCTGGAAATCTCGAAAAGCCAGGGGTCGCGGGTGAATCGTAATGGGGGTGTCAATATTAGTTCTTTGGCCTCAATCTTTAAAAGAAAAACATCCGCCACTCGACAACTATATTTCTAGTGGAGGGACTTCCCTCTTCCTTGGCCGGGAAGTTAGGAGACAGGAGGATGTTGTTGCTAGGCATGCTTTATCTTCGATATTATTAGATGGACACGCTTGCACTTCCATGTGTAAAAAGGGAAGCAGCACCGCACACAGATGGCTAGCTCAGCATCGATTACTGCTTGGGGAGTTTGTTGTTCTGTATACCTCCCCACCTGCTGATCCCAGGTACTTCTCTTTGGTTGTTAATACCAAGGTGTGAAATCCTATGCAGAAACATAAATAATAAAGCAGTCTGGGCTTGGGAGCGGAGTGGTGATATAGGCTAGGAAAGTTCTTGAATCATCTCGCACCCACTTAGAACAGGCTCAACGCACATCGTATAGGAGGGGAGATGGACACTTGGAGTATGCAAACATTTTTCACGGAGGAGGACACGAAACTGGCCCAGGGATGTCTCAGAGAACTGGCTGACAGGGGGCCAGGTTCATGCCGAGCAGAGCGGTCTCTCTTTATTGGGCTCAGATTTGGTGTGGATATAGAACCGCCCTGAGTCCATGACAAGAGAGGACTGGGACTGGACTGACATAGTTCTGTGTACACAAATAGTGAGAGATCGACTGGCTGTAAATCTCACTAATTATAAGACATTAACAGAATTAGAACCAGCACTGTGAACTTAAACCAGAGAAGCAGAGGTAGGGAAGTATCTGATTATACGGATCTTTCTGTTCGTGTTTACCGTCACGAGCCGAAGTACCAATGAGAAGAAAATTGGCTGGGCTCTTTGGAGGAGAAAGGGAAGGTGGAGCGTGAAACTAGCACGAGGTTCGGTGGGGCGACAAGGCAGGGAGTGGACAACAGTGGTGGCAGGAATCTTTAAATGGGCCCTTTGTAGCTAAGCCTGCTTCTCTCGGTGGGGTTCGCATTGTCTCTGGTGGTCATTATTATCTATTTATGTGTTTTACTTTGTTTTTAGGTTATGTTTTTTTTGCTTTTGAAAATTAAAGGGAGCGGACCGTGATGTGTGATTATATCTGATATATAGCTGCATCAATCCAAAAATTTTATTATCTCGGCTAGCAGGGACCCTTTTCGGCGAAAAAACGCAAAAAGTAACGCCTGTTTAGGAGACCACGGTATACTGAAGGGATCGGATTTAGATGAGAAGAATGGAATTGAAGTGAAGCACATATGGAGGGCAAATATTCTTGTGCGACGCTCTTTCCCCCAATGCTCTGACAAAGAAAAGCAGTCACTCTTGAGCGCAGAGGGTGTGCTTTCTGTCGCGTCTCTGGCAGGCTTTCCCCCGCCCTTATCTTATAGTCTCGCCGCAAAGGAGGGTTGTGCCGGGCTGGAGCTGAATAAATTTGGCATTTTATCCGCATTGGGGGATCTTCTCCGCTTGGCGTTTTATTGTACTTTAACACCATTTTTACATTTCCGAAATAGTGGCCCTTTCAGAAAAATGTCTCACGAAAAGAAGAGAGACCTGGTGCCTTTTACTATATTGTAAGGTCCGCAGGCTGTTTCTTTTTAGGGTTATTAATCCACTTTCTCTCCTGCTTGTGCAAATATCTCTACTTACACAGAGAGCATATACTGGCTTAGCTCCAGGACATACACTGGTGGCTTGGCACGAGCTTTTTCTGGCGTGCCTTGCTTCTGGCTGTTTTTCGTTCTCTAATCACTAGCCTTTGTAAATGTGTGAATGACCACACACCAGATGGTGACTAGACAGATGGAACCTGGCAGAAGTTCCTTTATCTTGGTCCTGAGACTTCTGGTGAGATGGCCCAAGCCAGGCATGGTCAGCCCCTTCTGGATTCTGCAGAGCCCAGCCACTGAATCGATCCCCACAGCCTCTGGTGAACTGGACATGTCCCTGCTCTACTGATGAAGAGAGTGAGGCCAGGAGGTGGAATGACCATTAATGACATGCCTCCTGACTCTTGTTCCCATGGCGCACACCACTGCCACCCTCCGGAAGGTGAACTAAAGAGCTGTCGATATAAAAGCAGCTTGCAGGGGGATGAACCCATGAACAGCCACAGCCAGGAGTCCACAGACTGTGAGCTGAAGAGATCGCAGCAGGACACTGTGTCTGCCATGTCCCACTTACATGCGGTGAGAAACTGAGGCAGAGCAGGTGGAGAACAGAGATCCCAACACTTCCCCCTAAGTCTCTGCTCAGGACACCCCAGAGCTTGGGCAAAGCTCAGTTCATCAGAGGTGGGAAGGATTCTGCTTCTGAGATTGTAATTGGGAGTGACTGGGAGAAAGTGACAGCCCCTCAGTTGAAGCCACAGGTGGTTTAGGCCACATTTTCCCACAGACCAGGTGGCGGGATAAGCAACTCCTTCTCCTTCATCCACAGCCCTGAAGGCCCCAGGCCCTGCCCATCTGGCCCTTCTTTGGTACCTAGAGGCTCTAGGTCTTTCTCTTTATCCAGGGAATGGAGCTAAGCCTGTGTCCACATAGGGACAGCTGACAATTACCTTTCCCCCTCCTAGGGAGTCCCTGGGAATCCTTGATCATTGCACAACCAATCTGAATACAAATCCAAATTAGAAAGAAGCTCCTCCCCAAGCCCATGCCCTCCTTCAAAGCACTGTTTGCTCAGTGCTTAGCTTTCCCAGCTCCATCATTTGCATACCCAGGCCTTACAATGCCATTCCTACAGAGTTTTTCATTTAATGCTATAATTATAATTATTTCACAAGAATTTTTATCATCTTTCTCTTAGTCTCTTACAATTTTGTTGGCTGCAAAGAGTTTCTGGGGACACACTATTATCTCAGCAAATAATTGCAGACTTTTTTTCCCCCCTTTCTCTCTCCCTTTCTTTCTCACTTAAGATTTTTATAACAACAAAGTCTCAGAAGTTGGCTTAGTAGGCAAAAGATATGTAGACATTTTTGTGACTTAAAAAAAAAAATCCTGGAGAGACACTGCAGCCGCCGCCATGACCAGCAGCATGTGAGGATGCCGGTAAGCCACCAGCCACGTGGCAAGGTATAGATTTATGGAAATGGATTAATTTAAGCTATAAGAACAGTTAGCAAGAAGCCTGCCACGGCCATACAGTTTGTATGCAATATAAGTCTCTGTGTTTACTTGGTTGGGTCTGAGCGGCTGTGGGACTGGCGGGTGACAAAGATTTGTCCTGACTGTGGGCAAGGCAGGAAAACTCTAGCTACAAATGGCGCCCAACGAGAGGGCAAGAGTTTCCACCTAAAACCTGAGAAAAGATTCTAAAATGGAGCTAAAAACAGCTTCCTAATTGTCTCTCTCAAATGAGCAGCAGCTGCCAGTTTGAGCTACTGGCGGGTTCCTAGCGTGTGAGCTCGGTCTGCAGTATGGCGGGAATGAGGCCTCTGCAAGTAGCACATTAAGCTGCATGGTGGATTTAGCCTTTGCTAGTAGAAAACAAAAAGAGGTTTCTGGGCTACACGCTGCTTTGATAAGAAGCATAGACCCACTATTTCTGAGAGTTGATGGCTCCCAGAGCTGGCGGAAAACGTACCACCGCCATGTTGGGAAGCTGAAGTGGGCGGAGCCAGCAGCCACAGTGCTAAGAAGGCTGCAGTTTAAAGCAATAGGCTCAAGGTAATATAAAACATAAGCCACATAAAGATGGCTACCACACAGAGAATCTGGATTATGTTCTCTTTGATATTTGTAACTGAAGAAAAACATTTGATTACAAAAGCTGTTGAGTTATGCCAAAATGTATATTTTAAAGGTACCTTGACTTCAAAATGTGGATGTAAGGATATGTTGCTTTGGAAAGGAGGCTCTGCTTTTGTTTCTACAGAAAGCCAGAGGCTATGGATTTGTTCCAGATTAAGATACATCAGGTTTGACCAGCCAAGACCACCTGAAAGGTCTCCGATGACACCATGGCCCAGATGATCCAACATCCAGAATCGTTTCAAGTCACGGACTACTCCATGATCCTAAAATTTTCTTTGTGTCCCCATAAGATACAGCGCCCCCCTCCAGCAGGAAGTAGTAAGAGAAGCTACGCCCAAATTCCCAAATATACCAAGCTGACTTTGGAGATGTGTAAAAGTTAAAACCTTCCTTTTAAAAAAAAAAAGAAAGGGGAAGTGCTGTGGGACGGTCTATATGTCAAATTGCTCTGATTGGTCAATAAATAAAACACTGGTTGGCCAGTGGCCAGGCAGGAAGTAGGTGGGACAAGGAGAGAGGAGAATTCTGGGAAGCAGAAGGCTGAGGCGGAGAGACACTGCAGCCGCCGCCATGACCAGCAGCATGTGAGGATGCCGGTAAGCCACCAGCCACGTGGCAAGGTATAGATTTATGGAAATGGATTAATTTAAGCTATAAGAACAGTTAGCAAGAAGCCTGCCACGGCCATACAGTTTGTATGCAAAAAAAAAAAAAAATCCCATAACCAGATGTGGTGGCTCGCAACAAATACAAAGGTGGCTGAGGCAGGAGGGTTGCCATGAGCTTGAAGCCAGTCTAGGCTATATAGTAAATTATAGGCCAGCCTGGGCTACAGAGTGAGACCAACCTCCCCTCTGTCTCAAAAGCCAAAACCAACCAAACAATAAAATCATAGTCAATGACTCTCCCCAAATTATGCTAATTCATACTTACAGCATAGATGTTTAAGAGAGTCAGTTTCAATACACCCCTACTTCACTACACCTCACGGTTTTCCTATTGCTCATTCCACAGACAGAACGTGGCACCATGTTATTCAGATAATTCTGTTACAGAAGCAGCCTTTTCAAGGTGATGTGCTTGTTCATTGGAATGGCCTAGATAGTTTAGGTACGTAGACCAATCAGATCACTGTTTGTGAGGTCAAATATTTTCGGGGCCCCATCTCACGCAGGCCACGCCTAGAGCAATGTCCTTCCTTTGGGACCATTTACGCACAGCAGAGTGAATTATCTCCTTCCAACAGTCACCGAGTGTTCTCTGCTCATGACCCGCCCCTCCCCCTCTAATTCCTTCCAGATGGTTGCTGTCCTCAACAGGGAACAATTCTTGCTTGAGTGTGACTCTCTTAATACGTGTTTATGCAAACAGCTCATTTATCTCCCTCCCTGGCATATCTACTTTTAATGTGCTTTAATGATTCTTCAACTTTTATACTTTCACAAGTGGAAAAGTAAACCATAGACTAACAATAACAATCGGCATCTCCCCGAGTCTTCGCCGTGTGCCAAACATTCTTCTGCGTGCCTTCCATGCTAAGACGAAGAATCCCAAAGACCCTGCCACATAAGCCTCAAATATCATTAGCATCCGCATGCTTGCTCCAAATGGGGAAACTGAGGCAAGCAGAGGGTAAGTCACACACAAGATCGCAGGGCCAGGAGATAGGGGAGACTGACTTTGGACTCTGGAAGTGTGGATCCAGGGTCCCCAGTATGAACACCTCTCTAATGGGGGATTGAATGTGGAGAGGGAACTTTGTAACAGACACACTCAGATGCAGAGTAAGTTCGGAAGATAGTGAGCTCCCTAACATAAACCCCGGCTGGAGCTGGGGTACTCGGTAGAAATCACACAGCTATTTAATTTCAGAACCTGACTTGGTATTGATGGCTGGGTCCTACTTGATGAATTAGTGGCTATTTTGTGACAATGTATAATCAGTGTGTGAACAAGCGCCCACCTCAGGCTGCAGTAGGGTCAGGCTCCCGAATAAGCCCGTTTCTTATAACTTGTTTTGCTCCACCTGGCCCTCCATCCACACTCAGTTCTGAGTCAGCTCCCTGGCCACAGTCAGCTGTCCTGTTCATGAATAAACCATCATCTTCAGGCTCAGTCAGGGTGTTCCAGATGTGGCCTGACCAGATAGCTATTCCCCAGTATAGCAAGAGTGCCCTAACAACAGTGAAGGCCTTGAGTGTGACAGGCAGGACGTTTAGTGACATGAACAAGGGGCATTGGTGTGGGGGGGGGGAGCACATGTGTTCATCAGATGTGTGTGTGTATTTATGTGTGTGTATGTGTGTGTGCATGTGAGTGTATATGTGTGTATATGTGTGTATGCGTGAGTGTATATGTGTGTGTATGCATGTATGTGTGTGTTTGTGTGTGTGTGTGTATGTGTTTGTGTATGTGTGTGTGTGTAGGTCAGTTTCAGGTGTCATTCCTCAAGCACCGTCTGACTTGTGTTTTGAGACAGGGTCTCTCACTGAAACCTAGATCTTGCTAATGTGGTTATGCTGGCTGACCGGTGAGCCCCAGGAATCCTCCTGTCCCCACTTTCCCAGTACCCGGATTACAAACAGATTACAGATGGGATTACATGGCAACAGGCCCTAATTTTCATGTGGTTACCGGGGATTGAACTCAGGTCCTCGGTGCTTGTAAGTCAAGAACTTCACCAATAGAGCCAACCCTTCAGCCCTGAATCCTGTATTTTTGTACAGGACCACACAGCTATCATGCCACTTCCTTTTCAACCATCCTTTCCCTGGGAGGTGCAGAGGACAAAATTCATCCTCCTAATTATCCTAGACGGAATGCCAAGAGATTGTCTGGAGCATAAAGCAAGGGGGGACTTGGGCCGTCTGCCCCTTGCTGGTTCTCTCCTCTGAATCTGCTGCCAGGGTAGTCAGTCCAGGCAGGAAAGAAGACGGCAGTTATCACCATCTGCTGTCTGTCAAACAGTCCTGGATTTTAGAAGTTGCTCTTTTGCCCTTCTCCGTAAGCTTGGGGAGTAGGAACGGCGACACCCATTTTCAGGTGAAGCAGATCCTGGAGGTGGCGAGGTGTGTGGACAGGGTTGACTGCCGGGCAGGGAAGGCCCCAGAGCCACAGCTGTCCTCCACCTCACAAAGTTGCATGGGGCATCTGCCTTTTTTTTTTTTTTAATCTAGAAAAGTCCTGAAGGGAGGCACTTGCCAAGTGTCCTTCAATGTCCCTGTGGTCCTTCCACTCCTGAGGGCTGACAGCGTCATTTTTTCACAGCTGGGAAAATCACCAGCTCAAGGCCACCCTGCTAGTAGGAGTCAGGGGTAAGCCTACACTCCTTCTAAAGTCCCAGCACAGACCCTGCCTTATCATCAGGCCAGGGACACAGAAGACAGGCAGGCAGGCAGGTATCAGAAATCACAGAACATTATATTCGAGGCAGAGTGTGTGGGGGGAGGCAGGAAGGTAACAACCATGCCAGCAGGTTCAAAGAGGCATCAGGAATAAGTGGCTTTTCAGGTAAGCCGTGGCACTGGACTATGCTCACTGAGGTCATGGTGAGCAATTTAAATGCAAACAAACAAACAAACAAACAAAAACATTTATAAGCAGAGTTCAGGGCCCGGGAGGCAGCTCCCTGGGTCAGGTACTTGCTGTGCAAGCATGTGGACCTGAGTTCCAGGCCTATGGAAAAAATCTGAGCATGGTGGCCTGAATCTGCAGACTCGGCACTGGTGACAAATGGACACTGGGCCTCACTGACAGTTCATTTCCTGTCAATTTCAGTCAATTCGAGGCCAGTGAGAGACCTTGCCTCCAAAAAATAAGGTGGCGAGCACCCAAGGGGCGCCACCTCCTGGTTGATACTTGGTCTCCCTGTGCATTCCTGCACATGCGCACAAAAGCAGAACCCAATATTCTTTCAGCCCTGTTAATGAGGAGTCTATCACAGCGCTGTGACACGGACTGGTTTTTCCAACTTCATTAGTGTCTCCTGACCCCAAGGTACAGGACAGAAGCAGGACCAACCTCCCTTTGTGTGTGACCAGTGCAAACACATAGGGCCCGAGTTTTGTGTTTAGTCCTGCCCAGACTTGTCCTGCAACTGGACATCAATTTATCATTTAACTTGTGTTTTCCCAGTAAAATACCTTGGGACAAAAGATGCGGCTGGGCCTTATGCACCGCCACTGTGTCACATTATCCCCTCAACACCAGGATGCAGTTGGGTCCTCTCACCCTCTTTGTCCATGGTGGGAATGGTCAGGGTGACTCCAGCACTTGCTACGGGTTCTGCAAGGAGCCCAGGCAATAATGCAATTATGAAGCCTCGCATGGCCCAGTGTGGCCCTATGTCCAAGGAAACACAGCAACGAACCAAAGAAGAATTCCTGGCAGCTTTTCCCCATTTGGGGGACAAAATGCCTGCATTTTTGCTGGGTGTTTGGCCTTCCAATGATGCAGGAGGGCCTGACCCAAACTTACCACTGTCACTCTGAATTTCAGAGAGCAAGACTCACTAAGCTAGTCCTAGGGGTAGGGGGCAGTGGTGGAAGTCAGCTCCACTGCCATATGGAAGACCACAGAAGGGAGGCTCACACTGGAGGTTGGAAGTCTGAGTTCAAGGTGCCGCCAATGGCGGGTTTCTCCTCAGGCCTCCTACTGGGTGTTCAGGACACTCACATACCTGCTTCTCCTGCTGTGTCCTTACCAGACAGGGGAGCATGACCCACCCTTATGACGTCACTCCTCCTCAAGTCCCTCCTTTAAATCTCATCTCCAATTTAATCCTCCCGGGCATGGAGTACAAAAGTTCAGTCCATAACAGAGTCCTAGACTATCCACAGGGAGCTGGAGACACACAGACATGGAGCATGGATTTCTGCTGCCCTCCCTGTGGGTAGAGAATGCTCTTTCCTACCAGCAGATGGAACCCACACTCACAAGCAAGTACCTGACCCAGTGATCTGCCACCCGGGCCCTGAACTCTACTTATAAACGATTTTTAATTTTTTCACTTAAATTGCTCACCATGACCTCGGGCAGCATAGTCCAGTGCCACAGCTTACCTGAAAAGCCACTTATTCCTGACGCCTCTTTGAACCTGCTGGCATAGTCCTTACCTTTCAGCCTCCCCCTCCCCGACACTCTGCCTTGCATATAATGTTCTGTGATTTCTGATACCTGCCTGCCTGCCTGTCTTCTGTGTCCCTGGCCTGATGATAAGGCAGGGTCTGTGCTGGGACCTTGGAAGGAGTGTACGTTTACCCCTGACTCCTACTAGCAGGGTGGCCTTGAGCTGGTGATTTTCCCAGCTGTGAAAAAATGACACTGTCAGCTCTCAGGAGTGGAAGGACCACAGGGACATTGAAGGACCCTTGGCAAGTGCCTCCCTCCAGAAGTGGTGAGATCAGGACAGATTCCTAACAAGAGTGTGGAAACTTGCTCAAAGTCTATAATGTAGTATATATTAGTATAATGCATGGGAAGTAATTTAGCTGTTTTTTTTTTAAATTATGGGTATGCATGTGTGTCTGTGTGGGGTATGAACAAGAAAATGCAGGTACCTATGGAGACCAGAAGAAAATGCTGGATCCCTTAGAACTGGAGTTAGGGTAGCGATGGAGATGAGGACAGCGAGGATGCTAGCATGAACTCTGATGTGTGTAGCAGGTACTTATGGTATGGAGGGAGCCTGGAGGCCAGCATGAGCTTTGACATGCCAATAGCACCACAGATAGCTATTTGCTCCTTCTGCTGAGGATAACGGAAACGGCTCCTTTTGATGGAGAGAAACTGACTTCACAAGTTCCCGAGGAACTCTGGATTTTGTCTAACCACTAGAATTTAGGGAAATGGAGTTCCCTTGAGACCTGATAGTTGTGAACTGCCTAACGTGGGTGCTAGGAAACAAACCAGGGTCCTCGAAGAGCAGGATGTGCTCTTAACTGCTGAGCCATCTCTTCAACCTCTTGGCTGGGATTTTTTTTAAGAGCTAAAAAAAAAATGTCTACAACCATTTGACCTACTAATCCAACTTCTGGGAACTTACTGTTAGGAAAACTTTTCAAAAGATGGGAAGAGGTTTCTGTTTATTTACCAAGCTTGCACAGGAGAATCATGGGGAAGAGACTAGGTCAGTTACAATGTGTCCTTGTGCTATTGCAAAATATGTCTTTGTTCTTCACCCTTTTCCTGGCACAGGACTGATAACCACTTCAGAAGCTGCACAATAGTATCAAAAGTGTCTCCTGGTATGCTAATGAAGTGAATGATGGTTGGCCTCCAGGTGTCTCGTCACTAGAAAAAGCAAGAGACAATTTGGGAGAGTTGGGATTTTTTTCAACGCGCGCGCACACACACACACACACACACACACACACACCTTTAGGAAGGGAGGAGGTGCTGAAGGTTGAGAGGCTACCAATGGCCAATGATGTAATCAATCATATCTACATAAGGAATCTTCCAAACCCCAAGTGACCGAGTTTATAGTGCTTCCAAATAGCTAGAGGATGACATGCCAAAAAACTTGGGTGCTCCTGGCACCCACACTGGGCAGCTCACAACTGTCAGGTCCACAGGAAACTGCCTGCTGTGCCCCAAGCCCATCTTGGAGTCCATCTTTGGTAATATCCTTTATGATAAGTCATTAAGCAGCATTGCTTCCCTGGATTTTCTAGCAAATGAACTAATCCCAAAGACAGGTTTCTGGAAAGCCTGATCTGTAGCTCACCAATCAGAAGCACAGGCAAAACAGACCTGGGCCCGAGGCTGGTAGTGGGGGTGGCACATCTTGGAGACTGAGCCCTCAGCCTGCGGGGACTGATGCTGCCTTTGGATAGACAGTCAGAAGTGAATTAGAAGACATCCAACTAGCGTCTTGTCAGAACCTGCTGCTTGTCTGGCTGGTGTGGGGAGGAAGGCTCCCTGACATCGTGTGCCATTTTTTGCTCTGACTGTCGACTGAGAACCAGAGCAGAAAGTCGGCTTTTTTTTTCCCCCCTTAGGGGTCCCCTTGTGGGAGTCTTTTTCAGTCATTAAAATTATAAGAGACCAGGACAAGGATGGCAAAATTCTCATGAGATCATTATATTAATAATATTAGGTGGAACAGTGCCCCAGAAATGACACTGTAAAATCTCGATATGCAAATGGGTGGATCTGAAGAAGAGACATAACAGTGACTTGATGGAGGGTGTGGGCTTAGGGAGGAAGTTCCTTTCTTAATTTGGATTTATGGTCAGATTAGTTGTGCAATGATCAAGGACCCACACAGCCCCTCAGGGAAGCGGATTGTCAATTAACTGTTCCTGCGTCAACAGTCTCAGCACCATTTCCTGTTTAGAGAGAGCGACTTGGAGCTGGACAGTTCTGAGGAGGGACGGACAGGCAGGACCCGAGGCTTCCGGGGACCTGGGGCCTTCAGGGCTGTGGATGAAGGAAAAGAAGGAATTGCTTATCCCACCACCTGGTCTGTAGGGAAATGTGGCCTTAAACCACCCGTGGCTTCAACCGAGGGGCTGGCACTTTCTCCCAGTCACTCCCAGTCACAACGTCAGAAGCAGAATCCTCACACCTCAGGGTGGCCTTCCCACCTCTGATGAACTGAGCTTTGCCCAAGCTCTGGGGTGTCCTGAGCAGAGACTTAGGGGGAAGTGTTGGGATCTCTGTTCTCCACCTGCCCCCCTGCCTCAGTTTCTCACTCCATGTGGGTGGGACATGGCAGACACAGTGTCCTGCTGCGATCTCTTCAGCTCACAGTCTGTGGACTTCTGGCTGTGGCTGTTCATGGGTTCATCCCCCTGCAAGCTGCTCTTATATCGACGGCTCTTTAGTTCAGCTTCCGGAGGGTGGCAGTGGTGTGCACCATGGGAACAAGAGTCAGGAGGCATGTCATTAATGGTCATTCCACCTCCTGGCCTCACTCTCTTCGTCAGTAGAGCAGGGACATGTCCAGTTCACCAGAGGCTGTGGGGATCCATTCAGTGGCTGGGCTCTGCAGAATCCAGAAGGGACTGACCATGCCTGGCTTGGGCCACCTCACCAGAAGTCTCAGGACTGGAGTGAGGGGGTAAATCCTTCCGCCACACTCTGCCCGACTTGTCTTCATCTTGAAAAGTCACCTTTGATCTGCCCATCATCTTCAAATAGGTCCTGTCCCTGGCACATTGCTGGTACACAGGCTGGATAGGGGCCACCAGCCAGTCACAGCCACCCATGGTAGGATGCCCTGTCAGAACTTCAAAGGACGCTAGTCCCACCAATGTGTTTGTTATTATCCCCGGAGGCCAGGCTGGATACATTGTGTATACTGTGTCCTGGAAGGATCCTGATCCAAGCACACACTGTCTCTCATCGTTTCTGCTGATTACTGTGAAAACGAGGTCCAAGATGAATTATAAACCAAAAGCCTCCTAACAAGGAGATTAGCCCTGGCTTCCCGTTTTGGAGGCTCAAGTGTCTGAAATCATGGCCAGCCATTCAGAAAGAGAGACAGAGACACACAGAGAGAGAAGGGGAGAGAGAGGGAAGGAGGGAGGGAGGGAGAAAGGGGGGAGAGAGGGAGGGAGGGAGGAGGAAGGGAGGGAGGGAGGGAGGGAGGGAGGGAGGGAGGGAGGGAGGGAGGGAGGGAGGGAAATTTCACTAGGAGCATGTACCTTATAGGAAAGCGATTGATTCTTTTTGAGTGCAAGTCAAGATTGCTTAGACCAGCACAGTGCTTGACACAGAGCCTTGAACTTCATAGGCAATGTGTAAACAGTTGTCAGAAGTGTTAGTGAATGATTGAAAATGGAGAGTGTCATGAAACACAAGTGTCCTCAGCTCTTCCTGGAAAAAGATGGGCTTGGACTGGCTGTTTTGGCAGGTCGTGGGCTGCACCTCCCGTCCTCAGCCAGCCTTTTCCTCCAACTGTGTCTGTAGCGCCCAAGTCCTCCAGCTGTACCACCTGTTGTACCGCAACCCAGCTCGCCTCCCCCCCCCCCCCATCTCTAGCTTTTGGCATCCAGTGCATCGGGCATCTCAGAAACACAGGGAATGATTTGAGAATTATACTTTCACACCCTCGTCCCCTGGGAGATCCTGGTGGATGGAGGCAGGAGCCAGATGATAATGCTTCCTTGGAACAGACAGCCTGAGGCTCTTGTGACCAGCTCCTTAGACATCAGAAAGGGGTGGAGTCCCAACGGAGACCAACACAGAGCCATGTGCCTCCCTTGGCTTCCTCTATTTTCTGGCTTTATTCTCTCCATCTCCCGCCATTGCTTCTGAGGAACACATCTCACAAACAGCTACGAGGCCTCCGCCTTGTACACTCGTTCCACAGAAATCCCAGGCCAAAACAAGAAGTGTGCCTTCCTCCATCATACCAAAAGTTCATCTCAAATCCTGTCTTCTTTGATGCTCTTAGTTTCTTCACTTCCTGACTTCCTACTGTCTGGGGAAACCATATACAAGTTCGGATTAAGGCTGTAAGCTTACACACGTTTTAAGTCATCTGATCCATGAATGAGAGGTGCCTGCTCACTGTATGGGCCTGGCTGCTGGTGAATCGATAAGCTTGAAATATGAGCCCTCCTACTAGCGTGGTTTGGGGAGAGAAAACTACAAACAAAGAGAGAGCCTCCTGGGGCTGGAGAGATTGGTCAGTGGTTAACAGCACTGGCTGCTCTTGTAGAAGACCTGGATTTGAGTCCCAGCACTTACGTGGCTGCTCATAACTGTCAGCAATTCCAGTTCCAGGGCACCTAAGACCATCTTCTGGCCTCAGGACACTGTACACATATGGTACACACAAGTAGAACACCCATGCACATAAAATTAAATTAAAATTCAAAAACAATTTAAAAAGAAAGAAGGGAGCCGGGGGTGGTGGCACACGCCTTTAATCCCAGCAATCGGGAGGCAGAGCCAGGCGGATCTCTGTAAGTTCGAGGCCAGCCTGGGCTACCAAGTGAGCTCCAGGATAGGCGCAAAGCTACACAGAGAAACCCTGTCTCGAAAAAAACCAAAAAAAAAAAAAGAAAGAAAGAAAGAAGGAATCCATAACTCCCTTTTGGAAAGGCAAAACCCAACATGAAGATGAAGAAAGGGTGAACACTGTATGGACATTCTTCATATATGTGGAGGCAGGGGGGGTGCTTCTAAGATGTTTCTATCAGCATTGAGGAGACTGTACTGAAGGGGACTTAGGAACCTGAGGGGGCTCGGTAGGCTGTGGTCCTGATGAGAGAGAAGTACCTGGACCATAGTGCTGTGGTTTTGAAGCGTTTCCCCAGAACTCCCATGTTAAAGACTTGGTCCCTAGCCTATGGTGCTAACTGGGAGGTAGTAGAGCTGTCATGAAGCAGGATCTAGTGGGAGGAAGTCAGGTCACTGAGGATGCACCCTTGAGGACAGTACTGGGACCCTGGACCCTTCCTTTCTCTCCTTGCTTGCTGGATACTAATGAAGTCAGCAAATTGGTCCCTGCCTTGACTTCCCCACAATGATGGACGGTAACCTGGGATTGTAAGCTGAAAAGACCCTTCCTGCTCTCAGTTGCTTTGTTGGGAATTTTATCACAGCAACAGACACGAAGCTAGAGTATACCCCAGCAGCCCCATTTAAGCCTGCTCACCTCTCTAAAGACCCCGTCTCAGTGAGTATCATATCCTCAAGTAACCGGAAGTTAGGATTACACCACCTGACTTTCAGAGAACCAAGTTCAACCTCCAAAAGGTAGCTAATGAGGTTACTTACTAACCTTAACTAGGAAAATCTGGGGAACATATGCGAGACAGATGTTAATTTTGTTCATATTCATGACACCAAGCAGATCGACCCAGGATACTCAGAAGGCTCTACAGCAATGGTTCTCAACCTGTGGGTCATAACCCCTGGGATCAAACAGCCCTTTCACAGGGGTTTCCAAGACCATTGGAAAGCACAGCTATTTACATTACAATTCATAACAGTAGGAAAGCTACAATTATGAAATAGCAGTGAAAATAATTTTATGGTTGGGGGTCACCACAGCACAAAGAACTGTATTAAAGGGTCACAGCATTAGGAAGGTTGAGAACTACTGTTCTACAGGATAGCCATTCTGAGTCTTTTGGAGCCTAGTGGCCTGTCTTCAAATACATACAGAACGCAGGGTCCCATGTAGAGAAAAGTGACATGCTCATTGCCTTTCCCAGGTATCTCAGCATTTCATTTAAGCAAAAATTCCCAGTTGGCTTGTGAGAAAATAAAGGTTCCACCTGCAGTGATGTAACATACACAGAGGCAGGAATGTGGATTGCTTTTGTAGAGCCCAGCACTGAGTTTCTCTCCAGAGGGTGCATTCCTATTTGAGAAGTTCAGGGTGGAAATAAAGCCTGACAAGCTGGAGTTCATGTACTGCTCAGCCCCTTTCCATAAATGTAGCACCCACCCATCATAAAACAGTTACTCCCTTCTGGAATTTTATTTCATCACTGAATTAGCAAAGTGATCATCTACACATTTTAAAAACAAATCCATGGCTTAAACTGTATTAAGAAATTGTGACATCATTTTATTGATTTATTTTATGTTATACTCATTTCCCCTCCTTTAAATTTACTCTTTGAGAATTTCAGACAGTATTTTTACTATATTCTTTCCCATTCCCCCACTCTTTCCAGATCCCTCCCCTATCATCCCTCCAACTTTATGTCTTTCTCTCTCCCAAAAAAGAAAAAAAGAAAAGAATCCACTAGGAATTGTGGAGTCCAATTTGTGCTGGCCATATTCCTGACCATAGGGTCTGCCCTGGAGTGTGGTCGATCCACCCAGTATCACTTCGCTGAAGAACACTGATCTTCCCTTTTGAAGCAGCTGTCTGTCATTCGTGAAGTTCCTCAGCTAGGGGCGGGACTTTATGCCCACTTCTCCTTCCAGCTGGCATTTTTGTCTGCTTTGATGCTGTGCAGGGTTTGTGCATGCTGTCACAGTCTCTTATATGTGCACCTGGAAAACTGGAAAAATCAACCTCAAAATTAACCACCACCTCTGGCTCTTACAGTATTTCCCCCTCCTCTTCTGTATAGATCCCGGAGCCTTGAGGGAGCCTTCAGGCCTGAGCACCCCAAAGTCTCTCGCTTTCTGCACATTTGTGGGTCTCTGCATTAATCACCACCTACTGCAAGAAGCAGCTTTTCTGATAAGGGTTAAATGATGCGCTGCTCTGCCAATTTCATTTTGCTTAACAGCTGAATAGTACTCTGTTGTGTAAAGGTACCATATTTTCATTATCCATTTCAGTTGATGGACATCTAGGCTATTTCCAATCTCTGGCTGTTATGAAGAACATGGACGAGCAAGTGTCTCGGTAGCGGGATGCAGAGTCCTTGGGGTATATGCGGAAGAGTGGGGCAGCTGGATCTTGTAGCAGATTATTTCTAGCTTCCCAAGGGGCCACCATACTGATTTTCCTGGTGGTTACACCAGTTTGCACTTCCACCAGCAGTGACTACGTGTTCTCTGTTCCCCGTGTCTTCGCCCACCCGCATTTGCTGTCCTTTGTTTTATTGATCTTGGCTATTTTGACTGATGTGAGATGAAATTTCTAATTAGTTTTGATTCACGTTTACTTGATGGCTAAGGATGTTGGACATTATTTAAGTGTTTCTCAGACATTTGCACTGTGTCTTTTGAGCACTCTCTTTAGTTCTATACTCCATTTTAAAATTAGGTTACTTGTAGCCAGGAGGTGGTGGCACACACCTTTAATCCCAGCACTCCGGAGGCAGAGTCAGGCAGATCTCTGTGAGTTCAGGGCCAGCCTGGTCTCCAGAGTGAGATCCAGGACAGGCTCCAAAGCTACACAGAGAAACCCTGTCTCAAAAAACCAAAAAAAAAATAATAATAATATTTTCTTGATGTTCAGTTCGTTTGCATTCTTTGTATATCTAGATATGAACCCTTTATCAGATGCACAATTGGTAAAGTTTTTCTCCCATTCTGGAGGTTGCATATTTGCTCAAACGCTGGTGTCCTTTACTGTACAGAAGATTTTAGTTTCCTGAGGTACCATTTATTAATTGTTGATTGTAATGCCTGTGTTTTGGGGGTCCTGTGCCAGTGAGTTCAACCATATTCCCCATTTTCTCTCCGGTCAGATTCAGGGTGTCTTACATTGAGGTCCTTGATCCATCTGGAGTTGAGTTTTGTGCAGGCGATGGAAATGGATCTATTTGGATTCTTCTACATGCAGCCATCCAGTGTGACCTTACTATCACTTGCTGAAGGTGCTGCCCTTCTCCAGTGTGCACCTTTGGCTTGGCATCGTTTTAAAACTCACTGTAGAGATACAACAACTGGGCTCTGGTCACCAGAAGGGAAACTCTCATTTATTCCTAATTTAAACTGAGAGCCAGGCACTGTGCTAGACAGTTTCACACATATGGAATCTCTGATATATGACCAGATCTTTCCTTTTTTTTTTGCAAAGATCTATTTGTAAATTACGTCTACATATGTGTGTTTGTGTGTGGGTGTGTGCCCATGACTGCAGATGATGTAGAGGCCATCAGGGTATCAGGTCTCCTTGTGTGGGGTTACAGTTATGTGTGTTATGGGTGTTGGGAACCAACCCAGGGTCCTCCTCAAAAGCAGTGCACACCCTTTGCTTCTGAGCCATCTCTCCTGCCTGATTTTTTTTATAGCACTCCTCAGAGACAGGTGATGTGTGAAAGCTAGGGTCTGGCAAGATATTCCAATCACTGGGAAAATGAAATTAAATGTGGGAGAACTGAGACTTCTTGCCCTCCATTGTCTCAATGCGGTACTCTTTCAGCTTGCCCCATGAAAAGCTGGATCTACAGCCAGATGCTGGGGAGATCTGGGCTTTAAGGAGGGCTTCAGTACAGGTGGCTGTGGCAGAGGTGAGGTCTAGGCTCACACAGCAGGGACAGTTTGTCTCTTGATCCAGAATCATGCTCCCGAACCTCAAGCCAGTGGGTACGCTCTGCTTTTTCATTTCTCCGAGTAGAGCCTCCCGTCTCTGCCTTTTTATTATTATCTGCATGTCTATGTATGAGTACACGTGTGTGTGTGTGTGTGTGTGTGTGTGTGTGTGTGTGTGTGTGTGTGTGTGTGTGTAAGTTTAGGGGACAGAGGTAATGTCGAGTGTCTTCCACTTTATGTTCTAAGATAGTCATCCACTGAACTGAAGCTTAGTGATTTCACTTGATTGACTGACCAGTGTGTCACAGAAAAAAAATCCTGTCTCCGCCTCCCCAGTGCGTGGATTACAGGCCCATGCTGCCATGATAGATAGAAAGATGGGCCGAGGAACCTAGAGGTCTGTCTACTTGACTGGAGTGGACAAGAAAGGAAGCTAACACTAATGTGTGTCTGCTCACAGCCAGACAGAGAGTCCCTGAGGTCATTGTTGCCTTGTCTAAATTTACACACCAGGCTTAGGAAGACGGAGTGGCTTGTTCAGAATGATTACACTCAAGAACAGCAAATGCAGGGCTTCAACTAGCCTGTGTGCCTCACTCTGGTTCACGACCCTGCATGATCCATCCCGCTCACTCCAGCAGGAACCCACTGAGGCTAGGGAGTCTCCCCCTGTTTCTCTGGGCTGCTTCCTAGCCTCAGTTCCACAAGGCTGGGATCTGAAATCACCAAGGGCAGCCAGCACGCTTCCTTACTCTATCTTTCTGGACAATTTGTTCCATAAGCGCTTGTTTTCAAACCTCTCCACATGGCTCCCCAGGGGGTCCAGACAGCTTTTGGTTGGAGAAATGCTGGCCAGTTTTCTCAGATCCATGTTTCTTCACTTGTTGAGCCTGTCATAAAGTGTTTTAAGGGGGCTAAAAATTATCCTCACTAATAAGCATGTAAGGAATCTGGGCCAGACTTGCCAGGACTGTAGACATTTATTGGGATTTCTCTCTCAGAGCTCGAGGTTTGAAGCCTTTGAATTTCTCACATCACTGTTTTCCAAAATGTGGACTGAGAAGACGGGAAAATGGTGAATGCTCTGAGCTGAGAGTGACCTTAGTTTACTTCTCACTTTTGGATGAAGAAATCAAGACTGGAAAAGGAGGTGGGACATGTTTTGGGTCACCTACATCACTGGTGACACAATCCAAGCTCATGCACATACTACTGCTGACATAGTTTCTGTCTCCTGAACCACACGCTGTCCAGGAAACCAGAATTGGGTGTCAATCCATGCATCATCTACCTTCCCATTTATTCATCCACCCACCCACCCATCTGCTATCTATCACCCACCTACCCATTCATCTACCCACAATCTATCCATCTACCCATTCATCTATCTATTCACTCATTTGTCCACCTCCTATCCATCCATTCATACATGTGTGCACTCATTCATGAATGCATCCATCCACCCATCTACTACTGACCCACCTACCCATCCATTCATTATCTATCCATCTATCTGCACATCCATTCATCCACCACTTATCGACCTACCCCTTAACTCATATATGTGTACACCTACCCACACTCACCCACTCATCTGAATCTCTACTGACAGTAACACAAAGGACATTTCTACCTAAACAGTCAGAATCATTCCAATTAAAACCATTAACACAAATAATGATCTGAGAGCATGGATTGGCCCCCAGAGTATTTGACATTATAAAATTGGTGAGATATCTCCAGTATTGCAAATATATTTCATGTTGCAAAAGGCTTGTATGAAATTGTGCCAGCAACAGTCATCACTCACAGCATGGCGTTAGATGGATTCAGAGCCTTTTGAACCAAAGAGAACAATTTTGATGACAACATTTAACATGTTGTAATTTTTTTTAAAAAAAAACCCTACTATATGCACGTCATGTTTACAGTTTTTCAAAGTCTGGCAGCTTTGTGTGCAGTGCAGAAGGTTACACAGAGGAAGTGGGCCGAGAATTTTAGAGTTGGATGGGCCATTAGACACAGCTAAGTTAGAAAGGGAGGGATCACTAACTTGTAATCTGAGTAACTGGGTTCAAATCCTATTTGCCATTACCGTGCTAGACACTCCTCGGCAAAGGAGTTTGTCTTTCTGGGTATCCCATTTTTCCTAAAAAGGTGGAATTACTAACATCTATCCCAGGGGGTTGTGTGTGAGGCCTCAAGAAGAGAATGAACCAGATGAACGCCTGCTATGAGCCAGGTTCTGTGTTTTGTGTTTCATGCAGATTTTCCTCCACTTGAGGAATCAAATAGAAGAAGATTGACATGTGTTACCAAGCCCCACTCAAACCCAAGTCATGACCATGGTTACCATTAGCATCCTCGGATGCTCACCCACTGCATTTTATGCTTCCCCTTTCCTCACTGTCGAATTTGTTGGCATTAATATTCTAACACAGAGCAAAGGACACTTGGCCAGCATTCAGTATCCATTTATATCAGCTACAGAACCAAGGCCAATGAAAAGAAATAATATTCCCACTACTGGTCTGTGACAGCCAGGCCTTTAGACGGGATCCAGGTACTCTAGATTTGGATGTGTATGTTCTCTGGCCCTGGTCAGAGATCTGTGACTTTTTAAAACCTTGATGCATAGTTCTTTACCGTTTACCCAGGTGGTCACAAGGCTAGTTCCCCTAGGGCTTGGTGATCACTTGATGCTTTCCAAAGAGGTCCAGAACACTGTCTTCCCCCCCTTTTTTTTTTTTTTTTTTTTTTTGATTTTTCGAGACAGGGTTTTCCTGTGTAGCTTTGTGCCTTTCCTGGGACTCAATTGGTAGCCCAGGCTGGCCTCGAAGTCACAGAGATCTGCCTGCCTCTGCCTCCCGAGTGCTGGGATTAAAGGCGTGCGCCACCTTTTAGTCCTCCTTTTAGTCCTCCTTTGCTAAAGCTATGACCTCCCCTACCACACCCAAACTGCCCTCTCCTCATGCATGCATGCATGCACATATCCATCAAACCATCTACCCATCTACCCATCTATCCATCTATCCACACATCCATCCACCCATCTATATATCCAGCCACCCACCACTCATTCACCTATTCATCCATCCACCATTCATATATCTATTCACATATATGAGTTCACTCATGCGTGTATGCATCCATCCATCCAGAATTCTACCCACCCGTACCTTGTCTAACCACCTACCCATTTAACACCTATCCATTTCACCGCAGCGGAAAGCTCTATGCCTGACATGCTGTGTGACAGGCCACAGTTGGAACACAGACACACTTAAAATGCTGTAAAATCACCTACAAGTGTTCAGGGTGCGTGTGAAACATGAATGGGCAGGTAGGTGCAGAGACTTTGACATTCTCCATTGGTTCTGCTTTGGTAATCACTGTCATGCCTGGAGTCAGGGTTGTGCTTAAATGCCCCTGTCTTCTATGTAACTTTACTCCTTCTAGACCCGGGAATGAGGATCTTTAGCCCTGGGTACCCCACTTCTCCCCCTGCTTTAACTCTTGGGTCACATGGGATCCCTTTTTGCTGGTGTGACTTTTGTATGCTCTTTGGATACACCTGGAGTTGAACTGCCTTGAGTGGGCGAGTGAGCATCCTTAGCTGCCACCCCAGACCTACACATTTCCTCAACCCCCAGGCTTGCCTTGTCCTCTTATTCTTAGACATAACATCACCCGCCGTGCAAAGAATATGAAAGCCACATAGCGTGAACTCTGCCTCCTGTGAACCTTACAGTGTCTGTATTCACATGGTTTCCATGAGGATCAGAATAAGAAGGGTCCTTTTTCCCTTCTCCAAGGGACCTCATTATGCATATGAAAACATTTTATTTTTTTTTTTTAAAAAAAATCTGAAATTCTGGTTCCAAGTATTTCAGATAAGAGATATTCAGCCTGTAAGTTATTTGGGCAAGAATGATCAAAGGATGCTAAAATCATTAAGAGACGGATTATTGGGAAGCCATGCATCAGAGGGTCTCACAACAGATCATTTATTTGTGTATGTATGCACATGTGTATATGTGTGCCTGTGTGCATGTAAGTCAGAGGTTAACCTTAGGTATTGTTCCTTAGGAACCACTTACCTTCTTTTCTGGCACAGAGTCCCTCCCTAGGACATGTTGATTAGGCTAGACTGGCCAGGCAGTGAGCTCCAGGAATCTGCCTGTCTCTGTGTCCACCGTGCTGGGATTACAAGCACAGACCACCATGCCTAGCTCTTAAAGTTGGTGTTGGGGGTGCAGCTTGTAACCTTATGTTTGCACAGAAAAGCCACTGACTAACTGAGTGCTTTCCCTAGATTCCGAATGCTTTGTAATAACAGATAATCAAAGATGTTTTAGCAGTAGATAAATCTAGCTAGTATCATTTTAAAGAAGGATTCCATTTACCACCACTCATAAAAGAACAAATTAGGATAATCTGCTTCCTGGGCAGGATGTAGTCTGAATGCCAAGAATGTCTAACCTACATCCGTCATGGGGAAATCAAACAAACCCAAGCTGTAAGAGAGTATGCCCAGAAACTGACCTGTCTTTTTTAAAAATGTCAGTGTCATGAAATACAGTGAGGGGCCAGGAGCCATTCTAGAGCGAGGAGGCACGACACCCACGTGTATGACCCTCGGGGCACTGGATAGTGCCCCAGGATCAAAATGATGTTCTAATTGCCGTTACTGGGGCAACTGAAGAAAGTTCACATGGATGATATGTTTATGATCGTATTCTATCAATGTTTAAATTCCCGAGTTTAACAGTTACATAGAGATGATGGAAGATAATACCTTTATTTTTATGAATTCTTAATAATTTAGGGGGGACATTTGTGCCCCACTCTCAAAAGGTTTTACAAAAAGTACAAAGGAGGGTGAGAGAAAAAGGATAAAGAACCAAAATGTAGCAAAAATATTCATAGTTGATGACCCAAATAAAGGACGTGTGGGTGGTGGATACAGTGTCTCCTTTAAAACAAAGGCAGTCACAAATGAGGCTGGTCTGATAGACACAGGGATACAGGATGGTCACACCCTTGATCTTACACACTGTATCTCTATTAATGTAAATTTGGTAAGAATAGTGTTAGGTGGTGCCTGTGTCTCCTTTACTTATATTGAATATTAAAAAGCTGGGTCTGAACTAGCTCTCTCTCTCTCTCTCTCTCTCTCTCTCTCTCTCTCTCTCTCTCTCTCTCTCTCTCTCTCTCTCTCTCTTTGCCTGTCTGTCTGTCTGTCTCTGTCTCTCTGATTTAGGCTTATGCTGGATTCAGATTCTCCATTCCTCACAGTTCAGAACAGAACTCCAAGAACCACAAAGAAGACTTAACTTTTGGGATTGAACTACAGAGTACAAAATAGCATTACACACATACAACATTTGAAGCAACAAGAAATAAGTAAGATATGATGGTCAGCTATGACCTTCTGGGGGAGAAGAAGCAAGCCTTCCTTGGTCACGCCATAGCTGCCTGTGATGATAAGCATATCATATTTGAACAACTGACTTCACACTTCACAGTACACATACAAGAGATTTAAAGACTCGATTCCCTTAAGCTGTAATTCAATTAATAAACACACGGATTTAAAAACCATTATGAGATCATTATCTAGCGAAAAGAAAGCAAAACAAGACAGGAATTCTCTTGAAATATTACGGCCGGTGCTACATCATGCTGGCGAGACCCCAGTGCAAGCCAACATGTTTACACATTGCTGATGACTGTGCAAAATTCTCTTGGAGAACAATCTGGCAAACTGCAGCTTGTGCCAGAAAAATTGTTCACATTGTTCATAAACTATTCTCCCTCCTGGGGGTTACCCTCCAAAAGCTAAAAAAAAAAAACAAAAAACCCAGAGATGTGTCTTACATAACAGCACCAAGACACATACGCTGAAGTAGCAAGCAGATGTTATATGCTCGTGAGCACAGGGTTTAAAAAAAGCTGTTGTTAAGGTAACAGACTCGAGAGCATAAGAATGATGAGTGGGTTCTGATGGACCCACAAGGTGCTGCTATGTTTGGGCATTATAAGGAATTTGACCTAATCACATGTAGACTAAAGGAAGGAAGGAACGTGTCGAGCACTGAACTGTGTCCCCCCCCCCCCAATTCATACATTGAAGTCCCAGAGCTCAGCACCGTATACCATATGTGCAGAGAAGGCCTTGAGAGAAGTGGGAAAGGATAAAGGAGACAGTGAGAGGTTTCCTGATCCACACATGTGCCCGCACATGCAAAACTGCATACACAGAGCACACACACACTATATATCCTCTCTCACTCATTCCCTACTTCTCCCTCTCTCATACACACACACACACACACACCCCACATGTCCCACTCCCTCTGTCTCTCTCACAACACCACATTCATACCATACCGCACCACACATACCACACACCATACACAGCATACAACACACACACACATTATACACCACACAATACTACACACACATAACAGATCACACACATACCACACACACTACACATACCACAACACACACATAACAGATCACACACGTACCACACACACTACACATACCACAACACACACACAGACTGTGAGAAATGGAGGAAGATGGATAAAAGAGACCCCAGCCAACTATTATTATATACTCTTGTTCACAGCAGTATTCGTCAGAAGGCAGAAGCAACCCCATTTGCCCATCATCCAACCGATGAGCCTTGATGGTTTTCATGAAATCAACCCATCACAAACAGGATCCACTATTCTCCACCCGCAGGTGGTACCTCACATAGCCACAGAAAGCGGATGTTGGTGGTCAGGGACTAACAGGAAGTGAGATGGAGTGGGTGGTTAACAGCACAGTTCCCCCTTGAGAAGCTGAAGGTGGTTCCAGAGATCGAGCTGGTGGTAATGGCCACACAACAGCATGAATACACACACCATTAAACTATGCATTCAAAGGCTAGGTGTGGTGACACACGCCTTTAATCCCAGAACTCAGGAGGCAGAGGCAGGCAGGTCTGTGAGTTCAAGACCAGCCTCATTTACATAATGAGTTCCAGGCCAGCCAGCCCTACATAGTGAGACCCTGTTTCGTGGTGTGGGGGGCGGGGAGAAATAAGAAAGAAAGAAATCGACACACTAAAAATGGTTATTAGGGCAGATTCTTCTGTCATGCATTTTCCCACAATGAAATGATCCCAAAGGGTAGTTTAAGAAGGGTGTTGAGTGGGGTGGAGGGTGGGAAGATGGACTGGATCTCAGTCTGGGTTTCAAGATCCAACCCCAGGGATGATGGAGGCAACTTAAGGGAGAGTCTGGTTAGATTCAGGCAAGCTCTCCAGGCAAGTGATTACTCAGCGTCAGCCGGTCCCACCCAAGTCCACATGATGGATGGGCCAGCTGGGAGGGACCCCATGAAGCCCCAGCTCAGTTTTCACAATTGAAATTTGGGGACCTGGCTCCCAGCCCATCGGCCGGAGCCTTCACTCTACACCGCCTCTCGCCCCTTCTTGCTTCCAATAAAGAGGCAGAGAGGCCTGGGTTGGGCTTGTTCTATGAGCTTGTCCAGAATGAGGGCCCAGTCTCTCTGCCTGGAAGGAAGGGCACTGCTTGTGTACCACATGCTTGGGGCTGGTGTGACCGGCCGGGGATTTGGAGTTCCTCAAACTAGCCATTCCCACAGGCTTCGGTGGGTGCCATGTCCAAGCCCCTCTCCTAGGAAGAAAAACAAACAGCCGAGAGCAAGCAGCGCCAGCTGCTGCACATGCCCCGAAGCTGAGATGGGGAAAGTCATCCCAGCCCCAGATGTCTAGTTAAATGGAAAGCAACAGGCAATGGGAAGGAATGGGAACATTTCCATAAAGCCGTTTTATCAAGGAAATTTGAAAAGCCATCCCCGAGAGCTTGTGCGTTCTGCTTCGTAATTTCGATGTCGGTACTATGATCCTACAGCACATCTGTGTGTGAGCATGTGCCATAAAGCTGAACTCGTAAAACCCCACACGCCCAGGCTGTGTGTGCTGAGCCCAAACGAGGAGAACAGAGAATTGGCTCCGTACTTGATTCCTCGGGGAAAACTCACCCCCTGTGTCAATCACTTCTGGCTGCCTCATCCCCCCCACCCCTGCCGGCCTCAGTACTTGTTAAGAATCCAGTGTATGATGGAAGACCTGAGGTCTGGCTCAGCATGATCACATCTGAGGAGAGCTCTGTCTGGCCTAGGCTCTAGGTTCAACTATCTATCCACATTCCCCTTGTGGAGGCCAGGTATAAATCGTGAGTGGACAACAGGAACTTGTGAGACAGGCTTTAAATTAGGAACAGGGTGAACCCCAGACCCCTACCCCAAGCACGAGTATCATTTAATATTGGCTGAACTCCTATGCATCTAATTTTGTTATTGTTGGTGGGGATGTGTGTACGTGTGTGTGTGTGTGTGTGTGTGTGTGTGTGTGTGTGTGTGTGTGTATGTATGTGTGTTGTAATATGCCTGTGTATACAGTTTCACGTGCCTGTAGAGGTCAGAGGTCAATGTCAAGTGTCCTCCTCTATTATTCTCCATCTTATATTTTGAGACAGGGTCTCTGGCTGAACCTGGAGCTCACTTAATGGCCCGATGTCCGTCAGTGAGCCTACCAAATCCTCTGTCCCTCCTACCCCATTACAGGGGTTACAGACACACGCTGTCACATCCAGGCTTTTACGTGGGTGTTGGGGAGTTGAACGCAGGTCCTCACGTTTGTGTGGCAGGCACTTTACTCTGAACACCTCCTCCACCCACCCCTCCTGATGTGCTATCTCCTGTGGGAACTAGGACCCTCACTGGTCTTCTGTCTTCTGACCTGTGAATGGGGACGACACTGTCTCACACTAGGAGGATCAAGTGACGTATCAGTGTGAGACATAGTCACTACTGTAATACAATGGCGGCACTGGTGAGGCGTTCTCGTATATAGGAAGGTCGGGGTGCTTGGGTACTACAAGTTGAGCAGGTTGGAAAGCAGCCATTGTTACTACAGGACGACAGCTCAGAGGAAGGCCAGGTGAGTACAGATGAGCAAGGATCTTCATTCTGCTGCACCTGACCCCTCCCTCCTGACCACATCCCATTCCTGGTATTGCCCCATGGAAACGTGACTATGGAGACCAGAGCCAGGTAGGAAAGTCCTGCCAGGGTTTCAGATCTGGGGCCCCTCACAACCTGTTGTGTGTGGAAAGGGCCATGGGTATGAACCCAGCTCCTGAAAAGACCCCAGTGACTTTAGTGGGTAAGGCATGGAAATAACAGCTGAAGAATGTTCCAGATGGTGGGTGGAGAGTGGTTCGTGTGGACCGAGTCCTTGAAAAGGTAGTGGGCTGTGACCTTGATTTCTACCTTTGCTGCCACCACCTAAGGCAGTGGTTCTCAACCTTCCTAATGCTGTGACCCTTTAACACGGTTCCTCATGTGTGGTGACCCCCCACCATAAAATTATTTTCGATGCTACTTCATAACTGTGGTTTTCTACTGCTATGAATCGCAATGCAAATGTTTTTGGAGATAGAGGTTTGCCAGAGGGGTTGAGACCTACATATATAGTGACCTATGGGCACTATATACATTGCAAAGCGGTTTTCCCACAGCTGTGACCTCTCTCTTGCTTGCCCAATGTATAACTAAGCCATTTGCTGTGTTTCCCATGGGTGCCACGGATGACCCTTCTTGTGGACCCAATAACAATAAATCATTTACACAGAGACAGGATGATTAAAAAGTTGGGCCAAGCCGGGCGGTGGTGGCGCACGCCTTTAATCCCAGCACTCGGGAGGCAGAGCCAGGCGAATCTCTGTGAGTTCGAGGCCAGCCTGGGCTACCAAGTGAGTCCCAGGAAAGGCGCAAAGCTACACAGAGAAACCCTGTCTCGAAAAACCAAAAAAAAAAAAAAAAAAAAAAAAAAAAAAAAAAAAAGTTGGGCCACTCCAAAATGGTATAACCTTCATGTAAAGAAGTAAAATTATGCCTTTGCCCTCGATAGAGCACCATCAAGGGTCTAGCCTGAGGAAACCATTGGCCATGTGGATGATGGCTTCCGCGCAAGCATGCTCTATGCAGCAAATGGCACGCCCTAGTTCCTTCTGATACCAGGCACAGGCCAAGCTAGAGTCACAGAAGAGGGCCTTTTGTCATAAGCCACACAGAGAAGGAAAGGGTAGGGATCCTGTTCATCATCACAGTGTGGGGCAGGTTCACTTAGAGTGGGTCATTTCTCAAGTAAAGTATATTCAGTGTAGACACCTGACCTGGAAGCAGAACTGAGAAGGGCTCTCTCTTCCTACACTTGAACCCAGGAGAGGCACTACAGCTTGAAGACTGACAAGCAGGACCAATGGCTAAGGACACTTAATAGGATGGGAGAGAAGGGATCTAAAGCCAGGTATGGAGGAGGGAGTCTTTCTTGGGTGAGGGGGAAGGGCTGCCTCTTGTAGAGCCCGAGAGCCCAAAGCCAATATGCACACGCTAGCATGTCACAGGAGCCCATGGCTTCTCCTCCACCAGAGCCCAGGCTCAAGATCAATCCGGCCTCCTTCCTGGCCTTGGCCTGCTGAAGAACTCCACATCATTAATCTTGGCTCTCTCCTGACCCTCAGGGATGACGTTGGAAGCGTTAGCTCCCAGCAAGCGGGATTTAGTTAAAATACAACACTACACTTGTAAAATGGGGTCCCACCCTAGGTGGACCATGTAATTAATGGAGACGAGGAATGGGGATGTGGAGGGGATGGTGACATTGGGCTTCTCTTGACAAAGTAGAAGTCCCCGGAGTCTCCATGTGGAGCCATCTGGAAAGCAACTGTCTACGCAGAAAGAGGTGAGGCCCTGGTTGGAACATCTATAATGTGACCCAAGTATGATGGGGAACACACTGCCCCTCTGGTGCTGGGAAGGTGGACCTCATGGAAGAAGTCACCCAGATAAATAGCTTAAAGGATTCATGGCTTACTCAAAAAAAAAGAAAAGGTGGAAGTGAGTTCTGTTTTTGTTTTTGTGTTTTCGTTAGCAAAATAACAGGCTCTAAGAACCAAGGGAGGACCCAGAAGGGTGTGTGTGGATCTGGTGGCAACTGAGAGACCCCCCAAGGAGGAAGGCAGGGCTTCTGAAAACCAGAGCCTGCAAGCAAGGCCCCGCTTCATCTCCACCTTGGTTTCAGTCCCATTTACAGAGTTGAGGAGTGGCCAACGCTCCCTAACCCCCACCTTGCCCTGTGTCTACCCTGGGGGCCTTCCCAGCTCGCCCCTAGCTCTTTACTTCAGGGTCCTCTGCCAGCCAGGATGCTTAGCCAGAGAGACAGCGTCTAGACGGCTAGAGATCACCCTCCTGGCCACCTCAGGGTGTGGGTAGGGGGAGCTTGCCTGGATACACTCCCTTTGGGCTGTGGAAACTCCACTGGGTGAGAGAGATTCCTGTGGCATTTTAAAAGGGCTGTTGGATTACCAGCACCAACAGAGTTAGAGAATACTGAAAAGGAAAAATGTGTTCCAACAAACCTCCTACCCACCCTATGGTTTTTATGTCTCCAAGTTCCCTTCTCTTTATCCTTCTACAAACATATGTACGTAATGGTCCTCTAAGTGTACACATACACGCAGGGGTTCTCTTTCCCCTCCGTATGACTTTGTAAACACTCTGCTTTGTTGCTGACATATATACAGATATATTTTTTAAGGCACTACACATTAGGCAACATCTTTTATTAGAATCTTACACCTGGAAACTTCTCTGCTTGAGAGTGATAGGATGGTCCACCAGTTCAACTTCCTCCAGTAACACTCATATATTTCTCAAAAGCTAATATGGACCCCTCCCCCAACAGCCTAGTTTCCCAGGGAGGATCTGTCTGTCTGATTATGGACAGAGAACTCTCTAATGAAACTCCAAACAACCAAACGATTGGCAAGAGTATCTTGGAGTGACTTCCAGAGATGATCCCACTCATCCTGGTAGTCAGAGACTGGTCCCAGGTCTCTGCATGAATACAAGGATAGTGGCATCCAGGTCATGCTTGGTCCAGGGCTGGTTCTGGATCTATTGCAGCATCTCTTGACCTCAGACCTGATGGTAAGAGTCCTGTTTCCCCACTCTCTAGATCATGTCCACCATCCACTGCCTCGTCCTAAGCGGTCACAGAAGGCTGGAACTCCTCTCCAGGGTATAGCTGTGTACCTCTATGCAGTGAAGGTATTTGTCATCATGGCCAAATATGTGCTTCTCCTGGTCCTCCTCCAAACAGAACACCAGTAGGGCATTAGCATGCTCAGATACAGTTCACCATGCCTTCAAGCTGACAGCACTCATTCCCCATCTCCTGTAGTGCTCCTATTTGCTTCAAAGCCCAGCAGTTCCAAGCTACTGGTTTACAAGGTGTCATGCACGCACGCACGCACACAGTTTGGTTTTCTGACTTTGGCAGCTTTAGATGGAGACTGGGAGGAGCCACGTGAGAGACAAGGATGTGAGTGTGCTAATGGAGTGAGTGTGGAACGAGGGTGAGGTACTCTGAGGAGGGTTCCTCTCTTTGAAACCCACACTTGCGTAGACAATGGGCCATTTACAGAGATGCAGGATACTGAGGGAGAAAAAAGTCAAGAGGTTTGTCAGCATGCTAAGTTTGCTGTGCTTACTAAATATCCGAGTGGTCATAGAATGTATTAGATTGGGTCCAGGAGGAAGGTCAGAGGGGAAGACAGCCGGAATTTGAGGGGACACAGTAGTGACGTTGGTCACTAGGAAGACAGGTCAGCAGAGGACACTGAGAAGAGGTCCCAAGATGGACGAATGATGCAGGTTAGAGCAAGAAGCCAAGAGCACCCAGTGACTGCTTGAACCAACTAGAACTTCTCAGAGTATCTTCGACCCCCCTGTTGAGCTCTTCAAGGAAGCATTCATTGAGTGCCTGGTACAAGGCAAGCGATGCACAGAGGTACTTCAGACGTGACAGCCTGGAATGTAAGTGATCACTCACATCCCCATCTTAATGCTTTTAAAACATGAAGCTCAGAGGAATTTAATTCATTTCCCCAGATTGCAGATCAAGAATGACCAAGCTGGGATGGCTCAGCTGTTCCTAGCGGGCACTGTTCTGCAGAGGACCTAAGTTCAGTTCCCAGCATCCACACTGGGTCGCCTACAACCCCCTGTAATTCCAACATCCAGGGGACCTGCACTCACATGCACATACCCTCACATAGAAACACACATATACACGTAATTTTAAAAAATACGTTTTTAAAAAGAACAGTCAAGCTAAGATGCAAACTTTGGTTTGCTGACCCTAAAAACATCTCTGCTAGTTCTGTCTGATTCACTGTTGCCTGCTCTACTACCAGGTCTGATCTCTACGGCTAGGGCCCCTCCTTGTTCCTCTCCTTCCTCCCGTGTCTCCCGCAGTGTGGGGCAAGCGGCTGGCATTTGGTAAGGGAGGAGTTGGGTTTGATGTGGGAAGGCGCTGAGTCCTTGGGTGCGCCCACTAAGCCATGTTGCCTACAGGATTATCACGGAAATCCCAAGTGTTTATGACTTCTCACTGATAGGGTGGGGACAGAAGCATGCCAGTTACTTGGCTTTAATCCCAGTCCAAACTCACAGCCCTCAGCTAGTGGCCAAGTCTCCTCAACAGCCCTGGGAACCCCCAGCAGAAGGCAGAACGACAGGTAGATTGCAGAGGTGCATGGCTGAGCCCCGAAGAACGAGGCAGGCCAGGAAAGGAAGGAAGGCGCTAGCCCCAGCCTGCCTCCCTTGCTATTTGCTTAGACAATTGTGTTCTCTAGGGAGGTCTGTGTGCTGGGCACAGTCTCCCGTGTCCTCCTCTTCTGTGCCCTGGCAGAGTCTCAACACACTTGATCATTTCTGTGGAGTGTGGTGAAATAAGAGCCGGGTTCTTAGTTGTAACCACCTCACGAATGCCAATGGGCTTTGCATGGCCGAGCGCCAAGAGAGGCAACTTAGTATAACATGAGCTAGTGACATCCTGACCACGACAGTGGGAAGTGTCCAGAGGACTCCCTTCCTCTTCCTGGATAGGGGGATGAAGGGGGGTGTGTACATCCGGGGGAAGAGTCCTTTCCTCTTGGTGGATGGAGACACTAAGGATCAGACCTCTGGAATAACTTGTCCACAGTCAGTAGCTAAGCCAAGATCTGTCCCCGCTGCAGACGAACTCCAACATCAAAGTGCTTCCCCCACCCCAGGCAGTAGATTCTACCTCACACCAGGCAGCTCGGGGAAAGGAAATACCACGTTCTCCTGGTACCCTTCTATACCCCAGGCCTGCAGCCCAGCCCTGTGGGACCATGGGCCACAATACCCAGCCCCTGCATTTTCCTCACCTAAAAATAAACTGTTTTCTAGATCCCTTTGGTGTTATGGGGATGGATGACAAAAATCTACCTGAACACCTTTGAAGATTGTGAAGCATGAGGCCGAGGGTCTGGGAGCTAGCCGATGAGCAAGTAGGCTGAAGGCAGAGTTGCCAAACCCTTCCTCCCAAGCGTCAGGCAGCACATGTTTTAGGCACTCTAGGTCACATAATGGCTATTACCACTTACCTGGCAGCTACAGTGTGAAAGCAGCCATAGATATATGTGAATGAACAAGTAGGGCGGAGTTCTAATAAAACTTTATTTATAAAAAACGTGGTGATCAGATATGGTCCTTTGCCTAAAAAAAAAGGATTCCAGTGGGATGTGGATGAGACCTCCCTGCTGTGGGATGGTCTGTATGTCAAGTTGCTCTGATTGGTCAATAAATAAAACACTGATTGGCCTGTGGCTAGGCAGGAAGTATAGGTGGACTAACAGAGAGGAGAAATAAAAGAACAAGAAGGCAGAAGGAGTCACTGTCAGTCACCACCATGACAAGCAACATGAAAAGATGCTGGTAGCCACGAGCCACGTGGCAAGGTATAGATTTATGGAAATAGATTAATTTAAGCTATAAGAACAGTTAGCAAGAAGCCTGCCACGGCCATACAGTTTGTAAGCAATATAAGTCTCTGTGTTTACTTGGTTGGGTCTGAGCGGCTGTGGGACTGGCGGGTGACAAAGATTTGTCCTGACTGTGGGCCAGGCAAGAAAACTCTAGCTACACCTCCCCTCTACCCTTCTATCTGTATTGTGCAGCCAGGACTTGATTGGTGACCCGGACAGAGAACTTAGCCACCACACTGTCACCATGCTGCCTGCCTCTGTCCCTTACCTTTTTCACCTCAAGGGAAGTCAGAGACACCATCCTGGGTGATAGAGTTAGGGCTAGAGGTATCAGGGTGTCAGAATTAGCCTGGTCCTTCCTTTTCCTGCCACTTTAGACCTAAGGAGGGGATGGGAGATGCTCTGAGAGATGGGAAACCCAGCAGAGTCCGGTGGGATTCAGGGCAGCAGCCGTCTTTCAGGTGAGTGTTGCCCAAATCTAAGGATCCTAGAGGTGACCTGTCCCCACTTACAGGGCACAAGGGGAAAAGGACAAGTGTGGGCTGGTGAGCCCCTGGTCACATTCTCCAGGGAGCTGTGCACGTGGCAGCAGGCTATGGAGCGGAGAATGGGTTGGGACACTGGCACAAGGCTGAAAGGGAAAGCTGAATGACAGATGCCTGCACCCATTGTCAAGCTGGTGAAACAGACTGCAATGTTTGGCAGAACCCAGAGTGATGACATCTCGCTGGGATCGCTGACAACATCTGCATTTAAGTCGAAACAGCAACAAGACCGATAAAGCTTGTTTTCCTAGCAGAGAATTGAGAACTCTTACCAGGAAGTGTATCTTTTGAAAGAGATCTAGGGTTGGGTCAGGGAATGGCCAGGATTGTTGGGGGGCTACATCGTATTCCATAATTAGATCTGCCTGGGCCAGACCACAGTTGCCTCAGTCTACTATATGCGGCCCTGGCCACACCACACCATGAGTAGGGTCTATTTATGTTTGTTACTCAAACCTGGAACTTTTTAGGAGGTCTGGTGTTGAGGGAGAATGGCGTTGTGCTTATTCTATCCATTAATTTAGTATTGGTTGTATAGAGGGGATTACGAATACAAGAGGTAATGCCTCATCGTGAAAGGGTTCTCTTAGAGTGGAAGGGGACAGGGATCCAGACCAATCATTTCAAGATGCAAATGTAAAGAGTGAGGTCTCCATGCACAGGGGTCTCCAAACCAGGTCTGCTGTGCTACTGCTGTTGGAGGGATGGGCTCGCTCCTCTGGGAGTCGCACCTGATCAACACTACAGCAGGAACAGCAAGAGTATAAAGATGGCTCCCTCATTCGTGGCTGATCTTCAGGCAAAGACGAATGCTTTATCTGCCTGGAGTTGGGAGGAAGGGAGGCTGTGCAAGATGTCCTCGGAGGATCCTTCCAAGGCTGAGCCTCAGTGCCATGGGTGGGGCTGGCACTGTGGGTTTGGCAGGAGCACCCTCTCGGCTCCAGACCCGCACGTTGGAAGTGCTGTGCGGGGTCTGGACCAGGAGCCCTCAGATGGCATCATGAGGCACCTGTCTGGGTTCATTAGAGTCGGGTGGGGCTTGGGCACCTACTGCCCATGTGCAGTCCTAGCTCCAGACAGTCCTGAGTGCTCAGGCTAAACCAGTGGGTCTGTTAATCCTTTGCTATTCTCAAAGCAAAATCTCTCGGAGTGTGTTAATAATAATAATCTAGTGGTCACTGAGTTCTTTTCCTACGCCAAGAACTAAGAGTTTTCACGAATTAATTTGTTTAATCTTTCCAACAGTCCTACAGGGGTGTGGACAATTTTACAAATGAGGAAATAACAAATATTAAAGGTTACTCTTTTTACCCCCAAGATGACAAAATCATTTAGTGATGGAGCCTGGAGTTAAACCACAAGTTTGGCCTCAGAGCCCAGAGCCTAGTGGGAACAGAGATCTTTGTACAATATGCAAAAGACACAGAGAAAATAAAACTGTCATCTGACCCAGCATTTTTCAGACTATGGCTGTGTTCCATTCAGAGATAATGAAATAATGGCTGGGTTGGGACTGTTTTAAAAACTAAGAAGAATTAGAATAGGATAGAAAATCATCAGTGGAATCAGACATTTCAATGTCAGGTTTATATGTGGGTGCTGGCTGTGATGTAAAATGTACCTATGTGAAGGTGGAGAAGAAGAAGAAGAAGAAGAAGAAGAAGAAGAAGAAGAAGAAGAAGAAGAAGAAGAAGAAGAAGAAGAAGAAGAAGAAGAAGAAGAAGAAGAGAGAGCAACAACAGTACCAGCCGCTCCCCCAGTCCCACGTGCTGAGCACCTGCTGCTTTCCTGAGTGTTTTCTATACATCAGCCCTTTACCCTCACAGCAGCCCAGTGTGGCTGTGGCGGGGAGGAATGTCAGCTGTTGGGGGATGTCTTTCAGCCAGCTTCCTCCATTTCAACCTAAGGACCTAGTACAGAAAGGTCGGGTGACATGGCCATCATCACTTGGCAGTGGAGAAGCCAGAGTTCAAGCCCAGATGGGCTGGTTCCAAGGTCCAGACTCACAACCCTTTCTGTCTTAAGACTCTCTGAAGACTATAGGGTCAGCATGTATCAAAATGAACATGCATTCATAACCTCAGCTACGTAACATAAGTCTACTAGTCAAATGTTCTTGAAGGCCAATTCCATATTCATAGCCTTTAGATACTTGATTAAAATGAAAATAACCCTTTTTCCCCTCATGAATGTTTTTCCAAGGTTGCTGCATCCATCCATCCATCCATCCATCCATCCATCCATTCATTCATCCATTCACACATTTGAAAATAAGCCCTTGAAGAATCAAACTAAATGGGCAAAAAGTTGTAAGGCAAAACCATGTACAACACCCTTCTTTGTTCTAAAGGGGATTAAGGCTGTTGATGAGGAGACTGAAATACACTGTGATGGAAGTAGATGAGAACAGGGCTAGGGAGGGCAAGTGTAGAGGCTCCAATGGAGCATGAATAAGATGCCCTTCCCCCAATCTTTTCTCTGTGGTCCATGCACTTGCTATGGGTGGACCTCAGATCTGTCTCTTGGTTCTCATTTTAATTGCCTACAAATTCCCACAAGGTACAACAGGATGGTAATTAATGTAATTAATTTTAATGACTTAAGAGTCATAGCCTCCTTAGGAAGAAAGAAAACTAACTCCTCATAGATGCATACCTCTTTCTGCCACAGAGGCAGGAAAATTCTCTCTGCTATCCTCAAAGTCAGGATTCTGTAACACAATGAGCAATGTCCTTGACCGAAGCTACAGACAAGGGGGGATGCCATGGGATTGTCTTAATAAAGATTGATGGCATCACACACGGACCTCCAAATGTATGGCGGAGTCAGAATCTATGGTGCAGATGGCTGTGTGCTCTGAGCACACTTCCTTGACTACAGGTTTCAGGGACCAACTTGCTTGAAACCAAAAGATTGAAAAAGTAAGCACTCAGCTCAAATGACCCTTGGCCAGATCTCCCCTAGGCAGAGGACTCCACAGCTCTAGCATTTGGAAATGGGGCATTCTTTTTGCATAATTTGCTATGTAACATAAGCTACATTGTGTGTGTGTGTGTGTGTGTGTGTGTGTGTGTGTGAGTGTGAGAGAGAGAGAGAGAGAGAGAGAGAGAGAGACTTTAAACTCACTCTGAGCATCAACCACACCTCATTACATTTTTATTCCCATGATTGAAGGTGATGATGGCCATGGTTAACTGTTGCTATTAAGAAAGAATTAAAGCCAGGTATGGTAGCATATGCTGATAAACCCAGTACTCAGGAGGCTGAGGCAAAGGACTGCCAAGAATTTGAGGCCAGCTTGGGCTATGTAGTGAATTCCAGTCTAGCCTGGGCTACAATATAGAGAACATGGGGGGTATGGATAGTCAGTTCTGCCTGAGGTGAAGCATTACCAGGGAGAACCCCAGAGGCAGCCAGCCAGGCAAGTTCTGGGTCACCCGAATACCTCCTCCATTCCCCATCTTCATGGTATTTGCTGGGAAGGTGCATCCTTGGAGGTATTTAGTCAGGTGATCCAAGAGCCCTCTTCCCTGAGACTGGGAAACACCTCCTTAACGAACTTTGCTTAGTACCAGATGCGAGTGGCCACTGCTGCCTACATGTCTGTGGGCTTCCCTTATACAGCCTCTCCCAGAGGGCAACTTGGTTGTCCAGACAAGAACCTAGGGAGTTGACAGAGGCCACAGCCTCCAAGCCAAGAGATTAGTTCCAATCCACTGAAAATTTTCCTCGCACCCAGGCAATCATATATTACTTCAAAACTCACAGGCTCAAAGGTGACAGTAATAACCAAAAAACCCTGCTCAGGTTTGAACAATTTGAACAGCTAATAAAGTCTGGCAGCATATTCACAAGATTGGGAAACCACATCCCACCCTCCATTCTGAAGCTTCCAGGATGTCATCATAAATCCCATCCAATCACTAAGCCAAGAGAGAGAGCCTTTCTGTGTCCTGCTGCACAGCGTTGCTGCTCAGAGAGCGCTTCTCGGTTCTGAATGGACATCTGTCTTCACAATGGCCACCCTTGGGTCTCAGGTCCACCCTCAGCCAAGTAGAACGTGTCTACCCTTTTCCATGCAGCAACCCTTCAGGCATCAGAAGAGAACTTTCCTCCCCTGCACGTTTCTCTTGAGATGAGATGATCTCCCCCTGCCCCTGCCCTTAGCTTCCAGGATCCTATCCCAGGTTGGCTCCCACCCTTTATTCTCTCCTGGAAACCCCCTTTCGCCACCTAAACGTTCCTGTTCAGAGCGGTTGTAACACCACCATGGCTTTCCTGCTGGGCTGAGACACTTTCCAAACATTCCAGAAATTTGTTATGGTCCTGGCAGCCAAAACCACAAAACCCAGATCCCAAGAACATGTTCAAATCATCCCCTGGCTGGCTTGGCCCATGGTAGACCTTGCTGGACACTATCCTTTGGTCGCTGGGATGAATCATGAGCTTCTCTCAGTGTTGCTCTTGGCCACCCCTCAGTGCCGTGCTTGGTAAGACAGGCACCGCCCCTGATACCCCGAGTATGGAAACCTGAAGGCACAGGCAACACCAGCTATCCCATTTCAATGCCCAAGTGGCTTGTCCCACTTGATGGGGAGTGAGTCAAGATCAGGGAGGTCCTGGGCATCATTTCAGGATTTCCAGCAAAGGGTCATCTGTAAGGGCTGAACCTCCAGAGTCTTGCCCTCTAGTTAACTCAAGGACCCCACCCTGAGCACTCCAAGTCGGCTCTGCCTGGTCCATAGCCTCACTCCAAACAACCCCACCCTCTTCCATGCAAAAGCCATTTTCTCAGGGTGCACCACACCGGCACCGTTCTGTACCCTAGCACAGTGCCCCCTGCATTTCTCCATGACAGGGCTCTAGTCAGCTGCCCCTGGGTCAGCCTCTAGCCTGGAAATCCCTTGAGAGAACCCCCTGGCTCCTGCTTAGCTGTGTCTCGGTCTTAGCAGAGAGCCTGGCACAAGGCAGGTTCTCATGTGATAGGGAGTTCCTTTGGCCTGCTTTGTCAAAGTGTCCGTGTCTCCATGGGAAGGTGGTAAATGAGCAGTCTGTCCTCTGGAGAGAGCCAGGGAGAGACCACCAGAGCCCGGCTTTGCTGTCTCCACCATGGTGGGATGGCCTGCAGGAAACTGGGCTGCACACAGTGCAAAGCCAACAGGCTCCCAATGGATCCCTTTCTTATCTTTCTGTGTTTTTCTTCCTTCCTTTATTTCGTTCCCCCTTTTCTTTCTTTCTTCTTTTCTTTCTTTTTTTCTTCCTTTCTTCCTTCCTTCCTTCCTTTCTTTCTTTTGTTTTGAGACAATATCTCTCTATACAACTTTGGCTGTCCTGGAACTCACTACATAGATCAGGCTGGCTTTGAACTCACAAAGATCCACCTGGCTCTGCCTCCCAAGTGCTGGGATTAAAGGTGTGCCACCCCCCTCCCCAGATCCCTTTCTAAATCTGCCAGCTCTACCTCGCCCTGGCTACAGGATGTGTCTCCCCCTTCTCCCCCACATCCTACACATCATAAACAAACATGGAGGAAGAAAGAATTATGAGTTGAGAGGGAACCAACTCTACCTCCTCATAACTGCAAAGGGAAGCAGGCTTCCCCAACCCTGATTGGCCTCAGCAGCAAAGTGCTATGTGACTATTTTAATGACGCCTCAGGAAAAGAGCCTGCTTGGTACACACCACACCCCAGAGGTCAGGGAGGCTTTGTGTAAGGCCTATGTCCCATGATGACGCAGGGACAGTCAAAAGCCACCCTGGGAAACTGGATCTATCCTACTGGCTTCAGAGGCTCCACACCCTCAAACAGCCTCCCCTTCCGTCCACTCCACACAGAAACAGGCCACACTACCAAAGATGTTGTCTAATCAGAAAGACCAGCCAGCATCCTCCTCCATGGTTTCCACAGCAAGGGCACGGAGGCTCTGAGTCCTCCTCGATCACCCCCAAAGTCTTGGACACAAAAAGACTGCTCTTACCTGCTAAGATGAAGATACCCACAAGAATCAGGAAGACCAGAAGATAGAGTCCCAGGACGGCATGCTTCAGTGCTGACAGGGAGCCCAGCTGGGTACAGCAGCCACCCACACGCCGTTTGTGACATGGGCCTAAGAAGAGGAGACATGGAACAGAAATGATGTTTGAAAACAACCTCATGAGCTGTTTTTCTCTTGAGGTCTCGCCTCTCCCTCTTGCGTATGGATGTTTATGCCCTTCTGCATATCGATAATACAGCCACCTCTGTCGGGAAGGTTCCAGGACCATCACAAGCTGCTCAGCTTTGCTCTCCACTCACCCTCTGTGAATAACCTGAACAGGTCTGCATGGTCCCCACAAACCCATCTCCAAGTAACAGAAGCACACTAAGAAAGGCTTTCCTGTGCATTCTTTACCAAGCACCATTATCTCGTGCAATCCAGGGAGCATGGAGAAAAGTTAAAATAAGAATTGCTAAGCTCACAAAATGCTCAAGGGATGAAAACGCTGTCTGCACATGCCTGGAGACCTGACTTCGATCCCCACAGAGAGAACTGACTCCATAGAGTTTCCCTCTGACCTCCAAGATGTACTGTGTCACGTGCACCCACACATACATATCGTGCATGCACACATGTTAACAATGATTTTTAAAGAATAGGACTTGCAAGTTCCAACATCTGCAGTGGTTAGGAGCAAATGGGAACGAGCACAAGGCTCTGGTAGACTATGAATGGGGTGCCTGCCCTGGAAGAAGTTGAGGGCTATGTAAGACCTAGAGTTTTGAGACATGCTAGAACAGTGTTCTTAACCTTCCTAATGCCGTGACCCTTTAATACAGTTCTTCGTGTTGTGGTGACCCCCCAAACCATAAAATTATTTTCACTCCTACTTTATTTTTTTTTTTTATTTATTTATTATGTATACAGAAGAGGGCGCCAGATCTCATTACAGATGGTTGTGAGCCACCATGTGGTTGCTGGGAATTGAACTCATGACCTCTGGAAGAGCAGTCGGTGCTCTTAACCTCTGAGCCATCTCTCCAGCCCCCACTCCTACTTTATAACTGTAATGTTTTTACTGTTAGGAATCTTAATGTAAATATCCGATATGCAACCTCCTGGGAGTTGTGACCCACAGGTAGAGAACCGCTGTGCCAGAAGGTGCTGCGTGACTCCTTATCTTTAATGTTGGCAACTAATGAGGAGCTGGAAGCAGCAGAGCGGCATACGCAAAAACAGATTGGGAAGCCAAATCTGATCACCAGCTTGCAAACGTGAGCTTTTTAAATCTACCAAAAGCCATAGTAACCTCATCCTGTGCAGTTAGGCCTCTAGCCTCTGCCGGAGACAAAACAGTGACTGTTGTCATGGGCCTTACAGAGGGTGTGCTCACTTCCTGGGGCTCCATCCCACGTCAGCTAACTAAATGCCTGATGCAGTGTTTGATTTTTCTTGTTGCCGTGACAGAACACCTGACAGAAGCGATAAGGAAAGAAGATAATTGTTTGGTCCAAGCACGTCATCCTCACATGGTGGCAGTTGTGTGACATCACACTGCATCCACAGTCAGGAAGCAGAGAGAAATGAACCGTGGTGCTTAGCTGTCTTCCTCCTTTTTATTCAGTACCGGGATTCCAGCCCATAGGATGATGGTTCCCATATTCAGGGTAGACCTTCCCTCTTCAGCTAAACTTTTCTGGAAAGACCCCCACATGTATACGCAGAGGGGTGTTTCTGTGGTGATTCTACAACCTGATGAAGTTGGCAATCAAGATTAACCATTACAGCTGGGTGCGGTGGTGCACACCTCTAATCCCAGCACTCAACAGGCAGGGGCAAGTGGCTCTCTATGATTTTTTAGGCCAGCCTAGTCTATAAAATGAGTTCCAGGACATCTAGGGCGGCTATACAGAGAAACCTTGTCTCAGGGAGAAAAAAAAAGATTAACCATTAAACCTGTCAATACAGTTACTTGAGAGACTGAAGCAGGAGGATGGCAAATTTAAGATTGTCTGGGCTACATAGTAAGTTCAAGGCCAGCCTGGGTAACTTAGTGAGCCCTTGTTTTCAAAATAAAAATAAAAAGGTGGTTGGTAGTTCAGTGGTGGAGTGCTTGTCTAGCATGCGCTGGGCCCTACGCCCCATGCTCAGCACAGCAAATAGCAGCTACCGTTAGTTAGTGATAAACCTTACATTAGGACTCAGGTGGCATGTCAACTCAAATTGTCCTTCAAGGCAGTCCTTAAAAGCCCACACAGAGACCGGGGACTTACAAACCTCCCTTGTCAATCAAGAGAGGGAGAAAAAAAAAAAAAATGGAGGACACCTTTCCATCCCATCTCAGGACAGTTTATAGTAATCAGTGTACGACATTCTTTTCAAAGCACATTGTCTCTATTTCACTCTCTGCTTCATGGAGGTGACAGGGCCCTCCAGAAGGACTGTCCTTCATAGTCCAGTGCCACTAACTGGACAGGCACTGAGAAAGAAAGGGTTGGCAAGAGAGGCTGAAGTTGGTGAGGCCCTTGCAATCCCTTGGTAGTTTCCCTGACTTTGAGAATCTTCGAGAGCTTGGTTTTCTCTCTTGAGCATCCTTACTAATTCCTGGCCTCTGCTGCTTTTGTTACCATGGGGAAATTGCAGGTGGCAACTGAGGCCTTTGGACCCAAACAGTCCTGGATCCTCAGAGGTGTTTTGACTTGAACAACATTTTCCCATTCATATACTCCATTTTATTGCAAACACTAAATCACTAAGCAGGACGGTTGCACAATCTCACCACAAAACATCAGGCACAACACAAAGCTAACTGCCAAAGAAATAAAAGCCAATGATCATTCTCCTCAGTCCTTAAATGTTAGCAAATTTTGAGAATCGAGCAGGTTTTCCACTAGCATTTGAACAGAGCACATCTTTTTAATTTACCTGAAATTTTCTTTCTAGAATGTTCCATCTCTTTCCATACTAGGATCCAACTGGCTTTACTCTTGGATATGTAGGCTCTGGGAACACTTCATCTACCTCTTCAGGGGAGAGCCACCAGCTTTCCTATTGCCACTTAACAGAGAAAAGCCTGCCCCCTCAAAGAGCCAGGGCAGTAGGCACACATTGTACAATAGTACACACATGGCAGTTCTCATCAGCACAGTGGGAGTTCCAGCTGCCCTGCTCTGTGTCTCCCAGCCCTGAGCCTCAAACCAGACTAGGAGCAGGAAAATCACAGCCACGCATATTGCTAAGTCAAGTCTACCCGTCGCCATTTGTGTGCACACTGTTAGCTTGCCACAGGAGGGTGTCGCCTTGGGCATTGCATGTAGCACTCTACACCCCTTTCCTTTTATCTGTGGCTTCTCCTTAATAGTGAGCACCCCGCCTGTGACAGACCCCTTTGTCAACACACACAAGGAAACTAGACCTTCCTTTGAGATGGTCTGGTTCTCTTCGGAAGTCTGAATTCCTTCCTATACCAAAGAAAACTATTTCCAATGGAGCACAAGAGGGGGGCTTCAGATATATTTCCACAAATGGTTGGACAAGCAGAATATGAATACCATGACAAGAGTCTTACAGAATATGACTTTGAGGGAAGGAAGAGAAAATGAGACAAAGACTAAAACATGGAGGAACTTTTGTTACTGTTGGTCTGTTTGTGTGAGTGAGTGAGTGAGTGAGTGTGTGTGTGCGCACGCGCGTCCAAGAGGTCAACTTTGACTGCCTCAATGCTTGACTTTATTTCATGAGTCTGGTCTCTCACTGAATCTGGAACTCACCCATTTGGCTAGACTGACAGGTCAGTGAGCTGGAGGAGGCTCCCGTCTCTACTGGACTGCAGATGTGCGCCGTCAAGTCTGGCTCCTGACATGGATTGAAGGGGATCAAACTCAGGTCTGCATGCTTCTGTAGCAAGCACTTTACTGACTGAGCCGTCTCCCCAGACCACAGAGAAGCGTGTTTTTATTGTTGCTTGACTTTTTGTTTTTGTTTTTGTTTTGTTGGTTTTTGGGGGGTTTTGTTTGTTTGTTTGTTTGTTTGGGTTTTTTTTTTTGGCTAAGATCAAGTGAGGAGGCATATTTTTGAGCAGAATCTCTATGTGGAAAAGATGGCAAATTTGGGACTTTCTTTGCATACCTATGACTTTCTCAGAAAACATGTGAGGGAGGTATACACATCTGTTTGTTTCATCCTGTTAAGTCTGGGGGGGTTAACATATTGTAGTAGCTAACTGATAGATTTATGAGCAGCTACGGGAGTGAAAAGACATACATGAGGAAGAGACATGGCCTGGTCCTTCCTTGTCAACTTCCTGGTTCCTAGACCAGGCTCAGTACACATCATTCAACTTTGAACAAAGGCAACCACTGCCCTCCTCCAGTAGCTCCCACAGGGCAGAAGAAGGTGTGTGAAGAGTGATGTGGGGCCTCCAGAGTGAGCACTCTGGCGGAAGAGGAGATCCTGATCTGAGGAAGAAACCACCCAGAGGAATCCCATGCCTGTAGGCCTGAAGGACAGGCTTGACTATGGACGGGGCTGATGCCCTCTTCTCCCTCCAGCCTAATGGTGACAGGAGCAGCTGTTGGAGATTCAAAAGCTGAGCCTCTGAGAAGAAAATGTTCTTCCCAACGCGAGAACAGTTCTGAAGCGAGTCCTGGCGAAGCTGCTAGTTATTAAATGTTGTTGTTGCTGTTTGCAGCTGAAGGGACACTGGCGACCAGAGTGATGGAGAAAATGGTGAATGACAAAGAAGAAGAAGAAGAAGAAGAAGAAGAAGAAGAAGAAGAAGAAGAAGAAGAAGAAGAAGAAGAAAGAAAGAAAGAAAGAAAGAAAGAAAGAAAGAAAGAAAGAAAGAAAGAAAGAAAGAAGGAAGGAAAAGAGAAAGAAAGAAAACCCTTCCAAGACAGCAGTTCTCAACCTGTGGGCCATGAGCCCCTTGGGGGGGGGCAGAATTGAATGACCCTTTTTCATGTGTCACCTAAGACATCAGAAAACACAAATGTTTATGTGATTCATAACAGTAGCAAAACTACAGTTAGGAAGTAGCAACTAAAAAATTTTATGGTTGGGGTCACCACAACATGACCATTAAGAAGGCTGAAAACCACTGGAATCCAAGCTCTAAGAGGATTATGGGAAAGTTTTTCCCTCTGACTATGGCCTGTGGAAGAGACAGCAGCATTTTGGAGACCAGGAAGTGGCCCAAGAGGTCAGCAGACGGCAAGGCCAACAGCCCTGAGCGAGTGGAAAACTAAACCCACATAAAGTGACTTAAAGAAAGAGCTCAGTGTGCCAGCATAGGAAATGGTGACCTAGGCTCAGTGTGCCAGCGTAGGAGACAGTGATCTAGTTGAGGAGCAGGTGGATGCTGCTGACCACTGGAGTGCCCCATCTTTGAACATCTGCATCTCCATGCTCCCTGTACTACTTGCCTATGGCTGGGCACCCCAGAGTCTTACATTCTTGTCATCATCCCACTGTTGAAGTTAAATTTATTTAGGGAGAAAACTGCATCATCATCACAAGTGAAGGGTAAATATCTTCCTAGTAGCTAAATAAATATCCCACTATTAAAATGACAAACACACACTTGTGTGTGACTCAGTCACTTTTAGTGCTGCTGTGTTGAACATAGTCACCTTCTGGGAAACTTTGGTGACAATAAGAAAACCACAATTTTCTTTAGATGCTCAAGATTAAGAATGCTCTAGAAGGGACCAGGAAGGATAGCTCCGTCAGGAAAGTGCTTATCTTTCAAGCATGGGGACCTGAGTTTGATTCCCAGAACATGAACGTACCACCGTCCCCCAACGCGAGCGAGTGCGCGCGCGCACACACACACACACACACACACACACACACACACACACACACACTACACTCATACACAAGCCATGGTGGTACAAGTTTATGATCCCAGCACTGGGGAGGTGGAGACAGGGGGATCGCTGGGGTTTGCTGACTAGACAGCCTAGCTTACTTGATGAGTTCCAGACTAGTGAGAGGCCCTGTCTCATGGAGAAAAAAAAGAGAGAGAGAGAAAGAAAGAGGTGGACAGCATTTGAGGAACATCCATGATTGTCCTCTGGGTACTTTTCACACGCATGCACACACACACACACACACACACACACACACACACACACACTCAAACTCATCCTTCTAGCACTATCCTCCTTCTGTGTAACTGTCAGCATGCACCTCCGTCCACCGCACACACCCAGCAGGGCTTCAGGGACAAGACTTCAGGGACAATCGCCCTCTTGTTTCTGGGAGCAGCAGGGCCTGGTGAGGTTCTCTGTAGGAGTGGACACATGTGAGCACATTTATTTTTGCTGGAAAGGTCATCTCTTACATTTGCCTCATACAAATAAATGATTGGCAAATTCTACTTGGCTACCAAATGTACCTTGGAGCAAAATTTTGTTCTGGAAGGGCAAACGAAGGCTCGGCTCCCCTCACATACCCAGGATTTCTGAACCCCACTCGGTGCCCACGTAGGTAAGCCACGTTAGCAAATCCTTGGAACTGAATTCGTTTTCTTCGACCTCCTGGAGGCTGTGATCCACCCTGGACAGTCTCATTCTGATCAGTGATGAGATCACAGATCCGGGGCACAGAAGTGCACGGTTCTAGAGTAAAACACTCGTCATAGCGAGAGAGAATGTGAGGACACATTCTTGGACAGAAAACGAATTGTCTATTGTCAGAATTCAGTTTATTGGGGGAAAAACATCTGATGTCTTTTTTGATAGGGCATATTCAAAATAAGCTTGTCTTAAAGTATTTTATTATTCCCAGGGGTTAGAAGTGTGGAGTGCTTTAATGATGGGAGCAAGAGCAGGCCCAAAGAGTATCAGGCAGCCCAGCCCCCCTCCCAGCCCTGCCACGAGGACAGGCATGGGTGTGGGGCTCTCTGCAGGGAGATTGAAAGCCTCTCTCTCACGGAAGAGCTGTGAGACATGTGAAAGCATTCCAAACTGTCCCTCATCAATATACTCTTCCCCTGAAAACAGAACTTTCAATTTCTCCAAATATAATGTTTCAATTTTTTAGTTATAATTTTAGACCCTTTGGGGAGTTATCTGCTTAGATTTATTTTTCTCTCCTTCTACAAGCACACTTGTAAGTTAAGTCTGATAAGTCAGGATTTTATCTCCAAAGTAACTGGGTGGGAACAACAGCATGCAGGGGATGGAATGATTCCGAACCCACCAACTTGAGTTTTAACAATCACGACAGTCGTGTTCTTTGGGTCTCTTTGGTATTGGTTCCAGGCCCATAAACAGCAGGTGGGGCCCGTTTTATTGCTGGGAGGAACCCCAGTTCTCAGCTCATCCAAGGATCTCCATTAAACCTGCCCAAGTCTGACTTCATTAGAAGCTTCATTCTCACACTGGTTACTCATCGCTCACGCTGTTTTCATTGTACAATATGCATGATGAGAGGCAGCCCCAAATGACCTCTGTCTCTGATGCAGCTGCAACTTGGTGCCTTTGGGGGGGGGGGCGCTCCATTAGGTTTTGTTCATAAAAGTGAAGAGGACACATATGTGGCAGAGACAAAGTCAAGGAAAGCCTCTGGCCTGAAGTGACAGTGGGTTATGCAGTAAGTCTTAGGAGGACCCGGGAAGGTCCTAAACATCTTTGATACAGTGATGCATACAGCGGTCTTCATTGTATATACTTGAGGAATCGCCCCAAACCCTTGCAACCTCAAGAGTGAACAGAAGGCCTTTTGTACATCAGTAAGATAGTTGGGGGCATCTATGTAGCTTTAAAATAAGCCTGGCCACCAAAAAGATCAAGGTACACAGGGAAGGACCAATGTGCAGCCCACCCCTAAACCACTAAGAAGGGGAGAGGGATGAAGGTGATCACCAATAGCCAGTGATTACTCAATCATACTAGCTAATACAGTCTCTCTAAAATCCCCCAAATAGTGGGTTCTGAGAGCTTCCAGATAGCTGAATTTGTGGACGATGCTGGAAGTGGTGTGTCCCAGGAGGTTATGGGGGTTCTGCACCCCTCTTCACTACCCCATCCTGCGTAATGCTTCCATGTGACTGTCGAGCACTGCCCATTGTAATAAATGGGGACACGCAATTAAAGTGTTTTCCTGAGCTCTGAGCCACTGTAACAAATTAGGCTGGAGGAAGGGCTCATGGGAATTCTGGTTTATAGCCAGGGTTAGAAACATGCCATGATCTAGGGCACATGAATGGGCTCTCTAGTGGGTCAGTGTTGCGGTGGGCCCTCCCTCCGTGGGATCTGATGCTGTCTGCCAGAAGATGCTATCAGAACTGAAGTGAATTGGAAGACAGCTAGCTGGTGTCCAGGTACTGCAGAGCTGGTGGAGAGGACACCCCGCCCCCCCTCCACTTTTTGATTCCCCCCTCCTGCTTTTTGATGAGCTGAGCTAGAGTATTCTGTGTTGACTGTTGAGTGGGAGGGTGGGAGAAGAAAAGCCACCACCACCACTTGGTCTGGTTTTCCTATGAGCACAGCCAACTGGGCTATAGTGACCAGCAAACAGGACCCAGCCTGTCCCCAGGCTTTGTTTAGTCCTTGGGGAAGATGGGCCAAAAAAGAGGAGGTGCAAGGGGAGGGGTGGATATAGAAGTGATCACCCCCATCATCCCATGAGTCTGAACCTTTCACGTCCATTTTTAAGAAAAGGAAAGGAGATGATTAAAATGGAGGCGGGGTAGCCTGAGCTAATTCCATGACGACTTCATGGGGCTCTAGGACAGTTCCTCCTAATACTTCCAGATTGTCTTATAATTCTGTCAGTTCCCCATAAAGTTTCTGTGTCCCAAGCCCTATTATCTGTTCCCAAGGTTACTCTGGATAAAGATTCTTTGAAAACAATGGGTGGTTTGTGCTCATTTCCCACTGATGCAAGAACAGCAAGAACTGCTGGCTGCTGTGTGTCTGCTTTGAGAGCCATGGCTCAGAGATGGAAGAGAGTCCAGGGGTGGAGAAGAGCAGACAAGGTAGTCAGCTAGCTACTAAGATCCAAGTGGGATGGAGAGGGCCATGGAGTCTTATACAAAGAATGAGTGGCTTGTGGAGCCTGGTGGGAGGTACCACTAATTTTGTCCCAAATGGAATCATATTATCTCAGGTTTACTTGAAAATACATACATAGTATATGTTTACACATACATATGTGTATATATATTGACTATATTGAATGAAGTTATGCCACTTGGGGTGATAATGCTCTACCCAAGAGCCATAGACTAGCTAACAAAATTCCCAGTGTCTGGCATGGGAAGCCTCCTTTCAAGTTGTTGGTCAGGGGAGTCGAAGAGACTCCCAGAACAATCCAGGCCCTCACCCTTGTTTGTCTCCCAGAACTTAAAGGCTAGATCTCATTGCTGAAGACGCCATGTGCATTTGACCCAAGACTCCAAGGAATAGATCTGGAACTGACCTGGAAGCCACCTCCCTGGGGGGTAGCTGAAGCCTCTACACAAGCTGCCAGGAAAGGAAGCCAGCCAATAGTTGTACCCAGCTGTGAAGCCCAATGACCAGCACGGCGAGATAGCCCCAAGGGTGTAGTAGTGACCCCTGTGTCTTGAGGGCAACCAACAGCCATCTAAATTGGACCTTAGGCAAATTCAACAGGAGAGAATTGCTGTCTGGTACATGAAACCTAATCAGCTACCAACTACCCGTGGCTGGTGAAGCCGTCGATCCTAAAAGAGGACTTAGCATGCCACTTCCCCAAGCCAGCACAGCTCCTAACAACATCCTAAATAATTCTCCTTATGCTCGCAGTAAATGAGCTCTTGCTTCTTCTTGCAGCAGATGGAAACCATCTCAGAAATCTATGGCCAATCAAAATGAAGTGGGCAACTGACCGTGGGGTGCCCAGCCCCAAGTGGCCCCTCTACAGTACACCTCCTACACACACGGCTCCAAGAACACCACAGAAGAGAAGACAGAAAGACTTCAAGAGTCAGAGCAGAAAAACTACACCCATAAAATCCCATAAATTTGGTCATGTAAACAGGGCTGGTCCAATGACAATGTGGGTGGGGGTCAATCTCACAAGGCCCTACCACTCCTTGAAGAGCTGGGGCGATCAATGGCAGCTGAGAGAAGATCAGCTTCTATTAGAACAAGTGCCCTGTTGGGTAATCAGGTTAGTGGTCAGCTCTAAACAAATGGGACGAGGTGGAGGGGAGAGAGGGGGCAGGGGAATGTAAATACAGTACTCACATATGAAATTCTAAAAAATAAAATTTAACTTAAAAAAAAATGAATGAAAGGCAATGCCCTTGTCTTAAAAGGATACTGCAAATATGGGGGCAGGGGGCAGGGGTGGGGTAATGCTGTCACAGGGCGGGGGGTATGCTGTCTAAATGTACAGGGCCTCAAAAAGCACCAGCCTAGGATTCTGCCTCAACGTAGACCAAAAGATCCTCTTCTTGGGCTGGGGAGGTGGCTAAGTCAGGAAAGGGCTTGCTCTACAAATGTAAGGACCTGAATTCACCCTAGAACCTGTGGAAACAGCTGGAATAGTGGCACATGCCTGTAATCCCGGGACAAGGGGAAGGAAGCAAATAGACCCCTTGGGTTTACTGCCCAGTTGTCCTAACCTGCCTGGTGAGTTTCAGGTCAGAGAGATAAACAAGGTACATGATGCCTGGGGAACAACACCAAAGACTGACCTGTGACACAGACACACAAGCACGCACATACATACACATGCATGCACATGTACACACATACCTACACATGTGTGTACATACATACCCCAAAACAAACAAACAAAAAATCCCAGAAGGTCACCAGCTTGCAGAATAGCCCCAAATACCAGTAAAGATCCCAAGTTCCTCTCCTGTCCCTGTCAGATGCCTGAGCTGAAGATGTTTACAAGGTGGAAGTGGGGGACTCACCCAGGTCTAGATCTGCATCATCATTATTGCCAGACCTGTAAAGCATCCCCGCCCCAACCCTGCTGTGATGGGTGAGCTGACTTCTTTGGGCAGAGGAAATCAAGTTTAACATCCCTGACTTCTCTCCCTCAGTTCCGCAGGCAGCTGCAGGCACACGTTGGAAGGGTCACACGGGTGTCTGCTTTGGAAGACCGGAGGGTTGGGCCATTTGAATGCGACTGAGCTTGATGTGTCCCTGAAGGCTGCAGCTGGACCACCTCAACCCCAAAACAGAGCAGGGTGTGCCGCAGAAGAAAGCGCATCATGTCTAAGCAAAGAATAAACACATTTAATTCTGGGTTTGTCTGTGGTGGTGTTCAGCCTCCTCCCCCTCCTCTTCTTCCTCCTCTTTCTTCTCCTCTTCCTTCTCCTCTTTCTTCTCCTCTTCCTCCTCCTCTTCCTCCTCCTTCTCTTCCCCCTCCTCTTCCTACTCCTTCTCCTCTCCCTCCTTTCTCTTCTTCCTCCTCCTCCTTCTCCTCTTTCTCCTCCTCTTCCTCCTCTTTTTCCTCTTCCTCCTCCTCCTCTTCCTCCTCCTCTTCCTCCTCTTCCTCTTTCTCCTCTTCCTCCTTCTCCTCCTCAGGACCTCTCTGTCTTTCCCTTTCCCCACCTCCCCAAGTGTTTCAAGGTCTCTCAAACAGGTAAAGGGACACATGGGACCGAGTGTCTACTGCTTTACATGGTTCAGTCACATGATCCTCCTCTGGTCCTGGGAGGACAATGACATTACTGTCATTTAAGGATGAGGACTCTGAGCAAAGCTCCCCACCCAGGGCAAAAGACGACCCTCTCTTACACACAGACTCCTGGGTTTTAGAAAGGTAGTCTATGCCAACAGGTGACAAGGATATGAGACACTCTCCAGGGACAGAACAGGGTCCCGGAGCTGCCACCACCCTTGGGTCTGAGGATGTCTCAGGGATGGGACAGAGGAGCTGGAACTCGGAAAGAAAAAGCTCTCCTAAAGAGGACCCCCAGCCTGAGGCAGCCCTGCCGAGCAGGCCTTGGGGAGTAGTATACACCCGAGCCCCCCATCTCCTCCTGCCAGGGTCCCCCAGTACCTGAACCCAAGGGGACATGAGACAGGCTACAGAACAGTGGCAAGTGGACCAGGGTGGGTACTCAGGCTCCCGCGCCTAGCCTGAGGTCTGCGCCCAAGCTCACAATGGTTGTGTGTGGCCCATGATCTGAAAAACTACAATTCTTTCCCCCTCTCTAAGCCTCTTTGGGGAGATGACCCCTTGGGTCATCAGGCCACCAGCAACCCCGGGTGCTCACACCTCCTCTACCAGCGCTTGGCTCTTTGCTCTTCCTCAACAGGACATGTCCCTGGGTGTCACAGTACTGAGTGAGTACTTGTCACACAGCCCTTGTCTGCTCTAACCTGTAAAGGGGGGTCACCCTAATGCCGCCCTCAGCTACGCCAAATGAAGCAGTGATGCTTGCTGGATGGAAGGTAGATGTAGCAGGTCCCCTGGGAGAATGATTGAATTTTATGGGGGAAGGAACGTGGGACCAGAGAGACCAGGCTGCAGGCATCCTGCCATCACCAGAAGCACGTGTAACTCATTACCTCCCCTGGCTTCCCGTGGGCAGCCATGGATGACGCCACACGTGCGCTGGGGCGGGCTGAGTCCAGGGAGAGAGCAGGACTATGTTTTTCTGACACTAACACCTCTCTTGGGGCCTCACAAACCGCTTGAGAGGAGGCGGGCCCCAGCCAGGCGCCTTCCATTCCCAGGCTGCCTCTGAGCCCAAGATCCCGCCTAGAGAGGCCCCCAGTTGGCTGAACAGGCAGGGGAAACTAAGGCTGGAGGCGGGAGGTTGAAGCAAGGCTGAGGCAAGGGATGAGAAGGAGCATGGGAGGGAAGGAAGGAAGAGGAAGCAGGCCTGGCTGCCCCCCGCTTTGAGTTTCTGTTTGGAGGGCTGAGCGAGACCACATGGCAGAAGAGGCCTTTGGGGGTTTTTCTGGGACAGCTCTTCTAAGCATTTCTGCTATAACATCTCCTATGCAATTGCCTAGCAGGTTCTAGTCCCTGCCCTTAGCCTTCTGGTCTACAGTGGGCTCCAGGGAGGCTGCTGAGAGGTAAGACATAGAAAAGAAGACAGAACCTCAGAGGTACAGAGGACCGGAACTACCAAGGCCATCGGGGAAGGCGGACAGCTCCACAGATGTAAGGATGAGATGGCGCCCATGTTTGAAAGTGTGTGTGGGGGGGTCAGGGGGGCTTTCATGGAGGGGACCAGTGACGAGCCACAGTCCCTCCGCTTCCCTTCCCACCTGTGAAGTACAAATCAAAAGGAATGAAGGCAGGGAGGGGGAGGAAAGGGCAGAAGCTAGGAGCAAGCAGAGAGGAAGAGAGAAGGGAGGGGAAGAAACAGAAGGGGCGGGAAGGAAGGGGGCAGCAGTCGTAAGTAATAAACGCAGCAAGGTGGTATGGGAGATGCTGTTGGGGAAACGCCCCTTCCTTTGCACTGAGGACACTCCCTGGGCAAGGGACCCCCCCCAATCCAGCATGCAGCATGAGGCTGTGACCGTCAGACCTGGTGCTGCTTCCATGCTCTGGAGTTCTGACCTGAGCCTGCAAAACGGGAACCCTCGACCCTGCAGCCTGCACAAGAACCGCCGGCTGGTTTGAGGAGACAGCTGCCTGTGCCTTTGTCCTTTGTCCCTGATGCTCTGGCGAGAAGGGTAGGGGGCAGCGATCAAGGAAGGGGCAGTACCAGTGCAGCCGCACATGCTGGCTGGCTGTGTGAGCATCGTCTTCCCATGAGCTCCTGCCTAGGACTCTCCTGAGTGAGCCCAGCGCAAGCCCGTGGCAGACCCGGGCCACACCCCTGAAGGTAGCCTCCCCAGGTCAAAGGCAGATTCTGTGTCTTAATTCTCACCCACCTCCTAGTCAATTTCTCTATCAGTTCAGAATCCAGAGATGAGGATCAGTCACTTAGCAGCATCAGTCCACTTTTCAATTTCTTTCCCAGGAAGAAACCCTGAATTACGGGCAGGGAAGCCCTGAGTCAGGCTTCAGTCCATTACTGCTTGAGTGGCCTTGGGTGAGTCATGTGCTGTCACTGAGATCTCCTGAGTGTCCACCACCTACACAGTGTCTGGAGAACCCAGAGAAGAGCCTGTCACCTCCCCTGGCTTCGAGTCATACACACACACACACACACACACACACACACACACACACACACACCACCCAGAGAAGAGCCCAGCCAACTGGAATACACAATATTTTATGCAATGATTGGTTATGGGTTTGTGTCCCCCAAAAGTCTCAGGTGTTGAAGCCTTGGTCCCCAGACACTGGATCAGATCCTTGAGAACTGAGAGGCTCCTGAGGGCCCTCGCGTAATTGGTGGGTAGGCACAGTGATGGGCTCATAACTTGATGACATCATTTGTAGGTGATGGAAACTTCCAGAACTTGGGTCAGCTTGGAGGAAATAGGTCATTGGAGTCTTGCCCTCGGGGGCTGTAACTTACCCTAGGCTTATTCTCTGCTTCCTGGCCACCATGGAGTCAAAAGACGGCCTCTGCTACCTACACTCCCACAGTCACGATGCTCTGCCTCACCTCAGGCCCAAACAATGGATCCAGTCAACTGGAGGCTAAAAGCTCTCAAACGGTGAACCCAAATGAACGCTCCCTCCTGTGAGCTGTGTCTGCCGGGTGTTTTGTAACAGTGACTGGACACCAACAAACAATACAAGCTCTGAGACCCAAGCAGGGCTGTGCCCGGGGAAGTGGTCCGTGGGACTTGAGATGGTGGATGGGACACAGGTCGGTGAAGAGTGTGAGGTGGGAAGGCTGTGGCTGCCTCAGGAAGCGTGTAAGAGCAAGAGGGTCCAGACAGAACCCACGGACTCTCGCTGGGAGGGATGGGGCAAGGAGGCCAAGACAGAACCCAGAAAGGATGCAGCCAGGGCCAGGCCTCTGTCCAACATGAGTATTTACACTCATGGTTCTCATTTATTTTATTGTTTTCTAGACTTCTCTGAGTAGCTCTGGATGTCCTGGAACTCACTCTGTAGATCAGGCTAGCCTCAAACTGGAAAATCTGCCTGGCTATGCCTCCCTTACAAATGTTACTTTTTAAAAAATAATTTATTCATCTTATTTTATGTGCATTGATGTTTTGCTAGCATATACTCCTGTGTGAGGGTGTCAGATCCCCTGCAACTGGAGTTACAGACAGTTGTGAGCTGTCATGGGGTACTGAGAATTGAACCCGGGTCCTCTGGAAGAGCAGCCAGTGCTCTTAACCACTGAGCCATCTCTCCAGCCCCCACCCACAGTTCTTAAAGTCCCACCTGCAGTCAAATCTGAGTCACACCTGAACAGCTGGGCTATGCTTTGAGGACCTTGCTCCATGCCAGGACTCAAGGGCCAGCCTCCAACAAGAGGAAACACAGGCCCCCTCCCTCTTTCCTCTCACCCTACATTTTAGGAGGCTGCCCTAGAAGGGGCTTGGAGTTCATCCAGCACTTCTCAGTTTTAATCTCCTGAAGGCCTCTGGGACGGACCTGGCTCAGGCTCCCCCGCTTCGCCAGCTCCTTCCAGTTTCCTCTTCCCTATCTTGGCCTCACGCCCCTTGTTCCCCTGTTTTACTCTCCGGAGAGGAAGATCAAAAAAGTATCCGGATCCTTCCAAAACAGATCCAATCTGGCTCAAGTCTCCCGTTTCTGCGTCCCCTCCCAGAACCTACCAGCCAGGGGCCAAGAGTGAAGGAATGCAGAAAACTCAGGAGCGGGCCACAAAGGCTTTTGCTTGGCTGCTTTTAGATCCCAAGGCCCTTGTGCTCCCGTCCTTAGTTCGTTAGCTCTTCCGTGAACAGCTGAGAGTGCTCGTCCTGCACGGGGCCTGGGAGGCATCCGGGAACAAAGCAGCCCTCCTACTTTGGAAGAGGTGCCAGGCCTCCGCCAGCCCACGTGCTCACCATGTGAGCAGAGAAGACACAGTGTAACAACTGTGCAGAGTGTGTGAAGAGAGAAAAGGTTGTGGAAGCACGGAAACGAGAGGTGGAAGACAGAGGTGGGCGGATAGCGGGACAGGAGGCAAGAAGAGCAAAACCCAGAGTTCCAGAGGCCTGACTCCAGGGGCAGTGACCTTTGGTGGCTCCCTCCGCCTACCCTCAACCCCAGTGCTATCTGGCCAAACCTGGCCTCTCTGCTAATGTGCCAATGAGAACCAAACCAAGTCAAGAGCAAGGGTCAGCATCACCCTTGCTGATATCTTGAGTAAAGCAACACACACACACACACACACACACACACACACACACGCACGCACGCACGCACGCACGCACGCACGCACGCACGCGCACGCACGCACACGCACACATGCATGCACTCACACACATTCTCCCTAGCCTTCCCCAAGGAAGATGCTGTCTCCAGAGCACACACAGACACTGACTGAGGATAAAATGTGGCCTCTGCCACCATACCATATCTGCCGTGACACCCTCAAACTGTGAGTCAAAATAAGCTCTTCCTTCCTTAAGGTGCTTTTCTTGGACATTTTGCCACAGCAGAGGAAAAGTGGTACAGTCATTCTCCAGCCCTTTTCCGGAAGACATTTCCCTGCTTGACGTCAAAATCCACACTGAGGGGACTGCTCTCAAGCCTGCTCCTCCTCCCACCAGCAAATGTGAGCTGTCTGAGGGCAGGCATTGGTCCAGTTTCCCTCCAGAGCACCCCTGACATCCAGCACACAGACTAGAACCCTGAGAGAGCAAACTGCTAAATGTCCCCAAGGCTGGGCTGAGGAACCCTCACTCAGAAGCTCAGATCTCCTTGTCTGTCGCTCCTGCTGGGGCTGTCCCCTCCCGCCTCTCCCAGACACGTCTTCCTTTTCTACAGCTGCTCCCGTGAGGAGAAAGACAAGAACCATCGCTCCTGAGAGGCAATTGACAGGGTGTCGTGTCGCAAAGCACAGACCACAGTGTGGACAAGGCGCTGTCTCTAGGTAGCCAACCTGAAGTCTTTCCAAAACAACCCTCTCAGAAGTGGGACAGTGTTCTCCTCTTCCACACAAGCCCCGTGAAGAGTGGGTTTGTGCATGGAGCAAGTTCTATTAGGTACCTACTCAACGACAGTACAGACATTCATTAAGTGCCTGCTTGCTGGTGCACAGGGATCTGGTGCTGGGAAAGCGTCCTGGTTCCTCTGTCTCCATTCTGAGGAACAAGGCAATTCCGTGCCGGCACCTCTCTGAGGGGCTGGTGAGTTATAGAATCTGCAATGTGTTGTTCTCAGTCTCAACAAGTCCATCCATAAAACGGGTCCTCACCTTGCTGTTAACATAGGCTTCTTAAGATGAATGACAGAAAACCCAGAGAAAAGACCTCCAAAGATAGAGTAGCCACTATCTGCAGAGCTCAGCAAGGAGGACCAGAGGCTCTGGGGCCACCAAGGCCGGGTGGAAAGCAAGGGTCCCCGAGAGCTAGAAGTACTCACCATCTTCACACAGGTTCAGCTTGGACAGGCTCCTGCCGTCGAAGGGCTCCTCAAAGACAGAGCTGGTGTCCCGGTCATTCACAGTGTGCATGTACATGGCTTTGTTGTCCATCGTGTCCTGGAGCAGGAGAGACATCAGATATAGTGTGAGGGACAGAGGAGACACGAAGTCAACTATGTGGAAAACAAACGGTCGAACCAGGTGCCTGTCCACAGGACCCCCAGCCTGGAGTGGGCCCTTTCTACATCTAAGGAGCTAAGTGTACCATCCAGGTCCTTGGGACCCCTCCATCTCCAGCCTTTCCCTGTTCAGTGCTACAAGGCCGAGCTCTGGACAGTTTTCAGCATGGGAATCTTTCCCTTTTACAGATCTCTGTGGGGCTGGAGCCTTAGGCTGGAGACACCAAGGCCATCCTGGACAGCACTTGAAGGAAACACTACTATCCACATGGTGACTAGTGAGCAGCGTTTGCCGAAGATGCTCAGCCTGTGGGTTATGACCACTTTGGGGTGGGATGACCCTTTCACGAGGGTCACCTAAGATTATTAGAAAACACAGATATTTACATTATGATTCATAACAGTAGCAAAATTACAGCCATGAAGCAGCAATGAATCTAATTTTATGGCTGCGGGTGGGGTCACCACAACATGAGGGACTGTATTAAAGGTTCATAGTGTCAGGAAGGTTGAGAACCACTGAATAAGCCATCTGCAGCTTAGGAGGGTCAGATAATTGGATAAGGGAAATTAGAAGCACAGATGGATTGAGAGTTCTAGGCTCAGCTGAGGAGGTGAGATGGCCCCCTAGCTCCACAGTGGGCCATGGCAGGAATTCATCTCCCAGGGGGTGAGTCTTAATGAGCAACTGTTAGCCAGGGGACTTCTGCCTAAGTGACCCCCCAAGGCGGAAGCAAGGGCTTGAGCTCCCGACGTGGGAAATCCTTTCACTTGAAGTGACCCAGGCATGGTGTTTGCACAGCAGTGAGACCCACACCGTCCCGTCCCGTTCTGCTACGCACAACTGTGTGGCTGGAAGGCCATCTCAGAGCCCGTGGGAGCTGCTCCAGGGCAGAAAAACATTATGAGACCCAGGCTGGAAGGGATTTTTCTGAGCGTTTCTAAGATGCGTTTGCATTCTTTGTGTAATGAGAAAAATCCTTTTTAGAAAACCAAATTGCAAAGTGTTTATTTACACAAAACCCTCTGGCTTTTTCCTCACATATATGGCCCGTCAGCACAGGTCTAACTGGCCATACGTTCATGTTGACTTGCTTTCCTGGTGCTCTTTAGCTGTATGGCTATTTAACCAAAATAAAGAAGGGGGGAGGGGAGGGGAGAGAAGGGAAGGGAAGAGGAAGGGAGGGAAAGGAAGGGGAGGGGAGGGGAGGAAAAGGTGGCAAAGGAAGAAGAGAAATCAGATGGGGTGGTGTCTATTTTTCTTTAAAGTGAATTTTGGAAAAAGAAAGTCCCCAGGAAGATGGGTACCATCCCAGCATGGAGGAGACCCACTGAGATCCTGAGAAACAAGCAAGGCCCCACAGCCTGGGTGAGATGGTGCAGCGCCTGGAAGATCCTAGTGGGGAGACCACGTGGGTCTTAGGAGTCAACCCTTCCCTCTTTAGAGGCAGGGCATGAAGGAGGCATCAGTGGGGATGAGGAAGGGAGGCAAGCCCAGAGGAAAAACATGTGCTCTCTTTTCCTGACCTGAACTTGGTCCCCAGAGACTAGGCCTTTAGGGCTGAGAAGAGGCTGGGGCAGAGCAGTGGCTGCTCAACTGCCCTTCCAGTGACCCAGGAGTGATGGAGTCTTCTGCTCTACCGCTCCAAGTAATGAGATGCCACAGTCTCCACACATTGGCTCACTCACCTGGACACACACACACACACACACACACACACACACACACACACACACGCATTCAGTTTCTTGGTCTTTCTTCCAGTCTATAGAAGGGTCAGAAGATGAAGATGGTCCTTGGGTCTACCAGACTGTCTCATAGACAGATCCCACCCAGCCTCTCTGTGTCTCTCCCCATAGTGTCCAGTCTGCTAGTCTCCTAACACTAGTTCTCCATTCACGCCTTCCACCCAGCAAGGGCCTCTAGGTGGGGCACTGGGTGGCTCCAACCCTGCTCAGCTATAGGGGATCCTCCCTGGTCTTAGGATGTGTGTGGTCCCTTCCCCTCTGGCCTCGATCTCGGGGAGCTTACAAAGCAGAAGGCCACTGTTTCTGCAGCCCTCACTCTGCCAAAGGCAGCGGGGTCTACAGTCAGAGATTCCCAGAACCTGCAGGGCAGGGAACCCTACTGCCACGCCACCTTCCTTCTCTCCCAGTTGGCTTCCCACTGGGATCTGGAATGTGTCCACAAGGCAACCCCTCCTAGGCATCCTTCCCACCTTTTGGCTGGACTCAGCAGCAGCCTAGGGGAGCTGAGAGAGGGGGCTGGGGCCGAGCAGGTCCAGATGTGAGAGGGATGAGCTTGGAAATGCTCAACTCTTCATTACTTGGAAACAAAATGTAAGCATGTTCTGCCTGCCCTGGTTTTACGTGGGGCTGTGTTTTCTCCTCAGAGTCGGGAGCAGGTCCTGGACTCTGAGACCCTACCTGCATTCTCGAGCATGCCACAACTGACCATCTAGAGAACTGGTAATCGTGCAAGCTGCTAGTGCATTGTAAACACCCCTCGGGCCTCAGACAGATTGTCCTCAGGGACCTCCTGGGGGCTCCTTCTGGGAGCACTGTGAGCAGAGCAGGAAGGCAGCCCATCATTTTACCATTCTCATTTTAAAGATAACCTAACCAAGACCAAAGAAGCAAGAATGATGATATTTGAAAAATTAGAGTGAAAGAGGCAGTAATTAGATCATTCAGGGGTCCCCAGGCTCAGCCATGGTTGCTGTATCAATGATATACATGTGTGTCAGTCACTTTCAGTGGCCATCTTTAGGGCCACTATAAGGCAGCAGAGATGAGCACACCTTGGAGGGCCAGCCAGAGCACCTCTGTAAGGGCGTGATCAGAGGAGGGAGCTGGAAGGAAAAACTTGGGCAGTGAGGGGGCCATAGGTCCACTGGTGCTCAAGGAGCCTGGACTTCAGTTCAGCTGATCAGAGGGAGGCCACCCTGTAAACAGGGAGGGGCATTCTACTGACCTCCAGGGGGTGTTATGATTCATTCCCCACCAAGTGTGGGGTAGGGCACAAGCACAGCTTCCAGAATCTCTATCTGAGAGCTAAAGGTGCCCTGGGACAGCCTCACAGCTCTCCATAGGTGTGGGACATCCTCACACCCTCCAAGAAGGTGTGGGACATCCTTCACATGCTCCACACAGGTGTGGGACATCCTTCACATGCTCCACACAGGTGTGGGACATCCTTCACATGCTCCACACAGGTGTGGGACATCCTTCACATGCTCCACACAGGTGTGGGACAGCCTCACATGCTCTGAACAGGTGTGGGACATCCTCACACCCTCCAGCAGGTGTGAGACAGCCTCACACCCTTCAAGCACTTGTGGGACATCTTCACACACTCCGCACAGGTGTGGGACATCCTTGCATGCTCCGCACAGGTATGGGACAGTCTCACACACTCAAGCAGTTGTGGGACATCCTCACACACTCCGCACAGGTGTGGAGAGAGAGTCAGCTCACAGCACAAGGGCTCCTTTTTTTACCTATCAGTTTGGGAAGGTGGCCCAATCTGCTGACCTCTTTCAGCCTTCTGTGCATCACTCCTGTGATGTGAAGTCTGCTCTCCCGATCCCCTCCCTAGAGCAAGGGGACAGTGAGCACCATGGGAGCTGATGCAGGAGAGAGGACTTTACAAACAAACTCTTACAGAATAGCCAGGGGACAGGGTCCAAAGAGAATCCACATCCTCATTGGTTCGGGGGTCTCAGAATCCTGAAGACTCCCCATGGCTCAAAAAGTCCTAGAAATGAAGCTGTATGGAGTTCCCTTTTGGAAAAAAAAAAAAAAGGAACCTCAAATGTAGCATAAGACTGAGATTAGGACCCAGTTCTAGAAGTTTCTCTGGGAGTACCAAAAGGGGTGAGATGAATCAGGAGCCTCACTTGAAACTCTGAATCAATTTTCATGGGTTCTGGCTTCTAACTCTGCAGGGCTTACAGTTTTTCTTTGGATTGCCAGATTTCTAAAATATATTTAGACCAAATAAAGTCACTGCAAATGTGGCCTTTGAGAAAAAGTTGGTAGGCAGATCTTTCACCCTTCCATCTTCTAACTATACTCAGTTCTCTGGATCCTAACTCACAGCTGGAGAGGTGCAGATGCTCCATTTATAACCTCCTGCATCATGCATCCAGCACAGATGTGTGCATGTGTGTAGATAGATACACATCATATATATATATGTGTGTGTGTGTGTGTGTGTGTGTGTGTGTGCATATATACAACACACACACACACACACACACACACACACACACACACACACACACACACGGCTGTCCCTGACCCGTTTACTCCCTGAATAGGCTCAGGAGCTATGACATGATAAGATAGCCAGAAATACCACTGAAGCAACAGCATCCCTCTGGCGTCAGGATGCCGACTCCTACTCTACATCCCTAGCAGCTGGGTCCTGGGGCCCAGGTGTCTACAGGCTCGGATCACCAGGACCCTCCCACCTGAAGCAGGCAACTCCAGGTTCCGTGTCTGCAATAACTCCCAGCACTCTGCTCCATCAGCACACCGTTTCCTGCATCTGCCTTTGGGGCATTATCACCCAGTAGCTTCTAGATCAAAGCATAAGTAAGACTCACCTGCGTGCTTGTGCTGAGGCTGGAGCCCCGTGCCTTCAGTTCCCAGCAATTGCCATGGTAGCCAGAAAGCTGACTGCTACCCCACGGAGACCCAAGCAGTCCCTTGAAGCTTGTCCCCACAGTCAGCCAAATCCAGGTGGAGTCATAGAAAGAGGCTGCGGGGTCACCCAGTGACTTATCTCAGGTCAGGGCCACAGGTTCACTGCTGTAGGAGAACCACTTCGACCTGGTGGCTGAGTGAGGGGTCAGCACCTGGGACACCCTGTCCTGGTTCAGCGGTCAGCCTCGGAACGCGATCCGGAGATGTTCTGTGGAGGCTCCGCAGCTCTGCTAGGTACTGACTGGGTGGGAACTACTCCAACCTCCAGTCTTTATTTAAAAAAAAAAAAAAAAAAAAAAAAAAAAAAAAAAAAAAAAAAAAAAAAAAGTTCTTAGAGCAAGGCTAAATGGAATCTGGACCGCGCTCTCCCTCTTGTGGCCATTCTCGAAATTACAGCTCTGCCCCGAGCTTCCAACACCAGCCCGCACAGCAAATCAGCCTTGGCTTTGGGACCCAGCGCTCCTCAAAAATACTTTTTGGACAGCTTCGGGGGAAATGGCAGCTAGGCCTGGCTTATGACCCACCCAAGGAAACTAGTCTTTTAATTCATTGTAGGACAGAACTGTCATTTCTCAATTCATTCATTCATTCAGCGAATTTGGCATTTCCTGAAGTGACATCCACTCCCAAAGGACTTGGACGTTCACACTGGAGCTATTTAGAATAATGTCTGGTGTGGGGGGGGGGCTCTGAAAGAACTTCCCCAAGTCAAGTTCAAGACGATTCCGTCACAATACCAGTGTCTGTGGAGCACAAAAACTGTACAAGAGCAAGAGACAGGACTGCGAGAAGCCAGCTAGCTGCCCGGGAGCCTGACGGCACCTCAAAGAGCTGGAAACCTCGGCACAAACAATTGCATTGTAAAGAAGGAGCTGGACCAGGCTGGGAGATAGCCAAGTCTGCCTGGTCCCGACCTCTCAAGCAGGAGGACCCAAGCTGGATCCCCAGAACCCACATTTTAAAAAAAAATGGTGTGGTGGCCCACGCTGTGCCACACTCCCCGGTGCTGGGGGAGGTGGAGACAGGTCGATGATGGGCTCAGCAGCCAGCTATCCTAGCCTATTTGGTGAGTTCCAGGCAAGTCAGGGACTCTGTCTAGAAACTCCCAAGGTAGAGGATCTTCCTTAGATATGGCATCCAAGTTGGACTTCAGTCCCCCGCATACATTTGCACAGGTGTACACTCATAGACACATGTACACACACACATACAAATAAATAAAAGATAAACACAAATTTTAAAAAAAGATCAAAAAGGAGAGCCAACCAAATGTTAAAGAAGCAATCAGATAAGAGCACTGGGAAAAGTGAGATAACATCAGAGAACGTCCCTCCCCCCTCCAAAAAACAACCCAGTGTGAGCCATGGACAGAGTTAGATCCCACGGTGGATCTGGACCACAGTGCTCAGAAGGTAACATTCACGAGTAAGTTTCTGTTTGTTAGTTGAACACGAGAAGCCCCACCGGCGTCAAGGTCAGGCTTTGAACAGAGAGAGTTTGCCAAACTCAACGCTGCCCACAGTGCAACTGCCAACCCTCACTGGCTCAGACAATCGTGGTCGTTTTTGGTGACCACCTTACTAACTGTCCCCAGAGGCAGCTCCGGCAGGACGTTTACAGGAAGAAAAAAAAAAAAAAAGCAGTAACCGTATAAGGAGGAGGAAGTGGAGGAAAGGGAGGAAGAGGAGGAGGAAGGGGAGGAGGAGGAAGGAGGAGAGAAAGAGACACTTTATGGTATATATTATATACTATATATACACACGTATGTATATGTACACTATTCCAAATGCTCTTCATATACCAAGCTGCTGTGTGTGTGTGTGTGTGTCTGTCTGTCTGTGTCTGTCTGTCTGTCTGTCTGTCTCTGTGTGTGTGTGTGTCTGTCTGTCTGTCTGTGTGTGTGTGTGTGTCTGTCTGTCTGTCTGTCTCTGTGTATCTCTCTCTCTCTCCCCACCCCACTCCGGCTTTGAGTTCAAGATATGAGCCTTCAGCTTCTGCTCTGATCTCCATGTCTGCAGCCTGCTTCCCTGATCACCTCACGATTAAGGACTCTCACCCTCTGGAACTGTAAGCCAAAGGAAACCCTTCCTTCCATTAGTTGTCCTGGCCGTGGTGTTTATCACAGCAGCAGAGAAGGGACAAGACACGGACCAAACCTCTCCTCCGCCATCCATAATTAACGATACTGATTGAGACAAGGTCTGGTTTTCTGCACGAGGCCCACAGGATTGTCAGACTGTGAGACTGCTGGAGGAATCTGAGTTCTGTTTTCAACCCAGTGGCTGTGAGCCAGGAGACTTCTCTCCTTCCTCTCCCTTGCTTCTGGCTCATTTGACTTCTCACAGGGTAAGGTTTACCTGTGCTAACTGGTTAAAGCTTTGCTTTTTATTCCTTTCTTTTTGCTGAATAGTATAATATTATGTGCATGGACCACAGTTTGTTAACTTCTTTATTTAACTTTTCTTTCATATGGATGTGTGCCAGAGTGCATGTATGTGCATCCCACGCATGCAGGAACTCACAGAGGCCAGAAGAGCCATTGGATCCCCTGGAACTGAAGTTACAGACGGTTGTGAGCTGCCACATGGGTGCTGGGAATTGAACCAGGGTCCCTCGCAAAAGTAGCCAGTGTTCTTAACAGCTAAGCCACCTTTCTGCCCCTGTTTATCTCTCCTTTATGGGCATTTCACTTGTTTACTGTATTTGTTGTGAATAAAAAGCCCCCAGGTAGTTAAGGGGCCTCCTGATAATGGAGGAGAGCAGGGGGCCAGGCTTTCTTTTTAGTGGCCAGAAGATCCTCAGGCAGCTCAAGTCACATCTTCCTGTCACCTAAGATCAGAACAGTCCAGGGCTTGAGAGATGGTTCAGCATTCAAAGGTGCGATGGCCCGAGTTTGATCCCTGGAACCCACGTGGTGGAGGAAGAGAATTTACTCTGGCAAGTAGTCATTTTACTTCCACATGCACACTGTAATGCACACACATGTGCACACACATGCAAATAAACCAACAAATAAATAAGTAAAAATTGGTTGCTGTTAAAATAAAATAATAAAAATGTTCAAAACCAATTTGTTTCCATTCAAACCATGAGCTTATGTATGGCAGCTGGTCATATGCACATACACCACACACACACACACACACACCACACACATATGAACACACACCGCACACACCACACACCACACACACACACACCCAAGGTAACAGGAAGCATGATGGAGAGTTAACTAGGCTTTGCCCATAGTTGAATCAGGGAAACTAAAGAAAGTGGATTCTGAGTGTTAAATATAAATATGAAGAGACAATATTTTTGCACAATTGAGAACTCTTCAAGGCAACCCCATCAGTTCTGCATTCCTGGCGATGAGCAATGTCAGACTGTAACACATGCACTCTAGTGCTTCCTGCTTTCTTGGGATCCGTCTGTCTTGTGTGTGTCCTATTCCAGCAAAGAGCTCAGAAATGGGTCCAGAGGAAGCAGAAAGTCAACGCTTGCCGTGGGCTTCCTGAGCAGCACCCCTCAGAAGGGCCCTGTGAAGAGAAGACAGTGTCAAGCCAGGCAGCCTCCCAGCTCTGCGGTTGTGGGTAAAGTCATGGGACCTCTTGGAACCCAAGTTTCCTAGACCAAAAAACCAGGTTCCTAGTTTGAGCTTCCCTGTCTCAGTGGTATTTATGAGAGAGAGGCTCTTTAAAAAACATAGTCAGGCTTCCCCAAAGGTCAGCCATTGCTATTACTTTTCAGAGTTGACAGCTCTTGACAAATGGGATACTAATTGTCATGTGGGTCCCCACAGTGTCCAGCTGCTGACAGCTAGCGCTGACTCCAAGTCGGGGAAGCAGGGGCCCCTGGAACTCCCCGCTCTTTACCCGTCGTGGAATCTGCCCAACCACCTGCTTTGTCTCCCTGGCTCATTTTAGCTCTTTAGAAGGAGTGTGGATGATGAATTGCAGGAGACAGCCTAGGTCTTCCCACACTGGTTCAGAGTCATAGGCTGTAAAGTAGATGAGCATCCCTGGCCTACCTCAAAGGACCAACCTGGAGCTTCTTGTATTGTCAAACTCAGGGAGCCAGGTTGCTTCCTAAGGGGTATATCTCAGAACTCGCATGATCCAAATTTTGCTTGAGAATTAGATAATGAAATGATTGTAATGTGGGCAATTTGTAGTTGGTAGTCAAGCATTCAATCCTAAGAAACTAGTCAGAACAGAGTGAGACTTTGGGCCAAAACCCTTAAGAAGAAAGTAATGGGGGCTGGAGAGATGGCTCAGAGGTTAAGAGCACTGGCTGCTCTTCCAGGGGTCCTGAGTTCAATTCCCAGAAACCATATGGTGGCATCTGGTAAAAACTGTGACAAGGATGCTGAAGGGTCCGGGGTAGGCAAGAAAGGGGTGGGTTCAGCTCTGAGAAGAAATCACTCAGAGTAGGTTTGGGTTGCAGATACCTGTAGGCTGTCACAGGAAGAAATCTCTGGATTTCTCTGAATTATCTGAGGAAATGCAGAATTCTCTCCATAGGCAAAAAGTCTGTGTATTAGGTGTTTTTCTGTTGTTGTAATAAAATACCATGACTAAAAGTAACTTATGGAAGACTTTATTTTAGCTTAGGGTTCCAGAGGGAGAGTCCGTGATGGTAGGAAGGGCTGATCACATTTCATCCACACACAGGAAGCAGAGCGAACAGGGAATAAGACTATAAAACCACAAAGCCCACCCCAAGTGATGGACTTCCTCCAGCAAGACTCTATGTCCTAAATGTTCCATAACCTCCCCCAAACAGTACCATCAACCAGGGAACTAAGTACTCAAATACATCGGTCTCTAGGGGATATTTCTCATCCAGACCACAGCATCCTGGGTCAACACTGGGTCATCTAGAACTGGCTGTCAGAATCGAAAAGTCCCACCATGGACTTTGTGTGATCACAGCCTGGGACTCTTTACCCAACAGGATTACCACACCAGGGGTCTCCTCCATCATGTGTCTTGCCGGACCAGTGACCTCTGATGCCCCCCACCCCACCCTCACCCACCCCCCCCACCCCCGCCACTTCTGAAAGGAACGTGTGATAACCCCCTCCTTGGTGCTGAGTGCTACCTCACAATGGATTTTGCCACTTACTTTGCTGTGGTCAGAAAGAGAAAGAACATTCCACGCATGCATTTGGTAGTGACTGAGAATTGGAAATGAGCCTAAGAGTAAAGGCATTTCAGCATACATCCTTCCAGGAAGAGGGGAAAGGAGAAAAATCAAAGACTAAGAAAGAATGAAAGAAAGGAAAGGAGGTGGCACAGATAAAATTAAAAAAAAAAAAAAAAAAGAAGCTGGGATCGGTGGCGCACACCTTTGATCCCAGCACTTGGGAGGCAGAGGCAGGGAGATCTCTGAGTTTGAGGCCAGCCTGGGCTACAGAGTGAGATCCAGGACAGCCAGGACTACACAGTGAAATCCTGTTGTGAAAAACAGACAAAAATTTTTAAAGAAGAGAGGGAAAGAAAGGGTGGTGATTTATTGTCCTTCTTTTCTTTTCTAAAGCATAAGTTACAGTTGATGCAAAATGGAAGTTTTATTTTTTTTATTTGGATTGTATATTATCAAAGGAAGGCATGCAAGCATTCTACTGTTTTGCTGTTTTTGTTTTTTAACAATCAGATAGTTCTGTAAGGCTTACATAAGCAAGAGCTCTCTAAACTCTCAACTACCATGCCAAAAACCTGTTTTCCATCAGCATTCATTCTGTGATGATATATTGTGTACCCCAATAAAGTTTTCCTGGGGATCAGAGGACAAAACCAGTCACTATATTAAACATAGAGGTCAGGAAGTGGTGGCACATGCCTTTAATCCTATCACTGGAAGGCAGAGATCTGTCTGGATCTCTGTGAGTTCGAGGCCACACTGAGAACAGATCCAGGCGTGGTGGCACATGCTTTTAATCCCAGCACTAGGAAGGAAGATGGCAGGGCACAGAAAGGTATATTGTAGCTGGAGAGTTTCTCTCCAGCTCCCGCCAAGCCCCGGCAGTCCCACAGCCCACTTATAAAATAAACACACAGACTCTTACATTATTTAAACTCTTTGGCCTAATGGCTCAGGCTTTTAGCTATCTAGTTCTTACATCTTAAATTAATCCATTTCTATAAATCTATACCTTGCCACATGGCTCGTGGCTTACCAGTATCTTACACATTGGTCTCCTGACTCAGCCTTCCTGTTCCCAGAATTCTCTTTTCTGCTTGTCCCGCCTATACTTCCTGCCTGGCTACTGGCCAATCAGCATTTTATTTATACAGAGCGACATCCACAGAAGAATATAAGGTATGAGTAAACAGCAAGTCTCTTTCTTGAGACTGAGGATTTTGTAGAGGTAAGAACGTGGCTGGTTTGTTCTGTTTCTCTGATCTTTCAGCTTTCACCTCAATATCTGGCTCTGAGGGTGGTTTTTTTTTTTTGTTGTTGTTTTTTTTTTGTTGTTGTTGTTGTTGTTGTTTTTTTAAGTAATAAGACCTTTTAAGATTCGTGTTACATATTCCAACCCTTTAACTTTACTATTTATATTTATCTTCTGTATTTCTAAAAAAAGAAAAAAAAAAGAAAGGAAAACTACAGCTCAGACTGGGGTTGTGGTCTTTTGTCTTCTCTACATTCACAGAAATTGTTTTCAAATACATCAGTAGGGAGGCTGGGGAGATTGCTCCGCATTTAAGAGCACTTGCTGCTCTTGCAAAGGACCTGGGTTCTGCTCCTAGCTAGTACCCACATGGTGGCTCACAACTGTCTACAGCCCCATGCCCAGGAGATCCCACAAATGGTACACATACATGCATGCTGCTGTATTAGTTACTCTTCTATGGATGTGATAAAACACCATGAACAAGGCAACTTATAAAAATGTGTTTAGTTGGGCTTATGATTTCAGAGGGTTAGAGTCCATGATGGTGGAGCAAAGGCATGGTGGCAGGAACTGAAACCTCAAAGCCTGTCACCACTGACACACCTCCTCACAATCCTTCCCAAACAGTTCCACCATCTGGGGATCAAGCATTCAAATATATGAGCCTATGGGGGCCATTCTCATTCAAACCATCACAAAGGCAAAGCAGACACACACAAAGAAATAAATAAAGAGAAATATAAAATCTATCAGTAGAATATCTAAGGAGACAAGAGTCCTTGAGAAGACAGTACATTAATTCCTCTTAGTTCTGGAGAGAGAGGGCATGTTGCTTACAGGGGATTCTTTGCATGGCTCCTTCTCTGAGGAGTCCTCTCCCTGCTACATCTCCTAAAGTTGGGTGCAGAACCAGCTCCACTGCATGACTGGTCTCCAAGCTGATGAAATATCGCAGCAGGCTCTGGGCACGCTGCAGAGGCTGAAACCCCAGCATGGGGGCTGACATTCCAGGCCCACACCAGTGGCCACTCTCGAGTCCGGCAGGCTTCCAGGGCCTCATCGCGCTCTCATTCCAAGTCTCAGCTCAACACAGGCACTCACACAGTCTCACGTTACTGTAAGAGCCTGGTATTTGTTCAAAGACCACAGAGTGGCTCCTGACCTCCCAGGCCAGCCCTCAAGCCTTCTTTATGTCCAATCCTTCATGATGAAGAGGCAACAGCACTACCCAGAGACTGGGGTGGGGCTGTCATTAGCTGGATGCTGGGGATGGCTGAACCTTCAAGGACACAGCAGTTCCCTCCCAGGGGGAACTCAGGAGTGAAAGAATTAGCCGAGCTGGAAAGGGCTCTCAGGCAACTCTGAAGCTTCTCAGCTGCGTGAGTCCATAGTGGTACCTGCCGTAGCATTTTCTGGAAATTGCTGGCCCTAGAGGGACACAGAGCCTCCGTCTGTTCTTTCCTCCCTTTTTTTTTTAATTTTTTATTTTTTAACCTGGTCCCACTTTCATTCCAAAAGGAAGACCCTAGCCTGAATTCAGCACACGGCAGCTTGGTCTCTTAGAATGGGAGGCTATAGTTCAACGAGGTCCTTTGTCCAGGTGACCAGGCAGAGGTAGGCACTGGATCTGGGACTCCTGACCCTCTCCCTTGGCTACCTGTATTAATCGTCATTGTTATCGTTGCTGTGATCTAATACCTAACAAAGGATTTCTTTGGGCTCAGGTTTCAAGGGTACAGTCTGCAAAAGTGGGGAGTCGTGGTGTCAGGAAAGTAGGCCGCTTGTCACATCCTGTCCACAGTCAGGAAACAGCAATGGATGCTGATGCTCAGCTGCCTTTCTCCTCTCTGCTCAACCCAGAACCCCCGCCCACGGAATGCTGCCACCCATGTTTATGATGGCTCTTCCTTCTTCAGCTAACCCACTCTAGACACCCCTTCAAGGACAGCCTTTCTCCTGCATGACTCGAGATTCTGTCACAGTGACAATCAACATTGCTAACCGTCATGTGGTGGTAATCTAATTGTACTGAAATATTATTTTGATTGTATGTTAATAAATAAAGTTGTCCGGGGGTCAGAGCTATTAGAGCCATAGCAAGAGTGTGGCGGTGGTGGCACACGCCTTTAATCCCATAGATATCTGTGTGTTCAGGGTCAGAGCTATTAGAGCCATAGCAAGAGTGTGGCGGTGGTGGCACACGCCTTTAATCCCATAGATATCTGTGTGTTCAGGGATATAGCCAGCATTGGAGACATATGCCTTTAAGACCTAGGGGGCTGTACATTCAGACAGTGACGAGGCAGTCATGTGTTTGGGTTTACAACCAATGAGAAGGCAGAACAACATACTATAAAAAAATGAACAGACAGGAAGTAGGTCTTTTTCGCAAAGCTGGGACAGCAGGAGGAAGGGTGAGATTTTAGCTCTGAGCTCTGACCTCTCGGCTTTCTCTTTTACATTGTTTCTGTGTTTCTTATTTAATAAGACGGTTGGTTACATCTACATCTGGCGCCCAACGTGACAAGAATCCATTAAAAACTGCTTGGCTTGATGGCAGGTCCGCTTTCCCACAAGGGCGGCAGGAAGCGGCAGGAAGCAGCCGGAGTCCTAGTCCGAGCTGCCGGCTTCCTAGTCCGAGTGGCAGCTTCTAGCCTGGGCCTAGGTCTGTGAGCAGCTTGCTTAAAGCCGGTGCTACAAACAACTCAAGCCTGCCAGTGCCCCTGCCTGTAAAGCCAACGCACATGGTCGGAGCTTAAGGAAGCCAGACCCAAGCCTTGACTCGGCACAAGAGGGAACACGTGGCTGCATTTAAACTTTAGCCAGCTACGCTTTCTTGCTCTCTCTCTCTCTCTCTCTCTCTCTCTCTCTCTCTCTGGATTTACACCTGGGACACTAGGTGGCTGCTTTGAAAATCCCCTCGGATTTCTACTGTTCTACGCAGATTTGGTAAGTCATAACATATCAGATATTTTAAAGGAAACTATCTAAAAGAGAATTTTTTCCACATTAAAAAACAAATGGGTTTTATGTGTACATTGGAAGAAAATTGGTTTTTGTTCGAAATTTTAGGCAGTCTGGCAATGGAACAACTATATAATATTAGTATTGGTGGAATTATGCACCTTATCACTATGCTAATCCACATTTTAATATTTAAAAAGATAGTCAATTTAAGTGCCAGGATAACAGCTTTAGAAGAAGTTGTTAAACCTGTAAAAATTCAGACAGAAGAAATTAACAGTGAAGTTGTTTCAAGTCGGGATCATAAGGTTGCAGAAAGAAAGCCTGTTTTCACACAGTCACCCTTAATTTATCCTGTAACCGTACAGCAGATGCCTGATCAAATGGCTACACAAAATAATTGGGCTCCAATTGAAATGTTGGATTTAAAAAGGTTTAAGGAGGCAATAGTATCTTATGGCATGCATTCCCCATATGTAAAGCAAATGTTAAACTCTTGGTCAACATATAATAGGATAGTACCACAGGACTGGCGGGACCTTGCACAAGGTGTTCTGGAACCCAGCCAGAGACTTCAATTTCTGACTTGGTTTAAGGAGGAGGCTAAAAACATAGAAAAACAATGGAGGGATAAAGGAATACAAGTTTGCCAGGATCAGCTTATGGGCGAAGGCCAATATGCTTCAGCACAAACACAATGTTTATATGATGTCCAAACCCTAATTTTATGTCGAACGGCAGCCTTGAATGCATGGGACAGAGTTGAGGAACCAGGAAAAAAATCTGAGTCATTTACAAAGGTGATGCAAGGCCCAAAAGAGTCTTTTACAGATTTTTTACAAAGACTGGCTTCAGCAGTAAAGAGAATGGTCTCGGATTCAGAAGCTAGCAAGGCAATAATTGAATCTTTGGCCTTTGAGAATGCGAATGCAGCATGCAAAAGAATAATCAGGCCATTAAGGGCAAGATCTGCATCTATAGAAGATTGGATTAGAGAAACAGTTAATGTTGAAGCTGATGAGCATGATGATACATGGGTAGGAGAAGTAATTTCAAAAGGTTTGAGGAGTGTTAGATGTTTTGGATGTGGAAAGCAAGGACATTTGAAAAGGGACTGTAGACAGGTCATTCCCAGAAACAATGTTTCTTCAAGGAACAATGGCAACAGAATGCCCCTTCCTTCTGGAGTATGTAGAAGGTGTGGTAAGGGAAAACACTGGACCAATGAATGTAGATCAACAAAGGACAGACAGGGTAATCCTTTGCCTCAGTCTTCGGGAAACTCCCAGAGGGGCCTCAGGCAGGCCCCCAGTGCAAATCCAGTTCAAACCTTTCCTGCAGCCATAGAGGAAATGCCTGCTCTGGAGAGCGATTAAATAACCAAATGCTATTGGAATAAATCATGCTGGTCAGGATGATGAAACAGAGAGAATAGAAAATTCAGGAGAAAACATAAAGAAAATTTTTTGGCAAACTTCTATTAATGAACAAAGACCAAAATTAACAATAAAAATAAATGGTGTTTTGTTGTCTGGTCTGGTAGACACAGGTGCGGACATTACCATAATTGCACCAGAATTTTGGCATCCAACTTGGCCTCTTCAGGAGGTAAACGTTCAACTGTTAGGAATTGGGACATTATCTCAGGTGAAACAGAGTGCAAGATGGCTCGAATGTATAGGTCCAGAAGGACAGAGAGGAAAATTAAAACCATATGTGGCTAACATAACTATGAACCTGTGGGGTCGAGACTTGTTGCAACAATGGAATACTCAGATTAACATCCCTCCAATCTCAGAAACAAATCATAAACTAGCACATGTTACTGAGAGAAATATTAGAAGATATTGTTCTAATGAGTGGTCACCAGCCATCCATATTATACAAGAACAGGGCACAATAACTGATGATCTTCCAAAGACACCAACAGCTCTACCTTTAAAATGGTTAACAGACAAGCCTGTATGGGTCCAGCAATGGCCTTTAACAACAGAGAAACTCCAGGCTTTAGAAGAGCTGGTAGAAGAACAGTTAAATGCTCAGCATATTGAAGAATCAACCAGCCCTTGGAATTCTCCTGTATTTGTTATTAAAAAGAAATCTGGTAAATGGAGAATGGTAACAGACCTTAGAGCAATTAACAAAGTAATTCAGCCAATGGGCTCTCTACAATCTGGGATGCCTTTGCCTACTCTGTTACCAAAAGGATGGCCTCTCATAGTTATTGATTTAAAAGACTGTTTCTTTTCAATACCCTTACAAGAAAAAGACAGAGAAAGATTTGCTTTTACAGTGCCTACTTATAATAATTCTCAACCGGTTAAAAGATTTCAATGGAGGGTCCTCCCTCAGGGAATGTTGAATAGCCCAACTCTGTGCCAATATTTTGTACAACAGCCATTGGAAGTGATACGTAAAAAATTTCCTAAATCTATAATTTATCATTATATGGATGATATTTTACTAGCTGACTCAAATGCAGATACTTTAGAAATAATATTTGAAGAAGTAAAGAAAATTTTGCCTTGCTGGGATTACAAATTGCTCCTGAAAAGATACAAAGAGGAGATTCTATTAATTATTTAGGATATAAAATAGAGCTACAAAAAATTAGACCCCAAAAGTGCAAATTCGGAGAGATAGACTACAGACTCTTAATGACTTTCAAAGATTATTTGGAGATATTTCTCATCTACGAACTATTGTTGGGGTAAAAAATGATGAACTGACTAATTTGTTCAGAACCTTAGAAGGTGATAAGGACTTAAATAGTCCAAGAGAATTATCACCTGAAGCTGAGAAAGAATTGGCCTTGGTAGAAAAGAAAGTGCATGAAGGACACGTGGATCATATTGATCCAAAGCTGGATTGCATTTTGGTTATTTTACCTTCTAGGCGTTCTCCTACTGGAATATTAATGCAGAGGGAAGATATTATATTGGAATGGATATTTTTACCAAATAAACCAAATAAAAAATTAAAAACTTATGTGGAAAAAATCTGACTTGATTTACAAAGGAAAACTGAGACTTCGTCAATTAGCAGGCATAGACCCAGCAGAAATTGTCGTACCATTAACTAAGGAGGACATCGAAAAATTATGGACAGAAAGTGAACCTTGGCAAAGAGCTTGCAGTAATTTTTGGGAGAAATTAACAGCAAATATCCCAAAAGCAATAGAATTGATCTTATAAAGAGAGCTGATTGGATCTTGCCTCGAATTGTACGGCAAAAACCCATATCTGGAGTTCATACATTTTATACAGATGCCAACAAAGAAGGAAAGGCAGGTTACAAATCAGAAAATTTAAGTAAAGTGGTTCAAAGTCCGTATAATTCAGTTCAAAAATCAGAATTGTATGCTATTCTGTTGGTATTAATGGATTTTTCAGAACCTCTCAACATAGTAACTGACTCTCAGTATGCTGAAAGAGTGGTGTTACATATTGAGACTGCAGAATTTATCCCTGATGCTTCAGAATTAACTTCACTATTTATTCAATTAAAAGATACAATCAGGAAAAGGAATCATCCTTTATATATAACTCACATTCGATCCCATACTGGTCTGCCAGGCCCTCTAGCACAAGGCAATGATGAGATTGATAAATTATTGATAGGAAATGTGCTGGAGGCCTCAGAATTTCATAAAAAACATCACGTTAATAGTAAAGGTTTAAAAAAGGATTTTTCCATAACCTGGCAACAAGCCAAAGAAATAGTAAAGAAATGTCCTACTTGTTCCTTCTACAATCAAACGCCATTACCAGCAGGATGTAACCCAAAGGGTACTCAGAGAAATGAAATCTGGCAGATGGACGTGTTTCACTTTGCAGAATTTGGAAAATTGAAATATGTACACCACACTATCGATACTTATTCAGGGCAACTGCTTTGAGTTCTGAAAAAGCTGATTCTGTAATCACTCATTTGCTAGAAGTTATGGCCATCATGGGTATACCTGCACAAATCAAAACTGACAATGCTCCATCATATGTCTCTGTTAAAATGAAACAGTTTTTTGCTTATTACAATATAAAGCATATTACAGGCATACCACATAATCCTACAGGTCAAGCAGTTATAGAAAGATCAAACAGAACTCTAAAGGATATGCTAAATAAACAGAAATGGGTAACAAAACCCCCCAGAAATAGACTGCATAATGCTCTTCTAACTTTGAATTTTCTGAATGCCAATGAGAAAGGAACAACAGCTGCAGAGAGACATTGGATAATAGAAAAAACTACAGAATTAAATCAGCCTATATACTTTAAGGATGTGCTGACCTCAGAATGGAAACCAGGGTATGTATTACATTGGGGACGAGGTTTTGCTTTTGTTTCTACAGGAGAAGATAAGCTGTGGGTACCATCAAAATTGATAAAGGTTCGATTTGAACAAGAGAGACCTCTTAATTGAGGAGGTGATAGTTCATCAACCAGCATGAACATCCAATTTAAACTAACTTGTATCAATAACACATGCCTTTTCATTTAATCAGATAATAACTTGTCAAAAGGAAACATCCCAAAATTAGTCTTGGGAAAGGTTTTTGTTTTTGTCTTTTAGGAGAATGAAGGTTAAGGAATCTGAAGAACACTGGACAAATGAGACAACTGAAGAAAAGTGACAAATCATCTATCCCAAGAAACAGAGTGAAACAGTGTATGGGTATATATTATCTAAAAAATTTTTATGTCTTCCTAAATGTTTGTTTCTGCTTTTCTCTAAAGATTTAACACTATTGGTTTTCTAATAGTCCCAGTTCAATTAAAATTTAAAGCTGACTTTGGAGTTGGAGAATGGCTCTCTCCTTCTTTAAAATCAAGCATGTTGTTAAAAGGAAAATGCAAACTCCCTGTATTCATGCCAAAATAAAAGAGCCATCTTCTGCTATGGTACAGGACAAAAGCAAAATTAATTAAGGGACTATTCTATTACTAATCTCAACTCTTTGATTCTATTCTGATTTTTTAAACTTTTCTCAAAGTATAAATTTTATATCAAAATTTACAAGATTAATATATATATATATATACATTTTAAACTTTGTTAAGATATGAATGGTCACATAGAGTACTAACTAATTCTAGAAAAAAGGCTAGCTGCATATATATGTTTTTGTGTTCGAATCTCTTACCAATTTTCTGCAGGAAATCATGGCCAGACCTAACATCAACTGAAGTCTCCAGAAAGAAGATGGGGCCCCACAACAACAACAATTCCACGTGGACAATAATAATATCATTAAGCTGACAAACATCATCCATAGATCAGCTTTGAACTATAAGGTGCTCAGAGCAATTTTGAGATGACTAGCTGAGATGATCCAGTCTCAAAGACTACTTGAATAAGGACTTGAGATAAACCCTGAACTTTGGCATTATACACAGACTGGATAATGAAGGATATAGTTACCTCTCCTAGAATTTGACAATTAACCTAAAATTTTCTTTCTGGATAAAGAAAACTTCGCCCATACCCAGCAGGAAGCAATTTTAAGAATACGACGCCCACATTCCCAAAGAGGTGGTGTGGGGCGGGTAGTTTTTTGGTCTTTTTAGTGGGTTTTGGGTCTGGGATAATTTTTAGTATTTAGGGGGGTTGGTTACAAGTTATTGTCAAGGGTTAGGAAAAAGGCTAAGCAAAGGAGATTAGATTTAAGGTTCTTGTTTAAAAAAAAAGAAAGAAAGAAAGAAAGAAAGAAAGAAAGAAAGAAAGAAAGAAAGAAAGAAAGAAAGAAAGAAAGAAGGAAAGAGAAAAAAGAAAGAAAGAAAAGAAAAAGACAATTACTAGTTTTAAATACTTTACATTGGATTGAATTGTTTTATATTGTATACAAATTTGAAACTGATATTGTTAGAAAATGCTATATGTATATTTCTAATTGTATTTATTCCATTCATTTAACAATGTAATGCAAATTTCTGATCCTTGAATGTTATTATTATCAACTATTAGGATATAAAGAAATGAAAGCTAGTAGTTAGACATTATCATAGAACTTGTAGTCATATTAGATATGTTTTAAAAATTGAGCAGAGATGTATTAGACAGGTCATCTTCAAACCCTTCAGAGATCTACAGAATATGGCATTTAAAATGTTTTAATAACTTAGAAAATTTTTCTTTTTTGAGACATGTCAGCTCCTGGCAGTACCAATCTACTTTAGAGAAAATATGGGCACTGAAGAAACTGCATATGGAGTCAACTTTCATTCTGGCAAAAGTTAGCCACTGGACAACAAAGTATCCTCGAATCAACAGGACAAAATGGACAGACAGATCACGAAACAAGGGACTACTGATTCTTGCCAAAACAAGTGTGGTTATGGCTTTATCAAAAGGCATCTTCTGAGGCCAGGACAATATGGCCCCATCCCTGAAGTGGCCTTCGCATCCGGAAAAGGTACAGTGCCCTTTTCTTCGAAGGCAGCTTAACAGGCAGAGGGCCGATGGATTCTGTTGTACAATGGAACAGCAGCTGAAAGCTCATGCCTCTCAAAAGTAGACTGGCATTTAATAGAGGGATGTGGAGAAGAAGGGGATGCTGAGATGAAGCCATATATACACAGCCAAGAAGAATGGACAGCTGAATTTAAAAACTGTCAACAATTTCCAGAATTTAAAATCCTGAATCATGACAGGACACTAGTGGAATTCAGGTGTTTCTGGTACGTGGACTGCTCTCACCCAATGTGAGGTTGAACTGTTGACCTTGTGTACATCCTACTTCACAAATGAGTCTGTCAGATACACTAAGCCTATAGGCTGAAGATGATGCCCCAACACTGCGGAGAAACCTCAGGTGACTGCCCAGGCAGCTGGCTGTTTCTGTCAACTCACAAAATTTTTTGGAAGTTGCTTGCATGCACTTCCTGTTTTTATTTTTGTTACCTAATATTATTCCCTTCTTGGGTCTCTGAGGGAGTTGAAGATTAGTTAGTTATGGTTGAAGATTAGTTAGTTATAGTTGAAAATTAATTAGGATAGAAAGTACATTAGATACATCTTGGAATTACCAAAATAGGATAGATAATGGAATTATTTTCTCTGATTTGTCAAATACCTGTTTAGGTATTTATTACTTGTATATATTGTATATAGTTATTGTACTTTTGTATATAGTTTTTCTTTTGTTAGTTATAACCTTTTGCTTTTTTTCTTTTTATTAAAATAGAAAAGGGGAAATGTGGTGGTAATCTAATTGTACTGAAATATTATTTTGATTGTATGTTAATTGTGAGACCAAAATGAGCCATCTTAGAAATAAGACCAAAATGCTTTCACCCTAAAATTAAGGCCTAAGATTTCTCCTTTTGAGAACAGGCCAGAAGTTACTGAGACCAGTCAGTTCAGATTCCAGAAACCAGGAAGTGTAAAAGTACAGAGTCACAAGGTAGTCAGGAGGTAATGGCTGCCGGACTATGGAATGTCCTCTCCCTGGCCCCCTAGGCAACTGCTTGACCATAGAATGTCCCAACCCTAGTTTCTATAGTGACTGTGTAATCACCAGATGCCCCCATCTGGGGGCAGCCAATGAAAAATGGTGGTGGGCAACTACTTCCTTAGAAGGAAAACTGAATTGTGATTTCTGGAATTCCTAGACACAAGCCAATCAGAATTGTACCTGTACTAGCACCCCTAAATGATGCAACCTTGTGACTTGTCCCTTTAAAAACTGAGCTTGCAGACAGGCGGGCGCTTCCTCCAGCCTCCACTGCATTGGATGTATTGGACGAAGTCCCTGCCTAGGCTTGTATTGCTTTTGGATATCCAGAATTAAACCTTGCTTTTGCATTCCGGCATGCTCGTCTTTGGTGGTCTCTCTGGGGGTCACGATCTGGGCACAACATTAATAAATAAAGTTGTCCGGGGGTCAGAGCTATTAGAGCCATAGCAAGAGTGTGGCGGTGGTGGCACACGCCTTTAATCCCATAGATATCTGTGTATTCAGGGATATAGCCAGCATTGGAGACATATGCCTTTAAGACCTAGGGGGCTGTACATTCAGACAGTGACGAGGCAGTCATGTGTTTGGGTTTACAACCAATGAGAAGGCAGAACAACATACTATAAAAAAATGAACAGACAGGAAGTAGGTCTTTTTCGCAAAGCTGGGACAGCAGGAGGAAGGGTGAGATTTTAGCTCTGAGCTCTGACCTCTCGGCTTTCTCTTTTACATTGTTTCTGTGTTTCTTATTTAATAAGACGGTTGGTTACATCTACACCGTCACACTAGCCAAAGACTCGGAGTTGGGAATCAGTTGGAATGCTGCATTTCCCTGTCCTGCCCAGACCTGCTGAATCAGAACGTGCCCTCAAACGACGCCCCCAGACAACTTACACGAGTGGCGAAAGGTTGACATGTCAGCTGTTCTCTCTTCTCCGTGACCTAGAAACTGAAAGAAGCAATTAAGGAAGAAGAGGCTGGTTTGGCTCATGGTCTGAGAGGATACAGTTCATCATATTGAGAGGACATGGCGGCAGATGACCCCGTGGTGGCCAGAGCTGGTGACAGCTGCTTACTCACATCTCAACAGAACAAGAAGCTGAGAAAGGTCAACTCAAAGCAGGGTCAGGCTATCATCCCCAAGGCCTGGCCCTCCAATAACCCATTTCCCTCAGATAGGCCTCACCTCGCAAAGGTTCCATAGCCTCCCCAAATTATTTACTTGATATTCAATCACATCCCAATCCTAACAGTTGATAACTTCACTGTACCCAAGTGTAATTGATAAAGAACTCCTGCACTCTTTCGTGTCTAAATCAACTCAAGTTCCCCACAGTGTAAAAAGGATTTATGATGATTTATGGAGGGAAGGAGAGAGAGAGAGAGACAGACAGACAGACAGACAGACAGACTAAAGTTCATTCCCTCTCCAAAGCAAGAGCTCACCCTTCCAGGTAAATGGGTGATGGACACCTTCTTGGGATGTGTGGATGGTGGGCAGTATGACATGCAAATCTTTCTCACTCTCTTAATGATGCAAAGGTTTGTTTTGACTCTTGACTAATCACAGGCACAACCTCTTCACTCCTCAGCCTCTTGGCACTGAGAACATGAAATTCACTGGTCTGATGTTAATAACAACCTTAATAATCACCAGGGCAATGGCTCCAAGCTACATCCATGACAGTGACCTCAAGCTTCACTCAAGACAGTGACTCCCAAGCTAAACTCACATTGCTGTGTCTTTCACTATCATGAACTTATAGTATAGAAAAAAAATCTCTTGATATTTTTACTTTTAACTTATTGACATCTTTACATTAAAGTAGATTCCTTGTAGACAACACATTTTTAACATATTTAATAATCTCTGCCTTTAAATAAATGTTTTATACCATTTACATTTAATGTGACTGTCTATATGATTAAGTTTTAATTATATACCACTTGAGTATTTGTTTTTTATTTATGACATTTGTTGTTTTTCTCTATCTCCCCACCTTTGCTGTGTTTTTTGAACATCTTAAAAATTTCCATTTTATTTTCTTAAATAGCTTACTAGATATATTGCTGTTTTTTTCCTCATGGTTGTTCTGGGGTTTATATACTTATGTCTCTAACTTATCATACTCAACCGTCAAATAATATTACATAACTGTAGTATTATGTTGTAGCATGAATCTTAAAAATTCTTATTAATAAAATCAAACCTGGAGCCAGGTATTGGGGTGAACTGGAAGATTAGAGAGACAGAACAAGCCACAGCTAACCTCACCTGGCCAACTTCTCAGCTGACCTTGTTTCCTCAGACTGGAAGCCTCTAAGTCCTCATATCCAAATGGTTCTCAGCTGAACTGTGCTGCTCAAAACCTAAAAGCTTAACCAGCCAAATGCTTAACCAGCCAAATGCTTCTAGTTTCTGGTCCTCATGCCTTATATACCTTTCTGCTTTCTACCACCACTCCCTGGGATTAAAGGCATGCGTCACCATGCCTGGCCGTTTCCAATGTGTCCTTGAACTCACAGAGATCCAGAGGGATTTCTACCTCTGGAATGCTAGGATTAAATGTGTGAGTGCCACCATTTTCTAGCCTTTGCATCTAGTGGCTGTTCTGTTCTCTGACCCCAGATAAGTTTATTAGGATGCACAATATTTGGGGGAACACAATACCACCACATTATGTTACCGTATATAATATTATGTGACTATGCATGTAACACGTAGAAGTAAAAACAAAGGGTCAAAGGGAATTATTTGTCCATTTTTCCAGACCAACACTTTTACCAGGTGTACAAAAAAAAGAAGGTAGAACCGCCTGTACCTTACTAGTGACTAGGGCAGTGGTCCCAAGCTACATTCCAGACAGTGATCTCAAGCTACATTCATATTGCTGTGTCTTTACTATCATGAACTTTCAATTTAAAACCAAAAACAGTTTCAAATAAAACATGCTTTTATGTAATGGGCTAATTTGTTAATCCTACTAATCATTGACCCTTACACCCATGACTTTTTGTTTGTTTGTTTTGAGATAGGGTTGCTTTGTGTAGTTTTGGTGCCTGTCCTAGGTCTCACTCTGTAGACCAGGCTGGCCTTGAACTCACAGAGATCTGCCTGGCTCTGCCTCCCAAGTGCTGGGATTAAGGGTGTGCGCCACTGCTGCCCAGCTCACTGGTGCCATTTTATTACTCTGTGTAGCAAAATGGGGAATACACTTGATATACTTCAGCTACTGCAAAGTACTTATGGGACTGAATTTGACTCTGTTCACATGAAGTCTATTTTTACTGGAAAAGATAAATAAACTGATTGATCATATGTGGATTGATCAGACAATGGAAACTGTTCTGAAAATAAACCTTTCACTTCAAACTACTATCAGTATCTGTGGCCAATGAAGAGGTGAGTCTTTAGGGGGAAAACCAAAACTGTATCAAAGTTGTGCTCACTCTCAGCTTTCCACTGCTTCAGGCCTTTTCTGGTGACACTGGTGGAGATATTAAGAAATGTGACTTTGTGATATTGTATGATAAAAGGTGTCAGCACTTAGAATACCTGCTTAAGCTAGTGAACAAGTATTTTCAATGCATTCACAGTATGTAAGATAATCCAGATGTGGTGCTGCACACATGTAATTCCAGAATTTAGGAGCTGAGCCAGGAGGATTTAGAAAAAAAAACAGAAAGGCCTGCTTTATGTGTGTTGTGTGTGTGTGTGTGTGTGTGTGTGTGTGTGTGTTGTGTCAAATAGCACAATGGACTTTAGTGTAACAGAATTTGAAAATAAAGTTCATTGACTCAGTTTCAGCTCCTACACTGCAACCAGCCGTTAAGTACTGGGTGCTGAGGATATGGCTCAGTGGTGGAGAGTACTGCTGCTCTTGAGGAGGATTCAGGTTCGATTCCTAGCACCCAAATCATCTGTGATTCCAATTCTGGGCAATCCAGTGCTCCCTTCTGGCCTCCATGGGGATTAGACACACGTGGTGCACCCACATACATATAGACAAAACGCCCACAAACATTAAAAAATAAAATAGATTTTTAAAAATAAACTACCATCCTTCAAGACTGTAGAAATGAAGAACTAACCCACTGACAAATTAAAATTGCTGTTAAAAAACATTTCTATGTATTCCAGGTACGTATTTGTCTGCATGAAGTGGAACTTTCTTTAAAATACCAATCAGAAAGACAGACACAGTAGGGGTCCAGCTGACTTCTGTTTAGAGGGGAGCTGAGCACCAGCATCCATGGCTCTGCTTTTTGACTGCAGGGGATGTCAGCGGAGCCCCTCCTTCCTCACGCCGTGATGGACCAGACCCTAGACTCTGAGCCGACACAGCCTGTCCTCCTCTGAGTTACCTTTGCCAGGGTGTGTTATCACAGCTGCAGAACAGTGATAACACCCTGGTCTCGGGTTTATTTCCACAGACAGCATCGCCTCTTCCTCAAAAGTTCCTTCACTGTTAAAGTGGGAACAATTTGATAACTTTCTGCTTGACATTTAAGCTTTCTAACGTGTAAATATCTGTCCTTGGTGAAGGATGAGGTTCTTATCTCTAGAGCCCAAGAGTCCACTGAGGACTCAGGATGACACCTTTTTTTCTGTAAAGGGAAATCATACCAGAAATAATGATGTACTGATTTTATGTTATATAGAAAGTCCAAGAGATGAGAAATGATTTTTATTCTGTTTCAACAAACAAAACAAAAACAGCAATAATTCCGGTTATTCGCTCCGGGCTTCTTTTCCATCTCTTCAGATTTAAGTGCCCCAAACTAAAGTTTTGTTCCATGGGGGCCTGCTTTGCTGGGGGACATTTGCAGAAGGAAATCTTGCATGCTCCTCCGCAGCTGTGCATTCTCGGCAACCTCCCTCAGGCTTCTGTGGAGCTTTTCCATCTCCTTCTGTTCACTTCTGACATCTACAGAGAAGCAGACATGCATACGCAGTCAATGTCTTCTCAAGAACGGCCCCCTCTGGACGAGGCCCTCAGCGACCCTGTCACTTACAAGGATATAAGATCTGGAATAATCAGAGATCCTGTCTCCTTGTTTCATAAGTAAAAAGCCAGGGAGTCTCTTTGTTAGCTGAAGACTTATCTCAGCATAGGCCCGGGGAGGTCACACTTAAAAGGATCCTACCCCTTTAAAACACCCTGGGAGGCTGGAGGGCTGGCTCAGTGGATAAAGGGGCTTATGCTTGCTCTTGCAGAGTATCCCATTTCAAGTTCCAGCATCCACACTGGGCAGTACACAACCTCCAGGGGAATCCCATGCCTCTGGTCTCCAAGGATACCTGCACTCATGTGTGTACATGTATGCACACACACACACACACACACACACACACACACACACACACACATACACAAAAACAGTAAAAATAAATCTTTGGAAAGAAGCTCTGGGAACCTTCTGGGTCCTCACTTAGGCCTCCTCAGAGCCTGGTGAGAGGAGACACAGGCAGAGGACACGGTCGGATCTGCCCACATCACCTTGAGACAGATCTCTCCTGTCCTTGCCCAACCTCGATTCCTAATGAACTTGATTTGCTCTCTTTTGGCATTGAAGATTTTCACTTTCCAATCTGCATTCTGATTATGTCCTTACTGTGGTTAGTTTGGTATTTGTTTTATATGTTTCCTTTATTTAGGTTTGGCTTGGTTTTTATTGGTTTGGTTAGTTATTTGTGTGTTTTAACATTTTTGTGACTTTATTGTTAAATTGGGGGGGGGGGAATGAGTGCTCTTCAGTCGTGAAGGATCCATTCTGACAAACCAGGCAATACCTGAACGCACAGTTTGCCATTAAATCCTCTTTATAACCTTGGCATCTGGCACAGTCTTCCTTCATGATGTGTACTTGATGTTGGTGGGGGAGAGAGAAAAAGGCTTCATCTAGGCAGGTAGAACTTAGGTCAAACTTGGAGCAGTACCCTATCTGCAAGGCCTAGACAGTTGGAAGACCTTCAGCAAGCGTGATTCCCTTAAAGGCAATCTGTGATACAGTGACTATATGAAACTCAAGTCCTCCGGGAGACATCCTTCACAAATGGCTCCATGCCACCATGCATGCTTTCCCACATGGCTTCCTTCTTCTCCCCAACACATGCTGGAGACTGCTCTTTACCGCCATGCCCTGGGCTGAGGTGCTTCCCGGCTTCCAACAGTTGCTCCATTGCCCTCTAACCATGTGTCTACCATAGCCTGTGCCATGCTCACAGAGGCGTGCGTTATCTTGTCTTGCGATACCACCAACATGCTGCTCTCATAACCTTGTCTGTGCCATTTTGTGCACACACACGAGGCTGCTGAGAGGCCAATGCCTAGATTCCCGGGATACTGAGCCTAAAGACAGGGGGAGTTTTGCTAGAAATTTCTCAATGACTTTTCCCCCCACTTGGCCACCATCTCATTTGTATGAGGTAGTTCGATGAAGCTCTGGGCAGGGAAGGGAGGTGGAGCCACCTTCCCAGGACTCTGGTACATCAGGAGACTCTTTTTCCTCTATCACCAGGAGGTGGAATCTTTTCTAAGGAGGCAGCATCTTGGGAGAAAGGCTACCAAGACAGAGGGGGAGCTTGTGGGTTGCTGTTTGCCAGTTGCCAGCTATGGAAACTTGGGAGTAAGCATGGCCTAGGCTGTCCCTTTTTCTGCATTGAAAAGACGGAGCAGTGGCTAGTATCTCTGAGGACTTGGGAGACTTACACAAGACGGCACCCACTGAGTCTGAGCACTCGGCTTTGCTGAATGGGACAGTTATAATCATCATCTGCGTAACTTGTTCTAGGAATTCTCACCTTGACATCTGTGCTTTTAAATTTTTATTATTTATTTTAATATGCATGTGTGGTTTTGCCTGTATACTTGTGTGTGTTCCATGTGTGTGTGCAGTACCCACAGGGGTCAAAAGGGGGCAGTGGAAAACCTGGGACTAGAGATACAGATAGTGTGAGTCAGCCTGTGGGTGCTGGGAGTTGAACCTAAGACCCCTGGAAAAGCAGCCAGTGTTCTTAACGGCTGAGCTATTGCTCCAGTCACACGCAGATGTCTTTGAATTCAGACAGGGGCAGCTACACAATTGCCCTCCCTTCAAGAGGTTTTTCTACTTACCTGCAAGCTCCTTGTAGAGACCATCTCCTTGGGGGGCAGCAAGGGTCAACATGGTAGTGATGCTTCCCTTGACCTTCTCAGTGATTCCATGCTACATGACAAGAATATCAGATCGGTTAGGATGGAGCAGCCTAAGGGGAAGCGAGTTGTAAAAAATGAACCTCCCTGGACACCCCCAGCTGGCAATGATCCCAGAGGGGTTATCAGCAGGAAAGCGTTCCCATGGGTCCCACCTGCCTCTGCATCTCTTTCCCTGCCTGTGAGGAAGCATGGCAGCTATCTTCTGTAGGCGGTCCACTGAACCTGGAGCTAAAGGAGAGATCCAGCCTCGCTACCCACAGTCCTCTCCTGCACGAGCGCTGAGCGGGTATCTCTTGGCATTGCTCTGGGCCGCACACCTTGTTTGACAGGACCACTCTTCTCCCCAGAGGCCTGAGAAATGTCTTCTTGCTGTTCTCAATCCTCTGAGCACCTAAAACCACTGTCTGCCCTCTCCTGTTTCTTGTCTCCTGTGACAGACACCAAGACTCTTTTCTCCAGCCTGGTGGACTCTAGTTTTGAACCCAGATCCCCTCACTTCCTAGCCTTATACTTCTTCAATGACAGAACAAGGGTCCCTACCTTGAGCTAGTAAATTGAGCTCACTCAGCCTCAGCATCCTTGTCTATAAGATCAGGAGGGAGAGAGCTATAGCCCCTTAAACCAGATGTAGCTACCTCACTACAGACTGAAGACACATCAACAAGCCACCTGTGCTGTTTTGAATGAAAATGGCCTCCTCAGGCTCCTAGTGAGCGGCACTGTTAGGGGGTGTGGCCCTGTTGGAGGAGGTGTGTCACTGGGGATGGGTTTTGAGGTTTAATAATGTTCAAGTCAGGCCCATGTCACTCTTTTCCTGCTGCCTGAGGATCAGGATGTAGAACTTTCAGGCTACCTCTCCAGAACCGTGTCTGCCTGTGTGCCACCACGCTTCCCACTATGGCGATAATGGACTGAACCTCTGAACTGTAAGCCAGCCCCAATTAAATGCTTTCCTTTATAAGAGTTGCTGCCGTCATGGTGTCTCCTCACCACAATAAAACCTAAGACACTGCACAACTGATCAGTTCAGCAGAGACTGATCAATACATGCGGTAGAATAGTCTTCTGTTCTTCAGCTTATAAGAACGTTATAAAGGGATCCACTTATTTTTATTTTCAGTTAGTCAGTTGATAGAAGGAGATGGCACATGCCAAGGCACACAGATGGAATTAGAAGTCAACTTGTAGGACTCAGTTCTCTCCTTTCACTACATAGGTCCTGGGGATTGAACTCGGGTCACCAGGTCTGGTAGGAAGTGCCTTAACTTGCTGAGCGATCTCATCGGCCCAGAGGTCTGTTTTTAAAAACAGGTACTTTTCTCACATTAAATATGTATAAAACAAAATTCCATCCATTCGGTAGATCAAAAATATTTACTGAAAGTTGACTAATGTTCTTGATTTTGGAAAAGGTCAGAGGATGGAGCACAAGATGATCTTACCCCTTTGTATCTATCTACATTTCCATGACTTAAGCTATGTATGCACATGGTCAGTGTACTAGTCTCTTTTCAGTGGCACTGTTTCATTGAGCACCTTAACAATCCAGTTTCTACATACTCGGTGGAGATTGGCTCTATAGAGCTTGGTCAGTTTCATACATGTATTTCTGGACTATGATACCACACTAACTGAGTGTGATCAAACAGATACTAATAACCAAGGTAGCTCTCACCTAGTCCAAGGGAGGAAGTTCCCTGCTTTATACAACAGAGACTAAAACTGAGGTGAGGGGCAGTCGGGAAGAAGCAGGATAGACCGTCTCAGGGAGGTTCGTGAAGGGTTGGCCTGACGCTGCCACTATCTAGCTTCCTCTGGTGGGTGGGATGGGAGCCAGGGAGGGGCTCATGAGACTGTGATGAAGGTTTTCTACCACTTGGGAGGGAGGAGATAGCAAGCCAAGAGACCTAGAACCAAGACGTGTCCATTTGATGCATACAGGTGACAGATACTTTGGTCCAAGAGGACCCTTAGGAACCACTTCAGAAACAGATGGGCTCAAACTTGAATCTGTGCCAGGTCCAACCACTCACTGACCTACGGTTATATTCTGACATTTACTTACCACAATTGTTTGGAGCTAAGCCATCTTCCTTATTAAAAGGCACTATAGCTTTCAGATTATGCTACTGTTGGAGATACTGGCACCACATCACCTGGTCCTGAACTCTATCTAGCTCTGCCTCTCAGTAGCTGTGATCTTGTGACTCATCTTCTGCCTGGGTTTGTTAATGCACAGAAGGGATACAGCAATAGTACCCACCTCACAGACTTGCTGGGGATCCAGCGAGGGAATGTACACAAAGACCCAAGTGCTCACCAACTATTATGAGCCCTGTCCTACGGATGGCTTTGCAGAGAGGCATGACACAGGACAGCGCTGAGGGGGTTGTTTCTAAAGTCACAGCCCCTTGATGTAGCCGACAGTCGTGATTGGTGGCAGGGGAGAAAGGATGTTCAGCACTGTGGGCACTGGCTAGGCCCGGGGCTGAAGGCATTAAGCTCTGCTTGGCCCAGGTGTCTACTGTGTCTGCTGGACCAGCTCCCCACTTCCCCTCTCCGGGACTGACCTCCCCCCGAAGGCGCAGAGTACCTTCAGTTGTTGAAACTGGTGCCACATCCTCTCTCGAGCCCTCTCAAACATGCCCTCGGCCACCTGCCGCTCCACCCCTCTTCTGATGACATCCTTCATTCTCTCACACGCTTTTTTACCAGCGATCTGAGCTGCCTCTGACAAAAAAAAAAAAAAAAAAAAAAGATAGCCACAGTCACATGACAGCGGAGACTTGCTGAGAAATCTGTGGCTTCAGAAGAAAACCCAGGCATGCAAGCAAGCAGAAAAACACACATACATACATATAAATACACGTCATGGGGAAAAAAAACAACACCTGACTGAATTACACAGGTTACAAAATCGCTTCCTAAAACCAACTCAAGAAGCGGCCTGAGAGCTGACCCACGAGCATTTAAAGAGGCCACAAGTGAAAACTGCATCCTAAGCTACAGCCCAGGGGGCTCAGGCAATAGAGAGGCCCCTGGCTTCCTTTCCCTGCATCCTGCAACAGTTTCAGTGTGTAGAATGAGAGTGTCACAAGAACTTAGGTTGGAGGGATGGGTTCTTATAAAGATGCCAGCAGAGCAGGAAGCTGATAGGAAATAGGATCCCGGGAAACCAGGAACAGGAAGCGCTTCCTTGGGCTCCACCTTCATAGCAGGGCTTCAGGTCGCTTTGGATGGAGCTGCTGACAGACTCGTAGATCTTCCTCTTCCTGCGGAGGATGTGGCCCTCCAGGCCTCCCAGGATGGCACTTATCTGAAAAAGCATGTTAGCACCAGGCCATTTGGGATGGTTCCTCTGACAGAGGCACTCAGGTGTGCCTATGTGTGTGACACACACACACACACACACACACACACACACACACACACCGCCTTATGTCAGGATTGGCTGTTGTGGTGACAAATACTGTCACCTTGACAGAATCTAGAATAACCAAGGAAACAAGCCTCTGCGGTGTCTGTGAGGATTATATAGATCAGGTTAACTGACCTATAGAAATCATATATTAAATGTCAGGTTAACTGATCTATGGAAACCATATACTAAATGTGGGTAGCCCCACTCCATTCAGTGGGGTCAAGCACCCAAAGGAGAAAGCAAGGTCAGCACCCATATCCATCACTCACTGCTTCCTGAATGTGGGTGTAATGTGAGCAGCTGCCGCCATGATTTCCCCTCAGTGATGGATGATACCCTCAGACTGTGAGCCAAGATAAACCCTTCCTTCTTTAAGTAACTAACACAGCTGTCCACAAGCCATCTCTACCGCTCAGCTGCCAGCTCCCTATGGGCAAGAACTCCATCCAGAGTTTTGTGATTCCCTAAAGGAGTCCCACAGTACCCGGACTCTACAAAGTGTGTTCTAAGCAGAGCACAGACCCAGGGGAGGTCTTTGAGAGGCCAGGCGCACCAGCGTAATTTCCTAACATTGCCGTGTGATTCCAGTTAGACCTGGAGGAAAGCGAGTCACAGGCAAGAGCCTGGAGTTGTCAACACTAGCAAATGACCTAAAACGATGATGAGAATAATAATAACGATGATGATGACGACGACGACGACTATAATGGCTGCCTTCTCTAAGCTTTGCTTCTTCGGCTCCGAAATGATGGTGATGTTAGTGACCATCTTACTATGGGATGGACATTTTTATACACGTTAAGTGTTCTGTGACTGTCCTGGGGTCTGTATCAACTTCACCACTTCAGATGCCCTGACTAATTGCTTCTCCATGGACCAAGGCTCTCCTGAGTGTCCTGTGCCTCTATGGTGGTCTTAGGACCTCTTCTCTCATCCCCATTCTGCCACATCTTATATCTCACAGGGCAGTGAAGAGATGCATCCAGTCCTAGACAACCAGGGAGAAGAAAGCCATGGTTCATCTTCTCCACTCTCTTTGAGGAACACACCTCCTGGATTAGGAAGCCTCTCTTGTATTTGTCGTATTTCCAGCCGTTTCTTATCCCGATTTCTGCCATCCTCTCTTCTAGGGAATGTTTGAAAGCATCTATGTGCAGCATGAGAGCAGAACCAGTTGGCTTCCCATCCCTACAGAGGAAAGCAGTGTACAGGCTAAGAGACCAAGGTAGTGGCTGTGAAACAAGCTGGTTTTCTTTTAGTACTTTCAAGAAGAAAAACAAATGAAAGGTAACAGTTATATGTTATATGTCGCCCATAGTGTGCCAGACACTGAGTTCTTCTAGGCCTTTGGCCTCAAGGCCTATGTGGTCAGTATGATGGTGACTATTTTACAGATGAGAAAACTGGGGTACAGAGGGGATGGTTGACATGCTCAAGACCACACAACTAGTCAGAGGCAGAGGCCAGGCTCTCCTCAAAACTCATTGTCTGTGGACTGCCAGTGCTTGCATTGGGGAGGGTGAGAAGTAAGGATGTGAAAAGAAGTGGGAGGTTAGTCCCTTCAGCATATCAAGAAGGAAGAAGCAGCAGGCTGCCACGAAGAAAGCCTGCCTGAGCTTTGAATCCTGGGTTGTTGTTGTTTTATTTTGTTTTTTTCCATGATCTGGTGACACTGGGGAAGTCTCGCAGCTCTTCACGGTCTGCTTGTTCATGTGTAAAGGACCAAAGCCACTCTGTAGAGTTACAGGAAGCATTTGCCCATGCAAACAAATGCTGATGCGCACAGCAGAGGTACATTATCCTGAATGATGTCCTAAGTCTATCCGACAGGGTGTGGCAGAAGATGGTACAGCATGACCCAACCGTGCTTAAAGAATGGTGGGGACAGAGAAAGGATCCTTGGGGACAAGGCTGCTGCACTGGGAATCTGAAGAACCTCTTTCTGTTGATGGAGGGAGAGTTAGAGGTCAGGGAACAGGCCTGGGGAAGGGATACGGCCCACAACTCATGTTCATAGTATGCATGCACCAAAAGCAGACAGCATCCTCCCCAGGCCACTCTCTCTGTTAACACTTGGGGAGAGTTCTGAAGGCTTTGCGCTTGCTTTATTCCACACTCTCCAATCAAAATACCCTGTCCGAGGGCTCAGATCCCTAAGAAAACGAATCCCCTGCTGCACGTAGGAGATATTTGAAAAATAATGGCAATCATAACATTAGTCTGGAAGCAACGTCTCCATTTGTACCCCAGGTCACCATGGGAAATTTTTAAGTAAACCAAACCAAGATGGCTTTTGTGTTTTGCCAGAAGCAAAGTTTTCCTTCTCAAATAACCAGCTACTCTTTACACTCCCAGAGCCAAGAAAATAAATTCTTAAATCCGAGACTCTGGCTTGATGTCCTGCAGATGTGTATTTATGAGAGAGCAAGATGAAAGAGTCTTTACCTAAAAATGCCTCCAAACACAGGGTCGATCTGGTCATAGATGGGCTGAGAGAGGGCTCCGTTCAGGTCGATTCTGGCCAGAGTTCTGGAGGCATAGACCCCATTTTTCAGGCAAACAGCTTTCAGGGTCTGGTGAAAGCCTTGGTTTCCTCTACTCCGCTAGACAATTAAACAATGAATTAGCAAGTTAGTGGGAATTAACTGGAAAGTCGCAGGGTCAGACTCTCATTGTCACTGGTCAAAGGTTGTTATTAAGAATCCTGGAGTAGAAATGAGACAGCATGGTCTTTAAATATATCTTTAAATATATCCTTAACTCATTAATCAATCATGGTCACATCTCTAGGTTGGCTGGGAGCCCCTGCCGGTGGGCTGCGGATTCAATGTGACCAGCTGCCTCACACCCCTGAAACCATGCCTGCCCCGCCATGATGGACTGTACCCGCCAACTGTTAGCTAAATCAAGCCCTTACTTTCTTAAGTTGATTTTCACTGGGCATTTTGTCACCAACACACTAATTCACCTTTCCAGACAATTTTTGGTTTTTCTGTCTCCTTGCCTGGCAGTCTCTGCTGCCAGAGAGTCAGATTAGTGAGTCAGGCCCAGAGGCTCACCATCTTTATGTTCACATCTGACAATGGCTCAAATAGCGACTGACAACCATTTGTTAAATGAGCAATTATGAGATAAATGAAAAGAAAATGTACTCCAGACTAACAGTAAATATGTCTTGGAATCCCTGAGGGACAGTACAAATTTTGTTAAATATTTGATGAAATACAATTGGATGTATGTATCTAGTATTTTCCCCAGGCTAATAAGTCCAGAAATAAGAGGGAGAAATAATTACTATATATTGAGAGCTGTACGAAATATTAATCAATTTTATCTAGATAGTAATCAAGTAAGGACATAAAAATGTGTTTTCTGAAAGTTCAGTAGAGGACATCATAAGTTTTAAACAGTGATTTACTTTAAGAGACTAGCTACACAATAGGAAAATATATGATACTATACATTACAATCTCTCTCTTTCCCTGTCTCCGCCACTTCTAACATTCCCGAACACTTGGCCTCCAGCTGGTGGTGTTATCAGGGTACATGTTCTAGGACATGTGGCTTAACTAACAGAAGGGGGTCACTGGAGCCAGTTCTCAAGAGTGATATTTGCTTCTGGTTCCTGACCCATCAAGGTATTGAAAAGGCCCTGCTGCAAGTTCCCACCACCACCATCTTCGAAAGAGATGTCCTAGCTCCATGCCTTCCCTGCCTTGGTGGACTGGACCCTCTAGACCGGGAGCCCAAACAAGCCCCTCCCCCATTAAGGGACTTCACAGCCATGGGAAAAAAAATGATGCATGAAGTCATACGTACATGTTCGGAATAATTCACTTTACCGCTCTCTTAGTTTTAGACTGTTAGGTTATTTCATCATGTTAAAGAAGAGATGGTGATAGCATATAAAAGTCAATCTCAACTTCTAACCACAAAGGAACACTGTTCATGCTGGGTGCACCATGAGCATGCTTACAGTGGCAGAGAAATAAGTCACTGCAGGGCCGACGGAGGAGCACTGGTGGGTGGAACGTGGGTGAGGTCTAAGGATGCCTGACCACCCTTCCTTTCTCAAGCAAGCTGTCTCAAAGAGCTGCCTCTCCTGCAGGACTTTATCCCCTAGCACCACTCACTCATTGACCTTTTACGATCTGGCATATTCTACCACGAAGGAGAAACTACTGTTAAGAAACAGAGTCCCTGAACGTAGTGAGCCAGGACTTAAAAGGAGAGCAAACACCCACCATCTGTCACAGATTCTGACAGGGAGGATTGGGGGATGGATGGTTTTGGCTCTCACTTCCAACCCAGCGCTTTTCCTGAGGAAAGTCAGGTATGATTGGTGTTACATTCATCTGAAAGAGGCTGAAGGACATACTCCCAGGGGTTTGGCTGGCTTTTCACCACAGGTGGGAGACGTCACTCCTCTCCACACAGGAGGCTCACAGTCCTGCCACACATTTTCACTGTCAAGGTCCCAACTTTCAAAGTCATTTTAAAAACAGCTACAACATATTACTGGAGTCTTCCACCTCATCCTGCTGTGTGGATAGGTCACCACCACTCCTTAAGTTAATGGGCATTTTAGACTGAATTACACCCCTTCCCAAGCCTAGGTGTTGGATTTCTAATACCCAATAATACTGTGTTTAGAGGTAGGACCTTCCAGGAGGTCGTTAAGGAAAAGTGAGGTCTCAAAGGTGGAGCCCAAGTTCAATAGGATCAGAGTCCTTATGAGAGAGACACTAGTCATACAGCATGTACAGAGAGAGAGAGAGAGAGAGAGAGAGAGAGAGAGAGAGAGAGAGAGAGAGAGAGAGAATCATGAGCAGGCCACTGTCTCCAAGTCAGGGAAATATGTCTCAGCAAACACTGCCTACATCTGACCTGCCAGCCTCCTGAGCTGTGCCTGTTCCTCGAGACACCCCCTGTGCCTGTGATACCTTGTCACGGCAGCCTGAGCAAAATGACAGAACTCTTCTTTCACCCTCTGGTCTTTCAGAATTCTGTTGTGGGAATTTGTTCTGCCAATGGCTTTGGGGGTACGAATCCTAGGGCGTGGCCTTCTGTCTACGTACATGACCCCTCAAGAGCCGAGGGAGTCAAGCCATGCGCTCTCTCTGGTGGTGGGCTGGAGATGGGACTGCTGGTCCCATCCACCCCCAGGCAGAATGGAGGACCACGGTGACTGTTTACTTTGTTCTGTATACGTGAGTGTATTTTCTCCCCATTTTATATCTTAATAAATCCTTGATACCCTTTTAACAGACTCTCTGGATTTAAAGACTCTTCTGGATTCACATACAGAATCCTACCCCGCATTTACAGCTCCATCTTTGAGGAAACCCACACAAGTGACTGATACAGAAAACTCCTTACGCCGAGCAGGGTGCTCCTCTGTCTAACATAACTGATAATGGCATCAATGCCAGGAGATATTCAGGGCAGACACCTAGCATCCCCATCCTATGGAAGAGGTGGTCGAGAAACCTCTAAATGGGCTTAACATGCTGAATGGTTTGTGCCTTGCCCAGATGTTTAGTGGAACTGATGCTCAAGCTAAGAAACTCAAACCTTGAAGCCTAGCTCTCATCCTGCTGAACTGCAGCCTTAACTTTCCCCACAAGCCACAAGTGAACAACCTTCTATGTAGAGGGTTTCCTACATGGAATTTGCACCTTATCTCTACTGTTGTCTGTTTGCTTGCTTGTTTGCTTGCTTTGGAGTTTTTGAGATTATGGGTGTGAGCAAACCATGTCCTGCTTTCTTCTAGCTCTTTCTAGAAAGCGAGGTGATAGTGTAAGAGGCATTTGGAGATCAAGGTGACCTTGCTGAGGAGCACAGGTGTTCCCTGGAAAAGGCCACTCACCACCAGGCATGTCCTGAGGATACGGCGGTAGGAAGCTCTGGCCACCTGGACCCCTGCCTGCAGGGGCTGCTCCATGCGAGCAAAGCACTGCTCAATAGCCTTCTCCAGCAGCTCCATCTTCTCTTCCACAAACCGCCGCAGGCCACCCATGTTCAGGTGTTCAGTCTAGGGACAAGGTCACAAGGAGCATCAGAGTTCCTAAGCTCTGTTCCCATGGAAACCCATCACCAGCACAAGCTTTAACTTGCAGTTCACCCAGAGTAGATTTATCCTTATTATCCCCAGAAAGCATCCTCGGTGCACAGAAAACCTTGGGTTTCTTAGTATGGAAAACAGAACAAAAATTCACGTTGCAACTTATTTGGGGTGTAAAATCCAGCAGGCTATTTAGGGGAGTAACTGTCTGAATATCTGTCTGTACTCTGGTTTCTCTTCATATTGCAGGAATCTTTCTTCTTTTTACCAAATGACAATTCAATGATTATGAAAACAAAATTTGTGCACCAGCAGGAGTAGAATATTGGAGGTTAATATAATCAAAATGCATTATATGCATGTATGAAATGTCATAATGAGACTCATTAGCATGTATGACTAATAAATACTAATATAAAATGTAAAGAGTTTTCTTAACAACATCTGAATTGACAAGCATTTAATGGTCTTTGGCTTTACACAAAGCAGTTTTTGAGGTAGTGTTTCTCAGACTTCAATGTGCCTTCAATTTTAAAGTCTGAAGGCCAAAGATTCCATGTTCCTAGTCAGCCTCTAAGTGAACTGTGTTGTGGAATATTAGTTGAAGATGTGTTACATTTGTTTATGCTGTAGAACATTTGTTTAATGATGCAAAGATGTGTTGCATTCTTTTACGTTGCATTTGTTTAACTCTGTGAAGCTGTGTTACTTTGACTGTCCAAAACACCTGATTAGTCTAATAAAGAGCTGAACGGCCAATAGCAAGGCAGGAGAAAGGATAGGCAGGGCTGGTAGGCAGAGAGAATAAATAAGAGGAAGAAGGAGATCTAGGAACAAGAAAAGAAGAGAGAAGACACCAGGGGCCAGCCACCCAGCTACACAGCCAGTCACAGAGTAAGAAGTAAAGAAAGATATACAGAAAGAGAAAAGGGTAAAAGTCCAGAGGCAAAAGGTAGATGGGATAATTTAAGAAAAGCTGGCAAGAAACAAGCCAAGCTAAGGCCAGGCATTCGTATGTCATAATACGACTGTGATTTATTTGGGAACTGGGTAGCAGGCCCCAAAAGAGCCAAGAGTAAAAATAAAAAAAATAAAAATAAAAAAGCAATGGATCTGGACCTTCAGCCAAACTGTGAAGAGCAAAGCTCTAAGATCATAGAAGTAAAGGCAGGATCCAGTTTTCACAGAAGAAGGCTGCTGACTGAAGAAAACAACACACTCAGGCATGCATTGTATGACAATGTGGTCTGCAGCAATGAACTACATAGTGATAGTACCCTTCCGACAGGGTGATAAGACAGGGCCTAGGTGTGTGGGAGGCTATCCATCTGTATGAAAAGACCCACTGTGAGGCCGACATGATGATAAGGTTGGTAATGACTCACTTCTCGGAACAATTCCCTGTTGCAAAGTACTAGATATAAAGAACCAGAAGAGGGGAAGCCGGGACTTTGTATGAACAAGTCCAGGGCTCATTTGACATCAAAATGTCATGACCAGCTTCTTGTTGATCCTACAAATAATTACTTCACTTAAAATCACTAACCACCCCCAAATCTAAACTTTTGGTTAAAAACACAGTCTTGCAAACAGTGATGAAGCACACACGCATTGTAGGGTTGAATTCTTTCTTTTTCAGGAATCCACGGGCACTGACAGAACTCTTGTCTTCCAACTTTCCATCAAAGAATTAAGACCAATATTGGAGGCCAAGGAATTTTCAGGAAAGCTGCTGCAGTTCCCTGAGACCTCCCTCAGTGACATTCTCATCAGCCTCTGCCCCCTGTGTCTTGTGTGGCTTAGGTTTGGAGGCAAGGATGAGACCCCAGAGGCTGCACCTCTGAGTAAGCAAAGAACAGCAAACAGGGACAGGCACTTCAGGGTTTGGTCCCAAAATACCCTGTCCTTGTGTGTGTAAAACAAGCCGCCCACACACGGCACCGCGTTGGATTTATTTTCCATCGGCACTTCCAAAAGCAATCTTGTGTTGGGTAAAAAGCAAGATTTCACCCCGCAGAATTTTTTCAGGGAATTGGAAGGTCAAACCCAACCCCAGCCATTTCAGAGGACAATAGTCAAATCAGAAAAGGGAAAGAAAAGAAAAGAAAAAACAAAATAAAAAAACAAAAAAACAAAAAAAAAACGCTCAGATGCCAGGAGTTTTGTTTTGTTTTGTCTCATGCAAAGCCTAAGAAGTGAGATAAACAAACAGCTGTGTTCGATCCCCCCCCCCCTTTTACAGTCTCTCAAAGCAGGCCTTGGGCCAACTTCTTGCAGTTCTGCTTATTTTCACACTGAGGTCAGGTCCCCTGTCTCTGCCTATTCTTGCCACCTGTCAGGCTCACCCAGCCTTCCTTTCCCCAGGCCAGGACCAGCCCCAGGACCTCTTCCAAGAGCCTACTTAGCCCCTCCCTTTCCCAGACTAGTTGATCTGATGGGCAAACCCAAGAGTGCAAACAGACAACAGGTCGTTGAGACAAGAAAAGGCTGTGTGCTCAAAACTCCTATCGATTCAGTTTGGGGGAGAAGACCCCATGTGGTTAGTTAAGGATTCATCATTGGCTTTTTTTGCCTGGTTAAAGGTTAGGGAAACTAATCATCATGCCCTGGCCAGTTGGAGATGTTGGTCTCAGAAGTTGTCCAACTTCCTGGCTTGTGACTAGAGATAGCCATCTGATCTCTGGTGAGTCTTCAGACCTGGAGACAGATGGTTGGCTTCCTGACTGGTACAGAGGGTAGGGGGCCGGTTTGCTGGCCACCTTACAGTAGGGTGTGAGTCTGGGTTCTGTTTTCACATACAGTCTGGTTGATGTCTGAACACTCAGTCTCTTAGGAAGAAACAACACAGTTAGTGATTGAGTGGAGGGGCTGATTTTGCTCCCTAGGTCTCCAAGTCGGGGGGGTCATCTATGAAAGAGAAACCTGTCCATTTCTGTAACAAAACACATAATTTTTAACTGGACGTTCCAAAGGTCTGCACTCCCAGACTGTGAAGATAAATGTCTGAACTTTTGCTGAACACCCTCTCTAGTCTCCTGTCTTTCACGGTATCACTGTACTTCCTGTTACATTCCAATGAGGCATGTCCCCGCCAGGCTCGTGTGTTTGTTTAGGAAGGCCGCGGAACCCTTTGGACATGGGGCCTAGCGGAAACACACAGGGCCCTAGGTCTGCAGAGGTGGACCTTAAGGGTCATAGGGCAGCCTCCCTACTACTCAGAGGTCCCTGTCGCCTGTTTGGCCGCCAAAATTTGAACAAGCTGAGCTGCAGGTGGCCCCCCACCATGGCAGATGGTGGCCCTTGAACTGCCAGCCAGAATAGATCTTCCCACCTTCAGTTTTGTTTTTTAGGGTTTTGTTGTTGTTGTTGTTGTTGTTTTTCCTGCTATGTATTCTGTAACAGCGACAAGGAAGGTAATTAATACAGACTGGGATTCTGAAAGCAAGTTGGGGAAAGAAGCCCCTAAGGGCCAGTTAAGGTTTATATCACACGACACTGATATGGCTATCCTGTATGAGTCAGCTAAAGCGTGGACATCCGGGGACTAAGAGTCGGCATGAAAATGGCCGACGCCTGAATATCTGAGGATGCCAAAAGGTATATAATCTGTTCTATAACTATTTGGGGACAGAGCTCTTCTTTTCTGTGTCTCAGCATGACTCTGACCTTGAGGTCAGAGCCCCAAGCCTCTGCCTTTGTCAGTCTGTGTTTGTCGCTCAGCTGTGATCTGTGAGCCAGTCTACACATGGGCCTGTGCTGGCCTTTACGTGACCAGTGTGCCTGGGTGTGCCCGGGTGCCCGCCTAGCAGCCTTCATCTGATGTGAATCAAGAGTTCCTATCTGCCTTTGCATCCTCACGATCTCTCCAACCTCCGGAAGCCCTCCTGCTTTCCTGGCATTGGGGGCATGGGCCTCCCAGCGTAACCAGGACACAAAGGGAATCCACAGAGAGATGAGCCGTCGGTTAGACTGCAAATATCGTCTCTAAGTCAATAAAGGACAGACTGTCTACAAGCCAAGTCACCCAGCCATCATTTAAATACATCCCGTCTTGTTTAAATCTCAGGAGAAATGCCAAGTCTCTAAGGATTGTGACATGTTCCTTTCAATACACCTGTCTGGGTAAAGTAGTCTTCCATTCTCTCATACCCCAATGGTATGATTATTTTATCCTTTCGTCCTCATTTTCTCCTCTTAGACTCTAAAGGCTCTACATCTTCCTTTGACAGGAAAAGAAGAGAGTATCCTAAGTTCATTTCCTGGTGTGGCGAAGGGGAGGCCCTGCCATTCCAGGTCACCATCTTCTGCTGTGAGAAGCACTATGACCAGCGAGGGGAGGCAAGGGTTTATTTATGTAAAGGTTACCGCCCACGGCAATGGAGGGGAGCCAAGGCAGGAACTACAGCAGAGATCTTGGAGGAATGCTGGGCACTGACTTGCTCCATCTGGCTCGCTCAGCTATGTTCCTCATGCAGCCCAGGCCCACCTAGACATCTAGGGGTGGCAATGCCTATAGTAAGCTGGGACCCCCTACATCAAGAAAATGTTCCCCCAGACGTGCCAACAGGCCAGTCTGATGGAGGCAGTTCGACGCCGAGGTTTCCTCTCCCCAGGTGTGTCAGGTTGACAACTGAGCTAACTACGACACGTTCCCAAGGTGGAGAACAAGACAGCCGAGGGGTCTTCCTGACTTAGATCTGCTCAGGCAGGGTGTAAGACAGCTCGGGGGTCTTCCTTACCAGCAGGCTTTCCTCCGAGTTAAAAGTGTCTGTGAGGAGCAACAGCCCAAAGGCTTCAGTGACGTACTTGGTCACCAGCCTCCTCTTCTTGTCCAGGAGCCTTTTCCTGACGTATTCTCTTAACTTGGGGATCTCTGGAATTCACAAGCAGCATAAATAATATTGAAAAGACCAGGCATTTATAACAATAGAATCCATAGAGGTAGTTCATGAAGGAGTTCCCCTGGCTTAGGGAACATGTCACACTTCTGCGCCTTAACCACCATTCAGTCACCTATTTACACATCTGTTAAGACCTGTGTGGACACCACCCCAAAGGCTCAGACTGAGACCCAACTTGAACCCTTGTTTAACCACCATGAGCGCTTGGGTACCCATGGGCCTCAGGATTCTCTAGCCTTCCTTTGTGCTCATGGCCAATACCATCTAAGTCTGGTTTTCCCTTTAATCTTTGCACATGGATGATTATTGGCTCCTTATTTAGACTCAAAATGAGGCAAAGAAAGGAGCCATGCCTTCTGTTTTCCCCGCCTCACAGACAAACATGCAATACATATTCATGAACTATGTCTGATGCCCACAGCTGGGTTATTAAAGAATCACAAGCTATACACTAGGGAAATGACAACCCAGTGCCTTGACTCTTACTAAGTCTGGTAAAATTTAGAAGAGAGAATTCTGGTCTCAGACACACAGCAATGCAAGGAGGGAAAAAATTATTATACACACACACACACACACAGCATATAATGAATGCTAATACATTCACATAGCACATAATACATGCTAGTAGGTATAGAAACTGTGGTACGCAGGGAATAAAACTTTCCTGTGGCATGGAAAATTCTAGAGAAGGGTGTTTAGCATGCCAAGCTTATTCTTTCGAATGTTAGTGGTTGAGGTTAAAAAAAAAAAATAGAAATTACCACTTTCTTCCTCAGTAAGGAAGGCCTGTTGCCAGTATTCATGAGCGCTGACTGTGTACACCAGATCTGAGGCTTCCAGAACCTTGGAGTCAGCTGGCAGTTTTCTCTGCAGTAAGGGAGACGTGTAGAGAGCAGAAGAGGTCAAGTGTGGAGAAAGAAGCACCACAGAGGCCCCAGAGGAGCCCCTGGCAACCTCAGCTTATTGACTTTCAGTTCTGCAAGAGTGCTTGGGGAACAGACATGAGTGAATGTGTGTGTGTGTGTGTGTGTGTGTGTGTGTGTGTGTGTGTGTGTGTGTGTAACTGTGTGTGTAACTGTGTGCTCCTACATGTTGAGATCAGGGGTCAATGTTAAGTATTTTCCTTAATTGCTTTCCACGTTGTTATTACTATTACAGTTATGATTGCGATAACTATTACTACCAATTACTATCACTATTTGTTGCTTGAGTCCCAGTCTCTCACTGAACAGGAAGCTCACAGATTCAGAGACAATGGCTGCCAGCATGCCTCAGGGCTCCTTCTGGCACCAGGATTTCAAGCACTCACCACCACACTCAGCTTTTTATGAGGGTGCTGGGGGTCCAAAGCCAGGTCCTGCTGCTTACACAGGAAGGGCTTTACCAAGTGAGTCACCTCCCTGCCAATATAATTCCTATGGTAAGTTTTGCCAGCTGTCCAATCCTAGCAGGGTCACAAGGAAATGGACGTGTGAACAATATTCTCTTAACTACGAAGTTAAAATTCCAATGATAGCAGCAAATGCACAGAGAAAAAGGACTCAAATGTAAGCATGCAGAGGAGGATCCTGCTTAGGAAAATAAATGTTCCCAAGTAATATGGGACTGGGGGTGGGGCTCAGCAGTGCAGTGTGTGCTTAGCACGTGTGAGGCCCTGGGCTAAGTCCCAGAACCAAACACTAAAAGCCCCAAAATATGCATTGTTGGCGGAGGTAAGCCGAAACCAACGTCTTCCCGCTTCTGAGCTCTGGTTTGTCGTGTGGCTTCCCACCTCTGTCTGAGTGGCACTGGCGGGTACCCTGGCAATGTTGGGGGTGTTTACAGCACACAGTGCAAAAATCAGGAGGGTGAGGCATTACTGTTTTGTTTCATTTTGTTCTAAACAGCTGGTGTTTTAAACATTTCCCAGCACAAGACCAGGCAAAGAAATATCCTATAAAAACAAAACTTTCTTCATGTCCTTTAAAAGTTAAAGTTTCCTTTTAACACAATTTTTCATAAAGTCTTTGACAATTTCATACAGTGTGTTGGGTTTGTTTGGTTGGTTTTCAAGACAGGGTTTCTCTAAAGTAATAGCCCCGGCTGTCCTGGAACTCCCTTTGTAGATCAGGCTGGCCTGGAACTCAAAGAGATCTGCATCTATCTGCCTCTGCCTCCTGAGTGCTGGGATCAAAGGCCTGCACCACCAGGCCCGGCCATACAATATGTTTTGATCACATTTACCCACGACTCCTAACTCCTCCTAGATCCCAGATCCACGAAAGTTTCTTACTGAATAATCATCCTCATTTCAATATGAAGTAATTTATTTTTAATGTTGAGATCTATACCTATATCCCTAGATTCTCTGGGATTTTATCATTAGGAGATGCTGGATTTTAAAGACCTTTTCTGCATCTAGTGGGATCATGTGGTTTCTGTTCTGGAGTCTCTGAGGTGGTGACTTAAAATACTGATTTACAAATGTGAACCATGCCTGCGTCTCTGGGATGGCTTTTTTGGTGTGTTCTTAAAGTTGATTTATAAGTATTTTGCTGGTACTACTCTAATTAAGAGCAGTGTTAAGAGGAAAATTCACAGCACCAAGTGCCTGCATAAAAAAATTAGAGAACTCTTGGGGGCTGGAGAGATGGCTCAGAGGTTAAGAGCACTGACTGTTCTTCTAGAGGTCTTGAGTTCAATTCCCAGTAGCCACATGGTGGCTCACAACCATCTGTAATGAGATCTGGTGCCCTCTTCTGGCCAGGAGGCATACATGCTGTATACATAATAAATAAATCTTTTTTTTAAAAAAAAAAAAAAAAAAAAAAAGGAAGAAAGAAAGAAAGAGAGAGAGAGAGAGGGAGAAAGAAGGAAATTAAAAAACTCTCATACCAGTGATTTAACAGCACACCTGAAAGCTCTAGAACAAAAAGAAGCAGATACACCCAAGAGGAGTAGATGGCAGGAAATAATCAAACTCAGGGCTGAATCAATAAAATAGAAATGAGAACAATACAAAGAATCAATGAGACAAAGAATTGGTTCTTTGAGAAAATCAACAAGATAGATAAACCACTATATCCAAACTAACTAAAAGGCAGAGAGAGAATTTCCAAATTAACAAAATCAGAAACAACGGAGGACATAACAACATACACTGAGGAAATCCAGAGGATCATTAGGTTATACTTCAGAAACTTGTACTCCACAAACTTGGAAAATCTAAAAGAAATGGATGATTTTCTCAATAGATACCATGTACCAAAGTTAAATCAAGATCAGATAAACAGTTTAAATAGACCCATAACCCCCAAGGAAATAGAAGCAGTCATTAAGTCTCCCAACAACAACAACAACAATGGAAAAGCCCAGGGCCAGATGGTTTTAGAGCAAAATTCTACCAGATCTTCAAAGAAAAGCTAATACCAATACTCTTAAAATTACTCCACAAAATAGAAACAGAAGGAATGTTGCCAAATTCATTTTATGAGGCCACAGTCACCCTGATATCCAAACCACACAAAGATTCCACAAAGAAAGAGAACAACAGACTAATTTCCCTCATGAACATAAATGTAAGAATATTTATGTAAAAAAAAAAGAATATGTATGTAATAAAATACTCGCAAACCAAATGCAAGAATACATCAAAAAGATCATTCACCATGATCAAGTGCATTTCATCCCAGAGATGCAGGAATGGTTCAACATATGAAAATCTACCAATGTGATAATTCACCATGTAAACAAACTGAAAGAAAAAAAACCATATGTTCATCTCATTGGATGCTGAAAAAGCCTTTGACAAATCCAGCACCCCTTCATGATAAAGGTGTTGGAGAGATCAGGAATACAGGGAACATACCTAAACATAATAAAAGCAATATACAGCAAGCCGATAGCCAACATCAAATTAAATGGAGAAAAACTTAAAGGGATTCCACTAAAATCAGGAGCAAAACAAGGCTGTCTCCTCTCTCCATCTCTATTCAATATAGTACTTGAAGTTCTAGCTAGAGCAGTAAGACAACTAAAGGAGACCAAGGGGATACAAATTGGAAAGGAAGACATCAAAGTATCACTAATTGCAGATGATACAGTAGCATACATAAGTGACCCCAAAAGTTCTACCAGGGAACTCCTACAGCTGATAAATACCTCCATCAGAGTGGCTAGATACAAAATTAACTTTAAAAAAAAAAAACAGTATCCCTCCTATATACAAACAATAAACAATCCATGAAAGAAATCAGGGAAATAACACTCTTCATAATAGCCACAAATAACATATAAGATCTTGGTATAACTCTAACCAAGCAAGTGAAAGACCTGTATGGCAAGAACTTCAAGTCTTTGAAGAAAGAAATCAGAAAAGATATCAGAAGATGGAAAGATCTCCCATGCTCATGGATCAATAGAATTAGCATAGTAAAAATGGTCGTCTTACCAAAAGCAATCTACAAATTCAATGCAATCCCCATCAAAACTCCATAATAATTCTTTATAGACCTTGAAAGAACAATATTCAACTTCATATGAAAAAAAATCAACAGGATAGCTAAAACAATCCTGTAGAATAAAAGAACTTTTGGAGGTATCACCATCCCTGATTTCAAGCTGAACTACAGAGCTATACTAATAAGAAACACATCGTATTGGCATAAAAACAGACACATTGATCAATGAAATAGAATTGAAGACCCAGAAGTAAATCCACACACCTATGGACACTTGATTTTTGACAAAGAAGCCAAAACTATACAATGGAAAAAAGAAAGCATCTTCAACAAATGGTGCTGGTCTAATTAGATGTTGAGATGTAGAGGAATGTAAATAGATCTGTGTCTATCACCCTGTATGAAATTCAAGTCCAAGTAAATCAAAGAACCCAACATAAAACCAGATATACTGAACCTGATAGAAGAGAAAGTGAGGAATAGCCTTGACCACATTGACATAGGAGACAACATCCTAAATGGAAAACCAATCACAAAGGCACTAAGATCAGCAATTAAAAATGGGACCTCATGAAACTGAAAAGCTTCTGTAAGGCAAAGGATACTATCAATAGAACAAAGTGGCAGCCTACAAAATAAGAAAAGATCTTCATCAATCCTATGTCTGACAGACAGCTGATCTCCAAAATATATAAAGAACTCAAGAAACCAGACATCAAAATACCAAGCAATCCAATTAAAAATGGGGTACAGATCTAAACAGACTTCTTGACAGAGAACTCTCAAATGAACAAGAAGTACTTGAAGAAATGTTCAACATCCTTAGGCATCAGGGATATTCAAATCAAAACAACTCTGAGATTCCATCTTACAACTGTCAGAATGGCTAAGATCAAAAAATGGCTAAGATCCTGGACAGGATGTGGAGCAAGGGGAACACTCCTCCATTGCTGGTGAGAGTGCAAACTTGTACAGTCACTGTGGAAATCAATATGGTGGTTTCTCAGAAAATTAGGAAACAATTTAGCTCAAGACCCAGCTATATCACTCCTGGGCATAGATCCAAAGGACACTCCATCATACCACAAGGACACTTGCTCAACTATGTTCCTAGTATCTTTATTCATAATAGCTAAAAACTGCAAACAACCTAGATGTCCATCAACTGAAGAATGGATAAAGAAAACGTGGTACATATACGTAATGGAGCATTACTTAGCTGTTAAAAACAATGACATCAGGAAATTTGCAGGCAAATGGATGGAACTAGAAAAGATCATCCTAAGTGAGGTAACCCAGACCCAGAAAGACAAACATGGTACTCACTCATAAATGGATATTAGCCATAAAGTAAAAGAGAACCATGCTACAATCCAAAGACTCAGAGAAGCTAAGTAACAAGGAGGGCTGAAGGGGAGGGGAATTCATGAATCCCACTGTGAATGGGAAATAGAATGAACATTGCCAGTGGGTGGGGGGAGGGGCTTTAAGAGGGATGGGAACAGGAGGGATCAGATGTGTGGAGAATAGAGGGAGAGAGTACTAAGAAAGACAACTGGAATCTGGAGGCATCTCTGGGATGAGCTAGAAACCCAGAGTAATGGAAACTCCCAGGCATCTAAGAGGGTGACCCTAGCTAACACTTCAAGCAATAGGGGATACAGAGCCTGAACAGGCCATCTCCTAAAACCAGTAGACTTTCCAATGAAGGAACTGGGACGCCAACCCAGCCACAAGCCTTTTGACCTACAATTTGTCCTGCCTACAAGATATGCTGGGGTAAAGTTGGTGCAGAAATGGTGGGATTGAAAACCAATGACTGGTCCAGCTGGAGACCAAGTGCACATCTGTTTCTCGGTATCTGGGGGACGGAGAAGCAGAAAAACACAGAGCAAAACCGCAAACTCACCTTCAACTTCTCCTTGAGAATTCTATTCCTTTGTAGTTTGATTATTTCATTTCTCTGCAAAACAGCCTCTCTTTGACTCTGAATAGCTTGCTGGATTAGGAAAGAAAATACAGCAGCCAGAGGCTAGGGTTATCAGCGGTGGTGAGGTGGTCAGTGCATGTTAGTTTAGCTGCCTTCATTTGGCCCAGAAGCTCAAGCACTCACATGCTAGGATAATGTCCTACCGATCACAAAAGGCATTATTTAAAAATTACTGGTCCTCTGGGGGGTGGCACAAACCTGTAATCCCAGCACTTGGGAGGCAGAGGTAGGAGGATCTCTGTGAGTCCCAGGACAGCCAGGACTGTTATACAGAGAAACCCTGTCTCAATAAAAACCCAAACAATAACAACAAAATTACTGGTCCAGATGCTGAAGAGATGGCTCAGTGGTGGAGAGCACCCATTGCTCTTTTAGATGACCTGAGTGTGGTTCCCAGCGTCTACTGCTGTGGACCACAACCGCCTGTAATTCAGCTCCAGGGATCTGACGCCCTCTTCCAGCCTCCACAGGCATCTGCACTTACACAGCACATGCGCACGCACACGTATACATAATTAATAACAAAAATAAGTCTGTTTTTAAATGACTGGTCCATACTTACATTTCCCATCTTTCTTTCCCTGAAATGAAATAAGAAAAAAAAATGTCACAATGACTAAACTTACTTTTTTTGTGTCCTCACAAATTTCCAGCTTTGCCTGAAAGCAGCACAGACAGACAGACAGACAGACATGCCCCTGCCCTTTGTATAAGCTCTTTTTGACTCACCCCCCCCTCCACTTCCCCTCCTGATCCTCTTCCAGTATCTTGGAAAGAGGGCCTTTGTCTCTCAATGGTAAGCAATGCCTGTAAACTCATTCCCTGGTGCAGGCAGAGGGTGGCCCTCTCAGTCCGAGTCCCATGGCACTTGTCCCTCTCCAGCTTAACCCTCCTTTAGACAGTGGTCTCCGAAATGGGGCAGTCCTCAGTGCCTGGTGGATTGAATGATGCCCCGTTCCAGTGTTGGCACTGGAGAAGGTAAGCTTCAGCTATGGCAGAGAGCAGGGCAGGACAAAGGGTAGGGATGAGGAATGAAGCTAGAATTCTGACCTAGACCGTTAGAGAAAAAGAAGTTCTGGAGGAAACAGTCAGGCTTGAGTTTTGGTGAGCCTGGGAGAGATGCGGAGGGGACAGGTGAGAAGCTTCAGAGACTGCAGAGAATCGCCGATGACCCAATGACATTGACATTGTATCTTGTGACCTTAGGCTGTGTGATCGGCACAGTCTGTTTGTATTTGCTGGGCTGGTTTATTTTTCACTCTCAAAGGCAAGTCCCACCTCTCCCTAGTTACTGGGAGACAGAGTCACATGGAAACAAAAACACCTATTAATTTCCACCAAGTTCTCGAACTCATGATCTCTAATACACACCTTTCATTCTTAGTCATTAGATTGGTATTCTAAAACCTTTGGGCCAAATTCCCAAGTTTTGAGTTAAAAAATCTTAAGTACATAAGACTGAAGTAAAACCTGACACTTGAAAGTTATACCAGGCTTGATATGGTGTGTTCCTCCTGGTGGCAGGAAACCTACATTTCCATGTCCCTGGGGACAGGATGCACTCTTACCATATTGTGCATATGAGTGGCACCTCAGAGTTTCATAGAGAACAGTGGCTGAGCACAGAACAAGCGCTCTAAGAGTGTCACATAGCTCAGACTCTTGGGCCAACCCACCCAGGCATCTTGACATCTCAACAAGTCACATAGACTTCTCTCTCATCAACAGTTACTTGGTGAAGCCTGAGATGAAGTTATATTGTCATTTTCATAGCCAGGACCCAGGAAAGAAAGTCCAGGACTAGATGACCCACAGCCTTGCAAGCTCAGCACAATACCTGAGATATTCTCGTAAGTGGAGTTTGTCGGTCTTGGTAACCACCAGGGCGATGTCCCTGCAGAAGCCACGCTGGCAGGCTTTGATGCTCTCATTCAGAAGGTCCTCATGGGCCTTTCCTCCAGACACTCGCTCTACATCGCTGATCACCCAGATCACAGAACACTTATCAATGGTCTGCAGGACATGCCCACAGCAAGGGTCAGAACGTGGATGGCATCTCAGTTACAGAGACTGCATTTCAGTGATGGATCTTTCACTCTGCCTTCTCCACTCCTGTCCCTCACTCAGGACTCCTACTCTGCTCTCTGCACCAGCCAAGGAAGTGGCTTGTGGACCCTCATGTGTGCACTAGCTACACACTTAGCTTGGCCTCCATTTGTCTTTCAAGGCTCTGAACTGGATTACCACAGATGAGCAGACCACCTCCCCTAGACATCTTACACACTTCAACTCCCGACCACACAGCTTTTCTCAGACTCTTCAGGGCAGTGCTGCTACCTAGAGGGAAGGGGTTCTCTGTGCCTTGCACCTTAGAATCCACAGAACCTCAAGCACTTGACCCACCAGAACTCCCAGCTTCCCACAGAATGATTGATAGAGTTCCAAAAATCAGTGCTCTGGGCTCAGACCCATCAGTTACATGTGGCATCTGACTCACCCTCTAGAGGAGGGATCTTCAAAACTACCTTTGGTCAACCAGCAAGAAGCTAGATGCCCTGTAATTCATATTTCAAAGGCCAATGAATATAACATCAGTAGCAACAACTCTGCTTTCTTAAATCTTTGTGTGACGATTATGTATGGTCCTGTGATATGATTCTCACTGTACTGTCTGTCTTATCTCTGTATATGTGAAAGGCTGACCTGACTCAGAAATCAAGTTGATTCTTAGTTTTTCAATATAGTACATTGCATATAAAAGTATGACTGTGTGACTTGAGAACTATTATTTTCATTATTCTGAAGCATACAAACTGTACTAACTAGTAGAGATTCTATACCCCACAGGGTACCTGGAAATATCTGAAGATATTTTTTAAATAGTATTTTTATTTGCATGAGTGTGTGTGTATGTGTGTGGGGGGAGTGTGCCCACAGAGACAAGAAGAGAGTGCCTGATGCTCTGGAGCTGGACTTACAAGCATTTGTGAGACCAATGACATGGATCCTGACAACTGAATCGGGTCCTTTGCAAACACAGCAGTAAGTGCACTTAGCCACTGAACCATCCCTCCAGGCCTTTGAAGATATTTTCGATTGTTACAACTTGGGATGCTGACATCTACAGGCTAAAAACCTTACAACGCCCAAGAGACCTTCCTATAACAAAGAATTACCTGGTCCCAAATGCTACAAGGTCCAGAGACCTTGAGTTAATAACAGTGAGTTTCAAATCAGTGTTCCCTAAGGCCACACAGCTGATGCATGGCAGAATTTGTGGGTAGACCAGTTTCCTAACTTGCCTGCTGTGGCCCCTGTACACTGTTCCCACAGCTCTAAGGCATCCCTTGTGTGAAAAGGCGGCCCCAGCATCTCCCCCCCCCTCAGACTCTAGCTCATGGCCAATGCCTTTGAAGGGTCCAGGGTGCTTCATTTTAAACATGGAACTGCTCTGATTGCATTGGGAGTGGGAGATCTGATGACACCATTTGCTTTTGCCTCCCCACCTCTCTCTGACCCCAAGTCTTTGGTTCCATGAATCGTGGTCTAAAGAATATGTGCCGTGAGTTAGACAAAGCACTCTACAGAGAAGAAACCAGGTCCTGAGCCACACACATCTGGACCCTGACCCTCATCTTTGGAATGGACCCCCATCTAGACACCGATAGAAAAATGCTTGCTGCCTTCCCCTCCTGGTTCCCAAACTAGAGTCAACTTGGAGATGCTTGGGACCCTTCAGTGTCCACTGTGGATATTGTGTGTTCTTTGGTAGGCTGTAGGCCATAGGCTGGGAGCCCCTTGAGGACAGGGCTTCTTCCATCCTTTCTTCTCCGTGTCTGAGCAAGCTACAGGTGCTCAACAAACATGCACTAAGAGGGGAAATGACAGCAGTCTTACAAGGTTGCTGTGCTCAAATGTCGGGCCCCACGCTAAGCTCCTAACAATCAGGATCTGGTGTCATTCCAGTTGTGGACACAGAAAAAAAAACAAATTTAAAACAAACCCAACCAGATCTCAGAGGAGGGGTGGGGTGGCATGCTGCCAATCCCATCCTCATCCCTCCCAAAGAGGAAAATGAGCATCCGAGGGCTAGGTGACAATGCCCGACATCCCACAAGGACATTTAGGTGGAAGAGCAAGGACATCTAAATTTACCGTCACCTTTGTAGGGACGGCAGAGTTGGTGGCAATGAGCCTTGTCCTTATAGTCTGCTCTTGCTGGGAAGAGGGTGCCTTTAGTTGCTTCCTGTGAGAGGCTGTCCAAAAAAAAAAAAAAAAAAAAACCTCAGGAATGCAGGGGAGCAAGGCCAGACAGAACACTCCGGGAACCAGCCCGCCCCTCTAGCCAGCCTCCTCAGAGCATGATCCAGGCCACATCTACTGGCTTTGATAAGCTGCCCGGTCTATCCAAACTAGCTGCAGCCAAGTCCCACCTGGAGGAAGAGCCAGCCCCTCTTCAGCCGTCTCTCTGCTTGGCCTGAAACTAGCCGGCCAAGGTTTCAGGGCTAAGGCCTGGGAGAAACCAAAGCTCACATGACCAGTCCCGAGCCACTGACCACAACCAAGGACACGACTACCTCGTCCTAAAGGGCAGATAAAAAGGACGGGGTGGGGGAGGATAGAGTCCCGTGGGTCAGTTAAGAAACCTGATTATCACTGAATTCCTGTCACTAGCTGGCCTTGGACAAGTTACTTTGTTTCTCTGAACTTTCGAGCAGCTTCAGCTGCAGAGTCCAGCTCTCCATTCACGGCAGAGCTGAGGAGTTCTTTGTAATAGTTGCTCCGCTACTAACAGTCGATGATGACGCTGCTCATCCATCCCTGTCCCCATCTAGCTGGGGTCCTGCGTTCCCACCACGCCTTCTCTTTCTTTAGACAATGGCCTAGTTTTCCTTTTCCTTCTGGTTTCTTGGAAAGCCAAACTCGGCAGCAGCAAGCCCAATGCAGACAGCTCCAGGCTTCCTTTCTACCTTTTCCCTCCTCCACACACCCCATGACCTTCCCTTTGTCCCCAGGGAGCATCATCCTTCCCCACTTTGCCCATACGGATGCAGACTCTTGGTTCTTCAGTGACTGACTTCTGTGCCAAGCTTGCCGCCTTGGCCTCTGCTATGGTTTGGATGGGAAATGCCTCCCACAGGCTCATGTGCTCGAACACTTGGTTCCCAGCAGGTGGCGCTGTTTGGGAGAAGTTATAGGACCTTTCCGATAGCTCAGCCCCACTTTCTGGTCTCATTGGTGTCTCTCTCTTATCTCTCTCTGGTCTCACATATCCATATGTCTGTCTGTCTTTCCTGTGTGAGGAGGAAATGTGGTCGATCTGCTTCCTGACTGTCACATAGGCCCCATGCCCCTGGCACCATGCTTTCTCCATCATTGTGGACTGTATCCCCTCTGGAACCATAGCCAACAAAACAAGGCCTTTCTCCCCTAAGTAGCTTTTGGTTGGGACACTCTATTACAGCACCAGAAAAGTAACTGAGGCGCAGCCTCCTTTGTGCTCATGGCCGCCTTGTCCCTCTCCTCTGCTTCCCTTTAGGCCTCTCTGTTGCTGTCCTCCTCACACATCATACACTCTTGTCCCAGCTACACACACCCCCTGCAATCCTTTCTTCCCCAGTTTCTGTGGCCATCCACGTACAGCCCCTGCCCTGTTCATCACCAGAACACAGAAAAGTATAAGAATTTAATGTCAGCAAGCGCACAAAATCCCAACTTGTTTCTCTAAAGGGGCCGGGGAGCAGAGGCAAGAAGGAGAAGCCCCGTGAGACAGAATCACCTTTTTCCACATCTCATCCCTCTTGCTGTTGAAGTCGCCTGTGCCTGGAATGTCCACCAGGACTACCCCTTCTGGGATCAGTGCAGATTTGGGAAGAATCACTTCCACGTATTTGATCAAGGGCCAGATTTGTGTTTCAGCGGATTCTCCATCCCAGTCTCTCCTCTGAGTGCGGATGTAAGGGTCCAGCTTGACAGATAGCTCTCCTGCCTGAAGAAGACGGACAGGCTGCACATACCAACCATGCCGATGGCTCTTTATCCTGGGTTGGCTGTGATGCAGAGCCATTGAAGGAATGCTGAGGGATGGTGAGAAGCCCTCAGACAACAGACATCAGGAAGCGTGGAATAGTCTCTTCAAGGACCTGTGAAGACTCCGGAGACCAGCAAATTCAAGCTCCTTAGCATAGTCGGGGCTGGAGAGGTGACTCAGTGGATAAGAGCACTTGATGCTCAGTCATGAAGCCCAGAGTTCAGATCCCAGCATCCATACTGGGCAGCTCAGAGCTGCCTACAACTCCAGCTCTAAGGAATCCCTCTCTTTCCCTGTCTCTGTCTGTCTGTCTGACTGTGTCTGTCTCTCTCTCTGTCTCTCTCTCTCTCTGTCTCTCTCTCTCTCACACACACACACAAATTAAATAAATAGATAGATAGATAGATAGATAGATAGATAGATAAATATTTAGAACTCGGTGGGGCTGGGAATGTGGCTCAGTTGCTGGAATGCTTACCTAGCGAGCATAAAGCCCTGAGTTTGGTCACAGCACGGCATAAACTGAGCATGGTGGTGCCCACTTGCAATCCTAGCCCTTAGGAGATGGAGACAGAATAACCAAAGTTCAAGACCATCTTTGGCTGCACAGTGACTTCAAGGCAGTTCGGAAAATAAGAAAGCTCCCTAACTCACAGATAATGTAGCCCAACTCTGCTGGAAGAGGACTCCAGAAAAGTTACAGGATACTAAATTTATCTCCCAGATTCCATTTGCTTCTAAAATTAATGCAATTTTCTAAATTTTGCTTAGAGCATATTTTCTCCACATGGCAGAAGGCAAGTGTAAAGAATTTAGTTACTGGGAATCTCATGTATAATTATAGAAAATCAATCATGACATAGTGACCATATTTTCCAAATTAAAAATTGATAAAAAATTTGATCTTTTAAAAGGCAATTTAAAAACTTCCAAGTAGATATACATACATATATATAAATAAATTCTCCTCCCTCTGTGTGTGGTGTGTGTGTGTGTGTGTGTGTGTGTGTGTGTGTGTGTGTGTGTGTACTTGATAAGTAGGCTTTTTTAGAGCATTTCAACAACCATGAGTGGACTGGGGGCGGGGGGGGGGGGGGGTTTCCAGTCTACTGTCCTGCTCAGATACATCTGGGAACAATGGCACATTCATGCTGGCAGTCAGGACAGTAGTTCTCAACTGGGACACTTCAGAGAACAGAAAAGCTAGGATCTATGGTGGTCATTGTTGATCAATGTCTACAGAAAGGTCCAGAAAGAGAGAATGACACACACATGTAAGTTCACGCACATGCAAGCCACAGGGCACATGTGGAAGTCAGAGGACAACTTGCAGGACTCAGTTCTCTCCTTTCACTTTGTGGGTCTCGGGGCTCAAATTCAGGTTGTCAGGCTTGCTGGCAAGTGCTGTGGATTATGCTCATTATTAATTAAAAAACTGGCGGGGCAGTGGTGGCGCACGCCTTTAATCCCAGCACTCGGGAGGCAGAGCCAGGTGAATCTCTGTGAGTTTGAGGCCAGTCTGGGCTACCAAGTGAGCTCCAGGAAAGGCGCAAAGCTACGCAGAGAAACCCTGTCTCGAAAAACCAAAAAAAAAAAAAAAAAAAAAAAAACTGACTGGCCAATAGCATAGCAAGAAGAGATCGGGTGAGACAGCCTGACACAGCAAGAATGATGGGAGGAAGAAGGATGGAGACAGGGAGTTGAGGGAGACACCAGCCAGCTGCTGGGCAAGCAGGACTTGTAGAAAATGAGGTAACAAGCCATGAGCCACATGGCAAAGCATAAATAGAAATAGGGGTTAATTTAAGAGTTAGCTAGTAACAAGCCTGAACTATCAACCGAGCATTTATAAGCAATACTAAGCCTCCAAGTCCATTATCTGAGAAGCAGCTGCCAAGTATTTGGGAACAGGTGGGTGGGAAAGAAACGTCCAATTACAGGCAAGTACCTTCACCTGCTGAGCCATTTCCCTTGCTCCCCTCCCTCTTAGGAAACCAACGTTCTTTAATGTACAATGTTTGTAAGTTGGCTTCACAGATTATTTTGTCTCAATATACATTCTGAATTTCAGCATAACAGAATGTATTCCAATTCTGAAAGTGGATAAGCATCCCAGTCTTCATCCGTGCCAGCCTGGGTGTCCATCTGTTTGGGGAGCTAAGGGAGTGAGGTTGATCTAACCAGGGGAAAAAGTCAGGCTGCTGCCTCTTCCCTGACAGCTAAGAAGAGCCACTCAGGCCCGTTCTGAACAATGGAATCCAGACACAAATTTATCAAGGGTGTTTCTGGGAATGTTTTCACTTCCTGAAATGGGAAGTGTGTTTGGGGCCAGCATTTGTCTACTTCTTTCCATGAGACTAGCTGCAGTGTCCGGCATTTCAGCAGCAACCTCATGACTGTGAAAGATAGCTTGGATGGCAGCTAATTCTGTTTTGGTTACCAGTTTATTTCCAATAAAAAAAAAAAATCACTGTACCTTGGACAATTCCCTCGGATGTATGCAACTGTTATGCTTAAGACCAGTAATAAAGGACAATAAATCTGACATTACCTCCTCTGCCTTAAGAGTGATGATTCTGGAGGTGGGAATCCTCCCTCTGGGCTTCATCTTAAGCAACTCCTCATAGTGCCTCCTTTCTGCCCCGTGGCCATACAGCATCTGTAGCTTCTGGGCAGCTTCTTCTGCTGCGTCGTCCCTGGCCCACATATCCACTTCTTCTCCCCTGGGCCCATCTGCCCTGTGCAGGAGCATAGTCAAGTCCTTCAGCTCCGCCTTCCACTCCTGCCAAGGCAGAGCAAGCCACACTGCTCAGGACAGGTCGGGGGCGGGGGGGTGACGAGGGGAAGCGCAGAGCACAGGGCCCTCAGGGAGGGCAGGGGTTGCAAGCAGAAACCTAAACCAGCTACCCTAACCCCCTTGCACTGTAATGAATGAATACCCTGTAAACGGTTGGCCTCCTCAACTTGACACAGCCTGAGGTCATCTGAGACAGGAAGCTTCAACTGGGGAACTATCTCACTCAGGTCGGTCTGTGGCCATGTCTGTGAGAGGCTGTCTTGATTTTCTGAATGGATGGAAGAGGGTCAAGTCCACTGTGTGTGATGCCGTTTCAGGGCCAATGGTCCTGAGCTACATAAAAAGCAAACTGAGGATGAGCCTGTGAGCCAGCCAGGGAGCAAGCCAACAGGCAGCAGTCCGCCGTGGCTCCTGCCTTTGAGTTCTTGTCCCGACTTCCCTCAATGACAGGTTGTGACCTAGAAGTACAAGCCAAATAAACCCTCCCCCCTCCTCAGCTATTCTTTGTCATGGTGTTGGTCACAGTAACAGAAAGGAAATTAAAACAATGGGGAGAGAGGGGCCTAAAGAGGGGAATGGCTGACCCAAGGGTCTCACATGGAATTGCCTCAGGACCTGGGCCAGACAGAAGCCCCATCTCACCCTGAAGAATATTTTCACTGAAGTATGTTTCATTAGATAAATGTCCCATAAATATTTGTGTGTGTGTGTGCATGTTTATGTATGTGTGTGTGTGTGCATGTTTATGTATGTGTGTGTGTGCACACATGTGTGAAGGCAGGGATTGACATCAGATGTTTTCCTCAGTCACCTCTGCACCTTGTTTTTGTTTGTTTGTTTGTTTGTTTGTTTGTTTGTTTGAGTAAGCACCTCTCACTGAACCTGGAGCTCCCCAATTCAGCTGGCTTTTCACCCTCCCTGGATGCTGGAGGTCCAAACTTAAGTCCCCATGCTTGCCCTACAAGCATTTTCCCGACTGAGCCATCTCCCCAGCCCCTGTGCTGCATTTATAATGATATAATTGTAATTTCCGGTGGTGGAAAGAGGAAAAATCCAGGAAAGAAAGGAAAAGATAAAAAGAGAGGGCAGGAGGGCAGGCCGGCATACCTGATCAGACAGAAGGTGGATTTTGGCCTCATACTGCTCACAGCAGCCGGAGCTCACTTGTACGATGCACGACGTGCAAATGCTTTCTCCAGACACTGGTAGAAACATCGCTTGCTGGATGAGGGCGTTGATCAGAGAGCTCTTTCCAGCGCCGGTGCTTCCCAAGAACCCGACATAGATGGGCTCCACTGGCGGTTTTTCAATCAAGGCAAGGAGCCGGTTTCTGCGTCCAGTTCAGAATGCACATTAAGTATGAAACAAAGCACATCAGAAGAGAACGCAAAGAAACCAGGGTCCGACACTGGGCAACTCACTGTATCCTTCCTTTCTTTGATGAAGAGGTAATATGCCTCCCTGTTTACTACACAGACTTGGTCTGGGGAGCAAATAGGACTAGGTAAAAATGCTTGGTAAAGATAATTCCCCACAGACGTTATATTGTCTACATAGATGTGAGACATCCTTGTTTGTATTCCATGGAAACTGCCTGTTCTCATCTCTAATGAAACTCCTGCAAAAAAGTGAACAACAGCTGCTGAGAGATGTGGGATTGTGGACGGGACTGCTGAATTAAACCAGCCTATATGCTTTAGAGATGTCCCGGCTTCAGAATGGAAGCTCAGAATGGAAAACGTGTTGCCTTGGAGGAGAGGTTGTGCTTTTGTTTCCACAAAACAAAAGCCTGTGGATTCCTTTCAAGTTTACAGAAATCAGATTTGACCAGGGGAGACCTCCTGAGCATCTTGGCTACAGACATGGGGGAGGAACCAAGAAAGACTACAGGACAGGTGACATGTAAGCTGATCCCTCTTCATGGGAACAACTCAGAGATGAGACAAGATAAATCTTGTTGGTCACAGAGTCCTCATGACTTATGACATGCCATCCTTTCATATGGCATGGGTAGAGATTTATATTACAGTTTGGTTATGCAGTCTAAACAAACTTTAGTTGACAGGTGCCTTTTACTTGCTCAAACATAAAACAAAACAAAAAAATCATCTTTAACTAGCTTGTGCATACTGCACATTCCATACTTATGTTAATGCAGATGTATATGTTACCTTTAAAAGTTTATGTGTTTTCAGAAAAAAAGGGACCAGACACCAATAAAGACACGTAGCCCAGATGATTCAGCCTCTCAGAGAGCCTCTGTTGTAGTTTTCTCATCTGCATCCAGAACAGCTTCAAGACTGCTGGCTGAGATGGTCCAGCCTCACAGGTGACATGTAAGCTGATCCCTCTAGCCAAAACTTCAGATAAGCCCTACATTTTCCCATCACACCAAAACTAGACAACAGCTAGCTCTCCCAGGACTTGACCATTATCCCAATTTCCCCAGGATTCCCTAAAGATGCCAGAACCCCAGACAATAGGAAGTAGTCTTGAACACAATGCCCATATTCCCAAGAGGTGGAACAGATGGTTTTTGGTCATACAGAGGTATATTTCAGATAGATAGGTGATCCTCAAACACTTCAAAGATCTACAGAATATAGCATTTTAGTATTTTAACAACAGGGCTTTTCATGACACTGAGACATGTTTGCTCCTGGTATCATCAATCTAGTTCATAAAAGGATGATGGGCATCAAAGAACCTCCATATAAAGTTTGCTTTCTTTGTGGCAAAAGCTAGCCATTCAGGCAAGAAACTGCCCTTGCCTCGGCTGCTGACGGTGTGCTGTCCAAACTGAACAAGCAGGACACCAAAGAAAGTGACTGCTGAACCTTGCCAAGACAAGGTAAGACAGTCCTTCAAATTTCCTGCTTCACAGAAAAGTCTGTCAGATATTCTAGGCCTGTGGGCCAAAGATGGATGCCCCAACATTGCAGAGGAACCTTGGGTTACTAACCAGGAAGTCAGCTGTCTCTGTCATTTCTTAGTTTTGGAAGTCGTTTGCTCTGCATTTCCTGTTTACTCAAGTAATATGTCCTTCTGTGGTAGAGTAGGTAGTTATGATTGAAGTTTTCCTTAGTTATGATAGAAGATAAATGAGGTACAGAGCTTTGGACTCATCAAGATAGAATAAGTAATGGAGTATTTTCTCCAAATATGCCAAATACAAATGGACTGGACATTGTAAATGTAACTCTTACCTGATAATTGTTCTTGTTGTTTACAGTTTTATTATTTTAGAGTTAAAACCTTTCCTTTTTATTTGGAAAAAAGGAGGAAATGTTGTGGAATATTTACATATGTGGAATAGCTACATATGTGGGACATTTACACTGTGTGAGTAAATGTCACTGTGATTGGTTTAATAAAAAGCTAAAGCTAAAGCCAGGCGGTGGTGGCACACGCCTTTAATCCCAGCACTCGGGAGGCAGAGGCAGGCGGATCTTTGTGAGTTCGAGGCCAGCCTGGGCTACCAAGTGAGTTCCAGGAAAGGTGCAAAGCTACACAGAGAAACCCTGTCTCGAAAAACCAAAAAAAAAAAAAAAAAAGAAAAAGCTAAATGGCCAATACTTCAGGGTACAGAGAATGTTGGGAAGAAGAAGGGAGGAGTCGTGAGGAGAGCAAGCAGCATGGGCATTACAGAGTAAAAGTAACAGAGCCACATTAAAAAATGTAGATTAAAAGATATGAGTTATTTGAAGTTGTAAGAGCTAGTTAGAAACAAGCCTAAGCTATCGGTCAAGTTTTCATAATTAAGTCTCCATGCCATGATTTGGGAGCTGACTGGTAGAACAGAGAAAGACTCGCTACAGAAAAGTCTGAGGAACATCCCAGACTCCTATGAGCAAGGTCAACTATGTCATTGGCTCGCTCTGGGGGGCCTTCGAGCCAGTTCTATATGAACAGTTGATGAACTCAGTGACACACGGCTTGGCTGGGTTTGGAGCATTTCCACTTATCCACAGTGTGACTTTGCTCTATGACTTGGTCTCTCTGTGCATCAGTTTCAGTAAAAATGGAACAATCACAGTAGAGTAGCTGACAACAGTGACCACACACCAATGGTTACTTATCAATGCTTAAAACAAACAAACAAACAAACAAACAAACAAAAACAGCCCGAAAGAGGGCTTCTAGTCACAGGGTTTTTTTCCTATCCTTCCATTCTAACTGAAAGCACTTTTTGTTTTTCCTGGTGAGGTGTAGCATCAGATTGGAGGGTGCACACTCCAGACTCACATGAGATACTTGAGTCCACTGGGAATGCTGTCATCCAGGAAGACAGACTGAATCATCTTCTGGTAAGTGTTGCTCAAAATCCTCCTGGTCCGAGACTCCAGCTTTTCATCTGGAATCAATAAAAATGGATTGTCTGGGGGTGTACCTGGCAGAGAAAGAGAGCCAGGTCCCCAAAGGAGCCGACTGAATACTGCAGGGAAGGAAGAGAATTCAGTGAAACGAGAAGTCAATTAAACCAGCAAACAAGCTGTCTGCCACTGGAGATAAGCGTTCATCAACAGGCAGTGTCGATTCTGATCACCTCCAGAGACCAGCGCACTCTGCACCCCCCCTTACCACAGAACTTCTCTGTGTGTTTCCATGGACTTCAGCCCTTCTAGAGCCATCTCCCCCGTGGATTCTGTATGAACACCCACCAAAGCACCTAGCTAACCATCTATAGACTGTCTTCTCATCCGGGAAAAGGCTATTTTGATAACAACCTCCTCTTCCGAGCAGCCTGGACGTAAATGGTCAAGTTACGTATCTCTGTGGAGACTCTAAGGAGCAAGTGCATGGTGGAGATGCTCCCTCGCCCTCAGAACTTAACATCTCCCCTCGGAGCATCTGCACCTGTTGGCGAAAGACAGAGTCCTGTTGCCACGAGCCACACCAGCATCTCACGACACTCACATTCCTTAAGAGCACTTTGCTCCGCAGAGGGAAATGCGTGGAACTGCTGCTCTCGATGTGACCTGCTGCGTCTTTTCTTCACCGGTTCTTTAAACAGATCACAGTCAACTAGGGATAAACAGAGGATATAGAGAATTACAGGTGGAGGGCGGGCAGAGGATCTCTGCCTCACCTCTGCCAATGCACACAATCAAAAGGGCTCAGAGCACCCCGGCCATCTCCGCCTGCTCTGAGCGGTTGGTCTCAATTCAGGACCTAATTCTCGGGGTCACTGCACTTCCTTTTATCGGGTACTTTTGTGTTATCTGTGACAAACTATCCTGACAAAAAGCACCTAAGGAAGGAAGGACTTAATTGGGCTTGTGTGACAGGAACACAAGGCAGCCAGCTGGTCACACAGTATCAGCAGTCAGGAAGCAGGGAGTAATGTATACCAGGGCACAGCTCACTTTTGTTATTTTATTCAGTCCAGGACCCTGGCATATGGACTGGTGCCACCCATATTCAGGGCGGGTTCTCCCATCCTACTTAACCCAATCTAGGAACTCCTTCAAAGACATGCTCATAAGTCAGTCTCTAGGGGGCTGGAGAGATGGCTCAGAGGTTAAGAGCACTGACTGCTCTTCCAGAGGTCCTGAGTTCAATTCCCAGCAACCACATGGTGGCTCTGAACCATCTGTAATGAGATCTGGTGCCCTCCTCTGTATACATAATAAATAAATAAATCTTAAAAAATAAATAAATAAATAAATAAATCACCACTGTTATTTAAAAAAATAATAAAGTCAGTCTCTAGGTGATTCTGGGTCCCGTCAAGCTGACAAGCAATATTAACCATCATACATCCTGCTCCGACATTACTCTCCAGATGCAGACTTCTATTTGCATGTCCTTAGAAACCAAAGTAGCTGGATACTGTTCATCAAATGTAAGTTTTAGGAAATCCACTGACTGAGGAGGGGAAATCCCAAAGCAGGGTTAAGTACAGGGAACAAACAGACAGGCCTTTCAGATCTCCATCAGACACAGAACAGAAGGGAAAGCAAGCATGTATGCAAGGCAGTGTCTTCTGCTAAGCCTCGGAGTCCTTCCTCGTCTGTCAACTGAAAGGCTGGGAAAATAGAAGTACTGAAGCAGTATGAGGGGGTTCCCTGTACAGTGGATGCCTTTCAGCCAAGCCTGCTGGTGCACGACTGTACTCCCAGATGCTTAGGAGGCCGAGGCAGGGAGATCATGGGATCCAGATAGATCAGGCTGGCACAGCTAGTGAAGCTTATCTCAAAATGAAAGGTTAAAGTAGAGACTGGGAGGTGGCTTTTAGCAAGCAACGTGTATATGGCACAGCATGAGGACCAGAGTCCAACTGCCAGCACCTGCATAAAAACTTCATGGTGGGCCAGCTTTAACCCCAGCATGGTAGAGGCAGAGATAGGCAGATCTCTGAAGCTCCCTGGCCAGCCTGGTAAGCTTGAGGTTCAATGAGAGACTCTGTCTCAAAAAATAAGGTGGAATGTAATCACCATACATTATATGTGTGTCTGAAATTTAAGACAGCGATGTTCTAAAATAGAAAGTGGTGATGGTGTTATGGGCCTATGAGGACGCTGGACTAAAGTCTATCAAATTGTGCAAACAGGCAAATTGTATACAATGTGAACTATTGGTCAATAAAGATTTTATAAAACGTAAAAATAAAAACAAGGTGAACAACTGAGGAAAACAGCCTACATTTACCTCTGGTTTCTCATATGTGTATTCAAACATGTGTATACCCACCCACATACATCTGTACACACGTACAAATGAACACCCACATGAACACATGCAAATGCATGCACCATTTCTACATACACAAGTTGAAAATAAAAAAGGAATGGGGATATAGCTCAATGGTAGAGTACTTAACTGGCCTACATGAGGCCCTGGGTTCAATCCCTAATACCACAAAAAGATAAAATAAAATAAAAGATGCCTTTGGGACATTAATTAGGGAAAGCACCCCTGCCCCATGCTTCTTCCCCTACAGACATTAGCAGCTGCTTCCTTAAGAAGGAAGAAATAGAAATCAGGAGAAGAAGGTCTTTGAAGTCTGCAGGAGTCATTCATTCACTTACGTGATGACTTGGTTATGAGGTATGGACCGTAAGCCCAAGGAGAGCTGTGCTTTAGATTTAGAGAAAACACACCTCGTTGGTATTGCCTGGATAGAAAGGGATGACAGCTTGCTCTCTGGGGCAAAAGTTGCTGGAAATGATCCTAACCCAGTGTTCCTGGGGCTTGCTGGTTACCAGGGAAATAGCCATGGAGTGACCTGGAACAGCTGGTCCCAAGAGATGCCACTCTGAGCTCACGTAACGAGTATATAAAACCCCAAAGCTGAGTGTGGCCTAAGAAGGTCAAGTTCATTGATGGACTAATGAGGCACTTCAGTGGGGACCCAGGGTGGCATCCTAAGCAGCAGCCCCAGATCGCATCACTGGGCTCCAGATGTGGGTCTCCCACATATCATGCACAGCCCTCCACCACCACCTCTTCAGTCTTGCATCCTCCAGCACAGACTCGGCTGCTTTCTGGAGCCAGCTCATACACCACAGATGATTCCAGTGCAGAGCCACACATGTGCCAAGCTTGAGCGGCTGACACCTCATGCTTCTGCTGTGACACATGAAAAGCTCATTCACTAGATCCTTCTATCCCAGGAAGCGATTGATCTCAACTGCAAACATCCACCCTGGCTCAACTTCAGGACTGCATTAGAACTAAATCCCAAGCAGTTGCTGGCTCTGTGGCTTCAGCCAGAGAGGGAGAGGCAGAAAAGAGCATGCTACTTGAAAGCCTGGGCCAGGGGTAAGCCAAATGCTGAAGACCAGGAAGCAGCTCAGAATGCCAGGATGCATGCACAGTCATCTGCGGAGTAATGTAAAAGGATGTCTACTTTGAAACTCAGGTGCTCTTGTGTGAACAATGTTTGCACAGTCTCTTAGCCATATGCATCAAACAAGGAACAAACCCATCTATCCAGAGCCCTTACTTCAACTTTGTAAGACCCAGCAATTAATCTGAAATGTATGGGAACTTGGGGTAAGAATTCAGGTTTAGAAATTCTTTCCTCAGTTCCAAAAATGAAAAACTACCTGGAGAGGATAAAATATTCCATATTGGGTTTATACCATAATGGGTTTATTAAACTGGCTGGAATGAACTGGCCTGAACGTGGACCATAGTTCTTATTATTCCCTACAATTGCTTGGCCCTCCAGCTACATTGAATTGTTCTAGTAAAGAGCAAGAGGGGTGGATGGAAGTAGGAGGTGTCACTTTTTAAAACTGATCCCCAACATATGCGGCTCTGTGGTCAATTTAGACCATTGCTAAAGCAAAGGGTCCCCTCCTTACCTCTGAACTCAGCCCAAGGGACCCAGAAATTACAGGGTTTTTGTATGTGTCCAGCCAGGCTTCATGTGATGGCTGCTATCCACACAGACCTGAAAATATTGATTCACTTTCCCCTAAGGAAGTTGTTTCCATAGTGATGAGAAGGATTTTCCTCCTCAGTTCTGAAAACAAGGATGATTTGACATACCCTTGTTCCAGTTCCTGAGAGCTACCCACTCTTAGCTACCTCAAAGAGATACTTGCTGTGGCCCAAGAGACCTTCCACCAGCCCACTGAGGGAGGAAGTTTGCCCACACTGACTCCAATGGACTTGTCCTTAAACAAGACACTTTTTAGGCCCATCTCTCCCCTTCTAAGGAAAGCCACCTGCTGCTATTCCAAGGGCCTCACCTTGCTTCCTTAGATTTCAGAGTCCAAGCTCGTGTTGTAGAAACTATTTTTAAGGTGGAAACCTCACATACACAACTGATCATCGGACAACTCACTTTGTTATGAATAGACTACTTTAGTGATTGCTTTTAAAAATTGACATCCATTTCTTACCAACTCGTCAGAACACAGCATCCAGCTAAAGAGCAAGGGTTGACAGCTCTGGTTACAGTCTCAGCCTTTGACCAAACCAACAGCAGCCAGGTCATTTCGGGAGTGTTACCTGAGTGTGGCATCACACGCTCCGAAGCCTCTGCTTCTGCCATTTCCTGCTAAGTCAGCTGCTCCTTCTGCCTGCTTAAGAAGCCAGCCTGAAGGGACAAAGAACAAAGAAGAAAAGACAGACACACACGTTAAAAGTACAAAAACCAGCCCGGGGATGGGGTGGGGGGTGGGATAATAATCCCATTACCTGACAGACTTAAACAAAAGAATCACAAGTTCAAGGCCAGCCCGGGCTACACTGCAAGACCCTGTGTCTCATTAAAAAATAAAAATACGCTGGGCAGTAGTGGCGTACACCTTTAATCCCAGCACTTGGGAGGCAGAGGCAGGCGGATCTCTATGAGTTGGAGGCCAGTCTGGGCTACAGAGCGAGATCCAGGAAAGGCGCAAAGCTACACAGAGAAACCCTGTCTCGAAAAACCAAAAAAATAAAATAAAATAAAAATAAAAATACAACCTTTCTAAAGCGAGAATACACAAATATGCTTGTGTTCTGTATCCTCCACTAGCTTGCAATAATCTAAAGAGCAAGGAACCTTCTCGATTCTCTTTGAAACCCTCACAGTGCCTCACGCATCACTCATTGACATTAGATGTGACAAAGATCAATACGTGATCACTGGTCCTCCATCACACACATCATCTAGAGCGATTTAATTTGATATTGCCTAAGATCTTTAGGACAACTCATTCTGAAATGAGAACTCGCCTCTGGTGACCAGAGCTGTGGACGTCAAGTTCTACACATTGGCAGCTTTGGGCAAGGTCAGTGCCCCAGTCAGGTGAACTTGAACCTGTGCCAATGACATTTATTTCCAGCAAGAGTCAGCTTGAAGCCGGGATGTCTACGCGCCATTTCTCAGGCCTGGAGCTTCGTGGCTGCCTACTGAGCAGGGAAGGGGAGGTCCGGTGGTTTGGTCTTCTGGACCTCCCTCACCCCACCTCAACAGGATGACACCTGACTGGGGGTTGACTGTGTGCAGCCCTGAAGCATGGGGCCTCTGCAAGGGGAACAGAAAGTGGTAGGAAAGCATCATCGAAAGGAAGTGTCAGAGCTGGCCTGAATCACTAGCGGACAAGGCCGGGCATGCACACGAAGAAGATTCAGGGCCCTATGGAGGCTCAGAACGGAGAGCACGGGGCAGAGCAGATGGACATACACTGCCCTGGAGCCCCTTCCTCTGCCCACACAGATGAGAATCCAGGGAACACCGGGGGAGTACCCAGAGTCCTTCTCTCCAGAGCCACGGCTTCTGCTGGGGAGCGCTCAGCTGTGCCCTTCAAAAACAGAGCCACCAGCCCTTCTGAAATATGCAAAAACTTCCTGATGTGTGAACCTCCTCCACGACTCTCACGGGCCTTGGTGAGACAGACACATGAAATAAGGCAGACTGTGCCGTATTTGCATGTGACCCCCCAATTAAAGTCACAACTCATCAGTTGAAATGATCTATTCTTGGTTCAGTTTGCAGATCCAACCCGACTAAACAGCTTCCTCGCTTGGTACATGCTGGTTGAACGTGGTGGGATGCTGATTCTGGAGGCAAGGTCAGAAGCACTCTAGCTCTCCACTGCCTCTCCGGCAGCCCTCTCTGACGCCACCCACCCGTGGTTCTCCAGGGAAGGGAGTTCTGGTGAATTTCCACAAACCTGTCACATTGCCCCCTTTTTCCCCCTGTGAACTCCTACCCTTTATTCAAGATTGTGTTCTTAGAATTTTTTTCTCTAATAAGGTGTCTGAATTCCTAATCATTCCTTTTTCAGGTCCCTGCTGCTCTGTAAATGGCCCAATTAGGATGCCTTTCCTTTTTTTCTCTCTGTTTCTCCCTCTACCTTTCTCTTTCTCTGCCCCTGCTTTCCATGGCATCTTTCTATGCAGCTTAGGCCCAGGTCGGTCTCCAACTCACTACTCTCTTTTCTCAAACCCTGGAGTGCTGGAATTACAGGTATGTACCACTATGCTCAGCTCAGTAACCATGGTTTATGTTTCCTCCTCCTATTGAACTAAGGTTTTCTGATACTAGAGAAGTCTAAAAAAATGGCACCTATGTTACCATCTGGTAACAGACTCATCTTCAAACATGCTGAGATTCCGTGTTCTTGTTTGAAGTACGTAGCAGAAATGCCAGGAGAGGAAATGCCCAAAGTCACATTTCATGAGATACATGGAACGGGAGAGATGGTTAAGAGCACTGACTATTCTTGCAGAGAGGACCAAGGTTGATTCCTAGCACCCACATGGTGGCTCACAACCATCCATAACTCTGGTCCCAGGGGATCCAGTGCCCTCTTCTGGCCTTTGTGGATAGTGGGCACACACATGGCACATAGGCATGTACATAAGCAAAACACCCATATACATAACATAAACAAATAGTTTTAAAAGCACTATTAAAAACACTAAAACTACTAAACCACATCAAGAACAAAATGAGTGAGGACAGAAAAGGCGGATGAGCTACAACATGACCACTCTACCATAAGGCCTGTCTGATTTCCAGTACAAAATGAGGCAGTAACAGGAAGCCCTGCCGTTTTCTAAAGAATGGTGGGCCAGTGAGGCACCATCACACAGAATGTTAGCCATTATGCTGCCGCTGTGAACACTGCAGACCAAAGAAAACGTATGATCCCATTGTCGGACAAAATTCTGTGGTTTGCCAGGACATTCAGTGTTCTAGAATTCAAATTCCAGGGGGAGGGGGACTAGTGAGTCCAAACAAAACCCAAAAGAAGAAACGGACCATGGCCAGAGTCATCATTGCCACACTGTATTCAGGTTACATGAGCATTTCTCAGGCTCTAGATTTGAAGATGCATTGAGACTCATCTCGAGAGTAACACTCTTCCACTTCAGAGGGCTGTGGATCAAAGCACATTTTCAACAGGACACGGAGTTGGGAGAAGAAGCAGGCATGCTACTGGATGCTGGAATACAGCAGTGGTTTGGGCTTCTTTCAGGGTCAGGGGAAAGATCAGCTGACTTCATTTACTGCATCAACAGCACATGATGTCCAGAAAAATCTGTTGGCACATATCTGCCCAGGACTAGACTGAGTTTAGCTCCATCAAGGCAGACACATGAACCTCTCACCAAAACAGCAGCCACAGTACCAGTACACAAGGAATTTGTGACCCTAACTGATGTATGTGGAAACAATGGGAATTACTTGAAATGGGGTTATAAGAATTTAGGTTTCGGATTCCTTCTGCCAAGGTCAAAGACTGTGAGGAAGGGGCCATTTGGTTGACAAAGACACTAGAAAATGGACAAAAATCCTCTCCAAAGAGAGCAAAAGGAAAACAGGAAAACCAATCTAAGAGGCTAGCCGATCAATATGAACTGAACACTGTAGTGGCTGAGACCACTCTCTTCTCATTCTGCTACCAACCACAAGGGCTGTGGAGCTGTGGGGCTTCCCCCCAAGTCACCTTGCCACTCTGGGGCTTGGGTTTCCCATCTGAAAGCAGACAGTGTGTTCTCTGGTGTAAAGAGACGACACTAAAAGGATGGCAATCCTCATTCTGGAATGCCACCAGCAGCGTAACAGTTATTAGGGCTCCGAGGAGTGGAGTAGCATGTCTGAAATGGACTCAGTCCTGAGTTCACAGTCTTAAAGACAACCCCCCTCCCTTGGGGGATGGAGAGATGGCTCAGAGGTTAAGAGCACTGGCTATTCTCCCAGAGGTTCTGAGTTCAATTCTCCAGCAACCACATGGTGGCTCACAACCATCTGTAATGAGATCTGGCGCCCTCTTCTGGCCTACAGACAGAACACGGTATACATAATAAAAATAAATAAATCTTTGAAAAAAAAAAAGAAAAGAAAAGAAAAAACTGTTCTCAGCTGATGCCAGAATTCACTTCCCCGCAGGGGGAGGTAATAATGCTGGGGTATGGTGGGGGGACTCGGATTGGTTGCTGTGAAGAACCAATCCAAAGCAGTCGCAAGAGCACAGATCGTTCCACCTGTGTTTCAGCTGCGCGGCCAGCCCTCCTGTTTCACTTTTAGGCCTTATTTACATGCCCTGAGCCCAAGAATAGCATCTTTTAAATGATGCGCTGCAGGTTATACCAGTCAAGGGGCGGCTGCCTGCTGCTGGTTTCCTGTTAAATAACCGACAGTTATTCTTGCCTCTCTCTTACCCTCCCTTTCTTTTGTCTGTCGTGGGAGAAGTGGCGCAGACTCATCATCCCTAGCGGGGAACGGCTGTGGAGAGCGGAGTTAAAGGAAGAGTATCAGGGCTTTTAGTTTACAGCTATGGACTCTGAAACACAGAGTCACAGCAGGGTCAAGAGCAGTTAAATGACATGAGCTCTCAAGCCAAACCTTCAAATGCCTGGAGGAAAAGATGTTGTCACTTAAGCCATCAGCCAGTGTGTCCAATGTCACCTGCCGGTCGGAGGCAGAAAGGGCATGGGGTGACATGGTTTGCTGCCAGTGTTCCCCCTAGGTGAATACATGAGGAGTTAAGCAGATAGCATCCGATTCTGATGAAACAAAATTCAACCTTTTGTTTTCCTTTCCCAAGTTCGTCCCAGTAATGAGATGAAACGTTTCTCCTTGTCATGAACCCATATGACCCCAACAGCGCCTGCCTTGGCTGTTTTATTTTGTGAGGAATGGTCTGGATTACCTAAAATGTATCATCTTTTAAAATCAAATTAAATTTTTATTCTTCCCGTTTCTAGTGTATTGGTATGTATAAGGCCTTAACATTCACTCACACAAACAAAAAGATGAAATTCGTTTTCTCTTAAGAAATAACTCATCTTGTGCCAAGGAGATGCCTCAGCAGTAACCTGTTTGCCACACACGCCTGCAGCAAGTTCCACCCTCAGAACATGTCTCCAGTTCTGGCACTCTTACAGAGAGGTGCAAGGTGGAGACGGGAGACTCAGCTGGAAGCTCCCAGGCTGCCTAGCCTGGAGTTCACTGAGCAGAACAGTTCAAGAAGCAAGAGGTTCCCTGCCTCACTCAGCAAGGTGGAAAGCAAGAAACCTGTAACTCACTTTGAGAAAGTCAGTCCACAGAAAAGAGACAAATGTCCCATACAGAAGAATTCCAGCATTTGTGTGGCTACCCCATCCTCACGGGCAGAAGCACATGTCCTTGGGGACATTTTGGGTCCTGATTTTCTTCTGAGGAGTACAATATGGGAATTGGAGAAAGGAGTAATTCGGCAAATACCACCCAGCCAGGTGATCCAAATCAGCACCAATAGTTACAGCTCAAGGAGATGCTGTTTATTTTCCTTGAGGTGTGGTGAGAATGACTTCAGCTCTGTGGTCCCCCAACCCCTAATGCTAATCTAAGTATGAAAAAAAGTCAGAAAAAATGCCAATAGCAGAGAATCTTACAAAGTACCAGATCAATACCCTTCAAAACTGTCAATACCATCAAAAAACAAGAAAGGTCTCAAACGACAGCCAAGAAGAACCTATAGAGACAGAACTGCCAACCAAGTGTGATACCGTGTCCTGGATGGGGTCCAGTAGAATATGGACCCTGGGTATAGACTCAGAACCTTCATTCACTAGACATAGACATTCCTTAGCACTCGTACTCATTCATGACTGTGGACTCATTCATAACTAATGTGCCACTCCAGGATAATCAGGATAATTGGAGGGCAGGTTACACAAACTATTTCCTCAAGTCTTCTGTACATCTAAAACTATTCATTTTTAAGCTTCTATTATTAAATAAAATCCCACAAATCATAGCACAGAATACATAAGAAAGACAACTTACCAGCTGTTGCTGAACAGAAAATAAAAAGCAAAAAGATTAAAAAAAAAAATCCAAACAGTTTTGCTTCAGTTCCAGGAGTCCACAAGTAAAACAGTAGCGAATAGAGACATCACCAGGGACCCACTAGATAGGGCCCTCGGTGATCATAGTCCTAAAGCCACATCTATAAGCACAGCGGAAGTGAAACTAACCACACTAGGCTATTTACCCTAACTTCTTCTCTCAATATGGAGATACGCTGTTTTCTATTTTCTATTTACCCCAACTTCCTCCCTCAATATGGAGATAAGCTGTTTTCTACTTTCATTTAAACTTCAATTGCATATGAACTGGGGATCATGCACCTCCGCCTGCTGTCTTCCCACAGTCAGACAGGATTTGACCACATTTCCTACCAAAACAGATTGCAGCATCTTGCCACAGCACACTTTCTCTGGGGGTAACTGCCATCCAGATGGATCCAGGGCAGGAGAGACAAAGGGCTGGTTCCCAGATACCCAAATGTGCATGACTGAGGGAGGTGGAGGAAGGATATGGTCAATAAAGCCAATTTTGACACAAACTCAACCTTAACCCCAAATACATTCCATCAAAAATAAAATGCTATTGGGCTTGATTGTAGAAAAAAAAAGTGGAAAACCAGATTCACATAATTCTTTTGAGAAATTAAAGTTTAGATCTCTTTTATTTTGAAAAAAATTGTATTTTTGTTTCCTTTTAAGATAGGGTCTCACTATGTAGCCTAGACGGGTCTTAACTTACAAGATCCTTATTTTTAAAAACAAATGTTTTAGAGTACTGCCCAGTAGAGAAGGAGGAAAATAAAAGCTCCTTCTTTGTGAAGGTTGGCTACCCTGTCAATCAGACTGAGTACACCTCCATCTGTGGACTGTTACTCCTGGGTGTCAGTTTGACCGTTACTAGGACAATGCTCAGGGACTCTAGGTGTGTATTTAGTCCAAAATGTGGGTCGGAAAGTGACAAAATCCTAACGTGGGCAGGATTGAAGACAAATATTTAGAGTATCTCAAAAACTGCTTTGAACTTTTGACAGGATGGGTCCTCCCTACATAAGCAAGATACTAAAATATCAATATGGATTTCAGAGACTTTTTCCCCTTTGGGTTTTTTGTATTTTATTTATTTATTTATTTATTTATTTATTTATTTATTTATTTATTTTTGGTTTTTCGAGACAGGGTTTCTCTGTGTAGCTTTGCGCCTTTTCTGGGACTCACTTGGTAGCCCAGGCTGGCCTCGAACTCACAGAGATCCGCCTGGCTCTGCCTCCCGAGTGCTGGGATTAAAGGCATGCGCCACCACCGCCCGGCTTGTATTTTATTTTTATACTTTTGGCCAATATAAATTTCAAAACAGAAAACCAACGTATCACAAGATCACCACTTACAAGCATACAAGACAAGCTTAGCTTGCCCCCTGCTGACGATTTTCTCGTCTCAGTGGCTAACTGTATTCAGAAGTTCTATTAGGTCACTTTAAAATAAGTTGGGTGAAGCAAGATCCTAATGAGTCTTAACCATAAAAACCCGGAGTCAGATATCGAGGGTGAAAGCTGAAAGAGCAGAGAAGCAGAGAAGCAGCCACTGGGAACTTCTTACCTCTAAGAGTCCTCAGACAGAATGGGAGCATGAATCCTGTCTCCACCTCCCAAGTGCTGGGATTAAAAGCATGTACCACCACCACCCAGCTCTGTTTCTCTTTTAGACTGGTTCAACCTTGTGTAGCCCAGGGGTGGCCTTGAACTCCTGATCTTCCTGCTTCCTCCTCTCATGTGCTGGGATTAAAGGTATGTGCCACTACTGCCTGGCCTCTATGGCTAACTGGTGGCTAGCTCCTCCCTCTGATCACCAGGCAAGCTTTATTTGTCAGAACACAAACAAAATATCACACAACAGTTGGGGAGCTGTTAAAAATACCTGGGTTCTTTATGGCAGTCCTTAGCACATGACACCAGACACCCGAATGCTAGGCTGGTTAGAAGTTTGGTCACCCTGACAGCTGAATTCCCATTGAACTCATCAACATATCAAAGCCAATGAAAGAGAATTTGAAAACACCCCACACCCATCACTGCTGTGCTCTCCAGCATTAGCAGATGAACTGCCCAAGTGTCCATCAAAAGACAACGTGTCTTCTCTCCTGCATCAGCTCCCACCCATCCCTCAAATCAAAGGATTAAGTAGAACATTTCCTCTTCCTAATCCATCAAATTCAACCCCCCAACGTTGGATCTAAATGCAAATCCACTGCCATTTTGCATCACCCCCTTGACCTCGGATTCCTCGCCAGCTACTACCCCACTTATCTGTACTTCCTCACAACAAATCTCCAAGTTATCTGAAACCCCCCTCCTCTCTTATGCATCTATTACAAGCTGTCCTACTTTGTGTTCTCTTGCTGAGATAACACCCTAACCAAAGCAACTTCAGGAGGAAACAGTTCATTTGGTTTACACTTCTAAGTCACAGTCCAACCATGAGGAAAGGCGGGTCCAGAGTTTGAGCAGGAAGTAAAACCATTGGCTTGCTCCCAGGCTCACATTCAGCTACCTGTCTTATACAACCTATGCCCACCTGCTCAAAGATGATACCATGCAAGTGAGCTGGGCCCTCTTCCATCAGTGAGCCATCAAGAAAATGCCCCCTAGACCAATCTGATAGAGACAATTTTTCAATGAAGTTCCCTCTTCCAACTGTGTCAAGTTGATAACCAAGACTGGCAATCACATAAACCTACTCCCATCAAGCTGGGACCCTTCCTCTTCCCCCAAAACTGTTCTCATCGCAGTCCTCCAGTGATCCTGATCAACTCAATCCTCATTTCCTTGACTCCTCAGCAGTGTCTGACCCTGTTCCTTGACACTGTTTACTCAGCTCCTAGGTCTCCCACACTCAACCTGGGTTTTCTTCCATCTCCTAGATGTACCCAGCCAGTCTCCTTGTTAGTCACTAGTCTTCTCTCTGATCTGTTAATAATAGAATACCCCAGGGCTTAGACCTCAGTCTCTTCTTTTACCCTGTTTCACAACTTAAAACTTCAGCATACATCTAAAGCTCTCAACTGGGATCTCAAGATATTACCTCTTTCATGGTTCATCACTCACTAGGCATTTCAAATACAACAGAATCAAAGCCAGCCCCTCTGAAACATCTCATATCAGATAATGACAACTACATCATCCCCTGCCTTGATCCAAAAGCTGTGGTCTCTCACTTGATGTCTCACTTTTTTCCCCCATAATTCCACACTGAGTGGAAGACCTACTGAAATCATCAAAAATGTTTTCAGCATCTTACCACTTCCATGGCTTTCTACCCTGAGTGGAGGCACAATAATGTTTTGTCTTATTCAGTGCTTCCCAAGCCTTGAAGACATTGAAGTCTGTCTTAGTGAGGGTTTCTATTGCTAAGATGAAACACCCACCATACCCAAAGTAAGTTAGGGAGGAAAGGATTCATTTGGCTTATATTTCTCATCGTAGTTCATCATCAAAGGAAGACAGAACAGGAACTCAAACAGGGCAGGAATCTGGAGGCAGGAGCTGATGCAGAGGCCATGGAGGAGTGCTGCTTACTGGCTTGCTCCCCATGGCTTGCTCAGCCTGCTTTCTTATAGAACCCAAGACCACCTGCCCAGGGATGGCACCACCCTCAATGGGCTGAGCCCTTCCCCATTGATCAGTAATTAAGAAAACAGCCTACAGGCTTGCTTACAGCCAGATCTTATGCAGGCATTTTCTCAACTGGCATTTCCTCCTTCAGATAACTCTAGTTTGTCAAGCTGACATAAGACTAGCCAGCATAGACTCAATCGTAGAGGATTTCTGTTTTATACATGTTAATTTTTTGAGATACATATTGACAAATGTAACAAAATCCAACACGATGACAAACAGGGAAGAGGTTGGGGCTGGACTATAAACCTGAGAACAGAGAGGTGATACCTAAAACCGCAGAACTCTGGGGAATCACCAGAAAGAGACAGGATCAAGTGACTCCTGCAGAAGACCAGTCAGTATCTTGACATGAGACAGAGGTATCCACAAGAGTCTGAAAAAAAATAATAAAAAAATTCTAGAGTGGGGACCCCTATCCTAAAATATTTTCAGGGAAGCTAATTCATTTTTGTTGACAGGAGGGTGATATTAAGATGATTTGAAAAAAATCTCAATCTTGACCAGAACAGTTTCAGAGTGGTGGTGGCACCAACATCAGAGCTACCTCAACTCTAGTGGGAAGTAAGGAATTGGAAACATCACGTCTTCCAGCCTTTATTAATGTGAAGAATTCTTAATATCTGGCCCATGGACAAAGGAGATCATGAAAGGGTTTCAAGACAAATTATTCCTATCTCCAGATGGAGATACATGGTGTCTCACCCAGTGTTTTCTCGAGTTAGCAAGAAAGATGCGTCGTTCATCTGAGACTCGGGGAACCTATAGGCTGTAAAGCCTACACAATCAAGCTAATACCTGATTCTTGCCTAGTGTCTTTCAGGAAAATCAGAGCTTAGATTTCATCACAGTGAAGGTCTAATGCTCATGGTGTGTGGGATTTCTACCCAGGCTCCCCCTATGTATGCCTGGGCTCCTAAGCCCCCATGCAGGGGCCACTCACATCCACATTCCTGAAACAGGTACTTGAATGCTCTTTTGGGAGGGTCGGGGAGGGGGGAAGAAAAGAAAAAAAGCATTGAGTCTCCCACTTGAGCCCATATGTAACTTCGTTTTGTGTCTATTTGTCTCCTTTACTTTGGCTGAAGGTACAGAAATAAATCATTGTCCTAAACCTGCCAGTCACCTTGATTCCAGAGAAAACACAGCCTGGAAGGGCAGGCTCGTGACCATATAAGGACCATTAGCAGTGATGTCAGGGCTGCACCCTGGAGCGTGAAGTGATTGGATGATCTTGTAGGAGCCAGATGGATCTCCTGGAGGGACGTCAGCAATAAAGACTGAGACAAGGATCAACCCGAGCACACCTTACCCAGGGCTGTTTAAATAAACATGCCTCTTGCCTCCTGTCTTCCAATTCTCCCATAACCTTTAAAAACTAACGCTTATGTCAACACCCCCAAAGACAGGCTTGGGTGTGGGGGTGTGGGAGGTGGGGGGAACCACTGGTCTCCTTTATCTGTTCCTCTTCCCAACACGGTCGGCTGTGCTCGTGACACGTGGCCCAGCCTCGCTGGTGGAAATGGTCAGAGCCCAGGCTTTTGCTTTAAGAACTCTGGCTACACTGCACTCCCGTCCCGCCTCCTCGGAGGGGTGGGGGGGCTTCTTTAAATAAACTGTCCCGTCAGTACTAGCCAGGTCCGGTTTGCCGATCCCCAAGAATTCCTCCGCACCCACCCACCCACCCACGGGATCAGGATGCACGGCCCCTCCCAGTTCGAGAGAGCCGGAGCCGCCGCCGCCGAGACTGGGCGGGGCTCGGCCCGCGCGCGCGCGGCCTTCTGGGAAGAGCCGTGCGGTACGCTCCATGCGCTTTCACGACAGTCCCGGGTTGCTTTGCGGCTGGCAACTTCAGCCGTGGTGTGTACTACAGTAGTGTGGCGGTAGCCTCCTACACCGCGCCGAGATGAGACAGAAGAGGAAAGGTGCAAAAAAAAAAGCGGGACGAGGGGCAAGGGAGGCGGTGGATGTCCCGCGAGAACAGGCCGAGTCTCCCATTCCCACGGGATTCGGCTCCCTTGTCCGCAACGCTTCGACTTGGGGTGGGCTGGCCTCCTTTTATCTGCGTGCTTTGTGAACCAGTCTCTTCTCCTGATTCCTCTTTCAAAATGACTTACGTGTTGTCCTTTGTGTGGATGGGTGAATGGAACCGTTATTCGAAGACGGGTCTTTACGGGAGTTAAGGTGGGAGGTGGGTTTAGCGCCTTGCCGTTTAATTCGTGGCGACTTGATTGAACGTGTTTGTTTGGATTGTTTTTAAATCTTCAAGTAGGGAAGGCGTTGGTACGTCCCTAAAAGTGGGGATTATCCATGCGGTTTGTGCAACAGCTTTACGTGAACTTACTCCCATTTATTTTACCTCCGGGGTAGCCTGGAGCAATGCTTTGCAGGTTTTTCAACAGAATGAAGTCATTTTGTTTTGTTTTTTGTATTTTGGGGGTTGTTGTTGTTTGTTTGTTTTTGAGACAGGGTTTCTCTGTGTAGCTTTGGTGCCTGTCCTGGAGCTCACTCTGTAGACCAGGCTGGGCTCGAATTCACAGAGATTTTGCCTGGCTCTGCCTCCCAAGTGCTGGGATTAAAGGCGTGTACCACCACCGCCAGGAAGAATGAAGTCATTTTTTGTTTGTTTGTTTGTTTTTTGTTTTTGTTTTTCGAGACAGGGTTTCTTTGTGTAGCTTTGTGCCTTTCCTGGAAGTCACTTTGTAGCCCAGGCTGGCCTCGAACTCACAGAGATCTGCCTGCCTCTGCCTCCGGAGTGCTGGGATTAAAGGCATGCACCACCTCCGTCCCAGCAGAATGAAGTCCTGTTTTTTTTTTTTGTTGTTGTTTGTTTGTTTTTTTTGGTTGTTGTTGTTGTTGTTTTGAGACAGGGTTTCTCTGTGTAGTCTTGCGCCTTTCCTGGAACTCTAGACCAGGCTGGCCTCGAACTCACAGAGATCCGCCTGCCTCTGCCTCCCGAGTGCTGGGATTAAAGGCATTTTTTTTTTTAAGTATTTGTAAAACATTCCACTCTTATCTCTGTACTGCCCTTGAGCAGTTGGTCAGAGAATGCTTGTTGGTTGTCAGAATAATAGCTGGGTATTGAGCCTTTACCAATCATTTTGAAGTTGTGTCATCTAAATTTATACTTAGTACGTGGAGCTGACTGGTCATGGTGCACCTGTAACCTGGAGAAGCATCACATGAACACTAAGTGTGTTGTTGGTCACTGCTCCTTGGCATTAACTGGAATTTCCCTTCCACACAACATGTCCTGTGTCCTTGTCACATCAAACACGACATGCACTAGATTAATTTAATCTTACATCGCTGCAACGTCACTCTTTTGTCTCTGTCACCAGCACCTTAGTTCTTATTTTGACATCACCTCTTAAATTTGTGTATTTACCCTCGTTCCCTCTACCATTTTTTGCTTTTTGTGGACATTTGTTTTTGTTGACTCTGACATCTGTCTTCTGAGATTTGTCTGTAGGCACTGGTGCCTTCGCGGTAAAGGTTTTCATTGAGTCTTGTAGACTGTTTGTTGTTGGATGTGTACGGGTGTGTGGTATTTGCATCCGTGTGGGTGGGTGAATAGGCCAGAGGAGGAGTTTTGTCACACTACACCTTACTCCCTTGAGACAAGATCTGTCACTAAACTTGGAGTTAGGCACCCAGCAAGCCCCAGCAATCCTCCTGCCGTAATCCCGAATCACGTCCTCTGTGGCCCCCTCTTTCACACATTCTTGGTTTATAGGCATTAATGTAGGTATGCCTAGCTTTTAACATGGGTGCTGGGATTCGAACTCAGGTCTTCACATACGGATTTTTAATGTGCTGTTCAAAAGCCTTTTGTTTAGCATCTAAATTGATGTATCTTTATTTTCCTTTCTGATTTATTTATATTGATAACCTCACTTTCTTTAAAAACTTTCATTTTTTAAGTTACAGAGTTGAGAATGTATAATTCTGAGAATGTATAATACAGTAGAATGTATAATCTACTGTTGCCTTTAATGCCTTTGCCTAGTGGCCAGTGTTATGTCTGCTTATTGAACCCTGTTTAGACAGCCTGTGTTCAAGTTAGATCTCCTTTCACCAAAATAGGTTGTTCTTAGGCCTGGCATTGGTCCATCCTGCATGTTCCCCGGTAGTTTTTCACATCTTTGTTCTTACCAACCCAGCCTCCTGCCACCTCAGTCAAGTCTTCTGCAGAAGTCTTATACACAGAAAGATGAAAGCAGTCTTAATATCGTTTTAACACACACACATGGAAAGGTGGCTCAGCGGTTAAGGGCACTGACTGCTCTTCCAGAGGACCCGGGTTCAAACCCCAGCACCTACATCATGGCTAACACACACACATGCACACAGATGGGGCTATGAGAATATGAATATGCAAGCTGACAGGATGCTGCCTCATTTTCTGCTCACCCCACACCCCAAGTCCACCTCCGTCCCACGGCCTCTGAAGCACCTTTGTAGAACTGAGAAGTGCTGGAAAAGTGTTTACTCTGACTGTACATGTCCTTTGTTCTCACTGTTTTGTATGTGTTAGCTTTGCTGTATTAAGTCAGTGTGGTACACAGTACACAGTATGTGAAAAAAGCGTGACCTGAGATTTAACCTTGCTATTTACAATGATGTCTTAACTTGCTTGATCCATTTTTTTTTAACAGCTATCAAACAGGATAACGATACCAGCTTTACAGTGTTATCGTGAGTTTCAAATGGGACTAAATGAAAGGTCTCAGTAACTTCCATGGCTTTCTTATCCACACTTCTTTGATGACTTCTTTATTTTTTCACACCAGCTGGCAGGAGACATATTTATTGCTATCACCCAAGCTAAGATACCACACCACTGTCGCCAGCTGTTAAAAGATGGGCTCTCCTGACCCTTAAAGAAAGAGCTGAGATTGTCCTGGCTTGGATCGGTGCCCATGCTTGGATGAGCCATTTGTGGTTGACTGTAAGATGATATGACAAACATGTCAGCGTCTCCTGTTTCTGTGGAGAAAGGGGGGCTGCCAAGACAGGATCATGCAGGTCTACAGATGGTATCTTAGAAATGCAGCTAGAGCCTTAGATGGGCCAGGCAAATTGGTACATGCTGTATGAGCTCAGCACTGGGTCAGCTGAGGCAGAAAAATCATAAGTTCAAGGCCCGTCTGGACAAATAGCAAATTCAAGTCAGCCTGAGCTATATAGTGAGAAGAAAGCTAAAAGCCCCTGGACACATCTTTATGAAACAGGCAGGTGTCTGTTCAGTCTGTTCTAAGATTGAGTTAGTGCATTATGGGACAGGCAAAGTCCTGCTCCGCCTCCCTCACTGTGATTGAATTAGTGCATCGGAATGTTCTCTGTGCACTTGCTAGTGTTCATCATTGCTACTCTGTAGTGAAGGGCTGGGCATTTAGTTCCTTTGGCCCTTCCCTGGATTGGTAGGTTCTTTTTGTTTGTGATTGTTTCTACAGTAGTCTTCCTTTTTTGTTTCCTGTGTCTGTCTGCAATATCCTCTGTCTTCTGCTTCTTTAGGGAGCTTCACATACATGAAGGTGGGGTTGTTTGTTTGTTTTCTGAAGGGGGGCATTAATTGAAAATATGAAAGATATGTTTGGATTGTGAACAATAGAGACTTAGTGTCTCCTGCTCTTGAGTCATGTGTTTGGCATGTTTGAAATTGTTTTAGAAGCTAGATGCCCCCAGAGCTGTTCTTCAGATGATTTTGGAAGGAAAATTACTAAGTGAGATTGTTAAATCTGTACCGAGGGCTGGCAAGATGGCTCTGTGGTAAGGGCACTTTCCACCAAGCCCGACAACAAGCCAGGAACCCTGTAGTGGAAGGAAAGAACCAACTCCTGACCTACACACTTAAAATTGCATATGTGCACACATACAAATGAATAAATGTAAAAAAATGTTGATGAGATTTTTGCTGTTGTTGAAAAATCTTTGCAGGAGATCTCAGCCCTGCTGAGCTGATGATGCTGACTATAGGAGACATTATCAAGCAGCTGATTGAGGCCCATGAACTGGGGAAAGACATCGATCTAAATAAGTAAGTGCATCTGGAAGAGGCACTCTTGTAGACTTGTTCTTAGGGAACAGGCTGTCTGACTGTCTGTCTGTCTGATACATGGTCTCACTCTGTAGCCCAAGCTCTCTTCAGTCTCAAGCCATTCCTCTTGCCTAAGCCTTCCAAGCAGCAGAATTCCCGGCACGCCCCCTGTGCCTGGCAGGAGAGTCGTTCTGTGAACTGTCCAACGCTACTTGTTTTCTGTGTAGTGGTTGAGAATCACAGCTCTCTGCCTTGTACTGTCACCTGCTTCCCCATGATAAAACCGAGTCACAGTCTCTGATCTAATTGCCTCCAGCCTTCATTGGGCACTCCCCGTATCCCAGGCACTGTTAGGAGGGCACTGCAGGTGATAACTGAATTAACCCTCTCAGAAGCTGAAGGAGGGGTGTCTTTCCTAGGGTTACTATTGCTGTGATGAAACACCGTGACCAAAGTAACTTGGAGAGGAAAGGGTTTATTTGGTTTATACTTCCAGGTAACCATCTATCAGTGAGGGAAGTCAGGGCAGGAACTCAAAAGGGCAGGAACTGATGTGGAGGTCATGAAGGAGCGCTGCTTACTGGCTTGCTCCCAATGGCTTGCTCAATCTTTTTGTTTGTTTGTTTGTTTTTTGTTTTTCGAGACAGGGTTTCTCTGTGTAGCTTTACGCCTTTCCTGGAACTCACTCTGTAGCCCAGGTTGGCCTCAAACTCACAGAGATCCGCCTGCCTCTGCCTCCCGAGTGCTTGGGTTAAAGGCGTGTGCCACCTGCACCCGGCTTGCTCAGCCTTTCTTATAGAACCCAGGCTATCAGCCCAGGGATGGTACCACCAGAAATAGGCTGGGCCCTCCCTCATCAAGAACTAATTAAGGAAATGCCCGACAGGCTTGCGTACAACTTGATCTTAGGGAGGCATTTTCTCTGTTGAGGCTCCCTCTGCTCCAGTAACTAGCTTGTGTCAAGTTGACATAAAACTAGCCAGCACAAAAACTGACCCCTTGTCAACTTGACACATAAACACACTTTTCAGTTAGAACTTCTCCTTTCTATTTTTTTTTTTTTTTTAGATTTTATTTTTTTATTATGTATACAGCATATATGACTGCAGGCCAGAAGAGGGCATCAGATCTCATTACAGATGGTTGTGAGCCACCATGTGGTTGCTGGGAATTGAACTCAGGACCTCTGGAAGAGCAGTCAGTGCTTTTAACCTCTGAGTCATCTCTCTAGCCCTTTTCCTTTCTAATTTATCCCCATGATGGCACGTTAATATTAATATCACAATATAAAACATAAATAACTTCAAAGTCCCACAGTCTTTACAATTCAAACAGATTAAAAGTTCAGTCTCTTTAAAAATCCAAAATCCCTTTAAAGGTTCAAAGTCTCTCAACTGTGGGCTCCTGTAGAAATCAAAATTAAAGCTGGCCAGTAGTGGTGCATGCCTTTAATCCCAGCACTTGGGAGGCAGAGGCAGAGGCAGGCAGGTCTCTGTGAGTTCGAGGCCAGCCTGGGCTACAGAGTGAGTTCCAGGAAAGGCGCCAAAGCTACACAGAGAAACCCTGTCTCAAAAAACCAAAAAAGAAAGAAAGAAAGAAAAAGAAAAGAAATCAAAATTAAGTTAAATACTTTCTTTTTCAAGAGGGAAGAACCAAGGCACAGTCACAATCCGAACAAAACCAAACCAAATTCCTACAATGTAATTAATTCAATGTCCAGGGTCTGGGATTCACTCATGGTCTTCTGGGCTCCTCCAAGGGACTTGGCCCACTTCTCCAGCTCCGCCCTCTGCAGCACACACAGTTCGTCTTCCAGGCTCTGACTGGCTCCACTCCACTGCTGCTGCTGTTCTTAGTGGTCACTCCATGGTACTGGCATCTCCAAAATATTGGGGTCTTCTACTGCAGCTAGGCTGCACTTTGACCAGTAGCCTCTCCTGAGCTCTCTTCATGGTGCCAAACCCCAGCTTTTCAATTACCCCTCCATGGCCCCTTCAGTCCTGGGGTTTGACTCCACTGCTATTCTGGGTGCACCTTCACCAATGGCTTCTCAGCAGTGCCAGGCTTCAGTTGCTCTCCATGATTCCTTCATGGCTACTTGGGAGACACATGACCAGGTTTGGCTGCCAGCACAAGGTACAACCTTGGCCACCTCTGAACACAGTTTGCACGTTCTGACTCTGAGGAAACACTTCCCAGAAGATTGTACCTCAGCTGGTCTCTTCTTAATCACAGCTGATTCTTCAGCTCCAGCTGACCAGCATCCATTGTCCCAACAAAACAAAGGTTTAACTTTAGTGATTCTGGTCTCTAATTAATAGTAGCTGACTTTTTCAGCTCCAGCTGACTAGATACCACATATTTGTCACACAAATGGCTGTGTAGTTAGTCTTTGCTTCCCTCTGAAACTTCACAAGCCAGACCTCCTCCATCTGCACTGCTCTCACCAGTCTTATCTCCCAAGCTCCTACAGAACAGCCCTCTGAGCTCTCAACCCTCAGTGGCTTTTCTAGGCCGAAGTTCCCAAGTCCTCCTACAATTCTCCCCAAAGCAACATGGTCAGGTCTGTCACAGCAATATCCCACTATCCTGGTACCAGTTTCTTAGTTTGGGTTACTGTTGTTATGATGAAACACCGTGACCAAAAGCAACTTCTGGAGGAAAGGGATGATTTCATCTTTCAACTCTCAGAACACACTTCCTCACTGAGGGAAGTCAGGCGGGAACTCCAAGCTGGAACCTGGAGGTAGCAGCTGATGCAGAGGTCATGGAAGGGTGCTGCTTACTGGCTTGCTCCCCATGGTGTGTGCAGCCTGCTTTCTTAAAGAACCCCAGATCACCAGCCCAGAGGTGGCACTACCCATAATGAGCTAGAGGAAAAGCTATAGAGTAGAATACTTTCATAGCCAAAAGAAGACAATTACCGACTCATTTATTCCTTTAGCAAATGCTTTCTAATCATGGTGTTCAAAGAAGGGGTTGGGTACAGCCATCTTAAGAATCACTAATTAAGAAAATACCCTACAGGATTGTTGATGGCCCAGTTTTATGGAGGCATTTTTCTCAACTGGGGTTCCCTCCTCAGATGACTCTAGCCTATGTCAAATTGACCTAAAATTAGCCAGCACAAGGGGCCGTCAACATGGTCTAGTAGGTAAAAGTAGGTAAAAGGATGGAGGAAACCACCTCCCCAGAGCTGTCCTCTGTCCTCTACACTGCCAGAGTGACACATGTACATAGGCATGTGCACACGTATTTAAAAACAAAATTAAACTTAAAAACAAATCAAAACAGTATGGGGTAGCTACTGGTGTCATCCTCACCTGACAGATGGGTGATCTGAGTAGTAGAGAGGTAAAGTAAGTTATCCGGGGTGAGTAGTCATCCACAGAGTGGGGGTTTCGAACCCCCAAAGCCCAGTGCTCTCTTTGTGCCATCGTTTCACATCCCATTTTTCTCCTGTCTCCTTGGAAACACCTCTGCCAGGAGCACTCTGTGTGGTGCTCTTCATCTTATCCCAGCCCTGTCTACTGTAAAACCTCTTCCACACGTTCATGTTCACCTTGGTCTTTGTTACACCCTCGAATGAGTGATCCTTCATCTCTGCTTCTGATCCTTCATCTCTGCTTCTCATTTTCTTTACTGCATTTGCTCTTTATCCACAGAGAAAGGGTTCTCCCCACGATGTCATGTAATCACCACGTCTGCGACCCTTTTTTTTTTTTTTTTTTTTTTTCCGGTGCCTGTCCTGCATCTTGCTCTGTAGACCAGGCTGGCCTGGAACTCACAGAGATCCGCCTGGCTCTGCCTCCCAAGTGAGTGCTGGGATTAAAGGCGTGCACCATCACTGCCTGGTTCCATGACTTCTTGTAGACCCAGTTCTCTGTTTCTTAGGGTGCCTGTACCTGTTGCATGAATCTTAATTTGTCTTATAGTAAAAACTTGTAGCCAGATATCAGGTTAAATACTGAAAGATCAGAGGAAGCAAGCCACAGCCACTTCTCACCTCACCAACTCCTCAGCCAAAAGGGGAAGATCCTATCTCCATGAATCCTCAGACTGAATGTTCCTGAGTCCTCAGCCAGAAGGGCTGAGTTCCTGTTTCCTCCCGCCTTATATTCCTTTCCCTGCCCAGCCATATCACTTCCTGTCTCAACCTTCCTAGTGCTGGGATTAATGGCATGTGTGCTTCCCAAATATTGGGAGCAAAAGCATGAGATCCCAAGTGCTAGGAGCTGGGATTAAAGGTGTGTGCCACCACTGCCTGGCTCTGTTTCTCTCCTAGACTGAGACAAATTCATATAGTCCAGGTTGGCTTTGAACTCACAGAGATCCAGATGGATCTCTGCCTCCCAAGTGCTGGGATTAAATGCGTGTGCCACCACTGCCTGGCGTCTGTGTTTAATCTAGTGACTGGCTCTGTCCTCTGATCTTCAGGCAAGTTTAATTTGTTAGAGTACAAACAAAATCTCACCACATGTACCCAACCCCTTCTTTGAATACCATGCTTAGAAAACATTTGCTAAAGGAATAAGTGAGTTAGTAATTGTCCTTTTCTGACTGTGAAAGAATTCTACTCTGTAGCTTTTCCTACAATGTCTTCAATGACATCCCTGTGTCTGCTGCCTGAGACCTGAGTTTTCGTCTCCCTAACTTCCCCAGCACATGTTAATGTCCTTTCTGCATTCTGGAAGCAACCTTTACATGTGGTAGGTATGTGTATGGGCTTAGCCACAGCACATCCCATGAAAGAACTGTGGCTCATATTTGACATACCACACATGTGGTTAGTCGCCTGTGCGTGCTAGCTATTCAGTTATCATTTATTGAAAACACTGTGAGCATTTATTGAAAACACTGTGAGCAACCCACAGATGTTTCTAGGTGGGTCAGTTAGAAGACAGTGTAACGAGTAGAATTTGGCTAGTTGGGCACAAAGAAAGGGAAAGCTGGTCAAATTGTAGGGAAAATTAAGGGACAAACTGGACATGGTGACACACACCTGTAATCTCAGCATTCAGGGGGAGAGATAGGATTTTGAGTTCAAAGCTAACCTGAGCGTAGCAAGACAAATGGGAGAGGGGTTTAGGAATTAATTATCTGAGTGAAGGATGCTCTTGGGGTTACAGATAGGGTCATAGTCAGGAGGAGACATGGAAGGTTTGTTTTGTTTTTTGTTTTTCGATAGTTAAGGTAGATCCTAGAATTTGTGTTCTGGTTTTTGATTTGTGTTGCTGTTGCTTTTGTATATTATATTTTATCCAAGAAAGTCGTTCTTGATCAGGGTGATTTCTTCTCAGGGGACATGTGGCAATGTCTAGACAGTCTTCCACACACAGTTCCAAATGTCAGTAGTGAGGCTGAGAAAAGGTAGGTAGGATCAGGGTAGTTCTTTAGGGTGGAAGCTGGGGTGCAGTTGGGAAAGAGACCATAACTGGGCCCCACAGTCCTATTTTACCTCTGGGTGTTTGGGGTTAAGAAAAACAAGGAGGTTGCTAACAGATTTTGTACTTTATCTCCTTAATGTTCACAGATTGTTAAGCTGCCCCTGTCACTTGGTGGAGGGTAGAGGAGTGGCAGATGTTAATGATGTTGTGTACCCATCATCCTTTCAGTAGCTTGTGCTGAAATGCTGTGCTACTGATAACAGTGAGTGCTTTGCTTTCAGGGTCAAAACCAAGACAGCTGCCAAGTACGGCCTTTCCTCCCAGCCCCGCCTGGTGGATATCATCGCTGCAGTCCCTTCTCGCTATCGGAAGGTCTTGGTTCCCAAGTTAAAGGCAAAACCCGTCAGGACTGCCAGTGGGGTGAGTGACTGCCCTGGGAATAGTGGTGGAGGTGGCCAGGCCGTGGTGGGGAGTCCAGACTCCTGAAGTCTGTCATGCTGTGTGCTTGAGTGAAGGAGGTCTGCACACGGTGCTCAGAGGGCCGAGGAGGAAGCAAGCCAGCTAGTGTGCTTAAAGGAGCACATGTTTTTGTAGTGTCTTAAAGGTCGAGGCTTGGTCATTTAACAGTGTGACAAAGGTGACCCTCTTATGCTGATAGTTTCCAGTTGGTACTTCTAAAGTGCATATAATGGTGCAGGGTAGGGTATTTTTTGTTTTTTTTTAATTTATTTATTTTTATTTTATGTGCATTGATGTTTTGCCTGCATATATGTGTGAGGGTGTCAGATCCCTTGGAGCTGTCATATGGGTGCTGGGGATCGAACCCAGGTTCTCTGGAAGCCAGTGCTCTGATCCACTGAGCCATCTCTCCAGGCCCAGCAGGGTAGTTTTATATATGGTGATTGTGGAGTAAATCTCTTAATAAGGAACACTGTGGGTGTCCAGAGATTGGGGTTCCCCCCAGCAAAAGGAAGAAGTAAAGCCCCAGCAGAAAGCTTGGCACTTTCGTGACCTGTGAGTATGCTTGTATGATCGGGCAGGGGACAGGGGATCAGCCTCAGAGGGTGCTGGGAGCAAGAAAGGAATAGGAAAGAAAGCGCAGAGGTAGGAGGGGCATGAAGGGCTGGCATTCGCAGACAGGGAGTGCAGCAGACTGGCGGGAACTCAGAGTTCATTTGACTGATGATTTTCTTTTTGAGACAGTTTCACTATATAGGACACACTGGCCTTGAACTCGCATTTTGTTCATTTGAGAAAATGGGGGGGGGGCTTGTTTAGGATTAGCTTGTAAACAGTCATGTACAACTGGCAAAGAAACCAAATAACAAGAAACCATTTCAGGGGTCTGTGCAGGGCGGTGATGTGAACAGGACAGGTTTTCAGAGAGTTAGTCTAGGTACAGCATGCACAGTAGTTCAGAAAAATAAGGCCGTATTGGACACTCTGGTTCTAATCTCTGTGAAGCAGTAAGGGGCTGAATTGGGGATTGAAGCTCTGAGATCTAAAGGCTGATGTGTGAGGCCAGCGGAAATGGGCAGAATCAGGATCAGGGTCCGTTGGAAAGGTGTTCCAGGGTTGAAGTCCGTGTTCCTGATGTGACCCAGCATTTCTGGTCTGCTGTCTGGATCAGGATGTGATATGGCTACTTTAGTGGCCTGGTCTTCTGGATTCTGACATTTGTGGACAGTTAAACCCCACAATTTTAACATACAGTGTGCTATCAAGTCTGATGCTGTCAGTTCTGATGCACATACATTACTAACAAGTGCTTGTACCACACACAAACTCTTAAAAAATAAAAAAGAAAACCTGGGAATTTCACTTGTGTCCCTTGCTGCCCTTTCGTCACACCCACTGTCTCAATGACATCACAGTTCAGAATCCCTGCTGCACCTGGTTGCCATGGCTCCTCAGAGCACACCTGTCCTGTCTTTCCCTGATTTCATTATCTTCACACCGAAGATTGTTAGCTGGTCATTTCCTAACATGTTTTCAGTTTGGTTTAACTAATGCTGCTTTGGTAATACGCACACACGTGTGTACTTACATAAACACACTTCCATCTGTTTCGGGGTGTCTTGACCTGTCAGCAACTGTATTTGGAGATCAGTACTCCAGTTTCTTCAGCCCTGGCCTTCATTCTGGTTCTCTCTGTTGCATGTACAACTTCCTCTCTGTCCGTAAGAAATCTAGCTCATGTGAGCCTTAGTGTGTCTCTGTCGGGTCACCTACCTCCTGTGTTAATATCTTTTTTTCCGAGACAGGGTTTCTTTGTGTAGCTTTGCGCCTTTCCTGGAACTCACACTGTAGCCCAGGCTGGCCTCGAACTCACAGAGATCTGCCTGCCTCTGCCTCCCAGTGCTGGGATTAAAGGCGTGCGCCACCACCACCCGGCCCGTGTTAATATCTTAATAGCCTTAAAATCTCTGCTGCCAGCCCTTTTCTCAACAGCATTTTCCCCTGGAAAGTGCAGCTGGACTCTGTCTGGTGCTCTGAGGTTTTGCACATAGACTCTCTGGATCAGTCAGGTCCCTGACTTCCTACTCCTGCTATAGATTGAAATCTAGTGTCCATGGAATTTGAATAATAGTGATTAGGTTTATTTATAATATTATATAGAACAACCTTTGTTGGCTATTTTAGCAAAGTAATTAGATAATAAGAATCACCATGACCTTAAAAATTAATTGCCAGGTCTGGGCTTACAGCTCAGTGGTAGAATGCTCAAGACCCTGGATGTAGTCTCTAGCACCACAAATTAATAATAATAGTTCCTTATTCTGTACTTAACCATAAAACCAAATACAAAGCTCATATATGCAATTCATATAAACGTTCTAAATATTATCAGCCTAAAAGAACACGGCTTTAGGGGATAGTACCATCCGTATCTTGAGGGAGATACTCAGGTTTCTTTTCAGATCGCGTCAGTCTTCCCTTTTCATATCTTGAAGACCCTTATGTGCCATTCCAGTTATGTGCCTTCACTCTAAAGGTAACCGATCTGTAGAATTGTGTTAATTTTTCAATGATAGCTTTTTGATTAATCTTTCTTTTATAGATTGCTGTTGTGGCTGTGATGTGCAAACCCCACAGATGTCCACATATCAGCTTCACAGGGAATATATGTGTGTAAGTAGGATTTTGATAAGTTGATGTGTGTTTCTTTTCTTTCTTTCTTTTATTTTTTTTTTGGTTTTTCGAGACAGGGTTTCTCTGCGTAGCTTTGCGCCTTTCCTGGAGCTCACTTGGTAGCCCAGGCTGGCCTTGAACTCACAGAGATCCGCCTGGCTCTGCCTCCCGAGTGCTGGGATTAAAGGCTTGCGCCACCACCGCCCGGCTGATGTGTTTCTTAAACTAGTAGGTAGATTCCCTCATGCCCTGGCCAGTACAGGCTGATGATGCTAAGATGCTGACTGAACATCTTTGGTAAGGTGTTGCAGCACTTTGGAAATGGAACAGACGGTGCTGCAGTGCTGAAATTCTCATTGGTTATGAGCTTGGGACAATGGGCATCTTTTACCTAGGTAAATTAAACATGGACGTGCAAGCTTCCTGGATCCCAGCATCAAATTCAAAATGAATTTGGACTAGAAAAGTATCAAAAAATTAAATTATTCTTATAAATAGGTTAGACTTCTCTGATTGAGGTATTGGGAAGAATTCATGGATGCAAGTGCATGCATGACTCAGATAGGAGGCTTAATGGGTCCCAGGAAAGCAGAGTCTCATCCAAACTGGACATCTGGGCTCCCACATTAAGCCTGTAAAGGTGTGTGCCTGCAGTGTTCTGGACACGAGTGTTGTCATGTTTCTTGACTTACTGTCTTGTTTGCTCGTTGGTAAGCAGTGCTGTGCAGGTGGACTGCTGTTTGAATTGACGGCAGGACTCTGCTGGACTGAGCTCCTCACCTGCCCTCCCTGTTCTGTCGTTGTGTCCAGATACTGCCCTGGAGGACCTGACTCAGATTTTGAGTACTCCACCCAGTCTTACACGGGCTATGAGGTAAAGCCTTTGACTTGGTCCTGACAGAGTACTACGATCCAGAGTGTGATGTGACAAGTACCGGCATTCTTAGACGCTTGGGCTTTTCTCCTGACTAGAAAGCTTTTTGCCAAACATTTGTGCTGTGTGTCTTTGAGTGCCACATGTGTTCCAAGCCACTGGAGAAATGCCGCCATGAGCATTTCGTGCCATTATTTCCACCCACTGTCCCAAGTGCTTTGCCACTACAAGCCTCCAGCAGTCTTTGGAAAGTAGATGCTATGATTATCTCAGTTTCACAGAGAGGAATTGGAGGTATTAGAGGCTTACAGAGCTGGCAGGGACACACTTAGTGAACAGCTACTCTGACCTGTGTTTTCCATGCTCCAGATTTCTTACCCCCCCCCTTTTCTTTTACATGTTAAGTAATAATGTCAAAACACTGTTTGGCACTTTGCCCTACATTTATTTTTATATACATATGTATGTGGGTTTTTGTTTTTGTTTTTTCAGACATGTCTCATTGTAACTCAGATTGGCTTCAACCTTTCAATAGTATTCTTTTCTCAATCTCCTAACCACAAGGACTTTACGTGTTTAGAGTTGACCATTGGGAATTAGATAATCTATCAGAGGGCTCGTCCCTGGAGAAAACTGACTCTCCCTCTCTCAGCACCGTTGATTGCCTGTAGCTCATTATGTACATTATGTAGTAGTAGGGCCTTAGGAAATCCCCCCATTCACGTTGGCATGCCAGCTGGTGATGTCATTGTGCAGATCTTGTTCAGACAGTCATTTGTGGGGATCTCATGAGTGTATTCCACCTGTCATGTCTAGAAGACACGGTCTGGTCTTCTGCCCACCTCTCCCTGAGCCTTCAGTGTAGAGTTTGTGCTGTGGGTGTATCATCTGGTGTTGGGCACTCGCTGTCACTTCTGTATTCTGACCAGTTGTGGATCTCTGTAATAGTTTTCACCTGCTGCAAAAAAGAAGCTCATTGGAGAACCTTTCATGCCAGGAAACTGCTTCGTCATGGTAGAGTGTTCAGTATGGCAGTGGCATCAAGACCATTTGCTGAGCCATTAGAAGCCATGTGTGATTATGAGGACCTTGTGCACAGATCATTCTGCTACAAGACTCTCTTGAGTGTGTGTGCCCATCTGTGTGTGCACCTCCACTTTAGATGCCATCACATTTCCACAGAAGGTGAAAGTGACCCATTCTGTTACCTAGGTAAATTAAACATGGACATGCAAGCTCCCTGGGTCCCAGCATCAAATTCAAAATGAATTTGGACCAGAAAAGTATCAAAAAGTTGAATTATTCTTATAAATAGGTTAGTCTTCTCTGACTGAGGTTTTAGGAAGAATTCATGGATGCAAATGAATGCATGACTCAGGTAGGAAGCTTAAATGGGAGGAAAATTTAAGATTCCCTGCTGTTGAGGTACACTCGACTGGCCTGATGTTCTGAACCTTGCTAAAACTGAGAAAGGAAGGTGGGATACGAGTTGTGGTTTTAGTACTTAAGACCTTGGAGTAATTTAATTTTAATACAGCCCCTCACTCCTTCGGTATTTTCTTTAATTTGATATGGCTATAACACGATGTGTTTTTCCTTATTTACTTAGCCAACTTCCATGCGAGCTATCCGTGCTAGATACGACCCTTATCTGCAGACGAAACACCGGATAGAGCAGGTAAGAGGCTTTTTTCATTGGTTTTTATGCTTCAAAGATTGCCGCGCCATTGCTTGATTTGGTGTCATTGTGAAGACAAGAAGAGCATGGTTTTTGCCCATCTGAAGGAGAGACTTTCAGAGCCGTGTGTGGTCAGACTTACACTCCTTAGATACCATTGTCTCCTTTAAGGGTTTTATATTCTTTGTACTCCTTTCAGTTTGAAGGAAGTCACTTAGGAAAGTGTGTAAAAGTTCTTTAACAGCCAACAAGGGCTTGAACTTCAGCATCCAGAGCCCGGTGAAGAAGTGTGACAGGCTTGCTCAGTGAGAACAGGCAGTTCACAGCAAAGTGGTGTGAGTAGCTGTTTGGGTCTTGTGGACTTGTTCTGTGCCTTTACTGTGGTGGTGTATAACTCCATCACAACTCCCTAATTGTGCCTTAAAGGGGGTGGATTTTATTACATGTAAATAATACATTAACAGAACTGGATAAAAGCTACTACTTTGTAGGTGATCTTGAACTTCTCAAGGAGTCTAAACATATTTTGCAAGTGTTAAAATGTCAGTACCATCTGTAGTTGTTATAGTAATTAACACGGTAAGATTCAATAGAAGATCTAAAAATAGAAAGGAGTGTGTAGTACATAAGTTGCTTCTGGGTTTCTGTGTCTGTTTATTATAGAACACCACCCAGTTCTGAGGATCACTTTGTTGTCACCCAGGCATGTGTAGCGTAGAAGTGTTCACAGTAGGAGAGGACCCCACCTGGGGAGCCCACATAGCTTGGGAAAACATGTTCTGAACTGACTTTGACCTCGTTTTTTGTTTTCAGGCATGGTATGTAACTCATTTAAGATGAGTATTAATCAGGGTTCTCTAACAGAACATGGAAAGGGGATTTATTAGAATGACTTACAGGCTGTGGTCCAGCTAATCCAACAATAGCTGCCTATGAACGGAAGATCTAAGAATCTAGTAGTTCAAACCATGAGGCTGGATGTCTCAACTGGTCTTCAGTATATGGGAAACCCCAAAGAAGTGGTCTCTGGAGCTAATATGGACTTGAGAGCAAGAGCAAGCAGGCAAAGAGAGAGAGAGCTCTCTTCTCCCATGTCCTCTGTAGTGGCTTCTGGCAGAAGGTCCACAGATCTTCCCACCCCAAAGGTCTGGATTAGAAGTAGGTCTTCTACTTTGGATGATTTAATTAAGAAAAAAAAAAAAAATCCCTCACAGGTATACCCAGTCACTTGGGTTTTGGTTAATTCTGGATGTAGTCAAGTTGACAACCAAAAAATAGTCATCACAAAATAGAAAACTGTTTTTAACAGAGTATGAAATGTTTCTATTTACTAAAAATGTTTGAAGAACCTAGCTTTAGACATTGGGATAGTCACACAGAATAGCAATTCTTTCTAACTGTAAGTGCAGCAGAGTCATCTGGGAAACAGTGACATAGTGACCGCGGTTGGGTCCCCACCTCTGGAGGTGACGTGGAGTTTGGCTTGGAGTCCTATGTTACCGGGACAGTTTTGATGTTACCCCTTGTGTGCAGCCATGGACAGAGGAGTACCCCTGGTGTTGATGGGAAGGCATGCTCCTGCTCACTCACATACACAGGCACAGGAAGAGCAGTTGCTATTTGCTACTTGTGAAACAACTCTCTTTAAAAGGTTCCCTAGAGATAGTCACTACGTGGTATATTCTAGTTCTTAGGTATTTGATCCTGGCTTCTGTAGTTGGCATGGTGGATGGTTGTGCCATTCTGCCCTGAAGTATAGGAGATGGCTTATTTCATTTTGAGGCAGTCAGTTATGTATTTGGTTTTCTGGGAGCAGCTTGAGGGCCTGTTCCCACAGTCAGCCTTCAGTTGCATCCTGAAGTCTTACTCTAATCCAGTATTCATCTTTCTCCCTGTGCACCAAGTCCAGGTTATGCGGCACTCACAACTGTGTTTTTACCCTGAAGTCAGACATAAAACATATGATAGTCAATTTGGGCAGTATTTGATACTATATTATGTTGATTTTTTTATGTATTATATTCTGTGTTTTCTGTTATATATGTCTTAAACTCTTCCTATTGTTAAGTTCTTACTTAACTATCAGCACTGAAGTCTGATTTCTACTTTAGTTTTAATTTTCACTCTCCCATCTTTTTTGAGCAGGAATTGTTTTTCTTTCAGACATTTTTTTTTAAATACACAGAATTAGCAAAATATGTTTTATTATAAACTGTGCTAGTGGGACTATGAAATGAAATTGGAAATTCTGCAGCATCTCTAGCATAATGCACTGACGAATGTGTATTTCTTCCAGTTAAAGCAGATTGGTCACACTGTGGATAAGGTGGAGTTCATCGTAATGGGTGGAACGTTCATGGCCCTTCCGGAAGAATACAGAGATTTTTTTATCCGAAATTTGCATGATGCTCTATCAGGCCACACTTCAAACAATATTTACGAGGCAATCAAGTAAGAAGCCCTATTTTCTCACTCTCTGAATGATTGTCTGTCTCTTTATCCTCCTAGCAGCTGCCTGTGGCGATTTGATCTGTTCTGTGTATATATTCTGAATTTCTTGTTTTCTCTCTCTCTCTCTCTCTCTTTCTGTGTGTGTGTGTGTGTGTGTGTGTGTGTGTGTGTGTGTGTGTGTATGTGTGTATGTGTGTGTGTGTTGGGGCAGGGGGAGTGGGATTATTTTCATGGAGCCACACCTCCTAATCAGTCTAACCCTTTCCAAGTTCTACTTCCTGGTAACCAAGCATTCAAATATATGAGCCCTCGGGGGCCATCCCTGTACAAACCACCACACCATCTATGCAGTTACAGACACTGGGTACAACATAGTGACCGAGATGGAACTGTGTCCTACTGGTACTGTCCTTTTATGTCAGTGACAGAGTAAAAGTTGTGATGGAAAGAGATTGCTGTGACAGAGACCTGTTGTAGGAAGACGAGTCTGAGACCTTCCTTAGAAAGGACAGAATGAGACCGGGCGGTGGTGGTGCACGCCTTTAATCCCAGCACTTGGGAGGCGGAGGCAGGTGGATCTCTGTGAGTTCGAGGCCAGTCTGGTCTACAGAGCAAGATCCAGGACAGGCTCCAAAACTACACAGAGAAACCCTGTCTCAAAGAAAAAAAAAAAGGGCAGAATGGGGACACTGAGAAGGGAAACAGCTTTTTCCACAGATGACTGGGTTATACTCCAGTGAGCAAGGGAAGGTCCTCAGGTGACATTGAAAGGCTGAACATGGGCCAGATCATGTACTCTTTCAGGGAGCTGGAGTTCTTATGAAATGCAGAAGTAGGTTGTTTCAAGCCAAAGGGGTGGCAATGCATCCTTGTTAACAGGCAAGGTCATTGGACTGTCTTCTGATTGACAGGTTAAAGGGTTACCATGGGAATGGGAGAAGCCTCTAAGCTTTCTTATCACCTTGGTTCATCAAGGTTGGTGGCAGTGGTGATGGAGAAGAGGCTCATTGGGGCAGTGACGGCCAAGCCTTCGTTGGATGGCTTGAGTTGTTGGATGGGAATGCCATTTACTAAGATGGAAAAGCCATGGGGAAGTTCAGGTTTGAGGGAGGAAATTAAGTTTGCTTTCGGTTTGTTATGTTTGAAATGCCCATGATGCGTGTAGAGGTGTCTGGTAGGGTCCGGGAAAGGAAGTCTTGGCTGCAGGTACACAGTTGAGATTTTCACTCTTAGGTGATAGTCTCAGCTTCATGGAGGGATGATGTCACCTAATGGGAGAGTTTTGCTTCTCCAAGGTGTGCTGAGACAAAAAGCATTGTTCAGAACAGTTTGTACTGTAGGGTCCCATCACGTATGTCTCCATCCATGTCTATCTGCGTAAGTCATCACAGGCCAAGATTATCACTGAGGAGGAAGAGCTGGGTGTAAAGGAGGCTTACATCTGCTGTGTGTACAATGTACAATGTGTCTTATTCATACAGTAAGCCTTTGAGTGTAGTGTTCAGATTTCCTCCACTTTACATTCGAGGAATCCAAAGCCCAGAGAGGTAAAGCAGCTTGCCCAGACATAAACACAGGAATAGAAACCCCAGGCTACCTTCAGAGCCTGAAATTTGCTGTAATGCTAGAAATTGCTAGGTGTAAAAAGTTTGTGTGTGTGTGTGTGTGTGTGTGTGTGTGTGTGTGTGTGTTTGCGTGTTTGCGTGTGCGCGCACCATCAGACTTTGGCTTTTCTTTGGTGAAAACGGAGGAGAATGCCATACAGCTGATTGCAAGGTGGGAGAAACGGTGCTGCCTTGTAGACTTCTGTGTGGTGAGAAGTGGGGTCAGGTCAGAATGGACCTGAGAGGAGCTTTGTGACTGAAGCTGCAGCCTGAGGACACACGAGAATGGACTTTGAGGGGTCATCTGTACCTCCAGAGGTCAACAGTGGTGACCTCGGTAGGGTTGCCCCCGGACCTGAGCTCACACCTTCCTATGTCCCTTCCTTCCCTTGTTGCTTTCCTTTGGATTTGTGAAAATTAAAATAAAAAAAGGTTTTTCGTAAATTTAAGTAAAAGTTAGGGATCCTTGAGGGGCTACATAAAGGATTCATCCTCTGGAAGAATGTGTAGTGAGCAAGTACTTTTGTTTGACTGATGAAAACAGGTAAATTCTATGTCCCTGAATCTAGACTTTTGGGAATGTGACTTGTCCCACAGAGACCTTGGTAGCTGGATGAGATGGCATCTGTTTTTACTATTCATTCAAAACATTCATCATTCATGAATAGTCATGCTTAGTGAAGCCCTGCAGTTTCCAAACTTGAGAGGAGTAATGATGTAACTCAACTCAGTCCTCTTTATACTTAAGAGACAAATGTGATCAATGTAGATAAACCGTGATTTGGGGGTGTAGCCTCCGTCGGTCCAAGGCTCTGAGATGGTGTAGTGGCGACAGCACTCTGGGTTCCCAGCTGAGCTCCTTCACCTCTAGAAATCCCAGCAGTGTTCTCTTCAATACCATTGAATCTTTTTTCTTTTTTTTTTTTTTGGTTTTTCGAGACAGGGTTTCTCTGTGTAGCTTTGCGCCTTTCCTGGAGCTCACTTGGTAGCCCAGGCTGGCCTCGAACTCACAGAGATCCGCCTGGCTCTGCCTCCCGAGTGCTGGGATTAAAGGCGTGCGCCACCAACGCCCGGCGAATCTTTTTTCTCACCTGAGAATGAGCCTGAGATTGTCCTCTGGCCTCCCCACATGTGCAGACTCACTAACACACACACACACACACACACACACACACACACACACACACACACACACCTACAAATATGGCCAGCAAGATGGTTTATCCGTGCCCTGCATTTGTAGTCCCAGCTTTGAGATGAGAGACAGACAAGAGTCACCTGGAAACTCGAGGACCAGCCAGCCTGGAATGGGTAGCTCATCAGCATGGACTCGAGAGCCGTAGCTTCAGCACGCTAAAGGAGAGGACTGAAAGTTATTGTCTGACCTCCACATAAGTGCCATGCACGGTATATACCTGCCCATACTCATATATGAACTCATCAGACACACAATAATAAATTTTTAAAAGAAATAAAAAAATTAAAAGTATTTAATGTAAGTAAATAAATCTTCCCAAGCTTAGGTACATATAGCCTCCTTTGCTCAACACAGGTTTCTTACGTTGAAGGGTGTGTGTGTGTGTGGTGTGGTGTGTTGATGTTTATATATATGGCGTTCAGCTATAGCTGTGTGAAGGCATGCCTCTCCTGTGAATTTGCTCTGAGCTTTCCCACATGGAGTTTGAGCCCTGGACATTTTTGGAGTAGGCCAACTGAGCAAATGTGGAGTTTCTGGGGTGCAGCTGCTTTGACATTTTCATTGAAACATTGACAATTTTACTACAGTTTTGGTGTTAAATGTTCTGGTGCCTCATAGTATTTGGTCATAAGTCATCTATTTTTGTGATAAAAATGGGGTTTTATGTTCAAACTCACTTGATTGAGATCATGATGCATTTGTACAAAACCCACAAGGGAACAAAGCCTCTTCTGGTGCTACCTGGCCAGCACCTCAAGAGGGCGCTCTGCTCTTAGCTTTAAAAAATGTATCTGACTTGCGCCTTCATTGCAGCAAATCTCATGAATGGCTCCTAGGAAGTAATAAAAGTGCAAGCCAGGAGCTGTGAAGCCACCTCAGCATGGTGCTCCATTCCGCAGCCCACTGGGCTGGTGTCTTGCTCTCTCTCTCCTGGTCTCTGTTCTTCATGAGTCAGTATGAAAAGTGACGATTTGTGAGCTCCTGTTTGCTTTGTTGAGGTAAATTCTTCATACAACCCCTATAATGAAGTGTTTAGGGGAAACTTTGTCATTTGAGGCAGTAGTTTCTGAACTGAGCTAGAAACAAAATTATTTTCAAATGTTAGTATCATTGTGAAGAGCAGCCCAGGAAACTGCTTTTGGTCTGCTGTGTTCCTTTCAGAACTTGTCTGTTCTCTTGAAAGAGGGTGTTTAGAAAGTAGTTGTTTCCCGGAACAGCCCACCACCCTTCCTGAAGCGGGTTCACTACTGAGCCATGGCCGACATTTCCTCATTGCACTGATGTGCCTCTGCTCGGTAGGACAGTAGGACAGGATGTTCTTCAAGGGTTCATTTTAAACTGGGCTAACAGTTCCGTGAGGTGGCAAGCGAGCCACCAGTGTGGAAGGTTGAGCATCCTTAGGACCACACTAAAGGCACCTCTGTCCCTCCTTGGTCTCCTGTGTCTAACCCTGGTAGTTAAAGGGTGTTTTGTGTTGTTGGGTTTTTGTTTGGTTGTTGTTGTTGTTCTGAAAAGATTAGGATTAGACTTCAAAAGATCCCAACATCGTGAGCCTGGTTATTATTGTGGCCAGTTGGTAGGCAGAAGTCTGTGAACCCTTTGCAGGCAGAAGTGGAGGAACACAAGCCTGCCAAAGACAGTGCAGCCTGGCCCCTGGGAAGGTTGTTGAATTAAGCCGGCACTGGTAATCACTGTCCCATCGACTGAGCCTCTTCAGGTCTCCAGAGACTTAACGATTACTGATGACTGTCATCCCATAAAAATCTTCACTTGGGAGAAAAGACCATCGTGCATCTGAGTCACCCATTCGCCAGGGTGCGAATGTTGCCTGATAACTCAGAACAGGCTTTTCAAGGAGTTTTATTCCTTTTTAATCAGCTCTGCCCAGAAGCAGTTTTACATTCAGTGCTCCTTGGCTGTTTTCACAAGATGCAATTTAAAAGGGTAGTTACCCATCAGAAGCCAATGAGTCATACCTTCTCCTTGTGGAATTTTAAAGTCATTTCCGTTCCTTCCTCTTTTCCCCTCATCAGTGACTTTAAATCCTCCAACTGTGTCCTTGCATATCTTGGGAAAGCTAGAACGCTAGGTAATGCTGAGTACCAAACCCCAAAGATAATTCCATGTTCTTGCCTGGGCTGTGAAGGAAACCAAAGCGGCCTCCAGAGGCCTGGAAGCCCTGGCTGCCTCTGCAGTCTTCCCCGGGTGCTTTGCCATGTATCATATTAACTAGCATTCGGGTTGCTGTTTTTCCCTCGAAGTGAGTTTATATACAGCAGAGTACACAGACTTAACATACCCTTGATTTGTTTTGACAGACCTGCGTAACAAAAAACACTGTTAAAGGTTCAGAACATTGCCAATTGTGGTGTAATCCCACAGCCAAAAGGCAGAAGCAGGGGGATCTCAACTTTGAGGCTGACCTGGGCTACTTGACAAGACCCTGCGCAAACAGATAAATAATGCAGAGTATTTGTGTCACTAGAGTAACTTCATGCTCCTCCAGAAAAACCCTCACCTTCGCCTCCCAGAACTGGCAATTCTTCTGGTGGTTTGGGCTTGTTTCTCTTGCAGTAGATGAATTCTGCCCATTATAGAACTTCATATGAATGGGACTGTTCATCTCGTGGTCTCCTGTGGAAGGTCATTCACTGACCGTTGCTTGAGGTTCATCAGTGTTGGTGGGTGTGTCTGTAGTTGCTCACTGTTAGTGCCAGGCAGTATTCTGCTGGGTACACAGACCACGCTGTGTGCATCCATTCTTCTGTCCTCGGATATGGGACTGCTTGTCATTCACAGCTTTACAAAGAGAACACTGTGACTGTTTTTGTTCAAGTCGTTTTATGGGTAAATGTATGTGTTGCTCTTGGGTAGTGATGGGAACTGGGTTTGCTGGTGTTTTATGAAGAACTGCCAGCCAGAAACAGTGCGCTGTGTGTACTCCCACCACTAATGGGCAAGCACTCAGTGGTTCCGCATCCGCATCAGGACACGCCGTTGTCAGGCCTTTTAATTTTAGCCGTTCTGGTGGGTGTGTAATGGCATCTATTGTGGTTTTAATTTGCATTTTCCTGATGACTAATGTCATTAAGCACTTGAGTGTACGCTTGTGCTGTCTGATTAAATTTCCTTTGTGAAGTGTTTAATCTTTTTCTTTCTTTTTTCTTTTTTTGTTTTGGTTTGGTTTGGTTTGGGTTTGGTTTTTTTTGGGGGGGGGCATTGGGGTGTTACAGGTCCTTGATTCGAGAACGCCATCTGTAACTTGACTTTTTATTCTATTGATGACCCCTAAGGGCAGAATTAATATGACTAATTTTTTCTTTCTTACCTTTGCTTTCTGTATTGTCACTAATAAACCACCAGTGCTCCCAGGACACAAGGTTAGTCTCCTGTGCTGTTTTCTACTTCAAATTTCAGTGTCCACATTTAGCTCTCTGATTTAATTCTCCCTGAATTAATTCTTATGTGTACTGTGAGGTGGGAGTCAAGGTTTCCTTTTTTCCAGTATGGAGAGTGGATTGTTTCGGGATTTTTTTAGAACTCCTCTTTCCCATTTAGCTTTCGTCAGTCCTTTGTTAACGTCAAAGGACGACACACGTGGGCCTCACAGTGCAATGCCACTGGCAGGTTTTGGTGTATAGACCAGTACCACAGTTTTTACCACCGTGGCTTCATAGTGTGTCTTCAAGACAGATAATCCACATCTTCTGACTTGGTAGTTGCTTTGCAAGATTGCTCTAGATAGTTACTCTGAGCCCTCTGCATGTCTTTGTAAAGTTCAATATCAGCTGGCACTGGCCAGTTTCCTTACAAAGTATAATAGACTATTTTTAAATGGTAGGACACAGACTCTAGGAAGAGAGTTGACAATCTGGTCGGTCAGTCGTGAAATGACCTGTCTCCTCGTTTATTTAGATTTCCTTTACTTTCCATTAGCAGTCTTCAGTAAAGACATTTATTGTTTTTACTTTCTTATGATTTTTTTTTGTTTGTTTTTTTTTTTTTTTTGGTTTTTTGAGACAGGGTTTCTCTTGCTCTGTAGCCCAGGCTGTCCTCAAACTCACAAAGATCAGCCTGGCTCTGCCTCCCGAGTGCTGGGATTAAAGGCGTGCGCCACCACCGCCCGGCTCTTGTGATTTTTTTTTTTTTTTTTTTAATTTTTATGTGCATGCCTGCATTTGAGTGTGTGTGTGTGTGTGCCCCCACAGAAGCCAGACGAGCAGGTCAGATATTCTGGAACTGGAGTAAGGGATTCTGGGAACTAAATTCAGGTCCTCTGTAAGAGCTGTATGTGCTTTTAACTACTGAGCCATATTTCCAGCCCCTGGGTTGTTCTTTTTCTAGTGACTTAGTAAGATGTAGAAACTTGACCATCATTTTTCTAATATAAATATTCAAAGTGGGTTTTTTTAGACTTTTCTTTCTTTCTTTTTTTTGAGATAGGATCTCACTACATAGACCAAACCTGCCTCAAACTCACAGAGATCTACCTGCCCAGCTTCTAGGCATTCTTTATGCAAATACCATGCATTTTCATATTTTGTATTTTAAATTATTGTATTATATTTTAATTATTCTGTGTGAATTTTTATGTAATAACTTTTCTATTCAATTCCAGGGATTATATGGAAATTGTTTAATTTCTATATTTTGAAATAGTGGTTCTATTTGACATTTTACTGATTTCTGTTTTTATTTCATTTTGTTCAGAGAGTGCCTATTGAGTTCAATTTCAGATTTATTTTTTATTGTCTTTCTTTTAATTTGTGGAGACTTGTTTTATGGCCCAGGGTGTGTGCTCCCTCTTGGTGAATCATGGCATGTGTGTTGGGAAGGAAGTCAATTCTGCTGTGACTGATGTTTGTACAAATCAGCCTAGTGTGTCAGCATTGCTCAGACAGTATGTAAGTGAGCCATGTGGCACCATACAGCACCCAGCATACCCGCTTTAGACAGAATAGGGCTGTTGTCCTCACTCATGGTTTTGGAGGTTCCAGACTGTAGTTTTAGCACGTTAGGAAGAGTGTGGCAGAGCAAACCTGTCACCTCACCTTATGGTGGAGAAAGCTAGGTCACACAGCCCTTGGAGGGCAGCCCCCAGTGGCCCAACGCCCTCCACTAGTCTCTTTATTTGATGTGAGTTCTGTCATATAGCCTCATGCGCTTACTGTTGGCCCTGTGTGTCTTTCCGTTCGCTTACCTCCCACTCTATGTGCCTTTATAGACCAACTAGGTGTCTTCCAGACAGAAGCCTGGAGTCCTCGAGTCTTATGTGGGCAGGGAGTGGGCAGAGTTGCCCATTCTGATTTTGTGTGCCATTTAATTGCAGTGTTTGCTGGTATTAACATTTGGTATAATTAGTGATAATTAGTATATTGGTTGGATTTATGTCTACTGGTTTAGTCACCCCCATACTTTAGTTTTCACTAGCAGAGAACGATCATTTCATTGAATTCCATCCTTTTATAATTCTGTGTAGTTGTTTTCTCTGCATCCCTTGATAGAGAACGTCTTAAGAGGAAATAGTAAGGACCCATGTATCCGAAGGATAGAGGCACACGGTGCATATGAAGTGGGGAAAGTGGAAATGCCGTCATTAAGTCTCCATCCTGGGTTGATGTTGGACTGCTGGCCAGCTCCTCCCTCAGCCTCCCGGGAAGCTGAAGGAAGGAGCACTTGCCTGTGTGCCGGTAGACTTCTCTCCTCGCTTTGCCTTGTCAGTGGCGTTAAGCACATAGTTGTTCTGTGCTTTAGTTTCCCTGGTGCCATGAAAATGAAACAGTGGGACGAAAATGTCCCCCCAGGGGACCGTCTCCGACACTTGTGATTTGTTGATTGCAGTGACGTTTATCTAAAAATGTATTCACACTTTGTTTCTCACCTAGCCATCACCTTCTGTCGGGCAGCTTTTTGGTGATGCTCCTGTGCATTCGACCCCTAAGTTTAGATACATCAGTATAGGTATGATAGATAGTAAAAGTATGTCACACTGGTGGCTTTTTCCTGTTACTGTTGTGGGTCCCTTGGTCCCTCAACTGTCTATATGATCATGACCATAAAACATTAAGCTGTGGGAAGAATAAAAACAAGAACGTCAAGGGACGCTCTAGTGTGTCATCAGCCTTGTTGACTAGTGTGATAGGTAGGGTACTTGAGTTCCTCTTATCTGCAGTGTCATCAGCTTACTTAAAAATCAGAGCTCTCTTTGTCTTTTTCAATCATATTGGGCAGAGACTGTTGACTTTGAGATCCTATTAACATAACCAGTCTCTAGAAAGAAATTGGATTATGATCTCAAAAAGGGAAGGATGAATCCTCTAAGCCCATTGGCTTAAGTCTAGAGCCTCACTAATTGTGAGAAGTATCAGATTTTCTTGAGGGAGTTTCCAAGTATGGTAATAATTTAGAAAGGACCTTTGTTCTGTGATTGTGGTCCTGAAGCATTCAGTAATAACCCAGGTGTGAGTCCGAGCACAGCTTCATCAGTCCGAAGAACAGCTCATTTGGGGCCTGTAGACGATGGGAAGAGTTCATAGATTATGACTAACGGAAGCTAGTATTTCGTCTCTGGGTCCTCATCTACTTCTGTTTAGCTTCACTGGGTTGAGTTTGGGATCCCGTAGGTTGACTGTGAAGCAACTCTGGGATAAAAACTAGTAGATTTTTAGTTTGTCCTGAATCTGCCCTGATTCAAGGGACCTCTACTGTTTGCAAGAGGGAAGATAGCCAGCCTTCATCTAGAGGCTCTGAGAAGGGAGAGAGTCCTCTGTCCTGACGACACCATACTCACCTATTCATTCTCCGTGTTCATGTCTTTGTTTTGGTTAGAGGAGTTAGTCCAGAACTCCTAAGCTATTAGTCACTAACCATTGTTGGGCCTGCTGGGAGCTCCCTGTCTAAAAGGAGAAGCAGACATATCCATAAATAACAGACTAACTTTGTAGTGTGGATGAACACGGAACTCTTAGCAAGGGTTCTGAGATGTCGTGGAGGAGCAGTGTCTTTGAGCCGAGTGGAGGCCTGGGTGCCATGGCTTCCGTTTGCTTTTCATTTCTAAGGTGAGGCTCTCCTTGCCCTCCATCCTACTCCCCTGCCCACTGTGAACAGTTCCGACTGTACATAATTGACTTGGTATGTTTCTAAGAGGGCATGAGCTTCTTACCTAGCTGTAACCTGCAGGAAATGCATAGGGTTCAGTGCAGCCCTGCAGCCTTCCTAAAACAACCTGTTAGCTGCATTATAAAGCAGTAGTTCCAGCGGGAAAACTGAGTCTAAGTCCTGGCTCTGTCTCCTTGAAGGTAAAACAGCTTGTCTGCCCCAGAACCTGAGAAGTCTGAAATCCGAGAAGGTAAGGTGTTGACTGCAGTCCTGAAAGAGGCTCACTTGCTAAGCAGCTGGCTAAATGACAGGGGCGTTATGGAGCAGACCCTGAAGTGCTCAGACTGAGTAGCGTCTTGTCTACACACACTAGCGGATGAGAAAGACTCTTCCATAGACATCCTTACATCTCTTAATGAGACAGCAGGTTTACTAAGGTAGCAGACTACATACATACAGCAACAGCAGAGTCACCTCAGCTCATGGAAACACTGTTGTTTTGATTGTTCAAATTTGATTAGAATTTCCACTTCATTGCTTTTTGGATGGAAATACAATTCTGAAAGGAAATCTAAAACACTAGCCCTTTTGTTTGGTTTGTCAAGACAGGGTTTCTCTGTGTAGCCCAGGCTATCCTGGAACTTGCCCTGTAGACCAGGCTGGCCTCGAACTCAGAGATCTGCCCGCCTCTGCCTCCTGAGTGCTGGGATTAAAGGCGTGCGCTTTTTAAAGTGTGAGTTATTTTCTCTTTCTCCACGTTTCATTTTTAAAACGGAGTTAAGTTTTTGAGAGTAAGATTTGCCTCTGAGTACTGTGTTTTGATTCACAAGGTGGTGGTGTCACGCTTGTAGCAGCCTCCTCTGTGGTCATGGATGCTCTGTAACAGACAGATTAGTTCATAGGTTTTCCTTTCCTCTGGGCAGGTCCTCGCTGCTGCTGTTGCCAACTCCCTAGTCTTCCACAGTGATGGAGCTGTCACCATGCCCAGGCTCTCTTGCCTATGGCCATTGCTTTTGAGAAATACCAATTAATAGGAAGGTTTGTGGTACATGTTAGAGTCTGGATTCTAGGATGTTTTCAGTTACTTTTTTGAAAAATACTCAGAGCTCTCTATCTTCTTTCATCCATCTATATACTGTGCTTTCTTCACAGTGGTTTCTTTCTTTCTTGTTTTCTTTCTTCTTCTAATTTTAGATAGTCCCTGAAGCCCATAATTGCTGTTGGAAGCAGATGAGTTGTGTTTATCGTGTGCCTTATCATGTGCTTCCCGTCCTCCCTGTCTTGGTGTCCACTGTTTGGCAGGCACAGGACTTTGTGGGAAATTGGAGAGAGGAGGGAGGGGTTGCTGCCCTGTCTTAAACAGCACTTGACAAGCTATGAGCCCTCTTTTTTTCAGATTCACTCCTTAGGTATTTCCCTTCCTCTGTGTCACGTCTCACGGAAGACTTCCAATGTGTTAGATGGGACTGTACAGCCAGTCCTGCAGCTCAGTGATTCTTCACACTCTAATTCTTATCATTTTAAACTTGTCCATTTTAATTGACACAGAAGAATGAAGAAATGAAACTAAGTTACAAATCATTATGCTGTTTGCTTTTCAAAACTCCTGCAGAAAGAAGAGAAGTAAATAACTGCAGGTTTCCCTCCGTCTCCCACCCACCCGATGAGAACAGTGTGGAAAGGATGGAAGAATGGTTACAGTTAGGGGTAGAGAGGCTGAGACAGACGGAGGCTGCGACCCACTTCAGTGCCTAACTTGGACTTTAGTTATCCACCTTGTATCTTGAATCCATTTGAACTTGAGTGATAAGGACCTCTCAGTTGATAGACCACAGTGACCTCCATCCCTGAGATTCTGCTACCCCACCTCACCAGCCCCCGATAGATGCTACGACCTTGGGCCAGCAGTAAGGCCATTGCCTCAGATAACTTAAATCCAAGGTGGTCCTCACTATCTTATATCTAGACTTGGTGAGAAAAACGGGAAAAAAAATGCTCCCTAATTTTGCACATTTCCTAGAAGCTAGGCTTCTGGGTGCATAGAAGACATTTCACCCAAATGATCCCTGCAGCCTCCGCTGCACCCTCTCCTCTGTCTCCTGTATTTAAAATGGCTCTGTGATGCCGTGAGAAATAAGTAATGCAGATGGCTTTTGCTTATGTGAAATCGGTTGCTAGGAATTGAGAAACAGCTTTTCACAGTTGAAATCACTGTTTTCGAGATGATTATGGCTGCAGCTAACTGCGTGTGAATAATAATGATAACGGTAATGACATGAGGCTGCGCCGTGCACTTGTGTCAGCTCTGTGAAGTGTGGGTACCATCGTTACCATCTTTTTGTGGATGAAGATGCCAGAGAGGTTAATAGCATTGCTGTTTGCCTGGTGAGGAAGTAGCAGAGCTGGGATTTGAACTTACACTGTCTGGCTCCAGAGCCCACACACTTAGCTACTGTCTCGTCCTGGAAAGACTAAGAGAAGGCAGGCTGGGAAGAAATGACCCCAGACGGTGGCGGGTAGAGTCGTTCCACTTCTGCTCTGCAGGCATTCCGAGAGGAGCTTCACGAAGTGCGTTGGAATTACCATCGAGACCAGACCGGATTATTGCATGAAGCGGCACCTAAGCGACATGTTGACTTACGGCTGCACGAGACTGGAGATCGGGGTGCAGAGTGTCTATGAAGACGTGGCCAGGGATACCAACAGGTGAGATGGTGGCAGGTGGCCAGCACAGGCCTTCTCTGTCCCACTGGCTTCTCTCTCTCCGTACTCACCCTTCTTCCTTGAGCTCAGTCCCAGAGAAAAGCAGCCTAGAGGATCGGCAGGCCCAGGACTTTGTCCTTTGAGTAACAGATCTGTTGAATACTTCTAAGCACAGGGAAAACCTGGTGGGTATTGTACTTACAAAAGAGGAACCTGAGCAGAGCGAAGTCATGTAGGGAAAGTCTCACACAGGAAGGATGCTTGGAGAGTGTGGTAGTCACAGGCTGTGCTACGGAGTCCCCGTGGAGATGGTCAGGGAAGCTTCCTAAAGAAATGACATCTAAACTGAGCTAAAAGGAGACTAGAGTTAATTGTGTGCTCCGGAGGAAAGCTTTTTGAGGATGGAAGCACATGGTAAGCAGAGGCCTGGGTTATGAGGCCCAGGAATCAGCCCCAAGAGCCTGGCTTTAATCAGGAAGCAGGCTGGGAGCTAAGACAGGAGCATGCCTGAGTTGAAGTAAGAGCCCTCCAGTATGGGCGGTGGTTTAAAGGGGGCTGAAGGGAGACAGACTCGGCCCATAGCTGTTGAAGTCATTTAAGCAGGAAACCCTGGAGTCCTGGAAAGCAGTGGGTGCTGCTTGGTGCCTACTGGGAGGGAAGTCCAGGAACCTTGGAAGGAAGAGGTTTCACTTGGATACACTAAATGTTGCATGCTTTAGAGCAGGCCTAGGTGGGACCACCACTTTCCATGACATCACTGTCCCATGAGACAGGACAGCCGAGGAAATGAATATTTCTTTGTAATTGAATTTTTAAAGCCACATACACATAGTCGTGACCATATCGTACAGTAACTTTGAAGTAGAATTATTGAGTGCAGAACTCAGGAGAGAGTCCAAGCCTCATCCCAGAACTTTGGACGTCACTAGTGAAAAACCAATTAGAAATAAGAGTGAGGCCTTGGGAATAAGTGGGGACCCAAAGGGGGTCCAGTAGAGCCATGGCTTCTGAGACCTTCTGTGCTAAGTGGGAGCATCTTGGTGGAGAAAGAATTGTCACAGGCTTCACTGGTTAGTCACCCCAGCTGTCATCCAAGCTGATGCCTGCTTGGATGTGGCAGGAAAGGAACGCTGAGAGGCTTGATCCAACCCTGCGCCAGCAAAACCTTCCATGACAGACCCTGGAACATACTGGGGATCTGCTTCGGATTGTCGTTCCTTCCCGTTCCTTCCTTCTCTGCCAGCGTTCCCTAAGTGAAATGACATCTCAAGTCAAAGCTCCTGCGTGGTTTGGTTTGTTGTGGTTGTTGCCCGGTGTGGCTCCAAACCTGGGCTGTAGCCAAGGACATCTTGAAGCCTCCTGCTCCACCTCCCAGGTGCCAGGACTCTAAGTGGGTAGCCGCCCTGCCTGGCTCCTGTATGGACCTTATTTAACGCCGATGCTGCAGCAATAAACTGATTTCACAGATGGTGCTGAGCCGTGTCATCTGGTCCGCAGCGGTCCTTATTTCCCAGCCTTTGCTTCCAGGCCTTTGAGCAGGTGCAGGAGAGGTTTCTGAACAGTGTCTTGGAAGCACAGTGGTTTTCCTCCAGCATCCCTGGAGCTGTGTAAGAGTGACTTCTGGGTTCTGTTCCCAACCAGGTGACTCAGTCTCACGGATGTTTCCCTCCTCCTTCACCACCTACCACCCACCCTGCTCCACCCCACCCCCCACCCCCACCCCGTTAACGTGATCGTCCGTGTAGTTGTCTAACAGGTAATATGTTTTCTCCCCAGGGGCCACACTGTGAAGGCGACATGTGAATCATTCCACCTGGCCAAAGACTGCGGTTTCAAAGTGGTGGCTCACATGATGCCTGACCTGCCAAACGTGGGACTGGAAAGAGACATCGAGCAGTTCATAGTGAGTGTGGCCTTGAGCTGGCAGACCCAGATTGCCTCTGCCAGCTTTCGTTCCTCTCTGCTCTTGCTTCTTTACGTTTGTGTTTTCCATTCTTAAAGCTATAAGACCTGTTCCAAAATATTAGAAACACAATAAAGAAGGGTCACCCACCTCCCCGGTGTCAGACAGAAACTGTATTTTAATACAGTCTTGTCAAGCTTGGGGCTGGAGAGATGGCTTAGTGGTTAGAGCACTGACTACTCTTCCAGAGGACCTGGGTTCTATTCCCAGCACCCACATGGTAGCTCATAACCATCTGAAACTCCATTTCCAGGGATCCAACACCTTCTTCTGGCCTCCCTGGGCACTAGGCACACATGTAGACAAACACTTTTACACATTTTCTTTTTTAACTATAAAATGCTTGTGCTTTGAGGAACCGAAGTTGTTTATGCATATGTAACGCAGGCACACCCACATTTACATGTAGATGAGGAAGGTTTTTCTTGATGTAGATTTTTTTACTTAATATTAAAACAAGCATTTACGGAATCACAAGAAGTGACATTTCCACGTGGTGGCAGGTGGCATAGGTAAGCACAGGGCCCATCAGTCAGATGGTGGCTTTTCTGTTCTCATCCATTGTGGCCAGCCAGAATCCTATAGTCCCATGACCCCAGAGGGGGAAAAAACCCTTCTCAGCTGGCACAGGGAGTAGACAAGTCCCTGTGTGTGCAGACGTGGGTCCAGCGTCTGTTTTTACTCCCTGCCTGTCCACTCTGCTGGTGCCTGGGCCTTTTGATATGTGAGCATATTTATGGGGCTGTGGTGTGATGAGCTGGCCTTCGTTAGCCTTTTAACGTGCAGTTTTCTCTCCTTTCAGCGTGTGTGCCAGGCTTCACCTGTGTCCTGTTTTCAAGTCATGGTGCCCTCCACGTGACCCTCATCTCCTATCGTGTTCTTTGTTCTGAGTTTACACTTCTTTGAACATATTTCATCTTGCCTTGTGATTTTAGAGGAGAAAGAGAGAAACCCATGTTTTAACTCTCCGTGTTTAATCATGGCTCCAGGACCAGTTCAGTCTAGCTTCATCCTTACAAAAGGACCATAGCAGCCCATGTGTCTCCTGGAACTACGACTTCTCAGACACCATGTGCTCGGTGTAGATTCGAGTTAGGCAGAGAAGGGCTTGCCTGCATGTTTTGTTGTGAGTGTCTCAAATGTTGATTAAAGACTCGATGAACCTGTAAAATAGAAATGTTACAAAGGAAATCACACAGTTACAAAAGAATGTCTCTAAGACCACGTGGTGCAACAAGGATACAGCATTCAAGAAGGTGACAGTCAATGAAATCCAAAACCTACAGTCACATTTGCTTGAAAAGCAATTTAAACAATGGAAAGTGTGCAAGGATAGTGTAGCTGGAGATTTAAAAGCACATTTTAAAGTTTCTTGAGCTAACGACTCACTGCTGGCTGGGTAGATCCTGATAGAGGTGCAGGGGTGGGAAGGACGGGGCCCTGTCCAGTACAGTGATGCACAGTCAAGATTAGAGGCAGCGCCATGCAAAAACCTACAAAGGACAAAGCCTGGTGTCCCCCTGCTGCCTCCCAGGGAAAGGAGCAGCCGGCAGGACTGTGCCAAAGTAGATGAGCCAGGAGAATTGCTGTGTCCAGATAGGAAATGGACTGTGTAGCCCAGGTCAGAATTGGTGCCAGTTGGCCTGAGGACAAAAGTATGGCATCCTGGGATCAGCGACTTTCTCTGTAAAGGGCCCTGGTGTAAACATTGTAAAGATTTGTTTGTTTGTTTTCCCTTTGTTTGCATCATAGGCTTTGATGAGACTTACTTAAAATCTTTCTCCACACCAGGTGGTGGTGGCCCAGGCCTTTAATCCCAGCACTCGGGAGGCAGAGGCAGGTGGATCTCTGTGAGTTCGAGGCCAGCCTGGTCTACAGAGTGAGATCCAGGAAAGGCGCAAAGCTACACAGAGAAACCCTCTCTCGAAGGGGAAAAAAAAATCTTTTCCCACAGTTTTTCAAAAGTCATGTATTCTGTTAAAAGATGTTGTCGTCTGGAAGGAAGGAAGGTAGCCTTTGCAAAGAGTAATGCTCAGTGTGAGGCTGGCGGCAGCCGTAGCCGGGCTGCACAGGAGGCTGTATCGTGCAGCACAGGCTGGGGTTCCTCAGCAGTGACATCTCGTCATCCCAGGGCACACTTGTTGACAGAAAGGACAGGCGGCCCCAGGCCTGCTGCAGGGGGAGAGAAGCTGACGTGAGCCTTCCCCGGGGGACAGAACTAACAGAAGGTAATTTTTGGTTCTCTGTCTCTAGGAATTTTTTGAGAACCCTGCTTTTCGTCCTGATGGTTTGAAGCTGTACCCCACCCTGGTGATCCGTGGAACCGGGCTGTATGAGCTGTGGAAGTCAGGAAGATACAGGAGCTACTCCCCCAGTGACCTGGTCGAGCTGGTGGCTCGGATCCTCGCCCTCGTGCCCCCGTGGACGCGTGTGTACCGAGTGCAGAGGTGCGTGTTACTTTTCAGACCCCAGATAACGGATGCTCTCTAAAGGAGCAGTCTGCTTAGGTAGCGGAGTTTCGGATTCTTTCTTAAATTAGAAGTAGATAATCGGGAATGCCATGTGTATGACTAAGGGGAGTGTGCCCAGGCCTCGTGGCCAATGTTGTAGATATTCATCATCCACTAACCATGAGCCAGGAAAGGAAGAACAACTTGAAGGGGTCCCATGGGCAAAATCTAGGACAATTTGAACATCAAAATAAATATATTAAGGGGCTGGGTAGATGGGTCAGTCAGTAAAGTACTTCCATGCAAGCATGAGGACCTGACTGTGATCCCCAGAACCCAGGTAAAGAAAGCCCAGTGTGGTCACACATGCTTGTAATCTCAGCACTGGGGAGAGAGACAGGCAGGCCCTGGAGACTCAGTGACCAGCCAGCCTAGCTTACTTGGTGAATTCCAGACCACTGGGATTCTGTCTCAAAAGGATGTGGACAGCACCTAAGGAACCACACCAGAGCTTGTTCTCTGGCCTCCATGTACATGCACACGCATGCATGCACAAGCATACACACACACTATAGACATGTAGGGGTGTGTGTGTGTGTGTGTGTGTGTGTGTGTGTGTGTGAATAAATTATAACCAAATCAATAAAGTAGGAGTCCTTCGGTCCAACTGCTAATCTTAATTAGGTCAGTAATTTGTATACCTCAGAAGCATAATATCAGCAGTCTTCTTTACATATCGATTCTGTATTTGCAAATTTACCTACTAGAAAATTGTGTGACTCAGACTCTATCCTCGTAACACATTTGCCATAAATCATTCTCAGAAGAGTGAACAATTTGGGTCGCTCATGTACACGCTCTTAACTGAGGTCAGAACAGTGCCTCTCTGCCTCTTTGCAGCCTTCACACTGTAAGCAAGTGTTCTTTTTGCACTCAGCTTAATGCTCCATTTTTCAGGTTTTTGTGAGCTGGTTAAGAATCGGCTCTTTAGAATGACCTCCAGACACAGTGCTCATGTGCTGTTATTGCTCCTAAGTGCTGGAAGGCTGTGAAGTGGCTTATGGAGGGAATAGGTTGTGCTGGGGAGTCTTTATTGAGAAGGCCCGGAGAGAACCGTCAGCCAATCAATCAACTACATAGCTTAAATAAGGTGTCTTTAAACAGAATTGCAGAGAGCAGGCTGCACTTATTTATTGATGGTTGACAAAAAACTCTGGCCGGAGAGGCTCATGGGAACCTACCCCTGTGTGCTCTGTAGGAGCAGTGGGTCTGGTTCACCTCTGTAGTGTTGGTGAAAGCCTGAAAGAATGTAATTCCCTACTGACTGGTTACCTACCAAAGATCTAGAACCGACTAAATGTAGTTGAAGTTTTCCCCCACAGTATACTTACTACAAAGTAGAAGGGAGAAGCCTGGCCACTGACTGGAGTGAGCATTGTCCAAAACCAATGAACTCAGTTGTGTGCCACCTGCTAGGACCGGTTGACACCACAGCATCACCTCAGCCAGTGTCTGTAACTCCGTCTAATCATGAGCCAACATTATACAACCCCAAGTAGATGCACATTCTAGAAAATGACTAGCGCTTCCTCTTTCAAATTGTCAGGGTCAGGGAGTGAGTTCTGTGTGATGGAGACTGAAGAAATGTGACAGCTAAATACAGGATGGGGACTGGCTCCTTTTGCTGGAAGGACTTGGTTGAGACGCTGCTGGAGCAGCAGCAGAGTGTCTGTTGGGCAGTTTTGTGGTTGTGATAGAATTTGCTCACGAGATGTCTGAGTGTCCCGAGTCTTGCCACGTCGCACTCACTTCTTCTCTCCGGTGGGTCAGGACCATAGTTATTCGAACTTCTTCTGTGACTTAGACATCGTTTCCCAAGATGTGAATTAGTACCACAGGAGAGAGGAGCTCAACAAGAACAGGACAGTCACTGAGGAGGCAAAGGCAGCGGTCATGGGAGTCTGACTGGACAGCCCAGTCACAGAAGAGGCCAGTCCTACCCGCGCCCACCCCGAGAACCAGGGTCTTCAATGGAAGAAGCCTCCTGTTTCCTTACTGCTGAGTCGGCGGCAGCAGAGACGCTCATGTGACATGAGCAGCTTCATTTCAGAGACCTCAGGAAAGAGCGCCGTGGGCCGTGGCTCTGCCTGCACCAGCTGAGGCAGTGAGGATTTAGGGGTCTTAAGTATCTGAGGGAAAGGGAGCATGGAGTGTGCAGCCTTGAGGCTTTGGAGGACGCCCTGTGCTTCACAACCACAAGGGATGGCGAGCTCTCCTGAAGGTGTGGAGTCAGGAGAGTCCAGGGACAGCTTTGGAAGAGAGCAAGGCGAGGGTCAGGTTTCCACAATGTGCGCTGGTAACTCGCCTAACTGAAGAGAATCCTTGGCTGATTTCATTCAGAGACAGTCTTTTTATAATGTTTTCCATTTTATCTTTTGAAATTATGTTTTATTTTGATGGTTTTAAAATATAACTATGAGACTTATTACACAAGTTCATCCATAGAGGTTTCGGTTTGTACAGCCTACTATGGTCCAGTAAAACACTGGTTGGGTAAACATGGGGAGAATTTCTTTAAGATATTTTGATTTTATGTTTTTGATTAGATATTATTGCTGAAATGTTAGTGTGACTATCTGCATGGAAATTCATATTTTTTATATTTTGCTACTTGGCTTTTATTATCTTTGTGTGTGTGGTATCTACACACAGTTACCACTGTGAGGATATGGAGGTCAGAGGACAGCTTTCAGGAGTCAGACAGACAGAGAGAGAGAGAGAGAGAGAGAGAGAGAGAGAGAGAGTGTGTGTGTGTGTGTGTGTGTGTGTGTGTGTGTGTGTGTGTGGTATCTACACACATGAGGTCAGAGGACAGCTTTCAGGAGTCAGAGAGAGAGTATGTGTGTGTGTGTGTGGTGTCTACACATGAGGTCAGAGGACAGCTTTCTGTGTGTGTGTGTGTGTGTGTGTGTGTGTGGTGTCTACACACATGAGGTCAGAGGACAGCTTTCAGGAGTGTGTGTGTGTGTGTGTGTGTGTGTGTGGACAGCTTTCAGGCGTCCGTTCTCCTTCCACCATGGGTTCCAGGAACCGACCTCAAGTCTCGGGTGCTCTACCCACTGAGCTGCCCCACCATTCTGCTCTTTGGTTTGTGCCCATCTTTATTTCCAGATCTTCTGTGTACATCTGGCTTTCTGTGTTCTTGAGTTCTGCATTAATGGCCTCAAGCAACCCCAGATACAAACTTCCCAAGGAGAAGCTACGTGAGCACACAAACACTGCCGTTATTCTGTACACAGTGTAGCCATGACTCCCGAGACTTCCCTTGTACCACAAACGATGGGTCATCTGCAGAGCATGGAAAGCATGCATGTGGCATCATCTTCCTAGAAACAAGCATTCCGTGGTGCCTGCAGGTGATCCTGGAATACTGAGGGGTGCTGTACTGCACTTAAAAGTGACTCCAACTTAATATAGACTCGAAGTTCCCTTTGTCCTCAATAGTCACTGGAAGTTGAGCCTCCACTTCTGCAATCCTGAGGCAGTGTGTAAGGTCGCATACACTGGTCCATGTTTACAGGGTGTGGTTTACTGTCAGGCCAGTGCTCTGCAGCCATGCGATGTTATGCTTTGGCTTCAGCAAGGTGTGATATATTAACTTTCCAAATGTATCATGCCTTCATAGCTAGCCACACAGTACTCTTTCCACATGAATAAGAGAATGGTTTAGAACTTACAATTCCTTCAGCACATGTGTGAACAGTGAGCTTACACTGTTTACAAAAACGTCTTTGTGTGATGGAAATTCATCTTTACAGAGACTGGTAAATATGACAGTGCTTACATGAAATAAGCCAGATACAGAGAGCCAAAGGCCCCTTTATCTCACTAGTGTGTGGAATCTAAACAAACTGATCCCACACAGGTATGAAGTAGAACCAGGCTGGCTCTCTTAGCACCATTCATCAATTGAAACAAAATTACAGTTGAGTAGGAGGGCGCCCTCTCTGTTGATGCAGTCGGGAGGCTGGAGCTGTCAAGTTGCATATGTCAAGGAAATGAGGCTGAAGTAGAGCCCGGCCATAGAACATTTGCCCAGCAAGTGAGGCCCAGGGTTCAGTCCTAGGCCCACTGTCCCCCTCCCCAAAGGCAAGTGTGATAAGAAAGAATTTTGAGTGTTCTTGTCACAAAGAATTGATACTGTGGGGTATAGATGTGCTAAATAATGCGATAAACCTTCTACAATGTATCGATACATCAGACGCTTACTCTGGGACCTGTTTACAAATAGATATTAAAAGCTTATATATAGTTAATTAAAAGCTTTCAGATAAAAAAAAAAAAGATTAAGATCCTATTCAGGGCTGTAATTTAATGGCAGCATAACAATCCTAGGTCAGTTTGTCTTATGTGGTAAGTGCTCCTTTACTAGGAAAGAGTAGTGTTTTTAGCCCACAGTCTCAGGCTACAGTGACAGGTCCAGAAGGTCATAGCAGGAGGAGGTTGGGGCAGCACAGAAGGTGAAGACTGTTCGTGCTCATCTCTCTTTCTCCTGCAGTGCAGGATCTCACCCCAGGGAATGGTGCCACCCACAGTGGGCGGGCGGGTATTGCAACCTCAATCCTCTAGTCAAAATAATCTCCCACAGGCATTCCCAGAGGCCTGTCTCCCAAATAGTTCTAGACCTCATTAGATTGACAGTTGAGATTAACCATCACTCAGGTGTCTTTTTATCCCCACCCCACCCCCGCCTTTGAGACAGGATCTCTCTATGTACTTATTAAGGGCTGTGATTAAAGGTATGTCCACCATGCCAGCCTCCTTTATAATCCTGGTCTCGATAGCTCAAATCAGTGTGTATAGAAATTTTCACTTCTATTATAGTAGTATAATCCATGGAAAGAATTGCATATGGTAATGGATCTATGAATTTTTTATCATTATTTTCATGCTTTAAGTCTTTTTTGAAAAAAAAAGAGAACTATAATGGGATGGGGTTTGCTGTGTATATGGATACAATTAACAAGGGTTTCTAAAGAGATTGTGCCAATTCATGTAAACCATTCCTGTTTTATCTCATCCTCTATAACACTGCATGCCTATAACACTTTACATTGAGGGTATGATTTGCATGTCCTGTTAGTGGGGATTAGCACTTGCCTTGTGTCTGATTATTCCTTGTGTTCTTTCTTACATGACTTGTTTGTGTCTAATTTACAAGTCATGGGATCCAGAGTACAAAAAAGGGGGGGTGCTTTTTATGGAGCTAACCCCCCAAAAGGAATTCATAAACGTTAACTCATTTTGAATCCTCTTACCTGGACAAACAGGAAGCTAGGGAACTGACAGTTCCTTCCAGACTGGGACACTCGGTCGAGTACCAGAACATCTGACAGCAGCACTCCTGGTGTGGATTACATTGAGTTTAAATTGTGTTTAAAACTCGGAAGTTTCATTTCAAGGAGTATTAAAATTTATACTCAGACTGAGGTAGAATGTGTTATGTCTGAACCTCAAGAAAGATACTTGCATCAAGAGCTGGATGATAACACTTTAAATGAAAATGTAAATGAGCAGCATGAACCTTGTTACAAAAAAGTACGGAGGAAGGGCTGGAGAGATGGCTCAGCCATTAACACAAATACTGCTGTTGCAGAGGACCAGAGTTCTGATCCCAGCCTCCACAGTAGGCGTCTCACAGTAGGCTACCTGTAGCTCCAGCTCCAGGGAATCTGACACCCTCTTCTGGACTCTGGACACCTGCACTCATGTGCACACAGAAACACACACATATACATAGTCAAGTGTGTAAAGGTACAGAGGGAAGGCTAGGTGTTCAGCAGTGTTAAGCGGCTGAGACAAATGGTATTTCACTCAGCCAGTTCCTTCTGACTTCAATCTTCAAGTTTTAGGCTAGTTCTGCTGCTGCTCCAGGCATGTCTTAAGCACCTCACTCTAACGTGGAGGCTGGCAGTCAGGCTTGTAGAAAGAAGCCCCTGCTGACCAAGAAAAGCCTCCTCCTGGGGCACACTGTACCTCCTTTGTTTTTGTTTGAAATCATAGTCACGGGTGTCTTTCTATCCTGGGCCTTTAGGAACTCAGCCTGTTTCTATGTCCTTCCACCTCCTAACATCTTCCACCCACCCCGGTTGGCTAGCAACTGTTAGAGGCTGTACACGGTGAAAAGAGTTAGACTGTGTTCTAGGCAGGTCTCTAGAGGAGGTAATGCAAGGAAAGCGCCGTGTTTCAGGTTTCCCTTCTGCTTGTCTGTCTTACTAATTGACCCCTTGATGTTTCCATTGGTGATTTCCTATACCCCGCCCTCTGCCTGCCTCTTAACTGTCTCATACTTTTTAGCTTTCTGACAGTTGAGTTAGGAGCATCTTCCTGGGTGTTTTTATGAAGCACATCCTGCTGGAAGGTTCTGTATTCTAGCCCCGAGGAGTGTAGTCAGTGATTAAGTGTAAAATTCTGTCCAGGCACATGATGGGCTCTGCATTAGAGTGCTGCTGCCCTAGGCTATTTGACAGCTGTCTGCCATGATATGATATTAAATCACTGTGAGGCGTCAGCCTAGGAATACCAATTTGCAACCAAAGCATGCTTCTGATGCATGAGAAACTTAGAAGACAGAAACAGCTCTAAACACAGCTTGGGAAGGTTTTTGATGAGCAAATTGTAAATATTAGCACCTCTAAGCTTGAAATATTACCCATGGAGCCAATATTCACATGTGTAGTCCCTGTTTATGCCAGAGACTAGATTGAATTACTTAGAGAAACCTAAAAGGAATTTTAACTCCTGCCTCGATGAGCCAACAAGGTCAACCACCTGTCCCAGGTTCTGCTTCTCCAGAGCTGTAACCCAGTCTGAGTGTGGAGTTGAGATCCGTCATGCACTGCTCTGCGTGGAGAAGATGCTTGGCCAGTGCAGAAGTGTGCCTCTCAGTTCCAGTGAAGGATACTGTCTCTAGAGTTGTAGCTGCCACATTTCTGTTCCTTAATGACTGAGCGCTTCCATCTGCTCTGCTCCAGGCATGTCACTACCAAAGACCATTCAAGCCGTGTTTCATTTTTATAGTGACAGACAGTAAGTTAGGACTTATGAACTGGTGGCATTCCAGTAAGGCTCTGTGCTGCCAGGGCCTCTCTGGTGGTTGGCGTCTGTGAGAACATGCAGCCTGTGGGGTCTCCCGGGCCTCTCTGGTGGTTGGCGTCTGTGAGAACTTGCAGCCTGTGGGGTCGCCCGGGTCTAGCACCTGGTCACCTACCCCTGTCACCATCTTGACATTGTTAACAACTTTATAATAAGAGGCTGCACGTTCTCACTTTGTGCTAGGTTCTACAGATTATATAGCAGCTTCCTCGTAAATATGTCGTTGTTATTTTAACCCAAACACACAAAGCAAGGTTATGCTTGAATCAGTTGAGCTAGCCCTAGCCCTGCATTTTCTAGGAGCAGTTTCTCTAATCTTCCCTGGTTCATTGTTCATAGCAGCCTTATCAGACATAGTTACCATGAATAACAAGACACGAAATGTATTTGTTGTTTACAGTTAGCATGGCCACTGCTGATCATCTCAGGTTAATTTCAGACCATGTATAACAAGTGTTTGGAAGTGTATTTCAGGTTTTAAAATATTTAGTATGTTAATATGATGATAGTTATATATTCCATACACTTACAAATTACTATAAAATATTTCAATGTTAAAGGGGCACTTAGAAGATTTTATATTTGGCTTGAGAATTATTTTACTGGCTGGCTGTGGTGGCGCACGCCTTTAATCCCAGCACTCGGGAGGCAGAGGCAGGTGGATCTCTGAGTTTGAGGCCAGCCTGGTCTGCAGAGCGAGATCCAGGACAGGCTCCAAAACTACACAAAGAAACCCTGTCTCGAAAAACCAAAAGAAAAAAAGAATTATTTTACTAAAAACTATACATAAACAGTGTATGCTAACTAATTAGTCAAAAACATACAAGAAATTTCTTCTGGCACTCTCACTTTGGGCCTCCTGCTGTGTTTCTCTGTATAGTATCTTCCTGGAACCCTCTGGATTCCGGAGCCTGATAGATTGTGAAATGTTTCTTTGTGCTCATTGATGGGCTTTCTGGAGTTGGTAGAGTACAGCCCCTAACTTCAGCTTCTGCTCGGCGTCCCCTTGATGTCTGGCACTCTGCTATACCAATGCAGAAGAGAAGTCTCATTTCCTCTTCCTTAGGCAAGACGTCATTCCCCTAAAGCAGAGTCCCTTCTGGATTAGATTTGGGGGGAAACGGGGGAGGGTCTGTGAGAAGAGTTATAGAGAGACTTTTGACCTTCTGGTGGCTTTCAGCTTCTGTGTGGGAAAGTGTTTGCAAAGTGGCATGTGAATCAGAGTTGTCACTTCTCTTCACTGAGTTGAGGATTCTTTCTTTTCATTCTTTCACTTAGTACAGGTGTCTCCTGAGCCCCAGATCCTTCCTAATGGCTCCCAGGCATGGGGCAGATGCTCTGCTTTGTTTTCTGATGTGATTTCCATTAGATATCTTTCACAGACCCCCCCACCCAAGAGGTGGGCGGAAGTCAGCTTTGAAGATGGAAAGCTGGGGTGTAGGGATGCTCTCAACCTTGCTCCCTCTCCTCCTTAGGATACTCCGCCTCTGCTTTCTGCTCCATGGCTTTGTGGCTTTTCACTGTTTCTCATGTTTTAAGTTTCCTTGCCATACTGCTGTGGAGAATGGTTTACATTTTCCACAACTGATTTTTTTTTTTTCCTCTTACAGAGACATTCCAATGCCCCTCGTCAGCTCAGGAGTAGAGCATGGCAACCTGCGAGAGCTGGCATTTGCAAGAATGAAAGACCTTGGAATACAGGTTTGAATAAATGTGTCTGCCAGGTATACTGTAAAGAAAAAAGAAATCTCATCACACGTGTCTCCAGGGCTGTCACTCTTAGGTATTGCTGGTACCATTTGGGTCAGAAAGCTGATGTATGTTAGAGGTGTTGAAGCTGAAGTGCATGGGACAAAGGCTGCCGCTGTCCCTTTGTCCTTCTGACTTCTTCTGTGGTCTGTTGGCTTTATATTTACTAAGCAGCTTCTCTCTCTTGTCCCTGACAGAATGAAGGAGTCTGTTAGTTTGATGGTCTCTAAGGTAGTGGTGAGTTTGAAATGAAGCATCCTAGAAACTTCTTAGGGCTTCTGAAGAGATTTGCCAGGAGTGGTGTCTGGCCAGGGCATCGGGGGTTCGGCTCTGCTCTCGGAATGCAGCGCCATCAGTTGGGAGAGGGGGAGGGGAGTCTGTTGACTGTGTGTGTTTAAGCATGGACCATGCTTTCAGAGAGATGGTTCCAAGGCTGGAACAGCACACATATGTGGACTTGCCCATGACTTGCTCAAATTACCGTGGAGGAAAAAATTTAGAACGTTGTCCAAATTTTTGAATATCATTAATTTATTCAACAAAAAAAATATAATAATTAATTAATTAAATGTAATAGACAACTTTTCAGTTTTAGAAATAAACAAATGCATGTAAGCAGATAGCAACACCACACAGGACTGTGGGCCTGCTCTGCTCTCCACTCTCCAGCTGGCCTCAGTCTCCACATCTGGCCTCCTAAGGACCCGCTTCTAGGGGACCAGCAGGCCTGGCTACTGGCAGTCTCCCTGTCTAGTGGTCTTCTTTAATCCTGCCCCACCCAACCCTTGCTAGCCTCTGCTAAGTGGCCCAGGAGTAAATCCAAAGACCCAAGTCCCGTAGGCAGTGTTCTTAGCAGAAAGCATTTATCATCTCTGCCCTATAAAAAACAAACAAAACCATGCCCCAGGCAAAACCAGAAGTAGAAGCAGCAGGTACCTGTTGACTGGCAGGTAACTCAGCCACACACATTCTCCTGTATAGAGCTGGGCTGGAAGACAGAATCTACTCTCAGTAGATAAGCTGCAGGATCTGGTGGCCACATCAGCAGAGTATCCTTCTGGGCAGATTTCTCAAAGCATCAAAATACCTTTGTTTTTGCAAAACTGAATACTGGGCTCTTATAGATGTATTGTTAGTAAAATTGTTTGCATGATATCGTCAGATTTTCTAGCATGATCCTGTGTCACTGGTAGAAAGTATTGGAATGCTGAAATTATATTTATGGTTTATTCTGTAGGGGAAGAATGTGCCGTAGGACATATCACTGGCTAATGCAAGAATTTTGTACTGCTGTGTCAGGCTGTAGAGCGTGCACTCTGGGTTGAGGTGCAGGAGTGAGGGTGGTTTCAGATCTTGGCCACGCAGCAGGCATTGCATTGACATTGTCTCCTGGAAGCTGTGCACACCAGGGATGTCCAAGAGCCACCTGTAGTTGAGGGTCACCTTGTGTCATACATGATTCAAGCTCCTTCTGCATCTCCCCTTCCTTCCTGCTTCCCATTCTTCCCCAGTGCCTTTCTTTAAAGGGAAACACGCCTTTAATATGTATCCTTTTGATACATCTAAAATGATATAGGACATTAAAAATATTAATGTCATACACAGTGAAGGTTTTAAAAATTTAAGGATTTGTTTTTGCTCTTCTGTGATCATATTTTGGGACTGTATTTTCAATCATATTTTGGGGTTGTGTTTTTCAAACAGTTAAATCTCTTGGGCAAAACTATTTTCTAACTTTCTAACTTAATGTTCTGTATTCCCCAAGATAATATATGATCTCTTTGAATTCTGAATTCATTTCAAAAGGAAAACTAATTGTACTTCACAAATTCCTATCCTCAAATTGAGTAAAGATGGCTTTTTTAAGTTTTCATTCTTTTGTTTCAGTGTAAGTTATGTTCAGACTTGATTTTGAGCCCAGGATTTATTTTAAATGAACATTGAATGAGTCACTACTTTGATTTATTTTTTATTTTTTGGCAGTGCCGAGATGTGAGAACCAGGGAGGTTGGAATCCAAGAAATTCATCACAAAGTGCGGCCGTACCAGGTCAGTCTCCTTTAAATCCATCCCAGTGGACCCCACCTGCTCACAGAGCAAACCCAGAAATGAGTGAATAGCTCAGCAGAGCCGAGTAGCAGGTCAGGCAAGCCAGGCTCTCCCTGAGTTAGGAGAGCCAAGGCTGTGCCTCGTGTCTCATCAGTGGGGGACTCAGAGCCCCAGTCATTTGATTTGAATGTTCTCAGCTGTGAGTGGCTGCCCACGACTAGGGGCTGCCTTCCTGTGGAGAGCCTTGCTGGTCTCTTCTTTGTAACTGTCACGTTCTTGGCCTTTGGCAGTGACTCAGGGAGTAGATGGCAGCAGCTACCTGGCTTCCCCAGACCTTCAGCACAGTGCCCTGAGGCATTCGGGGTAACTTCTCTTTCATACATCTATAATGTCTAACTTGGTGCAGCATTTTCTATGGGGCACAGTTCTTGGTAGCCCCATGTGAGAGAGGCTAGAATAAACGAGCTCTGTAGCAGTGTTTCCATTCTTAGTATGAACTGTTGTTGACATTAAAGGGCCTTTCAAGGGAAAAAGTAGACCCAACATATCTAATCATTTTGGTAAGTTTTTTTTTTTTTGGGGGGGGGGGTTCAAGACAGGGTTTCTCTGTGTAGCTTTGCGCCTTTCCTGAGACTCACTTGGTAACCCAGGCTGGCCTCGAACTCACAGAGATCCGCCTGCCTCTGCCTGCCAAGTGCTGGGATTAAAGGCGTGCGCCACCAATGGCATTTTGGCAAGTTCTTATTCTAATTCTATACCAAACACTAGGCTGAGGGCTGTTGATTCTGCTTTGAGTGTGTTCTCCCCATCTGTAGGGTGTCTGTTATATCCTTATCCAAATACGTAGAGTTCTGAATGTACACCTCGTGCTCCTTCCTGTTCATAGAATCATCTGTACCGCAGGTTGAAGAGTCAGCACCTATGTAGATTTCAGCCACTGAAGTCCCCAGGCAGCTGCCATTCACCCTCCCTGAGAAACTGCACTCTAGCAATTGGATTTGAACATGCTCATTCCTTCACTAGGAGTGTTTCACAAACCCCGTGAATGTTATTCTTTCTTAAATCCCATTGAGAAACAAGAAACGAGGATCCCACACACATACAAAGTAGGCTTCAGTGGAAGAAGTAAGGACCAGACAGAGAGACCATTGACTATCTGACAGTTTGAAAGCAAGATGGGAATGGGAAGCATTCTGAAAGCCACACATGTGATTTCATCTGTAGTTTTGTCTTAGAGACAGTACATAGGACATCATAAATTTACATAGAAGCAGTCACTGAGCTGGATATCTCAGAATCTCAAGGTTAATTAAGTTCAAATATTTGTAAAATTGTTCTCCATTTATAATAGTCCATGAACAAGGCATGAACTCTTATTTAATCCTGTGCTACTTGAGAGGAGGCAAATAAAAACCATAATTACTGATGATTCATCCTTTGTTCCTAGCTGAACATTAGCCTAAACACATCCATGCACTTATAAAAATGAGCTTGGTTCTCTAATTCTCTTCATGGCTTTTTATCAAACAGGTTGAGTTGGTCCGGAGAGATTATGTTGCCAATGGAGGCTGGGAAACCTTCCTGTCCTATGAAGATCCTGACCAGGACATTCTGATTGGCCTGCTGAGGCTACGGAAGTGCTCTGAGGAAACCTTCCGATTTGAACTGGGCGGAGGCGTTTCCATAGTCCGGGAGCTCCATGTGTACGGGAGCGTAGTCCCTGTCAGCAGCCGGGACCCCTCTAAATTCCAGCATCAGGTACCCACATCCTGCCTCAGTGGGCCTGTAGTTAGGAAATTACCTGAGACAGGACGAGACGGTGGGGTAAGGAGGGAAGGGAGACGTAGAGTAGGAAAGAACATAGGAACAAGGGTTCATTTTGTTCAGGGCCATTCCATCTCCATGTTGTTCCCTTGTGGTTCCATGGGTGCTGGGAGACAACAGGTACATCAGTGTGCCTGCTTCAACAAAACTGTTTCACTTCCTGCAGCATCAAATGAGGTAATGGCAGGAATGTGATTCACAGGTATAAGTTGTATAATATGTATAAATCCCTGTTCTAACCTCAACGATCTAAAGTTAGAATTCTGTGGTGTTCAGTTTCAGGGAAATACATTAACAACAGTAAATAGTAGGTTTAAGGTAAACCCCAATTGGATGATGCAAGAATTTTGCAACATTCCAGACCCTTTAAAAAGTGGAGGGTGAGTTGAATAAACAAGACCTGTTACTCCAGACTCCTAGACCTGGAGTTGCCTAGACCTTACCTAAAGAGAGACGAGGAGGGGAGGTCAGCCCTACACTGACCCAGAATGCCATAGCTGGCTCTCGACACAGTGCTGACTTCTTCACAAAGTCGCGGAGTGCGCTTTGGGCAGGGTCCAGGGGTTTCCTTTTCCTTAACCATCAGTAGCTTTTTATCACTTTTTAAGACATTGTACCAACCTCTCTTAATGGTCTTCCTTCCCGTCTTAATCCACAAACTCCCTGGTGCTCCTTCTAGGGCTTCGGCATGCTGCTGATGGAAGAAGCGGAAAGAATAGCTCTGGAAGAGCATGGATCTGGGAAGATCGCCGTTATATCAGGTGACTGGAGAGGAGTTCACGGTTCACACGACACCACAGTGGGGTTCACTCTCGCCTCTGTGTGGTTACTCTGTTCAGAACTGGGCTGGGCTGACAAGTGAAGGGCTCATGCTCAAACGTTCAGGAAATTTCTGAGCATTTGGGTCAGCTTGAGCTTCTAGACGCACTCTGCTGTCCAGCACCAGGCCAGTAACCTGTGCGCAGTCTCTGCTTGTCTGACCTCTGTCTGGTCACTGTGGTCAGCTTCTCTCTTGGGCTTTATGCCAGCTGCTCTGTCTGTGGAAATGGAGTTTGGTAGTCTGGCCTAAGGAAATGTGAACAGTGCAGAGCTGAGATGTTGCTGCAGGATGATTGAAGGCAGCGTGTAGTTCTTGCCCCTTCCAGGATGCTGCTGTGGCCTTTGCTCCTGAGTGACAGCGTTTCCATTTGGAAGTAGGAGGGAGGAAGAAATTTTCCTCTGCCCTCTTAGGGTCCCAGGCCAGATCCAATAATTAAATGAGCGACGACAAATTAACAGGAGGAACATGTACAAATTAACATAAAATGAGTAAGACACGGGAGCCTTCAGAGGAAATGAAGACTGGGAGATGCATGGGAACCTGCGTGTTTTAAAACTAAGTTGATGAAGGGTGGAGAGTCAGGAAAATAGGCCAGGAGGAGGGATATGGGCAGGCCGAGAGTAATCCACCTGGGGGACTTAGCAAGGATGTTCTCCCTCCCACATGGGCTACAGGAGTCTTCGGGAAGGTCGGGCAGGGGAAGGTCCGAGCCCTTCCTGAACCTGCTGTGTTCTCGGTTCCTCCAGCCTTTGCCAAGGCATCTACGTGGACTTGTGTATCTGAATCCTGTAAGAGCCACCCCTCCACCCCAGCTGCTGACCAAGACATCTTATAGTTGGGGAGGAAACATGAAAGGAGATTGGTGGGGGGATCAGGAAGTGATAGAAAACCCCTTTACTCTCACTCCTCGGTGTGGTGTGCTGTCCCTGTAAGAAAAACGACTAATGACTAGTATGGAATCCAAGGTGGTGAAAGGCAGAATCAGAATTTGTGATGTATTTGCCCCCGGAATGCATTTTCTTTTCCTGTTTGACTACCACATTCCAAAACTTACCTGTGACCTGAGAAATACTCTTCTCTGAAAATGAAAGCTGAAATGAGGTTTTTAAAAGAAAAATCAATAAGTTGCCAGTCAATAAATCAGTACTGGTGCCCAGGTCTTCATGATCATAATTATAGAAATATAATCACACAGGTTCACTTAATCATTTAGTCTGGCTTGGGTTTTTGATGTTACCCAGATACAGAATGTATTTCTTAGCATATCTAGCTTTTTCTATTTTTCTCCATTACTTTAATCCCACAAAGAAGTACCTGGCTGAGGCTACCTGACTGTCACTGATGAGTAATAGAAAGTGATTCCCTCTTCTGGCTTACCCTGTACTTGGCCAGGAGGACCAGGAAAGGGCAACCTGCCTCAGAATGCCCTCTGCCTGTGCATCTGGGCGGGGCTGGCAACACCTGAGCCCCAGGTTGCCGTGGGCTTCGAGATCACCCAGAGAGCTGCCTAAAGTCATTTCGGTACATTCTGAGAGCCCACAACTGCTCACCAGCCAGTGGCTGCCTCAGATTATCTCCAGACCACATCAGAGGCTAGACTTTTTAGTATTCTCCCAACACTATGCTCTCTTCCCAGTTAGTTGTTAAGGTGACCCTAACTGTCTGACCTAACTGATTTTTCTGGTGCTTGGGACCCTATCAGGTTTCCATTCTTCATCACTGCCTTCCTGCCACCCCTTTTCCCTCAGAAGTATCCACCCAGGGCCCCTGACTTGCCTGAGGTCAGGTCCAATTGCACATAAGAGCCTCTGTCTTTTTTCTGAGCAGGGTGTCTTTCTGAGTGGGAGTCAGCATCTGTCCTCACCAGCTTTTTATCATACTCTAAATGATAGCTCAATTTCATGTCTTCTGCATGGCAAATTTCTAAAATAACAAGAAGCCGCTTGCTTAGAGAAGCAGGCGAGAGGATCTTTGTCTGCTCGGTGCTGGGACTCCTCCTCCCCGGCACCCTGCAGAGGGTTCTTCAACCAGAATGGGTTTCTATAGGAACGGCCCTGGAAGGGCTTCCTGGAACTAAAGTGAGTTCTTTGGGAGAAAGGTTGGTGAGCATTGAGTCCTGCCCTCTGGCCTGGGAGCCCCACCATTGTAGTAAGGAAAACCACGTATGGCCTCCTTGACTTCCTGTTTAACTCTGGCCAGCCGTCACAGGGGACACTGACACATTTGCTGTGTGGCAGGTGCATTTTACTGCTCTTACTTAGCAGTGTATCATGGGTCTGAGAGATCTTAGTACAGAACTACTTAGGGAAGGTAGATAACAAGTGTTTGTTATTGTGCCGTGTGCTGATGTTACTTTTTCCTTCAATTTTTTGTAAATGGGGTGGTGATGGTGTGTGTGTGAGTGTGTGTGTGTACATATGCTCACATGTATTTTTTTAATTTATTTTTATTTCATGTGCATTGGTATTTTTTGCCTGCATATGTGTCTTTGTGATGATGTCAGATCCCCTGGAACTAGAGTTACAGAAATGTGAGCTGTCATGTGGGTGCTGGAAATTGAACCTGGGTCCTCTGGAAGAGCATCAGGTGCTCGTAACTGCTGAGCGATCTTTCCCATCTCTCCAGCCCCACATGTATGTTTTAACTGGTATTTTAAAAAAAAGTCTAAACAGTTGCTGTCTGTACACTGATCCTTAAACAAAACTCTAATGATACACAGTACTGCTGTTTTTGGGGTGCATGTCATGAATGGCACTGTTGGATGTGGCATAGAAAATATATGGCTGGTACGGAGTTTGCAGGGAGCGGAGGCTCCATTCCTGCCTTGCCAACCACTCTCCTTGTGAGCTAATGAATCGCATGGTCTTTATTAATTGTTATTAAAATCAGGTCCATCAGGTTATCTTTGACTGTTCTAGTCTGGTGTCTTAGTTAGGGTTCTGTTGCTGTGAACCATGACCACAGCAACTCTTATAAAGGCAAACATTTCATTGGGGCTGGCTTACAGTACAGAGGCTTAGAAAGTATGGCAGTGTACAGGAAGACATGATTCTGGAGAGGGAGCTGAGAGTTCTGCATCTTGATCCACAGGCAGCAGGACAACTTTGTGCCACACCGGGCATAGCTTGAATATATGAGACTTCATAGCCAGCGCCCACAGTGACATACTTCCTCCAACAAGGCCTTGGAGGAACTGCCCATGGGCTAAGCATCTAAACACAGGTCTATGGGAGCTGTTCCTGTTCAAACCACCACATCTGGCCTCTTGGTTCTCAGCGGGACCCCTTAGGTTTTACTGATTACATTTTACCAGTCTCTTTTCTGATACCATAGATGACCCTTTAATTTCTTCAGTGATGGATTCCATTCTCATTCTCAGCTGGGATTTGATGATGAAATTGGTGGTGCTCAAGTTCCCATAGGCAGTTGATCCCAGCCACGGGTTGTGGGTACATTTGGGTAACCACTGGCACCACTGTTTTCTCAGACGTTGTTCTCAGCTCGTAACTCTGCTCTCTCTCTGTCCCTGGCTTTCTTCTAAGTCCCACACACGGTGACACAGCTGTTCTGTCTTCACATGATTCGTGGTGAGAAGTGAGAGGGGATCGGTTGTCATTTCCTTGCCCTGGCCATAAGAGTAATGCATTTATGTAGAACTCTGACTCATTGTGACTGCCCTTCATCTTGGCAGGGGTTTTCTCTGTTACTTAGACTTATAATCCAGTGTTCTACCTCTAGACAGTACTAGTAACTTCACTGTAGGTCTGACCTGAACCACTAGTCAAAAAGGTTCTGTATATTCTCATTTTCCCTATTTAAAATATTGTTTCTATCTGTTACCTCTGTGTATTTATTGAAAACTGTACACTGTGTGCTTAGTGAATATAGCTACATGAGAAAAATTAAAAACTGCTTTAAGCAATTAGTCAGATGAAATACTTTCTAAGAGGCATTCAAATTCACTTACTTTTTTAAGTACATAATTGTCTTAGTAAACAGTTTTAAAAGCAAAAATGAAATTTTTAGCTTCATTACCATCAAAATCACTAGGTGTGTTGAGGGGAAAAATAAAAGTATCTATAATCCCAATACTTGAGAGTCTGAGACAGGAGGATTGCCATGAGTTCAAGGCTATCATGGGCTACAGAGTGAGACTCTTATCTCAGGAGAGGTGTAATGTTGAGCTGCCTTCTGGGAACTGGGTCTCCACCATTGTCCCCATCTACAGGGGAGGATGAGACAACCGCTCCTTAGGCTCCAGGTCATCTCCACCAGGACTGGCTGCTGCTTTCTGCCTTGAAAAAACATGGGCCAATCAGGGTTCTAAAGACAACTAGTTTAGCCGGGCGGTAGGGGTGCACGACTTGAATCACAGCACCTGGGAGGCAGAGGCAGGCAGAACTCTGTGAGTTCTAGGCCAGCCTGGTCTACAAGGTGAGTTCTGTTAAACAGAGAAACCCTGTCTCAAAAAAAAAAAAAAAACAGTTTAGAAAATAATGTATGGGCAGGAACTATCTGTTAGCTGTTGCTCGGTTGCAAAGCAGTTAGTCCCAGTTGTGTTCAAAGGCTTCAGTGTCTTAGCTGTTGACCTGAACGGCTTCTATGCATGCCCAGCTAGTTAAGATGAACACATTGTGTTTACTTAAAAAACGTGGTGTTTGCCTATATGGTGATCAGCAGTCTGTCCTTCTAACATCAAGAAGCAGTTTATCTCATCCTTCATGTATGAGGAAGGATCTCTACTGTGGAAACTAACTACAATCTTTCAAATGTCATCACTAATAATCACCATGGAAACCAGAATTCTGATGTCACAATGCCCATACCATTTCTACAAGGGCAAATATAATCATCAATAGCCACTGTTTAAAAAGCCATTTAGCACCTTCAACAGAATAAGGGATTTTTTTTCCTTTTGGCAATTTTGGCTAGGTATCAGATTTAATCATGTTACTGTTTCAGTTTGCCAAGCTAATTACTATGCAGTAAGATGGACAGCTATTCCCCAAGCTCCCTGACTACCTTCGTCATAAGCAGTATTCTATTTGTGTTCTTTCAAGTAGAAAATTAATATGGCCATTGGCCAAGAGCTGTACAAGCTTGATAGATCACACAGTGATGGTGAGAGACGAGAAAAGGTCTGAATGGTTGATGTCAGAAACCTCTCAAGTCAGAACCTGATAGCCATTTTGTTTAAATCTATTACAGTGCCAATGACGATGGCCAGGAGATCTAAATACAGAGTGAGTGAAACAGTCACCGTGGATATAAGGTCATTCTTAATCATGTTACTCAAAGCCCTGTGACTGACCTAAACTGTGACTGCAGTCCCCAGTAGTCAAAAATCAATGTGTCTGTGCCTTATATAATCCAGCATGGCTTCCTAGGACAGAAATTAATGGTCTTGTGCCCCAGAGCCCCTGATTGATAATGTTCTGTGTGGGCAGAAAATAGCAGTTGTTTCCTTAGGCTATGACCAGCTGAGATTTACTTCCTGGACCTGAGAAACCTCACCTGTATCCCAGCCTCCTACATGGCTCACCATTTTGGGTCAAGGTTATTTTATTCTTTGCATTATAATCTAGTTGAAAAGCAGAGTCCATTTGTAGCCGGTTGTGCCTGATAATGGACTCATAATCCTACCAGAGTCCCCAGAAGAGCTTCTCTTCATTATGGCAGACTATTTGCTAATGGGCCAGGAAGCCTGCCAAATGCAAACTGGTTTGTACCACATGTGCATGTGTGTTAATACAGGACTTAGCAAAAAGGAAGAGAAAGAGCATTTCCTCTTTTGTGCTCTCTCCTTCACCCTTCATATAATTTTCTTTTAAGTAAATTACCCTGCAGCATCCCCTAACTAAATGCACGTTTTCTGGCTTCCACGTACCTTCTTCCACTTTGGTATTCTAACAGTGATCATGCATATTGCTTTTTTGATATGTGTTCCAATGGGCTTGTTTTTATCATTACTATCATCTTGCTTTTAAAGACAATAGATACAGCATAAAGTATTGTACTGTTACAAGTCCTCTATTAACTTCATCATCATTATTAATCAGACTGGCATTGATAGCATAGACTGCTATTCAGCTAGATAATATGTTGACTGTGTGTTTGCCAATTGATGTCTCTTGTAGTTCAGCCATGGAGGGATGGTTGCCTGGCTTGTCTCAAGAGTGCTTGACATTTGTCTCTTGTAGCTGAATCAGTACCACTTTGTTATAAATGAATGAGGTACCACTGTGTAGCATTTTACATTAAACCATCCCACACTAAGCATCATATGACTCCTTAGTGCTCATGCTTACAATAGTCCCTAGTAGGCTACCGTTTAGATCTTGTAGGTTTCTGAGTCTTGGGGACATTCCCTCAACAGAAGCAATAGCACTGATGCAGCAGCCTGTCAGAGTGGAAGAACTGCATTTTGGCTTTTACCTGTTAGCCTTCTGTGTTTCAGAAATGTTGCCATCCAAAGGCTAGCCTCGCTTCCATGGCCATGCTGAGTTTCTACCCAGTCCTGTTCCTCCTGGTTTATGGATATTGCCAGTAATGGTCGTATACTTTTGTTTAGAAGGAGAAATGGGTTGTACCATGTGGTCAGTGCTAATATCCCTAAAAGTTCTGGAAGCTTTGAGGTTATTAGCTGCTTGCCTTTACTGGAAAGGTGAATGCTGCTCAGGTGTCTTGCTGGGGAAGCAGGCCCTCTCTAAGAGGCTGCTGTACTCGGTCTGTCTTAGTGCTTGATTGCATCCCGAACTCCTCCTCAACTCTCCGAGGAACAGTGTTGGGTTTTTCTCTGTAAACATTTGACCTGGCCTTAACCCGTTTGATTTAATAATGTTTTATTGTTCATATCTATTAGAGGCAGAATTCTTTCCCGTAAGGTGAGTAGATACTGATAAATAATACTGAAAATATTGCTACAGCCCTCTAAGCCAGGAGTTTGTAGTGCCTTTCAGTTTGGGAATTTCTGCTTCTAACACATCCCATGACATATTTCCACTCTTCTGGCATCCCAGCCTGAGCTCTGCACTCTGACAGAAGTTCTCCTCTCTCTGAAGCAAAGGAGTTAAAGTGGTAGTTGTGGGCTAGTTTGTTGATGCTCCCCCATTCTGCCTCCCTCAGCAGATGGCTGTCTAGTGAGCCCACCACCTCAGGAATGTTGGTAGTCCAAGGCCCCAAGATCTATGAGGTGTAGCTGGAGAATTTCTCTCCAGTTCCCACCAAGCCCCGCCAGTCCCAGAGTCCACTTATAAAATAAACACACCGACTCTTATGTTATTTAAACTGCTCGGCCATTAGCTCAGGCCTACCATTGTCTAGCTCTTACTCTTATACTAAGCCCATTTTTGTTAATCTATGTGTTGCCACGTGTTCCGTGGCTTTACCTGTTACCTCTACATGATGCTCCCTGAACGGCAGCTGGTGTCTCCCTTTTCTCTACCTTCCTCTCCTTTTCTTCTCTCCTCTCTCCTAGTCCCGCCTATACTTCCTGTCTGGCTACTGGCCAATCAGTGTTTTATTTATACAGAGTGATATCTACAACAATGAGGCCCATTCCTTCTTCCTGTGAACCATGTACAAGTTCCTGGTTGTTCAGATTATTTGACTAACAGAATCCTCCCCCTGCTTCAGATCTAGAGGTTTAAAACAGAAATTCCTTATTTGCTCGGTAATGGTATGTGAGAACGTCAGCAGGACACAGAGATGGTTTTTCTCTAGTCTGTGCTGTGACGGCCTTAGCTGGAGCAGCTTCAGAGCCTGGGTAACCTGGACAGGACTGTCGACATAAGCACCTTGGTTCTGAGAGCAAAGAGAAAAGAGTTCTTCTCCACTGGGCGGAAGTACTTAGGAAGAATTGATACTAATTCTTTTTAAATCTGTTTGATAGAATTTACCCATAGCTATTTAATCCTGGCCTCCCTGGTCATTTATTTATTTAAGAATGGGGAGATGTCATGTGACTGTGAGCCTGATTCTCCTTGCAGAGTTTGGACTCTTTTCTGTCAGCGTCTGTGTTCTGAAGAACTTGTCCATTTCATGTGGGTTGTCCAGTGTTGTAACTGTGTGTCACTACACAGGTGTGTGGGTTCATGCAGGTCCGTGGAATGACTCAGAGGCATCTTAAGAATGAAGCCTTTCATGGCTGCGGGGGGCGTCCAGCCTCGAAGGACTGAAGCACTATCCCTTCACCTAGGACATTTTTATTTACTCTCTATTTACAGTTTAGCCAGTTAATTTCTGTACCTTCAAAGCAACCTAAAAGAAGCTCCCAGAGACCAAATGCCAAGTGCAAATTACTTGATTTCTCAGGTACCTCCGTCTTCTGGGTTTCCTGAACCAAGTTTTGCATAGGCCTCTGATCCTTGGGGGACTCTCTGAACCTTGACTCTCAGACAAGATTTACATAGGGTGATAAGAGAAACAAAAGGTAAGAGAAACAAAGGTGTGGTTAAACAAAGGAAGAAGTAGAGCTAGGTGCTGCTCTCTGGGACAGGCCAGGAGCTCAGCAGGAATGGACTACACAGTGTGTTTGTTCATCATTTTTCCGTAGTATGATCTCATAATTATGTTTCTTTCTATAAACACAGTAGTAATGCCTCCTCTTTTATTAAGATGTTTTGATACATTTATCTAGTGGGGGAGGCAGTTGCATGTGTATGTGTGGAGGTCAGAGGACAACTTTTGAGAGTCGCTTCTCACCTTCCTTTGTGTGAGACCCAGGGGTTGCACTCAGGCCGTCAGGCCTGGTGTCCAGCACCTTTATCCACTGAGCCGCCTGACCAGCTCCTTAGTAGTGGGTGTTGGTTTACATCTGTTTGTTTACTCATGTGTGTGTGTGTGTGTGTGTGTGTGTGAGAGAGAGAGAGAGAGAGAGAGAGAGAGAGCGCTAGCAATGTCCCCACTTGTTTCTATTTTAGAGACCTGTTCTCTGAGGTGAGGTTGGACAGCTTTAAGAGTGAACTTATGATTTTGTTTATTTTCTGTTTGGTGTTTTATCCCTAGTTTCTGTCATCGCCTTTCTTGTGCTGGCTTCGAGTTTCATGTGTTCATTTCTCATCTCCCTCTTTCTTGATTTGGAGATATTTGTTTTCAATGTAACCATTTGCAGCTATAAATTCCTCTCTGAATGCTGCCTTTGCTGGACTCAGTGAATTTGGGAGGGAAGTGTATTCACTTTTCTACAAAAAAAGCCTGGGGTCTTTCTCTGAGACCCAGATTGGCCTAGAACTCACTATGTACTCCAGGCTAGTCTCAAGCATATGGCAGTTCTCCTCCCTCGACCTTGTGAGTCCTGGGACTACAGGAGTGAGCCACAGTGCTTTGCTTCCGCATTTGTTCTTCATGGTGGTTTCCAGCTCCCTGAGGTGACTTCCGTGACCCTTTGGTCATTTAAGAATAGATTACTTAATTTCCACATATTTATTATGGGTTCTGCAATTTTCATAATGTGTGCAAGTCTCTGTGTGTGTGTGTGTGTGTGTGTGTGTGTGTGTGTGTGTGTGTGTGTGTGTGTGTGTGTGTTTAATAATGTCTTCAAAAAGTAACTGTCCAGGTCTGAACATTGGTACTAATTCCTGCTCGAGGCAGAGGGAAAGCTGGACAATTAGAGATGGGTAGAGACCCCACCCAGCAGCCAGTGTCTTAAGAGGCTTGCAGCTCAGCAGCATGCCTCACGAGTACATGGGTACTGTGGTTTTCTGAGGTGGGTGTGAGGGGCGGGTCACCCCAGAACAGCTGCATCACCGGAGTCCGACCCCATCATAGAAAACCACCTCTGTGGGTGCTGCAGCGTGAGGCCCGCCTCTGGTTCCCCTCTCCCACTGTGTACCCCAGCATCTTCCTCCCACCCGTTACTGATTTCGGGTTTCACGCCACTCTGGTAGGAAAGGGTATTTTGTGTGGTTTCAGTGTTTTTCTGGCCTGACCAGATTTCCCCACAGAATACGCCTTGTGCACCTGTGAAACTGTTTGCTCTGCTGTTGGCAGTGGCACGGTGTCCTTCAAACCTGGGCCCTAGCCCGTCTGTCCCTCCACTGTGTGCTGTCCTTGCCACAGATTCTGTCTTCAGGCCTGTGTGACCATCAACATCAGTTTTTTATAATAGTTATTATAAAAATTATAATAAATAATATAATAAATAATAATTATTGTCATATGAATTTGCCTTTTCAATTCCATAGGAAGTAAAGAGAAATTGTAAATTTAAACTAATGGCTTTTATGTTTGCTTGTGATTTTTACCAGTGCCCTTCAGTTCTGATTGCTCCAAGTTCCTTGAGCCTTCCTTGTGAGGCAAGTCTAGTAACAAAATGCCTTAGCCTTTGTTTATCTGGGGATGCTTTCCTCCTTTGTCCTTGTCAAATGTAGAATTCTTGGTTGGCTGGTCCTTTTCTTTCAGTGGTTTAATAAGTAATCCCACAGTTCAGACTTCTTTGGTTTCTGCTCTCAGCTGTCAGTCACAATGAAGACCCTTACATGTGACAAGTCATTTCTCTGGCTGCTTTCTGGATTCTCCATCCTCTCAGTTAGCCTCTGGCCAGAGGTCCTGGCCCCTCCCTTCACCAGGTCCCCCTCCACACACACACACACACACACACACACACACACACACACACACACACACACACACACCATTGCATTTGGCAAGACCTGGTATCACAAGATAGTCGGTTCCAGTTGGTTTCTTGTGGTTTAGAGGCTGCCTTTTTACTCTCCTACTCTACCATTTAAAGTTTGTGTCCAAGAAGCCGTCAGTGGGAGAGAGCTGTCTTGGCTCCAGGCAGTAGGTTCCCCAGTCCTTGGCTTCTTAGAGACATACTCATGGTTTGAGACAAGAGAAGGTAGTGAGAGTGACCGATAGCATCGATACCTCTGCTCTGGTGGCAGTGGCCACTCTGCTCTCCAGTCAGATGACATGCGGCCCTCCCGAGTCAGACTGCCCTAAGAAAAGCCTGTAGGATGCCGGGCAGCATCACTGGCTTGGACATCACCATGGGAAATGATGGAATGTGGGAGACCCAAAGTCTATTTAGATTTCTAAGTTTCCTGCTTTGGGTCTTTGTTCCTCTCACTGTGTAATCTTCAAAGAGCCCTTGCAGATGTGCAGAGGACATCAGGCTGCTGGGTAGCAGAGTCCCTGCAGGACCTCTTTGCAGTCAAGAATGGGATATTAATGACGTGCCATCACTAGCCACCTTGAAGAACTCGGCTTTATGTGGTTACCCTTTATCAACTTTGTAAATTTTTTTCTTTTTAACAGAACAGGAGAGAGATTGTCTGAAAGATTTCAGGTCATTGAGTTAATTGGTTCTTTTTCAGATGTTGAGAATAAAAGCTTTTCCCCTACTTCCATGTCAGTGTGTTTTTGAGTGAAATATTGCCATCCTTTTAGATCAGTGAGATGCAATAAAGTCTCATTTCAGTAGTAAATGGATGAAACGAATGAGTATTCCCTGTATTAACACTGCAGCACATATATAGCCCTCGATAAATAACTGATTAATTGTACTAAACGTAACTGAAACAGTTTCTTTGTCTGTTTCACTGATTTTTTTTTATAAAATGACATAAATTATCATCTCAGTTTTTTTATATCTAATTTCTAAAACTCAGATTTCAGCTTCATGGAATAGATTAGCATATCCTGTCTTTCTCATTTCAAGTTTGGCTGTGGGAGTATGGTGATGTGGGCTCAATCTTCATTCAATCCAGTTAACATTGCTAATGATAAAGGGCAGCCTCGTACCCCAAGAAAAGTGTCAGCGAACAAGAATATACCTCCAGATTTCCAACCCTTTCCTTGTCGGCGTGAAAATCTCCACATCATTTACCAGTCTTCTTCCCTTGTGGAATACCAGGATACAATGTAGAAGCACGTGCTCATCCGGGCGCTCAGCTCCCGGCATTATTTCCTCCTCTGTTCTTTGCCAGCTAGAACCCCAGCCTGCCTTCTCTCACATTTCCATCCATGTGAAGGGTTGATTGGTTTTCCATTGAAGTAAGCGTTTGTGTGGTTGAAATAGTCCCGTTTTTATTTCACTTTATAAGCGTGGCTGGAAACTGCCACAGTAGGAAGGGAAGCCTGGTTTTGTTGGATTGTGGCGTGTTTGGCCACACCTGTGTGTGTCGTCGTCTGTCAGGCTGCTGTAGCGGATGCTCTGGGAGCAGGAGAGATTGGCTTACTGCAGATCTCATGATAACATAGGGTCCAGCATAGCAGCAGCACACTCGGTGTTGTGTGAAGATCCCTCATCTGAGAGGACACCGTGTGTCTTCACGTGGCTGAAGGGCAGAAAGACAAGCAGGCTCCCTCAAATCCTCTGTACGGGCCTAAATGCCACTCACAGGGCTTCACCTCATGACTGAATCGCCTCCTAAAGGCCTCACCTCTTATGCTGTTGCTCTGGGAGTGAGATCTTGACACAAGCATTTGGGAGAGAAAGTTGCATGTGACCCCGTGCAGATGAAGACAGCCCATATCCAAGAGCCCCTGCTGACATTTCCCCATCCCAGGTCCCTTCCCTTCTCAACTGCCTCTTTCCTCCTAGTGCCCTGATTTTTGAAATTTTTTTTTTTTTGCTACCTAATTATGCATCCCTTAGCTATATAGTTAGTGTTCTCGATGTTCTTTTTTTTTTTTTTTTTTTTTTTTGTGGTTTTTCGAGACAGGGTTTCTCTGTGTAGCTTTGCGCCTTTCCTGGGACTCACTTGGTAGCCCAGGCTGGCCTCGAACTCACAGAGATCCGCCTGGCTCTGCCTCCCGAGTGCTGGGATTAAAGGCGTGCGCCACCACCGCCCGGCTTCGATGTTCATTTTAAATAGGTGGACTTAGGTTGCATGTTTGCTCAGCTTTGTAGTAAGACCGAGTCGGCGTGTGCTATGGTCTGTGCCCCTCTGCTGATAATGTAGGACCTTTATGCAGGAGTCCCAGGGCTCGTCCCAGTCTTGCTGGGTGTTGGGGTGCTAAGAAGCCCCCCGTGGTGTGGTGCTCTTTCCTTTCTGTGCCAAGTCTCCCTCTCTTGTCTTCAAGGCTGTGGCACACAGGTCTTTCAGGATATCCTCCGGGCTGCTCTCACGCTCTTGGTAGTTAGATATCGTACAGCTTTTTTCAAACTGTCTATTTCTGTCTAGTTTGCGCTGCTGTTGTCTGGGTAGGACTTTCCCTCTCCACCTCTGTCTGGCTTCTTCAGTGGTTTTCCTAGTCAGTTCTGAATGCTTTCATCCTCTAGCTAATGTCAGCTCCCAGGACTCTCTCCCCACCTTTCTTCAGGCTCCAGTTGCACATATTTTAGACTCTGGCATGTCCACTGAGTATCATGCCCTCTCCCGAACACACACGGTTTCTCTGTGGTCTGTTGACTGCTTCTGACCAGACCTCCACTGTGCTGATCCTGCTGTGTCTAATATGCCGCCAGCAGTGCCCTCAGCCTACTCTTCCTTTCCTTCCTTTTCCTTCTTCCTCCTTTTTTCTTTTCCCCCCTCTTTTGTTTGGCATGATCTCACTATGTATTTGTAGCCCAGGCTGGCCTGAAACTCACAGAGATCTGCCTTCCTCTGCCTCCCGAGTGCCCTGACCCAGCTGGCCTTCATCCTATTCATTTTTTTTTTTAATTGTCTGGATTCCAGTGTTTTGTCAACTCTGTCCTATCATGATGTATTGATTGGAACGGTACTTAGATCCAGCGTCTCTCTCCTCACACGTGGAGAACACGCTCCTTTACAGCCTTCGTCAGATGCCTTCCACCCGGAGTGCCTGCAGCCTCTGGTCTCTCCTCATGTTGTCTTAGTGTATTTCGCCTGCTTTGCTAATTGCCAGCAGTTTACGTGAGAATTTGCTCTCAGTAATGTCTTAAACATTAGCTGTGTTAGCCATCGTCAAGGAAGGCTTCTGCTTCCCTTTGCCCAGCCTCTAGGAGTGCTGGTTGGCCTAGGTCCTGTGGGAGACCCTGCTGAATCTCCATCTTGGCCAGACTCCCAATCCCTGTTCCTTGACCTCTGGAGTCTGTGAAGCAGCTCCCTTCCTTGGTGGCTCCTGCCCAGCCCTGGCCGGGGGTGCGGAGGGGGGGGTTGCAGCTAGCCAGGCCACTCACCTGCCCCAGCCATGTCAATCTCCTGCCCTTTCTGCACTGGCAGCTGCCTGGGTCAGAACAGCCCCCCCCCCACTGTCCACCTCATCAGTAGTGACTGCAAGATGCAGACAGCTTTGAGGTTGAAGCGTTTTCAATTTTGCTCACGTGTTTTCACCGTCCTCAGCTAACACTTAACCCTGATCATGGGTCTGTGGTAATCAAGCCCAGTTATCTTCTCCATGCAGCGTGAATAATACTCAGCCCTTCCTTCCGCCCTTCCTCAGAGTCTGGTTTCCATCTCTTTTTCACCTCTCTTACTCTTTCCACCAGATTGGAGTCGTGGTCCCATCATTTTTCCAGTGGTGATGACCACGGTCTGTCAGGTTTTTCCCACAAGTCTCCGTGTCCGTCCCCCGTCCGTCCCGTGTCCGTGTCCGTCCGTCGTCGTCGTCGTCCGTCCCCCCCCCCGTCCCCCCCCGTCCGTCCGTCTCCAGTAGTCCTCCTGTGTGGGCTGCAGTCTGTTGCCAGCAGCCCGCTGCCTGCCAGGGTTATCTGGCCTTCCCTGGGATTTACTTTCTCCAGGCCTTCTGTTGAAATGGAAGTTGCTGTCTCTCAGTTCCTCCAGTGGTTTGTCACACAAAAGACCTTGAGACCTGGACACAGGGTGGTCAGGACAAGCGGAGTCCTCCCTGTGCTATCATGGAAGATAGCTCCTCATGGAGCAGGGTGGCAGTGGCAGGGGAGCACCCCCAAGTGTATGAAGTGCCTGGGTCCAAAGGGTAGTTCTTCCTCTTCTTCCTGTGAGCTGACCTGTGGCCTGTTCAGAAAACCCCTCCTCAGGTCTCAGAAAGCCTGGTATGTGCAAGCACGGCCTGGTTCCACCACCGCAGCCAGTGCTGAGGAGGCCTTACTCCTCCCCTCCTTCCCTGTACTCAGCTGTCACTACCCTTCCTCTCAGTGGAATTAAAATCCAAACAAGTTTCCAGCTCTTGATGGATCTTTCTAAAGGAAAAGTGTAGTTACTTCAGTGTTCTCAGGGGTGTGATCGCTCCCCTGGGAAACAGATGTCTTCCAGTGGGAACAGTGGCCAGAGGAGAACGCTCTCCCTGTGAGTGGGAGTCTATCACTGAACCTAGAGTGAAGCTGCTAGTCAGCCTAGACCTTCCTCCATCCCAACACACACACACACACACACACACACACACACACACACACACACACACACACACACACACCGTGTACTAGACCTCCTTATGCACCCGTAATTAACCTTCCCCCATAGCCAGTGGCTGAGGCAGTTAGCAAGGACTCTGCGTGTACTCTCTTCCTCCATAGAGCAGGCGGAGCTGTGTTTTAAGCTAAGTGTCATCACACAAAACCAGGGAGAGAGGCTCAGAAAACAGAGGCTTCTTTGCACGTCGGGGGCTTGGAGTCTAAGCACATTGAGCACAGAGAAGGGACCCAAGATGCAGCAGTCACTGCTGGTTTCCAGGTGCAGGTGCCCTAGGAGGCCAGGGGCTCTCGACAGCCAGACTTGAGATCATCTACCTATAGGGCGGAGGCTTCCCCACTGCATGCTGAACGGCCCCTCCTCACATGGAGCAAGTCACACCCTCTTCCTCAATTCCCACTTTCCCTGGAAAGAAGATAGCAGAAGCCATTTTAATATCTGCTTGTAGTATGCACACTTAAGTCTGTTCACACAGATTTCCTTCTCCCAAAAGAGCTGAGGCAGAGGAGGCCAAGGAGATAACTTGGAGGCTGGTCACTGGAGTCCCGTGAGAACATTGCTGCAGACAGTTTTTGTGGTGTTCTCTTTCCTCTGGCCTCATTTGGACACTGTCCCAGCTGACAAAGGAGTGAGCATGGACATTTACTCTGCCTACAGTAAAAATAAGGTCCCTATGACATGGGTAAGTCCTGACTGTGGACCAAGTGACCCTGAAGACAAACGAAGCCAGACCTTTGTTGCTCCTCTGATAACTGGGGGCTCCATAGTGAGCGCTCCAAAGACCACAGCCAAGAGCACTTGACTCCTGCTCGGCAGCCCACGCAAGGAGTGGAGGGGAGAACTCCTTCCTGCTTGCACAGCTGTGTGTTTCTGCTGCAGGGGAGAGGCGGCAGCGGCGGCAGCCGGGCTGATCTGGGACCAAGACAGCCTAGCACGTCAGCACGGTCCAGGAGGCCACTGACGTCAGCTGCAAAGGGTAATTGCTTTCTCCTGGCTGACTAACACAAGGAAAGTTACCGCGACTGAGGCAGAGAGGAGGCCGGAGTTAGGGAGGGCCTTCAGGCAGCCAGGTGATGGCACATTCGCTTTCCAGCTGGCCCGTTTGGAGAATCTGGCAGATTGGAGAAATGGGCAGTTCTTTACTTCAGGAAAGAAGATGCCTAAGAAGATGCAGGGGGAAGAGGCTGGAGTTTGGACCAGCCAGAGGCCAGGCTCTCCATGGCACTTGAAGCCTCTCAGAATCCCAGGAACTGTCTGGGGCTGTTCTGTGTTCCTGAAAACAAAGCTAAGCTGGCCAGAGAGGATCCCAATGCCTTTGCCAACCTAGTCTCAAGGACCCAGTTCTATGTGAAAGAGGAGCAGGAGGCTCACTTGGGGTCATTGCTGAGAAATGCTCCCATGAGTTCCAGGAAAGCCCATGTCATAACCACCCACCTGTGAACTCGGGGCTCTCTCCATCACTCAACCTGGTTAATCCAGGCTTATCTAGGCCTGTGATATATAAAAACACTTCTCCGAGCTGTAGATCTTAAAATGAGGCCATTGACAGGGAGCATACAAATGAGCAGAATTATGTATGTCCAGGGCTTGACCTAAGTAGATCTGGGGATCATTTGGGACACCCCCAAGTAGAAGGTAAGGAGCCAAGCCTCAGGGGTGATTCACCCACTGTGGGAGCTGCATGATGGCTTACAGGTTCAGTAGACCAGTGTCTCCATTTCCAGATGCTTGAGACCCTTACAGCATAAATAAGTCCATGGGAAATGGTGCCTCTCAGCCAGCAAGGTGGGGATCTAGAAGGTTCCAAAGGGTCGCCCCCCCCACCTTCCGTGTGTAGTCCTCCCACCGCCTGGCTCACAGTGCCGAGCCAGATCTCATTTTCTACAGTACGTCCTGCAGGAGCGCATTTCTCTGTGTGTACACAACATGAAAATAACGAGCGTGTAATGGGTCCCCAGACGTTTACTACATCCTGATTATGTGCTAGTCACTGTAATAACCCCAGTGACAAAAGCCGTCGGCTTAAAGAGCTGACACTCCAGGAGGGAGGCAGGGACACAGTGGAGTAGAGCATGCAACACTGAAACAATGTCTCTGCTTAAAGTGTCCTGCTGGCCAGGAGGGAGGTGTGAACTGGAACTGGGGCTAGCCTCAGCTAGAGGAGCGAAACCCAGGTCTCCAGTGCCTGAGCTGGGACCAGAGGGCAAGTGGGCAAGGGCTGCTTAGGGATGAGCATGGCAGATCAGTGGGGTCAGCCTGGTCAGCCAGTTCTGTCCTTTACTATCACAAGGTCCTTTTAGGCAGGAACCAAAGCCAAGGGGTTGGAGTGTGAAAGAATTTGTATTCTATTTCAGACGGGAGCTCAAGCCTTAGGACCTGCCCTTAGTGAGCCTAGGCTCTGAATCCAGATTTTTTATGGTTGCCAGTGGGATTATCTTCCTGTCCTCACACACTCATGTGGGTCACAAGGAAGAACGCTGCACTGTGACTTCCTGTATAGGTCGTGCCTGCTCTGGCTTTCACCGAATCACTGCTGCCTACAGAAAGGCCTTTTGTCTCATGAGTGAGCCAGGCATAGATAGACTCTGCTGTCCCATTGCTGGTGAGCGGGGTTCCAGAAGGAGCTGGACACAGGTGACTGTCTGCACCTGGAACACACTGGGTTGTCCTGGTCCTGGTTTCTCAGCTGTCTCCTCTCCAGCCCTACTCTGCCTTATTTTGCTGAATCCTTCAGACAAGTTTGAACTCTGAAACTATTTAAAATGTATATTAAGTGGCTGTGCCCATTGCGGTTCTGTGATGAGGTGTGACATGCTGTAGTAAAGAGAAGTGTCGGGAAGGCAGCTGTAGTAGCAAGTGTGTGTCCCCATGTAACAACTGCCCGGATGAGTAACAACATCCTCACACATCGGCCCCAACCCTTGTCATCTTTCAAATGTAACCATTATCTGACTACATTTTGGAGTCTTTCCATGTCTGAATTTTGTATAAATGGAATGTTTCATTATCTGGTTCCATCCATGGTTCTGGGAAATTTCTCCATACAGATACAGATAGCATGGTTGCTTTTTTCACTTCTATGTTTTATATATATCCCTTTGTGAGAATACTCACCTACTGCCGGTAGATATCTGGGTTCTCTCTTATCTTGTGTTAAAATGTTGTGTCACCTGCTGGGCATAGCATATCTATTCACTGAGGTCACGGAGTATGACCTGCTGGGTCATGGAGTATGCCTACAGATCTAGAACTTGGGGAAGGGTAGCCCTTTGGGCTTTGAGCCTTCCTGTTCTCAGAGTCTGAGCTGCTGCCCATGCCTATCATTCATGTGTCCACCATTTCCTTGCTCTGCACCAAGCCTGTGGTGGAGAGAAGTTGTAATAATAACACGACAAGCAGAAGTATGCAGAGAGAATGTGGTCCCCTGGTTAGAGTTAGTCCTAGTGAACTGCCATCCATCCGTGCAGTTCTGTACCCCATCATACAGGCCTCCAGCTGTTTCTAACTCTTACAACATTCTGCAGTGGGTAGAAACATGATTTGGGAGCTGTGTTCCTTGTTGATTTAAGATTGGAGTATTTACAACTGATGTCTGTCTGAGGCGGTCCTGTGGGGCTGAGCCCTCACCCTGAACCATCTACTGTAACTCTCAGTAGTTGTCAGAACTGAGTTAAGTTGGGGATACAAGATGACATTCACAGAGAACTGGAGAGTTGTTTGGTGAAGAAAACCCTTCTTTTTCTTCAGAAACCATGTGTCCCTGTGAGCCAGGGCCAGTCCATCAGACCCGCGTCTCTGGGACAGCTTTTTCCTGTGATCCCTTGTGTGCTCCAGCACCTCGGACAGGGGCCATGCTTAGCTGTGCATGCTTTTGCTTCCCAAGTTGTGTGGAGATCCCATTTTTCCATCTGCATTCTCGTTCACCTCCAGGAAACCATGTGGAAGAGAGGCCTCCCATATGTGGACTCTCCTCTCCGGCATGCCCTTCTGCAGTGCTAAACAACACTGGTACACACAGACCCTGAAACATGCTTTAGGCACGTCTCTTGTGGCCTACATAAATGTACGTGCCATGTACCCTGGTCCTGTGTTAGCAGTTGGGAAAGGGCATTTGTCCCACACAGCAGTCTGTGTCCGGAGGACTAGACGCCAGCATAACGAAATGGGGCAGTTTGGACAGCAGCGCAGCCTGCATGAGAGAGCAGGCGTGAGGCTGAGGGCCCAGGCTGGCTCCTGAGGGCTACAAAACTTAGAGCTCTGTTGACTTTTTCTCTCTTGCAGGGGTCGGCACCAGGAATTACTACCGGAAGATTGGCTACAGATTACAAGGCCCGTACATGGTCAAGATGCTAAAATAATGACCACACCAGTCTACCTTTGTGCAGCATCCTCCCTGGCAGAAGACCACAAGTAGGGTCTCTTGAGTCCCCAGTAGAGGCCAAGCAAGTAGACGGACCTGCATGTCCCTCCTCCCCACCCCTCCACCCCCGTGAAATACTTCGCCCTCCCTCCGTGGCTGCTAGCTCCCCGCTCTAGCCTCCGCCTACAGGCCGGAGCTGCCCTCCTTGTGTGCCCCAGAGTCACTTGTGGTTTGGAGGCTTAAGTGATTGTCTCGGTTTCTAAATTCTGCATGACGGCTGCAGGTGACCATTTGGGCTCAGCACTGTGACAAAAGCAAATCAACTCCTTAGCCATCGTCACTTGTCATTGTCATCTGAGGGGCGGCCTTGGGAGAAGAGGAAAGCTGGACCTGTCAACGTGACTCTGGCTTTTAACTCCATTCACGTCCGCCCTGGCATTGAGAAAAGATTTGTCCCGGAAGCCATTTGGTAGCTGTGCCCATGTTTTGAAACGTGTTGGGGGAAGGGAGAGCTGAGGTGTGGGATGTGTTGATAAGCTTGGTGCCGGCCATCGCCAGCTATCATGTCAGGCCTGCCCTCCCCCAGGCTGTCCCAGAAGCCTTGGTCTCACATCCATGTCCCCGACGCCTGCTTCCTCCAGTGTGCTGGGCTCGCTCTGCACCAGCCAATTCTTCTGTCCTGAGCAGACAGGGTCCAGTGTGCATAGACAGAGCCCATGGCCCTGGTCAAGACTAGTCCGTCCTCAGAAGTATCTCTGCATGCTAATTCTGTAAGGTGGGTGTTGACGGTGCTGCATGGAGACAGTGGAGTTTGGCTAGTGTGTAGAAGCAGGCCTGACTGACCTGCACAGAGCAAGTGGGCCTCCCAAGGCTCCTTCGTCCAGCTAGGCCCCTGAGGAGACCAGGCTCTGAGAGCCTGCCTCACCGGGCACCTGCCATTTCCAACTGTGTGTAGTGAAAGTCGTCCTCTAAAAGGTCTGAAAAATAAAGTCTTTAGCAGAAAAGAGGAGTCGAGTGGAGCTTTTTCTCCTCACCCTGTAAATGTGATGGCATTTGTCAGAAATTTACAGGTTTCACTCCCCGGCCTGTGACACCGTGTGTTTCCCCCGGGTGCCATTTGCCATTTCATCCGCTGCTGAAAGCAAGTGCACGGGCTTTCTCGGGCGCACTGTGGCACTCCAGCCACTTTCCGAGATTGTAGTTTGGGGGATTTGGCTATTTCTTAGTTATACATTTCCCCATAAAAATATAAAAGTATTAAACTAATAAAGCGCACACCCCAGCTTTCACACTCGCATTACGGGAGATGATGCGTGCTGAGCCGGCCGAGGGCTATGGCTCCCTACCTGCAGCGTGCCTAGGCCATGTGTGTGCCTGTCTCCACTTATTCATCTCTCTCATTCACCCAACTGAATCAAAACACACAAGGAAGCCACCAGAAGACAAGCATATGCAGTGTTTGTTTTTAAAGGTGGCCACTTAGAGCAAGAATTTAAAACAAGCCTGCCGAGGGTCCTCCAGCACCCTCCCCTTCCCTTGTGAACCTCAGTGCTCGGTCCAGACCCTCAGCCCCACAGTCCAAGGTGCCCTTCCCAGCTCACCCTCAGCCCACTTTGGCATGAGTCCCTGGAGCTGCACAAGCCCACAGAAGGTGCAAAGCTTCCGCAGGTGTCACAGCTCCTGGCCTGGCGTCTCTCGTGGCCACCAAAGTGCCTGGCCTGTGTTGCACCCGGTGTAGCTGACACCTTGACTGCTCCAGCCTCTCTGAGGCCTCTGTTGTTCAAGCGAGGCCTCCTTGTGAGGACGATGAGCTGCCCTGCTCCCGCCGCCGCGGCTCAGAGACCTGCCAAGGCTGGGACTTGTTTCTGAGCTGCACTGAACATGTTGGCCATGGCCTCGGCGCACTCAGGTGGCTCTGCTGGGTTCAGCTTCGGGCTACATTAAGCTGTGAACTAGGGAGATGCCTCAGAGGGTGTCTTGGGGTTTCTGTTGCTGTAAAGAGACACCACGACCAAGACAACTCTTACAAAAGAAAACATTCCCGTTGGGGGTGGCTGGCTTACTGTTTCAGAGGTCCAATCCATTATCATCATGGCGGGGAGCAGGGCAGCATGTAGGCAGACGTGGTGCTGGAGAAGGAGCTGAGAGTCCCGCATCTTGCAGGCAACAGGAAGTAGACTGACTCACTGGGTGGTATCCTGAGCATAGAAAACTTGAAAGTCCACCCCCACAGGGACACACTTCCTCCAACAAAGCCATACTGACTCCAACAAAACCAGAACGCCTAATAGTGCCACTCCCTATGAGATTATGGGGGCCAGTTACGCTCAAACTGTCACAGAGGGACCCTTGTGCAAATCTGACATCTGAGCTGGTTAAAAGTCTCAAGCAGCAGCCTGCGTCTGTAATCCCAGCACTCTCACTGTGGTGGTTAGCTCAGGTTAGCCACTCTGGTGTACACACAACAGCCAAAACAACCAAGGAGACCCTACCTCACCAAGCCAGAAGATGAGAAACAACTCCAAATTGTCCTCTGACCTCCACGTATGCATGCACGCACTGTGCACGAATGCATACTTTTTTTAATCAAGCTGTGTCAAAAACATAACTGAAATTTATCTGAAGAGAAATAAAGAGCCTGGTACAGCCCAATGTTTTTAAATTTGGGGAAAAGTCCCCTTTCTCTTTCCCACCCCGACAGAACAAAGTGTACTAAAAAGACATTTTCACCAGAGGTGTTGAAGGTGTTTAAGGTTACCACCCAGTTAGAAACAGTCATGTAACTCCCAGAGACAGCCCGAGTTGATTGATGGGAGGAGCTGGACAGGTCTAGAAACGGCTGAGAGCTGCAGAACTTGGGCGGGCCCTGTACTTTCCGAGCTTCGGTTATGTGTGTCATGTGGACTAAGTGGCCATTGCTGCAGGACGGCCGTAAGAGTCAGATGAGGTCCTGTCTGTCACAGAAGCCAGACATCATGAGGACAGTCACTGCGCCGATGAAGTGCCTTCCCACCATGAGTGCCTTGGGCTGGAAACCACCATGGGAATAGCTTGCCTCCCTCAAGTGGTGCTTATGGGGTTCAGATGAACCCGTGTTGGCCAGCCTCTTAGGACCACACATGTTTGACAAGGCACCAGGAGCACTAGCTGGCGTTGCTGATGTCTAGGAAGGCACACTGTCAGACCCATGAGTCCAGCAAGAGAATTTCTTACCTGACACTGGGCTCCGACATGTTGCTGGAAGGGCTCTGAAATTCTCCAAGTGTCACAAAGATAATATCTACATGTGCATCCAGCATCCAGGCCACCACCTCTGTCATCCAGACGCACCCTCTCTTTCGTTCATATGATGCCATAGAGGCCAAGATTCTAGAGGAGCAGCAGAGGCATTTGAAAATGCCGCTGTCGTTCTGGACACTGCCTAGGAAGTTGCCGGGTGTCTGCTGTGGGGCTGATGGGGTGTCACACTGAGGAGTCCCTTAGGAGCTTGACAGCCTTTTGGGGTTGGAGCATACATATGTCTATGTAGTAGATGTGGACTGGCCACCTTGGTTGTGGGGAAAAGATTGGTGGTTGTGAATGAATTACCTTGTAAGCCAAAATAGAAAGAAAACCAACTTTTACTGAGTATACTGCATGGAACGGAGGGCTGGGTAATAACAAGGGTACTGTGTGCAGTGTGAAGTACTGGGTCTCCATTTTGAAGAAGTGTTAGGCTTGTTCAGTTGTAGGGAGCTCCTTTCTGGCATGCGATCCCCACCATGTGAATGAGGGCAGTCCACTGTGCATGTAAGTTCCCATTCGGCAATCTCCACCATGCCGAGGTCCTGGTTGTCCCCTGGTTCCAGCATTCCCAGTCAGCAGTTCAGTTGTCTGTCTGGAAAATCTGAACTAAGCTTGTGAAAATTCCCTGCCAGGACCCATCCCACTCTCCGGCACGTTTTATAACGGCCTTGCGCCCACAGTGGAGTTCTGCACACCACCAGTGTGCATGTGTGCCCTTCCCCAGAGGCACTGGTTGAAAACAGGGTCCCCAGTACAGCGGTGTTGAGAGATGGGGTGACTCGCTCGTGCGGGCTGTCTTTCCGACAGATTAAGGTTCTGTCACAGAAGTGAGTTAGTTATCACACAAAAGGTTCCTGGTAAAACAGGTTAGCTGGATCTCTCACACAGGTACTTCCTGCAAGAAGACCCCTCAGGCCTTGGACATACCAGCCAACAGAACCATAAGAAATCTCTAGGCATGGACGTTTGACTCAGTACTAGAGCACATATGTGATGCCCTGGGTTTGATCCCCAACACCACCAAAAAGAAACAAACACACAGATCCATGCTTCTCAACCTTCCTTAACGCTGCAACCATTTAATACAGTTCCTCATGTGGTGGTGACCCCCAACCGTAAAAGTATTTCCTTTGCTACTTCATAACTCTAATTTTGCTACTGTTATGAATCATAATGTAAATATGCTTTCCGATGGTCTTAGGTAACCCCTGTAGAAAGGTCACTTGACCCCCGACAGGGTCGTCCCCCACAGATTGAGAACCACTGACCTATGCTCATAAATTTCCCAGCCTCAGTTCTTCTGTTACAGAACGTAGAACCAACTGGGACAGGGTGCCGTGATCTACTTAAGCCGGGCTTGTGCATCTGAAATCCTTTGCATTTTCATTAATGCCTAGAATTGGACATTAAACATGGGGCTGTACGGTTCCCCCCAGTGGCTCCACCACCTTGCTTTCTCACCCATGAGCCACCGCTCTGAAGGCTATGGGGGAGACCTGTCTAGAGTTTGGCCTTTTTCGTTCCGAGGTAGCGGCACATTCGGTTGTGAACAATCTCATCATACAAAATGTCAAGCCGCATGTTCGCTGGAGGCGCTGGAGCGTGAAGATCCGTTATTGAGGCCGGAGGTGACCGTACCTTGTCTCTCCCACCCTGATGTAAGGTGCCACGTGGAAGCATAGTCCACACCAGCTGAGGCCCTGCAGAGAAGTTCATCCTCCTGTCTCGAGGCCCCTCCCTTGTCTGCATGATTGGAAACTGAGCTCCAGAGGGACTTGACAGCGCCAGCAGCCACACACCGGCTCTCATCACCTGGGCCCCCACCCCCACTCTGGGAAGAGCAACCTGGCGTGCAAACTGCTGGCCCACCCATGTCTACCTGGAAAAAGAAAATTAGGGGAGGGGAGGAGAAGGGAGGGGGCTGGGGGTGCTGAAGGAAGTGTATTGGGCAGCTGGGTCTGCTTTATAGGAATTGTCTCCCTTACACATGAGAACCTGCCATTCAAAACAGGAAGCAAGTTACCTAAGACCCCCAAACTAGGCATTGAGGAGTTGGGTGTGGGGGCAACAACCCACACTGTCAGACTTACGGAGTGGTAAGGACACCCACACCTGTGAGCCATGATGGCTCTAAGAATTGATAACAGTGAGGATTAGAGCTGGCGATTGGGTTAGAAGGGAGTTAGTGTGGAATTTACATTGCCTACCAGATCACCCCCATTCCCCCTTCCAAGCCCCACTGGGCACGATCCCTGCCATGAAATCTTCGGGGGGGAAAAAAAACCCTCCATAAAGACTTGTACCAAGAAGAGTGGCTGGATGCGGAAGGTGGGAGGGGACGATGCAGAGAGAGCCCTCAGCTGTGAGTCGCTGGCCCAGTCAGAGAACCGGCTCCGAAGCCATTGTCGCAGGGAGTGTTGGGCATTTCTGGGAACTGAATACACATCACACTTTGTCCCCTCCCAAAGCACACAAGGTGATGGTCTCCACACGAGGGAGCAGGCAGAATCAAGAACCTAGCATGGAGCTGGGCTTGTGTAAACAGCAGTAACATGCTGTGTGCCTTCCTCAGCCTGCCCCGTGAACAGCATCCATACAAACAAGACTGGACTCCGCTTTACATGGGAAAATAAATAGAATCGTATTGAACCTTTCTTGTTTTAACCATGGGTAACCCCATTTGAAGGCGTACACGTTCTTCTGTAATCAGGTTTGGGTGCAGATGGGGTTTGATGTTTCTTTCTCTGGGAACTAGAGGGGCTGAAAACCTCCCATCCTTCTTCACCTGGGATTGGACAGTAGGTGACGTTCTCAGCCTCGGAAAGTTCAGAATGAATGAAGAGAAAGTCCCAGCATCACAGAGCTTCCCCCAGTTTCCCACAGTACACAGGGATCATCTGTGTGTTGGTGTTTAGAGTATCCCTCAGAGGCCGGGGAGGTGGCTCAGTAAGGAAAGTGTCCTGTCGTGCAAACCTGAGGACCTGGGTTCAAGCCTCCGACTCTACATTAAAAGGCCAGGAGCGGGGGTGATGTGCATCTGTAATACCAGCATGTGGGAAACAGAGGATGGTGGACCCCTGGGGTAGCTAGCCAGTACACTAACCTATGAGAGAGAGAGAGAGAGAGAGAGAGAGAGAGAGAGAGAGAGAGAGAGAGAGAGAGAGAGAGACCCTGTCTTAAAAAGCAAGGTGAAGGAACGGCTGAAGAACAGTACTAAAGGTTGTCCTCTGGCTTCCACGTGTACCTCAGACATGTGTGCACACACACACAAACACAAAACACCAACAAATAAAGTTCATGGCTTTTGACATTTTGGATATTTTTTTTGGGGGGGGGGGAGGAAGCCACCAGCTCACCACACATAGACAGTGCAGACCCACAGACGAGGAAGACTTGTTACACTTGGACTTGATGGAAGATGGGCAGCCACATGGAGATGTAATTAGACTAGGGGTGTGACGTTACGGCAGGAGGCCGCTGGGCCCCAGAAAACCTGTCTGTAGGATTCTTCTCGGCCTCTGTGCGGTGATTCTCCCTCCTGGCTGTGGCCAGGTCCCCTCTTCAAGTGGTGAGAGATAGCCTTGCTTCTGGGCAGAGAGGGGGCTGGGCAGGGAAGGTCCCCTTCAAGGCTTTCTCCTCTGCCTGCCAGAACACTGCGCTTTGGGTGTGGAATTCTGAGCCCCAACAGCCGACAGATCCGCTGACTCCAATTTACGAAGCCCATCAGTGTGTACGTGGATTGGAAAACTCTGAGCGATTTTATCTGTAAACAATACCAGGTGTTAAAGAAACTTGAGATTTTCGTCATATTTAGAATGCTGATATATTGATTTATAAGGCTCAAGAAAAATCACTGAGAGACAGTGTGCTTATTGAAGTCATAAAGGCCCAGTCAAGCATGGTAAGTCTGGAAACGAAACCATGCAGCTAGAATCGAGAGGAATCTCATAGTGTGCTTTCGGCATCCGAGGAAATATGTTAACTGAATTGAAAATGGGGTTGATTTTTAACTCATGCCAAGTCTAAGGAGGTGTGGGAGCCATAATAACACTAGGCTCTGGTGATGTCTGTGTCGCTCTCAGGCTTTGGGAGGCAACCAGCAGGGCTAGCCACCTCTAGGTAAGGTCACGTGACTTTATCTAGTCACATGACACACCTGCTTGGGGGGGGGGGAGAAAGCTCCTGGACTCCACTCATGTATTTATTACCCAGAACTGACCGCAGCAAGAGATGGTGCAGAATGGGGGTGGTTCGCACCCGATGAAGGACCCAGAAGACCTCTGTGGGGAGGGGCCAGTGCTGTGGCTAACACGCGCCCCAAGACGCCTGTGCTAGATACTTCATCCCCAGGATGGCAAGCTGAGAGGTGAAGGGGCCTCCACGAGATACAAAACGGGGCAGAAAATGGACAAAGGGGGCCGGGTGGTGTTGGGGGGCAGCAGTGCCCTGAAGCGTGGCTTGCTGGACCTCAGCACCAGTCTGCCATGCCAGGCTACGGAGTGGCGGCGCACGTGAGAAGGACCCCGGGCCTCCTGTGGCGGCTGCTTCAGCCTGGGGTTCACCTGCTCCCCTTAGCCCTGGATCCCGTCAGGCAGAAACACTGGGTGTGGTGCGTACTGTGGCCCCTGCTTACGTCGCTTCTCTCGCGGTGCGGGTCCCCCTGCCCCACTCTGCGTGGTTGGCTTGCCTCTAACGGTTTGCCTTAAATGTCCAAATGAGAGTTTTCTGAACTTTAAAACTCATAGCATAGCAACCCGATGCTTAAAGGCCCAGGGCCTGTCTCGCGGGCCTCTGAACTCAAGTGTCCCAGCTTCTTCTGCCCTTCATCGTCTCCTTCCTCCCATCCTCTTCCTCCTACCCACCCCCTCTCCTCCTCCTGCCCCTCAGCTTTTTTCTCATCCCCTCCCCCTTTGTTCCCTCTTCTTCCTTCTCTTCCTCTGCCTCTGTCTCCTCCTCCCCCCTTCCTGCCCCTCCATTTCTTCTAGCTCCCCCTCCGCCCCCCTCCTCATCTCACCTTACCAAGAGGTTGCCTTCCTCGCTACCTAAACGACGCCACCCTGCGATGATGAATCGTCCCTCTATTAGTGACAGTTCTGTCCCCTCAGCGTGAGTGCCAGTCACCCATTTCCAATGGCACACTTGACATTTCTGCTGTCACCCCAAAGTCATCTAAAATTAAACTCCGCTCCCTCCACCCCCACAAACTCACTGCCCTCCGTGACTCCCACTGCTGCTAATGGGTTCGACTTCCTCCTACCACCCGATGCCCAAGTTCCAAGACGTCTCGGCTCCGCTCCCGTCTCGCCCTTCCCGAGTGGGTGGCCAATTACTAAGCTCACATTTTCTCTGTTTCCCTTCTGGCTTCTCACTTCGCATTCCATTAGCTCTGCTCCTCCGAGCTGATCTTGCTCATTTCCTCCTGCCTTTAATTGGACCTATCAGACCCATCTTCCGGTAGGAGTCGTGAATGCGGCTATACAACAGCTAACATCTTTACACGCACGCTTACACTCAGGGCTCACTAATCCTCCCCAATTCTCCCAGTCTCCTGGCCTGTACTGTAACAAGTCTTTCTCTGTGCCGCCAGCCAGCTCCCAAATAATGACTTCTTCTTAATTTCGAAAGCTCGGCCTATAGCTTAGGCTTACTCCTAACTAGTTCTTATAACTTAAATTGACCCATTTCTATTCATCTACGTCTGTGGCTGTTACCTCTCCTCGTACACATCCTGCTTCCTCTGCATCTGGCTGGCGACTCTGCCTTTCTTCTTCACAGCATCCCTCTCTGCCTAGAAGTCCCACTTATACCTCCTGCCTAGCTCTGGGCCATTCAGTTTTTTATTACGTCAATCACGGCAGTACATCTTCTCACACTGTGCAACGATCTCACAACACTGTCCTCTAAGGACAACTCAACCAACCCCATCCAGGCCCTTTGGGGGCCCAACTGTGCAGGTGAAACTCATAATGAGAGAAATGGAGGTGTAGGGCATCACTGCTGTCTGGGCCTTGGGCCGTCACCATGGCAGACAAGGAAAGTTCAGCTTGGTTCTGTAGTTCACTCGGTCCCTGGGCTGCAGGAAACAGCTTCTTACCTCTTTTTGGTGCTTAGTTTAGCCATAATGCTCCCATTCCCTGTCCCCTCTTAGCAGGCATGCCCCAAACACTGGGTCCCACTGGATCAGAACTAGAGCAAAGTTCAAGATCACGGGAAGAGTCTATGGAGATGGGCTGGACTCCTATTTGGCCAACTCGATGCGGCGCCCTTGATTTGAGATGATGGGTTCAATTTTACTGCATTCATCCGGTCCCTTTCCTGTGAGCGGACAAGAGGACCAGACGTGGGGACCTGGGTTCCTTTAGTGCAAACATCCAGAGGCACATCCTCCAGTTGACCATCTGTGAGTGACAGACGCCTCAACACCCTCAGTGCCTCCCGGAACCTTGGGCTGTGAGTGGAGCCTCCGTCTCTGAGGTCCATATGGCATTCTGGCATGGCTTATTTGATAGAGTTCAACACAGAGACATACTTTTCACCTCAAAGGGAATAAGAGAGTTTACTCTGAAAGCAAATGGAAGTAACCAAAGCCTGGAAATATGGGTTCAGGCTCCCCTAAATACCATGCTCCAGTACGGAAGTGGCTGCATGAGATTTTCATTAGTTATGGGATGAAAAAACATCATAAAGCAAAGTCTTTACCAGATACATGGGTGGAGGCTGCAGGCGGGTGGTTACAGTAAAGCAGGAAGACTCCACTATAGGTCAATACGTGGTGACAGACAGACAGCAGGCTGCTAAGAATACAGTGTAAGGTTCTCACAGTCACAAGGATGCTGTGTCAGACACACGGATGGCAAGTGGGTCGTTTCCAGAGAGACTAACTGTAGCCCAAGATAATTTACTCTGATTTCCGTTTTACTCTACAAACTCAATGTCTTAGTTTAGTTATCAGCCTTGTAGAATCCTTAACACACATGCCATCTGCCTGCCTACCTTCCCTCTTTCCTTCTTCCAGGCACATGGCGTTGGGACATGTTAGGGTGCCAGGCTGCAGTCATATCAAAACGTAGGTGCATTAATTCTTTCTTATGTCTCATCTTATTCTTAGCTACCAAAACCTATCCCTGTCACCGTCCCTTTGTTTTCTTTGAGCATGGTTGATGCTCAGGACCGAGCAGGACAGTGGCTCATGGGACTTGACCCTTTTATTTCCTTAACTGTTTCTTTGACTTAGACACTGTGGTTGTTTATATAAATTGTCAACTTGACAAGATCTAGAATCACCTTGGACACAAATCTCTGGGCAAGTCTGTGAGGAAAAAATAAATAAATAAATGGATGAATGAATGAATGAATGAATGAATGAATAGAGTTACTACCAATCTGCATGGTACAAAATCCCAAAGATGCAAAAGCTTGATGATCATGGAGTATCCCCTTTACACCCACCCACACCCTGGAGCCCCACTGGCTCATCTTCTCAGAACAGTTAAGTTCATGTAAAAACATAGTAACATAGGTGCTTGTCATGTGCTTTCTGGCATTGTGTAATCAACACATAAATACTGAGAATCATCCTGTTAGCTGGCCTATCATCCCAGCCCTCAGGAGGCTGAAGCTGGAAGATCTCAAGCTGGGGGCCAGCCTGGGCTACACATCCAAATGCTGCCTCAGAAGCCCCCCACCACCACCACTTACCCAAGCACCATCCTGAGGTCAGAAGTGGCTGTATGGGTGTACCATATGCACCCCTCCCAGCCCCTTGGGTAAAGAGACAATAGTCCATTTCTCTCTTTCTCTTTCTGCTCCCTCTCTCTGGGGCCCAGTGCTAATCTGGGGTCCCAGACTCTGCATGGCTACTCAACTGTCTGATCTAAGGAGGACTCTGGTAAAACCCCAGTCTAGATGGAGAGACTGAGTAAGCCCTGGCCAAGATGGAGGGGGTCAAAGAGGGGGAAAAGATGGAGAAAGGAGCCTGCAAGGCAAAGTGGGCGTGATGAAATAAATGCAGCTGCTTTGCTGGCCAAGGACAGCCCACCGCAGGACGGCCGTGTGCTCTGTGCTAGGCCCACACATCCAAGCCCAAGGAAGGGGCTCTGTCCCAGCCCAGCGGCTCTGGGCGTCACTAGCTATGGAGAAGTAGGCTCATCTTGACCTTCTAAGTCCTGTTCTCTCCTGAGTTCTCTCCATCTCCAGGAGAACATTGCCTCTGCAGATGACTCATAGGGAAGGAACTGTAAAACACTCAATCACCCAGCCCCGCTCCTGCTGCTGGTGGTGCATGATGCTTTCTACTTCCCTTCCAGGGGCCATTTAGGATCTGTTTCTGTGACCCTGCCCCCACCCCCACCCCCACCCCCAATACAGAGGCTCAGCTGGCTGACACCTACATCAGAGCCAACACTAACCTTTTCCCTAACTTGTTGTTTACCTGAAGCAGCTGCCACTGATAAATGCCATTCCTCGCCTGGCTACTAACCAAGATGAAAAGAGAGGAAAATTAGATCTGGACTGGGCTCAGACCCATGCTGTTTCTACAGAAGTTCATGCCCCAGCACTGAGATGCTCAGCAAAGAAACCAAAACCTTTCTCTGTGTTTGAAAACTGGTTAAGAGTGATAGCTGAACAGGTGACTTGGCAAAGGCCCACACAGGGGAAGCTCAAGCCTCCTTGAAGATGTGAATTGTTAAGAATGCCTAGCAAGCCGGGCGGTGGTGGCGCACGCCCTTAATCCCAGCACTTGGAAGGCAGAGGCAGGCGGATCTCTGTGAGTTCAAGGCCAGTCTGGTCTCCAAAGCGAGTTCCAGGAAAGGAGCAAAGCTACACAGAGAAACCCTGTCTCAAAAAAACAAAACAAAACAAAGAATGCCCAGCAATCCACATGCAAACAAACAAATCCAGACCTTCCACCCTTCACAAAGAGTGAGCTTAAAACGAACCACAGAACTGAACACAAGACATAAAAGGAAGACTCCTGGGAGATAAAGCAGATAGCCTTGACTGTGGCACTGGCTTCCCAAATACGTCAGCAAAAACACAATCCACGGAGGAAATAATTGATAAGCTAGTCTTGGCTAAAATTAAAAGCCTCTGGTCTGCAAATGATAATGTCCAGATGATAATTCAAGACGGGAGGAAAACGTTTTGCAAAAAAAAAAACCTACCTGATCAAGGACTTAGGACCAAAATCTACAAGCCACAAGAAAGGGAAGAACCTCATTAAAATACAGACGAAGTACTGAACAGGTACCTCACCAAACAGGATGTACGGCTGATAAGCGCCTGAAAGGATGCGTAGCATCCTGTGTCCTCCGGGGCCTGCAAATCAGAGCAGCAAAGGATTGCCACCACAGACCTGGGAGCATGGCCGGAATCCAGAACACTGACAACAGCCGATGGGAATGGGAAACAGCGGGGAGCTCTTTTGTGGCTGGTGGGAACGGGAAGGGACCAGTGCCAGAAAATCCCACCACGAACCTGGGAAAGCTGCCTAAGGTGGCAGGCCGTCCAAGTCCAGGACACGCTGACAGCGGCAGCTGGGTCTAAGGAGACAGGAAAAGTTGCCTGGGATCGGTTAGGGTTGGGAAGATGAGTAGAGGATTTGGGAGGGTTGGTTGTTGTTGTTGTCCTTTGTGTGTGTGTGTGTGTGTGTGTGTGTGTGTGTGTGTGTGTGTTATCAGAGAACAACTTCAAGGAGTTAGTTCTCTCATGCCACCACGTGGGTCCTAGAAATTAAATCCAGCTCATCAGGTTTCGCAGCAGGCGTCTTTACCAGCTGATCCATTTCACCTGCCCTGTTTGTCTTTCCAACAAAAATCCCCAAGTGTCCATCCCTGGAGGAGGTGGCCACACCGAATCTTCCAACAGGAAGATTCATCCCTGTGAATGTGGTCCAAATCCAAAACATCGACAATAACTGTTGCAGATAGGCCACAACAGGAAACCAGGGGGATGATTCAGTGGTTAAAAAAAAAATGCTACTGAGCAAGTGCGAGGACCTGAGTTCAAATCCCTAGCACCCATGTAAAAAGCTGGCCATAGCTGCACACGCCTGTGACCACAGCACCGGGGTGGGGACAGATAGGTGTCAGGGACAAGGCAGCTGCTCTCCACCCGAGTAGGGCATTTTCACTGCCGTGGCCCCGTGAGAATGTGGATGTTCTACCCCAGGCTTTCGAAGCAAACCTTCAACGTGGGGGCACGGTCTTTGTTTCTGAAAAGTTGCTTCTCTCTTTATACTTCTTCGGTTCTTCTGTCAGGCTCATGGGCCCCATTCTTGGTCTCAGAGCAAAATATCTATTGCCAGGTTTTTTTGTTGTATTAACAAGTGCATTGGCCAGACTGAAGAAAACGCAGGAAACATGCTGTGCACCATACGCAGGTAGGGGCCGCTCTGTGTTCTGCATTATGAGAACACGCTGGTACAGCCCTTTGTGAAAAAGCACCTGCATGTACACACTGTAAGAAACCCAACACGTACATATTGCTGCTATCTGATTATTGTAAGTTAACCTCTGATCTAGATGTAATCCAGACAGGGACTCAGGAATTCAAGAGGCGGTAACCGTGGTGTGTGCCAGACAGCCATACACACACAAAGAGAGGTGATTAAAAAAATAATAAAAAAATAAAATAAAATAAATAAATAAAAATAAAGCTCCACAATGAATCTCAGAGACAAGACCGACCACCAAACCAGAGAGGCAAGAGCAGACTAATGACTGAGAGCTTTTGTATCCCCTCCCTAGATAAGCTGCTGCTAAGGATGAGAAGACAGAGTTCTGGGATATGAATCCACTGTCTTCTCAGATGGCCAGTTCTCTAAAACATTAAGATCCAATTCCTGTCTCTGTCTATAGGCTTCTGCAACAGGTAGCGAGGACTGAATTCTGGTTCCAAAGGCCACGTGTCTTGTCATCTTGGACACCTGGGGCCGAGGGCTCCAACTCTAACCACGCATTTGAATGGTCTGTGTGTTTCCTCATGGTCAGACAGATTGCTCCCGCAGTTGGGGTGAATGAAGAGAGCGAGGTAGCAGAGGCGAGCGTGTGTATAACTGAAGTACACACAGGGTCACACGTTCATGGGCACGTCAGTATGACTCTCGGGCTCTCCACGTACACAGCACATGGAGAGACGTACTCATAGGCACACATGGATATAGAAGACCAGAAAGTGTCCCCCCAGGTATGTACCTCCAACCGGAATGCAAATATCTTACATCTCCCCTCAAGGTTCTCAGCATCTGAATATTAATGAGCAAAGAGGCGCAGCACAGCGTCAGCTGCTGTTTCTTGGGTGACGGTTGGGTGCGCACAGATGCAGAGGTTTTTATTGCTCTGTTTTCTTGAAGAATCTGTGGCTACGTGTAAAATCAGACCAAGTGCCATGTGAATAATTAGCCCGAATCTGTCAATCACTTGGGTTCTGGAATGTAAGCTAGAACTGCATCTGTATTAATTTTCTTTCTTTTGTGAAAACAGCGTTATTAGGGTATCACTTGGCTGCTCTACAACTCAGTCACTTGGCTCGCACAGTCTGCAGGTTTCCATTATATTCCAAGTGTGAGGCCATCGGCATCATCCACTGCAGAAACCCCGTACCATTTAGCTCTTGTCCTTGTTGGCTTTCTGTTGCTGTGATAAACACCAGGACAAAAAGCACCTTGGGGAAGGAAGGGTTTATTTCATCTTACATTTCCAGGTCACCATCCATCACTGAGAAGTCAGGGCAGGCACCTGAAGGCGGTCACATGGAGTGGAAATCAGGTAAGGAAAAGAAAAACTAGAAAAAGAAACCACAGAGGATGTTGCTTACTGGCTCGTTCCCAGATCACACTCAGCTGACTTTGTTATTAAGCCCAGGCCCACCTGCCTAAGGATAGAGCCACCCACAGTGGGCTGGGCCTTCCCTGATCAATAATAAGTTGAGACAGTTTCTCACAGACACGGCCACAAAGTTGATTGAGACAACTTCTCCGTTGAGGTTTCCTCTTCCCATGTGACTCAAGGTGGTATAAGTTAACAATAAAAACTGACACGGAATGTTATTGACATACATCTTCCATGTCCCCTCCAGTCCTGAGCAGACACAAATCTACTTTCTGTCTCTAGGCTTGACTAATCTGGACACTTCGTTTATATGGCATATGCAACATGTGGTCTTTTGTATCTGAGGTTCATCCACAGTGCATCAGTACATAAGGTTAAATGATATATTCCATTACATGCATATATTATATTGCTTATCCTTTTACCCTCCCACGAACATTTGGTTTTTTGCTTTTGGGGTGTTTGTCTTTGTTTTTTGTTTTTGTTTTGGTGCTTCAAGACAGGGTTTCTCTGTGTAGTTTTGGTGCCTGTCCTGGATCTCGCTCTGTAGACCAGACTGGCCTCGAACTCACAGAGATCCACCTGCCTCTGCCACGCCAAGTGGGATTAAAGGCGTGCACCACCACTGCCTGGTGAATATTTAATTTTTGGCACCATTTGACTATTATAAACACCGTTGCTGTGAACATGAGTATACAAGTATGGGTTTGAGTCTGTGTTTTCAATATTTCTGGGTATAGACCTGGCAGTGGAATGGCTGGCTTATATGATGATTCTGTAGTTGGCTTTTTGAAGAGTCATCAAGCTGTTTTCCATAGTGGCACATCCCTACCAGTGATGAATTCACTTTCTCTTCATCCTCACTAATACTGGTTCCTTCCCTTCTTCAGTAGGATAACGGCAGCCATCTTCACGGTATAAAATCATATCTTCCTTTAGCTTCAGTCTGAATTGCCCTACTATCTAAGATATGGAACATCTCTTGTGTGCTTCTTGGCTTTGGGGAAAGAGCTACACAAGTCCTTCACCCATTTTCAGCAAGACTCTGTCTTTCTTTGGTGGAGTTCATTTGTTTCTTCGGTGAATGCTTTCAACCCGGTGGTCTACACCTGTTAGTAAGGCCCAGCCATTGAGGTTTGTCCTAGGGTTACTATTGCTGTGATGAAACATCATGACCTTGTGCTCGCTTTGGCAGCACATATACTAAAATTGGAACAAAACACCATGACCACACAACTGGAGGAAGAAAGGATTTATTTGGCTTACACTTCATATCGTTGTTCATCTGTTGGAGGAAGTCAGGACAGGAACTCAAACAGGGGAGGTACCTGGAGGCAGGAGCAGGCGCATACTCCATGGAAGAGTGCTGCTTACTGGCTTGCTCCCCATAGCTTGCTCAGCCTGCTTTCTTATAGAACCCAGGACTACAGCCCTGGGGTGGCCCCAACCATAGCAGCCTGGGCCCTCCGATGTCAATCACTAATTAAGAAAATGCCTTACAGGCTTGCCTACAAGCCCAGTCATATGGAGGCATTTTCTTAATTGAGGTTCCCTCTTCTCAGATGACTATGACTTGTGTCAAGTTGACATAAAACCAGCCGGCACAAAGTTCAATTTCATATCCCCAGTGTTGTAACTAAGTGACAAGGACCCATCCGGTTTGGACCGGTGCTGCCACATTGCATTGCACTGCTGTCCCTGACGACAGGCTCTGTCATTCTTAACGCCATTTGGAAACAGAATCTAGACAAATATTCACCCTGTGTGCCAGAGAAGGATGGATCTAGTCAATGCATAATCGCTCCGTGAATAGAGGCTGATGCAAGGGAGATTATCATTAATTTTGTAAAACAAAAGGTCTTAAGCCTCCTCCTTTCAATAAAGCAAACTTTGTTAAAAAAGAAAGAAAGAAAGAAGGAAGGAAGGAAGGAAGAAAGAAAGAAATTAAGAAAGAAAGAAAGAAAGAAAGAAAGAAAGAAAGAAAGAAAGAAGGAAGGAAGGAAGGAAGGAAGGAAGGAAGGAAGGAAGGAAGGAAGGAAGGAAAGAAAGAAAGAAAGAAAGAAAGAAAGAAAGAAAGAAAGAAAGAAAGAAAGAAAGAAAGAAAGAAGTTAAAAATTTATATCCATCACAGAGGTGGCCAGTAATTTTTAGTGTCATGTACAGCATAATCTTGATAGAAAATACGGGCTCCGTTGAAGTCTATTTCTGTGGGGAGAGATTGGATTGATTCATTACTGACTGCTAAGACATCAGGGGAGAACAGAATTGAACTGCCAGGTCTACCCCCACCCACACGGCCCACTATGTAGATCATGTGTCCATTTCAGTGAGGTCACCATGCTCTGCTTGCATTAGCTACCCTGCACCTGGGCCCAGGAATCTGAATTATGGCACTCCTGGGGTGATTTACCTTGGTGAAACGGAGCAGAGAAGCTTTGATCTGAAAGCCTCTGGAAGATCAGGCAGATTCAGTGTACAGGAAGAACGGTCATTCTGAAAGCCTTTGAGAAGGCAAATATAGGTGGGTTAAGAGCCTCTCCTTCAAACAGTCCCAGAGATGTTTAGGAGTACTGTCAGGCTAGAATTAGACTGATTACTTTATTTCTGGTTATTATCTGATTATTGCAGCCAAGTGCAGCTTAGACCCACCAACACCTACTAGTCTCGAAATGCTGTTTCCACTGAAGGGGTCTCTTTCTGGCCCTGTCTTTATCCAAGAGGAGCCACGAGTGTCAGTGAGCATCAACCACGTCCATCTAGAATTTTCCATCACAATGTTCATTTGTAGGAAGTGTGTCTTACTGAAGGGCCATTCTACAGTGAGAGCAGAGGCCACTCCTGTGTTCAGCAGGGAGGGTCTCAGCTGTCAGGTCAACACGGTAGCTTGTTATGCATTTCAAACTGATACCCACGAAAACCGCAGTAACACCTGTGATGTCTTTATGTGCTGTTAAGGAAATATTTGTGTAGAGGCCCCAGTCATGATTTTTTTAGTATAGGAACTAGAAATTGCAACTCCTGGAAGGAAATTCCCAAGAGCATTCACAGTGATCACCTGTACACAGCACAACTGAGGTGTGATTTGTTTTCTTCCTACTCTTTAAAACATTTGCCTTTAAAGATCATTTGGTATTTTCATATCGCGTTGTCGTGCAACTTTTCCTAGGGAGGTGTAAAGAAACATCTGTTTGGCCTGGCGGCGGCGGCGCACACCTTTAATCCCAGCACTGGGCAGGCAGATCTCTGAATTTGAGGCCAACCTGGTCTACAGAGCAAGTTCCAGTACAACCAGGGTTTCATAGAGAAACCCAGTCTCAACACTACCCCACCCCACCCCCCCAAAAGAGAAGAAGGAGGAGGAGGAGGAAGAGAAAGGTCTATTTACTCTAGACAGAGAAAGCAGGGACAGATTAAAGGGAGGACTCCACCCAAATCCAGCTCACTGGGGCTACTTAGAGCAGGAGCATGGGTGAGTCTTGGGAGGCCACATCACCAAAGAATCTCTTTGGGTGAGTTATGGAGCGAGTTACCACAGACAGAGGAGACCCACCTGAGGCAATCTTGGTGCTCTCCAGAAGGCTTCATGAGTGTCATGGGCCCTGTGAATCTATGCCTCCTCCCCCTTTCTCCCTCCTTCTTCCCTTTTCCTCTTCCTTCTCCCTCTGTGAGAGAGCGCTAACAGTCTCAGTCTCCCGAAGTCTCTAGAGGGCAGCCATAGCACTCTGATTCTAGATGACGACCGTTAGGTCCAGCCTGGAAGAAATGGCTGCCGTGCGTATTACCAAATCTTTGCTCCAGATAAAAGGTCATGTTGTTGCTATGAATAATCACTACTGCTTCTCAGTTCTGCTTCTCTGAACACTGTTTTAGTGTCAACCACCTCTCTTAACTGTAGGAGAGTTCACCTTGTCCAAAAGTCAAGCACACACAAAAGAATTAAAGTCTCCAAGTGTCGTCTTTCATCCGTGGCTGAGTCAGCTTCAGAAGGCAAAATGCTGAGGAGTGGGCATTGATAAGATGTTGGGTGTTGGCCTTTGACAAGCCAAAGGATACATACAGCCTGGATAAAAATGTAAAATATTCCAGAAAAAAAAAAAAAAAAAAAAACCAGCACCGAGCAGGTAGAATTGGTGCATCTGAAAGCACAGCCCTAAAAACTGGGTTCTGAGCCATCCCCTGCTGTCACCTGACTGTGTCATGTTAGAAAAACCAGCTCCCCTCTAGCGGTCTCTGTTCATCTATAAGAAGAGAAAATTCAACAAAGTCCGTAAGGCCTTTCTAAAATTAACAAGCCATGGACGTCATTTAAAGAGGTTGACAGCCTAAGAAGTAATTATTCTGTAGAAAGCATCTTCTTTTTAAAAAGATTTGTTTATTTTATGTGTATCTGTGTGCCTGCCTGTCTGTGTGGATCGTGGGCATGTAGTGCCAGCAGAGTCCAGAAGAGGGCACTGAGCGGAAGTTACAGGTGGTTGGAAACTCCTATTGTAGGTGCTGGGAACTGAACCCAGGTCCTCTGCAAGAGCAGCAACGTGCTCTTAAGTGCTGAACCATGACTCCAGCCCCGAAAGCATCCCCTTTTGTGTGTATCTAAGTGTGAGACTATGAAAGGGAGGCCAGGAGAATGTGTCCTCAATAAACATTAGGCCTACTCACAAAGTGATATGAGTCAAGTGTTCTATACAGCTTTAAAAGTACAAACAATGGAGTCTCCCAATAGAAAGGGAAGGATTAAAGAAATCATGAGATAGCCCCCAAAGCAGTCATTCAAAATAATGCCGCTCTATACCTGTTGATATAGCGATTAATAACATACATAGAACATCTATAAAAATGTGTACCTTTTGAAATAAGTGTGTCTACACATACCTTTTGGAAAGGTAATAGTAATTATTTTTATGATAGTGAAATTGCTCTAAGATTTTTCTTTTGCTAATTTGTGATCTTTTTTTTAAAAAAATAAACACTCCTGTTTCATTTTTTCTTTTTTCTTTTTTAGTACGTGTGTGTGTGTGTGTGTGTGTGTGTGTGTGTGTGTGTGTGTGTGTTCGGGTGCCTCGCAAGACTAGAAGAGGGCATGGAGCCCCCTGATGTGGGTGCTGGGAGCCAAACTCAGGTCCTCTGTGCTCTTAACTGCTGAGCCATCTTCCTGGCCCCCTACTTGTCAATTTTACCTTTCTAAAATAAATATGCTTTATTTGAGTAATTAAAACAAAAACACAGGACATAGCAGGTTTCTCGGGGAAACAGGACCAATAGGAGATACACACACATGCAAGCATGCACACATGCAAAACCTGTGTATAAACGTGCACATACACACACAGGGACTCACTAAGAGATGCCAACATGTATGTTTGTGTGTGTATAAATGCATGAGTGTAGTCAGATTTGTTTTAGGGAACTGACTCATTTGATTGTGTGGCTAACAAGTTCAAAATCCAGAAAATAGGCCAGCAGTCTGGAAGCTCAGATAGGTGGTTTCATTTTATTTTTTTCCATTTTCTTTAGATTTTATATATTTTTATTGTGTGCGTATTAGTGTTTGCCTGCATGTATGTCTGGGTACCACATGTATGCAGTACCTATAGAGGCCAGAAGAGGGTGCACTGGATCCCCTGGGTCTGGTGTTACAGACAGTTGTGATCCACCATGTGGATGCTGGAAATTGAAGCTGGGTCCTCTGGCAGAGCAGTCAGTACTCTGAGGTGCTGAGCCATCTCCCCGGCCCTGGAAACCTTCTTTCGAGGGAAAATTTCTTCTTCTCTGGGAAACTTTAGCTTTGCTCTTAAGGCCTTCAGCTGGTTGGCCAAGGCCTGCCCTTTTCCAAGGATAATCACCTTGAAGTCAGCTGACTGCAGAGTCAGGTCTATAGCTTGATGGTAGAGCATTTTGCCTAGCGGGCATGAAGCCCTGGGTTTGATTCCCAGCACCATGAATAAATACAGTCAGTGGACCACCCATGTCAGCCAGGCTCTACAGAATCTCTCCCAGCAGATTCATGACTGATCACACAAAGGGGCGCGGTGGACTTCCCACGTACAACTAGCCCGAGGAGTTCCGACTTTTAGCAGTGAAGGACAGTTACAAGACAGACACTTTGTAATCCACTGGTAGCCTGGTAATGAGGGACAGTAACCCGCAAGAGTTCCTGTGGGAACCTGGAAGAACGGAGCTCCTTAGCATCCCTGCATACCGGTGGTTGCACTTGTGTGGGGGGTGTGGGAATCACAGCTGGAATGCCTGAGACGGGGCGGGAAAATAAGATGGACAGTGGGAGGAAGCTTCGCACCCCTGGCTATGAAAAGAACATTGGTTTACGTTCGGCCAACTTTCAAGGGGTGCGGGAGTACCCCCATGACATCTGGTGCTTAGGAGCCTGGCTTGAAACGGCTTTACAGCTTCACACTGCACACTGGGGACCGTGGAGTGTCGCCGGCTGGCCCACCATCAGGGCAGCATTCTTTCCCCATGGGTCCTTAAGTCATTAGCGGTTCCAAATTAAACAGCCGAATGATCGCACTGCATGAGAAAGCAGCACACAGTGGGCCCCAGGTGACTGATGGGATGTTCAGTGGTAAAAGTGAGGGTAGGCAAGATGGCACAGAAAATGAAATGGTAAGTGTGCCAGCAATGGCACACACACCCTGGTAAAACCTTGTTGCTCCATATGGGAAAAATCATACCAAAAAACCGATGGTAGTCTCTCAAACAGCCAACGGGGAGAAATACATTCTTGTGTTTTTTTCCTCAGCTCTGGCTGTTGGGGCACTGAAAGGCTGTAGCCAGTGTTTTCGGCCTTCCCCAAAGCTGACAGCTGCTACACATTTCCTGTGCTTGACATTGTTTCTGCAAGGAGCATGCGTTACTTTCATAGTCAAGGGGGAAATCATAATCCAAAACTCTATCAGGAGGGTCTGGAGAGGTGGCTCAGTAGTGAAGATCATTGACTTCTCTTGTAAAGAACCCAGGATTGATTTCCTCATCCACACGGAGGCTCACAACCATCTGTAACTCCAGTCCGAAGGGATCCTTTTTTGGGAACCAGGCATGCACATGATACACAGATAGACATACATGATAGGCAAAAACCCCTTATATATAAAATTAAAAGTAAAAAAAACCCAGAAGACTCTTGATCTCAAGGTTTTTTTAAAAAAAATTTTAATTATATGCATGTGTGAGTACAGATGTCGAGGCCAGAAGATGGCATCAGATACCTTGGATCTGGAGTTACAGTTGTAAGGTACCCAGTGTGGGTGCTGGCAACCAAATTTGGGTCTTCTGCAAGAGTAACACGTGCTCTTAACCACTGAGCCATCTCCTCCAATCCCTAAGAAGAATAGCTTGAAGACATGTGCTTTCTCTCTTCCTCCAATGGAAAAAATAAAAAGCTGTGAGAAACAGTAATGCAGATGAACTCTCAAGGGCTGAGCCGGACACTGGAAAGATACTGCAATGGGTGAGAAGCTTGAGGACTTGGGGGAACTGAAGCAGATGGGAGCCGGGAAACGGACCAGCAGGGTTTACACAGACGTGATTTCCCAAGGGGCGATATGACAGCTGATTAATTATAAATGCACACACCCAGATTGGCAGCCACCCACTAAACTGGGGGTTTATCCTAAAGGAAGAAAGGACATATGGACAAAGATCCCTGCTATGACACTTGCTGCATTCCTTCTGGTTTGTGTTTCTAAGGCTCTGTAAGTATCACCCCTGTCCTTTAGCCTCCTCAGACTCCTATGCTCTCTCTATGAGTTGAAAATCATGTAAAAAACTTTCGTTACAATTCTAGGTAAATCTTGTCCTGTGCTGGGCCACTGGTATGTTCAAATGGCGTTTATTTCTCCTGGGATTCAGTTTCATAACTCCAAGGCACTTGACAGAGGGCATCTCTGGGACAGACGGGTCCTCTGTTGTTACATACAACTAGTTCCTTAAAATGTGCCATGCATTGTTAACTTGCACATTACCTGGCCAGCTTTTCTGTTCCAGTTTCTAATTTCCTTTTTTATACTTAGCTATTCATCATTCGATTTGTTATTTTTCCAACCTTTTAGTTATATTCTGTGTTCTGTGATTCTGTCCTCCCCCTTCCTTCTTTTGTTCTGAAAAAGACCCCCCCCACACACACACCCTTCTTCTCCCTCATGGCTGGAATTTTCAGTTTGATCATTTTCTTTATTATTATTATTATTGTTGTTGTTGTTGTTGTTGTTGTGTGTGAAGTGTAGGTGTCAGGGCATGCCATGGCACAAGTGTGGAGACCGTGTGGAGACCGTAGGATGACTTTCAGAAGTGAGTTCTCTCCTTTACTTGTAGGTTTCAGTAGTCCAACTCAGGTCATTAGTCTTGGAGAGCAAATGCTTCAACCAGTAAGCCGTCTCACCAGGGCCACACAGCTGTCCAGAACTCTGGTGCTCCGCCAGCCAGGGTTAGGATTCATTGTTTGTATCTCTTCCTCTTTTCTGGTTTACCCTTTCATTCTTCCGGAGCACACTCCGGAGTAACTTCCTTTTAAAAAAAGGTAAACTAATAACATTAGAGGCAGGACAGCATACTGTTAAGAAGCCTTCTGTGAGGCCGGGGAATGGGGAGGGGTGGGGGGTGGGGGGATGGGGGGAGTGGGGAGGGTGGGGGAGGTGGGGGATGGGGTGGGAGGGGTGGCACACACTTTTAATCCTAGCACTTGGGAGGCAGAGGCAGGTGGATCTCTGTGAGTTCGAAGCCAGCCTGGTCTACAGAGCAAGATCCAGGACAGGCACCAAAACTACACAGAGAAAACTTGTCTCAAAAAAACAACAACAAAAAACCCTCTGCGCTTAAAAGCTTCACTAAAACAAACTAATCCCTTAAAGAAAGTGGGGCCCACCAAACTGATAAGAAAGAAAACGGAAGCATCCCATGATTAGTAACTGAATCAAGAGGAAAAAACATTTTCCAGTCAAACAGCATCAATTAAAAAAAAAAATCCACCCAATTAATGAATAGATGCATTTTATCCCATCCAAACACCAAGAAAGGTGGGGGGGGGGGTGGGGAAGCTCACCTGAATCTTACACTTTTATCATAGCACAGCCTCGTCTAATCTGAATATCAAACCCCAGAGAAGGAACACATGAAAAGAGAAAGTCACGGCCTCTCTTGCTCTTATAAACACTATGGTAAGAATGTGTACAGCACAGCCTGGCCTCCCTCATGCTTGTGTGACTGGAAGGCTGTGCTCTGACTAATCTGACGAGCACTCGCTGTGGTAAGGGGGCCAAGGCTGAGGGGGAAGGATATCTGTGTTTCCCAGTTCCTTAGGGTGCGTGCGTACGTGCGTACGTGCGTGCGTGCAGACCAGAGGTTGATGTTGACGTCTTCCTCTATTGCTCTCCCCCTTATGTTTTAAGAGTCTCTCTCTGAATCCAGCATTCACTTATTTTTTAAGTGGCCAGCACGTCTTAGGGATGCTCCTTGTCTCCTCCCTTCCACCTCCATCACTGGGGTCACCAGCACCTGCCTGGTTTTTCACATGGGTGCTGGGGATCCAAACTTAGGTCTTCATGCTGGCGCCAGCACCCCAACCTTCAGATCAAAGCTTTTTATGAGCTTTTTATTTTCTCTACACTCTCCATCTCTGCCCACTGAATGAAACAGAGAGGTCCAAAGTCTCTAGGGGCACATGTGATGTGTGGGTGGGGGAGAGGATCCTAGATTAATAAAACAGAAAGTACATGATCACCAAGAACCAGACTGTTACAGAGCAAAAAAGGAACGTCTAATTGATTGTTCACGCCATGGAAATTTGGGGTGTACCTGTTTCAGCAAGTAGCATAATCCTTAATATGAAATTGCTAGTTTGAAGTAGGGACTTCAAGAAATAAAACCAGTTTGACAGTTGAGGGGCAAGCTGTGAGAAAATAGAAATCGTAGGCCAAGCCAACCTTTGGCAAGTCATTTGGTAAAACTGTCACTTGGGTAACTTGGAAGGTAGGCTGTGTACCCACTCCAGTCTGAAATGGTTGGGTGAGCCAGACTGTCAGTTCTGATTTGTTGCCTTTGGCAGGTGTTACAAGGAATTAAGCACAAGACAGAAACACTGGGCTGGAGCACAGACACAAAGAAATAGATAAAGCACCCAAATGAAGGGTGAGAGTTCACACGAATCACCAGCTCCTCTTAATTACTCAGAGGGATTCTCGCACATCCTGTTTACCAGGCAGCTCTCATTAAATTGAAGCAGAAACCTTGAGGGTGAAGACGATGAAGAAGGCAGGCTGGAAAATTGTGATTGCAACTGTGAGATCTAGTTCACAGGTGACCAAGCACCAGGGCTCCTCTGAGTTGAGATGCATGCTAAGGGAGAAATAAACACGTCTTCAAAGACCTGGCACCAAAGTGTAAAATGCCCACCTTGATGATTTGGTAGTGTCCTATCGTCATTTTTGTTAGTATGAAAATGGAATTAGAATTGAATTGCCACTAGGAAAAAAATAGTAAGGACCTAATCTTTCTTCCTTTCTTATTTTCATGTGTATGTGTGTGGCTATGTGAGTTTATGTGCACCCGGTTCATGCAGAATCCCACAGAGGCCAGAAGAGATACACCCCCTCACATATACACAGACAGACGTGCACACACATTAATAATGTAATAAAAAGGAGGCAGGGTCTGACTATGTAGTTCTGACTGGCCTGGATCTCACTGTACAGACCAGGCTGGCTTGGAACTCTAAATGTAGACCAGGCTGGCCTTCAACTAAGAGGTTTGCCTGTCTCTGCCTCCTAAGCACTGGGGTGGAAGGCAATGCACCACCACACTGGACTAAAAAAATTAATTTGAAAAGAAATTATATATATATATATATATATATATATTTCAGAAATGGTGCACTACAATATCTATGACAAGTCTTGTTTAAGATTTATCTTTATTTATATGTACGTGTGTTATGTGAGTATGGGTGCAGGAGAGGGTATCAGATCACCTAGAACTGGAGTTACAGGAGGTTGTAAGCCACGTGACAGGGGTCCAGGAGTTGAACCCAGGTCCTAAATGTATTCTCTTAATCACTGAGCCATCTCTTCAGCCCCTCCACTGTGTTGTCAAAAGTATCAGCGAGCTGCCGCTTGATGTGGCAAATGTAATACTTAAAGAGACAGTGGACCTGCTCCGTGTGCTGTGGTCTTCCTCTTCCTGCACCAGCATGTCCTGTTTGCGAAATCTGCCTTCTAACTTTCCAATCATAAAACTGTAGTAACAGTAAACCAGGAGTGGCGGTACACCACCACCTTCCTAGCTATTCGGGAGGCTCGAGAAGAAAGATCGCTGGAGTCCAGGAATACAAGCCCGGTGTGTGCCGTACGGTGAGACTCGGCGGGCTGGGGAGACAGCTCAGCGGGTAAGAGCACTTGCAACTGGGTCCCAGCACCCACATGAAAAGCCAGGTGTGGTAATGAGTGCCTATAACCCCCGCGCTGGCGGAGATGGAGACTGGAGGCTTGCTGAAGCTTGCTGGCCACAAGGCTGGGGGGAAAACGTTGAGGTCTAGGGTCAGTGAGAGACCCTGTCTCCAGGGAGTGAGGTGGAGAGTTATAGCAGACACTGGACATGTTCCCCTGGCCTTTGTGTCAACATGCACGCAAAAAAGAAATCTGCCTGAGAGAGAGAAGGGGGAGGGGGTAGACAGAGACAGAGAGACAGAGAGAGCTAACCAACTAACTAGTAGTTTGGCTCTGAAGCCCCAGCAGACATTTCTAAAGTCCTGCCAGGGGTCCTCTCTGCAGCCGTCAATCCACAGGACTGTGTTCACATTCTAGTCCAGGAGGCAGGAGCACTGAGCCCCTTCATTATGAGGTAGAGCATTAGTGCCGTTCAGCTCTTCGCATTCTTAAGCTCGTTGCCCAGAGATGGAGATATTTTGGAACATTTAATATCATTTTATAAATAGTTTTGAAAGCCCACCTTAAACATTTGATAATCAAGGATAGATGACCTCTTGTCTAATATGTGCAAGGCTCTGGATTTGATCCCCAGCAACTGTAATAAATAATTTTTTTTAAAAAAAGCAAGTAATTAAATGATTTTTCTGATGAACTCAGAACCCTGAAATTACAGCGCCTTCACCAGTGAAAAATGAGTCATCAGGGTTATCGCTGGGTTGATTAGAAAACTATTTAGGTTTTTCACTAAATATTTTATTTTGCAATGATTTTTGGATTTAGGAAAAGGTTTCAAAGAGAGTTTGTGGAGCTCTTGTATCTGCTCTCCTACTCTCCCCCAATGGTAACAGCACACAGCACAATTGCGGCTCATTCATCAAAAGCAGAAATCAACACTGCTGTAATACAGTTAATTAAAGTGTAGACCCTCTGTGGACTGCACTAATTTCTCCATTAATATTCCTTTTCAGTCGCCAGTTCCAGTCTAGAGCTGTGCTTTATAATCACTCACCCTATCTTTCTGGTCCCCTCCTATGGAGGACAATTACTTACCCCTTTCTTATCTCCGTGACCTTGGGTGTTCTGAAGAGCACTAAGGGGTCTGTATTGGAGAGCATCCCTCAAGTCATGTGCAGCTGATGTTCTTGGGTCAGTAGACGGAGGTGGGCTTTCACAAGAGCACTGTGGCAGTTCGAATGTAATTGGCCCCCATAATCTCATAAGGGGTGGCACTATTAGGCGTTCTGGTTTTGTTGGAGTGGGCAGGGCCTTGTTAGAGGAAGTATGTCATTGTGGGGGCTGTCTTTAAGGTTTCCTATGCTCAGGATACCACTCAGTGTCTCAGTCAACTTCCAGTTGCCTGCAAGATGTAGGACTCTCAGATACTTCTCCAGTACCAGTGTTTGCCTGCACGCTGCCATGCTCCCCACCATGATGATAATGAATTGAACTTCTGAAACTGTAATCAAGCCACCCCAATTAAATGTTTTCCTTTATAAGAGTTGCTGTGATCATGATGTCTCTTCACAGCAATAAAAACCCTATCCAAGACAAGGACTGTAGAGCAAGATGCTCCCCTGATCATTTCCAGTCAAGAGATTTGCCATATTGGTATGATTACTCCCTGAGAAGATCAACCCTTAGCCTTAGGGAAGCCTGTGTCTGCCAGCTCTCTCCACTGCAAGGCTATGGCTTCCCCACCCCCACCCCCAGCTTATACTCACTAAGATAAAGAGGGAGGAGCTACAGAGATGGACCAGCAGTTAAGAGCACTGGCTGCTCTTGCAGAGGACCCAGGTTCAGTGTCCAGAACCCACAGTGTCCAGAATCCCCAGCTCTTATTATCCTATAATTTGATTCTTGAAAGGGGTGTGCTGATCCCAGGCAGAGCTGTGGGAGTGTGCTCCATTTCATTCCTAAGAATGATTTAAAGGTATAGTCAAATAAAATCTCTTTCTGGGATAGTCTTAGATTGTCTTAGCTCTATTGCTGTGAAAAGACACCATGACCAAGGTAACTCTTATAAGAGAAAGCATTTAATTGGCAGATTGTTTATAGTTTCATAGGGTTAGTCCATGATCATCATGGCATGGTGGCAGGCAGGCAGACATGGTGCTGGAAAAGTAGCTGAGGGCTTTATATCCTAATCTGCAAGCAGTAGCAGCAGCAGGGGAGAGAGAGAGAGAGAGAGAGAGAGAGAGAGAGAGAGAGAGAGAGAGAGAGAGAGCAGGTGCAAATAGGCCTAGCATGGGATTTTGAAACCTCCAAGCTCACCCCCAGTGACATATCTCATCCAATAAGGCCACACCCCCTAATCCTTCCCAAACAGTTCCATTTAAGTAAAAGCCAAGCATTCAAACTTATGAGCCTATGGGGGCCATTCTCATTCAAACCACCACAGGGATGAACTATAATAAAAATATATTCAGAACATCCAACAGAGTTGCCTGCCTGTAAGACCTAGATCACACACATGAGCTTAGCACACAGTCGTGGGTACCCACCTACTCAACCAGCCCCCACTACAATGAAACATCTCCCACAGTCACTAAATTGGAAGTTCTGTTTGTTTGACAACATACTGAAATTGTTATTAGAGAGAGAAAACAAAGTAATTGAGCATTTTTCCTTCTAGGAGTCTCACAAAGGAACATATCCTTAGCAGATGTCTTTTTGATTTCTGGTTCCAAGGCAAGAACGGTCTGTGTTGGTGCAATTTTGAACAGTGGTAGCCATATAGCAACCGCTTTAGTATATAAAGGTATTATTTGCTGGATTTAGAAGCTAGATGGCTGTTTACTTCCTGGACTTCAGTACCAGGGATTTTGTCATCAAAGTGGAAGACAGAATGTCAGGGTTTTACTGCTACCTCTAATTAAAGCACACCTTGGGGTCATCAGCTCAGCACACACAGGGAACTTGTATTTAAACAAACATCAGATTTGAAAATAGCTGCCTGGGCTTAAAGGGACTCATGGTGTGTCTATGGGATGTCTCGCCCAAAGCCAAGCCATGCACTAGTGCCTCCTTGGGAAGCGGTTGGCATAAGAAGCCAAGACCCACCAGCCCAAGACTGTCAGTGTCAGGGCACCCTGGCAAATACCTGGACATCAAGCCATGAATGAAACCGGATGCTAACTGGATGAGGGTTAGAATGGGTTGGTTCTCATCCAGTTAGTTGCAAGATCGCTTAACTAAAGATATCAGCTGGAAGTGGATGTAATCAATCTCACTGTACTCAGAGATCACTCAGTCACACTAGCTACTTGTCAGGCTTCCCCAGATAGTATCTTTGGCCACTACAACGTCATGTGCAGTTGGGCTAGTGGAGGTCAGAGGCCAGTTGATGGGAGGTGGTTCTCTCCTTCCACCATGTGGGTTCCTAGGATCAAACGTGGGTCATCAGGCTTGACGGCAAGCACCCTTACCCCATCCAGTCACCTTGCCAGCCCCGGAATTTAAGAGTTTTAGCTTATCTGTTTGCAGTATCCTTATGTCATCCAGGTATACATTCAATGTGTGGACATTTTACAGTTGAGTAACACATGTCCTTTTGGGGACCCCCAGCCGACTGTACCCAGAGCCTCTGGATTCACCTACCTTTGGTGTGGGCAGACAACATGACACTGTTCTGGGAGATAACCTCTCTGTATGGGTTCCCTTTGTCAAAGCTGTGGCAAACACATGTCAGAAGCAATTTAAGGACAGAGAATTTTATTTCCATTCACAATTCTGGAGGGAACAGTTCATCATGGTGAGGACACAAGTTGGAGAAGCTTCGTGTCAGCAGTGTGAGGTGGCTTCTGTGTGCATCTCGGAAGATCAGGCCCCAGAGGCGGGGTTGGAAGCAGAGTGCACATACAACCTTCACGATCCACCGCTAGGGGCCTAAATCTACCAGCCCGGAGTCCCAAAAGTCCCACAGCCTCTCTGTGGTTAGTCTTGGAACTTGACAGGATGAATAACTAAGGAGACAAGCTTCTGGGCTTGTCTGTGAAGGGTTAGCTGGGTTAGGTAAACTGAGGTGCAAAGGCTCACCCTAAATGTGTGTAGTGCCATATCACAAACTAGGGGCCCAGACTGAATGGAGGTGGAGACGGGGAACAGAGCACCAGCGTTCCCAGCTCTCTGCTTCCTGACGACGTGACTCTCCATTTCCCTGGCCACCGTGACCGCCCTCGAACCATGAACCCAAATAAATCTTAAGTTCCTCTCATCAGGGTATTTTATCACAGCAATTAAAGTAATGAATACACTCTCAAAATAATGCCACTTCGCATGCAAACTGTAGCACGACCCTTACAATTCTTAGCTGAGAACGCTGTGCATGTGCGGGGCTGCTGTAATGAATAACACAGCAAGGCCTTCTGGGAGAACGAAGAGGTATCCAAAAGGGGAGGTGGATGGGCATGGTGGCAGAAGCCTGCTGACCCAGCTCTTGTGAGGGCTGATGCAGGAAATTGCAAGTTTGAGACCTTGGAGAGAGGGGGATGGGGGAGAATATTGCCACCAAAGGAATTCCCCTCTGAAGCCTTAAAATAGCTGATAAGGTAGAATTTTCAAATTATTAATCTAAGACCTGTGATGATGAGAAACCAGACTGGCACAGCTTCAGAGCAGCCCCCCATCCCCTATGGTATTGAGGCACACATCTAGCTATTGGTGGCCAGCCTGCCTCACCGGATTCAGCTTCAAGCACAGGAACCTTGGCCTGAGTTATCCTCACTGAGGACCTGTGACCCGCATCCGACACTCTAAAAGCACACTACTAGACAGGACTTCATGACTCTGGTTCTAGTACATTATTTGCAACATAACATCTCACTTCATTAGGACAGCTAAGAAACAAAGCTGATTAATCTCAATAGCTCCTGCTTATTTCATTTTTATATTTCATTCTATTATAGCATAGAATGTAGTTGACTAGGAGCCATGGGATTTATGGGGGAGCCCGTCTGAGCTTCTTTCTTCTCCAGCAACTACAGAGACTGGTGTCTGGCTGCAGAGACTCAGACACACAGGTAAAACAAAGACAAGCGTGGTGAACGTGTTCCTGGAGAGGAAAGAGCCGCTGGAGTGCCGGGTTCTCGGAGGCTGCTTTTTCAAGTTCTTGAAATTGAGCAATTCTCTTTCTCAGAGGACTTGCGTGTGTACTTGGACAACTTCCTCCACCAAATAAAACCAAGACCAATGAATCTGACCCTGACACGACCTTGTGTGTCTCTGCCTTGGTGAAGACAATGAACCTGCCCAAGATGAGGGACACCGTGTGCATAGCATGCTGGGCAGACAGGGGTGGTGTGGAGCGGTATTAGGTTTGAGTGTTATCCGTGCCGATCTATAACCCTTTGCTCTTCAGGCGAAGAAATCCCTGGCCGGCATTGCAAAGGGGTCCTAGAGAAACAAGAGAAGACGATTCTGCGTGAAGTTAAGAAAACCTGAGTCAAATTCTGATTCCAAGATTTACCTTCTGCGCTGAGGCTATAAAAAAAAAAAAAAAAACTGGACAAGGCCTGGAAAGATGATTCAGTCAGTCAAGTGTTTGCCATACACAACAAGCACAAAGACTTGAGTCTAGGCATGATAGCATGTAAACCTCACACTGAGAAGGGGAAGACATGCCTATCCCTAGGACTTGTTGGTTAGAAAGCCTAGGCTATCAGTGAGCTCCAGGCCAACAAGAGACCCTGTCTCCAAAAACAAGTGGATAGTTCCTGGGGATGACCTCTGGTCTCCTCATGCACATGTATGTGTGCGCACAACACACACACACAAATCTGAACCACAGCAAAGGCTGAGTCAGACGGTGAGAGGCTGTGAGAAGTGGAAACCGGCAGAGCATCCCCACACTTGCCTCAAGTGGCTGGACAGTTCATAGGGACGACAGGCAAGATGGGAAACAGGGATCTCCAGGCGCAAGTTGAACACTCACCACAGCCGTGTGGCCAGACGGTTCCACTATGATATTCCACCCCTTGTCAACTTTGACACAAAACACATCACTTTAAACTATACCCTTTTCGTTTCTTGTTTCTAAGATCACGGCAGAAAAGACTGCCCACGTTCTACGAGTCCTACAGCCTTTAAGTTTTTAACACAGCTGTTCAAGATCTCTTTAATAATCCCAAGTCTCTTAACTGTGGGCTCCTATAAAGTCAGAAACAAGTTATATTCTTTCTTATTCCAAAAGGGAAGAACCAGGGAATAATTACAATCAGATCAAAGCCAAACCAGTCTCCAACTGGGTAAATCGAATCCTACAACTCAGGGTTTGGCCCCTGAGACTCACTTCAGATCTTCTGGGCTCCAGAGGCTTTGGGAGGCTCCACTTCTTCAACTCTGTCATTCACGGAGTGCATCCCACAGGCTCAGGCCAGCTCCACCCACACCGACTGCTGTCCCGGATGGTCATACCGTTGTCCTGGCAACTCTAATATGCTGGGATTGAAGGACTCTAGCCACCCCAGGCCTGGCAAACATGGCTCTGGCAGGCCTTGCCCTTCCCCCATCCCCTCTGCCTTGCTAAAAGCCATTAGATTATATCCCTAAAGCGAGCCACCAAGGTCCATTCCCTTATTTGGCCACTTCCTCTTCCTGAGGCTGACCACAAGGTCCAGCTATCAAAAGCCCCCTTTGGTTCACCTAATTAACATGTCCAATTAAAATTAAACACCTCATCCTAACATGGGGTTTCCCCCTTTACCTTTATAAATCACCGTTTTCCCATGTGCCGTGTCTGTCTCCCCTATGTCCAGGGCAGTCCTTTGTCCTTCTGGCACAAATACCCCTGCCCCCTTTCCCTTGTCCCCTTCCTCTTCTCCCTTGTCCCCGATCTCCTTCACCACCGCATCCTAGCCTGTTCTCACACAGACCTCCGCTTTTCCTCCTCTTAAAGATCACACCTGCAAGGTCATTCGCTGCTGTTTTCCACCCGAATCAGAAAGCAGCCACTTTAACTTTTCTTCCCCACTTAATAAAGGATCTCTCTGTGAAAACAAGTGTCTGGGTGTGGTTTGTGCCTAGTACGGAGTCCAGAAGGAAGCCCCAAATGTGTGGGGATCTCCTTCACGGGTCCTCATTGCAACAGAGACCCCACCCTCATAATTGTCCTCTCCCGGCCTCTTCAAGAGGACACTCCAAGCTTCCCATCTCTTCTCTAACCTCCTCCATAGCATTTATTGGACCTGACACACACTCACCTATTCATTTATAATGTGAAGGTCACACCCCCGTTACATTCCTAGGACCTACAAGGGACAAGGCACTGAGTTCACAGGCATCCGATAAATATCTACAGAGTGGGTGTTCTTTAAACGTGCAACCACAAGCTCATTTAGCGTGTCCACTGCTGACCAGTGGCACTCACACTAGTTCCTGACCCTACTGAGAAGATCCTGCACTTGTAGCTATGACATCAGGCAGTTTCCCAGCTGCCTCCAATTTACCCAATTTCAGGGACTCTGAACCTGCTACATGTTGCCAAACCTCAGCTTCTCTCCGCGACCCTTTCGGTCCTGGGTTTTTACTGTAACTAAGGCTGCACCTTTACCAACAGCCCCACCTGGCCTGTCTTTGGGGACCCCAACACTTCCACACAGTGCCAGGCCTTTGCTGCTCTCCATGAACCCTTTGTGCCCTCAAAACTAGTGCCATATGGGAGACTTTTACATATCATCAAGTTTAACTGCAAACTTGAGATGTGGTCTTGGTCCCCTACGTCTGCTGACTCTGAGAAAACACCTCTCAGAAGTGTTTTCTGAGAAGGCAGTGTCAGACTTGGCCTCAATGATGCTGGTCTCTTATTAATCACAACCGATCTTTCAGCCTCAGCTGCCCAGCCTGCATTGTCCCAGTAAAGAACAGAAGGCATCAATCCCTCATATTTTTAATAGAGAAATCACCCAGTTTCAATAGCATCTGCCTCCTTCTGAAGCTTTCAAGCCAGGCCCCCAAAGTCTGCATTGCTTTCCGAATTCTTATCTTCCAAGATACCACAGAGCATCCCGTTGATCTCTGAGCACTCAACAGTTTTCCCTGCCCAAAGCTCCAAAATCCTTGCGCAAATTTTCCCCAAAAGCAGCACAGTCTATCACACAACATCTCACTCTCTAGTGCCAATTCCTGTCCTAGTTTTCCTCTCTGCTGCTGTGAGAAACATTGACCAAAACCCTCGGGAGAAAGGGGCTTATTTCAGCCCTTAGGTTACAGCCTGTCATCCAGAGAAGCCAAGGCAGGGACTCAAGGCAGGAATCCAGCGGCAGGAACCGAGACAGACCATGCTGCTTGCTGCCTTGCTCACTCTGTTTACCCAGCCCCCTTCCGCCTATAGCCCAGGCCCAGCTGTCTAGAGAGGGCACCACTCACAGTGGACTGGGCTACATCAGTTAGCAATCCAGAAAATGTCCCCTAGACAAGCCCACAGGCCAATCCGATGGAAGCAGTTCCTCAGCGGAGACTCCCTCTTCTCAGGTGTGTCTAGGTTTGAGTATGAAATCTGTCTATGCTGAAAATTAGAGCCAGCAGAAGGGAAGGGGAGGGGGAAGGAGAACCTTCAACTAACTTCAAATCCCAAAGGACTGGGGAGTCATTGAACAATGGAGTCTTTTTTTTTTTTTTTAACTGACTTGATTCAGTGTTTACTGTTAGGTAAAGGAAGCTCGAGATGGACAGTACAGGGTGACAGTTGGGGCTTTCTCTTTGTGTGTTTGAATGTTAGAAATCACCCCCATTAGAAAACACTTAGAATCAGTGAGACTCCGCTGTTAGATTGACAACAGTGACCAGAGGTAAATCACACACACACAGGCCTGCAGGCATCTCTGCGTTTCCCCGGAAACTATCTAATACCCAGCTGTGGAGCTAAAGAGAAATCCCTGTAAGTTGTCACCTAGAAGTCGCTGTCATCCTTTGTGGTAGGACAGAGAGTGTCTCTGCCCAGGCACAGAGACCTCAACTCTCTGGAACTGTGACTGTGTCTTTATTTAGGAAAAGGCTTTTGCAAATTAAGTTGAAGATCTTGAGAGGCAGATTATCCAGACGGGCCCTGAATTTAATGACAAGTGTCCTTGCAAGAGAGAGGCGGAGGAGGGAGGGGGGCCAGAAAGGAGGCAGACAGAGGCAGAGGAGACGGTGGGACAGAGTGGTTCAGCCAAGCCTCGGCTATGGCACGGGCCACCGCAAACCAGGAGAGGCTGAAACAGGAAGGGGAGCCCAGCTTAATCTTAGACTTCTAGCTTCCAGAACTATAAAAAACAATAACAGAGCTGGGTGGTTTAAAAACACCAAGCTTGCCATACTTTATTGTAGCAGCTACAGGACACTAGCTCCTCCTTCTACCTCATTCCGGAAAAAAAAAATGAGTTATCTAGTTAGGGGTGGTGGTGCACACCTTTAATCCAGCACTTGGGAGGTAGAGGCAGGCAAGTTGGAGACTAGCCTGCTCTTCATATTGTGATCTAGGCCAGGCAGGGCTACATGGTAAGACCCTTGTCTCAAAAATAAACACATAATTTTTTAAATTAAAAAGATGATTATTTATAGGGTGTATAACCTCATCTGCACCAACTGGCCAAGAAAAAAAACAGGACCAGCCTTCTCCCAGGCATTAATAGAGGCTGTGTCTCCCACATAAACGTCGCCAGTGGCTGACACACAGGAGTATTGATCCACCTGTGAGTGTGAATTACACATTCTCTACTGAGAGTACCCAGGAGAATGGGAGCACATAGAGTTTTACATCTCCAGTCCATTTCAAACCAGAGCTATGTTCAAGGTCAAACAATTTAAAAACCCACAGACAGTCTTGGATTCAAAGAATCGATTTTACTGGCACTCTAACAATAAAATAAAAAGAAAACTATTTATTATCCTGTGACATTGCACCTAGTTCTCACCAGGCTGGGGAAACAGACCTCTCCTCTCTCCCGATTTTCTTGCTGTAAGAGTGTTGATATCGTGGAAGGGGTGTCAGACTAGAAAGGGAACTCTTGGAAAGTCAAGGAGACATTGTCCTCTCCCCGAGAGGGAGAGACTTTGTTTTACAATGTAGCGTTCTGACAGTTGCATTGTGTGTGGCGCCTGTTGTCCTCTGTCCCCTCTGGGAGCATGCAGAGAAACTCAGCCTTATCTGTGGATGCTCAGGCTCTCCTCGGGGTTTGTAGGAGCATCTTCTCTCCTGGGTGTTTGGGAGGACAAGTAGAGGTGGGAGTACGGAAATGAATGAAGAAGGGATTTAAAAGCCTTAGAGAAATCTCCCAAGTGGTGAATGGATTACTTAGTGCTAAAGCTGGAACATGAACAAGCAGAAGGGCAGAAATATGTCATTTAGCCCACAAACAGTCCTAAGGGTCAAGTGTTATTGTTCCCAATTACAGATGAGTCGCATGGACTTCTAAGAGGTCACATGACTTCAAGTTGCACTAAAACGTGAAGCCTGGGTTAGAACCCGAACTTGTCTGCCTCCTAAAGGACTGCCCCTTTCCCCAAAGCCACATGAACATATAAAGGGTAAAGGTCACCTCCCTCTGGAGAGGAAAAGCAGCAAGTGAGGAGATGGTAGTATTGTGGTTTGGACACCATTTCATTCTCTAATTTGAGCATCCCACAAGGGTCCACTAAAATTGAAGGCTTGGTCCACAAGGCGGTGTTATTAGGAGATAATGGAAAACTGCCACAACTGGTCCCTTGTGAAACAGATCTTTTGAATCGCTCTAGACCCACTAATGGAAAATGAGTCCATAGCTTGAAACCTTCTAGGCCTAGATGTTTTGTTGGAAAAAAAATTTCCAAAACGTGATTTCTAAATGTATCAATTTTTCTACAAATCCTTCCAATAAATAGAAAAGGAAATCTGCCCTAATTTGTTTTCTTACGTTGTTATTTCTAATTAAGATAGTACAAAAGAAGAAAATGACAAGCTAGTATCCATATGAATGATAGGTTCAAAAACCCCTGCCGAAGGAATCCCAGCACTTGGAAGATGAAGACAACAGGACCACGTGTTTGGGACCAGCAGTGGCTACATGGTAACCTGGGCTACCCTGCTACACCTGCTCCCAAAAATAGAAGGAAAAGGAAAGAAAAAGAGAAGAAGAAATGGAATTGATCAATATAAAAGAAAATTGGACACCGTGATACTGTGGTTTATTTCAGGGCTGATGTCCTCTGACATCCTCGTGTACAATGTGACATACATGTGCCCACACACATACACACATGCACACAAACACACACAAAATAGATGAATCTATGTAAAAATTTAAAGAGATCTTTACGTGATGTGTGACATTCTCAAAAAATTAATAAAAATATTTTCTTAATTTTTTTTTTCTTTTTGAGACAGGGTCCTTTTTAGTTCTAGCTATCCTGGAACTCATAGGGATCTGCCTGCCTCTGCCTCCCGAGTGCTGGAATTAAAGGCGTGCGCCGCCAAACCTATCTAAAAATAGAGTGTTGAAACAGAGGTCTTTGTAGCATGGCTGGGAAGATGGCTCAGCTGGTAGGTGATTGTCATGCAGTGTGAAACCCTGAGTTTGGAACCTGTCTGGCCTCTAAGGGCACCAGGCATGTACCTGGTAGACATACATACATACAGGCACTAACACATATACGAGAGAGAGAGAGAGAGAGAGAGAGAGAGAGAGAGAGAGAGAGAGAGAGAGAGAGAGAGACTCTTACAGGAATGGAAATGCCCCGTGCCCTGACCATAGCAATGACCGTATCTTGGTTGTTATATTGTATTTCTCTGTATTATTTGCAACTGCCTGGAAATCTAATATTACATCAAAATGAGGAGCAAAAAAATGCAGTGGAAATACACAATACAAGAAAACAAGCCAACAATTAGAACTATGCAAAAATACAGGCTAAGACCACAAAGGGAAGTATCTATATTTTGAGTTGACTCGGAGAGAATTAACTTTTAGAAAAGGTAAAACTGTTATTATTTCTTTGTGTTCAATAGTCTGCCTACAGTGTTAGTTCTGCATTGTGCTCAATGAGTCAATATTTCTTGCCGTTACGTGCAAACACTAGGCTTTAGTCCTTATTGGGAGGACAGCAGAAATGACACCCGAGATAATCTGCTCATCAGTGAGTCATTTCAAGCCCTCGGCCCCCACCTCTCCCCAAGCTCTATGACACCTCTCCCCTCTGCCTCACCACATTGCTAAATGAGGCTTAAAATGGCAAGATTCCTCCAATCTACAAATCCACCACAAAGGCAAAGTCATTGGTTTGGTGTTTGGGGGCTTTTTTTTTTTTTTTTTTTTTTTGGTTTTTTTTTTTTTTTTTTTTTTTTTTGAGACAGGGTTTCTCTGTGTAACAGTCCTGGCTGTCCTGAAACTCACTCTGTAGCCCAGGCTGGCCTCGAACTCACAGAGATCCACCTACCTCTGCCTCCCGAGTGCTGGGATTAAAGGCATGTGCCACCACCGCCCGGCTCATCATATGTTGTTTTAATGTAGTCTCCATTTCATGTCATCAATTTGCAGGGTTTTATTGGCCAAGATTGACCAGAGTAAGGAATTATTATGGCTCTGGGTTGTTATGTTTCTCTCATACTTACACTAAAACCACACCTCCAGTACCTCAGAATGGGACCTTCATTAGAATCTTTACAGGCCACCCAATTGGACTAAGAGAGCTTTTGTCCAGTGACTGATGGAGGCAGATGCAGAGATCCATGGCCAGGCACCAGGCTGAGCTCCAGGAATCCAACTGATGAGAAAGAGGAGGGATTCTGAAGGCGGGGGACATCGAGATCATGATGGGAAGGTGTGCAGAGATGGCCGGCCACACTAGAGGAAGCCCATGAACTGTGGACTGGTGGCTGTGGAGCCCCCATGGGACTAGACTAGGCCTTCTGGATACAGAAGACAGTAGTTTGGCTCAAACTGTTTGGGGGGCACCCAGGTATGGGGATCGGGATCCATCCCTGGTGTATGGGCAGACTTTTGGGAATCCTGTGCCTGTGTGATGCCTTGCGCAGCCTTGGTGGAATGGGAAGGGGCTTGGACCTGCCTAGGCTCAGTGTGCCGGTCTCTGCTGACTCCCCATGGGAGACCTTGATTTGGGAGAGGTGGGGATGTGGGGTGGCTAGGGAGGGAGGGCTGCGGGGTGGGAGAAGGGAGGAGGTGGGATCTGTGGGTGGTATGTGGAGTGAGTAAAAAATTTCTTAATAAAGAAAAATGAAAAAAAAAAAGAAAGAAAGAAAGAAAAAGAATCTTTACAGGGGTAACTAACATAAAATGATATCCTGGGAATGTCTGCTAATCCAATAGGACCAGGTTCCACTTAAGAAAAGACTAGGACAAACACTCAAAAGAAACCACAGAAGGACACAAGGGGATTAAGGTCACCCACAAGCCAAGGTCTCAAGGAGAAGCCAGCTCTGCTGACACCTTGACTTGGGCCCCTAAAGTCCACAATATGGAGAAAACAAATGGTGCCACTGTGGTACTTTACTATGGTGTCCCTAACAAACGAATACAACCCCTTGAGTGTGCCAAATATAAAGTCTTCAGGTTAAATTGTTGGTGACTAGAAGCCAGCAAATGGTATCACGGGAACCTGACATTCGACATAACCTGGACTGAGAATCCAGCCATACTGGGTGACACACCAGTGCCTGCCAGACCCTAGTTTTTGACCTTGGAAACCAACTTCTCTTCTGAACCTTAGGTTCTTCTAGTATTAGAGGAAGACTCCCCTCCTCAGGGTGAACTAAGGCTTGCACGAGGCAGGATTAAACGAGGTGACGTCATGACAAAACTAATATGCACAAAGTAGTGTGGATTTTAGCTTCCTTTACCTTATCATAATTATTGTGTATTCCCAGGTAGATTGGTATAACACCAATCTTAAAAGGTCTTATAAAAACAAAACAACAACAACAACAAAAACAGAGTCAGATATTTGGGTGAAAACTAAGAGATCAAAGGAATAGAACAAGCCACAACCAACTTCTCAGCTGATCCTGTTTCCATAGACTGGAAGCCTCTGAATCCTCACCCAAAAGTGCCTCTGCTGAACCGCTGCTAAAAAGCTTCTAGTTTCTGGCCTTCATGCCTTATATACCTTTCTGCTTCCTGCCAATCACTTATCACTTCCTGGGATTAAAGGCGTGTGTCCTTCCTAAGCAAAGACATGAGATCTCAAGTCCTGAGATTAAAGGTGTGTGCCACCACTGCCTGGCTCTGTTTCCAATGTGGCCTTGAACTCATAGAGATCCAGACGGATCTCTGCCTCCAGAGTGATAGAATTAAAGGTGTGTGCCATCACTGTCTGCCCTCTATGTCTAATCTAGTGGCTGGTTCTGTCCTCTGATCCCCAAACAAGTTTTATTAGAGCACAAATAAAATATCACCACAGATTGATATCCATTTCATTTGTAGAGTCCTGAGCACTCTTACATATCTTCACATTTTTATCTGTTTTTTCTATTTTTAGCTATGTGTATTGTGTGTGCCTGCTTGTCTGCATATGCACCATGTGTATGCAATACCTTCAGAGGCCAGCAGGAGTATAAGATCCCCTAGAACTGAGGTTACAGACTATTATCATCTAACTGATGTGGGTGCTGGGACCTGAACCCAGGTCTTTTGCAAGAGTAGAAAGTGCTCTTAACTGCTGAGCCATCTCTCTGGCTTTTCATCTGAGGTTTTACTTAATGGATATTCAGGAATGCTAGGAAGGGTAAATACAACCTCACTTTATAAAGAAGAAAAAAAAGTCCAAATTATTTGCATGAGAAACAGAGCCATTGGGAAGGGAAGACTAAAATCTAGGTTTCTGCCCTTTTTTCTAACTATGAAGTTGCAAGTTACCAGTGTGGAACAAGGCTGCCCCCGACAAGAATTTCTATCTTTGGGTGAAGAAAGAGGAAGGAAGAAAAGAGAGTGTGACAAGATACTAGAAGTTACAAAGAGCTGTGCAAGAATTCGTATTTGACCTAGTTGTTCCTCTTTGGGGAAAAACCTTCAAGGAAACCCAAAGGGAGAAATGGATTTGTACAGAGAGCTGCACAATGGTTTCACACAGAGAATAAGGTCAAACGCTGCCCTGCACATGTGCCATCCCTGCCCTCCAAAACTAGGGACGTGGCAAAGGAACTGAGAATAAATCAATACCCTCGATGTCTATCATAGACAATGTTCTATTGCTGTGAAGAGACACCATGATCATAGCACCTCTTACAAAGGAAAGGATATAATTGGGGCTGGCTTACAGGTTCAGAGAATCAATCCATTATTATAATGGCAGGAAGCATGGCAGCATGCAGACATGGTGCTGGAGAAGGAGTTTGAGAGTTCTACACCCTATCCACAGGCAGCAGGAAGAGAGAGACTCTGGGCCTGACTTGAGCATTTGACACCTCAAAGCCCATCCCTAGTGACACACTTCCTCCAACAAGGCCACACCTGCTTCAACAGGGCCACACCTCCTAATAGTGTCACTCCCTCCTGACCACACATTCCAATCTATGAGTCTACGGGGGCCAGTCTTAATCAAACCACCACATTCTATTCCCTGGTTCCTATAGGCTTGTAGCCATATCATAAAGAAATAGTGCATTCTGTCCAATTTCAAAAGTCCCCATAGTCTATGACAGTCTCAACACTGTTTAAAAGTCCAAAGTTCAAAGTCTCTTCTGAGACTTATGGCAATCTCTTAACTGTAATCTCCAGTAAAATCAAAATCACAAAAACAGATCACATACTTCCAAAGTACAATGGCATAGAATATACATTACCATTCCAAAATGGAGGAAAGGGAGCATAGTGAGGAAATACTAGACCAAAGCAAGACTGAAGACCAGCTGGGCAAACTCCAAACATCTTCTGGTCTGATGTCAAAGCACTCTTCAGATCTCCAACTCCTTGACTGTAACACACCTCTCTTGGGCTGTTTCCACACCCTGTTAGCAGCTCTCCTTGGCAGGTGTCCCATGACTCTGGCATCTCTAACATCTCAGGGTCTCCAAGGCAATGGCCTCTCAGGGCCTCCATTCAGGGAAAAACCACCACACAGGATCTCTTCAAGGCTACAGATAATGTCAACACATGGAAATGTGTTTGAAAGAACAAGTATAAAAGCCAGACCCATCATGGTGGCTGCATCCGTGCAAATATTACCATCTTTTCCTGCTTATGCTTTCAGGGTCCTGTTCTTTTATTATTTTTCTCCCTCTCTCCCTCCTCCCCTCCTTGTGTATGTGCATGTTTGAGATGCAATTTGTGAGCTGAGCAACATAGGTACTGGGAACCAAACTTGGGTCCTCTGGAAGAGCATCAGGCACTCTTAACCACTGAGCCACCTCTCCAGCCATGATTCCACAAACCTAAAATACCTAGACTGCGTATCTCCCTCCTCCAAAAAACATCCAAAGAGAATACATTTACACAGAATGGCTAAGTTAAGAGTAAGAATTCTTCTAAATTTGCTCCTTATGCAGAAATAATCAGCCCTGAGAACCTGAGTTCTGAGTCTGAATTCCCTTGGCTTGAGTCACAGCCAAGTTTTACAAGCTAGCTCAGACCCAAGTGTTGAAGATTCCATTTCTTCACATGCAAAATGAGGACATCCACAAGCTGATGGGTTTGGTGTGTAAAAAAGTGGGGAATGTCCTTGGCACAATGGAGAAGAATGTATGGTCCCCAGTCTAGTCCTGGCTTTCACCATTTCATCCTCCATTATTCCTAATCCAGTTTTCAAAATCCCCACTCATGAGCTGTGTTTCATTCAAGTGACGTTTTTTGCTTTGGCAAAGGGAAAGAGACTCTGGGCTGAATGGGATATGTGGTAGTTTGAAAGAAAATGGCTCCCAAAGGGAGTGGCACTATTAGGAGGTGTGGCCTTGTTGGAGGAAGTGTGTCACTGTGGAGATGGGCTTTGAAGTCTCTTTTGCTCAAGCTTCACTCAGTGTGACACTCAGTCTACTTCCTGTTGCATGCCTATCAACATGTAGCAGCTTCTTCTCCAGCACCACATCTGCCTGCACACTGCCATGCTACCTACCATGATGATAATGAACTTAACCTCTGAAACTGAAATCCACCACTTCAATTAAATGTTTTCCTTTATAAGAGTTGCTGTGGTGTATCTTCACAGCAATGGAAACCCTAACTAAGACAGGATATCTACCAGATTTTGCCTTAAATTTTGCCTTAAATTCTATGAGTACCCCACTTCAAGGTAACCATAGTCTAAAACTAGGAGGAAATAATACTCCTTATCCACACTTACCTTGCTTAGAGTACAACTCACTATATACCTTTCCAACATTCCTACCCTAAATAACACATCTGGAAAACCAGATCAGGAAAGCAAGGTTAGTGCTATTCTAGCCTGGACAGGCCTGGGGCATGTCACCAGCAAGACTAGGCAGGTATTATTATAGTAGTCAAACTTGGACCCCTAGAGTCTCCAACAGGGAGGAAACAAATGACTGTCACCTAAGCCACCCTCCCTGTGGTAGTCAAACTCTCACAGACATGCGTAACATCCACCACCACCCCCAAGAAAACTCACCAAGCTTTTCTTCCCACCACAGCCTTCATTTTACTTCGTGTCTCGGAACTTTCTCTGAGTCCTTTCCTCCAAGCTTTGGTAGAAACTATGCACAGTTTCTTCCATCTGACCTTTGCCTCTCTTCAAGGTCAGTCTTCCTCTCCTGGATCACCTTCTCCTAAATTTCATGGTCTCATTTTCCAGCTTTCAGTTCTGACCACCCTTACCTTCTCTTCCAAATCTCTTGCACTTGCCCTTTCTACTCTCTTCTCTGTAGTTTGTTGTTTTTACTCTTTGTTCTTTACTCTTTGGGGGGCCTGCCACCAGGTCTCAAATAAATCACACAGATTACTACTTATTACTACCTATAAATGCCTGGCCTTAACTTGGCTTGTTTCTACCCCGCTTTTCTTAAATTATCCTGTCTATCTCTTGCCTCTGGCCTTTTATCTTTCTCTATATCTTTACTTCTTACTTCATGGTTTTCTGTGTAACTGGATGGCTGGTCCCTGGAGTCCTCCTCTCCTTCTCTTCCCAACCCTTTATCTTCTCCTCCTAGATTTCTCCTATTTATTCTCTCTGCCTGCCAACCCCACCTATCCTTTCTTCTGCCTTGCTATCAGTTGTTCAGCTCTTTATTAGACCAATCAGGTGTTTTAGACAGGCAAAGTAACCCAGCTTCACAGAGTTAAAGAACTGCAACATAAAAAATGCAACACATCTTTGCATCATTAAACAAATGTTCCACAGCATAAATAAATGTGACACATCTTAAAATAATATTCTACAACATTTCCTCCTTTTTGCCTAAAAAAAAAAGAAAGGTTTTAGCTAGAAAATTCAGAGAAAATACCCTATTAACTATCTTAATGATTCCAAAGTTTTATTTCTAATTTATTTTCTATCATAACTAAGGAAAACTATAACTCTAATTATTTAGTCTTTAACTCTATTAAAGACCCAGAAGGATGTAATATTACCTAACAACAGATACATTTTGCTGCTTGGACAGTCAGCCAAAGTCCTCTGCAATGTTGGAGCATCCATCTTCAGCCTACAGTTCTAGAATATCTGTCAGACTTTTCAGTGAAGCTGGGAATTTGAAGGACGGCCCCGCCTCATATTGGCAAAGTTCATCAATTGCTTTCCTCTGTGTCCTGCAGAATGTCTGGCAGACTCTTTCATGCAGCAGGAGTCTCAAAGGACTGCCCTGCCTTGTCTTGGCAAATTTCAACAGCCTTTTCCCTGTATCCTGCTTATGCAGTCTTTACAACATACTGTTATGCAGTCCAGGCAAGAGCAGTTTCTTACCCAAATGGCTAGCTTTGCCACAATGAAAGCAAACTCCAAATGGAGTTTCTTCAACACCCATCATCCTTTTATGAAGTAAATTGGTGCTGCTGGAAGCAGCTGTGTCTCATTGTCATGAAAAACTTTTGGTTATTAAACATCTTAAATGCCATATTCTGTAGGCCTTTGAAGTGTATGAAAATCATCTGTTTAAAATATACCTGTTTAACCTTGAAAATACACTAAATATGACTACAAATTTGATTGTAGATTAACTACTAATTTCATTTCTTAATTATGCATTACATTTTTAAATGAACTGCATAAGTACAATACCCCAAAACAAGAGTAGAAACATACATTCAGTATAACAAAAATAAATTTGTATCAACATATCAAAATCCATGCCAATGCAAAATATCTGAGATTAATAGTTGTCCTTTTATCCTATTTCCTTATATACCCCTAAGTGATAACAAACATCTATAACCCACCAAATAATCAAAGACCACCCAACCCATCTCTTGGGAATGTGGGCATCATGTTCTCCAGACTGCTTCCTGTTGTCTGTGGTCCCTGAGAAAATTTCAGATAATGGCCAAATCCTGGGAAGACCAGCTATAACTTTTGTTGATAAATGTCACCGGTCAAGATTCAAGGGGTCTCCCTTGACCAAATGTGAGTCATATTAACCTGGAACAATCCACAGCCTCTTGTTTCCTGTGGAAACAAAAGTAAAATCTCTGCTCCAAAGCATTTTTTTTTTTACTTCTATTTGACAAATACATTTTTTACTTCCATTTTAAAGATAAGACATTCTTAAAATATCTATACTGATTTATTTCAGCAGTCCCTTCAATCCCATGTCTCTCAGCAGCTGTCATTTGCTTATCAACAATCAAAAAATTCAAAATCAACAGAATAACATACAGGATTCAGATTCCTTGTGTATTTCCCATCTCTACACGGCATATATATATATATATATATATATATATATATATATATATATATATATATACATATATATATATATTCCTTTACTTCTCTCTTTAAAGACTTTATTATTTTTAAATTATTCATTTTTTATGACTATATCCTTTTTCCTTTTTCTTTTCTTAAGCCTGTACACATTGTTAAATATGCTGTAATATGTTTAGAGGTTTTTTTGTTTCTTGTTTTTTCCAATCTGGATCTCTCATACTGCGTATCTTTTAGCCTTTTTTGACAGTGTGAGTAAACCTGAGAGTGCTAAGATACATCTGGGGCCTCTTCATGACTCTGGGCTGGCTCTGCCTACTTCTCTGTTCATGAGAGCCAAGCCTAAATCTTGTAGTCCAGTTGGAGGTTCATTTCACCAGGAACTGCATTCAACACCCCAACTCTGGAATGCCAGTGCCCTGCACTGTGGAAGGCATTTTTAACTTAGTTTTTGTTCCTATTTAGCATGAAAAAGCTATCTAAGTGCTCTGCTGTACCGCAGAACTTCATAAATAAGCCTTTTCTTTCTTTCTTTTTTCTTTTTTTCTTTTCTTTTCTTTCTTTTTTTTTTTTTTTAACATTCTCAGGCCCTAAGGATATTCGAGCCTCATGTTGGTATGCCAAAATGAAGTTGGTTGTTTTTACTCTTTGTTCTTTGTTTTTCACTCTTTGGGGGCCCCAAATAAATCACACAGAGGCTTATTACTACTTATGCCCAACCTTAGCTTGGCTTGTTAAGCTTTTCTTAAATTATCCTGTCTATCTTTTGCCTCTGGGCTTTTATCTTTCTCTATTTCTGTATACCTTTCTTTACTTCTTCGTGGCTTGCTGTGTAGCTGGGTGGCCGTCCCTGGAGTCCTCCTCTCCTTCTCTTCTCACTCCTTGATCTTCTTCTCCCAGATTTCTCCTCCTATTTATTCTCGCTGCCTGCCAGCCCCACCTATCCTTTCTCCTGCCTTGCTATCAGCTGTTCAGCTCTCTATTAGACCAATCAGGTGTTTTAGACAGGCAACGTAACACAGCTTCTCAGAGTTAAACAAATGCAACATAAAAAATGCAACCCATCTTTGCATCATTAAACAAATGTTCCACAGCATAAACAAATGTAACACATCTTAAAATAATATTCTACAACACTTTCCTCTATACAAACTGAGTTCCTTGCTCAAGGCCAAGTTGATTCTTCTCTGAAGGCATGGCAGTACTGCTCTTCCCCAAGCCTCTGTGCCCCCATTTCATTGCCTAACTGGCCTTTTCCCTCCCTTCAAGTCCCTGACCCATTTCCTACCCTCTTCCTCCAGGACTGAGAAGGTTAAAAAAAAAAAAAAGTGGGAAGGCTTCAGGAGGCCAGATAAGGCGTGCCTCCTGTGTGGAAAGCTTCTTTCAAAACACATTAGAAATAAGGACCCACGGGGCTTTTTTTGAAAGCTGAATTAGAGGATTTGTTCCAAAACTCATTTTCATTTAAAAATGTGTGGCATGTTAGCTTGAGGCTCCTTCAGAACACAAGGCAAACACAAAGCTCGTCTTATGAGGCAAACAGCCCATCTGCACAGGTTTGATCTGATCCTCGGAACAAACAATGAAAGATCTCTATACTTCTCTCTCTTTATACCAGAGGTGACTGGGCATTGGCCCCCAACAGCACCAAGGCCCTGAGGGATGATGACAAAAGATGGACAGATGGGTGGATAGATTTGACCGAGTGAGGCAAAGAGACATATATCTGTCCTACTGAGTGTCCCTCTGGGAACCCTACCCCATCCTCACCTCAGGCACCAATAGACCCCAGGAGGAAGTAAGCGACACACAGAGCAGGCCTGGACAGCGAAGACGCTGCCACAAGTTAGAGCTGTGACTGAGGGCACCGTCTCCCCATCTACCTCATTCTTCTGACAACCAAAGAACCTTTTCACCATGCCAAGGGTGTTTGCACCATGGCCCCGGACACCATTCTGCTTAGATCGGTGATCATTGCATCACTATTGACACTGGAGGGAAGGTGGGGGCCCTCCTGAGCAGAGTCAAGCAGCTCCCCTCTTGGTTATGAGGAAAGGCAAAGAAAAGCCCTTGTTCTCCACTGTAGAATGGAGCTAAGGCCAACCCTAGGCTGACAGGGTGACTTCAACGGCAAGACCAACTAGCTCATGCTGCGTAAGCTGAATTCCTGGAAGCGGGAGTCAGCCACTCATCATACCTTAGTCTTTTTTTTTTTTTTTCGGGACACCGTTGAAGTCATGTCACACGGAGAAAATCATCTCCCTTAGCTATGACAACAAGGACCATGCAGAGGTCCCCCAAATTGTGAAGAGGTAATTTTCACAACCTTTAAAGATGTGAAAATTAGGTCTCAGTGGGGTAAAGCTGACTGAGAGACAGTGGCCATCGGTTAGGGCCTTCAGGAAGAAGAAGTTTGAGTCCAGCAGGTGAAAAACAGCAGGAGAAGGACAGGGGTGTCACCACCACGCCCTCCAAACAAGGAGCCCCACCAACCTCACCTGGGAGAGAAAGGGACTCAGCAGGCTGCGAGAAACTAGCAGCCACCCACCTCATATGTACCAACTCATCGATTCTCACGGTGACCCCCGGTGCATTGTTAAACTACCTTATTTTTTTTTTTTCATTTATATATAAAGAAACCAACCTGAAGTTGAGGCTTGGCCCAGATGCCACAAATTGTAAAGGGGAGGGGGAGGGGGAGTCCAGCAGAGGTTAGGGGACTCTACCTGCCCCTTCCCACCCACTGGACCCTTTGCTTACAACATCTGAAAGTGACCGCTCTTCTCCAAGGCCATGTGAAGTGACAGGGGCCTGGGACCAGGGGATAAGCAAAGAGGACAGCAAGCAGGCCATTTTAGTTCATAAAAGGATAGTTTCAAGGGATGTTCAAGAATGTATAAATTATAATAAAACACAGTTTGGCCTTGCTACAGCACAGCATGAGAAAATCTGCATGTATTTTGAGCTTAGCGTGACACACACACACACACACACACACACACACACACACACCAAAGGTCTCCAGCTGACAGCTGGACTCTGTGATGAAGTGTCCAACCTCATACCCACGCCCCCAAATCCTGTGACCCCCCAATCCGAACCAAGCCTTCAGGGCAAAGGTAGAGCCACAAGCCCGCCACTGCTCTCTGCTTCCTTTCAAAGAACGAAGTCACGGCCTTCGCCCCATTGGAGACTGCAAGAGATGAATGCTTTCAAACATGTCCGTGGGCTCAAAGGCTGGGCTCGCTTTTGGAGTCTGGCCTGCTCCTCCTCCTCCTCCTCCTCCTCATCATCATCATCATCATCATCTTAACAGAGTGGGCAGCCCTGCCCTGGGGTCTGGAGTCTCACTGGACTCACTGGGATAAGCTTCTGTGAGCACCTGAGGCGAGCACAGAAGAGAGATAAGGAAAAGCCCGAACAGCGGCAGACGTGGTGATCCAATTTGAAAGTCGGTTTTAATTCCGAGTCTACAGAAGCCAGAGCCCACTGGATGTCAGATTGAGCCGATAGATTAAGGGTTCAGTCAGAAAAGCACGGATTTGTTGCTGATTAGAGGAGACCCCACAATCACTTGCAAAGAGCAATCACAGCAGCTAGAAAAAAATGCAAATCAAGAGCTCCCCCAGCTGAAGCCCCTCCAAGGTACACCTGCAGTAATGAAGAGGCGGGGCTCAAGGCCTCTCTCCCTCTGCAGCGGAAGACTGTTCCCCAGGCTCAAACACCGCACCATGCTCGTTTCTGCCTCCGAGCATCTGTGCAGAGGGTTCCTCCTGCAGCGTGCTTCCCACACCCGTAGCCTTTGCCTGCCACCCTGTTTAGTTTTCCTGTTCCTTTGTGTGTCTCTTCAGGGGTAGTCTGCTCAGCTTCTTTATGATGGTCCTGCCACCCAGAGAAGTTCCTGCTAAGGACATTGTCCCTGGGCCACTCTCTTTCCTGATTGTACATTTTGGGAGG